>NC_141699.1:869981220-871231220 GCF_964263255.1 Lissotriton vulgaris
TAGGGGGGCTGATGATAGCGGCAGTGACTCAGTTTTGTAATTAAATTAGCTAAGTAGGTTAGAAGTATCTAGCCTAAATTCTGTTTTGCACTGCACTACATGTTTGTGATATCCTATGAGAGGCAATGTGGGACGTTGACAGTCACCATAGCCTGAAAGGCAAGAGTGAGATCTTCCCAATCTTCTGAAAACGTCTGTATTTCATGCCGGCTTCTTCCATCAGCTTAACTATATTTAATCGCCTTAGCAATGTTTTTCTCAACTACGGTGAAACAACTGGCACAAGCAAAACCAGCAACTTTTATGCACCAAAACGCTTTTACCATCCCTCCCTCACCAATTTATGTACAGACTATGTTCTACTTAAGAATTTTCTGATAAAAATATTGCTGATGCCTAACAAAGAAATGTCTCCAATTATTGTTCAGTGTCTTTTTTGACTATCGGTCGATCTAATTTTTTAAGGACTGAATTTTTATGGTAATTGTAAATTGTAATTTCAATATTAAATGCTTTATAAATCGCTTACTACCCCTGACGAGGAGTTGAAACGCTTTGTGGAGAGTAGCATGTTATTATGAAACGCAATATTAAAGTGAACAGTAGATTAATATTACTTTTTTGTGTGTTTTTCTTTCCACCTACTTTAGTTGTGCTAGGTTTGCGCTCTTGATTTCTTGTGCAGTGGAGTTTAAAGTAGGCTAGAATTATGGGAATGGATTTGAAAAGGGGAAGCAGTAAGTTGTTTTTGTAAGTAGTGATCGTGTGTGCCTGTTAGTTGGGTGACGCAAAAAAAGGAGGGCGAAGTTTGGGAAGGATGTTTGGCATTTCAAAGTAGTTTAAAATGTTTGTGATGAGTCAGAGATGAGGGGAGGGACACAGATTGAAGCAAGTATTGTTTTCATAACAAAACTGAAATTTACTTTCATATATACAAGACATTTCTTAAAGTTTTAGTAGCAGATATAAACCCCTTATATATGCACCTATATGTACAGAGAAGCAACAATTATGACATGGTCTGATATACACATGTATCTTGTGGTGTGATATATATTTTTCCCCTTATATAAATGTATCGGCTCATAACAAGAAGCATAGTTCAGTGTACATAGACACATGTACAGCATCAACCTCAACTCCATACTGTGAGAAGCATAGTGTGTCATGTCTCAATATACTGTGGTGGTACACTGCTGTGTTGTGAGTATAGTTGTCATTTGGGGAAGAGCCAGCTCTCAACTAAGCTGAAGCTGAGACAGTTGTCAGTGGATCTTAGATTTGTGGTTACAAATTCCATAGCGTGGCTACTTGAACAGAGAAAGATTCCACCCATATTGTTTTCTTGTAGTTATCAAATTTGAGGTGGGTAGCCATTCTCGAGTGTAGCTTCCTTTGTTGTATGTATTTGGTTATTTTCTTGCTGATGAAGAGTGGTCCTTTGCCATGTACTGCATTGTATGTGATAGAAAGCAGCTTGAAGGTGGATCTTCCGGCAACTGGTAACCAGTGGAGGGCACTCAAGGCAGAAGAGATGTAGATTGTGGTTTTACTTGTAGGAGGAGTCTAGTGGCAGCATTCTAAATTCTCTATAATCTTCTTATAGTTGATAAAGATGAACCTTGATATCGACCATTAGAGTAATCCATTTTGACAAGACAAGAGGAATGGCAGCTTGAAACTTGTGGGGGAATCCTAGATGCAGGGAGATGCGTTGCTGTGTTTTCATTGTTGGAAAGCTTGATTTGCCAACCTTATCCCCTTGTGCATTCATTGACAGTTTGGCGTCCATGGGAATTCACAGGTTTAATACATTCTTAGATGTTCTTAGCAGTGATCCTAGATCATCAGGCCAGATGCAGAGAGGGTCATAGGTTTCCAGTCGCCACAGTTGAGTATTGCACATTTAGAGGCATTCAATTTGAGGTGGCCTCATGTCTTCCATTGGTCAGAGGTGGTGAGGCAACTGAAAACTTTGATGTCTCAACATCTTTTGGGCTTTCCAATTTCAGAAGTATCGGAGTGCCATCTGTGTAGCAGGTGAGGTGAAGTCAAAACCATTAATCAGATCTGGTAATGATTTCATGGAGATATTGAAAGCATGGGTTAGATGATTGAGCCTTGAGGGACTCCTGATTTAATGCTGTATGGTTTTGAAGAGAACAAGTGAGTATGAATAATATTTGTTCTATTGTGATGTGATCCAAACGAGAGTCATGCCCTATATTCCGGTTTCCTCAAGTCTTTGGATTAGTGGGTCATGATATACTGTGTCAAAGGCGGCTGAAAGTTACAAGAGAAGAATGAAGCAACCCCATTCTGGTCTACTGTGTTTTTAAGGTAATCCAAAATAGAGAGGGCCAGACGGCTGCTTTCTCGCTTTGACATGATATACTTTGACACAGTTTATCATGACCCACTAATCCAAAAGAATTAGTCAGTGATAGATCTTTGAAGGAGTATAGAAGTTGTGTTTGCCTTCCCCATGAGGGTTCTGTAGAAAAGATGCCGGAGCTGTTGCTTTGTTGCTTAAGTAAGAATCCAACATAATTGCTTTATTTGTGAAATGATTTGGCAATTTCCACAAAACTCAAGAGAAATGGGATTGGCAACTGATGTGCATTTAAGCTTACGCAATCTGTGAACATTTTATCAAATTCTTTAGTGGCACACTTTGCTTTGTGGATTTGACTGGAACAGTACAGCTTTTGCACTTTTTGCCTTTTTCAATGTCAATTTTTATATTTTGTTGTGTCTGTGTACGCGTATCTTGTCTTGAGGTTTTTTTGTTGTAAGCTAGGTGTGCTGAAGCTTAGCAATATGTTTTTTAATCTGTTGGACAGGCCACGTGAAGGGCTTGCTCCCTCCCCGCACGACCGGGCCCGAGCCCGGCTCTTCAGGTGTGACACGCAACAACCACCCGTTTCCCGTCTCATATGGGACCCATGCCCCTAGACATCTCCACCTCATGGACCCGAATCACTACCGGCCCCCTCGCCCGGCTTGGGCGCCATCTTGGACACAGCACCACGAGGCCGCGTGGCCTCCGATCGACCCTAACCCTGGGCCTGGCCAGGCCCCGACATCCCGGCACCACCATCCACCCAGGAGGTGAGCGGACTACTTGGCAGGTCAATGGGAGAAAGAGGTGTCGATGGCTCTCCCCCGCCAGGTGCCGATCACCCCCGGCTCCCCCGGGCGCTGGCTCCACCCCCCTGCTGGGTGTCTGGACTCCCTCATCCCGGACCTCCCGACCTCCAAGTGCGAGGGTTCGGACATCAAAGGGGGCCAGACCTATAACTGGGGCAGCTCCAGAGCAGGAAGGCAGTTGTATCCTGGAGTCGAGAGACGCAGTGAAGAACTCATCCTTGACGGACTACTGGCGCTGCCGTAGCCCTGCCTTGCGAACTATCGTCCTGCCTGCTGGCGCTGCCGCAACCTTCTGAAACCTTCATCGTCGTCGGGACCTGCTGGCGTGGCCGCGGACCGTTTGGAACTACCACCTTCATCGGGACCTGCTGGCTCTGCCGCGGACCGTCGCTACCTTCAACCATCTCGGGACCTGCTGGCTCCGCCGCGGCACGGTCATCTAGAACGCCGAGCTCGAGGATTGTGAGCTATCCATCTATCACCGCATCTACCAGATTGGTAACAAGACTGTCCCGCTACCCCTTTTTCCAACCAAGAGACTAGAACCGAGGGGACCCCTGAGTCCAGACCTCCTTGTACCATTTCACCGTACTTAAAGAATTGCTTATAAAGAACGTTAAACCTTATCCTTGTGTGGTGTACCTCTGTGGGGGGGAAGTTACTCGTCTGTACGATCGCTGGAGACGGCTCTCCCCGGAGACCTCTCCCCTTATTCTCGGCCGACCCTTCCGGTCCGTCTAACATAATCCTATTTAATTCTGCATTCATCCAAGGGGTGTTATTTCTTTTGTTATGCATAGATATTTTCAGAGGATTTAAGAGATCAAAATATTTCTGGACCAATCAATAGAGTGCTTATACAGAATTGACTATGATAAGATCTTTGTTGGAGGTAAGCAGGTTTTTGAGTTCCTCCAAATTCAGCTTGTTCAAAGGTTAATATGTAGTCAATGCTATGATGATGGAAGGCAACGAGGTAGTGACTGAAGTAAATCTTTGGAATGTGACTAGATCTGGGTTGGCAAAGATATCTAATGTGTGTCCAGCAATGTGTGCAGGATTGGGAATGAGCTGTTGTAGGCTGTCTATGTCTAGGCTAGTGCGGATGGATCTGGGATGTGGCATTTTGGCAGTGGGAGATGGTAAGGGATGGTGGGTGGGGGGTTAGGATGTGTATATTTGTATATTTTTTCAAAACGTACCTGTTGGCCGCCAGTCGCCGCGTCTCCTGAAGCAAGAACAGGAACCAACCAGGCTTCCAGACTCCCCTGACCAATCACAACGCTGATTGCAGCATTGTGATTGGTCTGAGCGCCATGGTTCATAGGTCAGAGAGGGAGTGGAAGCCTGGACATGTTCTCCACACAGGCTGTAATGCAGCCTGGGTGGAGAATATGCAAAGTGTGCATGCCCGAGCGGCGGGCCATAAAGTCATGTACACTTTAGCTGCTTGTATGCTTAAAGATATGGCACGTTCTTTACAGGTGCACTATCTGTGCTTTTTTCTTCCTAAACGGGCCTGTATCATTGGCTGTACTTCAGCTGCACCCAGATGATGTGGTTTTCCTTTGAGTTTAGTGCTGGGCGGATGTGGACTGGGTCCTCGGACCCGTTGTCCACCCTAGTCCCTGTGGGGGTCTTACAGCCCCCGGCGGGGAACTGGTAGTGATTCTTGGTATCGTATTTCTGTTTATGTTTTTTTCCTTCTGTTGGGGGGGGGGGGGGGGGGGGGGGAATGGGAGGGACGTGGTGGCGGCTTTTTAAAATTTAGCAATGGTGGGCTCTTTGACATCCTCACACCTATGACTGAAGCAAAATGGCAGTACACGCTCCTTTGGGGATTGGGGAGGACACGGGACACGGTTAGGGTGATGGGGCATTCAGTGAACCAGTGTTTTTCCCTTTGACAATATGATGATCACTATTGGAACCTGGAACGTTAAAGGTCTCAATTCCCCTCAAAAGCGGCAGAAGGTATGGAAGTATATTATAGATCATCATCTTGATGTTGTGGCCCTACAGGAGACCCACTTGGTCAGGGCCGAAGATAGGCGCCTTAGACATAAACAATACCCGTTAATTTATAGATCCTTGGCTCTCACGAAGCATAGAGGAGTGGCGCTTATGTTCCGCCCTTCCATACATTTCCAACCCCTAGATGTCCTTAGTGACAAAGATGGCCGGTGGATCATGGTCAAGGGTCATCTGAGAGGGAAAATGTGTACCTTTGTAGCATTATACGCACCCAACACTGGGCAGACATTATTCTTGCACTCGCTACTTGGGAGATTTCTGGATTTTGTGGAGGGGCCGGGATTTCAACATGATATGGCAAAAAGAATTGGACAGCGCACACTTACAACGCTCAGACGTGGGCTCTTTTTCCACTGGCACTCAGCAGCGCATTCACGACCTGGGCTATTGAGACGCCTGGCGTACCCTTTACCCACACACCAAGACTACACATTCTACTCATATGTCCATTGTTCATATTCCTGACTGGACTATATCTTTATTAGCCAATCCCGGTTAGGTAGCGTCCAGGAGGCCAAGATATTCCCTCTTTCAGTGTCAGATCATAGCCTGTTTTCCATCTGTTTGTCCTAGTGTGGGAACACTTCGACCACTCCCAGATGGTATTTCCCGGCCTCGCTTAGTACAGGATAAGGAATCCTGTACTAAGCTTAGGGAAACCATTACGGAATTCTTTGAGATTAAGAAGCCAGAAGATACGTTGGAATTTACCACTTGGGACGCTGTTAAAGCGGTCTTCTGGGGGAAATGTATTGCCCTCAACTCTACGTTAAACACTCAACGAGCTAGAGAAAGGGATCAATTGGAGCAGGAGCTGACCTCTATCGAAAGCGCTCACAAACTCAATCCCGCGCTGCAAACTCTTGGCACTGTGACAGCACTCTGTGGCAAACTTAGAGCTATTAATAACAACAGAGCAGAACTCACTCTTCTTAAACTGCGCCACTTATCCTACTTCCAGGGCAACAAGATCGGTAAACACATAGCTAGGCAGCCAAGAGATAAGAGGGAGAGAGAATACATACGTGAAATTCAGGGTCCCACTGGGGAGGTTATGCACAGGGATGAGGACAAAGCCGAGATATTCTGCTCTTTCTGCAAACCCTTTACTCTAGGGACCATCTAGATTTAGAAGCCCAACAGGACTATAGCCGAACAATGCCCTTCCCTCAGGTTTCCAATGAATGGAACGAGTTTCTCACCACTCCCATTATCCATGATGAAGTCAATCTTGCTATTAAAGCCCTTAAGCCACACAAAGCCCCAGGTCCAGATGGGTACACCGGCCTCTTTTATAAAACTTTTGCCCCTAACATTTGCCCCACCTCACGCGGCTCTTTAATAAGATGGACGGAGAGAGTGAGACTGCTGCCTCTATGATCGAGGCCATGATCTCCGTGATACCCAAACCCGGGTAAGATCCCCAACATAGTGCCTCATATCGGCCTATCGCACTTCTCAACCTCAACATAAAACTGTGCTCCTCCATTATAGCTAAATGATTGAACGACCTTATGCCTGATCTCATACACCCTGACCAATCGGGGTTCATTAAAGGCCGTCAAACACCTGATAACACCTGTCGAATTATTCACCTTTTAGAGAAGGCTAACAGATGTCGGATCCCTGCTGTTTTGGTGCGACTGGATGCAGTGAAAGCCTTCAACAGGGTTGACTGGGCATTCCTGTGCCAAACTCTAGCTTTTTTTTATTGTTTCAACAATCTCCCCGGGCCAGTTCTGCTTAATTAAATGGCAGCCGCAACATTTTCCTCAGTTTGCGGCCACCAATTTAAGCACTCCTCCTGCCGGAGCCACAAACCCTCCGCGTACCTCAGATATACAAATTTGAATCTCTTTAAATATCTCTACAACTACATCATGGATTTTTCACCAATTAACAAAAAGGTAGCTTTCTGGGCCAACAGCTAACGTTCTGCCAAATTTGGTGTAATTTGGTTCAACAGTTCGGGCAGTAGCCATGTCTAAAGTTCCTATGGAAATATTATGGAGAAAGCACGTTTGGAACCCCCCTTTTTCTCAACCCCTGCTTGAAGGATCACCCCAAAATTTTCAACACAACAGCTGAAGTGAGTGACAAACTAGTTTTGAAAATGTTGTGAGGATTCATCAGACTGTAGGTAGTTATAGTTAGGACCATGTTTCCAAAGGAAAATCATTTTTTGTCTTGTCTATATCTTTAGGGCAGTTTGATAAATCTTCACAAAATTTTCCACAAAAATGTGCCTTACTGATTCTAGTTGTGCATGGAAAGGTTTGGGGTGATACGTCCAGCGGAAGATGAGAAAATGGGGAGGGGCAAAAAAAGTGTGTTTCCTATGTTAATTCCCAAAGAGATTTTAGACATGACTGCAGCCCGAATAGCTGGAGAGAATTACATCAAATTTGTCAGAAATGTAGCTGTTGGTCCAGAAAGCATGCTTTTCGTTATTTGGTGTAAATCTGTTCAGTAGTTTTAGATAATAAAATAAATTCAAATTTGTATATCTGGTCAGAGTTTAAGCATGAATCTCATGGTGAGATCTGATTGGCTGCCAACACTTCATCCAGGAAGTGTTGGCAGCCGCCTTGGGCCCAATATACATGATAGCACCCCATTGAAATGCATTGTGGTGAATGGCAGATTTTGAGGGTCATGAAAAGGAGAACATATTTAGTGGTGATTTTAGTTATGTAATAAATCATTTATTGATGGTACCATCCTAGTTTTAGGAATTGTGGTGTGTTCTAATGTGATTTTGCCCTGTGAAAAAGCTTTCTGCTGGGATTTCATCAATCTTGTTTGAGGAGAACAGTTTCATAAGATTTTTTAATAGAAATATATGGAAAGTGCTCCAGATTCTAAAGTGAGAGCATATTTTCTGCAAATTCACACTAACTTTCTCAGCCATATGAGAATGAAGTCTGACATTCTCAGTAAATCATGTACTTCCAACAGGAGCAGTCTGTCAGTTGATTTATTTTGTGTTTTACTACAGCCCCTAGAGTGTTCTAAAGAACAACTACAGTGCAGACAGTCCTATTTATGACAGAGGTGAGGCACACCTGAAGCCATCTTGATTAAATCAGACTGGTAAATCTTAAAACATTTAATTTAGAAAGCAATTAATGAGGGGGTTCAGTTTGCTATAGAAAAAATGGTTTGTGTTTGTAAGAGAGTAGGGTCTGCTTTCCTATGGTCACCCCACTTTTGCTTTTTGCTTCACTGGTTTTCGACTTAATGTGGCTGTGGGCCTGCTAATCAGATCCACAGCCCAGCTGTTCTCTCTCTAAATTCACTCCAATGCATTTTAGTTGCATTACCAATTGGATACTGGATCACCTTATGACCCCCTGTACAATGTACCATAGGTACCCAGGGCATAGGTGCCTCCAAGACCTACCAGTGGCTGCAGCATATCTTTTGCCACCCCTGGCTGGCCCTTTAAATTGACACAACTGGCTGATCACTCAGCTGGGGCAAGGTGGTGTAATCACCCCTTGCTTAGATATAGTATACCTATATCTAACCTTATATCTGGACACATATACACATATAAGTCTCTCCTATGGCAGGCCTTAACAAACCTGGAGGCAGAGTGTTTGGTTTTATGTGAGATGGTGCTCTAGCATGAGCTGAGCCTGTCTGCAGCTTTCGGAACCATGTCCTTTAGCTGTTCTGGGATATTGCCATATCATATACTCTTAAGTGCATTATAATCCTCGCAGTTACATGCTAACTATGGTTTGGCTTTATCAAAACATGTCGAGTAAGGTGTCATACGAATTGGGATACTACCCCCCTTGCCAGTCCTGGCGACGCGGGTAACATGCCACCCTTCTAAAGGGAGAAGACATGTTGTTCCTACTATTCCCGGTTAAAGTTAACCAAAATGGACGCTGCTGCCACAGACACAAGTCTGACCTCCTGCTGCTGGGAGTCCTTCCAGCGAGGGAGGCTTGGACAATAGGTTTCCTGCCTTGGGAGGTGCTAGCACCACCCCAGACAAGACTTTGTCAATTGGGACAGGGAGGGTTGAAAGGATTGAGACACTGCCTGAGGCACACAAGGTGTCCACTGCATAGGCCAGTTCAAACCGGTGCTGGGGCTTCCCTGCCCCAGCTCTGACGTGAAACTGGACAAAGGGAAAGGGGTGCAACCACCCCCTGCCCTGGTCCCACCCATAGGAGGGACCTAGCAGGTAATCCAGCCCCTAAGATTGGTACATAGGTAGGAGCTGAGTCACTAGGACTTTAGATTAATCCTGACTGAAACTCTGAAATGAAACTCTGGACCTTCATCATTCTACTTTGGAAGAAGACGACTGAAGAATCTCCCTTGTGGTCAAGGAGTGACCACCCTGCACAAGCAGGCACCATCCAGAGGTCGATGACTTGCTTTGCCGCCGCCTTCCGCCGGAGCCCGAGCCCAGAGCCTGACGAGAACCGGATTCCCAGACATCCAACAGCCCGATCCACAGTCCCTGCAAAGCTGAGACCCGTGGAGGCGACATGAGACGTGGGACCGGCCATCTTGAAAAGTCTGCAACCTGCTAACTGTGCAGCCCCTGAGGTCCCCTCAAAGCTGTGCATTGGGGACTGAGAAGCCTCAGCCCCGAGCAGCATCTGCACCGAAGATCAGCCCTGCACACTCCACGAGTTCTGCATGGGGCCCTTTTGCATTTTCTTGCTCGACGCGCCTTCCCGGTCACTTGCCCGTTGGCTAGTGGCCATCTTGGCGACGAATCTTTGAATTTACACCGCTGGTCTAGTTTCTCCAGACTGGCCCTTGCTTCCCTCAAAAGAAGCAGCCCCTCAAACCTTGCTGGTCTGAGTAAGAAGCCAACATTGTATCCTGCGTGGGTTGCCTTTGCCAAGACTTTTTGCCTCCAATCTTGAAGCCGACACCACCGACAGCGAGAGCCTTTGTGGGACAATCTTTGCCTGACTCCTGGTTTGTCGTTGATGACTCCTGGTCCACGTGACTGAAGAGACAAGCTTCCCATCAGCACCTGATCGCACCCCGACATCGCCTAGTTCCGTCGTGGATCCATCCTGGTCACTGGCTACTGACCCAGACTCGGTCCCCTCTGCTTTCAGGTCTTCTACATCTTCGATCCACCCTTGGATCCAACCGGACTCTTCTCTCCTGGTCGCCTGCAGCATCTTTACTCCAAGGCTCCATAGATCTCCACGACAAAACCTGACACACTTTTGGACCTATGCACCCACTTCCTGTGGGTTAGGTAACGCGAGTACTATGGTGCTCCTGTAGAGGTTTACATCCCCAGTGTCCTAGTTTCAAGTGGTTAAGTTCTAGTCCAGTCGGAAGATTTCCCAACCTTTAACTTTGTGATTTTTATCCACCCATTGACTTCTAATTGTGAACGTGTGTGCCTTTAGACACTGCACAAGCATCCCGTGGGCCTCCTGCTCCCTAATCATTGTTAGTGTAGCCCCAGCGATTCCCAAGGCCCTAGGCCTTGCCATTGTTCGTGACGTGGTACTTATACCACTTTCTTAGTATATGGCTTAGCGGGCCACCCCGGCCTATCCATATTTGTGCAACTTTTGTCTATTCTATTAAGTTACTTGTTTTGCGCTTGTGCTTCTGTGCTCATAAAGAGTTCAGGGGTTTGTTTAGAAATAAATACATATATAGTTTGAATATATATCCTGTGTGGTGTCCGTTCATTTGGTATTAAAGGGATTGCATATGGTAAAACAGCTGGCTTCACATGCCCTCTTGAGTTTAGCCTAAGACTGCTTTGCTTAGGATAGCTGGTCTATAAGGTCGACTTTACAACCATCACCATAAGGGTTGTTTGGACTGGTGCAAGGTGCTCACTAGAATAGTGAACATCATATACCAGGCCAACTTCTCACAGTGTTGTAGAAAGAAAAATTAAGACACATTTTAAGTGAGTTCTCAATTATCTTCCTCTTCTATTTCGTTAAAACATTCGGACACACAGATTGAAACATGGACTTTGAAATCCAGCAACAGACTGCCAGTTAACTTCCGGGTGATCGGCAGCTTTAGTACAAAACTGAAGCATTTTCTATTGAGGATATTACGTTAAATGAGAAAATTAGGGAGCTTCATAACAAATAAGTTTCAAGAGATGGCTATCAGAGAAAAAAGAGCCTAAATACAGCAGAAATATCACCTAAATGTAGTCCAAGTATAGTCCAATGACAGAAGTGTGCAAAACACTAAATTGTTTTATTTTTTTACAGTTTTATATAGCGAAGAATTGACCCGAAGGTATTGGAGTGCTTTACATGAGCATCCGCCACATTACACAAGGACACATTCATTTTGGTTTTAGACTTGAGGAGATTACGTGATTTGCCCAGAAGCATAGGATATCGAGATGACACCGAAACTCGAACCTGGTTCCCCAGCTGCAAAGTTTGCAGCTCTAGCCCTAATGCCAAATCATCTCTCTTGAGTGTAACATATAATCAAGTGATCAACTGGATACAAAAACATAAATATAGCAAACTATTTAAAAGTGCTTTGTCGCTATTTAGGAACTCAGAAAATATGTCCTCATTTTTATTATTGTTCAGAACACTAACCATAATTCCTATAGGAATAAGACCCTCCCTTGAGGAGGGTGCAGAAGCAATATTCTGATCAACAGACCATGGAGGGCAGGGGAAAGGGGGGCTGGTGAAACAAACCAAACATGCTGGACAGGCAAGAAAGACCGTGGCAATAAAAAAGACCATTGAGGGCAGAAGGATGAGGTAGTAGCAGTATAACCATACGTGTCAACAGACCCAATTCAGGAAGGAGGTTCCAGATGTTTTTAAACCAAACAGGTCTTAATTTGATCTGCCACCTGTAGAAGTGTGGCTCACTGGTTAGAGCAGGCAGACCCTGAAGCAGAGGTCAGACCCGGGACCAGGGTTCAATTCCCGACGCGGCAGGGTCTTAGCTCAAATGTCCATGGACTCGATAATTCTCGCTTCGGTGCCTGACCTAATCATGGGTTCACACTCTGCAACTCTGGGCATTAAGCTTGCTTAATCTCCACAACGGCCCCCCGCGGCGGGATGCCTGGCTTTCACCTTGGGGATACCCTGTAGGGGGTATCTCACAGGGAAAAGCCAGGCCGGGTTCACAAGGCAAGCGCGGAGATACCCCTTCGGGGGTCGATTCAGGCGCTATATAAGAAACATAATAATAATAATAATAAATAATATCTACTCTTTGTTAATGTAAGTCAATGAGGAAAGTCAATTCCCCAGGTTTTTCAAAATCTCCCTCTAACCAAGTTCAAAATGTTGGCAAATCAGGTACATTGGATCACGGAGGGCAGGAGGAATGGAGTAGGAACATGGACTCAGATAACAGAAGGTAGGAGGTAGATGTGCAGGGGCACCAAACTGACATTACAGGGCAGGCATCAGGGGTTGCAGGAGCACAAAATACCACACAGGACAAGCAGGACGGCAGTGCAGCACAAAGGACCATGGAAAGTATTATGGGCGGGACAGGGACATGCACATGGACAAAGAGAGCAGAGGGGAAGATGCAAGGGTAGCAAGCTGACCATACCAGACAGACTGGAGGGATAGTTGCGGCATAACAGACAATTAAGGGCATGAGGGAGAGGGCAGGGGCATAACAACTGACAAGACAGGAGGGTGGAGTTAGAGCAGGGCCGTTTCTAGGTGTTTTGCCACCCTAGGCGAGAATTGAAAAATGCTGCCCCCCTCCCTTTTACTACAACTCTCTCCCCTGTCATCCAGGCTAGAGAGGCACACCCTCTACTGCCGAACACTTCTATGTTACTCTCATTTACTATCTGGAAACACAATCACAACAGTCAGTCCTGCAAACCACCTCAACGAAAGGACCAAGAAAGACCGTTATGGTAGCCATACACTCACAGAACTATGTACACAGATGCCTATTAGAGCATTGTGTTTAAATACCACAGAGGCCTCAAGTGCACCTCGTTTTCAAAACCAGAAACAAATCAAATAGTAACTTGCATTTCTCACTCACCCAGTACCTGCCCTCGGTACCCCTCAGTGAACGCAGTCTTCAGGGCTCACTCTGTCCGAACCGGCCCTCAGTACCCCTCATTGAACACAGTCTTCAGGACTCACTCAGTCACTACCTGCCCTCAGTACCCCTTAGTGAACACAGTCTTCAATGCTCACTCCGTCAGTACCTGCCCTCAGTACCCCTTAGTAAACACAGTCTTCAGGGCTCACTCTGTCAGTACCTGACCTCAGTACCCCTCATTGAACACAGTCTTCAGGGCTCACTCCGTCAGTACCTGCCCTCAGTACCCCTCAGTGAACACTGTCTTCAATGCTCCCTCCGTCAGTACCTGCCCTCAGTACCCCTCAGTGAACCCAGTCTTCAGGGCTCACTCAGTTAGTAACTGCCCTCAGTACCCCTCAGTGAACACAGTCTTCAATGCTCACTCCGTCAGTACCTGCCCTCAGTACCCCTCAGTGTACACAGTCTTCATGGCTCACTCCATCAGTACCTGCCCTCAGTACCCCTCAGTGAACACAGTCTTCAATGCTCACTCCATCAGTACCTGCCCTTCAGTACCCCTTGGGGGACACAGTATTCAGGGTCACTTGGTCAGTACCTGCCCTCAGTAACCCTCAGTGAACCCAGGCTTCAGGGTCACTTGGTCAGTGCCTGCCCTCAGTACCCCTCACTCAACACAGTCTTCAATGCTGAATTGGTCTGTATCAGTCCTGAGAGACCCTCGGTGAGTACCAATCCTCAGTGCCCTTCGCTCAGTGCCAGTCTGCATAATTCCTCTCAAGTGACAGTCCTTAGTGCCCCTCTGTTAGTAGCAGTCCTCAGTGCCAGTCTTCGGTACACCTTGCTAGTACCTGTCCACAGTGCCCCTCTGTGAGTACCAATCCTCAGTGCCCTTCACTATCATTCAAACAGTGCCAGTCCGCAATGCCTCTCCATGGATAGCACCCCCTCAGCACCTCTCTCTCAGTGACAGAATGTGGGTGTTTGAGAGATGTGTTGTACCATCAGTACTTTTTTTTAATTCATCAATTAAGAGTGCTAAAGCACACTTCCTCTTCTGATGCATTAGGTAGGGATAGTCAGCAGAGCATGCATGGCCTATACACCATAGAGCGTTTACATTTTAGTGTATATATGGATTTTTTTTGTTTTATAACGGACTGAACTAATGTATTTCTCTTCTATTTTATTATCAATTCCAATTTGTTTAGTAATATTGAAAGAGGTGCTGGCTAAAATTAACAAAAATGTTTATTTCTGGCGGAATTATTCAGAGTTCAGAGCTTTCTGTGCGAGAGTAGATCATACAGTCCAAGTTTTCGCTTTACACTCAGGGATTTGTAGTCCTGTTGAAAACCTGGACAGGACGATCTACTCTCGACTTGAGCCCTGACCGCCCCCCCCCCCCGCCCCCAACACACCATAAATCCAGCAATTTGGTGATTAATCAACTGCACATTCAGCCCTCCTTTGCATGTACTTTCACCATATGCATATCGCCACAAAATAATTACCCGCATCAAACACATGCAGTCCTTGAATTTGCTGGAGTTTGTGCTTACTCTGAGAAATTTGCCTACAAGAAACTAGAGCCTGTTTTTCTTATACCCGATGCATAACAAGGATTTATCTAGACTCCTGTTATGTTTTAAATATCAACAATCATTTGAAGGTGGCGTCGTCAACGAATATGGCAGCATAGACGTGCCACATTAATGCCTGTTTATCTGATCAATCCGGCGGCCCTGTTTGAGCAAAGTCCCTGCAGAGTGTGGCATTACACCCCTGCACCTTGCCTTCATTTAGGGAAGAGCCTCTGCCCTCTGCAGCGGCTGGCGGACGGTCCTGACACTGGGCCGCAGGTACAGTCTGGTGCTGCACTGTGCTATCGGGGGTCAGCGTTACTCGGGGCCAGGCTGGGGTGCCCAGCAGAGAGATGTTTGTGCTGAGTGCCGAGAGAAGGCATCTGGGCTATCGGTGGGCTAATGCCCCAGCTGCTGGAAAACGAAGGATAGGTGATGCTGAGGCAGGGCCTGTGCTGCAGTGGAGAAACAGGGAGGCTACCCGTGTGAGTTCTCAGTGGGCAGAGCGCCGACAGGGAACTGCAGAGCTCCTTTCTTTATACAGTGCCTCTGCCCTATTCAGAGCTGCCTCACGCCTGGAAGGGGGTGTGGATGGCTCCCAGACACAAACAGATGGGAGCCGGCTGCATCAGGTGCCGCTGGTGAACCCGATATGGCCGCACGTGGCCCTGCAAACCGGCTTCAGCATTGTATTACCCCCCCATCCCCTGCCACCTTCTTGTATCTGCTGGGGACAGGGCCGCTTCTACCATTAAGCAAGACTAGGCGGCTGCCTAGCTTTACTTTCGTAGGTTCAAATAAAAAAAATAATTCCCCCTTTTGCCGCCCTAGCCTTTTAGCCGCCCTAGGCGGCCGCCTAGTCTTGCCTAATGGTAGAAACGGCCCTGAGTTAGAGGCCTGCACATGGAAAACGCAGAGCAGGAGGCAATTGTCTAGGGCTGGAGCAGCAAGCTGACCATGAAGGGTACTGGAAGTATAACACCTCAAGGTAGGCAACAGTGGGACTATAATGGCATATACACAGACAACAGAGTGAAGGTGAGAGGGGCTCAGGGGCAGCAAGCTGACCACACAAAGCAGGTGGAAGGGGCTCTGACAGAACAAAAAGACCATGCACATCAAGCAGGAGGGTCAGTGGCAGCACAATGGCCATGGTGGGCAAGAGGGAGGGGGCAAGGGCATGCACAAAGGAACATGGAGGACAGAAGGAAGGGGTAAGGGCTAGACATAGACATATGAGGACAGTGGAAGGGGCTTCAAAACAGACCACGCACGATAGGAAGGGGGAGCAGCTGCAGCACAACAGAGCATGGAGAGCAGAAAGGAGTGGCAGCAAAATGGACCATGGATGACCGGAGGGAGGGGATAGGGGCATGGAACTTGGGCCAGCAGGGACAGGCAGCAGCCATCTGACCATGCTAGGCAGGTGGGAGGGGCAGTGGCAGCTTAACAGAACACTTGAGAGTAGATAGGAGGGTCAGTGGCAGGTCCATGGAACAAGGTGTCATGTCATGTTAAATATTCTTTAGAGTGCACTTATCACCGGAAGGTCTCAAGGTGTTTGCAAAAAGGTGGGAAGGTCTCAAGGCGCTTGCAAAAAGGTGGGCAAAAAGAGGGAGAAGGGGCATGCACACAGACATTGGAGAGCAGGGGGAATGAGAATAGGGGCAGCAAGCTGATGGATCACAGATTTGGGCAATGAAGGGCAGGAGGTGTGGCCAGGGACATTAAGCTAAATGAAGGGCAGTGGCAGCACGTCGGACCATGCAGGGTAGGAGGGAAGGGGCTGGTAAATGGACTTGGACAACAGACGGTAGGGAGGAGGTGGATGAAGGAGCAAGTTAACTGTTTATGGCAGTCCACATGCGGCTGTTAAGAGGGAGCAGAGTCATAGACTTGGACAATAGAAGGTAAGGAAGAGTTGGAGCAGGAGCACCATGTTTGGATGGGAGCAGCACAATGACCAGCCCCCCCAAACCGTGCATTGCGATAGGCATCTTACTTGATATTTGTATTTAAACTCGAAATTGACAGAAAAAAAGGGTATGAGGATGTTATAGTTAGGAGATAGAATTCTGAAAACCTCAGAAATACACTGAAAAAAAAGATTACAGAGAGGTTCTAGTTAGGCCCAGATTTAACTCCTACAAAACCAGTGAAATTCAGCAATTATAGTTACCTGAGCTAACTATAACTTACACCTCTCA
Source organism: Lissotriton vulgaris (assembly GCF_964263255.1). NCBI lineage: Eukaryota > Metazoa > Chordata > Amphibia > Caudata > Salamandridae > Lissotriton > Lissotriton vulgaris. The sequence continues at coordinate 869,998,220 of NC_141699.1, forward strand.
ATGCACTGCTTATGACCTCACATATTACCTCACTGATGACATGGTAGAAACATCACTAATTACACCATCTAGTGATTGTGAGTGTTTTCTAAGAGCTTATGAATGTTAAACATATATATTAAGTTACTACAAAAATGTAATTACTATGAGTGAAACAATGTAAAACAAGCTGCTTTCTGCTTTCCAAAGCTACCACTTAGAGAGCTTTCTAAGGTTGTCTTGATAGAGTTCACTTTTCGATACCCTAATTACCCATTGCTGATGTATGAGTTAGCATCATATGGCTAACTGATGAAGTTCGTATATGCACTTATGCTGAATTATTCCACTTGCTCCCTACGCATATTCAAATGTATGTGTGACCATATTAGTTTCTTAGCTTAGCCTGTGTGCCACCATTTTGTGTAACCCTCTGTGCCTGCGGGCCTTGCTCGCTCATATGCCCCTCCCGCAGGAATACAGAAATGTACTAAGACAGCAGTTTTCATTTCTCAGCTTGCTGTGGCCGAAACTAACAAGTCACTTTATCAGTAATGTTCTCATGCCCAGAGACGCCGAAGCCTAGCTCCATGGCCTTGAGTAGAGATAATGATGTATCCCTTGCAGGTGCAGATGCCTACTGTGTGAGAGCATTGTCCACTGGTCCGAGGCTCGGTAACTTTCCACAAGGGGCGTACCCCTTTTTTGCTGTATTGCATTATAATGTATTGCTGTGATGCAGAGAGTCAGTCCTCTCGTTCGCACTCCTAGGAGTGAGGTCGGACAGGGCCCTCTCATATGAGTGTTATTTGGCCTAATAAAGACTTTTGTTTATTCTTCTCCACTGTCCGGCTGACTTCCTATATAGTGACTATAGGTGAGTGCGGTAAGTCACTCGGGTGGATTTGAGCCACGCTTATCAGATGGCGCCCGAATAGGGACCCCGCGATAAGGATCTTTCTCACCCGTAAGTGGGTAGCAGAAGACCGGGGACCCGCTGGTCGGCACGGTGGGCCCGGGTACCCATCTGATGCCGAGCTTGGTTCTCGCAGTGCTGCCCCACCCTGCTGATCGGGAGAGGTCCCGGTTCGGATCTTACGCCGGGGTCCAGAAGGCGGAACTTGAAGCTGACCGTGTTGGTCCTGGCAGCCGGAGGTGGAGAACGGTAGAGGTCGGTGCCGCCTACAGAAGGTGAGTGGTCCACCTGTGATTGTTAAGGAACGGGAGTGTTCCGGGAGACTAGAGTGTCTCTAATGGTTTGAGGGGCCGGTGTGCTCCTGGGGCTAGTGTGCTCCGGGGAACTCAGAGTACGAGTTGGTGCTCTGACAGACTTGACGAGGTTGGGGACGTATTTAGATGTAATTGTTGGTAGCGATCCGACCGGGTGGTACTGTGGTGAAGGCGTGGCTCATTGTGGGTAGACTCCGGTGCTTACCCTGAACCCCTAGTGTGGTGGTTCAGTGGAGGTGAGATCTGGGTTTCCCGCGGTAAAGTGCGCAGTGATCCATAGTGCCGCACGGGCAGCGGATCTGTTCCCCGTCCTCAGAACAGTTAGTGTACTGTTCGGTCTGCGGTAGAGTCCAGGTTACCCAGGACTTGGTCGACGGGCCTTGTCCCATTTGGTAACACGTGTTTGGAGATACTGTATATGTGCATGCGTGGTTTTTCGATGTATGTTTATATGTGTGAGTGAACGAGCTCGAGTTTGTGATTCAAGGTAACGCAGTCTGTGGAGAAGTGCTACTTTTACATCGAAGTAAAGATGCCGTGTTTTAGTAAGTTACGATGTTTTGGATGTTGTTGTCGACCCTCAGATACTAGACTGGCTAAAAGCCAACCTGCCCCTCCTGAGGGCACTCCCAGCTTTGATATGTATGTCAAGCATGGATTGCCCCCGATTTTGTTTGGTACTTTATGGCATTGGTATACCGCTGATAATGTGGATTTGCAATGGCCTTTGACGGGTTCTTTTGAGGAAGAAAAATTGGATTATTTACAGGACAAATTGTTTGCTAGGCGTAGTCGCCAGAGCATGTTTGATTCCCTGAGATTGTGGCAGAAGGAAGCTCGGAAGCGTAAGATGAGAGAAGAGAAAGAAGCTTATAAAAAGTCCACCCAGACTATGGCGCAGAAGGCGAGAGAACACACTAAGAATGAGAATGAGCAGCGTTTGGAGCGCGCAGATAGGCTCTGCAGGTTGAAAGAAAATAAGAGTTATGTAGTGCGCGAAGACGACCCAGATGAGATGGAAGACATTTTGAATACCCGACCCCCTCCCCCTTATGCTCCACAGCCTTTGTATCCCTCCTTGCCACTTTCGGCCCCTAGTAGTGAAGTTCCGGGTCCTTCAGCCAGTGTCCCCCAACAATCTTCGCCCTCGACACCCCTCGTTTCCTTACTGCAGACCACCTCACCTGCACCCTCCCAATTTTCTTTGGCACTCCCTAGTGTTTCAGCTAGTACCACCCCCAGTCAGGAGATGCTAACACCGAGTCGAGGCGCAGGTAGCGGATTACTCTCGCAGGTACGGAAGTTGCTCACGCGTTCTACGGTTGGTTTAGATGAAAAGAGTATGGTGGCTAATCAGGCATGTCAGTGGGCCAGGAATAATATTTATTCGTTTGAGGATATTTGGTCCACTATGAAAGATTTTGAGCCTTTGATGCAGCAGCACGCTTTGTGGCATATGTCCAATGTATTGATACCGCTATGGGAGCAGGGGTATGGAGGTGTGGCTCCAGCGGTTTTACGAGACATACAGGCTGGAGCATATAGAACGAACACAGGGGTGAAAGAAGTGATGAGTAGTTTGCGTGCACTATTGCAATACAGGAATGAATTACCCTCTGCCGGCACACCCCATTTCCCAGGTCTCCACCCAATGCGCGAGGTGCACCCTATTTTTCATCCCGAGGTCCCCGAGTTGCTAGATCCAGTAACGAAGGCTGTTACCAGGAACAGGATAGATGCGCATTTCCAGGAGCAATGGGTGTATACGCCATGGAAGAGAAGTGAGGTATTATCATTGAAGGCCCAGCTACCGGATTCTAGAAAGAACCCGACTGCCTATTACAAAGAGCTTACGGAAGCGGCGTCTTCCACTGTGATGACGTTGGCTGATGTTGAATTGTTTTTCGGACTTTTGGCCCCGGTTGATGTGTGGCGGCAAGTGAAAGGTACGGATCATACGGAAGAGTTGGGAGGTACATGGCAGGAGTTGCAGGATTGGGACAAGGAGCGTAAGCCAGGGGAGAAGCCGAAGGCTGAAATATTAGCTTTGCCAGGGCGCATAATAAAGTATATGCACTCTCTCATTCCCCCGAAAAAGGTAGATTGGGACAAGTTGACGGCTTGTAAGCAGAAAAAGGATGAAGCGGTCTCGGATTTCTTTACGAGGTTTGAGGAAACGTTTATGGATTTCAGTGGGCAGGATGTGTCACAAGATGGCGGATTGCGGCTTTTTGTTAATAGGTTTGTTACGAACTTATTGCCTGAAATTTCAGCTAGACTGCAAGCGTCGGAGAGCACGTGGACAACGTCCTCTCCTTCGGGTATCCTCAGTATGGTGCAGTATTATGAACACAGGGAAAATGAAAGTAAGGATAAACAGGAAAAGAAGGCTAAGGATTTAAAGACGAGAGTTTTGTTACAGCAAGTGGCTAGAGGAAGGGGAAGAGGTGCAGCGCCGAGTCGTGGGGGAGGTTTTGGGAGAAGTGAAAGTAGGGAGAGGCTGGGACCGAATCAGTGTGCGAAGTGTAAGCAGGAAGGGCATTGGTGGCGAGATTGCCCACTGCTTCAGTCGGGAGGCGGTCCAGGAAGAGGACGAGGACGAGGTAGTGGTGATTTTGGGAGACAGGCTGCGCGGTCAGAAGGAGGCGGGAGACCGGGAGGCAATTACTTTGACAATGGGGCAGACAGACAACAGTTGCAGAGGGGTGGTGGCCAGTATTATAACGATGATTACTCAGTGGACGATTTGACAGGGTTTTCCCACAACTAGGACAGCGTAGGACAGAGCATGGGACCAGTACTTATGGAAGTTGATCAGAGGGGACCTTATGTTGAAGCCGACTTATCGGGGTCTCAACAAAAATTTCTAGTGGATACGGGTGCAATGAAAAGTTCAGTGGCTCGTTCTCGGGTCCCAGGGGCGGCTCTGTCTGGCAAGAATAACATCTCCGTGGGTTTCGCAGGAACTCCGGTGATTAGCCCCATTTCTAAACCTCTCACGTTGACGATTAGCCCTTTTACTGTTGATTCACCGTTTCTATTGACATCCAATTGTGGGGAAAATTTGTTGGGCCTAGATTTATTAAAAAGGTTGCACGCCACCATCTATTGTTCTCCAGATGGTGTGTACCTTACTTTGGGCCCGAACGTTGCCCGCCCATTGCAGTGTTTTTCGAAAGATGACCCATTACCACCTGAATTCCAAGGCATACCCGACAGCTTGTGGGCTGTCAATGATACAGATGTAGGTAAAATGGATATTGCTCCGGTGACAATAAGAGTGAAAGTGGGAGCGAAATTGCCCAGAGTTCCACAGTACAGGATTCCGAGGGAGGGGGAGAAGGCCCTGTTACAAATAATACAAGATTTAATACGGTCTGGTGTAGTGGAAGAGACTGATTCGAACATATGCAACAGCCCTATTTTACCTGTCCTCAAAAGACGGTCACCTGAGGCTACTGATAATACCCCTGATGTTTATAAATTTGTGATTGATTTGCGACATGTAAATAGGGTAGTGGAGCCACAGTACCCGGTGGTCTCGGACATTACAACGATATTGACCATGATCCCCCCTTCGGCTAAATATTTCTCTGTCCTAGACTTGAAAAATGCTTTCTTCAGTATCCCAGTACATGAAGAGAGCAGGTATCTCTTCGGATTCTCATTGGCTGGCCGAAGCTTCTGCTTTAAGAGAATTCCTCAGGGGTACACTGAGAGTCCGAGCATCTATAGTCAAGCGTTGAAGGCACAATTGGATGAGCTGGAACTTCCACCTGGCAACGTCATGTTGCAGTATGTGGATGATATCCTGATAGCATCGGATGACGAACAGGGTTGTCGGGATGCTACTGTGAAATTACTGCACCATTTGGCTAAAAGAGGGCATAAAGTGTCCCTTCCGAAATTTCAATACTGTCGAACGGAGGTCACCTACCTCGGTCACCTCCTTTCGAAAGTGGGGAGGAGATTGACACCAGAGCGCATAAAAGCGATCACTAACATGCAGGTACCTAACACGCAGCGAGAGGTGCGCGCGTTCTTGGGCATAACATCGTATTGTCGCCAGTGGATACCTAACTATGCGTTACTAACAAAACCCCTATTGTATCTGACTACCAAGGAAGTGCGCAAACCCCTACCCTGGACCCCCGCATGTCAAGAAGCGTTTGAGTCACTAAAAACGGCTTTATGTTCTGCGCCAGTTCTCGGGACACCTGATTACCAGAAGCCTTTTGTTCTTTACGTACATGAGGCGGAAGGTTGCGCGTTGTCTGTCTTAACTCAGTGTTTTGGGGGGAAGCAGAGACCTTGTGCTTATTTCTCTGCCATGCTCGATAATGTGGCAAGAGCGCTGCCGAGCTGTCTGAGAGCCACAGCGGCTGCTGCGGTCTCCATAAGACAATCGGCAGGGCTTGTACTGGGAACAGACCTCACAGTCATGGTACCGCATGCTGTGGACATTTTGCTGAACAGGACACAGACGCAGCACTTAACTAGTGCTCGTCTTACGGGTTATGAGATGACTCTTTTTGCACCCCATGTCACGATCAAAAGGTGTGCTACACTGAATCCCGCCACCTTGTTACCTATCCCCACAGACACAGATACAAAAGACGATGACATACATGACTGCTTGTACAGGACTGAAGAGGAGACAAAGGGGATGGTGGATCTGACAGACAGGCCCTTGGACGAACCAGACGGGGAGTTGTATGTGGATGGGTCCTGTTTTAAATTACCAGACGGTACATCGACAGCAGCATATGCAATAACAACATTACAGACGGTGGTGGAGACTTCTAGGATACCTTACAATTCTGCCCAGGCTGCGGAGATTATTGCCTTACCGAGAGCATGTGAATTGAGTGAGGGGCTAGACGTGAACATTTATACTGACAGCCAATACGCCTTTGGCGTGGCTCATAATTATGGGCGACTTTGGGCAGAACGGGGATTTCTGACTTCTCACGGACAACGCATACAACATGGTCCACTGATATTACGACTGCCAACGGCATTGACACTACCCAAACGATTGGCTGTGATAAAATGTAGCGCACACAAGACAATAGTGGATGATGTGGGACGAGGCAATGCTTTCGCTGATGAGACAGCAAAGGAGACTGCTAGAGAAAAATTACCACGGATGTTTGTGGCAGGACCAGCTAGATGGGTCCCAGATGTTCATATGTTCGCAGACACTGTACAGAGTGTCAAGAACATACAGGACAAAGCGACAGATGAGGAATTGAGAGCATGGAAGGATGGGCAGGGACGACTGGATGCGGATGAATGTTGGACAGATGTGACAGATAAGAGACGATGGTTGCTCCCGAATGCGTATGGTCTTCCAGTAGTGACGATGGCGCATGGGCCTGCCCATGTTAGCGCCAAGGGCATCTGTAAACTGTTAGACCCGGTGTGGAGCAATAAAAATATCTCTAAAATGGCCACTCACCTGGTTCGTCAGTGCATGGTGTGTTTGAGACACAATCCTGGAAAGGGTACTCCTGTCCCAACTGGAAATTTTGCACCCCCTTCTTTCCCTTTCGAGGTGATCCAGATGGATTACATCGAAATGGAAAGGGTCAATAACTTGAAGTACGTCCTTGTAGTCGTATGTGCCTTTAGTAGGTGGATGGAGGCGTACGCTACGAAAGATTGCACAGCCATTTCTACCGCAAAAATGTTGATAAAGGAGTATTTCTCCCGTTTCGGGTTACCTAGGGTGATCTGGAGTGATAATGGTACGTCCTTTAATGCAGAATTAGTGAAACAAATATGTAAAGGTTTGCACATTTCCCAGAAATTCCATTCAGCCTTACATCCCCAGGCAGCAGGACTTGTGGAGCGGTTTAACGGCACGCTCAAGCTAAAGATGGCCAAAATATGTGAGAGTACAGGTCTCCGTTGGCCAGACGCACTTCCCCTAGCTTTGCTTTCAACGAGAGTCACTGTGAATGCAAAAATGGGCGTCTCCCCCCACGAGGTGGTATTCGGCCGTCCGGCCAATATCTGGGGAGTGCCCAGGCCTAAATGTTTTTCTGAAGTGCCATACCCTTTGTTGACAGATTATCTGTATGCTTTGACTAAAGATCTCCGTTCTATTCATCAGCAGGTAGCAGACACTCTGAAGCCGTTGCCGGAGGGGCCTGGACATTCCATCCACCCAGGGGACTGGGTGGTCGTGAGAAGATATCAGCGGAAGTCTTGTCTGGAGCCGAGGTGGTCGGAACCGCGCCAGGTGCTCCTCACCACGCGCACAGCACTCCGGGTCGACGGAAGGAAGGCGTGAACGCATGCCTCACATGTGAAAAAAGTCCCGCTCCCGTTGCCCTATGACAAATGGGTACAGGATGGCATCGCTGACGAAGAGAATGAGTCTATTCCGAGGTATGTTCCTTTCTCGGATGCTTCACTGATTGGAGAAGAGCGAAGCGGAATAGAGAATTCAGTGAGCTCTACTACTCCTGTTGCCACTAGTGAAGAGACACCAGAGAGTTCAGCATCTGCCACAGATTCACCCGTTTTGTTCACTGACCCCGAAGTGCCAGGGAGCACCCGTTACAATTTGAGGCCCCGAAGAAAATAAGTAACAGAGCTGAAATATGATGGACTAAACACTGGAAGAAGGGCTTAGTGGACATTCTGAGTAAGAAGATTTAGTGGTAGGGATGGACTTGTAAGAGCCCTGGTGTTTAGCCGAAGATTGTGTGCTATGAGACTATAGAGTGGTGCGGGGCCCGAATTAAGTGCTTCCCTTGTTTCCTAAATTGTTGAACAGCGACGTTGGAGCTAGGTATGGACGGTAAAAGCCTGCCTGTGAGGCTTTGAAGGACACAGGGAGAAGATCCCTTTTAAGGGTTGAAGAACCCCTCTGGCCGGTTGAGGATTGTCTGGGACTATTTTTTTTTAGTAGAAGTGTTTTTTTTCATTTTTTGATTTTTGATATATTTTGAACGAGTATTAAGAATGTATCCCTTTGGGCGGCCCATTCCTGATGAGGAGCAGCCTTTCGCGGCTCCTCCAAGACCTGTGCCTGATTCCCCCTGGTTGGCCCTTCCCCGAAAAGGAAAGATTGTGGTCATAATTATTGTTTTGATTGCCTTTTTAGTGACTCTTGGAATATTGTTTTTCCTAGATAAAGCTTACCCAGTTCATGTGTTTGCACCCACACCCACTGCCGTTCCTGAACATAATATGATTACTGTTGATTATGGTGAAAGAATGTTACGGAAAAGTTATAAGGACAATGTTTTTATTAAGACTTTGCACCATGCACACGCCACTACCAACTTGACAGATTGTTGGGTTTGTGGGCTTTTACCTTCTGCTGCCTATAAGAAAGACAGATTCCTTGCTCTCCCTTTGACTCCGGTGAATAGTTGTGTGGGGTGGTATACTCTTATAGGTCTTGTTAAATATTTCCAGCAGCCAGACTCCCTGACTCCTCGACTACAGAATAGGGGGTGGACAATGACAATGCGAGTACGCCCTCTGCCTCCTTCTTCCCTCGGACGAATATATACTGATGGACGTTTTGACCAGACTTTTATAGAGACATGTGAGAAAAGGCTGGGTCGATTCCTGACACCAAATGATACTGACAGACTTAGGGATAGTTTCCTGAAATTGAATGCCACTCTGTCCTACAGGCACCCCCCGAAGAGTAACGACAGTTCCAAGTCTCTGATACCCCTGGCTGTGGTGGGTCCTTCTCCATTTTTCTGTATAGAAGGAAGGGGTCCCATAAAAGTTGGTAATAGCTCCTGTAATGTGACTGCTTCAATACGCTTGCCCGTTAGCCCCTCTTTGATTGCCCCACCCAGTATCTATTTCGTTTGCGGTGATAGTGGATACTTATGGTTGCCCGAGGGTTGGGGTGGGGTGTGCTACCTGGCCTATATGATTCCCCCTGTGTATGTGGCTCCCTCCGATTACCACAAAACTCATCGTCGATTCCCCAGTCCTCAGGAGCAGCCACAAGAGCAGCGCAAAAGGAGGGAACTTCAGGTAGATGACGTCAATCAAACAGACACCTCGTACCAACAATGGACTGATTTTTCTAAGGGTCTGCTTCCTTTCTGGGGTCCAATATTTAACAGCAGAGCTATTAGACGACTGTCTAGGGTAATGGAAAAGGTGGTTCTAACTGAAGCCGACATTACGACTAACATATCTGTTGAGATTCAGGCTATGAGATTATTTACGATCCAGAACAGGATGGTGCTTGACGTCATATTGGCTGATAGGGGCGGGGCCTGTCGCGTCATCGGGACGTCTTGCTGTGTTTATATACCTGACTCCGCCCCGACTGTTAACTTGGCAGTACAGAAATTACATAGATTAGCGACTGAACTACATCAGGATAATGGGACATGGTCCCTACAAGGGTGGCTCTGGGGTGCCTTCTCTTCCTGGGGTTGGAAAATATTGATGGGTTTGGTTGGTGTGGTGAGTGTAATTCTAACTTTCTGCCTTTGCATATACTGCCTCCCTCCATGTTGTTCAATGTGTGCTGCGAATATACGTCCGAAAAAGAAGTTACCTGGTCAATATACCACTTCTATGATTACTGAAATTCCTGCTGATGCAAGTTGGTTGATGTTCATTGCAGAAGATGTTCTAGATTAAAGAAATAAAGTCCTGCCCCTAGAATGGATGTCGGCGCTACCTTTTGGCAAATAAATGAGGCCATAGTTAGCCAATGATGCTAAAAGGAGGGTCTGATAGAGTTCACTTTTCGATACCCTAATTACCCATTGCTGATGTATGAGTTAGCATCATATGGCTAACTGATGAAGTTCGTATATGCACTTATGCTGAATTATTCCACTTGCTCCCTACGCATATTCAAATGTATGTGTGACCATATTAGTTTCTTAGCTTAGCCTGTGTGCCACCATTTTGTGTAACCCTCTGTGCCTGCGGGCCTTGCTCGCTCATATGCCCCTCCCGCAGGAATACAGAAATGTACTAAGACAGCAGTTTTCATTTCTCAGCTTGCTGTGGCCGAAACTAACAAGTCCCTTTATCAGTAATGTTCTCATGCCCAGAGACGCCGAAGCCTAGCTCCATGGCCTTGAGTAGAGATAATGATGTATCCCTTGCAGGTGCAGATGCCTACTGTGTGAGAGCATTGTCCACTGGTCCGAGGCTCGGTAACTTTCCACAAGGGGCGTACCCCTTTTTTGCTGTATTGCATTATAATGTATTGCTGTGATGCAGAGAGTCAGTCCTCTCGTTCGCACTCCTAGGAGTGAGGTCGGACAGGGCCCTCTCATATGAGTGTTATTTGGCCTAATAAAGACTTTTGTTTATTCTTCTCCACTGTCCGGCTGACTTCCTATATAGTGACTATAGGTGAGTGCGGTAAGTCACTCGGGTGGATTTGAGCTACGCTTATCAGTCTAAGGCCACTAAAATCACCATAAGGGTCGTCTAGATTAGTGCAGGGTACCCACTTACATAAGTAGGTCCATATACTAAGCAAGCTTCTCACATAGTAAATACAGTATATGTATGTGTGAATGTATGTTTGTGTGTGTATATATATATATATATATATATATATATATATATATATATATATATAAACAACACAGTCATTTAAACGGTTCTGCCATATGGTTGGCTGCCCCATTCGAACGGCTGGTCCGCTCCTTTGACGACTCTAGGGGGCTAATCTCTCGCACATACCAAGTCCTCCAACACTCACCGCAAACTGCTCTGCATCCCTATCGGCTGCGCTGGCAGTCGGTCTCAGACACTGACATCACACCTACCCAGTGGTAACAATTGTGGCGTGATATCCTGAAGTTCTTTCGTAGCATAGCCCAGCAGGAATCCGCATATAAGGTTATGACTCAATGGTAGTATACCCCTCACTGGCTACATAAAATGTTTCCCACCTCATCACCTTTATGCTGGCTTGTCAACGCTCCGGGGGACTTTCTACATTCTTGACCATTTACTGGAAGGAGGTTCTAAGCCACATTAGACTGGTACTAGGGAACCCACTCTCTGAAAATCTGCTTATGCTCGTCCTGGGCCTTCCGCCGGTGAACCTACGTGCCAGGACTCGTCGTGACTGGCACCTCAGCTCCACATGCTTGGGGCCGCCAAGCAAATCATTGCTCTTTACTGGAAAACGTCTGAAACACCCCCGATCAATCTCTGGTTCACCTGCCTGTGGAACATGATGGCCATGGAATTACTCACTGCTCTCACCCAGTCAAGAGATCAGGGCTAGATCCAACACCGTTTTTTAGCTCACTGCACCATCCCAGTTTCAGAACCTGGCTGTATGCAAATTAGTCTGTTCCTGTCCCAGTGCATGATGGTCCCCGGTAGCTTGTCTCCTTTCTGGTGAAGAATTGGCTTGGTAGTTTAGTCTGCCCTGTTCCCATGATGCACTGGGCCAGGGACAGACTGATTTGCATATAGCCAGGTTCTGAGCTGGGATGGTGCAGTGAGGTAAATAACGGTGATGGATCAAGCCCTGATCTTTGGACTGGGTAAGAGTGGTCTGCTTAATTCAGACACTCTGTTCATCACCACCCCCTTTTCTGAATCGTTTTTGGCCACTACAGGTGTGGCAGGGTATACTCAGACATGAGTCCCTTTCTCACTGCACCATCAGGATTCAAGCAAGCCGGGCCGAAGAAGGCTGAAATGCCAGAAACCGGTCCCCGGTAGCTTGTCTCCTTTCTGGTGAAGAATTGGCTTGGTAGTTTAGTCTGCCCTGTTCCCATGATGCACTGGGCCAGGGAAAGACTGATTTGCATATAGCCAGGTTCTGAGCTGGGATGGTGCAGTGAGATAAATAATGGTGATGGATCAAGCCCTGATCTTTGGACTGGGTAAGAGTGGTCTGCTTAATTCAGACACTCTGTTCATCACCACCCCCTTTTCTGAATCGTTTTTGGCCACTATAGGTGTGGCAGGGTATACTCAGACATGAGTCCCTTTCTCACTGCACCATCAGGATTCAAGCAAGCCAGGCCGAAGAAGGCTGAAATGCCAGAAACCGGTCCCCGGTAGCTTGTCTCCTTTCTGGTGAAGAATTGGCTTGGTAGTTTATTCTGCCCCGTTCCCATGATGCACTGGGCCAGGGACAGACTGATTTGCATATAGCCAGGTTCTGAGCTGGGATGGTGCAGTGAGATAAATAACGGTGATGGATCAAGCCCTGATCTTTGGACTGGGAAAGAGTGGTCTGCTTAATTCAGACACTCTGTTCATCACCACCCCCTTTTCTGAATCGTTTTTGGCCACTATAGGTGTGGCAGGGTATACTCAGACATGAGTCCCTTTCTCACTGCACCATCAGGATTCAAGCAAGCCGGGCCGAAGAAGGCTGAAATGCCAGAAACCGGTCCCCGGTAGCTTGTCTCCTTTCTGGTGAAGAATTGGCTTGGTAGTTTAGTCTGCCCTGTTCCCATGATGCACTGGGCCAGGGACAGACTGATTTGCATATAGCCAGGTTCTGAGCTGGGATGGTGCAGTGAGATAAATAACGGTGATGGATCAAGCCCTGATCTTTGGACTGGGTAAGAGTGGTCTGCTTAATCCAGACACTCTATTCATCACCACCCCCTTTTCTGAATCGTTTTTGGCCACTATAGGTGTGGCAGGGTATACTCAGACATGAGTCCCTTTCTCACTGCACCATCAGGATTCAAGCAAGCCGGGCCGAAGAAGGCTGAAATGCCAGAAACCAGTCCCCGGTAGCTTGTCTCCTTTCTGGTGAAGAATTGGCTTGGTAGTTTAGTCTGCCCTGTTCCCATGATGCACTGGGCCAGGGACAGACTGATTTGCATATAGCCAGGTTCTGAGCTGGGATGGTGCAGTGAGATAAATAACGGTGATGGATCAAGCCCTGATCTTTGGACTGGGTAAGAGTGGTCTGCTTAATTCAGACACTCTGTTCATCACACCCCCTTTTCTGAATCGTTTTTGGCCACTATAGGTGTGGCAGGGTATACTCAGACATGAGTCCCTTTCTCACTGCACCATCAGGATTCAAGCAAGCCGGGCGGAAGAAGGCTGAAATGCCAGAAACCGGTCCCCGGTAGCTTGTCTCCTTTCTGGTGAAGAATTGGCTTGGTAGTTTAGTCTGCCCTGTTCCCATGATGCACTGGGCCAGGGACAGACTGATTTGCATATAGCCAGGTTCTGAGCTGGGATGGTGCAGTGAGATAAATAACGGTGATGGATCAAGCCCTGATCTTTGGACTGGGTAAGAGTGGTCTGCTTAATTCAGACACTCTGTTCATCACCACCCCCTTTTCTGAATCGTTTTTGGCCACTATAGGTGTGGCAGGGTATACTCAGACATGAGTCCCTTTCTCACTGCACCATCAGGATTCAAGCAAGCCGGGCCGAAGAAGGCTGAAATGCCAGAAACCGGTCCCCGGTAGCTTGTCTCCTTTCTGGTGAAGAATTGGCTTGGTAGTTTAGTCTGCCCCGTTCCCATGATGCACTGGGCCAGGGACAGACTGATTTGCATATAGCCAGGTTCTGAGCTGGGATGGTGCAGTGAGATAAATAACGGTGATGGATCAAGCCCTGATCTTTGGACTGGGAAAGAGTGGTCTGCTTAATTCAGACACTCTGTTCATCACCACCCCCTTTTCTGAATCGTTTTTGGCCACTATAGGTGTGGCAGGGTATACTCAGACATGAGTCCCTTTCTCACTGCACCATCAGGATTCAAGCAAGCCGGGCCGAAGAAGGCTGAAATGCCAGAAACCGGTCCCCGGTAGCTTGTCTCCTTTCTGGTGAAGAATTGGCTTGGTAGTTTAGTCTGCCCTGTTCCCATGATGCACTGGGCCAGGGACAGACTGATTTGCATATAGCCAGGTTCTGAGCTGGGATGGTGCAGTGAGATAAATAACGGTGATGGATCAAGCCCTGATCTTTGGACTGGGTAAGAGTGGTCTGCTTAATTCAGACACTCTGTTCATCACCACCCCCTTTTCTGAATCGTTTTTGGCCACTATAGGTGTGGCAGGGTATACTCAGACATGAGTCCCTTTCTCACTGCACCATCAGGATTCAAGCAAGCCGGGCCGAAGAAGGCTGAAATGCCAGAAACCAGTCCCCGGTAGCTTGTCTCCTTTCTGGTGAAGAATTGGCTTGGTAGTTTAGTCTGCCCTGTTCCCATGATGCACTGGGCCAGGGACAGACTGATTTGCATATAGCCAGGTTCTGAGCTGGGATGGTGCAGTGAGATAAATAACGGTGATGGATCAAGCCCTGATCTTTGGACTGGGTAAGAGTGGTCTGCTTAATTCAGACACTCTGTTCATCACACCCCCTTTTCTGAATCGTTTTTGGCCACTATAGGTGTGGCAGGGTATACTCAGACATGAGTCCCTTTCTCACTGCACCATCAGGATTCAAGCAAGCCGGGCGGAAGAAGGCTGAAATGCCAGAAACCGGTCCCCGGTAGCTTGTCTCCTTTCTGGTGAAGAATTGGCTTGGTAGTTTAGTCTGCCCTGTTCCCATGATGCACTGGGCCAGGGACAGACTGATTTGCATATAGCCAGGTTCTGAGCTGGGATGGTGCAGTGAGATAAATAACGGTGATGGATCAAGCCCTGATCTTTGGACTGGGTAAGAGTGGTCTGCTTAATTCAGACACTCTGTTCATCACCACCCCCTTTTCTGAATCGTTTTTGGCCACTATAGGTGTGGCAGGGTATACTCAGACATGAGTCCCTTTCTCACTGCACCATCAGGATTCAAGCAAGCCGGGCCGAAGAAGGCTGAAATGCCAGAAACCGGTCCCCGGTAGCTTGTCTCCTTTCTGGTGAAGAATTGGCTTGGTAGTTTAGTCTGCCCTGTTCCCATGATGCACTGGGCCAGGGACAGACTGATTTGCATATAGCCAGGTTCTGAGCTGGGATGGTGCAGTGAGATAAATAACGGTGATGGATCAAGCCCTGATCTTTGGACTGGGTAATAGTGGTCTGCTTAATTCAGAGACTCTGTTCATCACCACCCCCTTTTCCTCCAATATAATAGCAGTGGGGTGCCATGAGATGTTCACTACATAATGTAAAATGCAACCATGATGGTGAATCTCCAACCTTGCATGATGCCAAGCCTTATGCCTACAATCAATAAATGTATATATAACAAACCGTGATGTGCTCAGTGCATATGAATATAGAAAGAGGGGTTAAAATTGATAAGATTATATCTTTGAATGTCAGGTTTAAACAGTATACTCAATGTATACTAATCAGTGCATAGAAGGTTAAGGCAGCTCAATACATATGTAAATATTTTTAAAAAGATTTCATATATAAAACATTTATTATGTAGAAAAAAGGTAAACTGCATCAGACAGAAAGCACCTATAGTTATTAAAATTCAGGGGTGCTAGAGGCAGGTGAAAAAATCCTCACTTGAGTTCAAACCTTGTGGAGTCTTAGTATCTAAGTCTATAATGCACCTAGTTTCTAGTGCACGTTGTATAGATTCACGATTGCCTCCTCTTCGTAGGGGGGCAACTTGATCCACCACAAAGGATCTCAAAAGACTCACTCCTGTTGTTATGACAATACTTAAAGTGACGTGCGACTGGATATGTTTGGTCACTTATATTGATTGCCCTGATGTGCTGGAGTATCCGTTTGTGGACCTGCAATTTGGTACGGCCAGCATATTGCAGGCCACATGGACACTCCAGCACATAGACTGCGAATTAACTCCGACATGTCAACTGTTTGGAGATGTGGCAGTGTACATCACTGAATGGAGTTGTGTATTGAATCCTGTTGAACCCATGTTTGCAAGCCTTACAGGTTGCGCATTTTCTAAAGCCCTTAATGTTATTTAACCAAGTCGTATTGGTACGCAGTTCTGGGCTTGATTTAACCAACGCATTACTGAGAGAACGCGCTTTTTTAAATGCACTATCAGGCTTGCCTGGCATGAGGTGGCCAATAACCGGATCATTGCACACCAAACTCCAGTTTTTGTTCAGTATTTTACGGAGTGACTGGTGTTGCCGACTAAATGTTATGATCAATCTGACCGGTTGAGTGGCTGGATCATTGGATGCTTTAGATTTTTTAGTGAGTAGTGTGTCATTCCTAGGAACATTGTTGGCTCTAGTTATAGCTGAGTCGACCACTGCAGCTTTGTAGTCAGGAATCTGTTTTTGCTGGCTAATTCAGCCAGATGGCATTCGATGTCAGAGCTGCAAACACGTCTTATACGGAGCATTTCCCCATCGGGGGTGCTGCGTATCAGGTGCCCCGGGTGGTGACTGGTGGCATGCAAAATGGTGTTGCCAGCTGTGAGTTTCCTGTGGAGTCTAGTCTCCACTTTTTTGTCTTTGACATAGATCTCAACATCAAGAAAAATGCCTGTTCCTGACTAATGTTGGATGTAAACATGAGGTTAAGTGCATTTGCATTCACCTTAGCTATAAAGTTAATTGCCTCTTGTTTAGTGCCACGCCAAATCAAAAAAATGTCATCAATAAATCGATACCAGTGTACAACATGTTTGATATCCACATCATGGTGGGTGCCATATAGGACCTGCTGCTCCCAGCAACCCATGTGCAGACAGGCATAGCTGGGAGAAAAGCAGGCCCCCATGGCCACACCCCTCACTTGTTGGAAATATTGGTTCAAAAACATAAAGAGATTGTTGTTCAGACAGAAAGATATCAAAGAAATCAACATTTTGTTAGGTTCTGCCATCTCAATGGGCCGTCTTCCCAGATAATGATTTACAGCTCTTAATCCATTCATAAGGTGGATGCTCGTATACAGGGATGATACGTCCAGGGTGATGAACCACCAATCCTCCTCCCAAGTGAGATTAGACAACTTTCTCAGGAAGTCACAAGTATCTTGAACATAAGAGGGTAATGACTTAACATTTTCCTGCAAAAAGGCATCAATATAGATTGTAGTGTTCTCCAGTAAACCCTTCCTTGCTGAAATAATTGGTCTCCCCAGAGGTTTCATTATATCCTTGTGTACCTTAGGTACGAAATATATTACTGGGGTGACCCGGAAGTCATTTTTCATTCATAATACATTAAACATACGATAAATGTATTAGATCAATCATATATGCTTTATTGAAAGAGTTATAAAAGTGATATTTTCATAAATAATATGGATATTACATTTCTCATAATGAAGTTATGGAAGACGCGATGGTCCCGCGTAACCTTACCTACGTTTTTCTGGGGTCGCGTAAGGTGCCGCAAATCCAGGACAAGTTATTTAGTTTAAAAAAAAAAAATATATATATATATATATATATATATATATATATATATATATATATATATATATATATATATATATATATATATCAATCACTCGCCCCTATCGCGCCAACAATCCGAACTCCACCAGGATACCGCCAGTAAGGAAACGAGAGCCGACCCAGGCTTAAGGTGAGAAAATATCTGTTTATTTTAAATCGCCACCAGCATAACGTTTCGGCCTGCCCAGAGGAGCTTTATGTATAGGCGGCCGTCCTGCCGCCGAGCTGGCACCACCCCCCAGGAGGGGGCCACTGAGCTCGTTGGGAAGAGGAGCTCGTGAGGTGGGAGAGTGAGCATGGATTTAGGACGTGCTGCAGCAGAGAGGCTCATTCGGAGCCTTTTCGCACGCAATTGAAGGTGCATCCATTCAGGAAAGGAAAGGGATTTGTTTAACCTAAAGGCTACGTGTTTGCAATCCTGCATATCGATTTTTGCCAAACGATGGAACTAACATCCCCACCATGCACCTTAATGACTTTGAACTGTCCATGAGGAAGTGTAAACGAAACGCGTCGGACTCTGAAGGTCAGGTGTTCATGATTAACTCTGCCTACGCATTTCCATACCAATAAAAGGCTGATGGGTAAAAGCTTCTTACTTTCGTGTGCCGCTCATTGTTGGACAATACCCGTGGAACTTTATGTATAGGCGGCCGTCCTGCCGCCGAGCTGGCACCACCCCCCAGGAGGGGGCCACTGAGCTCGTTGGGAAGAGGAGCTCGTGAGGTGGGAGAATGAGCATGGATTTAGGACGTGCTGCAGCAGAGGGGCTCATTCGGAGCCTTTTCGCACGCAATTGAAGGTGCATCCATTCAGGAAAGGAAAGGGATTTGTTTAACCTAAAGGCTACGTGTTTGCAATCCTGCATATCGATTTTTGCCAAACGATGGAACTAACATCCCCACCATGCACCTTACTGACTTTGAACTGTCCATGAGGAAGTGTAAACGAAACGCGTCGGACTCTGAAGGTCAGGTGTTCATGATTAACTCTGCCTACGCATTTCCATACCAATAAAAGGCTGATGGGTAAAAGCTTCTTACTTTCGTGTGCCGCTCATTGTTGGACAATACCCGTGGAACTTTGTGTATAGGCGGCCGTCCTGCCGCCGAGCTGGCACCACCCCCCAGGAGGGGGCCACTGAGCTCGTTGGGAAGAGGAGCTCGTGAGGTGGGAGAGTGAGCATGGATTTAGGACGTGCTGCAGCAGAGGGGCTCATTCGGAGCCTTTTCGCACGCAATTGAAGGTGCATCCATTCAGGAAAGGAAAGGGATTTGTTTAACCTAAAGGCTACGTGTTTGCAATCCTGCATATCGATTTTTGCCAAACGATGGAACTAACATCGCCACCATGCACCTTACTGACTTTGAACTGTCCATGAGGAAGTGTAAACGAAACGCGTCGGACTCTGAAGGTCAGGTGTTCATGATTAACTCTGCCTACGCATTTCCATACCAATAAAAGGCTGATGGGTAAAAGCTTCTTACTTTCGTGTGCCGCTCATTGTTGGACAATACCCGTGGAGCTTTATATATATATATATATATATATATATATATATATATATATATATATATATATATATATATATATATATATCTCGCTCCTCCACACGCCATAGGCGGGGCACTTCCTGGTCGGGTGCAATAAACGCGGTGGCGTACCGCGATATAAATCCCAGCTCCAAACTTTCCTCTTATCCTTCAGGAAAGAAAAGCACTCACGAGGATTCTGTAGCTCAACAGCAGTTTATTCAGGACAAACGCGTTTCGGATTTACATCCTTCGTCAGTGTCGTAAGTTCTAAACAAAATACTCGCGGCCATATTTTATTAAAAACATCACATGTCACGTGTCTTTTGTGGCAATAGAGGACGGACTTGGCGTCATTGTGTTTAACGTGGGCGCCATTTTAACACAGTAAATACTGGTCAACAATTATTCAGTTTCATAACAGAACCCACTTTGGCATGTCGGTTAGAAACTCCATTTATGTTACATTTCAACATTAGCAAATTTCATCAATTAAAATGATATTCATACAGTCATAATTAAGCCGTGGATCGGCAATGCAGCCTTCTAAAAAGGCTGCTGGTCCTGTATTACCCACATAGAATTATGCCGTGTATCGGCTCAAGCGACATGTTTAAAAGCGAAACATTTGCAGACAGTGCCTCACAGGTCGTTTTCAGATATCACAGTGCTTTATTTACTCAAATGGATTGCCAACTCCTCCCCACTGTTCAGCCCTTTCGGTATCTTGGTTCCCAGATCAATGATATAACGTGACTCCAGCCTCCTAAGCTTGAGTAAACGATCTCCCCCTCTAATATTTGCTGGTAAGTAGTCCAAACAATAATACTGCAACAGGTCCCTATTGCTATTGTGTTTGATGGAGAAGTGTCGTGCTACTGGGTAGCTGAAGTCTTTATTTTTTATAGCCCGCATGTGCTCCAATATCCTCAATTTAACCATATTGATGGTGCTTCCCACGTACTTCAGTCCGCAGGGGCACACAAGACAATATACTGCAAAGCTGGTTTGGCAGGTCATGAATTTATTAATCTGCTTGTTTTGCCTCATGCCCTCTACCTTATATGATCTTACTCTTTTGCTTGCTGCACAGGCTTTGCACTTCCCGCAGGGAAAGAATCCTTTCATTTCCCTGAGGGTGTTTTGGGTTCTGGATGGGGACTTATCTAGATGACTGGAAACCAAGTTATCTTTCAGGGAACGAGCTTTTCTAAAGGTCATAAGGGGATGGACAGGAATATCTGAGGAAATGACGGCATCTGTTTTAAGTATATGCCAGTTTCTCCTCAGAATGTTTCTTATAGTGTTGGACTTCTTGGAGAAAGTGGTAACCATTCTGAATCTTCCTGTGTCTTTGGTAGTCTTCTCTTTTGTCTTTAGCAGATCTTCTCTTTTTAGATTTTGAACCTTTCTGCGTGTACTCTCTAACAGTCTGGCCCTGTATCCTCTTGCCTGAAAGCGATCTATGCTTCCTTTAAGAGCTATGTTATAGCTTTCCTCACTCGAACAGTTCCTTTTTAACCTCAGAAACTCCCCATAGGGGATACTATCTTTTAGCTTTTGAGGGTGACCACTGTCCGCGTGCAGAATGCTATTCCCAGCAGTGGGTTTTCTGTACAAGGAGGTGTTTATCTTCCTATCCTCTACAGATACTTTCAGGTCAAGGTAACTGACTTCAGTAGTGCTGATATCTCCCGAGAAATGAAGATTAACTTCATTGTTATTTAAAATTCCTATATATTCCTCGGCTTCTGCTGTGGTACCCTCCCAGATTAAAAACAGATCATCAATATATCTGTGCCATGCCACTATCTTGTCAGTCCACTCTTGGTTCACCCTAGACCAGGCTACCTGCTCCTCCCACCAGCCCACGAACAAGTTCGCGTAGCTGGGGGCGAAGCAGGTACCCATCGCGGTCCCGGATGTCTGTCTAAACAACTCCCCATTAAAGGTGAATATGTTATTACATAGACAAAATTCTATAAGTTCCAACAACATAGAATTATGGGTGGCAAATCTCATGGATTTCTTGTCCAGGAAGTATTTAATGGCTGTTAAACCTGAAGTGTGATTGATGCTTGTGTACAAGCTTGTGATATCAAGTACCATCATGCAATAGGTTGGTTGCCATGTAATTTGTTCAATATGACAAATAAAATCAGTGGTATCTCTTATGTATGATTTTAGTTTAACCACCGCATCAAACAGAAAATAGTCGAGGAATTTAGAGAGATTTTCAGTTAGACTACCTAAAGACGACACTATTGGTCTACCCGGTGGTTCTCTCTCATTTTTGTGAATCTTAGGGAGGTGGTAAAAAGTTGGTAGGGTGGGCTCAGGAGTGTTTAAGAACAGATATTCATCCCCATCAAGCATCTGTTTATCGTGCCACAATTTAATTAAAGCATGAAATTTCCGAATGCTATCTTGATAAATTGATGGTGTACAGATTTCATAACAGTCAGAGTTTTTTAATTGTTTATATGCTTCTTCTTCGTAGTATTTCCGTGTCATGAGGACTATATTTCCTCCCTTGTCTGAAGGTTTATATATAATGTCTTTATCATCTTTCAGACTTTTCAGTGCTTTTTTCTGATCCTTGTTTAGATTTTCATTTCTGTAGTCCTTGGTCACCTTTGATGTCATCCTTAATTTCCCCCTCATGGCTTCGAGGGGGAAAGACCAGACCCCCAGAAAAACCAGAAGAACAAGACGAGGTGGCAGGAAAGGGAAGAGGTCGAGGGAAAACACCGCAACCAACGACCAGAGTCACAAGAAGCCGAAGAGGCAGACGATGGTAGAGACGAATGACAACTTAACCATCGTCAACCTGACAAGTAAAGTGCTGACCAAAACTGAAGAGTCAGTACTGAAGCTAGGGTTAACCTTCTGCCCAAAAACGAGTTTTGAGTTCACACAAACTAAGATAGACCTGTTTAAATTTACTCGTGGACTGAAACTCCATAAATTCTTCAAGTTGAGACCAACGACAAAAGAAGCTAAACTTTTGAAAACACAAAAACAAGACATGGATCTGTTGTCTATAAATGATCTAACGACCCTGGAAATTTTGGAGAATCTACGAAAAGATGAGGATCCTACCGAATCTGAAACCGAACAAACTTTGAGTCAGAGGATAAGAAATGTGGGCATAGACCAAGATGCACCAACTAGTGGACTTAAATCCCCCTCCCAGTTTTTTCCTATAATGCCACATGATGCCATCGACACCTTTTCAGAGGCGGTCACTAAGGACCTACTGAAATTAAGGATGACATCAAAGGTGACCAAGGACTACAGAAATGAAAATCTAAACAAGGATCAGAAAAAAGCACTGAAAAGTCTGAAAGATGATAAAGACATTATATATAAACCTTCAGACAAGGGAGGAAATATAGTCCTCATGACACGGAAATACTACGAAGAAGAAGCATATAAACAATTAAAAAACTCTGACTGTTATGAAATCTGTACACCATCAATTTATCAAGATAGCATTCGGAAATTTCATGCTTTAATTAAATTGTGGCACGATAAACAGATGCTTGATGGGGATGAATATCTGTTCTTAAACACTCCTGAGCCCACCCTACCGACTTTTTACCACCTCCCTAAGATTCACAAAAATGAGAGAGAACCACCGGGTAGACCAATAGTGTCGTCTTTAGGTAGTCTAACTGAAAATCTCTCTAAATTCCTCGACTATTTTCTGTTTGATGCGGTGGTTAAACTAAAATCATACATAAGAGATACCACTGATTTTATTTGTCATATTGAACAAATTAGATGGCAACCAACCTATTGCATGATGGTACTTGATATCACAAGCTTGTACACAAGCATCAATCACACTTCAGGTTTAACAGCCATTAAATACTTCCTGGACAAGAAATCCATGAGATTTGCCACCCATAATTCTATGTTGTTGGAACTTATAGATTTTTGTCTATGTAATAACATATTCACCTTTAATGGGGAGTTGTTTAGACAGACATCCGGGACCGCGATGGGTACCTGCTTCGCCCCCAGCTACGCGAACTTGTTCGTGGGCTGGTGGGAGGAGCAGGTAGCCTGGTCTAGGGTGAACCAAGAGTGGACTGACAAGATAGTGGCATGGCACAGATATATTGATGATCTGTTTTTAATCTGGGAGGGTACCACAGCAGAAGCCGAGGAATATATAGGAATTTTAAATAACAATGAAGTTAATCTTCATTTCTCGGGAGATATCAGCACTACTGAAGTCAGTTACCTTGATCTGAAAGTATCTGTAGAGGATAGGAAGATAAACACCTCCTTGTACAGAAAACCCACTGCTGGGAATAGCATTCTGCACGCGGACAGTGGTCACCCTCAAAAGCTAAAAGATAGTATCCCCTATGGGGAGTTTCTGAGGTTAAAAAGGAACTGTTCGAGTGAGGAAAGCTATAACATAGCTCTTAAAGGAAGCATAGATCGCTTTCAGGCAAGAGGATACAGGGCCAGACTGTTAGAGAGTACACGCAGAAAGGTTCAAAATCTAAAAAGAGAAGATCTGCTAAAGACAAAAGAGAAGACTACCAAAGACACAGGAAGATTCAGAATGGTTACCACTTTCTCCAAGGAGTCCAACACTATAAGAAACATTCTGAGGAGAAACTGGCATATACTTAAAACAGATGCCGTCATTTCCTCAGATATTCCTGTCCATCCCCTTATGACCTTTAGAAAAGCTCGTTCCC
This sequence comes from Lissotriton vulgaris, assembly GCF_964263255.1. Taxonomy (NCBI): domain Eukaryota; kingdom Metazoa; phylum Chordata; class Amphibia; order Caudata; family Salamandridae; genus Lissotriton; species Lissotriton vulgaris. Next base: position 870,021,990 of record NC_141699.1, read on the forward strand.
TGAAAGATAACTTGGTTTCCAGTCATCTAGATAAGTCCCCATCCAGAACCCAAAACACCCTCAGGGAAATGAAAGGATTCTTTCCCTGCGGGAAGTGCAAAGCCTGTGCAGCAAGCAAAAGAGTAAGATCATATAAGGTAGAGGGCATGAGGCAAAACAAGCAGATTAATAAATTCATGACCTGCCAAACCAGCTTTGCAGTATATTGTCTTGTGTGCCCCTGCGGACTGAAGTACGTGGGAAGCACCATCAATATGGTTAAATTGAGGATATTGGAGCACATGCGGGCTATAAAAAATAAAGACTTCAGCTACCCAGTAGCACGACACTTCTCCATCAAACACAATAGCAATAGGGACCTGTTGCAGTATTATTGTTTGGACTACTTACCAGCAAATATTAGAGGGGGAGATCGTTTACTCAAGCTTAGGAGGCTGGAGTCACGTTATATCATTGATCTGGGAACCAAGATACCGAAAGGGCTGAACAGTGGGGAGGAGTTGGCAATCCATTTGAGTAAATAAAGCACTGTGATATCTGAAAACGACCTGTGAGGCACTGTCTGCAAATGTTTCGCTTTTAAACATGTCGCTTGAGCCGATACACGGCATAATTCAATGTGGGTAATACAGGACCAGCAGCCTTTTTAGAAGGCTGCATTGCCGATCCACGGCTTAATTATGACTGTATGAATATCATTTTAATTGATGAAATTTGCTAATGTTGAAATGTAACATAAATGGAGTTTCTAACCGACATCCCAAAGTGGGTTCTGTTATGAAACTGAATAATTGTTGACCAGTATTTACTGTGTTAAAATGGCGCCCACGTTAAACACAATGACGCCAAGTCCGTCCTCTATTGCCACAAAAGACACGTGACATGTGATGTTTTTAATAAAATATGGCCGCGAGTATTTTGTTTAGAACTTACGACACTGACGAAGGATGTAAATCCGAAACGCGTTTGTCCTGAATAAACTGCTGTTGAGCTACAGAATCCTCGTGAGTGCTTTTCTTTCCTGAAGGATAAGAGGAAAGTTTGGAGCTGGGATATATATATATATATATATGTATATATCAATCACTCGCCCCTATCGCGCCAGCAATCCGAACTCCACCAGGATACCGCCAGCAAGGAAACGAGAGCCGACCCAGGCTTAAGGTGAGAAAATATCTGTTTATTTTAAATCGCCACCAGCATAACGTTTCGGCCTGCCCAGAGGCCTTGATGACATGACGCCATAGGCGGGGCATTTCATTTTTAAAGTGCAAGTGCAAGGAACATGATTGGTAGGTATAAAACGTGATACGTATAGACATAGAAGACACGTTTTTGAGAAACATTACTTTCACACAATGTAAGTATGAAGGATAACCAAATTTCACAATTCTTGAAACCACACTCTTTACACTGAATAAAAGAGCAGTTTGTACCAGGTAATTTTACTAATGTAAAAAGATCCCAATTCTGATTTCCCCAAAAAATTGACAGGGGCATATACGGTGTATTATCCCCAGTTAATACTTCTGTAAAAAGTATTTATTCATATTTCTGTGTGACAACCTGCCCCCCATGTGGCTTGTACATATAACCCAAGTGGGTGAGGTCAGTGGCAATTGATAGTTGGACAATTCATTATCTATGTCATCACAAATTTACAAATAGGAAGCTTGGTGCCTTAATCTTTCAACTATTTAGCTATACCATTACCTAAACATGTATTGTCTAAACCAGAAGAGGAAAAATGTGCCAAAAAATAATATTAAAATGTGTTAATTGCTGGTTAAGAACAAGCAAGTGAAAAAAGTTTTTTTCTTTTCTATTTCTTTTCTTCATGACTTAAAACTTGCTGTTTAGCAAATTATAAAATATCCATAACCGGTATTGCTGGACTGTGCATGAGAAGTGCTGAGGGAACAAAGCTAGTATCTCCATTACTCATGAATAAGTTAGATCTATACCCATATATACTCATAAAATATGGATGTGTTAGTGGGATATACTGTCTTACATTGATAAACACTTGTCTGAGAGGTTGGTGCAACCAGGAGTTATAGGTATGTATGAAAGTCTACACTACTATTGAGACCCAGAGGTGATTTGCAATCGAGGTAAATTATATATCTGGTCTCAAGGGCTCGAAGGATCGCTTCGCGGTTCCCATCTCTACGCAGGGGTGGGACTGCGTCAATAATGAAATATTTCAGTAAGTGGCTCTGATTCCCATGATATTTCTTAAAGTGGCGTGCAACCGGGTACGCGGCGTCGCCGGTGTTGATGGCCCTTATGTGCTGGAGTATCCGCTTGTTTGCCTGCAGCTTAGTGCTGCCCACATAGCGCAGGCCACAGGGACACTGCAGCACATACACTGCGCAATCCCTCTTGCACGTCAACTGTTTGGAAATTTGCCGGGGGACATCTGAGAACGGGGTTAGATATTCTGTTTTGTTCACCCATGTTTACACGCTTTGCACGTGGAACATTTTTTTAAACCCTTGATCGCTTTGAACCAAGGGACATTAATCGCTATCTCCGGACTGGATTTGACCAAGACATCACTATGGGAATGTGCTTTCCTGCATGAAATGTCAGGTCTAGTTGGCATAAGATGGCCTATGACTAGATCATTGTTGATAAGATTCCAGTTTCTAGTGACAATCTTGCGGAGTGCCTGAAATTGCCGATTGTACGTCAAAACTAGTCTGACTGGCTGATTGGCATTTTCCTACTGAGTTGCCTTTGATCTCCTCAATAATAGGGCCTCTTCCCTAGGGATGATGTTAACCTTCCGAATAGCTGTATCCACAGCCGTTTCAGTTTACCCTCTGGCCAGGAAATGAGCCTTGCTTTCCTTCTGAGCTAACCCACATTGTGCCTCAGTGCTGCAAATGTGTCTGATGTGCAGCATCTCCCCATAGGGGATACTACTGATCAGGTGCGCTGGATGGTGGCTCTTGGCGTGAAGCACCGTATTGCCAGCCGTGGGCTTGCGGTAAAGAGTAGTCTGTAACCTGTTGTTGTCAATAGACACCTCCACATCCAAAAAACAAATGTTCTCCTGACTCATGTTATGAGTAAAAGTGAGATTAAACGTGTTGACATTAAGCTTAGCAATGAACTCCATTGCCTCTTGCTGGGTGCCCCGCCATATCAAAAAAATTTCATTGATATAGCGGTTTGGTACCGCGTGTTCAGCAACCACCGCCTGGTGTGTGCCATGGAGGACCTGCCTCTCCCAGTAGCCCATATGCAAACAGGCATAACTGGGAGAAATTCGTGAAAAGTGCACACATAGATAGTGTGTGCATCCCTGAATAGGGCACGCCGTTGGTTATTAAAATAAGACTCCTTATAATTTTGTACAAGTTGTAAAGATTTATTCTTATTTTCTCAAATTCATACTGATATTTTTGTCATATCATGTAGACTTTTTAAGCATATTTATGCATTGTTGGGTTTCATTAACATCCTTATCATGCTCCGATGCATTTCGGGCTCGACAGCCCTTTGTCCAGGAGCTCTAAATAACAAACAAGATATAGCCAATCACTAAATGGTGTATCATTTTTGGTAATCAAAAGTACAATACATCCTATTTTTGGTGAAACCATGCTTCTTTAACCAGTGGTACCATGCTAAGCGGTACATATGTGCAAAAAATAAAAAAGTGCAAAACGAGTGACGGTACAGTGACTAAGTGAGCAGGTTCAAGGAGACTTGCTTACCAGAGTGCTCGAGTTGATAACGGTATAGGCTGAAAAGTCAAAACGGAGATAGTAAGCTCCTCATAGTTATACGAGAAAAAAGAATCTAACGGCGGTATAATAACCGACTTACTTGATTTGTTTCCCGACGTATCTCTGATCGGTTTCGTTTCAGGAGTTTCAAAAATGACCGGGATATTCGCGGGTATAAGTGACGTGTAACGGTGAAAGGTGAATGAACGCAATTGGTTCTGTGAGGGTCACATGATAAATAAAGTGCAACAATGGACTCATCTAAGTGAGTGGCGGCCATCTTAGGAGTGAACGGATGTGTTTGTGATAGGTGTTATAATAAAGCCTAATGTGGCAAGTAAAAAAACATGGTAAACATAAAGCTAGCTGTGACATGTAAACATACAGGCAATACAAAAGAGTTAAATTTGCATTAAAAAAACCACAGCTAAGGTGGTTAAATAAAGCAGCTAAATTCAGTCCTGTCATTTAATCCAAAAGGGTTCATCGATTGAAGACGGTAAATCCATATGATTTCACATTGTAGGAGTGTTTTGTTATTGTCCTTTACCACTTGTTTTTCTATGATTTCAAGTACCATATATTTCAGTTGGGCAATATTATGTTTTTGCTCTAGAAAGTGTACTGCAACACTTGATTTTTCATTTTTAGTTTGAATATTTGATTTGTGTTTGTTTAATCGTACTTTGATTTTTCGTTCAGTTTTTCCGATATATATTTTGCCACACGGGCATTTCAATAGGTAAATGAGATTGGATGAATCGCAGGTGGCGTTAACATTGAGTTTTATGTTGTTACCCTTCATAGGGTGGGCGAAGGTGTTACCTTTGATCACATTGTTACAACTATTACAGTTCATGCAGGGGCGAGTGCCTTTTGATTCTTTTTGTTCTGGTGATCCCTTAGATAATATCTCCTTAATGTTGTTGTTGCGTGTGTACGCAAAGATTGGCGGAGATGAAAACAGGTTTTGAAAGTCAGGTGTGTGAGAGTGTATGTGGCCTGTGTGGTACATGTATTGGAAATATCAGTGAACCACAGTAATGGAGGTCTGTGAGTTCTTCTTTAAAAGCCACTTGCTTGCCACTGCGTACAAAATCAACATGAGGGTGTTTTCCCAGACAGTGGAAGTTTATTGCTGATGTTCCTGAAGCTGGAGGAAGGAGACCTAGACACTAAAGTGGGGACAAGCGAGACAAGTTTTCTTTAGTAATTCAAAAAGGCCTTTGCTGGAGGGGCAGTGGATTAGTCTTCAACCACGGCTGTCATTTGGTAGATGGTGGAAAAGATGTAAGGGACCACTTTAGGTGAGGCCAGCCTTTTGCCTCTTTCCTGATCACTGTTTAGTGGGGCTGTTGAGAGCCTGGTTGACAAGGTTTACACCTGTTTGTGCGCCCGTGTGGATGCTCCAGGCTGAAGCCTCCACTGTAGTCGCATCCCTCTTCACAAAGGAGGTGCCTGGAACCTTGCCTTTCTGAAGAGCTGTGCCATTGACCTGAAGCACCTGGAAGCGAACCTGACAGCCGAGAAAATCCTGTAGAAGGTGTCTTTCCAAGGAGTAACAGAAGCAGTCAGTCCCAGTGCTGTGGGCCTATCAAGCCAAGGAGGAGGATGGAGAGCATTCTGTGAGCCCCAGCAGGGTGGGTGCAGTCTCTCAAGGAGTGTGGTTCCAAGCAGGAATCGCAGACCGACAATTGACCTCACCATCATCCAATAACCAGGAAATGTACCTGCTGTAGATATCTCCACCAAAAACCAGATTTGTGCCCCCAGCGGACATTGCCACCAAGAAACAAGAGTTGTGCCAATTATGGACATCGTCATTAGAATCAGGAACTTTTCCAGTGATGGTCACAGTCGCCAAACTCAAATGTGTGCCATGGCGATTGCCCCTGCCAAATCTGAGAAGTATGTCCAGTGGATCCCACTGCACCACCATGATCCCCCAGTCTCTGTGACATCTCACCTGCTGTTCATTGCCGAGTGACTCAGAGTGACCCAGTTGAGGAACAATACCCGATGAGGGTCCGTACTTGCATCCAGTATCTACCAACACCAACGGACTCCAGGTGGCACCACCCTGAAGTGAAGGCCACATCTGCTGCTACTTCATCTTTTCCCAGAAGCAGGAGGGATAAGAGATGGATGTTGCTGTTTTTCTGACTGTGTCTGAAACAGAGACCTGCATGTGTTACGACTGTTATTGAATACGAGTATCCGCACCTCAGAGTCAAGTGCTGAAGGGATAGTATCTGGTCCAGTTTGCAGAGCTAATGTACGACAGACCCTGGGACATTTAAGGCAAAAGATCCCAGCCCACCAGGGACAAGGCCCCATAGCCTCTGCCTGCCCACTGGCCTACGAGCGCGGCCTGACAACCATTGAAAAACAACAGTAGGAATTCACAGGTATCATTCCTATTTTAGTTCAACTCTGAGTACTGTAAGATCCATTAGTTCCTGAACAAGCTAAGTAGGTATTACCCTCCTCCTCAACTAGTTCAGTAACCAGAGGAACTTATCAACCAGTAATACCAATAGGAGCCACCAGCATCAGAGCAATCAAACTCCCACAGCAATGTATCTGAGGACATTCTAGCCACCTGGTATATTAAATACCCTTTATGTTTCTATTACATAAAGTATTAGAGAATCTGTGCCTAGGGACTTTCAAATGTATTTCTTCCTGTTCAGGATGGAGGTCAGCGCTCAGTATGACCTTCGGGAAGAATCCTGATACACCAAGTGAGGAGTATTATCTACCACAGAATCTGTACTTGTAATGTTTAGCAGTTCAAGTAAAACATATAGCATAATATACTAGGACAATGACATAACTCAGTATGGAAGCAATAAGCACCTGTACAGGACTAGTACTTGTAGAGATCTAGGACCACAGTACCCTAACGCATGCTCCCTGAGTAGCAGCTATTACACAAATTATCCTGTGGACAAACTTTAGGCTTTACTAGGTAGGAGCTGTCTCCGGCAATGCAAAGGCCTAGTATTGACATTTATAATGTCTGGGAATTTTATGTTGAATTATATGCTGGTAGTTAGTGACATCTCCTTCTTCCAAAGTTCCTGTATATAAGCTCTTTGACGAGGACTAACATTTTCTCCTGCACCATAGCCTTGTAAAACGCACTCAGCCATGTACACTCTCAGCACTGCGAATGCCATAAACTCCAAGACTTTCAAACTCTCCTACAAAAATGAGTATAGCTGCTTTGTGCATCGAAGGCTCCTATTGGTGATTCAGAAAATGGTGGGCATGGAATGTTTTATTTCATGAGCCAGAATAGCTACTGAAGTCTTATAACATTTTGTCTTAATCCCTGTTAAGATTTCGAAAGAAGGGCATCTTACCTCTTGGAGAAGACTCAACTTCTCAAGCTCCCACTGATGGTCCAGTATTAGGCTGTCACTTCGTGGTCGCCAGCCAGCCAGATTTTCTTCGCCACGGACATAGGCCACAGAGGTGTCCAGCACTTGACGGCGTCTCCTCTGCATGCCTACATGAAAAATCATTTGTTTAATACGAGAGCCCAGTGACTAACTTAAAGAAAGTATGAGTAGATGCATTGGTAGAGTTTTCAGATTCATAGAACTAGTAGAGAAAGTGGCAGGTGAAAACTAAGGTGGGGTTTCACACTCAGATTGGAATCTGTGTCTGCGAGCAACACGTAAAAGCAAAACAAGATTTAATTTAAAAGTGATGTGCACTAGAAAAACTGTGTAGTGATTGCAATAATAGGTTGCAGAAATTCCATAAGTGAGGACTGAATTATGTTTATAGAGCTGCGTTTGTTCCCAGAATTGAGAACGAAGGAGGTTCTCTAGGTAGGAAACAAGGTGTTTGGATATAAATGTGTGAAAATGACAGTAGGTCTCTTCATAATAGCATATTTTCGTTTTGGATAGTAGTTTTATAAATCTCACAAACAACAAAAATGATTGTGAAAAAGAAGATTTTGATTCACACCTGGACTGCCGGGTTCTACCACGTGGGAGAGGCTGAGCTCATAGATACCAGTCACACGATTACTGTAAAATAAATACATAATTATTAGTGGTAATAGTAAGCTTAAATGATCAATAGAAGATACTTGTACTACAAGAGTTATTGAACGCTTACAATGATGTAGGGTGGGTGAAGACACTTCTTGAGTAATGTTGAGTTTACATTTATTTTGGATTAGACATCTTAAAAACAGGGGTAAATAACTTACAAAGATAATACAAATTGAAATACAACATTTTTGATCAGCAGTTACAATCACCTCAATATTTGACAAATAGCACATATAGTAGCATCATATACAGTGCAATAAAAAATATGTGCAGCTCCTGTTGTGTTCTAGTGGCTGCACGCCTGTGACGTAACAGGCGTGCGGCGTGTGCACCACGTGACCCAAGTTTAATAAAGGGGGCCCGCGCGTACGCCGGCACTTGGCTACGGCGCAGAGCCCCAACGACAACCCAGTGTCCGTGCCTCATTAATATATAGGCCAAGTGAAGACCGTAGATAAAGCCCCAGGTGCCCCCCTGAGAGTAGGCCCACTAGCTGATGTCCCTAGCTACTATCTACCCCGGCGCCCCCCCCTCCAAGTCCCATGCAGCGCCGCACCCGAGTGGATCGCGGGTGCGTGAATCGCGCTGCCCGGGCGAAGCGGGGCTGCGGTGCAAACAGGGCCGGCCCCGCCTTCGCTTCCGCGCAGACTGGGCGCACCCTACACGGCCTCACGCATCTCGCGGACGCGCTTACGCGCGGTGGATCTCCCGGCCGTCTTCGCGCTGGGCGGTGCCAGGAAGCTGCCAAACCCCCGGGGAGACCAAAAGAGGGCAGTGAATGTCAGAAGGCACCAGGGGAGGGACACAACAGAGGCTGGCACGTAGGAAAGGCACACGATCACCAGCTGCCACTGAGCGCGACCAGTTGACCTTAGCCACACCTCATCAAAGGGACATCCCAAAGAGTCCACAAATCATCAAGGGAGTCCTCACGCTCAGTGACACAGCACCAATCAGTTATGGCCACAATACCACCCATCAAACCATTCGTGGTGGAAGGCTCACCTTCCTCACTAGCCCCCAAATGGAAGGACTGGGTGGACCGCCTACTCATATTCTTCGAGGCCACTAAAGTTCACAAAGAACAAAAGAGGGGTATGGTACTCCACCTAGGTGGCAAGGACGTCCACAACATCGCCAAGACTCTAGTTGAGGCCACGCCAAAGACTCCTAGTTCACTTATCAATGCCCTCAATGCTTACTTTGAGCCAATGGCCAACCAGGATTATGAGAGGTTTATCTTCAGGCAGGCCAGACAACTGCCGGAGGAATCATTAGACTCATATCATGCGAGGTTGAAAAGACTGGCAATGTCATGTGGATTCATGGATGTCACTGAAGAAATACGGGGTCAGATAATTCAGGACTGTGCATCGGCCAAGCTCAGAGAAAGAATCCTGGAGGAATCTGGGAAGCCCTTAGCTGACATCCTAACCCTGGGCCGCACAAAAGAATTATTCAAAGCCCGGGCCGCTCACATGGAGGCCGCCCTCCAAGCGCCAGTGAAAGCTGAACCTGTCAACAAAATCCAGGTAAAATCACCAACAAAGTGGAACAAGAAACCCCCTGGAAACTCAATGGGAACAGCCGGAAAGTCGTGTGGATATTGTGGAGGCCCACCCCATCAGGCATCGGAATGCCCGGCAAGAGCGAAGAGGTGCTCAGGATGTGGTTGATTCAATCATTTCGAGAAAGTGTGTCGATCGAAAAAGTTCCGCAAGCCACGGCAAGTGGTGAATGCCATACCAGAAGGTGACCCCAGCCAGAGTGACATGGACGATGATGAGGAAGAAGAAAGAACAGTGCACAAAGTGCACATGATTGGCACGGCAACTCGACGAGCCAGGAAGCTTCCCCAGTGCTGAATTCAAGTGGCAGATCAAGAGGTCATGGCAGTAGTCGACACAGGAGCAACTATCAACCTCGTGAGCGCAACCCTATACTGGACAATGCAGTGTCCGCCAACGCTGAGCCCGTCGCCCATCACCGTATTCGCTTACGGTCAGGACACTCCACTGAGACTCGGAGGAAAGTTCAGGACGACCATCACTCATGGTGACAGGACCGTCACCGCCAATATATTCGTGTCGGAAGATGGACAAGGCATGCTACTTGGATGCCGAGCCGCGGAAGATCAGGGAGTAGTCACATTTGCATTTGGAGTTCACCAAGAGTCGGTACAGCAGCTCATAGCTGACTTCTCAGACATCTTCAAAGGAATTGGGAAGTTCACGGGTCGCCAAATACACTTACACATTGACCAGACTGTGCAACCAGTGGCGCTGAGGCATCGCCGCATAACATTCCACCTCCGGCCACTGGTAGAGGAGGAACTCAAGAAGCTCGAAGTAGCGGGCATCATTGAAAAAGTGACAGGCCCCACTCCATGGGTATCGCCCATCGTGGTCACCCGAAAGCCGAAACAGCCAGGCGCTGTCCGGATATGCGTCGACATGCGCCTTCCCAACGTTGCCATCAAGAGAGAGCGCCACATCACGCCCACGATCGATGACCTCATAGAAGAGATGGCAGGGGCGTGCTGGTTCTCGAAGCTGGACCTCCGATCGGGATACCACCAATTAGTCCTTGATGAAGAATCGCGGAACATCACAACGTTCTCAACACACGTGGGACTCCGAAGGTACACCCGACTTAGCTTTGGGGTGTCCAGCGCAGCAGAAGTATTCCAAAATGTGAACCAAGAACTGATTGCTGACATACCAGGAGTCATCAATGTCAGTGATGACATTATGGTACATGCCCGCACAATACCTGAACACAACCAGAGGCTGGCCCAGGTGTTCCGGAGACTAGGAGAAGCAGGTCTCACCCTGCACAGGGAAAAGTGTGAATTCCTGCGGCAAAAGCTAGGATTCTTCGGGTACACGTTCTCAGCGGAAGGAGTCAACCCTGACCCGGAGAAGGTGAAGGACGTCAAAGAAGCTGCCCCCCCACCTCAGTCACCGAAGTCCGCAGTTTCCTGGGGATGGTTAACTACTGCGGGCAATTTATTCGGGATCTTGCCAATCTGACACTACCACTGAGGGAACTCACGAAAGAATCCACACCCTGGACATGGGGCCCAGAGCAAGAGAAAGCCTTCAAGGACATCAAGGCAGCCCTCTCAGACAATACCACCCTGACATTCTTTGATCCCCGGAACCAGACACTAGTAGCAGTGGATGCTGGTCCAGCAGGACTAGGGGCAGTACTCATGCAAAAACCATGAGACGAAATGGACTGGTCCCCTCTTGCATTTGCCAGTCGCTCTCTCACCGATACCGAACAACGGTACTCACAGATCGAAAAAGAAGCCATTGCCATAAACTGGGGGTGCAGACACTTCCATCTGTATCTCTACGGAAAACCATTCACAGTGGTCACGGATCACAAACCACTGGTCGCCCTCTTCTCGGGAACCTCAACGAAGCCCCCACCTCGCATAGAAAAATGGATGCTCCAGCTGCAGGATTACAACTGTCAGATAGAATACCAACCAGGGTCCCGAAATCCGGCCGACTACCTGTCACGACACCCACGAGCAGCCACCCCGGCAGAGATGGAGGAGGCAGAGGACACGGAGTCCTACATCAAGTGTGTCATAGCGCGGTCATGCCCACGGCCCTTATCCATCAGCAACATTGCAGAGGCCACTCTGAAGGATGACTGCCTACAGAGAGCAAAGAGAGCCCTTCAAAGTGGGAACTGGCAGCGGACCAAGGAGGAATGGAAATCACTTACATCAAGTGCTCAACGCATCATGGAAAGCCTATACCACGTAAGAGGAGAACTAAACGAAGACAACTCAGGATGCCTATTAAGGGGTCACCGGCTGGTGATACCCTCTGCCTTGACTGACCAAGTAGTGCAATTAGCCCACATCGGTCACCAAGGAATGGTGAAAACCAAAGCAAGACTGAGATCCAAGGTGTGGTGGTGGAGGAGACCGTACGGTCCTGTGCGGCCTGCCAAGTCACGGGTGATGCCCCGTGAGAAGCACCTGTACTGGCCGAGCCTCAACCTCAAAAGCCGTGGGAATGCGTTAGCATGGACTTCGGAAGTCTTCCCGACGGACGACATACCATGGTTGTGATAGATGATCACTCCAAATACCCAGAAGTGGAGCTAATCAACACCACCAGTGCCACCGAAGTAATACCCAAACTGGAGAAAATCATAGCAGCACATGGACCTTTAGTTGGGCCTTTGCCTCTCGGCACCCTACATGACTTCCCCCTGGGGTTTGGCAAGAATTCTTTCTCTGATGTTGTCTTCTATGTTTTGGAAAAAGACTCTGCTGTCATCGCATATGTGTGTTGTATATTTGTATACTGGACTTTCCCCATTTGCAGGGTCTTAGGGCCAATTATTTATTCTGTAACCACTTTTTGGCGCCCCTCCTCCTTTGCTCTTCATTCTTTGCGACATGCGTAATTTTCTATTTGTTTGTACTCAATAAACAGATATTAAACAAAAATATGTGCAAAATGGTCAATATATGTATGTTTTGTCTAAAATGTCCTGAAAGAACAAAGTCTGAAACACTCTGAAAAATAACTATGGGTTCAGGTAAAAATGTTTTGCACACATGCCTAAGGTAAGTAGCTATACAAATCAGGATCATACCATTAACTTTGCCCAGAGTGGCACTGCAAAGGGTAAGGACTTCCTTCCTGTTGGTGATGCTCTATTCCAATAGATGGGGGTGAAAGGGGGGGGGGCTGAGCTAGCACTTCCTACGACCTGCTTAAACTGGGGTTGTATTACAGATTTTCGAGGACAAAAATATTGTGGAGCCAAAATATCAGGGTTTAATAATGGCTGTGTTATTCCAATACAAAGAGACTAGTAAATCATGAAATCACTTGAAAACCCCATTTTTATTAAAGATCATTGAGCAACATTATCAAAATATAGAACATATTCCCTAAGACATTTCCATAATTTTATCACTCCATCCAGGAAGGCAACTGGACTATAGTTTCATGGGAGCAATCAGTCTCTTTTCCTATAAACCAAGATGATAGGAGTACCGTGGCGGATAATTATATCTAATTAAAGACTGTCAGTTGGTCAGTCAATCTCCCTTTATTGTATAATTAATGGTATACACCTGTTACAACGCAATTTTTACTCCGCACTACCACTACAACGCAGGCATTACAACGCATACCGTTACAACGCATTGCGCTGGGGGGCGCTCTAGGATAAGAGGTAAGTTTAATTTACTATCCAACACCTTCCCTAGGGTCCACGGGGACTGGAGTTAGAATAGTAAATTATACTTACCACTATCCAGCACCCCAAAGCGCTATGGGTTGTAACGGTATGCGTTGTAAATACCGCGTTGTAATGGTATGCAGAGTAAAAGTATGCGTTGTAACGACATACATCCATAATTAATTAAAATCATTACAGTGTGTGTGCAAGAATCAAAATTCAAGTTTAGGAAAAGGCAATACCATAAATTAGAAACAGTTATCACAAGCATAAACAAACTCAGGAATATAAAAAATAGGAAAGCCAAGTCAAAAGAGAAAAAATAAATATGTTTAGGAATTGAAACAGAGCCTAAAACTAAAATACAAGTTCATTACTACGCAATAACTTAAATGTCCAAACAGTGCCTATATCTAAAAATCTGAAAAATAAATTGTCGAAATCACATACTAAAAAGATTAGTAATAAGAAACATTAAACATCACTAAAATAGTGACTTCAGTGGCGGCCATGAAAATGGGACACATAAGTATTGCACAAGTTTGAAAAAAAGATCAATTCTTAGCGTTCATGATTTGCCTAAGATGGGGTTTGTCTTTCCACTGCACCTAATCGGACTTATTGTGGCCTTGAAAAAGTCATTGTAGCAGACCGTTCTATTTGCCAAATTTCAGCAAGTCACATGGCTCCGGTATAATAAAAACGCATTTTGGTGCCTCGTTACAGGTTCGTATTCTATGGGCTAAAAACAATGGTTTTAGCAGGGTGCAGCGGGCATACAACAGCGCAGGGCAACAACATATTAAATGGTTAAATGTTTTCCTTTTATAACAAAAAAGTCTGCAATTGACTATCCTGGAAAGAGTGTGCCATTTTGGATTCATATCTTTGATCTGTAGGCACATCAACCTTGCGCCATGATTTGTTTAAGACATGTCTTTCCAATCGAACACTGTAGATATGGTTGTGGTCTCATACAGGGCAGATGCCTATAAGCGTATGATGTGGCCATTACTTCAAGTACCGGTGTGCTCTTCAATTCAGTTAACATTGACAGTCATCAGAGTAAAAGAACGAAAGGTCAATGTTAAAAGGGAAAAAAAACAATTGGGGACAAGCTGGGTTCAGACACCTAGTGCCCTTCTGGCTGTGTGAAGCAGATACCACTTTACCTAAAGATATCCACTGAGTCAGAGACCCTCTCAACCATTTTTAGGTCTCGCTGAGTCAGTGCATGCGCTGCACTGCGAGACATTTTGTAAGCGGGTTTTAAAAGTGCTGCTACCAAATGCCACCAGCTTGCAATTACGCGCACAAGCACGCTCGCCTCGCACCGCCACTCCAATGCAGCGCGCCTCGCTCCACCCCTCCCCGACCAGTTCCTGCCATCAGACAATTAAATGCTGCTTAGCAGTGCTTTCGTGCGCAGCGCACGCGCACAAAACTCCCTCCGCCTCTCTCTCCCACACAACTCCCGTTCGTGGCTTGTTGTTTTTGCCATCGCATTTTGTGTGCTCTTTGTCACTGCCACTTCCTGCGCAGGCCACACTCTGAAGTCAGCACGCCTGAGCCCTCTCCTGTCTCTGCCTCCGCCGCCTCTAACCGTTGGCCTCTCGCACCACTTCCAGGGGTTTCCTTTCAACCTTGCCGGGAGATTCGGTGCTGTTTGTTCCCCTTGCGAGCCTCCTCTCTGGGCCATCGCAGGCCGCACCGGGCCGGTCCCAGCAGGCCTTTTAAAACAGGCTCTGATGTCCGCAGGGAGCAGGCCGGGCGTACTCGCCACCCTGTGTATGAAAGATGTTGACCATATTTTCACGACAATAGTGATACTTTCTGGTCAAGTTACGCCAGTAGAAGTTTCCCACCTGTTTTTAACCGTGCTTTATGACTCCAGAATAAATTGAACAGGGAGTACATAATAGACACTTTTTTAACTCACCCAATGTTCATTACACTTTCACGAACCACAAAAAAACCAGCTCCGCTGCAGTTGCAGGCGTCGAAGCACACCTGAGTGGCACTCGGTCACTCAGGTGGACCCCGATGATGAAGCATGTCACCAACGAGGTCGGTGAGTGAGGGGTTTATATAAAAAGAAGGAATTCTTCTTTTCTTTTTCTACATCTATCTCAATTCACTAATGATTACTAGGACTCGGTATCCTGGGGATACTCTCTCATTGTTACATAAAAACAAAATCAGTTGCCTCCACATACACCAATGTCATAGAACATTTAACTGGCTCTCTGTTGAGCTAAACAAACTAAGCATGTCCCCTTTATAACTCTTGCTTGCGTATAAGAGCATTTTCGGCATGACTACCTGCGCGAGTGCAGCTTGATACGTTTTTTTGATTACCTTTAAAAGAGGCTCTCCTTCCTGGAGACTGGGTCTTGTGCCTATAAGCAGGACAAGAATGCATAATCGTGTAGTTCCGGTATATGGAGTGACGCGCTCTAAGGGCAGCAGTGAATTTGTTAAGTTACACATGCTGTAACAGCTCACAAGCACTGAGACACTGCACCATTGGGAGACTCATGGTATGTAATCTTGATAGTATTAAAAAAAGTTGCTTTCAATGTATGTGGCCAAAGTAAGAGACATATAAACATCACATAGTTTCTGGATATATCCAGCAGTGTGAATTGCACCATTACAAATGGAAGTTTGTATTGTGCCCTGGACGATGCAAGCCACCAATTGCCTTTTAGTCTTGAAGCGCTCCTTACCGTCCCCAAATATCAAAGTAGGGGAAGAATGGCACCCCTGACCTCTGTCTGCAGATGTGCTGCAACCACCACCATCACTGTTGAACCCCAGAGGGATGTGAGTATGGCCAAAGGGGAGCACAGCTAACTGATCATGCTTGTGGCCCACCCTGAATTGCAGGTACCGACTGTGGGCAGGCAGAACGGGGATATGGAAGCAGGCACTCTGCAAGTCCAGTGCTACCATCCAGGCAATTCTCACACCTATCAGGCTGAAGGTGTGAGAATTGCTTGTGGGCTGAAAGTTAAAACTGTGGGAGCGCTAATATGTTGGAAAATGGGCCTTCCGTAGTGTCTCTGAATAGTCTCCTTGCAAGGGGTCACTTATGTAAATTAGAGGGTCCTCGCACATTCCCTTTTGGCCCAGGGCCCCACAAATTCTAGAACCGGCCCTGCACTCACCAACCCTCCCTTTTACATTATTTATAAACCTGTGTCACGGAGCAGACACGTACACACAAAGTGTCACCCATTTTATTTAAAATTCCTCCTGATAGTGTCTTGATTCTCTCTCTCTTTCTCTCGCTTTTTTCTTACAAAAAAAGGCATACATATGCAGACAATCATAAGCAGACACACAAAAGACTCCAGTATGATAAAAAGCCTTTTTATACTCTTCACCTACCATCGCGTTTTTAATTGCCACTGCCAGGGGACTGCCATGATTCCCGTGTTTGCACAAATGCATACAATAGTGTGAATGTGATTGACAGTACAGGGCCTGGGTAGACCCTGCTCTGTCAAACACAGCGTTATGGTGAGCACCCGGAGGGGCGTGGCTAGCAGCCAATGCAGACGGTCGCAGCCTAACGAGGCTCCCGACCCTCTGCCCATAATCCGCCAAATCATCCTGTTTTGGACCCGGGATCCCCGCGGAAACCGGGTCGATCCCACAGACGATACCAAGGTCTGTCCCGGCTGGAGTGGCGAACCGCGGGAACACCCGCAAAGGGCACTGCGGACCGGAGATCTCCCGACCCTCGGAGTGCAAGATGGCGGCTGCCTGACCTAAGCGTAAGGGGAGACGACCGCGAGTCCGTCCGTGGGGTCATACCGCCCGAGAAAGGTGAGCGGGGCAACATCAGACCACCGAGGAGAGACGGCGGCTGCCCGGTGAACCGGCGAACCCTGAGGGCGGTGTGCGGCTTGTCCGCGAACGCAGCTTCGGTGAGGCTCCGCCCCCTCGGCGAGTCAGGAAATCCAGTCCCCGGCTTCGCGGCCCATGACTCCGGTGAGTGCTGCCTGATCCCTGGCCCTAGCGGATTGCCTAGAGAAGACCGCTCCGTGACGGGACTGATCCTCCGGGGACGCTCCGGAGTCTCTGAACGGGGAGCCAGCCCCAGTGCAGCCGAACTCTGCCCGGGAGGCCTGCTATGCAACCGGGTCTCGGGCCCGAGGATTAGGATCCCTGCCCTCATCTGTACTGTGGCGCTAGCTTTGGCGGAGGGCCCGGGAGGGGCTCAGATCCACCGCATCATCGCGTTGAACCCAGGAGTCATTGGGGCAGAGACCTTCTGTGCGCTGGGGACTGCATCCTCTCCCTTGGGGGAGCCCGGCTTGGACTGCTTGGGGCCGCCTGAGCCCTGACCTCGAGCTATGTGAGTTGCAGGCGCCCCTGCTTTGAGAGCTGAGTGAGACCGGCGGAGACCCCCTGAGACTGCTGCGACCCGGCCTCGTGCTCTGGGCGTGACGCACCTGGGGATACCGGCACGCCGGCCCTGAGAGCTGGGCCAGACCACCTGAGACCACCTGCCCCACCCCGGGACTCTGGAGGGGCGCCCCCCGCCTGCGAGACATTGTAAGTTTGGGGAACTGGTCGAGGCTTGACTACTCCTTTTATCCGGGGGAAGGCGGCTCCGACCCGCCACTGCTGCATGGTGCGGACACCCCGAAGAGGAGCTGAGTGGGGTGAGGAGACCGGAGCTTGCCGCGTGGACTCTGAAGCGGACCCCTAGCTCTAGAGGCGGTAGAGGCGCACAGTGTGATCCCGAGGTGATATTCCCACGACCGGTGTCGACCTGATCCCCATGGATCTCCCCTGAGGAAGCATTACACTGCTGGACGTCGAGCCAGTAGCGGAGACACCGAGGGGCCGCCGGCCCGCCTGTTGCCGGGGTCATCGTCCCTGCCCGACGGCTTTGGAGGCCCGAGCCTGCTCTGAGGGTGAAAGATGGGGAAGCCTAAAGGACCCAAGGGAGAGGGAGGTCCATCCACGGAAACGCCGGACGACTCCTCACGTCCTCCCACGGAGCTCCAACAGATGCAAGACCGGATACTGGACGCCATTGCGGCCACGAAGGAGGCACTACACCAGGATATTGGTCAGGTGGCGACGGGGTTGGGGCTTCTGCGGGCGGACCATGCGAAGCTGGCGGACAGGGTCAAGGAAACAGAAGACGCCCTAAAAGATGTTGTACCGGCTCAAAAGTCGATGGAGGGACGGCTCACAGACGCGATGGAGCGGATACAAACCCTAGAGAGGAGAGCAGAGGATGCAGAAAACCGCAGTCGGCGGAATAATGTGCGTCT
Organism: Lissotriton vulgaris; assembly: GCF_964263255.1. Lineage (NCBI taxonomy): Eukaryota > Metazoa > Chordata > Amphibia > Caudata > Salamandridae > Lissotriton > Lissotriton vulgaris. Next base: position 870,040,320 of record NC_141699.1, read on the forward strand.
GGTGGGCCTTCCGGAAAAAAAAGAGGGCACGGACATGGTGGGTTTCCTGACCGACTGGCTAAAAACTGTGGTTGCCCCGGAGGGCCTATCTCCCTTCTTCACCTTGGAGCGGGCGCACCGCGTGCCTTCCTGACCCCCGCGTGAGAGCCTGCCGCCCCGCCCAGTGGTCATCAAACTGCTCCACTACAAGGACAGGGATTGGCTCCTACAGCGGGCCAGGGACGCAGGCCCATTTCAAATAGATAACAGCAGGGTCACATTGTTCCCGGACTACACGTTCGAAACCCAGAGACAGCGTGCATCCTTCCTCTCCATCAAAAAGGAATTGCGTACAGAGGGGCTGCAGTACTCCCTGCTGTTCCCGGCCAAACTCCGTGTGATCGTAGATGAGAGGGCGTTGTTTTTTGAAACATCTGCAGAGGCATGGACTTGGTGGGATACCTACAAAGCGGGAACGGACGGGGCCCGGTACCGGGCGGAGGAGGAGCGCCAGGGCCACTCAATCAGACGATCACGCAGGCTTCATAACCGCGGCAGGGACCCCAGAAGACCGACGACCTCGCAAACGGAGGAAGAACGGAAGGCGGCACTACTAGCGATGAAAGAGGTGTCGGGACCGGCACCGGCCCTCTCGACAAGGGACTCGGCCTCGGAGGCCCTGGCTACGGGCTCGGACACTGACTTGTCGGGATTGGATGGCGCCAGGGGCCCGAAGGTCACGCCGCAAACTTCGGGAGAGATCATCGGACCCTGACAGCTGTCTACGATTGCGGAGAGGTATGACTCTGAAGGCGACGCCTCCACAAACACTGGGACAGACCACTGTGAGACTTTTCTTTTATGAGTCACATTGGGAACTATAGGGCGGAGGGGCGTGGGGACGGGATTGGAAAGGGTCAGTAGCCAGTTCACACACCACAGGGCCCATAAGGCCTCCGTGGTGTTTACTACGGACTACAAAGTTTAGTGGGCACGGTTGCTCACAGGTTTGGATGGGAGCGACTACTTTGCAGTTGGGTCCTATTCTGGGGGTGGGGGGGCCTGGAGAAGTTGGGGAGACTCGAGGTGGGGTTTGGGGTGGGGGGGAGGTGGGGGGCATTGGGGATGGGAAGGGGCGGGATGGTGTCTGGTGTCCGGATGCGAACTGATATTGGACTGCAGCGAGTAGGTTGGGACAATGGCTAGTATGGGTTTGCTGAAATGTGTGTCCTGGAATGTGCGGGGACTGAATTCAATGACGAGAAGGCACAAGATACATTCCCACCTTGTTCGTAGAGGAGTACACATAGCCTTTTTGCAAGAGACCCATTTAACTAAAAAGGAGGGGGTTGCTTTGCAGAGGAGGTGGAGGGGTCACCTGTTTCACACCACATACTCGGCGTTTGCTAGGGGGACACTAATTTGGATCAGGGCGGGGGTTCCCTTCCAGGTCACTAGGCACACTGTAGACCCGGACGGGAGATTTGTGGCGGTTGAGGGGTTACTCAGGGGTCGCCAGATTGTTCTTTGTAGCGCCTATGCGCCGAACGTGGAGCAGGCTTCATACTTCACCAGGCTGTCCAGGCTGTTGGCCTCTTATTTAACTGGGCCGGTGCTGATGGGGGGGGACTTCAACTCTATAGAGGATACCGCCTTGGACAGATCGCACCCACCTCTGCAGGCATCTCCAGTACACAGACTAGCGAGGCACAGATCTACTTGGCAGGGGCGGTGGGACTTGACGGATGCATGGCGCGCACAGCACCCGGCTGAGAGGGATTACTCCTTCTACTCGGGCATACACGAACTTCATGTCCGCATAGACGCTTTCCTGTGCTCTCACTCGGTAATTCCGTCGGTTGCTCGGACGGAGTACCTGGCACGAACGATATCAGACCACAACCCCTTGCTCCTCACACTAGCCTGGATGAACGAAGTCTCACCGATCCCGACGTGGCGGCTTCGCCCAGACACGCTAGATGACCCACCGTTCAGCGGAGCGTTGGAAGAAAGGATCTCCCAGTACTTTGCGGAGAATGAGGGAACTGCCTCCTCCAGGGCCGTGGAATGGGACGCGCTAAAGGTAGTGGTGAGGGGGCACTATATAGGGAAATTTGCGGGTGCGCGGCGGACGCTAATGGATGACCTGGACAGGGCTGAGCGAACCCTGCGAGTGGTAGAGAAACAAAGACCCAACCGCCCCGACTTGCAGGAAAGGGTATGTGCCGCGCGAGAGGCAGTGGCTGTAGAAGTGGAGCGCCTCCGTAGTTTCGATTATAAAACATACTTAACTAAGGCGCTTGCTGAAGGAGACAAGACTGGGACACTCTTGGCCTGGCTGGCTAACCCCAGTAGAGGCGCTGTCCCGATACTGTCAATGGTGAATGCGGATGGCACTTCATCCAACTCCCAGCCGGACATATTGCGTTGTTTCAGAGGGTATTACGAACGGTTGTATGGGAGAGACCCGGTGGATCGAGCCGAAATGGCAGACGCCTTGCTATCGGAGATCCAATTGCCACACCTCGAGCAAGAACAGGCAGAAGCCCTCGGGGGCCCGATTGAATTAGGGGAAATTAGAGGGGCCATAAAGAGAATGGCGCGCAATAAAACGCCGGGTGTGGATGGACTACCAGTGGAATTCTATAGTAAATATATTGATATCCTAGCACCACGACTCCAACTCGTATACCACGAGGCGAAAGAGAAAGGGGAGTTGCCCCGCTCGATGCGCGAGGCGATCATGATTCCCCTATTAAAACCGCGTAGGGACGGCACTGATCCGGCATCGTACCGACCTCTGTCGATGCTGACGACCGATTATAAAATACTGAGTACTATACTGGCCGCCAGATTAATAGCCCACATGCAGGACCTGATTCACAAGGACCAGTCGGGCTTCATACCCACCAGAAACACGTCACACAATATCCGCAGATTGCTGAGGCTCGTGGCGGATCCCCCACCGCTCGCCAGAGCCCCTATGGTCATGGCGATTGATATAGAGAAGGCCTTTGACAGCCTGGATTGGTGCTACCTATACAGGGTGATGCACTGTTTTGGCATAGGTGAGGGCTATATGTGATGGACGAAAGTGCTCTATGCGTCGGTTGGAGCCAGGGTACGAATAGGTGCGCTGATATCGGATCCCTATACAGTGCATAAGGGTACTAGGCAGGGGTGTGCGCTCTCCCCCTTGTTATTTGCCCTCGCGATGGAACCGTTAGCGGCACTGGCCAGAAGAGGAGACTGTTACCAGGGGCTGGAAGTTGGCGGGATCCACCACTACATATCATTGTACGCGGATGACCTCCTGCTGTTCTTGGACAACGCAGAGGAAGCGGTGGAGGGGGCGGAGCGCCTTTTGGCGCGATTCGGGGAGATCTCGGGCCTGAGAGTGAACTGGGCAAAGACGTGCCTCTTCCCACTCCGGAGAGCGGAGCGATGTCCCAGGGCCCGCCCCAGGCTCCGCTGGGAACCAGACTGCCTCCCTTATTTGGGGGTACATGTCTACCATGAGCCCGCAGACCTGCTGGAGGGCAACATCGGCCGCTGTATCCGTACATTACAAGGTAACATGACCTTTTGGGCCACTCTTCCGCTGTCCATGACAGGCCGGGTATCTCTGCTTAAAATGATAGCCCTGCCACGATTGTTATACTTCTTTCGGACTCTCCCAGTGTGGATACCGGGAAGCGTCTTTCGACGCCTGAAGTCCCAGGTGGTGTCCTTTCTATGGGGTACAGGCAGGCGGAGGATTGCTCTAGCGACCCTGACCCGCCCAAAGAACGAGGGCGGACTCGCGGTCCCGGACTTTGAACTCTATTATTTAGCTGCCCAGCTGCAGTTTTTCACACAAGAGGTGGCAAGGGTATACCGTGGCCCAGAACAGGAGAGGGACACTGGCACCCCCCGCCACGTATTGTCGTATATTACCTTGCAGCAGAAACTCACGCTCGGGGGTTTGGCCCAGGAAGAACGGACGCTGAGGCTCTGCTGGAATCGCATGCAGAAGCGGGCGGGTCCCGGTCACCCATACGCACCTGAAATCCCACTGGGTATGCTGACAGCATTTCCACATGGCGGCGACTGGTCGAACCTCCAAGGTTGGGAGGAGGCTGGCTTGCAGATGGTGGAGGACCTATACATTGATGGGGTGCTCGTGCCGTACCAAACCTTGCAGGAGCAATATGACCTCCCGAGAGGTGACTACCTTTTGCATGCGGCCGTGATACGCGTGATCCAGGCGCACTGGGGGGAAGGGCTGCTCGAACCCCCAACATCGCCAGCATGCCAATACACGATGATGGCTGCAGGGACGATCAAGGCAGTCACATGTCTGCACTCTAGACTACTTGAGGCTAATTTGCAGCCCCTGACGCGCCTAAAAACCCAATGGGAGACAGACCTGCAGAGAGAGATCCCGGACGCGACGTGGGCTCAATTGGTTCAGAGAGCCAGGAAAAGCAGCAGGAAAGGCCCACTTCCAATTAATACACCTATACATACTCCATAGGGCCTACCTCACCCCGCATAAAATATCACAATACTTTGGCGCGGTGGACGCAGCGTGCCCCAGATGTGCGCTTTTAGGCGCAGACTTACTGCACATGCTAAGTGGCTGCCCACACCTGCAAGACTTCTGGAGGGAAGTGGGCGACACCTTGAATGAAGTCACGGACAGAGACCTGCAATATGACAGTGCGACTACACTCTTACATTGGTTCCCACACACACGCAAAAATAAACTGACGAGCAAATTCATAGACATGGGCCTACTTATTGCGAAGAGGGAACTCACCAGGGGATGGAAGTCAAAGACGGCGCCGACACACCGGAAATGGCTGACCGAATTTCAGAAGTGGGCGGCGGCAGAGAGCACAATCAGATACCAACTAGCACGACGGGGGTCAGACGAGAGAGCTCAGGAAATGGCACTGGCATGGGAAATCCTAGCCCAAGCGCTCAGGGACAGTGCAGTGGAGAGCGAGGAGGAAGGGGAAACAGTAGACCCTGGGGTCCAGGGGGAGGCGGTGCCGATCCTTGCGCCTACCGTGGACACACACACTCAATGATTTACTCCATCTTCCGTAGCTTACCCACATACTTTAGTACACTACTACCGGACACAGGCACTGGACACCGCAGAACACCGGAGGGGAGGGGGGAGGGAAGAGCGAAGGGGGTGGGAGGTATAGCACCCCAATGATACCGAGACTAGAAGTACACACCGACCGGATGCTGGAGGGGGGGGACCTGTTGGGGGGGAAAAAAGTTAAAAGCAGATGGCGGTTGACCACTGGACATGCCTACACTGAGTAATGAAGAGAATGCACTGATTACGATGAACGCCATCCGGCCTCAGGGATGCGGGTTATAAGGCTGTGTACATACTACTCAGAAGTAATGAGAGACACTGGGGTCCTGCGCAAACATAATTGCAAATGTGTTGTAATGATCATATTGGAATCTGCAATAAAAATTGTTTTACAAAAAAAAAATGGTGAGCACCCGGACATTGTTCAAATGAGCCCTACTGAATAGCTCAGCTGGGGTTCAGATCGGGGCTACAGAAGCGGTGCCCTGGCTTGCCAGAGACACTTTCCAATCGTGGCCATGGACACTCGCAGCCAATGAGCCTACCATTTCATGACTACATACTCTCCTCTGCAGAGAGAAGTGCTGGTACTCATAGTGATAAATTTAGGAAGTGCTGGTACCCATTTAAAGGACTGCTCAGCAGACATGTAGAATCAAAAGACCATCATAATACATTAAAGCATTACATATCCCATGTGAGAAAAGGATAAGTCATTTTAATCACAATTCAAATGTAATGATCCTCAAAAAATAGCACTTCATCTTTCTTTACTGTTCAGCAGCCAGATAAGTGCCTTTTAGGAAGGCGGGGAATGTTCTATATGACGATTGATTGTAATATTTGTGGTTTCTACTTTGCATTCATTATATAGTATTATGTGTGATCAAATTACTTCTTGTAAGTTTACCCTTAGCTGTACATTCACTACTGCCTTGCCACGGTTAGCATAGTGGCTCAATTCAATTTCCTGGGGAGACTGTGTGTCCCGTTGGAGGTTGTTTGCCTTGGAATGCAGAGGTGCAGCTGCTGTCCATGAAAAAGATCTGTAGTACGTGATATTGCCTTAGGATTCTGTGGGGTGCTACAGGCGTGCATCGCTGGGCTCCGTATTGTCTTTGCCTTTGGTCCCAGGCTTCCTTCGGATCTGCGAACAAGAGAAGCACAGCAGGCCATGATTGTGCCAGCCCGCGCTTCCTCTTAAAGCGGTTAAAGTGACGCTTTTTCAGTAACTCAGCAACTTTCCTTCTCCCTGACCACATCCAGTGGACACCTGTTCAGGCATGTAGCGGCAACTTTTGGGCCTTATTTATGACAAAGTGACAAAGGGCAGCAAGTCACCCTGCTGCAAAGCGTATCGGGGAAAGGGCAGGGATGCGCTGTATTTGTCACTAAAGGTGCATTCTTGTCCTTTCCCCAGTGCTGGACACAATCAGCTGCATAGCGCCAATGCAGACACCCTTGCACCGTGTGCAGGATTGTTTTTGTGCAGGAAGGAGCACCTTCCTACACAAAAACAACTCCCTGAGGCATATTATGCTTTCTATGTGTGCTGCACAATGCAGCTCACATAGAAAGGGGAAGTAACGAGGAGAAATAAAGATATTGGTTAAATCTGTGGGTAGGTTTTTAAGTGTTCAGAAAATTTAGGCGCTCAACTTCTTACGGTATAGTCTTGGCTTGTCGTAGTATCAAGGTAGGTGCTTCTTGGTCAGAGGAAAACCTTAACCTCTGTAAAGAGAAGTGGTGCAACCACCCCCCTCTTGAGTCAATTTGGCAGGGAACCAGAGCACACTATACTTTTTCAAATATCTTCTTCATCAAGTGTTCATTCATTCAGGATAGATCACACCAAATGGAGATTTTTCAAAAGGATTTTATTTATAAACAGTGTCCACGTATCAGGAATCACTGTATCTATCACTTAAGCCTTAAGTGATAGATAGTGAAAAAGTATAGTGTGCTCTGGTTCCCTGCCAGAAATAAAGATATTTCTCCTCAGTATGCCTCCCCTGGGGAGGCATAGCATTTTGGTACATTCCCAGGTTTACCGGTTCTGATAAATCTGGATCCCTTACCTTCTATCACATTCTTGATCTTTTGGCTTTAAACTTCCTCTCTATCTTATCATCTATCAATAGAGTTTTTCGATCAAATTGCTTATTGTTTTATTCATACTTGTATTCGTTTCTCCTTCTTGCATCTTATTAATGTATCCCTTGTTTTCTAGATTAGTTATACATTAATTCCAATGTAATTCATGGTATTGTATTACATATTTCTGTAAATCGCCTCTATTGTATTGTATTTAGTAAATGCTAGTAAACAATTTCAACACAAAAAAAAATCCATGGGAGTTGCGTGGAAAACACCCATGCAACGCCCATGGGATGCCTTCCCAGGGCAGAGTAACACAACGCAGCGATTTATGCTGTGTTGCGTTATTCCAGATTTATAAAGCCACTCAGTGCCACCCAAAGTGGTCTTGCATGGCTTGATAAATCTAATTTTTGTGTTGCATCGGGCATGCACTTAATTGCGTGGGGCAAGTGTGATGCAACCATCTTCATAAATAGGGATCTTGTTCTTAAAAAATTGTCTTCATCGAGAGAGGCCCATTATATTAGAAGAGTTAACATTAGGCCTGGGCAAAGCACTACGCTACACTCGCGTAGTTTGAACAACTTCTCACTACGCGAACTGCAGGTAGCACAGTGCGAACACGCGAAGCTTCGCGTAGCGTAGTGCAGCGGTCATTTTTTGCTTGCTCGCGGTCCTCAACGTCAAGTTGGCGACCGTGAGCAAGCAAAATGACATTGTGGTGAGATTTTTTCCTCATTCACGATCAGCAACATCAAGTTGCCGATTGCAAGTATGGAAAATAAACCTCCCTGCGAGATTCTCAATGCGGGGATGTCTGGTTTCTCATCGCGACCGCTCGCTATGAGAAACTACCAGTCCGCGTTGAGAAAGCTGCTGCTCGAGGAAAAATCTCCTCGAGCAGCAGAAAACTACAGCTCGCACTGTGCAAGATGCCGTTTTCAATGATTGCACAGTGCCGGATGCTTGTCCGCACTGTGCAATCATTGAAAGCGGCATCTTGCACAGTGCAAACATGGTACTACGCAGTTCGCGTAGTGCTACGCGTAGCTCGCATAGTGCGAAGTGCACTTTGCGTAGCTTCGTGAAGCGCTACTTCGCAAACTACGCCCATCCCTAGTTCACATACAAGTTTCAGGTACCAGTGGAAATCATTCTAAAACCCGGTCTCTGTAGTGGGGTCACATCAATCTGATGTTCTGGAGGAGATCAACCATGAACAATATTTCATGTCCATCATGGGGAGCTTCGTAAAGGTCTTAAATTCATCTTTGTAGAAAGCAGTCATCTCTAGTTTGCTGCAGTGCACTGCATCAAAAATAAAATGCTTGTCCAACCCTCATATGTCTGAGCATCTTAGACAGCCGTTTTGGAAACCGTGCATGGCAACATAGGATGCCACCTCCTTTGAAGAGAATTAGTCTTGGATTACGCCTGGAGACAGAGAATTTCTCCCTTTTGGGGAGACCTCGATGAAGAGAAAGATTCGGTTAATGAAGATCAGAATGACAATTCGGATAAACCATGCCTGAGTAGACCCTCACACCCAGATGCAGGAGCCAAACACCCCAGCTAGGGTCTCCAGAAGGTTTGCCAAATATTTGCCACTGAGAAGCGTAATTATCTACGGATTAAGACTGATCCCAAATTAGGGGAATTACCAGCATCACAATCATGCCTAACTGCCAAGAGAAATGTCTTTGGAGACTCCTTCATAAAATAAAGTACATTTGCTACAAGTAGAAATAGACCAATAGTGCATGAAAGAAATTCTTGAGGCAGAAGATTTTTGACTGGGCTGGCAAAGGGGGGGCTCGACCTGATACTCTTTTATCTCAGCTTCTCAAAGAAGTCAATGCTTCAAAAGAACATTCCAGTGGAAGAATCAAGTGAAATTTGGAGGATTCTTCCCCACATTACATGCTGTGTGTGAATTTGAGGGGGTCTATGTATAAACAAAGGTTTTTGAGCATGGCATAAGATGGAGGATTGATGCATCTTCTCTAGACAATGGAAGCATATTGTTTGCAATTGTTGTGCCTGCATGGTGCTGAGCCAGACACTGGGATGGGATGTGGAATGGAAGCTGGGATCGGTTCAGTCTGGTTTATGATCTGGAATAAGCTTATAAATTGATTGCACACTTCAGCCCCTAAAGGTAAGGGCAGTGGGGCCGGCTTGGGGGGGGGGGGGGATGTTAACAGACGACTACAAGGAAAAAAATATTCTTTATTTAATGTTCCCTTGTAGTCGTTTCTGGAACCCTCCCCCCCCCACCATCCAGCCCCACAGCTCTTATCTTACATGACATGCAGCTGCTGCAGTTGGCACTCTTATCCATGGATAGTGGCGAGTGGGACCCTGGGTGGGTTTTGGATTGGAGACTGGGTGGTTCAGAATGAGCTCTTGGAAGAGCTTGGATCTGGGATACAGAGCTCTGTACTAGACTGGGTAGGAAAGTGTGTTTGAATGGACTGTATACCATAAAACATAACATAAACACAAAACATATACCATGACATATTTGTACGTGACATAGCTTAACATGTAATTTAACACAGACCATAACTTTAGGTAACATAAGTATTTTTAAAGTTAATTTAACCCAATGGGTGCTTTATAACAGATAAGTGCTCTATGCTAGAACTGAGTTCACTTATGAGCTTAGCTAAGCATGGTGGAGGAGGTGCTCAGTTCTTGGCTCCACGGGTCTAGCTGTTCTGGCTCTGAGCTAGAATAGTCTGGACTTTGTACTCACGTGTTGAAAGGATAAGGCATGGTCTTAAATCGTCGTGAAAAGTTTATTGTTTAGCACATAAGAAATTAAAATACACATATCATATAATACACATTCAATAATAATGAAATAATATAAAATACGTAGAACCAGTTATACACACAAATAAAGACCTCCTTTAAAAAAGATGCTTACAAATATATTTCTTGCTGTCAACCTTAGCAGATGAAGCCAAGTTTTCTTAGAGGTGATTATGACGACTATATTAAAAAGTGATTAGGCGAGACTGGTGCTATTTTCTATGTTTGAAGTTCTGAGCACCTCTGAGGCCTTCCGAAAAATGCACTTTAAAAAGTTGGTCCTAACTATTGCCTTCCCAACATACAATATGGGAGTAGAACACAGTCTGTGCCCAGATCGTGGCTTGGCTCCTTGTGGACAGGGCATGGCTGGGCTAAAAACTGAACTTACAGCAACCAGTGTCCTTTCCGAAGTAGTTGGCATTTCGTCAGGACTGGTACCTATATCCACCCTTGACAGGTTGTAAGCCCAACAAAATAGTGCCTCCTTCAATCTCATGGATCAACTCCAAGTGATAACTGTCTACTACACAACAGACCAGTTACTTTTACTTCCAATAATATTTTGCATTACTAGAATGCTGCACGTAGAGAAAATCCCACCTGCACACTAAACTTTAGTCCTACCTTTGGTGGGTAATGAAAATCCCAAGTTTAGACGGCATCCATTAAAGGTGGATGTATTTTTGAAGGTCCATTTGGTTCGGTTTGCATCTGAGTCACTGCAATTAGATAACTGTGCCAAGGCAATCTATTTAATAAGAGGCCTGGCATACTCTGCCACGTTATAGACTACACAGTGGAGAACAATCAATGTCTAAATAACTATACTAACTTCTTGCACCTATTTAAATGTATTTTTGATTGGCCTGATACTGAAGGCTCGGCGGAAGAAGCACCAAGTGATCTCCCGCACAGATCTATTGATACCAGGATCACTATTCCAGGCGTCGAACATCTAGCTACAAAGACTGCAAGAGTTCAAAGAAAGCAAATTACTGCTTTGAAGAGGGCAATTCGTTGGTATAAGAGACGAGTTGGAATATATGAACTGCCCTAATATTCCAGACAATCTAGAAGATTTAGATGCAGATTTACACACTCAGAAAGTGGGGGATTCAACCAGAACGCCTCCGCACGACTCATCCTGGACATCCCCCGTCACAGCCACATCTCCGGACACCTGAGAGACCTGCACTGGCTCCCCGTCAACAAGAGAATCACGTTCCCACTCCTCACCCACGCGCACAAGGCTCTCCACGACCTGGGCCCCAGGTACCTCAACGACCACCTGACATTCTACACTCCAACCCGCCAGCTACGATCGACCAGCCACGCCCTCGCTGCCGTTCCACGCATCCGAAGAGCCACCATGGGAGGAAGATCATTCTCCTACCTGGCAGCCAAGACGTGGATCTCCCTCCCCATCCACCTCCGTCAGACCCAAGACCACTTCTCCTTCAGGAAGCAACTCAAGACCTGGCTTTTCGAGCAGTAGCAGACCCCCCTCCCCCAAGCGCCTTGAGACCCTCCGGGTGAGTAGTGCGCTATACAAATTTCTTGATTGATTGATTGATTGATTCTTCATTTAACAGGTGTTATTCCATTGCCCAAAGAAAGGAGGAGTTGCTTTGATCTCACCTTATGCAGCACAAAGAATTAGGAGCATAATTTGACAAAAAATATTACAATTCAGTCACCAAACCAACATCTGAGATGCTTCTCCTCAATACTTAAATGTTTCCATCCAAAGTCTCCTTAGACGTTCACACTCATTTGCCAGACACATGCCTCCACCATCGATATCTTTAGTTGTACTAACCTCTCAGAAGCTCTCAGGCTACCACTGCTGAAAAGGTTGCGTATTGTGCGGGAGGCTGGAAGTTTAGCGTCTCTAGAGTAAAACACCATGCAGAAATCTTTGGTGATCACTGCAGGCTGGACACAGTTCTCCAACTGAAACAGGGAAGAAAAGTAGGAATATGAAAACATAATACAGAAAGAGAGAAAGAAGTGTGCAATTCTGTCCATCTTCTGTCTGCTTTTTAGTCACATAGTCTCCATAGTTGCTAAATGTACCCTTGCTGCCGTTCACTTTAACCTGATCCAATCCTATTATGTTTAATTGTATACGATTACAAGTCACACTAAGAGGCTACTTCGTGCATTCAGTACTTTCCCTGTGAAATATACTTGTAATTATGTTTGTGTTTCACCTAACCCCAGTCCACCTTATTTTTGCTTAGGGGTGGTTCATGGTAGTGTTATTTAAGGTTTTCTCTAGACTCCGATTTACTGTAGGACTCAAGAAGCTTGGGCCAATGTTTTCGACAATCTGTGCAAAATTGCATTCAAACATGGCATAGGTCTCAACGAGTTATTTGTTACCACTTATCCAAACAGAGTAGCCCAAAGACCTTGTGGTCCTTCAGAGGTGGCAACATTACTGCCAAGAACACAGGGGGGCTCAGACCTCCATCTTTCTTATTTTCTGCCCAATTTTCATTTAACTGATAGAGAATTAATCACCCAGATTCATCAATGTCCCGATTTGCGAGTCCTTAATAGCGATTATTAAGGAATCGCTATTAAGGACTTGCAAAACGGGATTCATGTAGAAATCGCAAAATAAATTGCGATTCCTACAGCCTCCTTATTTGCGATTAGCAAATTGCTAATCGCAAATAAGGATTGACTCCCCATACATTCCTATGGGCCAAAGGCCCATAGGAATGAATGGGAAGTCAATCCTTATTTGCGATTAGCAATTTGCTAATCGCAAATAAGGATGCGATTTCAAGGGTGCCAGGGGTGTCCAAAGGACACCCTGTAGCACCCCTGAAATCTCAATGTAGACTGATGTTGTGCACACACATGCCCAAAGGACATGTGTGTGTGTAACATACCACTTAGAAAAATGCACTAATGTGCATTTTTCAAAGTTTTCGCTATTTACCACGAAGTCAGACTTCGCGGTAAATAGCGGTAAAAAATAGCGAATTCACAATTTTTTATAGGTTCATGAATAGCATTTAAGGAATCTGTAATTGAGATTCCTTAAATGCGATCGCAATTTGAGAAATCGCAATTATTTGCGATTTTTCAAATTGTGAGTTCATGACCCATTGATGAATTCCAAATGCCATTTTTGCGGGCGCAAACGGCCATATTTTGCGATTCGCACCGTTTGCGCTCGCAAAAATGCTTGATGAATCTAGCTGATAGTCTATTATTCGCTATGAGTGTAACAAAAAATGAAGCACCAAGTGCTGGAATGGGACCCTTGCTGGCAGCTGAGGTAAGTTATAAGTTTAAAACCATGTTGGGTGCAAGCTTGCGGATGAGAGTGTGGGTGTGTGAGAGAGCATGTTTATGTGTGAGCGTATATGCATGTGAGAGAGAAAGCAAGTGAGTGAAAGGAAATGAGTGAGAATAAGTAAGACTGAATGCCAATAACAGTGAGTCAGTGTGAGTGAGATACCGTGAGAATAACAGTGACTGCAAGTGAGTGAGGATGGATGAGTGAGCATGAATTAGAATGACCGTGAGGGAGTGTAGGAGTGTGAGAGAAAATTAGTGACAACGAGTAACAGTCAGTAAGACTAAGCGTGAGACTATATGAATGAATGAGAGTGATAGTGAATGTGAGTGAAAATGAATCCATGAGAATGAGAGAGTTAGGGTGAATGAGAAAACATGAGGATGCATTAGCGAGAGCAAGAGGGAGTGCAGGTGAGTGAGAAAGTATGTGTGAGTCAGAATGAGAATGAGCGACATTCAGTGTGAACGAGTAAAGGAGATTAGGAGAGTTTGGGAGTGAGTGAAAATGAATGAATGCAAGTGAGTGAGAATGAGTGAATGTGTTTGAAAGTAAGAGGGTGTGAGTGAGAATGTGGTGTTATGCTTGCAAAACTGCCTTTGGTCAGCCCCACTGAAGGTTATTCTTGGCTTATAGAGGCAGTCGTGGCTTAATCCTGGTGCTGGAATACTGGAGGCAATTTTTGACCATGACAGGCACCTGTGACAAAAATCTCACACAGGCCTATAAGAGGTAATAATTGGCATATGGGATAACCAAGGCAAATGGCTGGTGCTGACATACTGGAGGTAATTCTTGGCATAGTGGCAACCACGGAAATATGTTTGCACAGAATTACTGGAGGTAGTTCTTGGCATAATGTGCAACCATGGTAAAACTGGTACTGGCATGCTAGAGGTAAATCTTTGCATATGGGATACCTGTGGGAAAAGGCTGGTGCTAGCATACTTGACCATAGCAAAATCCTTTTGCTAGTACATTAGAGGGTATTTTCGCCAAAAGGGAAAACAGCTGCGCCAAATGAAGGAGTCAACCATGACAAAATGCTGTACTTGGCATACTAGAGGTCAATTTTGACATAAAGGTGGTATATGGGCAGAATCTAGAATCGATGTTCAATGTCTTATCCTCGAAAAAAGACCACATAACTGACTACTTTAATGATAGTAATTCCCAGAGGGGGTCAGAGGCAACTTACTCAAGGACCTTAAGAGTTGAGGCGCACCCCTGCCCAACTACTAAATTAAAACTCCTTGAGCAGAATCTAGGGAAAAGAAACGCACATGAGCCAGGTTCCATTATTGCCCCTATGGCAAGAGCGATCCAGTGCCAGCAGAAAGGGGTATAGGAGATGAAATAAGGAACATTAGGGGGGATAGGGAAGGTTTAGGCACTCGTACTCAGAAGAGGGCTATTTTGCCTACACTTAACTTACCCCCCAAATGCAGCCCATATGTAGTAGTAATGACAGGGGACCCTGAGTTGCCCTCAACCTATAAGGAATCTACCTCCCAACTATTGATAATTAAGTTTGCCACTGGTTTTGTAATAACACTCAATTTAATGTGAGGGAGCATAGGGATATCCTCTTTACCAGAGGGGAGGTTTGGTGGATCCAGGAAGAAAACAGCGTGAAGGGTATTGCATTGTGGTTAATTGCAGACACCCTCTCCTGGTAAGGCGATTGGTATACAGCTACTATTCCCAGCGACCGACAGTTGAAGGTGTTGGCATTGAACATTTGGGCTTTTTTTACAGACATTGTAGGGCCATAACTAGTCATGACCTGAATCTCCGCTTTAGCACCCAGTATAATCCTTCCATTCCCTCTTGCAATAGGTTCCTTCCACTAGCAAGTCTCAATAGTAATGATTGACTACCCAAAACGTCTGCCCCTCCAAATGAAGGCAATGAGGGAGGGCAGCAATTGCCACTCATTTTATTAGGAAATAACAACAGTCTGGAATCATTGGCAACTGTGTATTCTGCCCTCAAGTTTGTTTGTTGGAATGCTGCAGGAGTGGCATCCAAGGTTACATATCCAGAATGTTTAAACCTGATGAAGCCACGTGATGTTATATTACTTCAGGAAACGTGGGCATGTGAACCTTTTTTTGTGGATGGGTACGAGTGCTTTTATGTTCCCGCAATAGGTAGAGCCCAAAGTAGATTAGCTATTTTGATCCGTATAACAAACCTGTTTGAAATTACAGCTGTCTTTGTTAAACATAAGGGGACTCGTGTGCTATGGGTGATGGTAGCACATTTTTTTTCTGATTAACTTTTATAACTCAGTGGTCAAAGTGGGCTGTCAAATCGCAGCATTATTTAAGGTTTTGACTAGCCTAGAGACCACAGCACATCGTTGGTTGCAGAATTTTAACACTGTACTAGGACATGATTACAATGCTAAGATGGGTCAACCCTGCCTCAGCGGGAATCCTTTTGGAAGGGAGGCCTATTTTATTCACTCATCAGGGGTAGATGAAAGAGGACGGCGGCTGATAAGAGCCCTAGGCCACAAATACTTAATAGATTTAGGCTTCTTAGTAGTACAAGGTTTTAGCCACAGACCCACCATTATAGGGTGGGGAAAGGGAACACACATTGAGCTTATACTTTTTTCAAGGTCAATGGAAGAGCTGATCCAATCGGAAACGTCCTATACACCTGCCATAGTGACCATAACCCTATAGTGTTTAAACTACTAATACCCCTAGGAGAAGAAAGAGCAAGAAACCCGGATTTCACTGATCTGAGCACCAAAGATATGGGCACAGAATTAGATGGCGAAAAATACCGATCCCTGAGCTATTTAAGTCTCTACTTAGTGCCAACTTGGATTTGCTTATGAACCCACTGCTCATAAACGATCCTTCTCCCGAGGAGGCCGTTGAGTACCTTAATAAAACAGCTAATCAGATCACGAAGAGTCTTTATGCCCCAGGGAAGCAGAGAAAAACAGAATGGTTTGATCACGACTTCAGGTCAGCAAATAAGCAACTTGGAGAGACTTTTAATGCCAGGCCAAAAGGTAAAGTAGATGACATCCAGACCAGAGCAAACTATAAGCTGGCCATAAAGCATACGAAATAAATACTAAAGGAAGAGACATGGGACAGAATAATGGATGCCTGTGCCAAGGGCGACGCAAGAGGCTTTTGGGAGATAGTTAAGGGTTAGAACTCGCTGCTAAAGGTCCATGTTGACATAGGCATTAATATTTCGCCAGAACAGTGGTTACATCCTTTTTCTGCTATCTATTCAGAGGACCTGCATAGGCAAATTGAAAAGGGCAAGGATTTAATTGAGTTTTCCCTAACCATAATATTTGAGTTGGAGGAGGTATGCGAGGCTGTCAGTCCTACCAATGAGGCTCTTGGCCCTGATGGGATCCCTATATAAATCAAACATCTTATTCTGGGCCCCACTATTGACTAACATCCTTAATGCAGCCGCAGTTAGTGGTATTCCTAAGGAGTGGAAGTCTGACACATTTGCAATGGTCTTTAAAAAACGGAACCACCAGAAATCTAGCTGCTATAGGCCTATCTCCTTGTTAAATTCAATTATAAAGGTGGCTGGAAGTGTAATTTGGGGGAGAATAGAGGAATGTGCCCAAATCAATAATATACTCAGTCCTGTTCCATATGGTTTTAGGGAGGGCAAGGCAAAAAAGCATCAACCTAGAACTCCATCCTAGATGCCTCCCAGTCTGGATTCTGCAGCAATCACAGCAACGAGACTGCCCTACTCGCCGCCACTGACGACATCCGCAGCTACTCGACAAGGGACACACTGCGGCCCACATCCTACTGGACCTCTCCGCAGCCTTCGACACCGTTTGGCAGCGCACTCTCGCAGCCAGACTTCATGATGCTGGGATACAAGAAACCGCCCTCAACTGGATCCAATCCTTCCTCTCCGGTAGGACCCAGAGGATTAGAATCCCCCCTTCCTCTCCAAACCCACCGATATCAACTGCGGAGTACCCCAAGCATCATTGTTCAGCCCCACGCTCCGCAACATCTACATGGCCCCCCGTTGTCGCCATCGTCAGACAGCATGGGCTCAGTATTGTACCCTACGCCAAAGCCCAGAACAAATTGAAGTGGCCACTTTCATTTGGGGGCAGAGTAGCATGGTTTGCACATAGAAGTGGTCTAGCATAAGTGGAACCTAGAACCCCAGAGCAAAAAATTCAAGCCCAATGATTGAGAATGGAAGGCGATGTAATCCGGTGGAGATGGACGGAGTTTGACAGTGCAATCAGCGGTGGGGGGAGGAGTGAGTATTAATATGGTATGTGTAGAATGTTAGATTGTGGGGAATGGTTTGATTATGTGATGTTTCGCGGAGTTGGAGTGAGAGTCGAGTCAATGTGGTTTCGGGTCTGGCGTGGCCCAAGGATTGAGATTGAGTTGCAGGCCCCAAAGTGGCCTAAAATCCTGGGTAATAAAAGGTGCACGAAACATAGATATTGTGATTTTCTGATTGAAGAATTAAGGCGTTATAGTGAGACGTCACCAGCAGTTCCACCTAAGTCAGGGAACTTTGCGTGAATGGGACGTATGGGAATCGTGTAGTGGACCTTTTGTACAGGGGTACACTATATCGATTTGGGTGATCCGCAATGGTCGAGGGTACCATATGTGAATGCTTTTGAGTGGTTGAATTCTATCGATCGTTTAGAATGACAGACAATTACGGACTTAAGATCATTGTGTGAGTGAATGTGCATGGAGAAATTGTGAAGGAGGGAGAGCAGCTGCGAGGAGTGAGAGTGATGTCAGATTGTGCCGCACTGTGATAGGTTGGTTGGTGTACCGCCGTGCTGGAATTGGTTGGTAGTCATCAGGAAGTCTGTGAATGAAAAGTTTTTTTTTGCCGTAATTAATTGAACAAAGAAAGGTTGCATTTTGAAGGGAAAACTCTGATAGTGTCAGAAATCATGCAATGCTTTAGGGTGTTTTCAGAAGAGAGGAAGGGGTTGTTATTAAAGTGTTCAAAGAGGCGCCACCCGAGGATACTCCAGCACACTATATGGTGACAAGGGTTGGGCTCCATATTATAATTTGGCTCCGAAATTGGCACAAAATCACTGAAAAGGATTGTGAATTGTCATTTCCACACTTTGGCACATTTAGGCTAGAGGTATTGAACCATTTTAGGTGGATGATGTTTGCAGCTCGGCCTTTCTCCACACCCAAAGAGTCTGAAACACTGGATGCATGGATGCATGCAGCTTACGCTGAGCAAAGAGAGAAATATAAAGGAAAGATGAAGAAAACTATTAAGGTGTATAAGGATGCGCAGTGCGATGCTAGGCTTAAGTGGCGGAGAGCGGACACTATTGAGGGGGGAGAGATTATCCCTAGTGTTGATTGGAGATGGAGAATCACAGGACAGAAATAGAAGGACAAATTGTAGTGACAGTAGTGATAATGAAGACAGCTGTGGGATGGATTGTTAGCTGAGCGTCCACCACCTTCTAATTTACAACCAGGACAAATGGGACGAGGCTCTGATGGCACTGATAATGTGAGAGGTGTATCAGCCTCAGTGGCTCCTGATCCAGGGGTCACAGGAATCCTTTAAGATTAAGCCTGAAGGGTGCTCTCCACAGCTACCACTAGGATAGCTTTCTAAAGGTTATCTTTGACCTCACACATCATAAGGGTCGTTTGTACTTGTGCAAGGTGCCCACTTTAATTAGTGGATAGCATATACCGGGCCAACTTCTAACAATGCTCACCTCTTCAATGAAAAAACAAAACATCCATAATCCCGAATGTTCAATCCTTACTGGTTTCATAGGAAACAGTTTTGCAAACTATCACATTCTATACAAGGTCAAAATAGAAAGGCATATTTCCAATGGAAAACAGACTGCTGGGTAAAGGTTAGGGGCATATGCATGAGCCACTTGTGCCGCAAAAGCGTCACTTTTTGTGACGTTCCGGCAATGCAAACTCTAGGATGTCCTCATAGAAATGGAGTAAGGCAAGGCAGCGCAAATTGCTGCATTGCCTTACTCTGCGCTAGGGAGGCGTTACATGGGATTTGCTGTGGGTGCTCCCACGTAACACCCATGAATTTTGATGCTTCCCCAGATTTACAAATGTAAACCTGGGGATGCGCCAAAATCTCACGCCTCCCCGGGAGAGGTGAAATGGGGAGAAATAACTTTATGTACCCTAGTTTTTTCGTCTTTACATGTGTGCTGCATTTTGCGGCACACATAGAACGAGGAAAAGGCCTCCAAGGATTGTTTCTGTGCAGAAAGGTGCCCTTCCGGCACAAAATAAATCCTGCAGACAACCCAGGCACCCTTGCACCATGGTGCCTGTGTTGGCGCCAGGTTGCATCAGCATCGGGGAAAAGGACAGGAATGCAGCATATTGGATAAATACTGTGTATTCCTTTCCTGCCATTTCACGTTGACATAGGGCAGGCGCACCAAGGTGACTTGCTTAGCTGTCCTATGCCCACACCCCATAAATGAGGCCCTAAGTGTGTGTTTTTATGTCTTCTGAATAAGGCTTGCCCTTGCATGATTAGGCTTCGCATTGCGTCTTATTCATCTGCACAACGTTTCAACAAACATTACTAAATCCCAAAGCACCATTTAAATGGCGCTAGTATCGTACAATTCAACAAGAGAGAGGGGGGGACCAAGGAGCCAATAAAGGTCCAGTGTCCAGGCTCCTAAACCAAATCTGTTCACAAAAAGAGGACAAAGTTCCTATATCGTACGGCCAGTGTCTTTCAAAGATAAGATTTCCTTAAAACCTTGCTCAGGAAACTCAACAACAGCTACTTTCATTAATACATTTTTATGAACTCGGTATCAATAAAGCTCCAAACTTCTTTATAATTTCGTCTGGAATGGGCTGTCATTCATTTGAAGGTTGGTGCCTAGTGATCCATTAACGTAATCTTAAGAGCATGTCCTGCAAATATGTCTCCTGCAGAATGTTGTTGCAGGGCGGCTTAAAACCTCTCAAATAAAAAAGACGCAGACTCCTCTTGGCAATGTAAAGACAACTCTTTACTGTCGCTACAGGGAGAAAAACCCTCCTTACACATATGCAAACTGCTGGTCTATCACATGGCTTGGTCAAGGGAAGCTCTTTTATACACAATTTACACAATACTATATTACAAATAGTAAATGATAATTGACTTGCAGCGGACAGATTAAAGAAGGGAATACACTCAAATAGCTGTGAACCCCATAACCTCTAATTGTGACTATTCTTACCTGCACTTTCAACAATGCTCAACAAACGAAGCACTGTTCTACTTGTGAATGCATGGGTATTCGTTGTTAACGTAATTTTAGTGGAGTGTGTACTTGCATAATTGTGCAGCTAAGACCTCCGTGTGGTCTAGGCTAATTGGATTTTCTGCACTCATTGTCTAATCAGGTTACAATCTACTCAGAAGCATGAAGTGCATACAGGTGATCCCGCATGCTAAAACCATAAATATTTTCATGCTTGCTAAACACTAGTTGGCTTTTAACTGAAACCCTTTCAAGTTACTTATTCCATTTTGTCCTCAAGTGAACTTTTCACCTTTCTCTCGTCAGTGTAAGATTGGGGCCTAAATTGTTCTTTCACCAAGCAGAGCTGTGTGCTTTTGCTGGAGTCTGTTGTCGCCCTATGTTTTTACTATTTATATTTTCTATTGTGGGATTATATTTTACAATTCCTAATGTTCAGAATGATTGAAAGCATTGTGTTGGGATTTTACATTCCTTTGCTGCAAAGGGCTGACTGATTACTCTTCAAAAATTGCCATCCTTTCAAAGAATGAAAGCAGGGATCTGTTACACAGCAATTTATTGATCTTGGCACATAAACACCCTTCATATTGCACAAACAATGAGAAGCAATGTCGAAGCTACATTTTCTGGGTTGTGCCTTTATTAATTAGTGAGTGCATGTGAGGTTGTACTGATGAGTGGATGCACAAATGAATGAATGGTTATGTGAATGAGTACATGGATGGGGTAGGAAATTAGGCTCTGCTTTTATGGTTACACCCACTTTTCGCCTGGTGTTAGGCTGTTTTTGACGAGTCTGATTGGGATCCTGCTAATCAGGGACCCAGTTTCTATGCTTTCTCCCCTAAATGTGTTATAGTGAGTACTTAAGTACATCCCAGATTTTCTACAGGTGTACCCTTATAAGTCCCTAGTATGTGGCACTGAGGCACTAAGGTATACCAGAGGTCCCCCTTGGGCTGAAGCATGTATCTTGTCACCCATGTGAGACAACTCATACTGTGACTACAGGCTTGCCATTGCAGCCTGTGTAAGCTGGTGCTAGCACCACTTACATCAGATATAGGTTTCCTTATATCTGAGGTCACTACACTTAAAACCAATAAGTCACCCCGAAGGCAGGCCTTTAAATCCTGAAGGCAGGGAGCTAGGTTCTAACTGTGAGGGTAAGCTCGGTTCTAAGTGTGAGGGTACCCCTCCATTAGCGGGACACCCCTACAACCTTCGGAGTCCATTCTTCCGGGTTGTGTGTGTATCATCCATTATGATATATAGAGTGGCATTCGTCATTATGTGATGACCATCTCTACACTGGCTGGAACAAACTCTGTCCGGTTTGGTATCAAACATGTTGGATCATACCCCTACACCATAAACGGTGTGGGAGGTATGAGTCCATGCACTGTATAGCTTCTCCGGGAGGCCTTGAGTGCTCCAGGGACCAGTCTTCTAGACCCGGACTGAAAACTATGGGTGCTGCTGACCAGAGACACAATTCTGCCCTCCTGCTGCTGAGTCAAGCTCGAGCAGAGGAAGGCAGGCCAATAGGTATCCTTTCACAAGGGGTGTGACCACCTCCCAGACAGGATTTAGTGTATTGGGACAGGATGGGAGCGTTTGCCAGCGCTAATGAGACCGCTAGAAGGGCACATTTGGTTCCCTTTTTGCATACGCAAGTTCAAACAAGTTCAGGGAGCAGTTGGCTCCGGCTCTGGCATGAAACTGGACAAAGGACATGGGAGTATCCTCCCCACTGTCCAGCCCCTCGACTGGGAGGGACCCCTGAATCATCCCAACTCTTTCCTTAGGGTACTTAAGGGCTTACCTGTGGGTGGGTCCCTAGATTCGTCATGGGACAAGATTCAGATCAAGACACCACTTCATCTTCGACCGTCTGCGCACTCTGGACTATGCTGGACTCTGCTCTGGGCACCAAGACTGTAACTGGGAAGACTCCTGCTGCTCCTGGTCTCGTCGTCCTGCAAGTCTGCTGCAACGTCTGTGCCTGTGCTCCATACAGGAACCTTCCAAAGCCTGCAGACATCCAAGCCACCCGAAGGAATCTCCCTTGAAGTGAAAGAGTCACTTCCCTGCATCTGTAGGAACCGCAACCAAGCTGACAGGTCTGCTGCTTCTGGGTTCTCATGGACTACCAAAGGCTCATCAATACAGGTGGTGGTTCTTCAACTCCCTCAAGGCCTGCACTGTCCTCTCACTGAGGTTGAGGCCAGTATCCCTCGTCTCAACTGCAGGAACGAAACCCCTGTGCACCGCATTGACTTGCTGTTGCCAAGGCCCATTGGCTCGCTTCACCAGAGATCTTTGGGCTCCAAGAAGCTCTAGCCTCAAGCATCTCCTCTGACCAAGATCTTCGTCCTCACCGCATCCTCAGCATCAGAGACCTGCATCTTTGGTGAGCTGCTTGAAGTCCTCTTGCGACTCCTGTGCCTCTGCCCCGTGGGTCTTTCTTCAACTCCAGTAGATTCTCCTGATTGCTCAGGGCCTACTCTGACTCCCCCGCTTCAGGTGAGTCCCTTGGACCTTGCTGGTCCTGATTCTGCACCTTTTTTGCTTGCTGCGTTGTTTGCAGTTGCCAAGGCTTGTTGGCGCTCCTGGCGGACACAGAACCCTCAACTCTTGACATCCCATGTGGGACAGCTCGTGAACAGCTCCTGGTCTTCAGCAGCATTGTCTGGTTCGCACAGCTGCAGCTCCAAGGTCATCATCAACTCTTCTGCATTCCTCTTCCATGCCCCCTGGTCACTCCTGAGTGACATAGACTCTGTCCCCTCTGCTTGCAGGTACTTCTCAACAAAAAGCACCATGAGGGTTGTCTGGATTAGTGCAGGGTGCTACATTTGCATTGGTTAGCACCATATACTAAGCCAGCCTCTCCCAGATAGCTAAATGGGTGAATAACTGAGCAAATGTACTGATGAAGAATTGAGTGAGCAAGCAGAACTGGCGTCCGAAATGAGTGGTCTCCTGCCACAAAAGGGACGATGTAACCCTCTAGCATCCTGGCATCAGTCAGCCATCCTGCACTTGCTGATCTTATTCACTGATCCACTAATTCGCTCATTCACTCGTCACTCTTTCAAAGTTCCATGCATAAGCTATTGTAGTCATGTATACAAATATCATACACATATTAATTAATTCATCTGTTTACCAACACGCCAAATCTCTCACCTATTCATCCATGCCAGGGGTACTCATAGTATGGCCCGCAGGCCGCAAGCAGCCCGGCAAGCCTTCCTCGGCGGCCCGCGGACCTTGCAGACATCCTATCTGTGTTTAAACTAAAAACAATTAACAGTGTGCAAACATTGCCGGTTGCAGCAGCGCTCTATGGGGGCCGGGCGATTCCAGCGAAGGTCAGAGTGGAGCTGCAGGGGTGCTGAGAAGAGGTGAAATACAACAAAGCCTCATTAACAAGTAAGTGGTCTTTTAAAGACCTGTAAAGCACTCAGGTGCGGCCGGGAAGCTGTCACAGCCCCGGCTGACACACACGCACCCCAGGTGAGGTGACAGAGGGAGGGAAAGGGAGGGCGGGGAAAGGGAGGGAGAGAGAGGCAGACAGAGGGAGTGAGACAGAGGGTGACAGAGACAGGGAGACAGACAGGGAGATAGAGCAGGAGGGAGACAGAGGGAGGGAGGGGGAGATAGAGGGAGGGAGGGGAGACAGAGGGAGGGAAACAGAGGGTGACAGACAGAGGGAGACAGAGAGAGTGAGGGAGACACACAGAGGGAGACAGACAGAGGGAGACAGACAGAGGGAGACAGAGGGAGGGAGAGGGAGGGAGACAGGGAGGGGGAGAGGGTGACAGGGAGGGTTGGAGAGGAGGCAGAGGGAGACAGAGAGGGAGGGAGACAGGGAGGGAGAGGGAGACAGACGGATGGAGACAGACGGGGAGACAGGCAGAGTGAGACAGGCGGAGAGAGACAGGTGGAGGGAGACGGAGGGAGGGAGAGGGAGAGGGAGACAGAGGGAGGGAGACAGACAGAGGGAGAGGGAGACAGAGGGAGAGAGACAGAGGGAGAGAGAGGGAGACAGAGGGGGAGGGAGGGAGACAGATGGAGGGAGACAGGCAAAGGGAGACAGGCGGAGGGAGACGAGGGAGAGGGAGAGGGACTCAGAGGGAGAGGGAGACAGAGAGAGGGAGACGGAGGGAGGGAGACAGTGGGAGGGAGACAGAGAGGGAGGGAGACAGAGAGGGAGGGAGACAGAGAGGGAGACAGATGGAGGGAGACCGGCGGAGGGAGACTAGTGGAGGGAGGTGGAGACAGAGAGAGACAGAGGGAGATAGAGGGAGGGAGACAGACTGAGACAGAGGGAGAAGGAGACAGAGGGAGGGAGGGAGACAGAGGAAGTGAGACAAAGGGAAGGAGACAGAGGGAAGGAGACAGAGGGAAGGAGACAGAGGGAAGGAGACAGAGGGAGGGAGACAGAGGGAGGGAGACAGAGGGAGGGAGACAGAGGGAGGGAGACAAAGGGAGGGAGACAGAGGGTGGGAGATAGAGGGTGACAGACAGAGGGAAGTTGAAAGAGGGCGACAGACAGAGGGAGACAGAGAGATGGAGACAGAGAGAGGGAAGGAGACAGACAGAGACAGAGGGAGGGAGACAGACAGAGGGAGGGAGAGGGAGGGAGAAAGAGGGAGGGAAAGAGAGAGAGAGAGAGAGAGAGAGAGAGAGGGGAGACAGTCAGAGTGAGGGTGACAGAGGGAGAGAGAGAGAGAAAGAGAGAGAGAGAGAGAGAGAGAGAGAGAGAGAGAGAGAGAGAGGGAGGTGTGTTTGTGTCTGTGTGTGTGTGTGTGTGTGTGTGCCAGGTCTGGTGGCTCAGTGTACAAATGCGTCCGCTGCAGGGACTTGTGTTCAACCTCATGGTCACAGGTTTTTTTTTGCTCTAGACCTGCTCCCCTCCCACACTGACCTTGCCCCCTCCGGTGAGGCCCTCGGCCACAAATCACACTGTAAATTTGGCCCCGAGAGGAAGTTTGTAAGTACCCATGATCCATGCAAACACTTAATAGTCACACATAATACAAACTGGCGCCCATGCACAACACAGACAGCATAAATGTGTAGATGGGTAGATTAATGCGCATGTGGGCCACTTAGTGTTGTGTGTGCATATGTGTTGCTTCTGTGCAGTCATGTCTGCCTGTGGCGCTGAAGTCTTGTCCATGCACTACTGGAAAGCCAGACCAGATAGCTTTGCCAATACTTGTTACATTTAGCATCTGGCTTTCACCCGCTGCACCTTGACAACTTCAAGGCAAGGCTAATCAGTTTAAGAAGTTTCACTTTAAAATACCATCAAAAGTTAAGATGTTTCACTTGGATGAGCTACCAAGCCACAGACTTTACATACCTCCACATAGGCTGAGAGGGTCATGTATATTTTCTCTCTGTACGGCGTAACCCGGTTTAGCAGCAGAGAATTGTGCATGGAGCTATCCCAGGCAGCCACAAACTTATAAAATGTCCTGCAAAAAAACACAAACAAAAAGACGAAAAGCATTAGTAAAACAAATCCCCAAAATGTGCCCCAACCCTGCATATAGACATGCAAGGTTAGATAATTACTTAGCATGCTGACAATCACAACCACCATGGGTGAAGCCCGCTTAAGTATGCAGAAAGGACATTACTGGGTGATCAAATATTAATATCACTCTGCAACACACTTCTCAGACACAATAAGGGCAAAGGTGGTTACACTAGAGCAAGATAAATTTAATCTTGTAAGAAAGGCAGATATTAATATTGTTCAGGGGTATTTTGTTATTATTTCATAACATTTTTTCTGTTATTGTTTTGCATCGTTATGAGACGTAGGTGATGCTTGGCAGAAGCAGCGGCCCCTGGGCACTTGATTTTACCTTTGAACAAAAGTGTAAATCAGTCGGGAACAAGAACAGAGACAGGTAGTGCTTTTTTTTGTTTAAATCTCTTTTATTAAGTTTGTAAACAAAGAGAAAATATTACCAAACACCAGACAATAGACAGTAGTAGTTAGGCAAGAATACAGTGTGTACATTGTTGGTCCACTTCAGTGAAGTTATAAAAGATTCAGCACACCACTTAGCCATCAAACACGAAAACAACAGGAGGACTTGGTATTACAAGATAGATAGGAGAAGTCCCCTCCTAGCTCAGAAACGCCAATACTAACCAAACATAAAGGAGTCCTCTAATTGCTCGAGTCTAGTATACCCAGGCGATTACATTCGTGTCTGCTATAGACCTGTAGAGAGCGTGGTGCACTGTTTGCAAAAGCTGCAGAGACAGTAGTATATTGCCAAGCAATAAGTACAGAAAAAGGTTAAGAACATGGATAGCAATAACAGTTATAACAAAAAAAGTTCACCTGACTGTGGAGTATTTTTGCTGGTTTGTCTGGGCAAGAATTGTTTCAGGTATCCTGGAAAAAAATCCCAATTCAGCAATGGTTTTTGTATTTGTTGATAGTGAGTTTATTTGTACTCTATTCATAAGAGTCGGCGAAAGAGAAACAGCCAACACGTGTTTCGCCCCCTTACATGGCCATCCAGCCTGAGGCTTCCTCAGGTCGGGTAATTTTTATTTGAATTCTATCAGAGTCGTCGGTAATTAGAAAAGAAAAGTGCTGTGCTGTGTTGGGGAGGTGAAATTCCTGCCTGCATTGCTCAAAAGATTTAAAAAATCCCCCCTCAAATAGATTTGCGATTGTACGACACTCCCCAGCTACCCATGAAGGAAAGGAAGAGGGTTGGAGGGCTAATGGAAACCAAGGGTTGCGTGCTAAGGGTGTGTGAAAGGAGGGAAAGAAGGTAAGATCTCGGGCCACTGCAACTCTGTCCCATATCTCTAGAACTGTTCGAGTAGGGATAGCAATATAGGCGCTACGATGGTGAGCACCCCTCAGCAACCAAGCCAGATCCCATAGGGGGTGGTAGGCCACAGCTCTGTCCATGTGGAACCAATGCTTCTCGCTTTCGCGAGCCACCCACTCCGAGACATAGCACAGATGCGACGCCCAATAATAAAAAAGAAAATCGGGCACGCCAGCCCTCACCGGTCTCCTGGCAACATTAATACTTTGGTAGAAAATCGCAGCCTCCCCCACCCCAAATAAATGCAGTAACCTCCTGTTGAAGGCTCAGAATGCCCCTTTGGGGGATAGGGTTTGGAAGTGTTTGGAAGAGGTAATGGATCTTGGGGAGAATGGACATCTAGACCGCGCTGAGGCGGCCCAGCCAGGAAATAGGTAGCGATTTCCATCGCCGGAGGTCATCACTAACTGAATTTCTACATGCGGACCGATTTGCCCCTGTCCACAAGTATAGCGTAGCCATGGCATTAATACCTAGATAGCGTATGGATTGGGAAGCCCACTGGAAGGGGATACCGTTCCCAAGCTCCTCAAGCTGTTGTGAGGAGAGGGTAAGGTTAAGAGCCTGTGACTTAGCAAGGTTGATTTTAAGGGATGTACGTCAGTACAACGCATTCAAAATGATTGTGGTACTTTACGACACAGCCATTACAACGCAAGTCGTTACAACGACTTGCGTTGGAGGGAGCTGGATTTTCATTGATTTAATTTTCTATTCCAACTCCAGCCCACGTAACAGTAGGGAAGGTGTTGGAATAGAAAACCAAACTATTACTTTAACAAGAGCGCCCTCCAACGCAAGTCGTAGTAACGACTTGCGTTGTAATGGCTGCGTAGTAAAGGACGCGAGGTGTAAACACCACGTTGAAAAGGATGTTTACCATTTTAAGCCCCGAGATCAATTCGAATTGGTAGAGTACATCAAGCAGCGATGGGAGGGAGCTCTCGGGGTTAGTAAGTGTCAAAAGGAGATAATCAGCGAAGAGAGCGATTTTGTGCTCGTCCCTCCCAACTGGGAGGCCTTTAATTTCTGCCGATTGGCAGATTGCAATCGCCAGGGGCTTCACGGCCAGGGCAAAGAACAAGGGAGATAAAGGACACCCCTGGCGCGGGCCCCAATGGATGGAGAAGGGTGGGGGAAGGAGACCATTGAGTGTGATCTGCGCTGATGGCGCCGCATAGGGGGCCATGATACGGGCAATCATGACCGGGCCCAGGCCTATCTTCTGCAACCCTGCCTTGAGAAAGGACCAGTCTACCTGGTCGTATGCCTTCTCGGCATCAAGGGAAATGAGAAGAGCTGGGATGTTACGGCATTGGACCTTTTCCACCAGGTGGGCTACTCGCCGGAGATTGTCCGACCCTTGTCATTCGTGTATGAATCCCACCTGGTCTTGCTCGATCAGAGTAGGTAGATGGGGAGCTAAACCCTGGGCTAATATTTTGGTATATACTTTAATGTCGACATTTAGCAAAGAAATGGGGCAGTATGAAGCACAAGATGTTGGGTCTTTCCCCGGCTTGGGGATAAGCACTTTTTTGGCTCCGGTCAATGGTGCCTGCAGCTCTGGGAGAAAAAGATGATAGAATGGTATCGTAAGGCCATCAGGGCCTGGATACTTGCCAATAGGAAAACTTTTCAATGCTTTTTGAGATTCTTCTGCAGGGATGGGTTCATCCAATTGTTGTTTATTAAAAGGAGCTAGTGGCGTCCAAGGACAGGAGGCCAGAAAGGGGTCTATCTTGTCCCTACAGATGCCGCCCTGTTCATAGAGCGCAGAGAAGAAAGAGCTAAATGCTTGCTGCTTGGCTGATTCCGAGGTAGCCCACGCCCCCCCCTGGAGGCGCGATCTTGGAGATGTGGTTACGGGAAACCTGTAGATGAAGTTGACGCATCAAAAAGGAGCCCACCTTGTTGCCTCCGCCATAGAATTTCTGCTTCAGTGCTAGGAGAGAGTGTTCTGCTTTGTTGACCCTTAGAGCCTTACGTTGACCCCAAAGCGAGGCCAGCTGCTTTTGGGTCTACCTAGATTGTGCACTATGCCCCTGTTTTTCCAGCAGTTTGATATCGCGAGCTAGATTGGTTTTCAACCAGGCAATAAAAGCCACCCCTGCCGTTTTAGTCTGCGCTGACGCCCAGAACTGCTTGGGGAATCTAGGGTGGGAAATGCATTGCGTGTCTGTATGCAAGGCATTGAGGCCTTTTACATTGAGGGATATACATTTAAGTTGTGCCATCTTCAACTACAGACATAATAGAGCGTGGGCAATTCTGCTTGCCACCATACCACACTCCCTTGTATCCCGACCTAAGTGGGGCTGGCGTTGGGTGGAAAAGAGGATGGGGAGGTAGACGGGATTTGCTCGAATGGGTAGTAGAGTTACCCCTCTCCCATGCCGCTCCTACGTCAAGGATATAGGGCGTCACAATATATCTGTGCTCTCCACCCAATAGACCAGAGAAAGAAGAAGAAAAGAGAGAAAAAATGATAGGATAAAGAATAACAAACCGAGCAGTCAAAAGGCCAACAGGGCCAAAGTACACCATTCCAGTCCAGGAGCGGCCCAATGGCGCAAACCAGGGCAGCTCTGAGGAAGTCACTCCCCACAGGGACTAAGGGAATGGCGGGCATGCCAGCAAATACAGGAGAGCGGCCGCCGCCCGTCCCCCAGAGGCCAACCTGCCACAGTGTTAATGGGGAAGTACGGGGTCCCTCAAGGAGTAAGTTCCAAGTCCCCCGGTCCTATTGCGGGATCATGTCCATATATCAAAGCCAGGCAAAGGATACCAGAGGTCCCCATGTCGGGACAATTCCAGCAGCTTCAGAATCTCATGGAGAAGGCAAGTGGCTGTGATACCAGGATGAAGAGTCACCCCCCTCCGGCCACGAAAGGTCTAAACCATGTCAAGGGGCCCCACCCTGGTGCCAGAGCCAAAGGGGGAGGGAGGTCCTGACAGGGAGCCCCGTCCTTCTGAAGATTGTGAGGGCTCTATAGACTTTAAATGGTGGATGATGTCCTGTTTAGCTTGGTGCAAAATCTCCCTTGCTTTAGAGGCTCTAGTACAAGGAGGAGGGACCTTCGACCACTCAGGGTGGAGGGGAGTCCTGGACTCAGTGTCCGCAGATGTAGGGGTGGAGGGCTTAAGGTCGGGAGAGAGATGAAGCAACTGACAAGCCTCCTTGAATGATCTCAATGATCTGCGGTTGCCCTCCCACTGGAAAATCAGGGTGAAAGGATGGCATGGTACTTGATGTTCAATTCTTTACGTTTGTCTGTAACTTGCTTGAAGTCTCTGCGGCGGCGCAAAGTGATTGGGGAGACAACTTGAAAGATTTGGATTTTGTGGCTTTCATATGTCAGGTACCCAGTGGACCGAGACACTCGGAGGATCGCCTCATTTTCCGTGAAGAAGTGCACCCAGGTCAGGATTTCAGTGATCAGGTGGGCCTTCCCACGCGGAGGTGCAACTCAGTGCACTCTGTCTTGTGTAGGGGGCGAGGCATCATCATCACCCCGGATCGTTTGAGGGAGACCAGCGACATAGGTCATGATGTCCTGAACCTCTGCTCCCAGTGGTACCTCCTGATGCAGAGGTTGTTCCGGCGGCCTCTATTTTCTAAAACTTCCTTAAATTGGAGTTCCACATGTTGCTCCTCAAGTGCTCTTGCAATCCAAAAGAGAGAGAGGAACTAGAACAGCTAGTTCATTTCCCCTGGGGTTAAATGAGTAAACAACAAGAACTAGCTATTAGGGTAGTGTTTGCGTACTATGTGCTTAGTATGGGAAACCATTTGGTTTGTTAGGAAGGGCCTCACCCACCAGCCTAGTTGGTGGCATGCTTCATCATCGGTCCCCACCCGAGGCACCGAGTGCGCCTCAGGTGTGCTGCGACACCAGGCTACTGCGGAGCGGGTTTTTGGAACGTGAGTGTGCTGTGCTGATGTGCTGCGTGAGGTTTAAAATGCTGTCCTTGGGGCCCCAAAGCAGTAAGTTTATTGGTGAGCCCCAGGCAGAAAATAAAAACAAAGGCTAAGGATGTGTAGGTGTAGACTTATGGTCTAACACTTCCAGTGTGGTCGACTAGTTTCAGCCAGGCCTTCTATTTAAACTGGCTTTCATCAGGACCTTTTATGTGTGGGTGTATTTACAGGGATATATATGATTTAGTACCCTGAATGTGTGGCACACGCTAAGGTGCTCTTTGTGTGAGAGGTGTTTCCTCTCAGTTCGTACCTGTAAGGAACAGGAAGGACAGGACAAACAGAAAGAAAGAACACATATTGTTTAAAACACGCAAATTGTTAAACAACATGTATCGTGGCAGGGCGCCTTGTGCCTAAAAGTGAGCGAATAAGGCACGGGTGTCCGGCGCTTGTGGCGAAACGTGGTAAATGCCGGTTTCGTCAAATATGCCGTAATAGTGCTAATATCTAAATGCGGCATATTGTGGTGAAAGTGCGGCAAGAGAAAGATGCACTTTTGTTGGTAATGTTGTGCTTACTCCTATCTACAGGGGACAAACTCCCAGGATCTCCTGCCGGTAGGTCGGGACTCTATGCACTCTTAAAAGTTAAAAGGGAAGAAAGAAAGGGTATGAGTAGTTGTGGCTAAGTGCTACGAGCGGTAATGTCCTGCTCGCACAGTCATGGGCAGAGGCAGCGCGACTGGCGGCTGTACCGTGAGCTTGGCAAAGCCTTCCCACTTACTTGCTATGGTCTCCTGACCCGCTGAAACACCTGTCGTTTGGCCGAGGGATCCGTAGGAACTGAGCTCCCATGGCCGGCATGTTAAATACGCAGTGCTGGATGCAGGTGTTGCTCGTTAGAAGCTGGGTGGGGCTTGTGTGAGTAGCGTTTCCTCAGCTGTGATTGGTGTGCTCCTAGTGGGCGTGTCTCAATGTGAGCAGCGTCTGTAAAGGAAACATAGAAGACATACTCTCGAGCCCTACTGCACCAGAACTATGATGGTAAAAGAGTTCAAGACATTTCCCCTACTATTTTAAAGGTTTTGTTAAAAACAGCAAGGGGTCTTCACTAATATTCAGAGTGATGTACCAAAACAATGAGTGGTGGTAAAATCGATGCCTGGTGCTGTCTGGGCGAAATTATGCGTAGACAACAAGACGCTTGGACTTGCCAGCGAGTCTGAATGTGGCGTCCATAATGTTATGGTATGAATATGGTTGGGCCAATAAAAGGCGCACGTGTGTTGGTAAGCGCATGGTGATAAAAGACGGGGTTGTCACTACATGCTGTTTAGGGGGTATTTTACCAAAAAGGGTTGCCAGAACCATATAAAATGGTAAACAGACGTGTGGTGCTATCTGGGCAAGGATGCGTGGGCTTGCTGGTGGATGTCCTGTGCCTGAATATGGCATCCATAATGTTGGGCCATTACAGGCGTGTGTACGCTGGTAAGCGCGTAACGGCCCATGGTTGCCGCCTCAAGTGCTGTCATGCAACATCAGAGTTTCTCCTGATCCTCTGTCCTCGTGTCGAGGGTTCTCTCGAAATCGTCCACTCTCGTTCCAATTTCGGCTACATCTTGCCGGATTTCTTTTAGGCAGGTTTTGACCTCTGTTTTGAGAGAATTAATTTCAGACTTTATTTCCTGAAAGAAGTTGGAGATAAAGGCTTGGGTGATAGGGCTGGGTCCTGCGGCTTCCAAAGAGGTTGCCATGTAGAGACCTTTTGGGTAGGCGCTGAGGTAGTTTTAGTCCACAGGTCTGCCACTGATGGAGGCTGGCTGTACCGTGGTTTTCCTCGATTTGGTATGGGGCATGACTTAGACAGAGGGCACTCCCAGCCCGTGGAGAATTCCGCTAGTGTCCAGCACTTGAGTCCCCCTCTGGAATGGCACCATACACAACAATGAGGGGAGGCTGCAAGCCAGGGTCAACCGTATACAGAATGAGTTGTGGCTATGGTGAAGACAGTGTAGGTGACTCTGGGGGGCCGCCCATGGCACAAAGAGGAGATATGAGGGAGATGTCGCACAAACCCCAGGCGCTGGCTGACTTCCCAGCCGATCTCCTCACCTCCGCGCTGAGTCTGTTTATGCTCCCTCCCCTGACAGGGCCTAGGCTCACCACCGGCATGTCCACCAAGGAGGATCCTCTATAGCACAGCTTTCCAAATTGTGTGGCGTGACACGTTACTGTGTCGCGACCCACACGTAGGTGTGTCGCGCGATGCGACATGATGACATCTGCCGGCCGGCCGACTCGAGCCCCTCGCTCAGTGATTGCGATGTGCACGAGACGTGCAAGGCAGAAGGCGGAGCAGCTTCAGAGCGGAGCCTTGTGGACAGGAGCTCCAGTGAGTATTGACCCCCCCCCCCCCCACCCCCCCTCCAGGAGTCTGGCTGATGTATGCGTTTATTACCAGAATGCCAGCTGTAAGCTTGATATACAATCCAATCACCCCATTGACGGTTGGCGTGACAGGCGCTTAGACCAAAGGACTCAGTCTGCTAAAGGATTTTAAACCGTTAACTGCACTTTGGACACCTACGAAGCACTCATGTGGGGGTTGTTTATTCTAGGTATAATGTCTATTGCTCCTAGTTAATATCTTCACAGCAAGTGTTAGTCTTCATAACCTCTCGGATCATTAGCATGTGGTTTTAATTATGCTTTTTTGATACAGATCTCAGGATACCTAGATCCGTGGCTAGGTGGAGGGTGCTTGACCGCGGACCTGGGGATCTGGGTTCGAGTCTCGGTAACGACGCCAAACAACCTGTGATTCTGGATCTCCCTGTGCCTACCAAAAATGAATGTGTGTCCTCATGTAACGTAACTGGTGCTATGTAAAGCGCTCTGACGAACAGACCAGTACTTATTTCGTAGAAAACAAGTAGAGTGACACAGGCTGAAATGTAGTACCGGGTATACAACTTAGCGAAGGAAAATAAAATGCTAATATGTCCGTCAAGTCATTTTGTTTTTACAAACAAATGTTATTGTTTTACAAGAAAGTAGGTAGTGCTTCAGACACAGTGATTGCATGTTAACATCAGCACCTTACCTCGCAGATAGTAATCTTCCATATACTTCGACAGCTCTTTACTCTATCACATCTAACATAGTGCAATTATTTAAGGCAGTGTACTTGCTCTAACATTAACAGCAACAATAGCGGTAATCTGGGCCTTTGAGATAAGCCAAAACTTGGTGATAACTTTCTCAAACTATGCGACTGTTGTGTTTGTTGAAGATTATTAATCG
Organism: Lissotriton vulgaris; assembly: GCF_964263255.1. Classification (NCBI taxonomy): domain Eukaryota; kingdom Metazoa; phylum Chordata; class Amphibia; order Caudata; family Salamandridae; genus Lissotriton; species Lissotriton vulgaris. The sequence goes on from NC_141699.1 coordinate 870,075,035, forward strand.
CATGATGTAACATCACAGCTTGTGACATCACAGCAGGCCTTGTTCCATGGCGAGGTGGGAAGTCCCAAAGGTTTTATGGACTGCTGTTGAGTGTCTCTCAGTTATATTGATTTTTTCCTCTGAAAGTGTGTGTGGGTGTGTGTGTGTGTGGGTGGGTGTGTGGGGGGACTGTGTGTGTGGGGCTGTGTGTGTGTGGGGGGGCTGTCTGTGTGTGGTTTGATGTGTGTGTGTGTGTGGGGCTTTGTATGTGTGTGGGGATGGGAATGTGTGGGGTGGGGTTGTGTGTGTGTGGGGGTGGGGGTGTGTGCGTGTGGATGTGTGGGGTGGGGTTTTGTGTGGGGTTGTGTGTGTGTGTGTGTTGGGCTGTGTGTGTGTGGGGCTGTGTGTGGGGGGGTGTGGGGGGGGTTGTGTGGGGTGGGGTTGTGTGTGTGTGGGGTTGTGTGTGTGTGGGTGTGTGTGTGTGGGGTAGTGTGTGTAGCAGTATGCAAGTGACATCATGGTGCATGACATCGCATGAAGTAACATCACAGCTTGTGACATCAAAGGTGGCATTACAGGAAATTGCATAATAACATGAGCTTACAGGAAGTGAGATCAGAGAATAAGACCTCACATATGTTAAGCAGGTCTATCATGAGTACATTTGAGCGCATTACAATATTTAACAAATTGATTCTTGCATTGGGGGTAGGTGGTTCGGGCTCGCTCGCTGCGCTCGCTTGAGTTACCGTGTCCCTGAAATTTTTTTCACAAAAAGGTGTGTCACCAAAATGAAAAGCTTGGAAAGCTGTACTCTATAGGCTCCCACGTCAGCTCTTTTGCCTTCCTGGTGGCAATACAAAGGGACTGTTGCTGTTGAGAGCTGTGGGCCACAACCTGACTCACCCTGCTCAGTTCTCCAGGGGGAAGCAGAGATGTAGGGGCTAGGGGTCAGAGTCCAATAACTCCCTGATCCAGGCCCTGACGTAGGGGTGGAAGGGCAGCTCAAAGGAAGGCCCTGCCATGTGAGAGCTGCAGGCTCAGGCGGGCGTGCTGTGTCCTCCTAAGGCCCATGTGTGGTAAAGCTCCGCACCGAATGCTGTGGAGGAGCCCGCCCCACTAAACTCCACCAGTCCAGGAGGGAGCGGAAGAGGCAACAGGATGGACCCAGCAAGGGCACCCGCAGAAAGCCCCGGGCCGCAGAAGCGCACCGCCGCCTTGACGGGCACAATGTCTGCTATGCTCTACTCCCGGAAGATGCACTGCCACCAACAAGCTTCACTCCATCAGGGCGGCCCTCCAGGGGGGAGCGGAGATGTAGCAGCAAAAATGCTGGGGGTCAATATCTCCCAACCCAGGTCCCAGTGCCAGTGCGGGAAGACAGCCAAGGTGAAGGCCCCTGAGCCCTCCAATCCTCCAGGCTCAGGCAAGGGCGCAGGACCCACCAAGGTCCCAGATATGGCAAAGCCTCGCTCGTGCAGATGCCTGAGCTCCCCCCCACCAAGCCACTGCAGTCCAGGAGGGAGCGGGAGAAGCAGCAAAGGGGTACCTGCACCGCCACCCCTGGAAGATCTCGAGCCTGGGGGCATACCAATGACCGCTGCACTTGGTCCCCGCACCAACGCTGTTTTGCTGAGCCCACGTCGCTCCACTGCCCCACCATCCACCTCACCTCCTGTCCTCCGATGACACTCTGCGGTCAGGGGCCGCCTCGGCGTGGAGTCAGTGGTCAGCCCCAGGCTCCAGGCAGCCCTCCGCGCAGGCCGACCCCGTCCCTGCTTGTCACTGAAGGAGCCCCCTGGGTGGTGCAAAGGCAGGTACGGGGGCCTCGGGGCTCAGGCAACACCCTCACAGACTCCCCGCACCCTGGCAGCAGGCCCCGCCACAGGGCCTGGGACTCCTCCGGACTTAAGGCCTCCTCTGGGCCAGCAGGCAAGATGGCGGGCGGGAGCGTCCTGTTAGGCCCCCTGCTCCGTTTCAGATCAATCTGGGCCGCGGAGCCTCCTGTGAGTCAGCGGAGGTGCACGGGGGTGGGAGAGACACTGGGGAGGGGTACCGATCACACCTAGAGCCGCTAGAAGCTCTAAAACGCCAATGGCCGGCCTCCGAAGGATGGAGCCCACGCAGCACACGTCCTACTCCTTCGAGGTCTTGGCCACCAAGTAGTACTTTTAAAGCATGAACTAACATGCATTTGCAATGCAATAAATCTTGCGTTGCTGAAAGTTTTAGCTATTAGTTACTAATAATAACGCAACGCCAACAGCTCAAACTTTCAGTAATGCGAGAGCTATTGTATTGCAAATGGATCCCGGCAATCCCGCTTTAGCTTTAAACATCTTAAGCTAAAGGGCGGGTGCTGTGATTGCTTCAAAAGTATTTCTTTACTTTTGAAGCAATCGCAGCACCTTCGCTTTAGTTCAAGATGTTTAAAGCTAAAACGCAGGTGTTGCAATTGTACCAAAAGCAAACAAATAGGGAAAAAAGTGGTGGCCGATGCTTTTTTTACTATTTGTTTACTTTTGTTACAATGGCAGCACCCACGCTTTAGCTTTTAACATTTTAAGCTAAAGCGTGGGTGCTGCGATTGCTTCAAAAGTAAAGAAAAATCATTTTAAAAATGCATTTTCTTTTCTATTTCTTTACTTTTGAAGCAATTGCGGCACCCGTACTTTAACTTAAGATGTTTAAAGCTAAACCGTGGGTGTCACAATTGTAACAAAAGTAAATAAAATAGAAAAAAAGGTGCATGCATTTTTTTCTGTTGGTTTACTTTTGTTACAATGGGAACACCCACACTTTAGCTTTAAACATATTAAGCTAAAGTGCTGGTGTGATTGCTTTAAAAGTAAAGAAATAAAACAAAAAATGCACATTTATTTTCGGTTTCTTTACTTTTTGAGCAATCGCGGCACCTTCTCTTTATGCCCATATCCTGAATACAGCATGCCTCGAAGTAGCAGTGCAAGCGCTGCCTAGGCAGGACCTAAAAATGGAAGAGCAGTTTCAGCAATACTTGTTAGCTATCTGAGGCTTTGGAGTAGGACGCTGTGGGCCACAAAGTTGTATACTGCAGAGGTCTAAAAAAATAAGGGCTCCCATTTGTATACAGTAAAAGGTAGACGCAGGAGTTGGGTTAATTACTCTGTTGGAGGAGCCCAAAAAGAAGCAGGGTTAAGAAGCGGAAAGAATTTCAACACTAGTAAAGTGTCCAGCATACCAGAAGTGCCCTGAGGAAGATTACAAAATGTATGTTTCGCTCAACTTGGTAATTATTTCAACTCACGAATTAGGTCATTTTTAGGTCTGTCTACAGACCATTTTAGCTAACAGAATCTCATGTTACCACTACCACTACACACCCTATATGACACCCAACACAACACAACATACACAAACTGGGACTATTGGTCAGCCTCTTTCGGTCACTGCCCGGTTTGGGAAAGCACCTTTGGTCACTAGTCAGTTTGGGCAAGCACCTTTTCAAAAAGTAGTTTCCCCTTGCCTGTGCTTCTGGGCATTCATGTGGAAAAAATGAGAGCACCTGGCAGCTCCTGCAATACCCACTTGCAGTTCTTCAGAACTCACTAATTTGTCTGTTGTCCGTTCTTGTGGCTTACCACCTCCCGCACTGCTGCCTTCTGATGCGACCCTCCCCCACATCCTGTTCCAGTGTCATGTGTTTGTAGATCTAGAAATCACTGAGTGGGTTTTTAGAAACTTGTATTGGTGTGTCAGTGGGTTCAAATATGGTACTCTGTATTTTACAGTGAGTGATGAAAGACTATACTAGTGCATGATGAGGTGTATCTGATTGTCACATGGATGATGTTATCAGTGATGTCATTTGAGATGTCATCAGCGATGTCAACAGTGATGTCACTGACCATGTCACGAATGATGTAATATGTGACATCATCAGCAGTGGATTGCGGGCGCAAGAGTTACAGTTAGTATAACTAACTATAAAGGAGGAATTTCAATGGTTTTGTATGAGTGAAATGTCCAGCTAACTATACCACCCCTGAAACCTATCGTTTTTTCAGTGAATTTCTAAGGTTTTTTAAATGATAATTCCTAACTATAACATGTCTGAAACCTATGGTTTTTTCAGTGAATTTCAAAGGTTTTTTAAATGCTAATTCCTAATTATAATGTTCATTAAGCTTATCTTTTTTTTCTATATTTTTTATTTAACAACCCCTTCTCAACCTAGTACAAATTGCAAATATTACCACTCTTCAATTGATTCCTTCCTCCAACAAAATCGCCACCAACCAAAACCACAAGTAACGTTAATAATATACAATCTAGGCGTTCCCTTAGAAAAAAAACAAAAAAACACCACTTCCCCATATTTTCAACAACAAGCAAAATCTGCAATAGCACCTAAAAAAACAGGTGATAGTTCCACTTACCACTAACAAATTAACATCAACATTTAAGTAGTGTAAGGCCGTCGACTATGTAGTGTGTGAATTGCATCCAACTAACACCCATATTTAAAGACGAATATGTGATAGAGGTACTAATTATGCACTTCGGACACCTAACAAAATCACAACATCCAGCGCCAGCACCACTACAACTACCTCTCCTGACCCCTCCCCCTCTACTTCCTCAGAGGCATCGCAAAACAGGACAACGGACGTTCCCAAAATAATATATCCCCTCAACAGCACACTAGCTGAATGTTCAGAGATGTGGCAAACAACTATGTATAAGAGAGCGAACTCGCACATCAACAATAATTTACACAATACCAAGACTACCTGAGATATGCTACACACAACTCACTATACAAACCAAAAACTTTTCCATGTGTATATATACTATTGATACGTGTAGTGTACTGTGCAGTGGACACAACCATATTATCTCAGACACTGGGGAATATCTTGGTCATGTAGCTATGTTGTCCCCCCCCTGAAGCAGAGGCGGAGTGGGATGGTCCAACGTACGCAACTCCAGCATAAGAGTATAAATAATTAGGCTACGCCTTGGGCGTGGTTCACTTCTGCAAAGAGAAAAGACTCTGCCACAGTGAAGGTCGTCACCCTGCCACGTGGTTGCCGCCATGACCACTGTCAGGAGTCAGGCTTCAGGTGCTACATTTAAACTACATCACCCAGAAAGAGTAGGGGCAAAAGGGGCGTTGTGCACTCTCCCATACTGCTGTAGTCAGGTCAGGTGATGGGGAGGATTTAAGCCAGCAGCTGCATTGACTCATTGCTTGGCTATCCGCATTACTACCTTTTGCCTAGCTATCCGGATTTCAGATTCCTGTGACTTCCTGCTTCGAGAGTTGGAGAATCTTGGATTTGCTGTGGTAGTGTTCTCAGCTGGCTCTACACTACTACCTTATTGGAACTTTGATCCCCTGTCTGCTCTTCCTACCCTCTTCTACGTTGGTAGTCTGGTCCCTGCAATTACCAATTAAGCATGAGGTTGTGCTTTCTTCCCCCCGCCCTTCTCCTGCCTCCCTCGTAGCGTGTGAAGTATTGAGGCTGCATCTTGCCATTTACTCGCAGTTTGTTTCATAGCGAGTACACGCATTGTGTGTGCGTGTGTTTTTCTTTTCCAAATCGGCTGCCAGCAGAGTTTGCTGTTCTTCCCCTGCCCCTCCTTTGTGACGGCAGCCTATAGTCAACGGGGGACGCCCCGCCTTTCTGAATTTTGATTCTGTGTTTTTTGAGCATTCCGGACCATCTTTTCCCGGAGCCAGGTTGTGGCTTTCCTTTTTGGTTTCATCAATTAAGAGTCTGAGCTGTTTCTTGTTATTATCAAACTCTGTGTTGTTTTGGCCTGCATTTCCTCTGCCCTTGAGTTTAGCGCAGGAGCGCAAGAACATTCTGTGGATATTAAGACTTTCTCCGTCTTCACCGAAGATAAAACAGCATTTTTACAGAGCTTATTCTGATTTTGCTTTCCTGGATATTCTGAAGGAAGATTGCTTTAATTTCAAGAGCCCATTCTTACATCATCTTTACAGTGGCTATACAAGTAAGTGTGGAAGAGTGCACAAATGGTATAATTAAGGTAGCGATACATGTTTACTAGTTATCATTGCTATCTCTAATATATATATGTGTGGTTGTTCCTTTTTATTTTGTAGCTTCACAGTTTTCTGGAATTGGCCTTTTCCTCATCGGCTGTGATTGGGACTTCTCTGATGGTTCTTCTTGGTTCCTTCATTGTTTAGAGATATTAGCTCCCTAGTGTGTATTCTTCAACTGGCATTGGAGACTGTATTTCTGAGAAAGGAGGGGATATTTTCTTTGCTCCCGGGAAATGCTCTAAAGCGCAGACTTTGGTATTTGCCATCATAAGGCAACAACCAAGTGCCTCCTCGGTACAGGCCCATTGCGAACTCAGCGCCACAGCACCGCAGACTTATGTCTGTATCGACTACTGCCTTCGATCTACACTGTGGACAGCAGGGTTCACAACTTGAATTCAGCTTTGGATCTACACTACGGACAGCACTGAATTTAGCCTTGATTTATTTAAGGCAGAGACAATTGTACTCTATGTCTTTGTTAGATTTTGCAAAAGGATGTGAAAAAAAGCATTCCTCGATTTTTGTGTCGACTACTGCCTTCGATCTACACTGTGGACAGCAGGGTTCACAACTTCAATTCAGCTTTACATCTACACTACGGACAGTAGGAAATTCAGACTTGATTTATTTAATGCAGAGACAATTGTACTATATGTGTTCATATTTTGTTAAAATAACTGAAAAAAGCATTCGTCGCTATATGTGCTGACTACTGCCTTAGATGTACACTGCATGCAGTAGGTTTCACAACTTGAATTCAGCTTTGGATCTACATTACGGACAACGTTGAATTCAGCCTCAATTTATTTAAGACAGAGACAATTGTACTCTATATCCACAGATTTTGTTAAAGGATGTGACAAAAAGCATTCTTCCATGTCTGTCCTGACTACTGCCTTCGATCTACACTGCGGACAGTAGGGTTCACAACTTGAATTTAGCTTTTGATCTACACTATGGACAGCATTGAATTCAGCCTCGATTTATTTAAGGCAGAGACAATTGTACTCTATATCCTCAGATTTTGGTAAAGGATGTGACAAAAAGCATTCCTCCATGTCTGTCCTGACCACTGCCTTCAATCTACACTGCAGACAGCAGGGTTCACAACTTGAATTCAGCTTTGCATCTACACTACGGACAGTAAGGAATTCAGCCTTGATTTATTTAATGCAGAGATAATTGTACTGTATGTCTTCAGATTTTGTTAAAATAAGTGACAAAAAGCATTTGTCGATATCTGTACTGACTACTGCCTTTGATGTACACTGCGGACAGTAGGGTTTACCACTTGAATTCAGCTTTGGATCTACACTACGGACAGCATGAAATTCGCCCTTGCTTTATTTATGCAGAGACAATTGTACTATATATATCTTCAGATTTTGTTAAAGGATGTGACAAAAAACACTCCTCAATGTCTGTACTGACTACTGTCTTCGATCTACATTGTGAGGGCTCATGATTCATTTAGAATGACGATTGAACATGACGCAGTCCAGTTGGCAAGAGTCATTGCACCAGTGCGACCCGCCCAATCCGCGAATCATCGCAGGGTGCACACACGCTCAGTTCTTCAGGTACCACTAACTCACTGCACCACAAGTCATCTTCACATGGCCTTATTAATGCAGAATTCACTAGGCAAAAAACATTGCTAACAGTGCGGCCCCCCCGGACCACGCATCATCGCAGGTTACTTACACGCTCAGTCCCAAAGGTATTACTAACTCAGTGCACCATAAGTCATCGCCACGTGGCCGTATTCAGGCAGAATTCAAACTAAGTATAACGTCCTTCAACCCTACACAATATCCCTGTAGTATCCTACCTTCAAGAACTTATTTTATATCAGTTATAGGTTTAGTTGAATGAAAAAAATCACTGTTCAAATGCAAAGGAACACTGAATAACAGTCTACACTGCGTATAGCACAGGTCACAATTTGAACTATAATGTCCGTGAAATCTACATATTTCGACAAGGTATTCCATATATGTTTCGACTTTTATTTGAATCATGATTACAGATGATGCAGTCCAGTAGGCAACTGACAATGCTTCCAGTGCAGCCCGTTTGGACCACGCATCATCGCAGGGTGAGCGCACACTGTAGTGTAGTTCCTATATTCCCACTAGGCTCTGCGCATTGGAATAATATATCCTATAGATTTGACGAAGGACTGAGGTCTACTAGGTCTCTATCGAATATACTAGACCCTGATTCTTTTCAAACCTGCTGTGAGGGGAACGGCTGCCGCATCTTTCTGCCTCACCAGCACGAGGGAGACGCCGTGAGGGGAATGGCTGTCGCGCCCACGCCGCAACTTCGTCCACGGCCACCGGGGGGACTAAAGACTACACCTCCCAGGTGCCCCGGCGGCTGAGTTGCGTCCCTGACGCCACCTCTGCGCCCGGAGGCACCACAAAAGAGAGGAGCGCCGAGCGCGCTCTGGGACCCTGATTCTTTTCAAACCTGCCGTGAGGGGAACGGCTGCTGCATCTTTCTGCCTCACCGGCACGAGGGAGACGCAGTGAGGGGAACGGCTGTCGCGCCCACGCCGCAACTTCATCCACGGCCACCGGGGGGACTAAAGACTACACCTCCCAGGTGCCCCGGCGGCTGAGTCGCGTCCCTGACGCCACCTCTGCGCCCGGAGGCGCCACAAAAGAGAGGAACGCCTCTCGCCCCGCGAGTCGTGCGCGGGAGCGCCCGGGGCTAAGCCCTGGCAACGGCGGGCCCTCTGTGGCCCTCAGAGGCCTGAAGAGACTGGACTGGGCAAGGAACCCTACATCTTTTGATCTGGTCCTATACTGTCTATGACTCACGTGAGACTTTATTTCATATTGTTGTTATTTTCTTTTTTGCTTTATGAGTAAGTAGTGGTTCTATTTGTTTTTAATATCCTACATCGTAGTTATCTAGGATGTCTAAATCTAAAGGCGATAAACCAGTACAAGGTCCCGGAACTATTGATAATTATTTGGTTAAAAAAGTGAACCAGATAAACAGTGAAAGACGAGCTTCTTTAGGAAAGGGCACTGTGGTAGTGGAGTTGCCTGAATTTCCTCCTACCAGGATGACTACAGACGCAGGGGCTAATACAAGTGGTATTACCATAATAGAACCAGCGACGCCTATTATAGTGAGTGTGGAGGTTCACCCAGAGGTTCACCCTGACCAACATGGCCTGCTAAGTGAGGAAATAGGTGATACTAGTTAAGTTCCACCTGATATCAGGCCGGTGCGAACGTGTACGATAGCACATCAGAAACGGGGGGGGGGAACATAATGCTAATACCAAAAAAATGAATGGGAAAGAAGTACATAGCCCTGCCATAAACCCCTTCGTGTTTACAGGAAATAATGATAATGGCCCTAATCTGACTTCTGATCAGTTTGCTTTTCTTATTAAAAACCTAGAAGCAAAACTCACAACGAAAATAGAGGAGCTAATTAAACCACTAACCAGCCAGATTGAGATCCTGGTCACAGAAGTGGCTAGGCTTGGCGGCTTGTTATCTACACATATGACTGCACCAAGTAATGGTAGCGTTAAGGAGGGCGGAAAAGGGCGGGATGTGGTGAAAGTAACAGACCACCAGATTACCGGGAGTACTGCTGCAACAGCGACCACTAGGAAGGAGGCATTAAGTACATCAGCCGCCCCAGTGGTGACTGCTCTGCTGACTCAACCCAGTACAGCCCCACAAAGTAGTCCGCCCCTTAGACCACCCAGGTATAATCGTTATCTGAATTTACCACCTGACTGCGCACCATTTGTGGCAGTATTAACCAATGTTCCACCTTGTGGGACCCATCCGGCCTCACCATATGATGAATCTCATGCATCACTGAAAAATAAGACAGTGGCATGCCTTAATAAAAATTGTGGATTTCCTACCTCTTATTTATAACAGATAATGGCAGTAAGGAGGGTTAACTGGGTAGGACCTTCCAAAAAGATGGGAAGTGGGGATTGTATTGTGGTAAATTTCAAGCATCCTCAGCACGTGGCAACTGTTCTCCTGAGAGATTCTTCACTAGTTTATAACGAGAACAGTATTTGTGTGCGCCCATTAGGCTACTTTTATGCCCATCTATGTAAACTCACACCCCAACAAAGGTTAACCAGGCGGGAGTTTGAACCACAGACGCCAGCTATGGATGCACAATTCATATATAACATCACTAATCCCTGTGGTTCTGGCAGTATGAATGAAACCTACAACAGGACTAATAGTGTTGGACACTACCAGCATGGATTTAACGTTAACACACAGAACAGGTAGGAAGTCCTGTCTGGATTGGAGATGTGTGATTGACAGGAGGTACCTGCGGCTCAGAGTGCTGGGACCTCAGCTGAACCTATACACACAGAGAATCCACTGACTATAGAATATGGTTGTAATGTTGTTTCATGGAATATTGCAGGCCTGGTTGCCAAAATGTCTGATGAAAATTGGGTTCTTTATATAAAGCAATTTAAAATCATCTGCTTACAGGAAACCTGGTTGGTGGGGTGTGATCTTCACTTGGAAGGGTATAAGGCTTTTTATGTGCCAGCCATACCATCAATAAGGGGCAGGCCAAAGGGGGGACTAGTAATTTTTGTTTTAATTTTACTACCATGCAAGATTCGCAGAATTGATTCACAGCACACAGGAGTGATGGGTTTAGTTCTATATGGAGAAAAATGTCGGGCTGGCTTAGTGAACTTTTATAATGCCATTTATGAGAGTTCAGGCACTAATCAAATCTCTGTTTTAAACTCTTTTATTTCAACTTTCTCTGAAGATCTTGGACATAATTTTATGATCATGGCGGATTTTAATGTGCACCCTTGTGGTAACCCACGGAATAAATGCCTAACAGAGTTGCACTGTGAACGTATGGGAGGCCTACACATGGAACACACTGTGGAGGGTGAACTATGCAATGACCTGTTGAATAACTTTGACCTTTCATTGGCTATGTCACTTAGGGACCCGTTAAAATGTTTTGATATTCCTACCTTTAAAGGGCACGGTAGAGGCACCTTCATAGACCATATGTTAGTTTCCTTAATGGTGCAGACTTTTTTAGAGTCGTTCAGCATTGTCTTAAGTGAGTTTAGTGACCACAATCCTCTAACAATCTGCTTAAAAGGATTCGGGGTGAAAAGGGTTCCCCAGAGCAACAGCGTAGGTAGGCTGGGTACAACAGATGGGAGGAGGCGACTCAAATGGTCAATGGTTTCACCGGATATTCTCTATAAAAATATCACTGAATGTTGCGCAGAGGTTATCAAGAATTGTACTTTTGAGGGGGGAGACCCAAGGTTGGTCCTAGTCGCTTACCAAAACATATCGGAGAAGGTGTCAAATTTATTGTCAGTCCCCAACAAGAACGTGGAGAAAGTGGGTCCCAGATGGTTTAGTCACGACTGTACTAGAGCTGCACGTAAACTTAGGTCTGCTCTGGTAGCCACCCCGAGGATTCAGGAGGAGGTAAAACTGCGCAGAAAGGAATATAAGGCTGTCATTGCATTGCGCAAGGAGTCTTTGAGAAAAGAAGCCTGGGAAGAAATACTTGATCCATCCACCTTAAACTGTAGCACTAAATTTTGGGCTCTAGTTAAAAAAACGTTCCTGGCAGGTGAACCGGGTGATGGACTAGACTGCTGTATAACCAAGGAGGAGTGGGAACCTCATTTTAAAAAACGATACTATTCAGCTGATCCGGTTATAGTTGATGACGTTCCCTATGTTGGGGCCGGTAATATTAATTTTGATAAACGCGAGGTACTGGATGCCATAGAAGGTCTTACAGCAAAGAAAGCCCCGGGACCTGACCGAATACCGCCAGATCTCTATAAATCAGATCCAGGCTTCTGGGCACCCATCCTGGTAGCTGTATTTAATGCTGCCGCTATACTGGGCTGTCCCGTGTCCTGGGGAGTGTCAACAATTGTCCCTGTCTTGAAGAAAGGGGACAGGGGCAGCCCTCTTTGCTATCGCCCAATATCATTAATAGACTCTATGGTCAAGATTATAGGGAGAGTCTTACTGCAGCGTTTAACAACATGGACAGCTGATAATAACATTTTGTCAAATTCCCAATATGGCTTCTGTGAAGGCCGTTCCACTATAACACAGTGTCTCAACCTGTTTCTCATATTGAGTAAATATACTGTTGTACAGAGGGGAACCATCCACCTTGCCTTCATGGATCTGTCATCGGCCTTCGACTGTGTCAACAGGGGAAGGCTGTGGCAGACCATGAGGGAGAAAGGTGTAGACAGAGGGGTTGTGGACTTCTTGGTGGACTTGCACAGTGACACCAGAGCTAACGTTAGGTTTTCAACCAGTGGGGAAACTACGGGGAATTTTAATATTAAAAAGGGTGTGCGGCTGGGTTGTGTCCTGGCCCCATTTCTTTTTAATTTTTATATTAATGACTTAGATGCCGCACTATAGGAGGTAAAATCAGACTGTCCTAGAGTAGGCAGGCAGGGTATTCCTGTCCTTTTATACGCAGATGATGCGGTTTTAATCTCGAGAACAGAAAAGGGTCTCCAGGCACTTTTGAATGCTTTTAACAACTTTATGTCTAATAGGGACCTCTTGGTCAACAATTCTAAATCCTATATAATGCACGTTGGCCGCCAGTCAAAAAAGAATTTCATTTTTAAACTTGATGATGTCTTGATTCCCATCACTCACACATTCTCATACCTTGGTGTTTTATTTGACTCAAAGCTTAGCTGGGCCCCACACGTGGCAAAAAAGAAAGGGGAAATGACAAGGGTAAACGCCTCTATCTTTAATTTTGCTACTAAACTAGGCAAAAAGCCAAATTCTGCCATGATGAAACTTTATAATGCTAAATCGATAGCCACCGCAGTTTATGGCAGTGAGATATGGGGCTATGTAAGTGGTGAACAGCTAACGGTAACTGAAAATAACTTTTTAAAACGTTTGCTCTGTGTCCCAGCCAGTACATCAAACCTGGCGGTACATGAAGAGCTGGGTAGTCAGTACCTATCTGATATTGTTGGGTTAAGACCACTGACATGTTGGGTAAAATTATGGTTAAATGAAGATATTCGGCTAACCCACCTGATAGTGAAAGACCTTGTATCTCAGGAAAATTCAATGCGTGTGCCCTGGTTAAAATATCTGAGGTCTCATTTTCTGAAGCTTGGTTTTTTGAATGTATTTGAAAATCCAAGTGAGATATTAAAGGTTGATGTTGCAGCAATTAAACGGGCTTTCTATATGGATAGAATGGCCCATAGAGAAGAGGTTGAGCTCACGAAACCTAATGTTAGGAAATATGTCATGTTAAAAACTTGTGATACTATCGAACCTTACCTAACATGCTCCTTTACTTCTCATGAAAATTTTTTGCTGACGAGGTTCAGGTTTAATATATTTCATCATCTTTTAATTAGACCCAAGTCGGACATTTTTAATAAAACTGCAGCGCCCTGTGGCTGCAACGGGAAGTCTCCACAGGACATGCTGCATTTTATATTTTTATGTAAACTCTATGAATACCCCCGAAAACGCTATCTTGTTACCCTTCTTAAGAAACTAAATTTTAATCAAATAAGACCGCCCTTATGTACTTACAGCTTTTGTACAGCGATAGTGTTCTTCAGGTGATAGAATTTTTAAAATTAACTGTGAAAATAAGAAAGTGGCTAGATGAGTGATCATATATTTCTGTAGGATGATGTATTCATTCATCTTGTTGTAAATTCTGTACTTTTCGCACTTTAGTCATGATCTTGCCTACTTACTCATTAATGTTCTTTGTATGTCTTTTAGAAAATGTGATTTTAATAGTGAACTGTTTAATGAATTTTTGTGCTTTTATGGATTGAAATATATCCGAAATAAAGTCTTATTGAATTGAATATACTAGACTTAATTGTGAGTGCCAGCTAGCTCAGAGGTCACTAGAAACTTTCTCGAATAAACAAGAAGGGATTAGTCTCTGACAACCGCATAAACATGACAACTTTGTTTACCAAGAATAAGAAATGTATCTCTAGAGTTGCGGAAACAATAGATAGTTGTTTTACTCAGTCAATCATGCACCCTTCGTTTCACCAGAGGTGCAGAGAAATAGAGAGACAGGCGTTTTCAATAAAAGGATTTATTGAACAGTCTTCTTTCTCATGCAGAGGAAATGAACTGCTACAATTGTAATACTGGTTGCAAAGTACAATGCGTACAGTACAAAGAGCATTATAAAATAATACTGTAAAAGTATGATATGGTTTCTAAGCCATAAAATACATAGATACATACATTAATAAATATAGACTAAAAACACTCAACTGGTGCTTCTAAAATACGCCTACCCCGGTGTACCTAACCTAGGTCTAGTACAAGGGAATAAGTAAGTGAGGTGTAGCTTAGTTTCAGTATTCTTTTGCCAAGAATCTATCCAAGAATTCTCTAAGGGTCTAATCAGCTCCGTACCTTGGTTTAGAATGAAGGAGGTCTGGTATCTCTCTCTCAGGACTAGATTTCCCAACAACCTGCAAGGGTAGGTTGGAAACACTGGAGCTGGCTTTCTAAGCAAGAGAAAAGACAGCGTCTTTCTCAGTGCGTCTACTGGAGGGTCGGCTTCCTTCGGCACTTTCTGTAGCAGGTGGTCCGGCAAGTAGATAGTCGAACTGCTCCAAACCACTGTGTGTTTGCCTGGGCAAGTGTGGGCATATTTATACCTTGAAGATGCCTAGTTTGACGTAAGGGTGGACATAATAACGTCATCAAGGACTCAGTTCTTGGAAAACTCCATGAGTTCTTGGATAAATCAATATTCAAGCAAGGGAAAGTCCCTGACTGCTGAAGGCGGTTTTTCCAAGAAATCATTGTGGATTTTCGGAACTAGTGGAAGTAGCCATGCCATATTAGGACTGCATAGGCCAAGTCTAAATATGGTTATGATTTCTATGCCTATTTGAGGATGGGGTGATGTATACCTATATATGGGCATGAATCGGGAAAATTACACTAGGGTCCTAAATTCATATACAACACCCACTCCACTTTATTATGTTAAACATTACTCAATTATAAGCACTAAAACATATCTAAAGCATGTGTTTACAATCCCACCCAAAATACACAAAATGCATTTGAAAAGGTTGCACACGAAAAATGAGCATTTGTACAGTACGCATTTAAAAGCAATAGGTGTCATTCAAGACATGCATTATGATGTTGGCAAAGCTAACTGAATGAATCATGTAATGACATTTATAAAATGACTCTAGGTTACAAAATAAAAAAGTTGAGACCATTCCATAGCAGAAATAATATACTGTTTTGGTTTTTAGGACAAGTCAAATATAGTCTTTTAAGGAAGTATTAAAAGAATTTCTTGTTCTCTAAGAATAGTTCTACTTTAAGCAGATTACTTTGTGCCCAAATTTATTTTATTTTAAGTTCTTTGGGAAAGTCAAAATTAGCCGTAGAAAAAATAGAGTTTCAAAGGTTTTCAGAAGGATTGTTATTAAGAGTGAAGGCCAAATTCAGAGTTCATGGAACGCTGTGTGCAGATCTCAAAAGTCATTCTCGGTTTCAGGAGAAAACATCAAATCGTCTAAGCTGGCAAAGAAATCGTCCACCACAGTAGGTGAAAGTGGAACTACTTCATTAAGTAGATCAATTGTGCACAGATGAGAAGCATCGCCGTCAGCGGCAGCCGCGTTAGCAATGTTCAAATCAGAGGGTACCTGTGTGCCTGTTGATCCGCGTATCTCACCTCCTGTTGGATTCGCTGGTGAGATCTCAATGAATGCCGTCATCAGGATTGGTAGACGTTGGGGGCAACACAACACATGAGCCGTTACAGGACCCAGTAATGTGTCTGCATCTGTTGGCGCAACTGATGGTAGTGTTAGACAAACATCTAACAAGCATTCCTCTCCACAAAGCAGGCATCGTAGAACAGGTAAGATGCAATCTTGCCAGATTGGTCTGAATGAAAGAAACCAAGTGGTATTCAGATCTCTTAAATGAGCCAAGCCAAGAATCTGTGTAATTCTGTCACTGTACCGCATAGCCAGGAGGGCGTCCATGGTAGTCAGGGTTTCGTTGGTGACTGGACTTGCCATATCGGAGCAGGAGAAACAAAAATAGAATTCCTGCTACAAGTCCCAAAATGAGAGGCAAACCACCAAACACAGAGTGCAAGAAATTTGGAACAATGCAGAGGACTGCTTCAAATGGTGCTAACAGTCCCGAAAAAATCATCTTATCATCAGACATGTTTAAGATTGGACTTAACATTTTTTGCGAAATGTACTGGGCAGTTGGTTGATAATAATGCATGTATCTCTGCAGAAGTCCTTGCAACTTGCAGATCATATGTTTCTCTAGACGAGGTCAGTGGCACAGTTTTTTGCAAAAGAATGGCTTTCATTCTGCTTAAAGTATCAATTTGTAGAGAAGAGATATTCAGTGAAGGCCATAACGCCGACTCCCTGTCTGTCTTGCTTTTTGGATACAATACTTGCATACAACAAGTGACCCTGGCTGACACATTAACTAGATACGCGTTTCCTGGCACCATGCCACAACAGCTGTGATCATTTAGCATAACGGATCTCCAGTGCCTCCTGCCGCCAGCTGTGCCCTCGGCTGGGCCCGACCGCCGGATCCGCTTGGTCCGTGGACCTCCTGTGCCCCCTGCCACCTGCTTGCTTCGCCTCCGTTTTGTTTTCTTTCCCCGCCGTTTTTCCCTAGCCCCCAGTGCTCCCCCCTCCTCGCCCAGCCCCGGCCGCGTTTCCCGCCACCTCCTCGCCGCTGCCCCCCTGCGGCCCCGCCCCCTTCCCTCGCTGGCCATCCCCATTTGCCACCCCGCTCCCCCTCCCAGCGGCCCCTCCCTTGCTCCGCCCCCCCCCCCCCACTCTCCTCATATGGCAGAGTGGCCAACGCGCAGCGTGCATGCGCAGCGGGCGCGCCAAAGGTAAGCCCGTCTGCGCCCGTCCCGCCTGGACCGCGCCCAGCGCTCGAACCCCTGGCCCCCGAGGACCCCAGCCCACCCGCCGGACGTACACCGCCGCCACCCTCAACGCGCTCAACACCGGCCGAGTCCCGGGATGCTACTGAGCCACCCCGAGATGCACCCACGGACCCTTCAGCTGCCACGCCTGCAAGTTCACCTGCATCCGGACCTGCCCCGCACCAGCACCCGCCAAGCCGAACACCAGCAGCAACCACCTCAAGTGCATCCTGCTCAATACCGCTCCGTCCACAGACACGCCATCGAACTCTGGAACCTCCTCGACACCACAGCTCCTGACGTTGCCTTCCTCACGGAAACCTGGATGAACGACTCCTCAGCGCCCGACATCGCCATCGCCATCCCAGAGGGATACAAGATCACCCGGAGAGATCGCGACATCCAGACTGGAGGAGGCATCGCCATCATCCACAGGGACACCATCCACATCACGACCAACACCGACGACACCCTGACTACCGCCGAACACCTACACTTCCAGATCCACACCGACCCGAAGACCACCCTCAGAGGCACCCTGATCTACCGACCCCCGGGACCACGCACACAATTCAGCGAGGACATCGCCGACTTCGTCAGCCCGCATGCCCTCCCCTCCGCTGACTACATCCTCCTGGGGGACATCAACTTCCACCTGGAGAACAACAACGACCGCAACACCACCACCCTGCTCGACAACCTCGCCAACCTCGGACTCAAGCAGCTGGTGTCCACCCCCACCCACCTCGCCGGACACACACTCGACGCCGTCTTCTCATCCAGCAAAGACATCGCCTTCAGCCACGCCACTGGACTCCACTGGACGGACCACAGCTGCGTCCATTTGACCTTCAGAAGAACGACGATCCACCACCACCAGAAACAGGTTGCTCGAAGAAGCTGGAACAAGATCACAGCCGACCAGCTTGCCGCTTCCCTGAGCTAGCACCCTCCCGCCAGCTCAGCGAACCCCAGCCAGGCCGCTGACAACCTCACGAAGTGGATCAGCAACTGCGCGGACGAACTCGCCCCACTGAGGACCCCGCCCTGCAGACCCGCAAGCAAGAAGGCCCCATGGTTCACCGATGAACTCAAGAGCTCCAAGAAGAACTGCCGAGCCCTCGAGAAAGCCTGGAGAAGGGAGCCAACACCGGACAACATGACCACACTCAAGCTCGCCACCCGGAAGCACCACCAACTGATCCGCGCCACCAAGAAAACTGCATTCAAGGACCGGCTGGACAACAACGCACACAACTGCAAGGAACTCTTCAACATCGTGAAAGAGCTCTCCAACCCCAACGCCTGAAAAAATGACATCACCCCATCGCAAGACCTCTGCAACTCCCTCGCCTCCTACTTCCACAACAAGATCGCGGACATACACAACAGCTTCAGCACTCAACCGACGCACACCACGACCGAACCGCCGCCCCCCACCACCACCCTCCGCGCCTGAACTCCGATCAGCACCGAAGACACCGTCCGCACGATGAACTCCATCCACTCCGGATCTCCGACCGACCCCTGCCCTCACCACGTCTTCAACAAGGCCGACGCTGTCATCGCACCCCACCTGCGGGACATCATCAACACCTCCTTTGACACCGCCACCTTCCCGGAGAGCTGGAAGCACGCCGAACTCAGCGCTCTACTAAAGAAACCAACAGCGGACCCCACCGAACTCAAGAATTACCGCCCCATCTCGCTCCTCCCGTTTCCAGCCAAAGTCATCGAGAAGACCGTCAACAAACAGCTGGCCGCCTTCCTCGAGATGAATGGATCCCTTGACCCCTCACAGTCTGGCTTCCGAGCCAACCACAGCACCGAGACCGCCCTCATCGCTGCCACCGATGACATCCGAGCCCTGATGGACAACGGAGAAACAGCGGCCCTCATCCTCCTAGACCTCTCCGCGGCATTCGACACTGTCTGCCACCGCACCCTAGTGCAGCGCCTCAGCAACATCGGAATCCAGGAGAAGGCACTGGAATGGATCATCTCCTTCCTCGACGGAAGAACACAGAGAGTCCGCCTACCACCGTACAAGTCAGAGGCCACCGAAGTCATCTGCGGCGTCCCTCAAGGATCCTCGCTGAGCCCCACCCTCTTCAATGTCTACATGAGCCCCCTCGCGGCCATCGCACGCCAACACAACCTCAACATCATCTCCTACGCTGACGACACCCAGCTGATCCTCTCCCTGACCAACGACCCCGCCGCCGCCAGAGCCAACCTTCACGAAGGGATGAAAGACGTAGCCGAGTGGATGACGGCCAGCCGCCTGAAACTGAACTCAGACAAGACGGAAGTCCTCATCCTGGGCTCCTCGCCCTCCGCCTGGGACGACTCCTGGTGGCCCCCCGCCCTGGGCACCGCACCCAAACCGACAGACCACGCACGCAACCTGGGCTTCATCCTGGACTCCTCCCTCTCCATGACCAGACAAGTCAACGCCGTCTCCTCGTCGTGCTTCAACATCCTGCGCATGCTACGGAAGATCTTCCGGTGGATCCCCACCGAGACCAGGAAGACGGTCACCCAGGCCTTCGTCACCAGCCGACTGGACTACGGCAACGCCCTCTACGCCGGAACCACCGCCAAGCTCCAGAAGAGACTCCAGCGGATCCAGAACACCTCAGCCAGACTCATCCTCGACATCCCACGACACAGCCACATCTCCGGACATCTGAGAGACCTGCATTGGCTCCCCGTCAACAAGAGAATCACCTTCCGTCTCCTCACCCACGCACACAAAGCCCTACACGATCAAGGCCCGAGCTACCTCAACAACCGCATCAACTTCTACGCTCCCAAACGCCATCTCCGATCAACCAGTCACGCCCTCGCCACCGTCCCCCGCATCCGAAGAACGACAACAGGAGGAAGGTCCTTCTCCTACCTGGCCGCCAAGACCTGGAACTCCCTCCCGACCGACCTGCGCCTGACCAAAGACCACCTCTCCTTCAGGAAGAAGCTTAAGACCTGGCTGTTCGAGCAGTAGCAGCACCCCCGGCCCCCCCCCCAAGCGCCTTGAGAGCCTCCGGGTAAGTAGTGCGCTCTATAAATGTCTTTGATTGATTGATTGATTGAACGTAGCTGCCATTGGAAATCTGCCTGAAAATTGGATCTATCACTGCTGCTGGTGAACCGTGCAGGTGTCAAGAGAGGTTATTTGAAGAACCCTCACAGGCTCCGTGTAAATTAATACCTTCGCATAAAAGTGTACCGCTTAGCGAGTTCTTATAATTTTTACTACTAAGAAACACTTCCTTTCCCCCACTCCAACATTTGCGTGTGTATGGTAAATTCCAGGTTGACTTAATTTATCCTTTACCCAACCTATCATACAGGCCTGCTGGTATATGTTGTAAGCAATACTGTAATTGGAAAATCGTCACTGGTATCGTGATGGTGCCATGAATTATCCATTTCACGACTGATTTCTCAGAAACAGTTAATGGTAATCTTTCCAGTTTTTCTATGCTTAGCACCGTATAGTCTGCTCCTCTTTGTGCAAAAGAGATTTGTTTATATGTAAGGTTAAAGGCAGTAAACAATGATGTGGTGTTGATTAGACGCCATGGCCCGTAGCCTGAATGCAGATTTTGTAACGTCCAGCCTGGCAGCATTATAGAACGTAACTGAGACTGGCCATGTTGTAACATTAGCAAGTCCTGCTCTAATATGTCAATGGCAGATGATACAATTGTTATGACCAGATTCTCAGACCAGATAGAACCAGCTCATCAGAGCACCACCAACCTGGCCAAAACGTAACCACCTCCCTCCTCAGGACCCATCTATCCAGGCACCTGGGTACCTACCTGAGGATGGGGAACTCGCAATATACAAGCTCATATCATTAGAAACACCACTAAATCTATAGGGATTACTAGGAATACTCACTGATTACTAAGGACGTCCATGCCCTACACCACACTCATACCTCATAGTCTCGCGACCACATGGGTCCAGACTAATCTACCCTGGGGCAGTTCTGATTATTTACCATTACACACTGATCACCATCAGTGCTCACTTGGCACCTCTGCAATCCTGCGTGCCTACACACCGGTCTGCAGCCCTGGTGCTCTCTTCCTCACAATCCGGCGGACCTAAGCACTGGTGTCCTCCCCAGTGTTCTATAACTCACAGCCCGGTCCACAATCCGGCGGACCTACACATCAGGCTTCCACCTGATGCTCTCTTTAACGCCGCTTACCAACGACGATCACTTTCCTATGAATACCTTCAGCTCTCTCTCTCTCTCTATGTTGGGAAGTTTCTCTCACTATTCACTAAAGGTTCGCTACTACAATAATATTATGGGATGGCCGAATCACTTAGTGTATCAATGTTCTTTTAGCCCAAGGGCTCCTCTCTCTCCCTAATTATTCAGTGGCTACTTACCTGATCAGGGGCAGCATCTGTTCTGGCTGTAACACCTGACTAGAAGGAAAGGTTACCTGTGCTTTAAGAACAAGAGACACACACTGTATGCAAGAGTTATTCCCTGATTTAAACGCTCTCTATCATAAGAACAACACATGCACACTGGTTCACTAAGAACTGGGGTATCTTTATTACAATAACAATAGAATGGGAATAGACACATACACAGATCTGCGGGGTCTCTGTAACTAACAGGAACTGTAACACACAGCTGAAAGAAAAGGGATTAGACATACAGTATAAGGACAAGGTTATCTGCGGGGTCTCTGTAACTAACAGGAACTGTAACACACCGCTGAAAAAAAGGATTAGACATACAGTATAAGGACAAGGTTAATATTTGAAAAGTAAAGAACCATATCACCTAGGGAGTGTGGGGTCTTGCTCTAGCTGTCATCTGGGCTCCTCTCTCGTCTGTGCCTTAGCTCGTCTTAGATCCTCTCCTGCACTCTTGGACACACATCTGCGCTGATCACTCTGCACTGGATTCCTCTCCCCCACGAACTCTCTCCACCTTCCAACTTCAGTCTAATGGTTTCTGCCGCTCTGATAATCGTTCGCTCCACTAGCTTCTTCACTCTATCTGATTGTCTCCATGCCAATGTCCAATTCACTCCAGCTGCTCCCACAGATTAATCCACGATATAACTTCAGTCTCTTCTAAAAGGCATTACTTCAGACTCCAGCTATTCACAACTCCTCCTGATAAGTAACTGCTTCTGACTGCTTCCTTCAGTTCCAGCTCACTGACTGTCTGTCTGTCTTCTCTCTGTTCCAAGCATCTTCTGTCTCTTCTCCTCCTGCAACTCCACTCCTCTCCTCTGCTCCAATTCAACATAAACTCTTTCTGATTCTCCACTCCTTCTGCAACTCCACTCCTCTCCTCCAACTCAACTGCTTCCAGCTCAAACTCTTTCTAGCTCGAACTCTTTCTGCAACTCCAGCTCAACTAACTGACTCCGCCTCTGCACCTC
Source organism: Lissotriton vulgaris (assembly GCF_964263255.1). NCBI lineage: Eukaryota > Metazoa > Chordata > Amphibia > Caudata > Salamandridae > Lissotriton > Lissotriton vulgaris. The sequence goes on from NC_141699.1 coordinate 870,097,511, forward strand.
ACTAATATGGAATGCTGTTTCCTCATGGAAAGTTCCAGCCATCAGCCCGCCGCCCATCAGATCTCTGCACCACTCCGCGTCAAGGACACACACCCAGCCGGCCGGCCTTTTGTGATGTCTTCCACACAGAGAATAATACAGCCTACCGATAAGGGCTGGCCCAGACCGGTTCTCTCCAAGTGAACAACAGCTTTAACTATAAACATTACCTTTACCCTTCAGGCATCTCAGCTCTGTAGTGATAGAAAGCAAAAGGGAGTCTCTCTAGTTCTGGGCCTTGTAGGCCTGAGAAGGATGAAATAACCCTTAGCTCTGTCAGAGTACCTACACAAACCATACCAGTATGTAATATAAAGTCAGGACCACAGGATCCACCCTCTACTATAGGCAGAATAATGAAAGGACACATAATTATGTCAAAGCTAATAGGCAATAGATGTATTAGAGTCAAGAATAAGGGATCTATCATCATATAAAGCAGCTATCCTCTTCTAGGTCTGGAAAAAAGGGCTTAAAAGGGCCAACACAAGGTAAGAATACAGATTATAGGTGTGAGCAAGCTTAAAGTCTTCATCACTCCGAAATAGAGCCAAAAACCCTGTCAGGACAACAATGCTGTCCAAAGAATAAATTCTTGAGGACAGAGTCGTTAACCCATTGTCTACTACAGAGAGAGCTATCTCTAAATTAATACAATCAATTTCTCGTATTCTTTCTGCAGTTTCCATTTGCCTGACTGTCCATGCTTCATTGTAAGCAGAATATATACCGGCGAATATGAAATGTTTTTGACGTGGTTTACGAGGTCCAAGTAAGAAGTTTCGTAAGTCAACGCCTTCTTTAAGTAAAGTTAAGTGTTGTTTAATTTCTAGAAGTGTGGTTTTCTGTAGCCACTCAAGGCATAGTTTTCTACACTGTATGTTGTAAGTATCCCTGGATGTTGTCTCTGGGAATATCTTGGATCTGGCCTGTTCATTTTGAACCCTTGTGTTTTGTTCAGGAATCTATCTTGACAGTTATTCGTGTCTGTGGGCCAGATTAACCATTTTTTCCATTCTGGATTAGTTCTGTATGTTGTAAAATCTGTTTTACGTCTACCTCCTCATCTGCAGTGCCATTACTGTCAGGTGTGGTTTTAGGTATGTGTGGTTTCTCTAAATCTTTTATCTTAGCTAAGCCAAGACAATATGTTTGTTGTACAGTGTCATTTAAAAACATTATTTGTTCTGGGATAATGCAGGCTCTGAATAAGGCTTCTAAACCTTGCACCTGCCAGTGTTTTGTGCCCCAAACAGTTTTTGTCTCTATGTTGTCTTTCCAAAAGTTAAAACCTAATGTAGACAGCTGAGCATAAAAGTTCGCAGAATAAATTTGTTTATTATTGGTCAGCATGTTTTTCATTCCTGTCTTATTCACATTTTTGAAATAAAACGTTTCTGGATTTGTGACATTAAAACCTGAGAAGTATGGAAAATTTTCATTAAAATGTTTTTGAGCTGCCCTTTGGTGGGGTTGGACAATGTTCCCATTGATTATAAGTAAAAACATTTCTAGGGTTTTCAGATTTCTGCAAATAATGATGACCATAATGATTAAAACAATACATTTGTTCATAATCTGATGAACCTTCTAAGTATTCATGTTTAGTGAATTTAGCTTCAGAAAAGGGAGGTGGTGATGAACAGAGTGTCTGAATTAAGCAGACCTCTCTTACCCAGTCCAAAGATCAGGGCTTGATCCATCACCGTTATTTATCTCACTGCACCATCCCAGCCAGAACCTGGCTATATGCAAATCAGTCTGTCCCTGGCCCAGTGCATCATGGGAACAGGGCAGACTAAACTACCAAGCCAATTCTTCACCAGAAAGGAGAAAAGCTACCGGGGACCGGTTTCAGGCATTTCAGCCGTCTTCGGCCCGGCTTGCTTGAATCCTGATGGTGCAGTGAGAAAGGGACTCATGTCTGAGTATACCCTGCCACACCTATAGTGGCCAAAATCGATTCAGAAAAGGGGGTGGTGATGAACAGAATGTCTGAATTAAGCAGACCACTCTTACCCAGTCCGAAGATCAGGGCTTGATCCATCACCGTTATTTATCTCACTGCACCATCCCAGCTCAGAACCTGGCTATATGCAAATCAGTCTGTCCCTGGCCCAGTGCATCATGGGAACAGGGCAGACTAAACTACCAAGCCAATTCTTCACCAGAAAGGAGAAAAGCTACCGGGGACCGGTTTCTGGCATTTCAGCCTTCTTCGGCCCGGCTTGCTTGAATCCTGATGGTGCAGTGAGAAAGGGACTCATGTCTGAGTATACCCTGCCACACCTATAGTGGCCAAAATCGATTCAGAAAAGGGGGTGGTGATGAACAGAGTGTCTGAATTAAGCAGACCACTCTTACCCAGTCCAAAGATCAGGGCTTGATCCATCACCGTTATTTATCTCACTGCACCATCCCAGCTCAGAACCTGGCTATATGCAAATCACTGTTAAAGGCAGGGGAAACCCAATAAACCCTTGTAGGCTTGGGCACAAAGTAGTTAAAGTCAAGGGGTGCTACAAGGGACTTATTTGAAACAGATTTAAATTCATTAATGAGTTGTACATATGTAACGCACTCTTATGTATCCACAGGATAACCGTCTTATATCAACTGTAACAAATATATTGGTGGAAGGCAAAAGGAACATATAGAGCAAGAATCGTATTCAGTGTTCAAAAAATTCTTTATACTGCAACAAAAGTAGGGAGACAAATACAAATAAAGTAAAGCAAAAAGGTCATGAACAGAGATCAATCAGATTTTCACTACAGTTCATAACTAAGAACATCAACTCCAGATATTTAAAGACACAACCAAAATTAATTAATAAAAAAGGGTTGCGAATTGGTGACAGAGCAACGTAACAGGAGATGATGGAGTGTCGACGTTTCGGTCTAGGTAGCAGTCGTCAGATAGACCATCATCAGGACGGTGTTTTTCTATGCAGGAAAAACTCCCTTGAATCCTCAGGTGGATCTTTTATGAGCACGGAAAAAGCAGTGGCATATGGCAAAGATGTCCCATATGAGTGCGGGAACTGCAATGGCGTGTGGCAAAGATGTCCGACACGAGGCTTCAACTTAAATTTAAGGAATACGCGCTATGGCTGATTGCCAGATTTCACGTGAAGATATAACATCAAAAGTTCTTGAAACAGTGTTGAGAGCCGGCATACGGACGCGTCGTCGTCAGTTGTTTAGAAACTTCTAAACAACTGACGACGACGCGTCCGTATGCCGGCTCTCAACACTGTTTCAAGAACTTTTGATGTTATATCTTCACGTGAAATCTGGCAATCAGCCATAGCGCGTATTCCTTAAATTTAAGTTGAAGCCTCGTGTCGGACATCTTTGCCACACGCCATTGCAGTTCCCGCACTCATATGGGACATCTTTGCCATATGCCACTGCTTTTTCCGTGCTCATAAAAGATCCACCTGAGGATTCAAGGGAGTTTTTCCTGCATAGAAAAACACCGTCCTGATGATGGTCTATCTGACGACTGCTACCTAGACCGAAACGTCGACACTCCATCATCTCCTGTTACGTTGCTCTGTCACCAATTCGCAACCCTTTTTTATTAATTAATTTTGGTTGTGTCTTTAAATATCTGGAGTTGATGTTCTTAGTTATGAACTGTAGTGAAAATCTGATTGATCTCTGTTCATGACCTTTTTGCTTTACTTTATTTGTATTTGTCTCCCTACTTTTGTTGCAGTATAAAGAATTTTTTGAACACTGAATACGATTCTTGCTCTATATGTTCCTTTTGCCTTCCACCAATATATTTGTTACAGTTGATATAAGACGGTTATCCTGTGGATACATAGGAGTGCGTTACATATGTACAACTCATTAATGAATTTAAATCTGTTTCAAATAAGTCCCTTGTAGCACCCCTTGACTTTAACTATATGCAAATCAGTCTGTCCCTGGCCCAGTGCATCATGGGAACAGGGCAGACTAAACTACCAAGCCAAGTGAATTTAGCTGACATTTCTAAATCTGTCATCATATTATTAACAGTTTCAAAGTCCAAATCAACAGAAAATGTGCTGGGTGAGACAAAGTCACTCAAAGAAACCTTAAACTGGTGTGGAATCTTCAAAAGTTCCACCGGGCCATAAATGTCATAATCAGTTGTGTCCCATGCTATACCACCAGGTATAGGAAAGGCTGTGATGTTCACTGATGACAGGTCTCTTCGTTCACAATGAGATGATTTGTGAGGTTGCAGGAGCAAGTTGATGTTCTTACTTGCTGTGTCCATTGTACTGTATTTTCCATCTATCATCTTTCCCAAACTTAAAACAAGAATGAGCCAGAGCAGTAGAAAAAGTGCACCTAACACAATCCAAAATTCAACCCATGGTGAAACCAGATATGTATTTTCAAGTTGATGAAGGAGTTCTGTTATTTTTTTGAAAGTATTATTAACTGGCGTAGTTTCAGGTTCACTGGGATCCTCAGAAAATGTATTAAAGTTGATGAAATAGCCAGAGGCAGTTCTGTCAATTGTTGGGATTGCATCCGGATTTTTAGGAATCACTGGAGATGTTTCTGCCTTTGTCATATTAGTATAGTCAGAGGCTATATCATTGTAGACAGGTGTTTCTTGACGAACTGTTATTTGGGTTTCAAGAGGCACAAGTTCCATGGCTTTGTTGCATAGTCCTTCTTTTCTTACTGTAGGTTTATCAAAGGTGATAAGTCTTTCAATTTGAACCTCTTGGATTGTAGCAAGATTTGGTCGTCTGCTACATATTAGGAGTCCACTGGGCCTAATACTTATTATTGGCCACATGATGTGGTCTGACCAGGTCGATGGACACGATTCTGTTCTCCCTTTTTCCAGCAAGGTGCGGTAGTAACACTGATCTTGTATTGTATTGTATTGTATTGTATGTAGACTTGTAGAGCGCGATTGCTGCCCAGGGGCGTCCAAGCGCTAAAAACCGACAGATCGAGAGGGGGTGACCAGGGAATTATTGGGGGGCATTGAAGAGGAAAGTTTTTAGCTGTTTCCTAAATGAAGAGAGATTGGGGTTGTTTCTTAGGTAAAGGGGTAGGGTGTTCCATAGCTTGGAGGCGTTGTGGGTGAAGGTCCTACCGCCAGTTCTGGATTTTTTTATTCTGGGAATTGTGGCCGTATAAGTCTGGTTGGATCGAAGATTCCTAGTGGGTTGGTAGTGTGAAACTAGGTTGAGGGTGATAAGGGGGCCCGTTTTCCAGAATGCCTGGTGCGCAATGCATAGGCCTTTGAATTGTATTCTTTGGCGAATGGGTAGCCAATGCAATTTTATCAATCCGTTTTTGACTGATTGACGCCAAGGGATCTGAAGTGGAGTGCGCGCGGCGCAGTTCTGCACCGTTTGTAGTCTCCGCATCGTATATTCTGGGGCAGCGAGGTAAAGGGCGTTGTTATAGTCCAGTCATGACTGGATAAGGCCCTGGATGGCTACTTGTTTTGCCTCCATAGGTAGGAGATGGAGGACCTTCCTTAGCACTTTGAGGAGGCCGAAGCAGGTGGCTGCAAGTTTGGTGGCTTGGTGCCAAAAGATAGAGATCTGTCTAGCCATACCCCAAGGCTCTTAATACTGTCCTTGGGGGTCGGGGGGACGCCCAAGCAGGGTGGCCATAGAGTGCTGAGGGAGTTGGGGTCGGCAGAGCCCAGGAGCATAAGCTCAGTCTTGTCCCCGTTCATTTTTAGTGAGGAGGAGGACATCCAATCTTTGACTTCCTCTAGGCATTTCTTGAGCCCCCCTTTCGTAGTCTGGTTAGCTTCCTGCGCCAGTGAGACCACCAGCTGAGTGTCGTCAGCATAGGAAATGATTTTAACTCCATACTGACGAACAACTTCAGCTAGTGGCCTCATATAGATGTTGAAGAGCGCCGGGCTTAATGAGGAGCCCTTTGGTACTCCACATCTTAATGGTCTGCTGGTAGAAGATGATGTTCCGTCAAATACCCGGAAGGATCTGTCCTGTAAAAAGGATTCAAACCAAGACAAAGCTTTGTCTTTTATGCCGATGTTTGCCATACGGTCCAGCAGTATGTCATGGCTGACCGTGTCGAAGGCCGCGCTTAAGTCAAGGAGGATCACTGCCACTGATCCTCCCTGATCCAGGATGGTTCTGGATTCCTCGGTGACCATGAGGAGCGCGGTTTCGGTGCCATGTCTTGGTCTGAAGCCCGTTTGAGTAGGATCGAGAAGCTGGTGGTTTTCTAGATATTTGACCAGCTGGCTGTTGATATGTCTCTCTAGGATTTTACTTAGCCAGGGGAGAAGAGAGATTGGCCTGTAGTTACTGAGGTTTGAGGGGTCTAGGTTGGGCTTCTTCAATAGGGCTCGAACCATGGCTTGTTTCCATTCTAGCTGGACTATGCCGGTAGTGATGGAGGAATTAAGGAGGTCCATTATGACGGGCAGGGTGATAGCAGAAGCTGACATAATGATGTCTGGCGGGGCTGGGTCCCCAGGAGACCCAGATTTGACTTTTTTTGCCACGGACTCAAGAGTCGTAAGGTTGAGATGGGTAAAGTGGTCCAGTATGGGAGGGGGGTTCAGGACAGAGTTGCTAGGGGTAGGGGAGGTGCTGGGTAAAACAGGAAAGGATTCATAGATGGTAGTGATTTTTTGCAGGGAGAAGTCTGCCATGTTATTGCAGTGTTCTGCGGTCTTGGTCTCACCCAGGCTGGGTGGTAGTTTGGTGATGCTTTTTACAATACGGAAGATTTCTCTAGGTTTAGATTTGGCTAGGATTTATTTATTTATTTATTTATTTATTGTAAAGTTTTATATAGCGCGAACAAGACCCGTGGGTAATTTCGTTAGCGAAATATGCTGTTTTGCTGGCCTTGATTTGTTCTTTGTACTCTTTAAGTAGCTTTTGGTATTGGGTTTTGTTTTCTGGTAATGAATCCAGGCGCCATTTCCTTTCCGCTTGCCTACACTGGCGTTTCATTGTTCTGAGGGATTCTAAGTACCAAGGAGCAGATTTGTGAGAGCGTTTTGTGGTGGTTTTCCGTTTAGGTAAAGAGTGATCGAGTGACTGGGTGATCCATTCCTCGTAAGAGAGGTTTGCGAGGCATGGGTCCTCATTATGCGGTGGTAGGTTGCTGGACAGTTTTTTGGTCCACGTCTCGGTAGGGAGGCGGGACCAAGGCCTGGCTATTCTTATAGTGGGTTTGACGGCTGAGGGTCTGGGGGTAGACCAAGAAAAGGGGACCAATAGATGGTCAGTCCATGGGAGAGGGAGAGGTAGACCAGTTGTCAGGTTAGGACAGTTACTGAAAACAGGATCCAACAGGTGCCCTTGAGCGTGGGCATGGGAGCTGACCGATTGGTGTAATTGTAGCGCGGCGAGGTCATCTGTAAGAAGAGCTGCCGTATGATCTGCTTCGGAATTGAAGTGAAAGTTAGGTCACCCAGCAAAGTGAAGTTGGCAGTAGTGCTGACTCGGTCTGCCACAATCCGTGCTAGTTGGTTGTGGAATTGTTTTGGGGGGCCGGGGGGCCGGTAGATGAGGGTACCTGAAAAACAGTTGTTCGGGGAAAGCTCCAGACTAAAAGCTAGGCTTTCGCAATCCGGAATGCATTCTGAGATGATTCGGCAAAGGAACTGCTCTTTGTGGACAATTGCTAGTCCTCCTCCTCTGCCTTTTGGCCGGTCTTGGCGGGAGATTTGAAAGCCAGGGGGAATGGCTGTGACCAAGGCCGGGTCAGAGTCTGAGGTGAGCCAAGTTTCCGTTAGGAAGACAATGTCGGGCTTACGTTCTTCCATCAGGAGTGCAAATTCGTTCTTATGCTTGGGCAGAGACCTACAGTTTAGCAAGAACATGCAGCACTCGTGGCATTGGTCTAAGGGTGGCTGGGGCTTGAGGGTACATTTACAGAGGTTGCATGTATATGGAAGACATTCAACGTGATAAGGATGTTGGCTACAGTTCTTTTGTAGAAGTCTTAGTTCTTGGAGTTTTTCGGAGCTATACTGCCTGGGTTTCGCAATTAGGGGTGTAAGGGGGGTGGCCCTAGGCCCGGACTCAGCGCGGACGAGCGCAGACGAGCTTGCCTTAAGCGCGCCTTCGGCGCGCAATCGTCGCGCCCGCTGCGCTCGTCCGCTGCGCTTCCTCCACATACACATGATTTATAGACGGGAGAGGTCAGGAGGGGGGCTGTGGCCTCGCTGGGGGCGTGACCGGTTGCACGCCGGTGATGGCGGCAGCTGAGGGGAGTTTGTCGAGGGGCCGCGGCTGTGCTGAAATCCACAGCGCGGTGTGCCAACGACCGTCAAGCAACAAAGTGAGGGTTTTTAAAATCAACACAGAACTAAATTGTGACTCGCAAGTGAATACAAATAAGTTTTTAAAATAACATACCGTTGTTTACAAAGGACGCTCCCGGCTGTGCCTCAGGAGTGAAGGCTTCTGCCTGAGCGCTCGAGTGTCAGCGCTATTTATAGTTCGGGGGGCGTGGCCTCACTGGGGGCGTGACCGGTTGCACGCCGGTGATGGCGGCAGCTGAGGGGAGTTTGTCGAGGGGCCGCGGCTGTGCTGAAATCCACAGCGCGGTGTACCAACGACCGTCAAGCAACAAAGTGAGTGTTTTTAAAATCAACAAAGAACTAAATTGTGACTCGCAAGTGAATACAAATAAGTTTTCAAAATAACATACAGTTGTTTACAAAGGACGCTCCCGGCTATGCCTCAGGAGTGAAGGTTTCTGCCTGAGCGCTCGAGTGTCAGCGCTATTTATAGTTCGGGGGGCGTGGCCTCGCTGGGGGCGTGACCGGTTGCACGCCGGTGATGGCGGCAGCTGAGGGGAGTTTGTCGAGGGGCCGGGGCTGTGCTGAAATCCACAGGGCGGTGTGCCAACGACCGTCAAGCAACAAAGTGAGTGTTTTTAAAATCAACACAGAACTAAATTGTGACTCGCAAGTGAATACAAATAAGTTTTTAAAATAACATACAGTTGTTTACAAAGGACGCTCCTGGCTGTGCCTCAGGAGTGAAGGTTCCGTGGATTGGTACTGCTTTTCTGTAAGAAGGCCCAGATTCCTTCTTCACCCCGATCTTTTCCCTGACTAGATCCCCAATCTTTGGAATCCAGACAGGCCTTGTTGGGACAGGTGGTTTTTCTTCAGTGGTCGTTGACTTTTGTGTTGTGTTACTCAGGCTTCTTCTTGTTTCATTTAAGTCCTGTAAAACAGCCAAACGGTCTTTGATATCAAAGGGTTTTTGTTCCACCACTGAAGTTTGACCATCAAGATCCTGGATGAGCATTTTAGTACCAAATAGTAATTCATTTGGAGTGATTCCCCCCAGAGAATTTCTTGGCAGATTATTAAGACTACGTTGGACATTTATTCGATGTTTGACCCACCCGTCACCCGAACCTAATACCCTAGCTGTTATAGATTGCTTTATGTCACGTTTTTTTCTTTCCACTACCGCATTGCCCTCAGGATGGAATGGACTGGAGTACTGCAATGCAACGCCCAAGCTAGCCATGGCCTCTTTGGCAGCTCGAGAGCTAAACGCAGGCCCCTAGTCAGAATGTAGCGTGCCGATTGCTTATGTGCAGACAAAGACTCATAAATCTTTTATAACAGTTCGGGCGTCAGCCGAGCGCTGAGGCCACATCCAAATGAATCTTGTCCTAATAGTTGTGGGAGCGCATCCGTCCATGTTGACGTCTGCGTGTAGAAAGTCTAATGCTGTCTAACAACGGTGTCTGGACTGGGCTGGCTACACTGTAGTCAGGTACCTGGTGGATTTCAAAGCTATGATCCCTGTAACAGGTATCACAGTTCATTCCGAATTTGTAAACTTCGACGCTCATTCCCGGCCACCAGTACATCTCTTCTAATTCTATTAGAGATTTTAAGATCCCTTGATGTGTCAGAAACCTCTCCCATATGTGCTTCGTGAACCAAAGCACCTCTCTGGTTCCTGTTTGGAATTACTCTATCCCCACTCCAGGGATTCAAGCAAAAGGAACGGAGCTTGCATCAATTATGTATGTATATCCAAGTGGATAATTTAGAGGGAACGCTGCATAGCTGCCTTTCATTGAGGCATTCCCTGCTAGCATTGTTTCACTGTCTATTTTTGTTTTTGAACAAGTGATTGCAGCTACGGAAGCCGTTTGCACAGCTGCCTTTGCGGCCTCATTAGCCAATGAATTCCCTGCGATGTGAACGCCATCACGCTGATAACTCAGTGTATGAATCACGTGAGTCTTTTGCAGTTCTCTTTGTAATAGAACTACTTGTTCCCAAAGCATTTTGTGCTTAATTGTGCCACCTTTTGCATCTTTGAAACCGTTTTGAACCCAGTTCTGCAGATATTCATTGTAAGACTGAGCGCAGTAATATGAATCACACACTATGAGTGTGGGGAGTTCGCGATCAGTATTTTCAAGCGCCATCTTGAAAGCCTGTAGTTCAGCTCCCTGAGCTGAACAGTCTCTGAGTGATTTAGTTTTAGTGACCATAGGTCGAAATTTACCTTCGCGCCAGCGACCTTTAACAATCGCGCACGCAGCACTATAGGCTTGTTTACCCCCAATTGCAGGCTGTGCTGATCCGTCTGTATAGATTATACATTCGTAATGTTCTAGAGGCAGAATTTCGGTCGGCAGAGGACATTCTTGTTCGTATTGGAGAAATTCTTGTGTCCAAGTATGGGTCAAAAACGTATTCAACGTCTGTTGCAGCAAGAGAGTTAACCCATTGTATCCAACTCGGATGTAATGCCTTAGCATTTGGAATGCTCGCTTTTGTTACTGCCTCTAAGGCAGGTACAGGTGTAACGATCATTATGCGTTTACCCTGCGCTAGAGCTCTCTCTTTTGCTACTGCAGTTTGAACCGCTCGCTATCAGAATCTTTTCTGTAGAAGTGAATTTCATTTCAGCTTGTGTGTACAAATGTGATTTGTACGCTATTGGCACCTTTTCACCTTCATTAAAGGTCAGGTATGTGAATACGCATCTCCCTGGGATGATTCGGATTACAAGATTGCGCACGTTGTCGCGTGTCTATAACTGTGTTTTTGCTAAAATGTCTGTTTGTACTGAAAGCAAAATTTCTGTGTGTTCTTGAGTCCAATTAGTTGGTTTGAAATCAGGTTTGATTAGTTAGTAGAGAGGTCTAACCCTTCTGCGTAATTTAGAACATAAGTGCTACCAAAATTCAGGAAACCTAGAATTGACTAAGATTTTCAGCGTTTTTGGAGGTTGAAGCAGCACACATTTCTCTAGAAAGTTTGCTGCTAGGCTTTTGCCTTCACTTGATAACTCGTATCCTAAGAATAGGATGTTGAGGTGGGCAATTCGTGATTCCTTAAAATTGAATTTGTACCCTTCAGAAGCAAACCCAAGTATTATGGTGTTCACTCTTTTCAAGTGCACGGCCAAATCATTGTCTGTAAGATAGATGTCATCGACATAAAATAATGCCTCATCATCATACGTTTGTAGTAACTCTGTTACTCTGGCTGAAAATAAACCTGGACTATTCTTGAATCCCTGGGGGAGACACAAAATTTTCGCTGTGTCACCATGATGGAGAAAGCGGTTAAATACCTACTTTCTGGTGCAATGTTTTGACAGAAGAAAAAACTGATAGAAATATCTAATGTTATACTTTTAATGCACAATGTTATTCATTAGTGCTGCACTGTGTGCATGTTGTACTGCAAATGTTTATTTAAAAAAAAAATCTTTTTATTGAATTTTCATGTGTGTTACAGTATATCACAAACAAAAGAAAAACTGAACAGACCATTACACTACTGCTTTCAACGTTCATGTGTAATCCATATACATTGCCAGAGATTCTGTATTATTACATGGTCGTCGATAGTTGTGGAGAGATACATTCAATTAATACAACTTAAGATGCAGAGTTGGCACTTATATAATCAGTAAAATACTTCCAAAAGTCTTTAGGTCTAGAACGGATTGGTAGTTCTTCTTCATATGTATGCAAAGTATTGCGACAATAGGTTATATCACCCATCCATTGCTTAATAGTTGGTGCAGCTTTACTTTCCCAGCACATAGATATCCTACGTTTAGCCAATAAGAGTGCCACCACACAGAATTTCCGCTTCCCAGCTCGGGCATTTACATTTAGCCCCAAGAAACAGGTTTTTATGGTACAATCAAGCACGGTTCCTCTCATTTTCGCTAGTAATGTAACCACCTCCTCCCAATAATTGTGCACCTTCGGACATCCCTATGCCAGGTGGAGGAAATCCGCCATGTCAGAACCACAGCATTTGCAGCTTGCGACCTGTCTAAGTCCACACTTAAAGAGTTTTGCAGGCGAGTAACATGCTTGATGTAAATACTTAAAATGCAATATTCGTAAAACTTCCGTTAGAAGTCAGCATTTGAGTTAAAGCACAAATTGTTTGCCACTCCACTTCTGTAAGGGGCACGTTTAGTACTTCATTCCTTCTTTCCATGGCTTTTTCAGTGTTATAGGGAATTTCAGTCTGCGCTATAGTGTATAGCCGGGATACTAAATGCGTGGTGTTTGATGATCTCAACACTAGCTGTAGTGTGTCCAATTGTGGAGGTTCGGTGGGAAAAGTAGGAAACAGCTTTCTGATCGCTTCTTGGAGCCTATAATAAGTGAATCTGAACAGTAACGTCTGGTTTTTAATATAGGACAAGTCTTGCAAGGACTGAAACACCCTTTCATTATATAGGTCCCCACACGTGCATATTCCCACCTGTTGGAGCAAGTCCATTCCCACCTTTTCTCTGGTTACGGACAGTTCCGGGTGATTATGTAACGGGAGTGCCAGGGCATAAGGGGTAGCTTGTGTGCCAATCGTCCTAGGTGTCGCCAAGTCGCATTCGTGGTATCGATGGTGTTAATGTCTTTATCGTGCAGTGGTGGTCGCCTATGTGTGATAATTGCTGTTAGCGGTATTGGTACCGCATCTCCTTCCTCTACTGCTGTATGTGTCAAGTATGGGATCGTATGGTACCAGTAAGCTGCATATTGCACCTGCGCACATAGATAATATAAGAAAAAGTCAGGTGCACAGAAGCCCCCTTTATAGTAGGGCAGCGTTAGTGTGTGTAGCCCAATTCTTGCCTGTTTACCTGCCCAGATTAATTTAAGCACTAGTGAGGTGAAACGCTTGAACACTTCTCTAGGGGGATGGATGGGGATGTTATTGAATAGATAATGTAATTTGGGCAGTATGTACATTTTGACAATCGCTATACGATCTGCCAGAGATAGAGGAAGGCGTATCCATCGTGTTACTTTCTCACCTAGTACTGAGATGACTCGTCCATAATTGGTACGGATGACAATCTCCGGATCTCTGTGATACCAGACACCTAAGTATCTAACAGGGTCTGATTGCCATTCCAGTGGGAATTCAGTAGTATGTGGTATGTAGTATGTGGCAGGGTAGTATCAGTCAGCGGTATGATATAGGATTTCCTCCAATTAATTTGGAGCCCGGATTGTCTGCCAAATTTAATATACTCCCTTAGCAGTGGGGCCAAATTCTGCTTGGGGTCTCGTAAATAAAGGAGCATATCATCTGCATAAAGCGAGATGTGGAGAGGTCTCGATGGGAACTGCAAAGCTGAGTTGTGATGGAGTTGTCGAACTTTACATGCTAGGGGTTCCAGGGCTAACGCAAATATTAGAGGGGATAGGGGACATCCCTGCCTCGTCCCGCGGGCAATATGTATCAGCTCGGAAATATATCCATTTACCCATATCCTGGCTACCGGTTCCGTGTATATTAGTTTCACCCACTGGATAAACATCGGTGGGAAACCCATCCTCCGTAACACCGTGAGAAGATATGACCACTCAATAGAATCGAAAGCCTTAGCGGCATCCAGCATGACCGCTACTGCTTTGGTGTTAGGTGTCAAATAGTGCGATAGGGCAAACAAAGTCCTAGTGTTGTGTGTTGTAGCTCTGAACGGTTTAAAACCAGATTGGTCTGGCAGGACCAGGTTGGTCATAAGGGGCTTCAGTATAACGGCAAGTAGTTTGGCCAGTATTTTAGAGTCAACGTTAATTAATGATAAAGGCCTATATGAGTCGCATAATTCCGGATCCTTGGCCGGCTTCAGGAGCGTTATAATGATTGCTTCTCGCAGCTTTGGTGGGAGTATATTCTGTTCAAAGGCATAACCGTACATTGCAACTAAATGAAGGGCAATCATGTCAACATATGTCTTGTAAAACTCACATGTAAACCCGTCCGGGCCAGGTGCTTTCCCATTGGGTAGTGATTTAATGATCTCTGTAACCTCCTCTACCATGATTGGCAACAATAACTATGTCCTCTGTGTGTCCGAAAGCCACGCAATGGCCACATCCTCTAGGTAGGCGAGGACTTCCTCTGATGGTGCTGTTGCACGCGATGTGCACAACTCTCCATAAGCTTGTAAAAACCCCTCAAAATACTCTCCGTGAGGGTGTGTTCAAGATGGCGGCGTGATCGGACGCAGGTCTCCGAGGCTCCCTGCCCGATCCCACCTAAACACCGCAATCTTCGCCTAATCTCCCCTAAAAAGCGAGGTACAGCACAGGGAGAGGTGTTGTACAGCTGCGGCGGCCCCGAAATCGAGCCACTAGCCTGCGTGCCTCGTGGGGAGCTTTGGACGTGAGACGACGCTACTCTGTGGCCCGTAATGGCGGCCGCGCCGGAGACCTGACCGGCTCAGACGCCGCTGCTCCGAAGTCTCTGGGGGCAGGCCGGGCGAGCTTGAAGAGCTGAGTGTGGAGCCTGCTGAATCGAGTCCCCGTCGCTAACACCGGAGCTGTGGAATCAAGGGGCGACACATTGCCATCCTCACGACCCGGCCAGTGATCAAGGGAGACCCGGCCGGAGGTCACGAAAATCGAGGCCCCGGCTTCAGGCCTTACTTCCAGACACTTGCGTTCATTGGCGCGGCCGACCGGAGCGCCTCTGCGCAGAAAGTGCGGACCCTGCCAGCGGCGGACTGCATGACGCTGCCCCCCCACGGGGGATTGGGCTTTGAGAAAGCCCCAAGCGGACCGGTGTGACCCCAACGCAGCTGGCGGAGACGGCGCCGAGGTGGCCCTGTAGCCCACAAAACCGGGGTACACCCTGAGAGAGAGCGGAGCGGTGCTGGGGCGCCAGAATCGTGACGGAGGCCCGCTCTCAGAACAGTGAACACAAAGGTGAGGAGAGTGGAGGTGGGCACCGGAGAAGGCTCGGGGGGCACAATCGAGCCCCCGGCGTGGGGTTGACTGAGGAGGCCCGGGCGGCGCCACACTTGAGACCTGTGAGGCCGGTCAGGGCACATTAAAATTGGGACATTGGAGGCCGCAATTCACAAGCCCCTACTGCACAATACTGAACAGCGATCCGGCGAGGGGGTATATGGTTAACTGAGAGGGGGCCGACCTCGCTGCCCTTTTGGCTGGCTGGGGGGCGATTGGCCGCATCTGCCGTCCTGACCCCTGGTGTCGCGGTGAGCGGACCTGTGCTGGCGAGACTCGCCCCTACAAGCTAAAACGCCGACCTCCTGTATCTACCACGAGCCCCCGAAATCCGCCGCCTGCTTGTCTCTGAGACTGCCCACACCATGGCAGGACAGAGGGGGAAGAAAGGGCCCCAGACGCTCCCTGAACTACTGGCTAAGTCCTAGCCCAAACCCATTAAGGACCCACCCTCCCCGGTGACAGCGAAATCACTGCCAACACCGGCGGATGACCAAGTACTCATCACCAGATCCTTTCTAGAGACATTGTTTAATTCACTCGGAGAGGACTTCCAATCCTTAAAGCAGGAGGTGGCGGGT
Organism: Lissotriton vulgaris; assembly: GCF_964263255.1. Taxonomy (NCBI): domain Eukaryota; kingdom Metazoa; phylum Chordata; class Amphibia; order Caudata; family Salamandridae; genus Lissotriton; species Lissotriton vulgaris. Next base: position 870,113,376 of record NC_141699.1, read on the forward strand.
GAAGTCCGAGAGCTCTGGCGTGATGTGGAGGGCCATGGAGAGCGGGTGGTCGCCGTTGAAGAGGCTGACCAAACCAAAAGCAATGAGATTGCGCAGCCCCAGCACAAGGTCTTGCGACTCACAGACCAGCAGCTAGACATCCAAGCCCACGCGGAAGACCTTGAAAACCGTTCCCGTCGAAACAACATACGGGTCCGGGGGTCCCTAAGAAGGCAGAGGGGACTGATGTCACCGCATACCTGCAAGCCCTCTTCAGGAACATCTTGGGGGAACCGGCGGACTTTGCCATTCGCACCGACAGGGTGCACAGAGTTAGGCTGCCTCGACGAGCCTCGGTCCCGCCACCAGACATTCTGGCCTTCCTCCCTGATTTTCCGTTAAAAGAGCGGATTCTCCGAGAGGCCCGGAGAGTCCAGCCCCTTTAGTTTCAAGGTCGCCCCATTGCCTTATATCAAGACCTCTCCACCATCACTCTGCAAAAACGAAAAGAATTCAAGAGAGCAACAAACTTCTTACGACAACAAGAGGTCCCCTACTCGTGGGGCCACCCGTTTCGGCTAATATTCAAATGGGACGGACGATTACATCAACTGCGGTCGCTCAAGGACACTTGCCCCCTCCTGGGACTCGACCAGGAAGATGATGAGCCTATGTCGAGAGAATCGCAAGGGCCGTCCAGGGGGGGTTGGCAAACAGTGAGTTATAGGCGATCCCCGTTGCACCGACTTAAACCAGACGCCTCTGTCATCACACAGGAACGTGCAACAGCGGTGGCGGAGGTGGCCAAGGAAACTTCTCCCTCTGAGTGATTGATTCTTTTGCTTGGGAGGTTACCTATAACACATACTTTGCCCATGCGGTGGAAGGGAGTCGGGCGGGGGGCCGGAGAGGCCGCCATCGGGAATGATCCTTATAGAACACACTACCACGGCCCTGTGCGGACTAACAGGACTGGGACTATGCTTTTTCTTGGTTTGGGGGTTGGGAGGGGGGGAGATGGGAGGGGGGGGAAGTTCTTCAGCTCTGGAACAATGGACTCTGAACTTGAGCATAGAGTTTGATAGTTGGATTGTTTGGGGGGGTTTGGGGATCGCGGGAGGGTTCAAGGGAGGGAACCAGTGTGCCAGAAAGGTTCTGTCGACGGCAGATTAGACGTGTCCTTCCTTTGCTAGTTACGATTCAGGATGACTATAGCCCACGGGGAGGTCGTGGGGAGTCTGCAATGTTACTGGGAGGGTTGCTGCTTCCGTTCTGATGCGCTGCTGCACCACATGCACATGACGCTGATTCCAAGCTACGCCACATGTTCACTTGGCCATGACTGACACCACACTAAAAGTATTGACCCTTAATGTGAAAGGGTTGAACAACCCCATTAAGAGAAGAGCGATCATCTCCTATCTGGAAAATTCTGGGGCCGATATTTGTTTATTACAGGAGACCCACCTCTTGCCAAAGGACTGGCATAGAATGCGCTCCCACGCCTTCCCACAGCAACTCTTTTCCTCCCTCCCCACGAAGAATGCCGGAGTAGCAATCCTAATATCCAAACACTTTCGGGGACGGGTGGGAAACAAGGTAGGGGAGATTAAGGTCCGCCTGTTAGCGTACACATTTCAGCTAGGAGACACACATCTCACAGTTGGTTCTCTCTAGACCCCGAACACGGGGCAGGAGGCCTTCCTGAAAGGCGCTATTTCAGAGGCGCTTCAATCCTCTAACTCACCCTTACTTTTGGGTGGGGATTTCAACATCGTTATGGACACACATGCCGATAGGTCGAAAACCGATATGGAGAGACAGGCGCGGTCTCGACGACCGGACTTGAGTGGCTAAGAGATAGGGGTCTGGTGGACCTCTGGAGGACTAAACACCCGACTGCGTCGCAGTTCACCTTTTACTCACACGTGCATTGCACGTACGCTAGGCTCGACCATTTCCTAGGCTCTGAGGAGCTGCTCAAAACTCTTGAGGAGGTTAGCATAATACCTGCAGCCATTTCCGACCACGACGCCGTAGAATTATCGCTCAGGCTTCACGTGGCCCCTCGCCCCCAGGGCTCGTGGCGACTGTGCGAAACCTTATTGCAGCGACCAGAGGTTACTGAAAGAATCAAAGACTGCATTACTGACTACCTAGCCACTAACGACACGCCGGGGATTTCCATGACGGCTCTCTGGGGGGCCCTGAAATCGGTCACCCGCGGCGAACTGATTGCCATAGCAGCCGCTGAGGCCAAAGATCGCAAAGCTAAACGAGATGACCTCGCAGCGCATGATGCGAAATTGGAAAGGGTCCACAGTTGCACCTGCGCCCCACGTGTTTGGAGGCAATTAAAGGCGGCTAGGGCCCAACTAGCGGCCTGGATACCGACAGGGCGGAATTCGCAGCTCTCCGCCTTCGACATACCCATTATGTCGGGGGTAACAGAACTGGCCGTTTACTAGCCAGTGCCCTGAAGGCTAAGACCCAATGCTCTAAGATTACCGGTCTCACAGACGACACCGGAGTAGTTGTTACGGAAGATACCCAGGTGGCCGAAGCGTTCCGATCTTACTATGCCTCGTTATACGGGGCAGAGGAGATGTCTCCTGAAGAAATAGATGCATACTTGAATACAACAGCGGTCACCGAGTTTTCCAAGGCAAACGCAGACGCCCTGGATGCCCCCATCCACCAGGATGAAGTACTGGCAGCCATATCCCGTTTACGCCCACTCAAGTCCCCGGGGCCAGACGGATTTTTGGTGGGATTCTATAAGACCTTCAGCCAGCTGATAGCTCCGGTGCTCACCCGCCTCTTCAATTCTTTCGAGGGCCCTGGCGCCATCCTCTCAGACATGCTGGCCGCTGAAGTGGTGGTATTGCCAAAACCGGGTAAAAAACCTACGCACTGCTCTGCTTTCCGCCCTATTTCACTACTGAACCTCGAACTAAAACTCTTTACTGGCATTCTTGCCGCACGTCTTGGCCCCTGCCTTCCCGGACATTTTGGAACCAGACCAATCGGGTTTTGTGCCCAACCGTCAATGCAGTGACAACACTAAACGTGTACTCCATCTAATCGACAAAGCCCATTTTCAGGCCTCAGACTCTGCACTGCTCGCCATAGACGCTGAGAAAGCGTTCAACCGCGTGGAGTGGACCTATTTACAACGGGTTCTGAAGCGTTTCGGACTGGGTGATCGCTTTCGCTCTTGGATTGCATGCTGCTACCATCATCCCCAGGCTAGGGTCCGGCTGGGCGGCCTACGCTCAGACCCGTTTGAAATCCAGCACGGCACGAGACAGGGTTGCCCTCTCTCCCCCTTCTATTCACCCTGTATATACAGCCCCTAGCGCAGAAGGTCCGGGATAATCCCGAAATTAGATGTATCACCTTTGGACACGATCAGTCTATACGCAGATGATGTAATAGCTGCCCTGGACCACCCTGACCACTCCATACACGCCTCCATGGAGGAACTTGACTCATTCGGCTCCGTCTCGGGATTCCGCATTAACAGAGGGAAATCTCTGATATTACCTTTGGGCAAAAATGCACAGTCTAACGACTCTGCCATTGGACAAGGGAGCGGTCTCCAGTTTGCCACCCAGGTTCCAAACCTGGGGATCGCCCTCGCCTCCTCAACAGAGTCGACGGTATTAACTAACTACAAATCCCTCGCTACCCAGATCCGGACGGATCTAGTGCGCTGGTCAAAACAGCCGCTCTCTCTACTGGGGAGGGTTGCGGCGGTGAAAAAGTCAGTTCTACCTAGCATCCTCTATCTCTTCCAGACCCTCCCGATCGCGCCCCCAGCGGGCACCTTAAAAGATCTGCAGGCCGCTCTCCATCACTTCATCTGGGAGGGGAAACGCGCGCCTATCCATAAACAACTGGCGTATAAGAGTATGGACGAAGGAGGCCTTGGCGTTCCCAATCTGCTGCAATGCTTCCAAGCCTCTCAACTTCGCTACCTAGTGGAGTGGTATAGGCTGGAATCGGAGAAGAGATGGCTCTTCCAGGATAGGGCCATGGCTCGGACTCCGCTTTGGAGGATTCCATTCCTCGCCAGGCAACATCGGCCACGATACCTATTTAAATCACCTATTACCCGCACAACTACGCAGGTCTGGGACAGGGTGGCTCTCAAGAGAGGTTTGACAACTTTCCCTTCCCCATTCACCCCCATATTAGATAACCCAGAATTCCCTCCGGGCAATGACCCACGTGCATTCTCACAATGGCGTGGTACTGCGTGTCGTTCTGCCGGTGACCTTTTTGACTTACGAGGCTTCCTTCCCCTCTCAGAAATCAAACAAGGGTACGAGATAGAGAATCCTCACCTTTTCCAATATTTCCAACTTAGACATTGGCTTGCTGACCCGGCCACCGCCACCATAGTGGGTCGCCCAATGACGATCTTTGAAAAATGGTTACTAACCAAAGACACAGACAAACACCTCATTTCAGATATCTACAAGATGCTCACACCACCACACACTCCAGATAAAACACCAGGTCAGAGGCGATGGGAGGCTGAATTAGGTAGGATGTTAACAGTTAGGGAATGGGGCTACGTGTATTATAGGGCTTCACACACCACACGCAATAAAGCGGCAAAGGAAACTGCAGTGAAGCTGGCAATGTACTGGCACCTCACCCCGGTCCGGCTTCACAAAGGGAATCCATCGCGCAGCGAGCTTTGCTGGAGGGGCTGCGGGGAGCGAGGCACTTTAACTCATCTCCTCTTGGACTGTCAAGAAATCCGGAGCTATTGGGAAGCGGTACTAAATGACATTGATTCCACCTTTGCGACTGAAATCCCAAGATTCCCGGCTTATGCTATACTGGGACTCCCCAATGCACTCACCTTCCCTTTGAAATCAGTTCGGGGTCGTCAAATGGGGATCACTATGCAGGCAGCCACGCAACATATCTTATCCCTGTGGGGCTCAACGACTAAGCCCACACACACAGGGTGGTTACACAAGCTCTGGTTCACCCTTGGGATGGAACGCATACAGGCTACACTTACAAATTCCACCGCTGCATTTAAAAAAACGTGGCTTCTATTGTTGTCCCTCCTGTCCAAAGAATTCAATGCACATGTCCTAAATATCTTCGGGTTCTACGCCTCACTGACACCATACATGACTCTCGGTGACTTTTTGGCTACTCGCACCAATCTTCACTGGCCCAATCGTCGATTTTCTGCTAACATATGGCACACTGGTTGAGGTGGGAGAGGGGGGGTCGGGTCGGGGTTGGGCGGGGGTTTTGGTTGTTGTTGTTTTTATTATCCTGCCTTCTTGCAATGCCTGACAATTGCCTCCATGATATCGTACTCTCTTCTTGGCATATGTACCTCGCTTCGCCTTTCATTCTCAGGGAAGACATGCTTGTCTGTCCCGCCAGCTGTATATGCCTATTGCCTCTACAATTTGTCACAATGTCGCCTTTTACTTTTGCTGGTAAAATCAATAAAACACATTTGAAACTAATATACCCTCCGTGTCAGTGGATAAAGATCCATCCTCCCTTCGTATCTGCAATACCGATTAGGCACTACGTCCTTCTCATATTTTTGAAGCCAAGATTCTCCCAGGCCTACCACCTTCTCCAAACTTTCTAGCATTAGGACATTTATGAACATATTTGAGCTCATCTTCTGCAAAGGATTGATGTTCTGTGAGCACCTGCCGCAGTTTTCCCAGAAGGGATGGGTCTTGTGTGTACTCGTATTGTGTCTCTAGTGATGTTAGTCACTCTTCACAGCACATTAGTTGCCTCCTAATATCCCGCAGGATCCCCACCGTGGTGCTGATGCATACCCCCGTAATGTAGCCTTAAAGGCCTCCCATAAAATGCCCGGATCTTCCGTAGATGGTACGTTTAATTGAAAGTAATCTCTTATTGCCTTTACTATTGTATCTGCATAGACTGTATCCGTTAATGCCCTAGCATTACATTTCCAGCTATATGGGGGTGGGGAGTAGTGTGGTATCCAAAGGGACAGGATTATGGGATTATGGTCAGACAGTGTTTTTGGTATATGCCTAATGTCCCTAGTCCAGAGTAGGGCTGTTTCTGACCCCAGCCAATAATCAATGCGAGACCAGCTCCCATATGCCTCATTTGTGTTGGTAGCCACTTTGACTTCTTGTTTACGTGCCATCCATATGTTGTGTAAATTTAATGTAGCCATGATATCTAGCACCTTCGCCCGAGCTTTTCTGTGGGGCTCAATGCTATTTCCGGAACGGTCGAGTGCATCATTCAATGCGAGGTCCAAATCCCCTCCCCATAGCAATGTGGAGTCCAGTTAATTTTGCAAATGCTGCCAGATTTCCTGATAGTAGTCTGGTGTATCTATGTTTGGCCCATGTGTGTTAACAATCGTACCCTTTGTCCCTGTAGAACTCCTGCAAGTAGTATATATCTCCCTTGGCTGTCCTCTACTTTACTTTCGATTTTAAAATTTGTACCTTTTCTAACTAGGATGATGATTCCTCTTGAATAGAAGAATATGTGGATGTATGCATTGATTCCGCCCATTTACGACCTATATAATTATGTGTGTGGGGCAATGTGGGTCTCTTGCAATAATGCAATATCAATATTCCATCTGTCCAAACATGCAAATACTTGTCAAATTTATTTGGCGTTCGTGAACCCCCAGATGTTCCATGTGATGAGATTTAAGTGAAACCTGCCCACTTTTGTGTCAGAGTCAAGCATCATTATAATCTAATGAATGATTTAGCAAGCGTGCATATACCGTGTCTCCCATGTAACTATATCTACAGCTCTCTAGCATAACAGTTTTCCGATACATATTACATACATCATGAATCTCAGCAATGCATCTCAAGTGCTCTGGTCTGTGAACTTGAACAAAACCCCAACTTCCCCTCCCCCCACCCACTTCAGCACCCCAAATCTGCCGAAGTCATGCCCTGAATTTAACATACCTACATCCCATGAACTGTATGGGGAACACCCATTTGGAGGTCCGCCTAGGGCACACTACACCACCCAACTGAATGGATGGGGGCAGACCATAATTTTAATACAGACAAAATTTAGTTGACATATTGTGTCTCAACACGGTAATGAAACATGCATCCAATTAAGAATCAGCTCAGTGTTCCATCCTGGTTCAGTGTGACATAAATCTAAACGCATGTAGTTCTAGACAAGTATCCTCTTACCGCATTTGGTGCGATTGGTCGCAACCTGTTAATATCGCAAAGATTAGCAGGGTTCCATCTCAGAGGAATCGGTACAATAGCTTAATGCTCGTAACGTCCCCATTACGGTAATACATGGTACTGATGATCCCTTAGTTTGCCAACAGCATGTTACCCAACAATCCCGTTCATAACCTACATCACATCCTTGCCCCTATGTTCCACATGTTATATCACTGTCCCACTTCTCCCCCCTGTTTACGAAAGTAGCAACCAGTACAGCGGATGAGGTTGAGTTGAGGGCCTGAGGCCATCTAGTTCAACAATGAGAGTCAGATCTCTAGTCTTTGATATAGTACCATCTAGTAAATATACCCATTCATCCATAGTCTCTGGATTGGTGTGGTAGTTCCATGTCGGCATAACCTTTGTGCAATTTTATGTCCCATGTATTGGCCCTCTGCACGTCTCTTCCATAATGTAACCTCTAAACCTTTCAACCCTTATACTATGCTGTTCAGTTTGCAGCCAAGAATCAGTACTCAAACACTTACCATCCTGGGTGCGGTCAGCATCCATCACAGCGGTCTTACCTAGGGCAGTCTAAATAGTGATTCTGGCTCTACCGACTGTTGCAGTCCCACCCCCTTTAATATAGTGTCCTCCTGTGGTGGGCCATCTATTCTGAGTCACGCTGCTGGTCCGCTTGTTTCTGCTCCTTTCGCGTACTTGTTATTCTTTTGATGAACTCTTGGGCCGCTTTAGGAGTGGTGAGGATCGTTGATTTGCCTTCCCATGTGACCTTCAGACGTGCTGGATATAACATAGCGTAATCCACCTGTAGGGTCCTCAATTTCGCCTTGTCAGTCGCAAACTCTTTTCGCGCTTGTTGCACCGCAATAATTTAGTCCGGGTAAAATTCTAGTTTATTTCCTTGGTAGTTCACTTGCCCTTTTGCACGTGCCAGTCGCAGTATGTTGTCGCGATCACGGTAATTCAGCAATCGGGCCACAATTGGCCGCGGTGTAGCTCCCCGGGTGGCTTGGGCGCGAGCGAGCGGTGCGCTCTTTCAACTATGAAGAACGGTGATAGTTGTTCTACCCCAAACACGTCTCTGCATAGATCTTCTACATATGTCTCCATGTGGCCTGTGTTTCTTGTCTCCGGGACCCCAGTGATCCGTACGTTGTTTCGTCGTGATCTGGCTTCCAACTCTTCCGCCTTTGCTTTTATCACCTCTAATACCTTTTCCATACCCCCACATTTACCTGAAGTGACATGTGCCTCGTCCTTCACCGCTGATATGTGATTTTCCGCCGCATACAGCCACTCCCCCTGCTTGTCCAATTTAGCCTCCATATTGTCTACCCGGCATGTGAGGTGGTCAAGCTTACCGTTGATGTCTTGTAAGTTAGTTTGTATTGCCTTCAGGATAGTCGCCGTATTAGTTTCCGCTGCCATGTCCACCTCAGTTTCTGTGTCCGAATGGTCTGTCGGTCCCCTTGTCGTTCTTTGGGACTCAAAGTTCAATTTCGGTTGCTGTTTGTCCGGTTTACCCATCGCCGCGTCACTTGGCACTCTTTGCGCCTCTTTCCAGTAGGCGGTTAATCTGCCCCGTCACTCCAGGCTTTCAATATTCCGTTGATCTGTATAAGGCGTCTGTTCCAGTTGCAAATGTCTTCTTGGATGTTACGATATCTGTTCCAGGGTCTTATGTACGTACAACGTCACCCAGGTCAAGTAGCGTGTGCTAGTAAATCCGTGGCGTTACATATGTGGTAATCGGATTGCACAGTCAGCACATCGTTTCCTGTAAGCTGGCACCGCCGGGTTCAGTTAGGACTGGGTATGCGTGAGGGCGTGGGATATGCTGTCCAACTCCGGGTTTCCCAGTGGCACCGCTTCCCCCATGTGTAACAGGCGTGCACAGTTCCCTATGCCTGGGTTGCGTTTCAATATTGGTGGGGACAGCAGTATTAGTCCAGTTCTTCAGCCTGGGTGCAGTCTTTTGAGCCCCAATCAAACCCTTGTCCTGCGTTGGCGGTCAATATCAGGATCCAGGAGATGGACATTAGTAACGGGCTTACTGTTTGGTTGAAGGTGCTACGTTGCGCTGATAGTGTTTATCGCTATTCAGAGGAGAGGTCACATTTCAATATGCAGCGTGCTAGGGAACTGAGTATGCCTTGTGTACCTGGCCAAATCATCAGAAAGTCCGCCGCCACATCTAGAGTGCTTCAATGCCACTGACCCGCTTTCTGTACAGCTCAGGTCCTCGCAACACACCTCAGCAGAGGCCTACAGCCCGCATTTTAGTTGTTTCCCGCTCTTGTGTGTGTTGGGATCGCCTCTAGTGCCCCATCACCCTTGCTCCTGCCATCTGCGGCGTCAAAGATTATGCAGGGGATATCCCCTCCAGAGCTGCAGAGTTAGCCACAAGTAGTAGGATCATATCGCTAGTCAGGGAGTAGGAGGCATGAACTCCTACCATGTCTGGAGGTTCGAGCTTCACTAAGCTATGGGCGCCGCCATTTTGGGTCTTCCGGTCGGGTCCTGTGCGAGCTATGCCACCCTCATATTGACTTTATCATAAGTTTTTCTAGGGTCCTGTCAGCCCTCCGTGCTTCGTTATTTTGCACCTTGCCACTTTTGAGCCTCGCTGCTTCAGGAGCTGCTTCCGCTGTGTCGCGCTACCTTTCTCAAGCGCTCGGTTCGCTCGTCGCCGCCATGTTGGGTCTCCTCCTTCTCTCCGCTTGACAGCCGATATCTCCGTGATTCGTTTACCAACAATTCAGCCGCAGTATTCCTTCGCTGCTCTCCACATTCCTACGTCCGTTTGCACCTTTTTGGCACGATTTGGTGTCGGATTTACGGCATAAACCCCGCTGGATCGAGGTCTGCCCGGCGGAGCTGTCTTCTCAGGCAACCATCCCGCTGTGCGCCCCCTAGCGCCTCTGTACTGCAAATGTTTTGCAACAAGAGTTTAAGTGTCTGTAGTCCAAAACTAGACGATATGTATTGTCTGGCTTGGAGACAGGAAACAGAGGATTGTTCATTGATGAGGTGCATGTTTCAATCACCCCTTGGTATTCAAGTTGATCTAAGATCTCCCAGCTTGTTTTTTAGCTTCTTGCTTAATTGGATACTGCCTTTGTGCAGTAGGTTGATTTTTTAACTGGATTTTATGATGAGGCGAGTCCTCATCCCATCCTTCGTGATTTTTGTAAAATGCTGGAGCCTGGGCCACAGCCCATTTTCTGGCATAGGTGTATTTTTTTATGAATTGGAATGTGATTAGAGAAGGCTGGCATAATTATCCCTTCGCCATGTCGGCACTCCCTGACATATTCAGGTGGCCAGTCTTGTTCAGCTAGAAGATGTCATAACCCTTAGATAGCTTCTCCCAAAAGAGTGAATTTATTTTCCTAGTTATGTCCCCCTCCATCCGGAGTGTTACTTCTTATAATTTATGGGGTACACTAACACTGGTGTCGGTAGTTTCAACTTGAATGCATTCATACAAGTCCACTGTCTCCAGATGATCCTTCAGGATCTTGCGAGCTATGGTGACCTCTGCTGTGCTGTCTAGCATTGTCTGGGAAGAAGAAAATAACAAGGAGAGGGAGGGAGAGGAGGAAGTGGATTCTATCTCCCCTGGTAATCTTTGTTAAACAAAAGGAATACACTCTTTGTAGTGGTAGTGATCCCTAGAGTGGTGGGGAGCACACAGTGTTGTTTAAATAGCCCTCACACACCAACAGGCCCCTTGGTGTCATGCTTCATCATCGGGGTCTTCGCACCCCTCTACGGGATGCGGCGTGCTGCGACTCACGGCTACGTAGGAGCACTGAAAGTGGACTATGTGTTGATGTGTGTGAAGAAATTCAATGTGAGTGGTGAGGTGAAGGACAGTGATTGTTAAAAAACACCTGGCTTGTAGGAGAAAAAATAATAAAAAGTTTTTATTAAGCCCTCGGCTGGTGTCGTTAAAAAAGTGCAGAGTGAGGTTGTTGGTACTATTTAGGGTACATCAACCTCTCAAGTGCGTCGACATGTTTCGGAGTCACAAGGACTCCTTCTTCAGGACGGGATGTGCACTAATATCCCCACCTTACTCACATGTGTGTAGATGTAAAAGTGTGCTCTACAAAAATGGATGGAATAGATGAAATGTACCTAATTGTGTTATGGATGTAGTCTGTTGCGCCCAATTGGCGTGGTTAATACAGAACTTTTTGATAAAGGCTAAATGGCCCCATGAGCCAAGGCGTGGTATTGGGGGTTCTTTTTTCTTCTTGCCCAATGTAGCAACGGTTACTGCCAAATCTGGTGGTGTTCCTCCCCTCAACGCGGCTCCGACTGTAGCCGCGTTGAGGGGAGGAACACCACCAGATTTGGCAGTAACCGTTGCTACATTGGGCAAGAAGAAAAAAGAACCCCCAATACCACGCCTTGGCTCATGGGGCCATTTAGCCTTTATCAAAAAGTTCTATATTAACCACGCCAATTGGGCGCAACAGACTACATCCATAACACGATTAGGTACATTTCACCTATTCCATCCATTTTTGTAGAGCACACTTTTACATCTACACACATGTGAGTAAGGTGGGGATATTAGTGCACATCTCGTCCTGAAGAAGGAGTCCTTGTGACTTCGAAACATGTCGACGCACTTGAGAGGTTGATGTACCCTAAATAGTGCCAACAACCTCACTCTGCACTTTTTTAACGACACCAGCCGAGGGCTTAATAAAAACTTTTTATTATTTTTTCTCCTACGAGCCAGGTGTTTTTTAACAATCACTGTCCTTCACCTCACCACTCACATTGAATTTCTTCATACACATTAACACATAGTCCACTTTCAGTGCTCCTACGTAGCTGTGAGTCGCAGCACGCCGCATCCCGTAGAGGGGTGCGAAGACCCCGATGATGAGGCATGACACCAAGGGGCCTGTTGGTGTGTGAGGGGTATTTAAACAACACTGTGTACTCCCCACCACTGTAGGGATCACTACCACTACAAAGAGTGGATTCCTTTTGTTTAACAAAAATAGCATTGTCTTTTATTTATTTTATTTTTATTTTAATGTTTTTGTAAAGCGCGTAGTAACTCCGAAGAGCATCCCAGCGCTGATCTGCTTCTCCAGGGGTTTTAGCCAACTAGTGGGATTATATTTGCGGGAAAAGGAAGGTCTTTAAGGTCTTTCTGAACTGGAGATAGTTCGGTTCTGTCCTAAGTTTTCGGGGTAACTGGTTCCATCGTTTCGCCGTGTGAACCGAGAAGCGACGGCCACCGGGCTTGGCTTTTCTCACTCTAGGGACTGCAATGAGATTTTCTGCATTGGACCGGAGATCCCTCTCTGCTTTGTATGGGATTAAAAGTTCTTTCAGAAGAGGGGGACCGTTGTTGTTGAGTGTTTTATGGGCCAGACAGAGGGCTTTGAACAAGACCCTTTCTCTGACTGGGAGCCAGTGGAGAGAGTTGAGGGCCGGCCTGGCGGAGGATCTTCCAGGTGTGCCCGTAAGTAGGCGAGCTGCAGCATTTTGAACTTTCTGCAGTGAGTTCAAGGTGGCTTCAGGGGCTCCCAAGTATATAGCGTTACAGTAGTCTAATCTTGCCAGGATTAGACCCTGGATGAGGAGCCTCCTTGCGGTCTCTGGGAGCAGGGGAAAGATCTTCCTGCAGGCTCTGAGTAGTCCAAAGCATGTCCCTGCGGTTCTCTTTGCCTGGGTTTTAAAACTCATGTCTTTCTCAATCCACACACCAAGGCTCTTGACCTCTTCCTTGGGTGCGGGAGGGTCCCCTAGGCATCTGGGCCAAAGGTGAGATGGTAGAGAGGGCCCATTGTGGCCCATCAGGAGGATCTCAGTCTTGGACCCGTTCAATTTTAATGAGGAGAGATTCATCTATCGGTGGACTTCGGAAAGGCAGCTGTGGAGGTCGGATGGGGCGTGGTGAGGGTGGGAAAGGGTAACGACCAGCTGAGTGTCGTCGGCGTAGTTGATGACTGACACGCCGTACGAGCTGACCCTCTTCTCCAGTGGGGCCATGTACACGTTGAAAAGTGTAGGGCTCAGAGATGAGCCCTGTGGCACTCCGCACCGGAGGGGGATGATGGATGAGCAGCTGTCGTTTTCCCGCACCTGGAAGGAGGGTCCAGTCAAAAAGGATTCTAGCCATTTCAAGGCCAGACCCTTTAATCCGATCTCTCCCAGTCGGTGGATTAGGGTGGGATGGTCTACAGTGTCGAAGGCCGCACTGAGGTCTAGGAGGATCACTGCCACTGATCCTCCTGTGTCCAGAATGCTTCTGGCCTTCTCCACTGCTGTCAGGAGGGCGATGTCAGTGCCCTGACCTGGACGAAATCCTGTCTGGGAGGCCGCTAAGAGGTTGTTGCTTTCTAGGTAAAGCGATAGTTGTTTATTTACCAGCTTCTCTGCGATCTTGCTGTTTCCAGGGAGAAGGGATATGGGCCTGTAGTTGGCGAAGTCCTGCGGGTCTAAAGAGGGTTTTTTCAGCAGACCTTTGACTGCTGCCGCTTTCCAGCTGGGGGGGACAATGCCCTCTGAGAGAGAGGAATTGATCAGGGCCGTGAGGGGGGGGATGATGGTACTTGACACTTTTTTTAGGAAACGGAGGGGGGCAGGATCAAGGGGAGAACCACTTTTAATTGCGGCCAGCGTAGCTCCTACTTCTTCCGTTGTTACGGGACCGAAGATGTCCAGGGAGGGTTGGGGGGCTGGCGGCAGTGGAGGATTGGCGGTAGTGTTCGTAGGATCCGGCTGTGTGGGGTCCTGTTCGGGGGGGGGGGGGGGGTATGGTTAAGAGAATGTTTTGAATCTTCTCGTCGAAGAAAGTGGCTAATTTTTGACATTTGGTTTCAGCTGCTTTGGGATCGAGGGGTTTGAGTGGGGGGTCGGGGGCGTGGAGTAGTTCTTTTAGAACTGAGTAGGTTTCATGAGCCGAACAGGCCGCGTTTTTAATTCTGTCCTCGTAGAAACTAGTTTTGATGCTACGGGGCTCTTTTTTATGGGATTTTACCGCGGCGCGGAATGCTTCTTTCCGTTCCTCGGTTTTTTCCTTCCTCCAGAAACGTTCATTTCTATTGCAAGCCTTACGTAGCAGATTGAGTTCCGAGGTATACCAAGGTGAGGGATTAACTCTCTTGATGTGTCTAAGAGAGTGGGTTTTGGGCAGGATGGCGTCAAGCGATTGGGTAATCCAGGTACTGAATTTTTTGTCCCCTACTAAGGTGTTATTGGGGGGATGAGGAACGTTTTCTCGGAGTTTGGCTGCCCAGACGCCTGGTTCCAATTTTTGCCATTGTCTGGAATACGTTCTGATTTTTGGGGGTGGCGGGGGCACAGTAATAATGTCCCATACTAAGGGAACCAGGAAGTGGTCCGTCCAGGGAAGGGGGATATGGTCAAGGGATCTAAGGTTGGGAATGTTGGAAAGAATGGGGTCAAGCAGTTGCCCTTTTTCGTGGGTGGCCTGTGGCTTTTTAAGATCTAGGCCCATTGAGGTGAGATCCTGGTGTAGTTCATTGGCCAGTTTGTCGTCTGGGTCCAGGAAATGTACATTCAGGTCTCCTAATAATAGGTAGTTAGTGGTAGACGTGCATTTGATGGAGGTCTGGTCAGCAATTTTGGTCGGAAAGTCCCCTAAATTGCCTGGTGGGCGATATATCAGCTCCCCGTTCTTGAGTTGTGTCCTCAAAATCCTCAGCATGTTTGATCTTTAGACTTGCTAACTTCTTCTTGGTGAATTGAGTTTTCTTATTTTTAGGAACGTGCTGTTCGTCTTTGGACTTCACGCGTTCTTTTTGTTCTGATCGTCCTCTTCTTTTGGATTTCTGCGAGGAAGTCTGAAAGGTACGAGATGAACGTGTATCAATATCTTGATATCTATCAGGTTTTCTCAAATTATCCCTCAAATTATCCCTATTTCTAAGGTTATATCTCTTTTCAGAGGGCTCCTGTTGAGGAGACCTTCCTCTGGATTGGGAACGCTTCTCTCTAGGAAGTGTCTGTTTGGTGTTTTCCCACTTCTTCTTAGGAGTAGTGAGATTATTTTTAATAAAAAAGTTTTCAGGATGTTCAGTTAGTTGGGGTTTTACTGGTTTCCCAACCAAACTATCTCTACCTAGTTCTCCATAGGATTTTTCAATAATTCCGGCAAGCTCATACGGTTGCTCAGTAATATCTGTTTCTTTTAGTTTTAGGTCGCCATGGATGCTGCTTCACCTTTAATGTTGGCTAATAGTACAGCCGAGACCTGTTTGAAATCTTTCAGTAACTTCATACCAAGATTTAAGGCAGGTTCTGGTCCATATTCATTTTGAATCTGTCTTAGGACGTCTGGTATTACCGCCATGGACGGAACACCATGTGTTTTTGTGTAGATTGAAGCAAAGACTGTACCCCAAGGGTCACAGTCCTCCACGTGTGGTGCAATCCCCATTGGTAAACAGATTGTCAGAATCCTGTGTTTCTCATGAGGTGTGCTATCAGGGAATACTGCCTCTATTTGAGTAATTTTTTGGGCTAACCAGAACGGAATTTGTTCCCGGGCAATTTACTGATTACTGACTGTATAGTCTGTGGTGTAATTTTGTTTGTGTTCCCCTGATGAGGAGTGTGCTGTGGAATTTCTATAGTAGGTTGGACTGTTAAAGTCTGCATGACATATTAAACCAATTGTCTATGTATTTTAATTAGCTGTTTTAGCTGAGCTAATAGTTCTGGACCTGCCATTCTTTCAATGTCAGGATGTGGTGTATAGCTGGCTAATACCAGCCATGTTGCTCCTGGTCTACCTAGTGGACCGAGCCTGGTAATGAGATTTTGATGTTGTAGGTTGCCATTAAACCAGAGCTGATGCTCTTGGTAAGTTAGTGGAATTTCAACGTCCTCGAAAGGAACGTTTTCTGCTGGAGGTTCCTCTACTTTGTAGTAGTGGAACTCGTGTGTTACTGAATTTGCTGCAGGAAACAGAATCCATGAATAGAATACCTCTGTCTGCCGATATTCATGTGCCTCTATTACAAAGATTACTTTACCACCTCTTGATGATACTCCATTTTCTATAAGTTTTAGAGTGATTGTTTTCCTTATATTTACCGGCATGAGTATAGCATCCGGGTCATTTTGTTGGAGATTTGTGTCGTCTAAAACTACCCGAGCTGCAGCTCTCTCCCTTTCGTCGTCACTATTCGTCATTTTGTTGACCGAAAGTTTGCAGTGCAAGTTTCAAGGAAACAAAGATTAGGTGCACAATATTTTGGAACACTGTATCCTTCAACGTTGAACAAACCAAAAACTAATACATAGGATTTTCGTCCTACTCAGTTTTGGTGGATATTATATCCTTTTTACCCACTCCAGTCGTCTTTTGGAGTATTTTACGGGAAAAAGGGGTCTGTGTGAAAAGCACGACTGAGTTACTCTAGTATCTAGCGTTAAATTATCGCCATACCAAACGGTGGGCCTCATGTAGTGTAGTTCCTATATTCCCAATATGCTCTGCGCATTGGAATAATATATCCTATAGATTTGAAGTAGGACTGAGGTCTACTAGGTCTCTATCGAATATACTAGATTTAATTGTGAGTGCCAGCTAGCTCAGAGGTCACTAGAAACGTATAAACAAGAAGGGATTAGTCTCTGACAACCGCATAAACATGACAACTTTGTTTCCCAAGAATAAGAAATGTATCTCTAGAGTCACGGAAACAATAGATAGTTATTTTACTCAGTCAATCGTGCATGCTTCGTTTCACCAGAGGTGCAGAGAAATAGAGAGACTGGCGTTTTCAATAAAAGGATTTATTGAACAGTCTTCTGTCTCATGCAAAGGAAATGAACTGCTACAATCATAATCCTGGTTGCAAAGTACAATGTGTACAGTACGAAGAGTATTATAAAATAATACTGTAAAAGCATGATATGGTTTCTAAGCCATAAAATACATAGAATACATACATTAATAAATATAGACTAAAAGTACTCAACTGGTGCTTCTAAAATACGCCTACCCCGGTGTACCTAACCTAGGTCTAGTACAAGGGAAGAAGTAAGTGAGGTATAGCTTAGTTTCAGTATTCTTTTGCCAAGAATCTATCCAAGAATTCTCTAAGGGTCTAATCAGCTCCGTACCTTGGTTTAGAATGAAGGAGGTCGGGTATCTCTCTCTCAGGACTTGATTTCCCAACAACCCGCAAGGGTAGGTTGGAAACACTGGAGCTGGATTTCTCGGCAGGAGAAAAGACAGCGCCTTTCTCAGTACGTCTGCTGGAGGGTCAGCTTCTTCGGCACTTGCTGTAGCAGGGCATCGGGCAAGTAGAACTGCTCCAAACCACTGTGTGTTTGCCTGGGCAAGTGTGGGCATATTTATACCTTGAAGGTGCCTAGTTTGACGTAAGGTTGGACATAATAACGTCATCAAGGACTCAGCTCTTTGAAAACTCCATGAGTTCTTGAATCAATTTTTAAGCAAGGGAAAGTCCCTGACTGCTGAAGGCAGGTTTTCCAAGAAATCGTTGCGGATTTTCGGAACTAGTGGAAGTAGCCATGCCGTATTTGGACTGCATAGGCTAAGTTTAAATATGGTTATGATTTCTATGCTTATATAAGGATAGGATGGTTTATACCTATATATGAGCATGAATCAGGAAAATTACACTAGGGTCCTAAATTCATATACAACAACACTGAGCACCAGACATCTGTGTATGATATCATGATTACTATTGTACTTGTTACCAACAGCAACGTAAGAAAATGGAGTCGAGCGCACGTGCCCCTACCCACTTCAACTATCTATCTCTGTCTGTGTATTTATTATGCTTGTAAAATGATGCTCTAGGGCCCTACCACATTATATTGTTCTGTAAATAGCTTACGCAACCATCCTACCTCTGGCAGTAACAAAAACTTTGGTCATATAACTTTCTCTTGCTCATTCTACAAATACAAACGTGGAAACTTGATTATTACAATACTGCAAGCAAAGTATATAGTAAATTTATAAGTGTGCTATTGCTCAAGTTTTTTTGTAGCATATTTATAAAGCGCGAAGTCGACCCAAAATTATGTAACCGATTCACATGAGCACCGTATTTACAGAACATTTTCAGACATGCGTAGATTATGTCATTTGTCTACAATAACAGGATGTGGACGTGACTCTGAGGCTCGAACACTGATTTCAAGCACCAAGTTCGACAGTATAACCGAATGACCACATACGCATATATATTAGCTGCCCTTTATGTGCCAAAAACTGCAACCTAAAGCTTTCATAGCCCTCTATTATTACAGCTACAACACTCCACTGAATGTACAACAAACCTTCATATTAGCAGAAATGCATCATGTCCACCATCTTTTGTGTGTGGAACTATGCATGAAAGTATGGTCAGTGATTCTGCATACCTTCCATGTTGGCCATGTTTTGGGACTTCACAGACATAATGACACATTTACGTTTTTGACCTGGGTGATGGCACCACAACAACATGGACACCTGAATCAGTTGATTTCTCAAATAGCTCACGACGAAGCCACGCCCATAACTCCGGAGTCATTTTTCACATCCTCGCCCAGCACTGGCATACATCAGGCCAGCACACTCCGCTTACGCTTACAGGAAAACACAACAACACTACATGGCCCAGATTTTCATTGTAATGATTTGCTAGTTCCAGGTCTAGATGTCAGAACGGCACACACACACACTCCCTCATGGCTGGTATACACCCACACCACACCCATCCAGCACAGGCGTCACAACACATGTGACCCTACCAATAAAAAAGACTGGGCGCACGTGCTCTACGCCATTTTAGAGTTACTCCCATCCCAAGCGCTGTGATGGCCCGTCCTGGTGGTTCGGACACTTCATGTAGGGCCGAACCACCGAACAGGGGGGCCCACTACCACTTATGTGTCCTCTTTGGTCACTGAGTTAGTGGTACCGCAAGGTCTGAGCAGGTGAGGAACCTGCGATAATGATGGTTGCACTTGTATGTCCCTTTCCATGGCAAAATCAAGACGCAGCACCAAATGTAAGACTTCTTGGTGGCAGAGCGGGAAGGCATGATGTAGAAGGTGTTCTGTACACAAAAAGGTGAGCAGTGAGGCCTGGGTGCGCACCGGAGGGAGTAGATGCGATACAGCAGACTGGATAGAAGAAAGCGATGCAGCGATTTAGGCGTACGCAGTCCTACATCCCCTATCTTATTGCATTTGTATTTTTTTTTCCAATAGCAGGAAAGTTTTATAGTCGGTCAAATGTCTGTCGCTTCCACATGCATAGAGAAGTAGATGAGTACTTTTTTTTATACTATATACACAAATTTACAATCTTATTTTTACAACCTTTCCTTTCTGAATTTGTTTAGCACTCGCGCCTCTGTTACTGTGCGCTGTACAGCTCGTGCCTTCGTGAAAGTGCACAGCACTGCTCACGCAGCGCAAGACATTTTCTATGCGAAAAAACTGGGATATGAACCTCACCTACGAATCGTAAATGCTTGTGCGTGTCTGTTTCCTTCTGTGCTAAACCATTGGCCTTTGCGTGTGACTTATTCTAAAACACTGCACGCAATTGGCCAGAGACAGACGCATTGCTCCATCCATGGCCTATTGCCATCTATTACGCGATTTCTGTGCGTAATAGACTCCAATAGCAGATTAGGTTTCAATTATCGTGCCCAGACACGGGCGTGATGATTGAAACCACGTGTACGACTGCGCACCACTTGTTTTCTATAACCGGATGTCAAACATTACTACTCTACTAATTGTTCATAAATCGAAGCCCATTAAACAAGGGGAAGGAAGGTGTGTGAAAGGGCGATGTTATTCTACTCCACATTAACATAGTGGCAATTACCAATCATAACATCTTTCTTTTACTATCATTTAGATGTGGAGCTTCAGGGTGCACTATGTCCTGGCACGTGGTGGAAGACACACCGGTGACAGAAAGGTGAGCTGCAAAAATTATTTTCAGTCACTCTCTCACTTACTCTCTCCTTTGATGAACAAATGACGCACAATCTTATCTTCCTTTTTTTGATCTAACAGGTTGTGTTTCACAAATTGGCATCCCCCCAACACCTCCAAAGCTCAACGTTTAGGAATTCTGCGATGATGCGTGGCCATCGTAACAATGCGTAGGAAGGTTGCTTCGACACTTGGTAGACCCTCTTTGAAGCACGCCAAAGGCACAAGGTGAGCAGAGAAGCTTGTTTCCGTAGCAACCAGAAGTCACCTGTGGGCGGAGAGAGTGGATACTGTGCAGCAACTTGAGTGCATAGGAATGTACTATCACCTCCGGGCAGTGGGAGTGGATAGGTTGCAACAGTCTGGGTGCGCAGGAAAGGGCAAACACCTCCAGACACTAGGAGTCAATGGGGTGCAGTGCTCTAGGTGCACAGTAATGAGAACTCACCGCAATGCAGTGGGAGTGCATGGGGTATAGCATCCTGGGAGTAAAAGAGCGCACAGTCTACAGACACCTCCTTGCAGTGGGAGTTGATGTAATATAGTAGCCTGGGTGTGCAAAGGCATAACGCAGAAATATACATGTGAAGTTGTATGTACTCTGCAATTACTAATTGTAAACTATCTTTCAGATCACTAAACTTGAGGGTGCACTATGAACCAGCACGTGGTTGGGGACACACTGAAGGCAAAAAGGTGAGCTGCAAAGATTTTCTCCAGTATCAACACTACCTCTCCTGCTCCATCTATTACTTTCTCTCTCTCAAACTTTCAATGTCTGTCTTTCTCTCTTTCTCTCTCTCTCCCTCTCTCTCTCACACTGTTTCTCTTTCGTCTTTCAAGTTATGAACGCTGCTGTCTACACTGCAGATAAATAAATCAAGGCTGAATTTAACACTGTCTGCAGTATAGATCCAAAGCAGAATTCAAGTTGTGAGCTCTGCTAAAAGCAGTGTTTGCAAAAGGTAAGCAGAGCGGCCTAGATACACAATGCCTCCAATTAAATGCGCTGCAAACAAACGATATTGTCCTGCATAATGAAGTGATCTCTCACCTCATTTTGTCTCATCTCTGAATCATTTTAAAGACCTGCTGGACCATACTGTAGATCTGAGCCAGCAAGCACTTCTCTACAGACACCTCTTCAGCGCGGGCCTACTAGAGGGGCGGGATGTATCAAGCACACTGCACACGTGCAAATATGCAATATTGCCAAGTGTCATGTTAATTTGTGATCTTTGACCTCATTCAGTCACATCTCTGTCTCATTTTAAATACCATCTATACCATAAGATAGGCCTAAGCCTACAAGCAGCTCTGCCCTACAGACTCCTGTTGAGGGTGATTCTGCGGGAGGGGTGGGGTGCACTACCCTGAGTGTGCATGTAAAAAAAAACGATCTTGCCTTTCGTAATGATGTAATCTCTCACCTCATTCAATCACATCGATCTAAATTTAAAGACTTATGTTTTGTTTTTGTTTTGCAGGTTACCTACGCTGCTAGCACTGGAGCCCATCTCACATTTTGTTTATTATAGTGTTATATTAAAGTTACGTTTCTATTTGTTTATTTCTGTTTTAATAAAAGTTAATTTTAAAAAAACTGAATATATACGTCTTCTTTTTTCTGACAACAATTGACTATTATTTACTGTGATAATCATCTGCTTAGAGAAGATTTTAAAATGAAAACTATTTAACATTTCAGTGCACCTACAAAAAATAATGGAAGCAACTCTTAGGCACATAAATTCTGAGTAATTATACAACTACAAGATTTCTATAAGTGTATCACTTTATAACAGCATAAGTACTGTCCGTCCGATTACAAAACAAATAAGGCACTGCCTTGAACCACCAAGGCTTCAGAGACTGCCGAGGCACACCCTGCATATTAAAATAAAGATCCTGAGTATGACAATTCACAGACTTAAGTTGCCTCGAACTCCTCGAACAATTAGTAAATAATTCTCTGGAAGGTGGCAGTCTCCTAGACTACAAAACTTCTCTGTACCCTTCCGCGCCCAATTCACATGGGACATTAACACAGTATTTGGGGACATATTTACAAGGAAGCCGTTAAAATTATACCCCTTAATTTGTAAAAGAATAACTGACGGGGCTCAAAGTTTTACTAAGAAAAGAATGATGTATAACTAGAAGTGTAATACCGGGGCTAACTCTTTACCAACTCTTTACCAGAGGCTGTAGCTGTGATTAACGGTTCCTATGATTTTTTCTTTAAAGTCAAGCACACTTACTGTTTGGATTAGCAACATTGTGTGCTGAACTTTTGATCTATGTGCTCAATTAAGTGTTCTATGAACTGTTACTATGGCAGTAAGCGGTTTGGGGGTAGGGCTCAAAGGTGCTGGCTGTACAGAAACAGTCATATTTACCCAAAGTCCTCTACATAACACAGGAGAAAGCAAACAGAGACGACAGAACACTGTGTACATTAGGAGGAAAAGAAGTACACAACTCTTCGAATTAACCTCAAAAGAGGACGCAAGCAATAGCCACTGGCGTTACAAAACCCCATGTACAATTTGCCTACTCTGAACTCAACAATGGGCAATTCTTTATCGATCCCAATCAGACACTGCTGCTTCACGTTTCACAGTGTGCACTTCATTAAATACTTTGTGGCTATTTAAAAGGAAGACGGTATTGTCGACATTCCAAAACTTAGGAGCATATTTACAAGGACGGCGTTAAAATTATCGCCACTTTAGCGGTATCAAACTGACGCTAAAACGGCGATAATGGACTTGAAAATCCTTTGTTGTCCTACCGGAAGATTTTTTCTACATTGCTGTTTGCTATGGCAGGGTGTGAGCCGAAGATCCCGCCCTATCATAGCAAACTTGGTTTGGATTTTGAAAGAGAGAACAGGGAAACCTGCTCACTCTTTCAAAATGCAAAGCAGATTGCTTTTCCCCACAGGGAGCTGCACATTAGCAGGTCCCCGTGTGGAAAAGTAATGACGGCTTCAAAAGGACGCGGGGAGCTGGCTAGGACCATAGAGACATTGGGGGTCCTCCCATGGTCCCCAAAGCTGTATATAAGCCTAAACAGTAAACAAGGCGATATAATTTCCACTACATTTTCGCCTTTTTTTTAAAAAAATGCGGCAAAATGGCCCTTGTTAATATGCCCTCAAATTTGCTATGACAGAGTGGGAACCTCAACTCCAACCCTGCCATACCAAAAGCAGTGTCCCAGGGGTAGGCACCCCGAACACAGCAGGAGCCGGCCCTGGGGAGTGGTGTTCCCCAGGGTCCTCGACTGCTCCAGAATGGGGGCCACGTGGCCCCTCTCCCACAACATAAAAAGCCCTGGGGGGTGGTGATCACCGGGGCTTAGAGGGACCTTTGAGCCCTCTGACCCATTTTTTTGAAAGCTCCAAAGAGTAGCGATCCCGGGGCTGGAGAGGGCCTTTAAGCCCCCCCTACCCAAGAATTTTACTAGGGGACTACCTTTGAGCCCCCCACCCGTTTATTTTTTAGCACCGAGGGATGGCGGTCCCCCAGCTACAGGGCCCCTCTGGACCCCCATCAAATAAAATATTTGACACCCCGGGATTTGTCCTCCCCAGGTAGCTAATTTGTAAACAACCACAGGAGCCCGTGCTTTGTTTAGATTTTTTTTTACGGCAGATCTATGCACCCTGCGCACATTTCTCAGTTTTTAGAAAAAATTACATTTTTTGGACCCTAGAGGTCCTTGTGGGACCCCCCTAAGCAGGCCTAGAGGGTCAACATATTTCTAACCTGGCCCTTTTATACATTTTGAACACTTATTCCACTGATTTCTAGACTCTCGCTTCTACAGAGGCACAAAATGGCTGCCAACACTTCCTGGTTTCAAATGTTGACAACCACTTGACAGCCAATTAGCATTCAGCGCGCAATCAGTACGGTGCGCTTAGGGTGCGCTCAGGATGCGCGGATCCACCACGGCCATAGATATATATGTACTTTTAAATGTGAATTTCTCATTAACTACTAAACAGCTTTACACCATTTAAGCAAAAGGCACGAGTCTGAACCAAGGACTACCTCTTTGCCAAATTTGGTGTAATTCCGTTCAGCAGTTCGGGCTGTAGCCGCGATGAATGGTTCCTAAGGAAAATTGCATGGGGAAAACACGTTTTGGGACCCCCCTTTTTTCTCGCCCCCCGCTTCACGAATCACCTTGAGACTTCCAGGATAGGAGCGGACCGGAGCACCCCACTAGTTTTGAAAATTTTGCGAACATTCGTCAACTGGCGCCAAAGTTATTCCAAATAGAATGTTGTGGATTTCCTATGGAAAATAGGTCCCAACTATAACTACCTACTGGCGACCGCCAGTAGGTAATATATATACATATATATATGGAAAAGAGTTTTCCATGTAAGCCCTCGATGATGCACATCAGAGTCCCAGAGGGTACAGGAAAGCAGCACATACAACAGCAGATCCAGGCAAGTTAAAGTTGTTCACTGCTTGTTTATTTTTCTTTTTTCATTGTTTCTCCATTAATTTTCAAGCATGCAAAGTGCAGGGTGCATCAGGAAACAAAAAAGATGACCTACGCGTTTCGGCCAGAGGCCTTCGTCCTATATATATGAGACTCAACTTTTTCAGCGGGGTTACCCCAGGACTCTTTGGCCTTCTTTTTTTCACTTTGTTTTTGTTGGTTTTAAGTCTCTGGGCACTTGACAACTGCTATTCAGTTCTAAAGTACATATGCTCTCCATATAAATTGTGTTTATGGACTGGTAATTCCCTAATTGGCTTATTCAATCAATCAATCAAAAATCTTTATTCGGATATTGGTAAATGCATATCAGCACAAGTCACATAATAACAGAAGGGAATACACAAATCTATTAGTCATAAAAACAATAAGATAAAATCTTACATAACAAAACATGTTAAGTCAAGTAAAAATAGTTAACAATAAAAAGCACAATAAATCATTTGAGGTATTGTGAGCTGATTAAAAACGAATCAATAAACAATATCCATTAAGTTAATATAAAACATGACCACAATATATCAAATTAGTACAATAAAACGAGCTTCATAAAGTGCACATTGTGTTTCGGGCGCATACTGCAATTTTTAGAAAAGCTACTACATGAACAATTAATTCATCATCTAGGCTGCACCTAAAGGAATAGGCAATTTTTTTTTTCAAGAATGGAATCAGAAACTGTTTTGCATATTGTTTGTAAAACTTACAAAAAAATAGGAAGTGGAGTGTTGTTTGCCCACTCCTATCATCACATGGGCATGGTAATTGATTTAAATTAGCAGTGTAGCCCAAAGGGACACACAATAAAAATGTCACTTTGCCAGCCCTTAAACGGAAGAGAAGTCCTCTCTCCCAACGACCTATTGATTTTAAAAGATAACTAGATGGTATATTTAATACATCCCGAATGGGCATATAAATGGCTACAGATGTTTTCTGGGCCTCCCTTTGGTGTCATATAGTGCTGTAATGATCATAAAGGGCCCCCAGGAGGACTTTTTTATTCATACTATCAATGTTGGTGGAATTTGTAAAAACCAATGCATTGTTAATACTACTCTCACTGCGGCAAGCCATGGTATTTCTTTTCCCTTGTCACACTTGTGACAGTCTGTTATTATCTCTCTAGTGAGGGACGCTGCAGGATTTTTCCAGATAGCGAACCAAAAAAGGTCAGGTCGAGCCTTTATGTAATCTTCAACATAGTTCAATTTTTATTCGGCGTGGGAAATATATTGTGAGGTGGAGATCGGTGAGTCCAAATTTTTTTTAAAGAATCCATTTTCTTCGAGCTGGTTTCTGTTACTCTTTGTGGAGCCCCATACCTCTGCGCCATCTGTAGCTATTGGAATGCACTGTGTTTTATACATTTTCAAGAGCGCTAACATTATCCCTTTCCTTTTGGGCTGTGGTAAACCAAGAATTGAATTAATAACTTTGGAGAACTTATTTCTGCTATATGCCACATGGTCAACCCAAGAACTATTGGCAGAAAAAACTAGCCCCAAATAGGGAAAAGTGCTAGTGCATTGTCATTTTTGATTGTCTACAGTAATAGTGTTTAAAAGATACTTTTTCGGACCACAAGACATGATAAACTATTTTTTAAATGGGTCCACAAATCTAAACTACCTATAAAATCCATAAAGCCCCATACTACAATACATAGGGCATTAGGTGTTCGGCCTATTAGGACTGCATCGTCTGAATGCAATAGGGTGGGGACAATCCCTCACTAGTTATATTGCAGCTCATTGAAGACAATGGTTGGCCAAGAGCTCGCATGTCTTTAACCTCAGCCCAGAAAGCAATTCCATTATTCAGTATGGCGACCTGTGCTAGTGCGTCCCAACGCTCATTCACGAGTTCTTCTTTCCTTTGTGAGACCACTACCATATACTTTTTTCTTAATGATTTGACAAGGGAGGGACTTCTGAGGGTTTTCGAGAGTGCCCTACGATGCTGTTATTAATTAGTGAACATTCACCATTAAACCATCTTGGTCCATGTTGTACTCCCGGGATTGGTTTAAATATTGTAGATTTAAAACCCTCGCATAATTTTGAGAAGAGGCCACCAAAGTCATCTGCGGCGTCCCTCAAGGATCCTCGCTGAGCCCCACCCTCTTCAACGTCTACATGAGCCCCCTCGCGGCCATCGCACGCCAACACAACCTCAACATCATCTCCTACGCCGACGACACCCAGCTGATCCTCTCCCTGACCAACGACCCCGCCGCCGCCAGAGCCAACCTTCACGAAGGGATGAAAGACGTAGCCGAGTGGATGACGACCAGCCGCCTGAAACTGAACTCAGACAAGACGGAAGTCCTCATCCTGGGCTCCTCGCCCTCCGCCTGGGACGACTCCTGGAAGCCCCCCGCCCTGGGCAGCGCACCCAAACCGACAGACCACGCACGCAACCTGGGCTTCATCTTGGACTCCTCCCTCACCATGACCAGACAAGTCAACGCCGTCTCCTCGTCATGCTTCAACATCCTGCGCATGCTACGGAAGATCTTCCGGTGGATCCCCACCGAGACCAGGAAGACGGTCACCCAGGCCCTCGTCACCAGCCGACTGGACTACGGCAACGCCCTCTACGCCGGAACCACCGCCAAGCTCCAGAAGAGACTCCAGCGGATCCAGAACGCCTCAGCCAGACCCATCCTCGACATCCCACGACACAGCCACATCTCCGGACATCTGAGAGACCTGCACTGGCTCCCCGTCAACAAAAGAATCACCTTCCGCCTCCTCACCCACGCACACAAAGCCCTACACGATCAAGGCCCGAGCTACCTCAGCAACCGCATCAACTTCTACGCTCCCAAACGACATCTTCGATCAGCCAGCCACGCCCTCGCCGCTGTCCCCCACATCCGAAGAAAGACATCAGGAGGAAGATCCTTCTCCTACCTGGCCGCCAAGACCTGGAACTCCCTACCGACCGACCTGCGCCTGACCCAAGACCATCTCTCCTTCAGGAAGAAGCTCAAGACCTGGCTATTCGAGCAGTAGCAGCACTCCCCCCCCCCCCCCCCCCCAGCACCTTGAGACCCTCCGGGTGTGTAGTGCGCTATATTAATGCCTGTGATTGATTGATTGATTGATAGAAGACACCAATTACCTCCAGATTAAGACAAACATGAATCAATAAGACTCGGGTAGTTCCTAACCATCTTAAACACGCATTGGCATAGCCAATAGGTCTCGCTTTTGGGACCTTATAATTATTTAGTTATGCAGCACAATATCGTTGGTGCAACAACATCAACTGTTGCTTGGCTAAACACTTATAAGGTAGCCAAAAGCGAGACCTATTGGCTATGCCAATGCTTGTTTGTTTTTGATTTGCCAATTGAAGATTGAGGACACTACTTGGACTGGAAAACAAAAAAGATATGATTTTTTTAGGCGCGCAAAATATAACATTTTAAAAAAGGACTCTGGGAGTTTGGGTAAAAGAGGTGTGCATAAGGTGGTGAGGGGGAGGGGAAAAGCTGCACACGAGGGAGTGAGAGAAACGGCAGAGGGAGAAGCACACAAAAGTAGGGGACAGAGAGAGAGACGAACACATGGTGTGGGGAAGAAGCACTCGAGAGACTGCGCAGTTCACAATGGAAGCAGCAGCACAAGAAGCTGGGGAAAAGCACAAGAGGGAAAGAAAAGCACAGAGCGCAGGGGGTGATAATACCTTGTGTGGCAATAGTGAGTCTAAGTGCATAGTTGAGACGCTCAATGCACATGTGGTGAAACAATGGGCACACACCAGTTAACCTTGTGGTGAAGGTGAAACAAGGCATGGTAAATTCATTTTGAGCAAAGTAAAAACAGCCTACTTGTGAGACGGTAGTTGCTAGGTATTAGTTGCTAGGTATTAAAGGAGACCTGCGGCTAGTGAACCCCGTTATACTGCTTAGGGTGGCAGGCATGCCTTGGGCCCAGCTTTGAAGAAAGAGGATGGGCAGCCAGTCAAACAAGGAAGCCGCGGGCATCTGTTCTGCAGGGAGTTAAAGGAGCTGGACAGGGCCACAGTAGAGTTAATGCACAACTAAGATAACTGGCACACATGACTGTTTCATTGTAGCATTTCTAAAAGCAAACTATATCAGTTATGAAAGATGATGTGTTTTGATTATGCAAGACGCATGTGATTGAGATTACCAGTGGCAGCGTGAAAGTGTTAAATGGTAATAGACCGCGAGAGAAGGGACAAGCACTGGTGTTGCCAATAGGTCTCGCAGTAGGAAAGTTGGAGCTATTGGTTTTGTAAATGACAAAGCCCTTTATGTTTTTAAAATGAAAACAAAAATAAAAGGCATTGTTATTTGCAATTGTAATAGCTCAAACTCTCGTGAATGCGAGACCTATTGCATTGCAAATGCTTGTCTGTATGGGGATTGCTGAGAAATGTACACCGTACGCTGGTTTAGATGTAAAAGAACACACGTGCACCTCCACAGTGGAGCATCTATCCCCAAAGCCAAGATGTATTGTTATGAACGACCTGGCACTTAAACTGTATAAATCTACAAAAGGTGCTTTAAAAAAACACCTAAAGAAATATTAGTGCCTGCTTCGTTCATGCACCAAACAGAGGCCTTGAACTAAAGAAGGGTCACCAATACAATGAGTCAGCTGAGCGGCGTGTACAGCCCAGTGTAACTAGACACCCCCAGAGGCGGCGGTGATCGGTTGGGGCACTCAAAGGCATTCTCCTTGGGGAAGTCCTTACAGCGTCAATCACCCGGCTGTGAAGACAGCACAGCTCGGGTAGAATGAGGGAATAAAGGCGCGTGTCTCGGCTCAGAGTGTGACCGGCCGAGGTTCAGGGAGTGTGTGGCGCGTGAGTACCCGGCAGGTCAGGTCGTGCACGCGGGAGGAGGCAGAAGGCTCACGAGGGTACTGTGGGGACTTCATTTCACCGTGGTGTTTTAGCATCCACGGCCCCTGGTGTGCACATTGGTGCTGGCAGATAGCGCCCACATGACCGCCCACTTACTTCAAGGAACTCAACTCCTGGGAGAGATATTAGTCAGTGAACGAGGGTGGCAATAGAACTGAAACCTAGATGGCGGAGATAGGACTTCTAGATCAGCATGAGGGGAGAATTTAGTCTGACGTGAACGGAATGCGAGTAAAGGTGAAGACATGGGAAATTTCGGCGAGATAGAAGGGGATTAAACATAACGGAAGAATTGGGTTTAGATGAGTGACCGGGGGTGAGATGGAAGTGGACAAAGAAAAGGATAGAAAAGCACAAGGGAGAGCAAACGATGTGAAAAGAGACGAGGGGGAGCCACGGCAGATGGAAGTGAAGGGACTACAGGAAGAGGAATGGAAGTAAACAGATGGTTGGAGACGGGCTACGGGGGATGAATTGAGATCGGCAAAAAGACAAAAACGTAAAATAGACTCTGAGGATGGGGAAAAACTGGAGGCAGAGATTCTGACTGAAAGGACACCTATTTGGAAAGACGCCATGGAGTCATAACAGTGACAATAGAAAGAACGCGATGGAGGTGTGAGAAGATGGTGTTGTGGGGAAAAGAGGCTTTTAAGCGCTGGAACTGGAAGTCTAAAAGGCAGGAAAGCGATGAATCGGCGAATACCCATCGTGGGTCTAATGCGTTACAGCAGAGATATGAGCAGGAGCCGGGAGGTGTCAAGAGGTGCAGCCAAGCGGGGTGAGAAATGGAGGCGCCAGGACAAATGGAGGAGGAAGGAAGAGGGCAAAGGGCAAGACAGACTCAAACAAGAAGGACTGGGCGAGAAGGGAGAGGGGATGCCAGCAGGGAGAGAGGAGGAAAGGTGGGAGGGAACACAGCCTGGGGGAAGCTGGCTGGGGAGGGGGAGGAGAAATGCAAGTAAGGCTGTGCGCGGGGAGAGAGAGGAGAGGTGCTGGAGCTGGGGAACAGATGGCCGTGAAAGTTTATGGCCCAAAAGCGCGTGCCTGTATAAATATAGCCAATAGGTCTCGCTTTTTGGACCCTATAAGTATTTAGTTATGCAGCAGAATATCCTTGGTGCAACAACACCAACTGTTGCATGGCTAAACACTTATAAGGTCCCAAATGCTTGACCTATTGGCTATGCCAATGCTTGTTAATCTTGTTAACTATCCACTCCCAAGCTGCGTGGCACCACATCCAGGTTTGAATCTTTCAGTCTCTTTGCTCTGTTGCGTTTGTACACAATCTAGCGAGTTCTAAGTAGCCACCTCCCTCTCCTCTTTAAAACTTCACTCATAGTGCACCTCACTTTAATCAAATGGGTGGAATGCTGCTTATTGAGGGCGACCCCTACATGAAGAGAGCCCTGGCACAAAACAAGGAAAAAATACATTGTAAAAGTGTGATACACAAAAGAAGGGAAGGGAGGGAACGGAAGAAGGTAGATAGATGTGATAGGAAGAAATAGAGAAGAAGGAAGAAAGAAATAGGGGACGAAGAGAAAGAAACACAAGCCGAAGAAATAGGAGAAGGAAGCAAAAAAGAATGAAATAAACAGAAAAATAAAGAAACAGATGGAGGGGGAAAAAGGAAGAAGAAAAAAAGGAGAGGTGAAAAGGGAGGGAAAGGCTGGAAAGGCAAGAAGATGGAAGTGTGAGAAATAGAGAGAACGCTGATGTCGTACAAGTTCTTGAGACACCCTCTCCTCAGCACCTTTCTGGTAAACTCTGTCGGAGGAATGAGGAAGCGAGCGGCGTGCTGAGTGCTGCACTCGAAGCATGCAGGGTAACAGTGTGAGGAGCAGAACTGAGGAGAGACAGACAGGCAGGCACAGATGAGAGACAGACAGGCACAGAAGAGAGACAGGCACAGAGGAGCGGCTGCACGGAGAGAGGAGAAACGATAGGGGGGGACAGCAGTGGAGAGGAGACACAGGGGCCGAGGATAGACAGACAGGAGTGACAGATACAGTGGGGGAGAGATGGCGCAGAACGAGAAGCACACATGAGAAAGCGGCACAGAGGAGAATAGATAAGGGGGTGAGCCACAGAAGAGGGCAGCAGAGAGGCAGCCGAAGCCGAGAGTAACATGGAGAACAGACGGACACGAAAAGGAATAAATAACAAGCATAGCTAGAGAGCAGCGGAGTGATCGAGGATAGACAGCCACAGAAGAGGGCAGCAGAGAGGCAGCCGTAGCCGAGAGTAACATGGAGAACAGACGGACACGAAAAGGAATAAATAACAAGCATAGCTAGTGAGCAGCGGAGTGATCGAGGATAGACAGACAGGAGTGACAGATACAGTGGGGGAGAGATGGGGCAGAACGAGAAGCACACATGAGAAAGAGGCACAGAGGAGAATAGAATAAGGGGGTGAGCCACAGAAGAGGGCAGCAGAGAGGCAGCCGAAGCCAAGAGTAACATGGAGAACAGACAGACACGAGGAGAAACGATAGGGGGGGGACAGCAGTGGAGAGGAGACACAGGGGCCGAGGATAGACAGACAGGAGTGACAGATACAGTGGGGGAGAGATGGGGCAGAACGAGAAGCACACATGAGAAAGAGGCACAGAGGAGAATAGATAAGGGGGTGAGGCACAGAAGAGGGCAGCAGAGAGGCAGCCAAAGCCGAGAGTAACATGGAGAACAGACGGACACGAAAAGGAATAAATAACAAGCATAGCTAGAGAGCAGCGGAGTGATCGAGGATAGACAGCCACAGAAGAGGGCAGCAGAGAGGCAGCCGAAGCCGAGAGTAACATGGAGAACAGACGGACACGAAAAGGAATAAATAACAAGCATAGCTAGAGAGCAGCGGAGTGATCGTGGATAGACAGACAGGAGTGACAGATACAGTGGGGGAGAGATGGGGCAGAACGAGAAGCACACATGAGAAAGAGGCACAGAGGAGAATAGATAAGGGGGTGAACCACAGAAGAGGGTAGCAGAGAGGCAGCCGAAGCAGAGAGTAACATGGAGAACAGACGGACACGAGGAGAAACAATAGGGGGGACAGCAGTGGAGAGGAGACAGAGGGGCCGAGGATAGACAGACAGGAGTGACAGATACAGTGGGGGAGAGATGGCGCAGAACGAGAAGCACACATGAGAAAGAGGCACAGAGGAGAATAGATAAGGGGGTGAGCCACAGAAGAGGGCAGCAGAGAGGAAGCCGAAGCTGAGAGTAACATGGAGAACAGACGGACACGAAAAGGAATAAATAACAAGCATAGCTAGAGAGCAGCGGAGTGATCGAGGATAGACAGCCACGGAAGAGGGCAGCAGAGAGGCAGCCGAAGCTGAGAGTAACATGGAGAACAGACGGACACGGAAAGGAATAAATAACAAGCATAGCTAGAGAGCAGCGGAGTGATCGAGGATAGACAGCCACAGAAGAGGGCAGCAGAGAGGCAGCCGAAGCTAAGAGTAACATGGAGAACAGACGGACACGAAAAGGAATAAATAACAAGCATAGCTAGAGAGCAGCGGAGTGATCGAGGATAGACAGACAGGAGTGACAGATACAGTGGGGGAGAGATGGGGCAGAACGAGAAGCACACATGAGAAAGAGGCACAGAGGAGAATAGATAAGGGGGTGAGCCACAGAAGAGGGCAGCAGAGAGGCAGCCGAAGCCGAGAGTAACATGGAGAACAGACGGACACAAGGAGAAACGATAGGGGGGGACAGCAGTGGAGAGGAGACACAGGGGCCGAGGATAGACAGACAGGAGTGACAGATACAGTGGGGGAGACATGGGGCAGAACGAGAAGCACACATGAGAAAGAGGCACAGAGGAGAATAGATAAGGGGGTGAGCCACAGAAGAGGGCAGCAGAGAGGCAGCCGAAGCCGAGAGTAACATGGAGAACAGACGGACACGAAAAGGAATAAATAACAAGCATAACTAGAGAGCAGCGGAGTGATCGAGGATAGACAGCCACAGAAGAGGGCAGCAGAGAGGCAGCCGAAGCCGAGAGTAACATGGAGAACAAACGGACACGAAAAGGAATAAATAACAAGCATAGCTAGAGAGCAGCGGAGTGAACGTGGATAGACAGACAGGAGTGACAGATACAGTGGGGGAGAGATGGGGCAGAACGAGAAGCACACATGAGAAAGAGGCACAGAGGAGAATAGATAAGGGGGTGAGCCACAGAAGAGGGTAGCAGAGAGGCAGCCGAAGCTGAGAGTAACATGGAGAACAGACGGACACGAGGAGAAACGATAGGGGGGGACAGCAGTGGAGAGGAGACACAGGGGCCGAGGATAGACAGACAGGAGTGACAGATACAGTGGGGGAGAGATGGCGCAGAACGAGAAGCACAAATGAGAAAGAGGCACAGAGGAGAATAGATAAGGGGGTGAGCCACAGAAGAGGGCAGCAGAGAGGAAGCCGAAGCTGAGAGTAACATGGAGAACAGACGGACACGAAAAGGAATAAATAACAAGCATAGCTAGAGAGCAGCGGAGTGATCGAGGATAGACAGCCACAGAACAGGGCAGCAGAGAGGCAGCTGAAGCTGAGAGTAACATGGAGAACAGACGGACACGGAAAGGAATAAATAACAAGCATAGCTAGAGAGCAGCGGAGTGATCGAGGATAGACAGCCACAGAAGAGGGCAGCAGAGAGGCAGCCGAAGCCGAGAGTAACATGGAGAACAGACGGACACGAAAAGGAATAAATAACAAGCACAGCTAGAGAGCAGCGGAGTGATCAAGGATAGACAGACAGGAGTGACAGATACAGTGGGGGAGAGATGGGGCAGAACGAGAAGCACACATGAGAAAGAGGCACAGAGGAGAATAGATAAGGGGGTGAGCCACAGAAGAGGGCAGCAGAGAGGCAGCCGAAGCCGAGAGTAACATGGAGAACAGACGGACACGAGGAGAAACGATAGGGGGGGACAGCAGTGGAGAGGAGACACAGGGGCCGAGGATAGACAGACAGGAGTGACAGATACAGTGGGAGAGAGATGGGGCAGAACGAGAAGCACACATGAGAAAGAGGCACAGAGGAGAATAGATAAGGGGGTGAGCCACAGAAGAGGGCAGCAGAGAGGCAGCCGAAGCCGAGAGTAACATGGAGAACAGACGAACACGAAAAGGAATAAATAACAAGCATAACTAGAGAGCAGCGGAGTGATTGAGGATAGACAGCCACAAAAGAGGGCAGCAGAGAGGCAGCCGAAGCCGAGAGTAACATGGAGAACAGACGGACACGAAAAGGAATAAATAACAAGCATAGCTAGAGAGCAGCGGAGTGATCGAGGATAGACAGACAGGATTAAACAAGCAATGCGCAATGCTGGGGGAGGGGGAGGGGGAGGGCCATTAGCCTGTAAGAACTTGCAGCAAAATCAAAGGAAGGGTGGGAGGGACATTGGGGAACAGATGGCCGTCAAAGTGCGGGCCTGTGGCCACGTGAACTCGAAGAAAACCGCACGAAAAAACCTGTGGTTTCATGAGTATTTTGAGCACTTGAATTCTCCCCATTTCCCATTCCTTCGGAATGGAAAAGGTGAGACCTAAAAATGCTTCGGGTCTCAATTGCGCTTTTTTTTATCACACCAGGTCCGATGACGCTGCTGCGAGAGGGGAGCTATTAAAAGCTTACAGGGGCTAAAATCAATAAACGAACAGCCTTGGCAAGGTCCGGCAGGCTGGAGCTTTCACTCTGAAGACTGATATAGCCTGCAGTTCATCTTAAAGTGCTCGATTTCCTGAAAATCTAGAATCAACTACTCTCTAAGAATTATTTCCAGTGACAGGGTTTTACCCTGTGAACCAAAGACATGCAACAACAGAGCTGCAAAACACGAAACGTTTTTGAACCTGAGCAGCCATGCACTACGCTTTGAAGTTTTCCTCTAAAAGACTAACAAAATTATATTTAAACAAGTAGTGCAGCCGATGCATAATGGTATCGCATTAAACAGGACTGAAACCATCATGCTAACGAAACAAGCCTTGGCCGCACGCGCCCGCTCAAAGTTAAAACAAGCGTGCGGCGAGCGATGCGCTTAATGAGCATGAGGAATGCCATATGGCGCCTCTGCTAATGCATTGCAAGCTGTAGGCCGGCGGTAGCATTTTTTGAAGCCCTTACTTCAAAAGCGCTGGGTCAGGCGAGACCTAAAAAGAGATCTTTGTAGTTGACTCCTGAATGTCAGATCATTGTCCTGCCACTCTCAAGATGTTTTATCCTTGATAACTGATGATGATCCGGACATCTTTTTCTTCACGGAAACTTGGCTGCATGATCAGTCTATGGCGGTCATGAATCTAGCCCTGCCTGTGGGATACACCATGCATTCCCTCCCCCGCAATGCTAGAGGTGGAGGTATAGCAGTTGTGGTAAAATCATGTTACCCCTGCATTTGGAAACCTATCACCATAGCAGGATGTGAGAGTGCCCTTTTTAACATCTCAGTGAACCCCCACTTCACTTTTACGGGACTACTAATATACATGCCCCCTGGTCCTGATGGCGCTTTTTGCCAAAGCCTCCCGGAGGTGATCTCCTCCCTAGTTTTAAAAACAGCTAATTTTACAATCATAGGCGACCTTAACCTGCATATGGACGCTCCACTCTCCAACTCGGTCCATAGCTTGTTAGCTGATCTTGAAGCGCTTCAATTGACCCAATTGGTACTACTACCGACCCATACTGGTGGCCACATATTAGATCCCGTCCTGACGAATCTTGCGACTAATATCTCAGTGCTGCCTCCCAGACCTATGGCCTGGACTGATCACCATTTGATTGATATCCGTATAGTCAATACTTTACCTCCCCCGAGAAACAACACCCCAGCCAGTTTCAGACGCCCCTGGAGAAACTTGAATTTAGAGCATTTCCATCAGCTATTGATGAAATACCATCCTTCACCTCCTACTGAAGTCTCCCGTGGCTATGATAGTTTCTGCGAATGGCTCAATCAGTCACTAGATATGCTCATTCATGCCAAGTGGTGTAAGACCAGATCCAGTCCTTCTAGCCCTTGGTATGATGAATCTCTCAAAACACTTAAAGCCTCCTGTAAAAAAGCAGAACGCGCATGGCGTAAAACTTATGATACTGACCTCAAGGCGGCCTACAGGGCCTGCACTAGAGTGTATCATAGGGCCATATGTGCAGCTAGGGCTGCTTTTTACGCTCAGGAGATTAAGAATAGTACAAACCCCACTAAGGTCATCTTCAGGGTGTGCAAGGACCTTACAAGCAAGAGGACAGACATTGCTACTATTGAACCCTCCATGGCACACTGCGAGGATCTAGCCTCGTTTTTTGTAGAAAAGGTGGAGGCCATTTATAGATCATTTTCTCAGCTTCCCATCAGGGAGAATATGTCTACATCCTTGGCTCTCAAACCACTGCTAACTATCCCTAGTCCAACTTGGGATGAGTTTTTAGCTTTGACGACAAAAGTCAAATCCGGTTCTCCGGATGATTCCATGCGACCCGCTCAATTCCGGCAATTTGCTGAATGCTGTTATCCTGCCCTGCACGATCTCATCAATCTGTCCTTCAGTACGGGCAGCGTTCCCAAGGCTTGGAAACAGGCGATGGTCATTCCGATCCTTAAAAAACCTGCCCTCGATCCGACTAAGCCAGAACACTATCGGCCCATTTCCCTTCTTCCTTGGCCAGCCAAACTAGCGGAAGCGCATGCTAATCGTATTCTATCATCTCACCTGCAAGAAACGAATCTACTGGATAATTCCCAGAACAGATTCCGTGCAGGTCATAGCACCGAAACTGCTCTTTTGGCTGTGGTGGAGCACATCAGGAAGATGTTGGATCAGGGTCAGACGGCGGCACTGATCCTTCTGGATCTTAGTGCCGCCTTTGATACGGTGTCCCATCAGATTCTCTTACATCGTCTGATGGAGGCTGGAGTTGGAGAGATGGCATTTGAGTGGTTCCGCTCCTTTCTTAAGGATCGAGGTTTCAAAGTGTCTACACCTCCTTTTGTCTCTGCTTCACGCCCTATTCTTCAGGGCGTTCCCCAAGGTTCGGCTCTTAGCCCCACTTTATTTAATTTATATGTTCAGCCTTTGGCGGAGGTAGCCCATAGTTTTGGTCTTTCCTTAGTGTCGTTCGCCGATGACACGCAGCTGGCGGTGGCACTTAATGGTGACTCTAACATGGACGCCCCCACCTTCCAGTCAGCGTTAAAAGCTGTTTCTGGCTGGATGGCGAACAACCGACTCCAACTTAATGCC
Organism: Lissotriton vulgaris; assembly: GCF_964263255.1. Classification (NCBI taxonomy): domain Eukaryota; kingdom Metazoa; phylum Chordata; class Amphibia; order Caudata; family Salamandridae; genus Lissotriton; species Lissotriton vulgaris. The sequence continues at coordinate 870,151,273 of NC_141699.1, forward strand.
TCTAAGACCGAGGTCATTATTTTTGGTAAAGAAAGTGGGCTATGGGGAGATCAATGGTGGCCCACTGATCTTGGCCCTGCTCCCACCCCTGTGAGTGAAGTCAGAAACCTCGGGGTGTGGTTCGATGATAAGCTTTCCTTTACCTCCCATACTAAACGTGTGGCTGGCGTATGTCTAGGTACTCTGCAATGTCTGAGACCTATTTTTAAGTTTTCTGATGCTGAGACAAGACAGATTATAGTCCAAGCTCTGGTTCTTACCAGATTGGACTACGCCAACTCTCTGTTTTTGGGCTTAAATCAGGCCGAACTATCTCGCCTTCAGAGGGTCCAAAATGCGGCGGCTAGGATGCTTGTCGGCCTCCCGAAATTTGTCTCAGCTCGCCAAACTATCCAGAATCTCCACTGGCTACCGATTGAGCAAAGAGTTAAGTTTAAAGCCCTCTGCTTAACTTTTAAAATTCTTAAACTAGCTTCCCCTCCTATTCTTTCACAGACTATCCTGCACTATGTCCCTGCTAGAGCTCTTCGGTCTGCGGGATTGAACCTTGCCACGGTGACGCGTTTTAAACGAGCTAGAATGGGTGGACGCTCGTTCTCAGTGCTGGCGGCTGTCCTCTGGAACTCTCTGCCAGCTCCACTCCGTTCAATCCCTGACTTGCTTCTTTTTAGGAAGGCTTTGAAGACCTTCCTCTTTTCCACAGTTTAGTCTTGTCTTCTTGCCTTCGCCTTCTTCGATGTGTTGTGTTATCCAATTCTCCAAGCGCCGGGACGCCTCTTGGCTGCGGCATCCGTGCGCTATACAAAAAAATAAATAACATTATGGACAATCGATGGAGGCTGTATCCACAAGCTCAAGACAGTACGTGATGAGCTTGAGTGAGTGGGCTGTTTTCTTTTAGAACTGGTGGGTTTTCCAGGCTTCCTTTTGCGCTTGGCCACTGGAACTGCGGCAGGCGCTAATATGTCCATATTTGACTGTGATTCAGGCATATCAGCACCCTTAGAGCTGCCACTAGAGAGAGTTATATTGTTAGCACCTGTACCATGGGATATCATGAAGCTGGATTCAATTATAGGCGTAGGACTGGCTGCAGATTGGGTAGCTGAATCTACTGGCAACCCGCCTGCTTTTGGACCATTCAGTAATGCCTCACTTCTAGGTAAGCATTGTTCAGTGAGTTTAATTTCACTAGAAATAATGCTGACAACCCTTTCTAACATGCTATCTGTACTAGTGGTAGCAGAGCGCAGAGTCAGTGTCCCTGTTCTCTTCCACATGATTAACACTTAAAGACTGCTTCAAAGTAGTGGTGCACTCACCTCAGTCACCTAATCATTAGCTGTTAGTAGATGAAAGAGGGGTAGCCCAGCCCTGACTCTTCCTGGCGCTGATGGGCGCAGACGGCCCCACCCTTGGCCCAGGTTTTGTCTGGGCATGTCCACGCAAGTCCTGCTCTGCGGGAGACAGGCAGCGACTCTATGGCCATCAAGTTGGCAGCGTCAGCCGCATTGTTAGCTGGGGGCTGTAGTCCCTGGTCATGGCAGCCAGCAGCAGGCAGTGATGGTGTTATGGACTCCGCGCTGCAGGAGACCGGCAGCGTCTTTATGGCTCTCGCGCCTCCAGGCTTGTCACGTTTGCGGCATCAGCAGTGTTGTTAGCTGGGGGCTGTAGTTCCTGGTCATGGCAGGCAGCAGCAGGGAGTGATGGCGTTGTGGATCTTGTGCTGCGGGAGACCGGCAGCATATGTATGGCCCTCACGCCACGTGGCACGTCTCGTTGGCGGCGTCAGTTGTGTTGTTAGTTGGGGACTGTAGTCCCCGGTCACATCAGGAAGCATCAGGGAGTGATGGCGTTGTGGATCCCCAGTTGCTGTGATTAATAGTAGATCTCCTTTCCCCTGACATACTCAAGGGTGAATGTTGGGGGCTGGTGTTAAGCTCGACCCCCCAACATCCTTTCCGTTCGGGGTTCGGTTTCTTCTCCTCATTTGGCCGCAGCTGGTTTCAGCCTCGAGACCTGGTCAGGGTCACGGCAGTCTGTTGGCTTATTTGATTTCCTACTAAGTCCCTAATACAGTGCACAGGTGTGCCCAGGGCCTGTAAATCCGAGACTACTAATGGGCCTGCAACAGAAGTAGTTTTTCAAAGCTGTCTCAGACTTGCCACTGCAGTGACTACGCTCAGTTTTCAACTACCATGTTGACTTGGCAAAGTGTACCTACATGCCAGGCCCTTCCCTTTTCTTACATCTCAGTCACCCCTGAGGTAGGCCCATGGCAGCCCCATGGGGAGGGTGCAGTGTATTTAAAAGTTAGGACGCATAGTGGTGTCATTTTGAATGTCCTAGTAGTGAAATACTGTGTATTTATCGATATTTTCATATTAAATTTGCCAGAATTGTATGTTTTTAGGGTATTATCTTTTTTTAATGACACTTTTATGATTGTACTGTGTCTTTTATGATTAAAATTATCGAATAAAGACTATTTGAACTGAACTGAACTGAACTGAAAAACTGTGTATTTCGTTGTCACAGTTGAAAGGCTAACTCTCCCCTAGGTTAACAAAGGAGCTGCTTGGTAAAACTTTACCAAGGTAGCTTGCCAGTGGAAGCTGATAGAAAAATAGAGTTTAGTATACCTGAACTCAGGATTTAAAAATACATCTTTTAGTAAAGATAATTTTTCTTTTATGTGTTTGAAAATAAAAATTTTAGAAAACTGGTATTTTCTTGTCTAACCATCCTGTATGCTTCTGCCTTTTGTATATTCCCTGTCTGGGTTTAGAGTGACAGGAACAGGGGATGTGCATTCACACTTGACAGACACAAGGGGGGTTGAGGTGTGTCCTGCCTTCTCTGGGTGACTCATTGCCAGGCTGAATAGACCTGGCTGCATTTAGAGTACTGGGAGGAGCTGTTGCTTTCACCTGAATGGACTGTGGCTGCCTCTCACAAAGCTGTCTCCACCTCCTGTGGTGAACCTGGCCTGAGCCATGCTGGACTGGTTTAGGTGTGCCAGAGAAATCCTGTTTGTACCAACTTCAAAAGAAAATGTGGTATAAATATTGGGGCACTGACCCCCAGAACTTTAGATTACTATTCGACTAGGGAACCTGCCAGGAAGAAGAGCTGGAGGAGAGACTACCACTTTGCTGCGTGCTTTTCTGGGTTGGCCTGCAGTTGCTGAATTTGTCTTGGGCAGGGAAAGGACTGCACTGTGCTTTCTGCATCCTAAGTATCTCTAAGGGCTTGATGTAGAGCGTGTCTCCTGTTGGAAGCATCTTCTGGGTACCGGCTTCTAGAACTGGATGTTTCAGCTGCAATAGAGGAGAAAAAGTAACCTGACGCCATCAATGACGCCGCTGCCAACTCCGTGAACTGAAAGCACCGCTGAGGGCATAGTCACACTTCGTACCGCAACCCAATTCTCGCCCACGACGCTGTCTGACGCCACCACTGTGCTGCTGCTTTCATCGTGATCTGTGGGCACCACACTCCGCACTGCCCCGCTTCACACCACAGCCCTGGTATCTCCAACTATGCAGCAATGCCATCACCAATGACCCTGCGTGCACCATGACCTGTGGACACCATTCGTGGAGAACACGGAGCACCATCCCACTATGCACTGCAGCCCTGGGCTCACCGCCGCAGCCGCTCTAAGCTGACATTGACACAGTGGTTTGGGAGCACCTCTCGTAGGTTTTTAGATGTATCACCCCATCTCACACCGCAGTCTTGGTCCACTGACATCAACACCATCTACTCCAGATCGTCAACTGACGCCGCTGCTTGTGCCGCGACCTGTGGGTTCCACAAAATCCATTGCCCCATCTCGAACCGGAGCCTTGGGTCTACCATCGACAGCGCTTCAGCAATGATGATGCCGCTGCTTGCACCGTGACCTGTCAGCACCGCTTCACACCACAGCCCCGATGCCTGTCGACACCGGCGCTCCTGACTTCAAGCTCATGGATTTTGACCTGCAACGCGTGTGACTTCGAAGGCATGACAACTCTTGCACTGATGTCCAAAATGGACGCCTGCAGACACCACTCCTATGGAGCACACCACAAGGTCCGATGCCTGCATCTTCAAAGGTTCTGTTTTACAGGTCTTGACACTGTAGCTGGCCCGCAATGCCACAACCAGCCATAACTTTTGGATTTGTTTGTTCACAACGTTGTGATAGCCCCAGACGGAGCTATCAACTTCAATGAACTGTATATTAAAAAGTCTATTTTTGCTTTATTTGTATTTGGTGTCGTTTGAACAATCATCATGACATTTTCCCACAAAAGTGTCAAGGTATCTGTTTGTCACGGAAAGTTTGGGGGTGATCCGTGCAGTGGGGAGCAAGAATTTGGGGTGCAAAATAAGGGTGCGTTTCTAATGTTAATTCCCATAGGATCCATTAGCCATACCAATAGCCCGAACTGCTGAACGGACTTACACCAAATTTGGCAAGGAGGTTGATGTTGGCTCAAGGAAGTGTCTTTTTGTCTATTTGGTGTAAATCTGTTCAGTAGTTTTAGAAAAATGTAAGCCTAAAATTATAGTGATATCTCTGGTTGTGAAGCCCTCACGAACAAAGAAGACCTTGTGTAGGAAAATGCACTGCTCTGATTGGCTGCCAACACTTCAACCAGGAAGTGTTGGCAGCCATCTTGGGAATCAGCTTCACAGAATCTCCTAAAAAATAAGTAAAAATAAATAAAAAGGGGTAGGGTAGGAATACCCTTACCTCCAAGCCATGGTCTTCGGGTCCCCATGGGACTCCACTAAGGCAGAAAAGCATTTTTTTTTAAATTGTTGCGCTATTCGTTATTTTGCAGCAAAAAAAAATAATAACCCCCAGGTGGGTCCAGCCCCGGGGCATGTCATAAATATAGGAGGGGGCACACAGGGCACCCCTCCTAGGGCTTATCAGAGCCCCGGGGAACGCTACCTCCCCGGGACACTTTTCATTATTAATGTGGGGAGGTCCACCCCACTACCCCTCCTGTCACCTCTAGTATGTCCCATACAGTGGGATTGCCAAGAGGTTTTCAGAGGCCACGTCACCTGTCTCAACAACTCTGCAAACTAGGCTCCTGGCGCACTACTAGTTGGGGGATGAAGTCCACTTTACTCCTGAGAGGCCTTAGTTGTCAATAAGTCCTCCTTGTAGGAGAGTAGGGTCTGCTTCTTATAGTTACCCCCACTTTTTGCTGATGTTTCACTGTTTTTGACTTAGTCTGGCTGGTATCCTGCTATCCAGGACCCCATCCTAGCTGCGTTCTCCTATAAATTGATTTAATGTACTTTAGGTACACCACAGTTTGGATTCTGGGGTACCCTTATATGTCCCTAGTACATAGTTCTTCAAACTGTGGAGCGTGCCCCCCTGGGGGGGCACAACACCATCTCAGGGGGGGCGCGCTCTCTACCCTAGCATTTTATTGCTCCCCACTTTCCTAATCAATGGGGCACGACCTACCCATAAGTTTGTCATGTTGAAAGCAAACCATGAAAGCAGTTCGCTTTCGGTTTCACAGCACAGGAGACTCCCTGCCTCCCAACGCAGATTAAGCTTTTCAGCTCTCGGAATGAATCGTCCCAGGAAGGTTAGTTCTTCACAGGAAAGAGGCAACATTTCTCTTTAAATTACATTAGTATGGGCATGTCAATTCTTCATAAATTGTAGAATGCACACTTAATTGACTGTGTTAAAAACTTTGAGCTGGCTTTCCCTTCAGATTCGATTATGCAACGATTTCATGACAATAGTGTGGACATTTACTGAGTTGGCAACATTTAGACACATTGTACACTGACAAATTTATCATTAGTTTGAGTTGTAAAGCAATTTTGTTTCTGTGTCAATGATTATGTTTTTAAATAAAACATTTGGTGAGGAGAAATGTTTGCATGTTTATATATTTCATGGGTTTGAGAAGGGGCAGGTAATGCAGTATCGTATTTTGTTTAGTTTCATGTCATGTAGGATGATTCAAATACTCTGGGGACACTCATGGGCATTTAATAGTACATTAGCAGTTCTGAGTTTGGCAAGATGGGGCGCGGATACGTTTCAAGCAGTGCTTAATTAGAGCTGGAGCTTTCCGATACTCACCACCGGCACTTATTTCACAAGGCCGGGGCTACAATTTCTGACCCTGCAGGTGGTCTCAATATTAATTGCCCAACTTCAAAATAAAAAGAACAGCATACCTTGCATGGTGACGGGCTGGTATGTTTTCATAGGCAGGCGTAGGTCTGTCCAGGCAGGCATGATTGTGTATCACCACGTTAGTGATGACGTCATCATGCCTGTCATGAATCCAAGAAGTCATCATCAATGAATGGCTTTCATTCTATTCTGCGAGTTTGCTGCACCCTGCCACTGCCTGAGCCTAAGCCTCCCATTGGATCGCTGCACCCCTATGGCAAGCCTTATCCATCCTGAAGGCAGGGTGCTGGGTTTTGTGTGAGAGGGTGTCCATGCATGAGCAGGGCCCCTCTGCAGCCTTCGGAATCTATTTTCCGGGGTTGTTCTGTGATGCAGCCAACCATATACTCTTAAGTGCATTATAACCTCGGGGTAAATGCTAACTTTGAAATGGCTGCAAGGAAACATGTTGTGTTTGGTGTCAAACACCTTGGAATCATACCTCCCCGCCAGTACTGGTGGGGGAGGTTATGATTCCAGCTCAAACCGGTTGCAGGGGCACTCAGCCCCTGCTCTGTTGCGAAACTGGTCAAAGGGCATGGGTGTAGCCACCCTTCTGTCCTGACCCTCCCATAGGTGGCTCTCCAGAGTTTGTCCCACCCCTGACTTGAGTATGAAGTAGGAACCCCTGGCTACAGGACTTTAAACTTTACCTTGACTAAACTCTGCTACTGAAACCAAAGTACTTCGACGATCTGCACAACGCTGGATGACTGAAGAATCTCCCTTGAAGTAAAGGAGTTACTCCCCTGCAAGGCAGGTGCCTCAACAAATCTGACTAGTTTGCATCTACGCAGCTCCTGAAGGGCTCAGAAAATTTTGCAACAGAGGAGGTGGGTCCTTAGCTTCCCCAAGGCCGACCAGTGTTGTCAACAAACCTGAGACCCGCAGCCCTCGTGGGGACCATGCAACCCAAACCCCTGGGCATCTTGAACATTTGCAGCAGCATATGCTTTTTGGCAATCCCTGAGGCTGTGCTTTGGGCTACTTGTAGTCCAGTCCCCGAGCAGTGTTTCCACCGCAGATTACCGACCTACACTCCACGAGTGTTCCATGGGCTGGTATTGTGTGATTCCTCTCAAGGTCCCTTCGCGATCCCTGGTCCATCAATCTGTGGGTCCCTGTGAAGGCCACTTTGACTTTCTGTGGGCTTTCCTGGTTGCTCCAGATGTGCCCTGACTCTCCTTAGCTTGGGGAGTCCCCAGGACCTTGCTGGTCCTCACCAAAACATCTTTTCTCTCACTGCGTGGGTTGCAGTTGCCAAGGTTTGTTGTTCTCCAATCTCGACACCGACTCCCCAGCACTCGACATCCTTCATGGAACAGCTCGCCTACAGACTTTGGTCATTGTCGACATCTCCTGGTCCCCGTGGCAGCAGAGTCAATCTTCACCTCTTCGCACCTGAAGCACCCAACATCAGTGGGCATTCTTCTACTGAGCCCCTGGTCACTGGCAAGTGGCCCAGACTCTGTCCCCTCTGCTTTCAGGTTTTTCACGGCTCTTATCCAGGCTTGGATCACATTGTACACTTTTCCTCTTCACAGTAGCAGCTCTTTGCAGCATCACACCATTGAAAACGATTAAGATTCCAGACACCATTTGACATCTATGCACCCGGCGTCCCTGGGTTAGGTAACACAAGTACTCCAGTGCTCACGTGGGTGCTGGCCTTCGAACCTTCTAAGTCTAAAAGGGTTTGCTCAAAGTCCTCTCCTAAGTGTCCTTAAACTTTAAAATATCAAACCGTGACTTTCCCATATGATTGTACGGATTTCGCGGCTGTGTTCTCACACGGCACGCGTCCCCTGTAGGTCCCCTGTGTCACTACCTTGGGTGGTTCATTGGGGTCCCAGCGATTCTACGTGCTCTAGGCACTGTTCCTAGTCAAGTTGTGGTTGTTATACCACTTTCTTAGTATAAGGTTCAGTCTCCCCCTGGATCCCGCTATGTAATGTGCTATTTACTGTCGTTCTATTACTGTATTATTGTGTGCCTAATTCTCTAATCTCATAAAGAGGTAAGTGGAGAGTATTTAGAAATAAATACATATATTTTATATATACCTTGAGTGGTTCTCCTTTCATTTGGTCAATCAAGAGGTTATAATCGGGTAAATCAAGCTGCTTTACATTCCTTCAAGACTTAGCCTGAAGGCTGCTCTCCATAGCTGCCACTAGGATAGCTTTCAATAAAGGTTGTCTTTAACCTAATCATCAATAATGGTTGATTGGACTGGTACAAGGTGCCCACTATAACTAGTGGACAGCATATACCAGGCCAACTTCTCACACTCCTGATACCTCCTGTAAGTCCTACACAGTGCAATTCTTGAGAGCTGGTCGGAGACCCTGTCCCCTTTCTCCACCACTCTGCAAAGTGACTACTACTTTAAAAACCATAGCAATTCACAGAAAAAACAAAGGTTACAGGAACATTATAATTAGGGATTAGCACTTAAAAAAACGTAGAAATTCACTGAAAAAACAGAAGGTTACAGTGAGGATATGGTTAGGAAACATAATTTAAAAAAACGTTAGACATTCACTTAAAAAAAGTAAGGGTACAGGGATGCTATAGTTAGGCTGACGTCCCTCGTACAAAACCAGAGAAAATACAGCAGTCATAGTTAGCTGAGCAAACTATAACTCGCTCCCCAGCAATACACTGCTTATGACCTCAAATTTTACATCACTCATGACATGGTCAGTGATATGACTGATGACATCATCCTGTGATTGGCTGTGTTTTAAAAAAGCTTATGAAGGTTAAACATATTTACCAAGGTGTATTGGTGAATCAGTGGGTGTAAAAGTGCCCGTATGGATGATTCAGTGGGTGCTTGACTTACTCTATAAGTGAGTGATTAGGTGTCTAAGTGAATTTATGGGCGAGTTACTAGGTTTTGTAAATGTCTGTATCAGTCTTTCTGTTGGTGTGTAAGTAGCTGTATGGGTTGGTGAGTGCGTACATGAGTGGCTGTATGGGGGATTGATTGGTTGTCTGAGTACCTGTATGAGTGTCTGTGTAGGTGGGTGAGAGGGTGTGTGACTGCCTGCATGAATGAGTGAGTGGGTGAGTCAGTAGCTGTATGGGTTCGTGAGTCCATCTGTGAAGCTGTATGGGTGACTGAGTATGTGTATGGCTGTGTCAGAGAGTGAATGGATATGTCAGTGGAATATGGAGATTGAGACTCACATGGCTCCTACAAATATCTCATATTTCGCAATCACATAATTCCAGGTGTGTGTGGCTACAAGACTCTTGTGGCCAGGCCAGATATACTGAGGGCATGCACTGCCCTTGCGTCATGCAAGGCAACACAATGTAATATAAGCCTTTTTACGGGATTTTCGAAGGCACGCAAAACCACCTTGCAAGGTGGTGCATTTTGCTTTGATGGGTTACCTTGCAGCAGGCAGTTGTTCCATGGGTGGAGTGTGGACATTTCCATTCATCGTCCCATTGATTTTGGCAACTTTCCAGATTTACAAAGACTCATGACTTCCTTTTTCAATGTGTGAGGCATTCTGCATCACACATAGAAAAAGGAAAATACCTTTAAGGATTGTTTTTGTGCAGAAATTCGGACAAAAAAATCTGTAACTGTGACTCATAGCATGATTGTTCCCCTATAATGTACATGTACTTTGAAGGGATTTCAGAAATACCCACTGTTTTAAAAGACTACCAACTGTTTTCTTTCTGCTCATGTAACTGCCACCTGTTTTACATCACAGATTCAATGTTGAGGTGTTTGTTCATGAATCATTCCGAAGGGAAATCCAATATCATAGGTGGGAGCAGTATATCTTCGAAACTTGATAACAATGGTATTAATACAGGAGAAAGGCATAAATCACTTTCTTGTCACACTCACCGATCATCGTCATTGCGGCGTGTGTAACCAGATGACATGATGTTCAGAGATAAGATATTTGGGTCAATCAGAAAATCATCCACCTCAGGAGTGTTCCGGATGCGTCCTGCGAAAAAATATATTTGGATAAATAATTACAGAGGTGTGGCTTCTGGGATGCCACCTGCACAACAGCACTTTGATGCAGATCATTATGTATTTTCACTTTGAGGATCCCTGAAATTTAATTTCTGTAGGAAACCAAACTGTCCTAAGTCAGCTGAGTTCGCCACACTCTGGACTTGATTCGCAAAGGTATACCTACACTTTTGTGGAAGTTTACTATGTTTTTGGGGTATTCACAAACCACATGTTTAATTTTAATAAAAGTAATTTTACGACTGCAGGGACTCCACAGTCAGGGCAGAGAGCTCTGTACATAAAAATATAGAAAAGGAATATCTTTTTATAAGTGGAGTTCTCCGCCTGACTGCGGAAACTCAGCAGTCTTAAGGCTACTATTATTCAGAATTTTCAAATGACGAAAAAAGATTAAACTTACACAAAAATCTAAGTTTACCTTTGCGAATCAGGCCCTATGTGTTGAAAGAATATGTACTTCAGCTTTCAGTATTGCCATTCTGCAGGACTTGGCTGGCTCTGACAGATCTATCTTTAATCAATAACGTGCATATTCTAAGCTCCCTGTATTTGGGCAGTTTGATTGTATTGTTATGGGTATACTATGTTATAGGATTATGTTGCAGAATGTGTTATATACACAATTCTGCTCACCTCAAATGACATTATGTCTCTGTGGTCCAGAGTGTCACGTTAAGATGACAGTCTGTCTCAAGTGGAGCTTCATACCCTGGAAATATAAAATTATAGTAAATCATTTTTTTCTGCCCTCCAGCTAGCAAATTACATATTTTTTTACAGCGGGTATACCACAGGTTCCAAAGCATAACATTCTGCAAACTGTTATTCATTTCAATGTTTGCTAAAAAAAATATAAGAAAAGTTTATAATTCATTTCCAGTCAGGTAGGAATTCTAAAGAATTACTAGCCTGCAATAGCAAAAAAGGCACATTATCTTGTGACAAAGTGTTGTAGGCAAAACCTTATAGCAGAGGTTGAAAATAGCATGAGTGAATGGAGGATAGATAAGAATAATCCTGTTGTAAAGTAGGTCTGAACAACCAACGTGAAGGATTCTTTTCAGTCAGAAAGCCCTGCTTGCTCGAGGGACCCAGAGTTGGGGGATTTGGGATTGTACGGCATATGGCAAGGTCTTCATTTTGCTGAACACAAGCTGTAGTTTCAGTTCAGTTTTTTTCCATTTTGACAGCTTCATTTATCTATCTATCAATCAATCAATCAATCAATCTATCTATCTCCCATTTCACAGGGTCTTTGGCCAATTACAATTGTGTGGCCGCAGGCTAGTACACTATCAGCTGCAGTGATACCAGTCCGGAGCGTATGTTGCATTGAGTGCAGTGTAATTATGTGGCGTGTAATTATGTGGCACTGAGTGGTATTTGGAATGTATGTTACATTGATTACAGTGTAATTATGTGCCGTGTAATATGGCAATGAGTGGTATTTGGAGTGTATGTTGCATTGAGAGCAGTGTAATTATGTGTCGTGTAATTATGTGGCACTGAGTGATACTGTGTGGAGTGTGTGTTGCATTCAGTAGAGTAATTATGTGGCGTGTAATTTTGTGGCCCTGAGTGGTATATGGAGTGTATGTAAATGTAAGCGTAAATGTACAGGAATTTATATAGCGCAAATCACCGAGCGGTTTCTAAGCGCTTGCTTAGGGAACCCGTCCTGGTATTCCCCTGTGAGATAACCCCTGGAGGGTATCCGCAAGGTGAAAGCCAGGCATCCCGCCGCGAGGGGCCGTTGTGGAGATTAAGCAAGCTATTGCCCAGAGTCGCAGAGTGTGAACCCGTGAATCGAGTAGGCACCGGAGCGAGAATTGTCGAGTCCATGGACATTTTAGGACTCAAGACCCCGCTGAGCCGGGAATTGAACCCTGGTCCCAGGCTGACCTCTGCTTACACGTCTGCCTCCTCTAACCAGTGAGCCACACTTCTCCACTAGTTACATTGAGTGCAGTGTAATTATGTGGTGTGTAATTATGTGGCACTGAGTGGTATTTGGAGTGGTGCTGGAGATGGTGGTTGTGGACGTGGTGGTGGAGGTGGTGGTGGATGTGGTGGTGTTGGTGGTGGACATGGTGGTGGTGGTGGACGTGGTGGTGGACATGGTGGTGGTAGATGAGGTGGTGAATGTGGTGGTGGTGGTGTTAGTGGTGGACATGGTGGTGGTGGACACCGTGGTGGTGGACATGGTGGTGGTGGATGTGGTAGTGGTGCACGTGGTGGTGGTGGTGGACATGGTAGTGGTGGATGTGAAGGTGGACATGGTAGTGGTGGATGTGGTGGTGGTGGACGTGGTGGTGGTGGATGTGGTGGACGTGGTGGTGGTAGATGTGGTGTTGGTGGATGTGGTGGTGGATGTAGTGATGGATGTGGTGGTGGACTTGGTGGTGAACATGGTGGTGGACGTGGTAGTGGTTATGTTGATGGTGGAGGTAGATGTGGTGGACGTGGTGGTGGACGTAGTGGTGGCCGTGGTGGTGGTGGACATGGTGGTGGTGGACATTGTGGTGGTGGATGTGGTGGACATGGTGGTGGTGAACGTGGTGGTGGTAGACGAGGTGGTGGTGGAGGTGGGTGTGGTGGTGGTGGTAGACATGGTGGACATGGTGTTGGTGGACATTGTCATGGTGGACGTAATCGTGGTGGATGTGGTGGTGGTTGTGGATGTGGTGATTGTGGACGTAGTGGTGGTGGATGTGGTGGTGGTGGATGTGGTGGTGGTGGAGGACATGCTGTGGGGGACATGGTGGTTGTGGGCATGGTGATGATGGACGTGGTGGTGGTGGACATGCTGTGGTGGATGTGGTAGTGGTGGTGGACGTGGTGGTGGTGGACATGGTGGTGGTGGACATAGTGGTGGTGGATGTGGTGGTGGTGGGTGTGGTGGTGGTGGACGTAGTGGTGGTGGATGTGGTGGTGGTGGGTGTGGTGGTGATGGACGTATTGGTGGTGGACATGGTGGTTGTGGACATGGTGGTGATGGACGTATGGACGTGGTGGTGAGGGACATTGTTGGTGTTGGACATGGTGGGGGTTGACATGGTGGTGGTGGATGTGGTGGACATGGTGGTTGTGGACGTGGTGGTGATGGATGTGGTGGTGGTGGATGTGGTGGTGGTGGATGTGGTGGTGGTGGTAGTGGTGGTGGTGGTAGTGGTGGTGAATGTGGTGGTGCTAGTGGAGGTGGGGTGGTGCTGGATGTGGTGGTGGTAGACATGGAGGTGGACGTAGTGGATGTAGTGGTGGTGTATATAGTGGATGTGGTGGACGTGGTGGTGGTGGATGTGGTGGTTGTGGACGTGATGGTTGTGGACATGGTGGTGGTGAACGTGGTGGTGGATGTGGTGGTGTTGTTGGTGGACATGGTGGTGGTGGACATGGTGGTGGTGGTCATGGTGGTGGTGGTCATGGTGGTGGTGGTCATGGTGGTGGTGGTGGATGTGGTGGTGAGGGACGTGGTGGACGTGGCGGTGGGCGTGGTAGTGGTGGATGTGGTGGTGGTGGTGGACGTGGTGAATGTAGTGGTGGCGGATGTGGTGGTTGTGGATGTGGTGGTTGTGGATGTGGTGGTTGTGGACGTGGTGGTTGTGGGCGTGGTGGATGTGGTTGTTGTGGATGTGGTGGTTGTGGACGTGGTGGTTGTGGGCGTGGTGGATGTGGTTGTTGTGGACTTGGTGGTGAAGGACATGGTGGTGGTGGAGGACGTGGTGGACGTAGTGGACATGGTGGTGGTGAATGTGGTGGTGGTGGTAGTGGTGGCGGACGTGGTGGTGGCAGATGTGGGTGTGGTGGACGTGGTGGTGGTGGACATGGTGGTGATGGACGTGATGGTGATGGACATTGTTGGTGGTGGACATGGTGGTGGTGTACATGGTAGTGGTGGATGCGGTGGTCATGGTGGTGGACGTGGTGGTGGATGTGGTGGTGGTGGTGATGGTGGTGGATGTGGTGGTGGATGTGGTGGTGGAGGTGGTGGTGGTGGAGGTGGGTGTGGTGGTGGTGGAAGTGGTGGTGCTAGACATGGTGGTAGTGGACGTAGTGGTGGTGGAAATGGTGGTAGTGGATGTAGTGGTGGTGGATGTGGTGGTGGACGTAGTGGTGGTGGATGTGGTGGTGGGTGGTGGATGTGGTGGTGGTGGTGGACGTGGTGGTGGTGGACGTAGTGGTGGTGGATGTAGTGGTGGTGGATGTAGTGGTGGTGGATGTGGTAGATGTGGTGCTTGACGTGGTGGTGGTGGTGGGTGTGGTGGTGTTGGACGTGGTGGACGTGGTGGTTGTGGACATGGTGGTGATGAACGTGGTGGTGATGGACCTGGTGATGGTGGGCGTGGTGGTGGTGGACATGGTGGTGGTGGACATGGTGGTGGTGGACGTGGTGGTGGTGGATGTGGTGGTGGTGGTGGATGTGGTGGTGGTGGATGTGGTGTTGGTGGTAGTGGTGGTGGACGTGGTGGTGGTGAATGTAGTGGTGGTGGACGTAATGGTGGTGGTTGACGTAATGGTGGTGGTTGACGTAATGGTGGTGGATGTGGTAGTGGTGGTGGATGTGGTGGTGGATGTGGTGGTTGTGGACAGGGTGGTGATGGGCCTGGTGGTGGTGGAGGACGTGGTGGTTGTGGACATGGTGGTGGTGGACATGGTGGACATAGTGGTGGTGGATGTGGTGGTGCTGCTAGTGGTGGTGGATGTGGTGGTTGTGGACAGGGTGGTGATGGACCTGGTGGTGGTGGAGGACGTGGTGGTGGTGGACATGGTGGTGGTGGACATGGTGGACATGGTGGTGGTGGATGTGGTGGTGCTGCTAGTGGTGGTGGATGTGGTGGAGGTGGGTGTAGTGGTGGTGGACGTGGTGGTGGTGGACATGGTGGTGGATGTAGTGGTGGTGGACGTAGTGGTGGTGGATGTGGTGTGGTGGATGTGGTGGTTGTGGATGTGGTGGTTGTGGACATGGTGGTTGTGGACGTGGTGGTTGTGGACGTGGTGAATGCGGTGGTGGTGGATGTGGTGGTGGTGGGCGTGGTGGTGGATGTGGTGGTGTTGGTGGTGATGGACATGGTGGTGGTGGTCATGGTGGTGGTGGATGTGGTGGTGTGGACGTTGTGGTTCTGGACATGGTGGTGGTGGTGGTGGATGTGATAGTGGTGGACGTGGTGGTGGTGGACGTGGTTGTTGTGGACTTGGTGGTGATGGATGTGGTGGTGATGGAGGACGTGGTGGTGGTGGACATGATGGTGGTGGATGTGGTGGTGGTAGAGGTGGGTGGGGTGGATGTGGTGGTGGTGGACATGGTGCTGGTGGACATGGCGGTGGTGGATGTGGTGGACATAGTGGTGGTGGATGTGGTGGTGGTGGATTGGTGGTGGATGTGGTGGTGTTGGTAGTGGTGGTGGATGTGGTGCTGGGTGGGGTGGTGGTGGATGTGGTGGTGGTAGAGGTGGGTGTGGTGGTGGACATGGTGGTGGTGAACGTGGTGTTGGTGGACGTGGTGGTGGTAGATGTGGTGGTGGACATGGCGGTGGACATGGTGTTGGCGGTCATGGTGGTGGTGTTGGTGGATGTGGTGGTGGTAGGCGTGTTGGTGGTGGACATGGCGGTGGATGTGGTAGTGGAGGATGTGGTGGTGGTGGTGGACGTGATGGTGGTGGACGTGATGGTGGTGGACGTGGTGGTGGTGGACTTGATGGACGCGGTTGTTGTGGACTTGGTGGTGATGGACATGGTGGTGGTGGAGGACGTGGTGTGGTGGACGTAGTGGACATGGTGGTGGTGGTTGTGGTGGTGGTGGTAGTGGTGGTGGACGTGGTGGTGGCAGATGTGGGTGTGATAGACATGGTGATGGTGGACATGGTGGTGATGGACGTGGTGGTGCTAGACATTGTTGGTGGTGGACATGGTGGTGGAGTACATGGTAGTGGTGGATGCGGTGGACATGGTGGAGGTGGATGTGGTGGTGGTGTCATGGTGGTGGTTGTGGTGGTGGTGGAGGTGGGTGTGGTGGTGGTGGACGTGGTGGTGTGAGACATGGTGGTAGTGAACTGAAATGGTGTCACTAATGAGTCATTAGGAACATCCCCTTAGAGCACACCTTTTACTTCCTCCCTTAGAATCAGAGGATTCCACACAAGTTTTATCCTTTTGAAAAAAGGTTTATTAACTTAGTCTTTTCATTTGTTTGTATACTTTTGCTCTGTTGTTTTAATTATTCACAACATTTCTCAGTGTATATTCACATCAGTGACATAGATAGTTTCTTTATCCAATGCATTTCGGGCGTGCCGAAGCGCCCTTCATCAGGGAATACATACTCTAAAAATAAAACATATAATGCCAAAATTAAAAAGTGTAATGTTCATATCAGTTCCAACCATTAGGATTTTGTTCAAGACATCGTAACTCACAGTAACTAAACATTCGTAGATGTGCATATGTTAGTAAATTGGTTCACTCACGTGTCACTGTTTTCTAAAGAGATTCGGTATCTGTAAAAACGGGGATAGATATAAATACTCGGGTAAATATGCTGCTCGCATATAGACGCTTCTATTCTGCACTAGTGTTTTGCTTATGGCTATCTGAAAACTGACCTCGTTTCAGATGGTTCGGCGTCTCTTCGACGTACGCTGCCCTTCCGAGTAGGATGGTAGTCAAGGAAACTAACAACAACCATTCCTATATGCTATCATTCCGCTCACGTGACCGTGAGGCGGACGGCCTGATGGCGGTTACAACCCGCCGGGTAAAACTATGTTATCGCCATATCATTATGACGAAAAAATATAACAAAATAATAAGGGTAACCTAATGTTCAATAGAGAAAATTGTAAAAACGTGTTCACAAAAAAATTCAAGAAAATGAGGTCAATAGTATACAAGGCTCGAACCCTGGGATGCTGAAGCAACTAGGGGCCAAAACTTAAACGATGGTGCTATACCTCTATTGGGTGTATTGTGAGTGAATGGAAATACCTGTAAGTGGTGAAACATTAGAAAATTACACTCATAACGAAAAATGAAATTGTACATACAATATCGCAGGTTGTTCAGTCCAGAGTGAGGAAGACCCAAAAGGGTTCCCTTATTGTTATACGTTACCAATTGTTAAAGATAACATGATAATTCGCTCCTTTCATTTAGTCCATTGACACGTGAGTGAACCAATTTACTAACATATGCACATCTACGAATGTTTAGTTACTGTGAGTTACGATGTCTTGAACAAAATCCTAATGATTGGAACTGATATGAACATTACACTTTTTAATTTTGGCATTATATGTTTTATTTTTAGAGTATGTATTCCCTGATGAAGGGCGCTTCGGCACGCCCGAAATGCATTGGATAAAGAAACTATCTATGTCACTGATGTGAATATACACTGAGAAATGTTGTGAATAATTAAAACAACAGAGCAAAAGTATACAAACAAATGAAAAGACTAAGTTAATAAACCTTTTTTCAAAAGGATAAAACTTGTGTGGAATCCTCTGATTCTAAGGGAGGAAGTAAAAGGTGTGCTCTAAGGGGATGTTCCTAATGACTCATTAGTGACACCATTTCAGTTTACTAACAGGCACCCAGGGACGTTGGTCGCCACCCTTGGAAGCACCCAATCTTGTCAATATTCTATAAAAATCAAAGCTGTGCATTCACCAAACCACATTATCATACATGGTGGTAGTGGACATAGTGGTGGTGGAAATGGTGGTGGTGGACGTAGTGGTGGTGGATGTGGTGGTGGTGGTGGACGTGGTGGTGGTGGATGTGGTGGTGGTGGTGGGTGGTGGAGGCGGGCGTGGTGGTGGACGTGGTGGTGGTAGACGTCATGGTGGTGGATGTAGTGGTGGTGGATGTAGTGGTGGTGGATGTAGTGGTGGTGGATGTAGTGGTGGTGGATGTGGTGGTGGTGGAGGGGGTGATTGTGGACGTGGTGGTGGTGGTATATGTGATGGTGGTGGTGGATGTTGTGGTGGCGGCCATGGTGGTGGCAGACATAGTGGTGGTGGACATAGTGGTGGTGGATGTGGTGGTGGTGGATGTGGTGCTTGACGTGGTGGTGGTGGTGGGGGTGGTGGGTGTGGTGGTGGTGGACGTGGTGGTGATGAACCTGATGGTGATGGACGTGGTGATGGTGGGCGTGGTGGTGGTGGACATGGTGGTGGATGTGGTGGACATGGTGGTGGTGGACATGGTGGTGGTGGAAGTGGTGGTGGTGGATGTGGTGTTGGTGGTAGTGGTGGTGGACGTGCTGGGTGTGGTGGTAGTGGACGTGGTGGTGGTGGAGGTGGGTGTGGTGGTGGATGTGATGGTGGTGGACATAGTGGTGGTGGACGTAATGGTGGTGGTGGATGTAATGGTGGTGGATGTGGTGGTGGTGGACGTGGTGGTGGTGGTGGATGTGGTGGTGGATGTGGTGAATGTGGACAGGGTGGTGATGGACCTGGTGGTGGTGGAGGACTTGATGGTGGTGGACATGGTGGTGGTGTACATGGTAGTGGTGGATGTGGTGGTGCTGGTAGTGGTGGTGTATGTAGTGGTGGTGGAGGTGGGGGTGGTGGTGGTGAACGTTGTGGTGGTGGACATGGTGGTGGTAGACGTAGTGGTGGTGGATGTGGTGGTGGTGGATGTGGTGGTGGTGGAGGACATGGTGGTGGGGGACATGGTGGTTGTGGACATGGTGGTGATGGACGTGGTGGTGGTGGTGGTGGACATGCTGTGGTGGATGTGGTAGTGGCGGTGGACGTGGTGGTGATGGACATTGTTGGTGGTGGACATGGTGGTGGTGGATGTGGTGGACATGGTGGTTGTAGACGTGGTGGTGGATGTGGTGGTGGTGGATGTGGTGGTAGTGGGGGTGAACGTGGTGGTGGGTGTGGTGGTTGTGGACGTGGTGGTGGTGGAGGTGGTGTGGTGGTGGTGGATGTGGTAGTGCTGAACATGGTGGTAGTGGACGTACTGGTGGTGGACATGGTGGTGGTGGACGTAGTGGTGGTGGATGTGGTGGTGGACGTGGTGGTGGTGGTGGTGGATGTGGTGGTGGTGGTGGTGGATGTGGTGGTGGTGGTGGGTGGTGGACGTGGTGGTGGTGGAGGTGAGTGTGGTGGTGGTGGACATGGTGGTGGTGGACGTATTGGTGGTGGAAGTAGTGGTGGTGGATGTGGTGGGGGTGGTGGCGGTGGTGGTGATTGTGGACTTGGTGGCAGTGGTCACCGTGGTGGTGGACATGGTGGTGGTGGATGTGGTAGTGGTGGACGTGGTGGTGGTGGTGGACATGGTAGTGGTGGATGTGAAGGTGGACATGGTAGTGGTCGATGTTGTGGTGGTGGGTGTGGGGGTGGTGGACGTGGTGGTGGACATGGTGGTGGTGGACGTAGTGGTGGTGGACGTGGTGGTGGTGGGTGTGGTGGACATGGTGGTGGATGTGGTGGACATGGTGGTGGTGGACATGGTGGTGGTGGAAGTGGTGGTGGTGGATGTGGTGTTGGTGGTAGTGGTGGTGGACGTGCTGGGTGTGGTGGTAGTGGACGTGGTGGTGGTGGAGGTGGGTGTGGTGGTGGATGTGATGGTGGTGGACATGGTGGTGGTGGACGTAGTGGTGGTGGACGTAATGGTGGTGGTGGACGTAATGGTGGTGGATGTGGTGGTGGTGGACGTAGTGGTGGTGGTGGATGTGGTGGATGTGGACAGGGTGGTGATGGACCTGGTGGTGGTGGAGGACTTGATGGTGGTGGACATGGTGGTGGTGTACATGGTAGTGGTGGATGTGGTGGTGCTGGTAGTGGTGGTGGATGTAGTGGTGGTGGAGGTGGGTGTGGTGGTGGTGAACGTGGTGGTGGTGGACATGGTGGTGGTGGACGTAGTGGTGGTGGATGTGGTGGTGGTGGATGTGGTGGTGGTGGAGGACATTGAGGTTCCGTGACGATCGTAAGCGATGTTTCCGACTCGCACGAATATGGTCGAGTCTGGTATCTACGAACCGCGAATGACGAGTTTAGTGGGTGTACGCGTTTTCGCTGTGCTAGCCTAAACCGTTCATCTGTTTCGTGGGTTTCTCCACCTGAACCCACGGGTTCCATCTTAGATACGGCATCCATTTTGTTTCTTGCCCTCAAGTAGCCAGCGAACGGACGCTGTCCGCTTCCCGACCCTGGGATTCCCAAGACTCTTGCGGAAGACACGTTTCCTTTGAAAGTGTCTTTATGATGAGGGGGATGGCACTGTAAGGCAGATGGCCCCGCTCGAGGCTCATCTTGCCGTGCCGGTCTATTGTCTTAGTTGTGCATTCATTAAGCACGTCCCCTTTGATGCCTGCAGCTCGTGTTTCCCGATACCACACCTTTTACGCCCTTTTTGTTCTGCTCGCTGTTTCTGTCTTCCTCTGCACCTGTTTCTGCCTCTTCCTCGATTTGTTTACTGCTGATTGGAATGTACTAATGGTGGGAAGAGGTGCTTTTACAGTTGGGAACTACCAAATGCCACTGCACTTATGTTTCGGGCCCTGAATACATGAAAGCGATCCCTTATGGTCTTTACGATGGGAACCAAGTTGTAAACCTTTGTGTACCAAGTTAACCTATGAGAGAAAACTGTATAAAAGGAGCTATCCACAGATACAATTCGAATCAGGCTCCACGAACCTACACTTGCTGTACTTCTTGTGACTTCTGTTCCCTGCAGTAATAAACCTCGAATCTTTGACGCCGAAGGAAGTGTCCCGTGTCTCTGTCATTTGTACGCCGGAACAGGTTACCCACGAAGGTTTTAGGTGTTATCCCTGGCACCGCTGGGTCTTAGAAAAACCCAGTCCTTCAGTTGGCGCCCAACATGGAGCTGCATCAGTGGTACCGGTCCAAGCCCGACGATCGTGAGGAACTTCGTGTGAAATCTCCAAGGGAAGGTGCACCCCGCTTCATCGATCCTGTTGTCAAAACAAGTGGCCCGACGACTTTTCCCGCGAAGATTCCCGCCTCCTGACGGCTGCGACGGACTGCTGCCCTGACTGTAGACCTGTTTTGGCGCCTGGCGTAGACCTTGGTACAGCGAGACGATTGACGGGCCTTCCTGGTGACGCCATCGATCTTTGAGTTAAGTATTTGTGGGTCGCTCCCATAGTCCTTAGTTGTGGGTGCTTAGTTGTTGCATGGTTCCATTGCATTTGTGGTTCTTAGTACTTGGTTCTTTGTTGTGATATTTGACGTCTGCAGTCGCCAAAAACCGAGGGTTTTTGCTCTTTGCAGGGACTTTGTAAATCCTATAACCCTTGAAGTTTGTGAAACTCGGCTGGTGTGCAAGATGCCTGGCCGTAGTACTTTGTTCAGTTGTTTTAGAAAGTGTGGTGCGGATTCCCGACTGGAGGACTCGTGTCCGATACCTCCGGTTGGAACTCCAACTTACGAATTGTATAGTAAACACGGATTAGGTCCAATTACATTCAATGAGTATTGGGTTCGTTACACTAAAAAGGATGGTGTAGTCAGTTGGCCACCCCATGGTAGTTTTGAGACCCCGATTTTAGATAATCTTGAAGCTAAATTGTTCCAAAGAAAAGCAAGGCCGGCCATGTTTGATTCCTTTCGGTTATGGCGAAAAGAAGCCAAGCAGAGAGAAATCAAACAGATAAAACGTAATAAGAGAGAAGGAATTGTTACGACAGTAAAGAACGCAGAGCAGTTCCAGCGAGATAAGGAGGAAAAGGAAAAGGAAGTTTTCGATAGATTGTAGCGTATGACTATAGATAAATGTTATCCCGCTTTACCGACGGGTACGGATAAGAAGGAGGAATCAGTTGAGGACCCTTTGCTGTCCTATCTTTTGAAGTCACCACCTCCGTACGCACAGGGTACCGCAGCTCCTGTGGTTCCCCCTGTCCCTGTTCCTGTACCTGCTCCCCAACCTGTTCCCCAACCTGTACCCGTTCGTCCGTCTGTTCCTGCTCCCTTGCCTGCTTCTGTCCCTACTGCTCCTCCGCTTGTACTTCCTCATACTCCTGCTCCCGCTGCTTCTATTGTTCTACTTACTCCCGCTGTCCCTTCTGTTTCTGACACTTCCCTTGTTAATCCCTTGTGTTACTCTTCTTCTCCATCTGTTCGACGTCGTACTCCTTCTGTTGCTGCTAACTTCTTCAATTCGCTTGGACCTATACTTGAGCCCGCTGGTTCGGATGGTCGCCAGAGACGTAGTCAGCTTCCCGGTGGTAGGGAACGTGATTCACTGTATAATATGGCGATGGGTTGGATGAAATACCCCATTAGAAATCCTCCACGTGTGGTGCTTGATACGTTTTGTCAATTCAACGTACCGACACAAAGGTTTGTATTTGAAGAGATGTGTAAGCTCTTACGTGACCAAATATCGGCTGATGCATCTGACGATGTATTGACTGCTTTGACTAATCTTCAGCTTCAGTTTGCGAGCGGAATGTTAGTAGGCACCAATGTTCGACGTGCTGTCGAGCAGTTGTTGTCTTTTCGTCCCTCTATAATGCCTCGAGCATTGTTTGTAGAGGACATTGAGGGACCGCTAGGAGCGCCTGGTCAGTATCCCATGCGCGAAGTACCACCGGTGTATATGCCTGGTGACCCTGGTGCTAATCCTCCGATACTGCCATTCTTCCAGAGGGTGTGGATACACCTCCCGTGGAAACGATCAGAGGTTTTGCAAGTGAAGCAATCTTTGCCAGACCCTCGCAAAAATCCTGCGGGGTACTATAAGGAATTGTCGCAGCTAGTGGATGATACGGTTATGAACCTTGCCGACATTGATATGTTGTTCGGTAATGTCGTACCGCAACCGGTATGGGCGAAGATTCGTCAGGAAAATCATGCAAACGAATTAGGTGGTGATTGGGCTGCTCTTATTGCGGCGGACGCCTTGCAAGTTGGCGGGGCTAAACCTGACCAGCTGATTGCTAATCTCCCTCAGAGAATTATCACTCTAATGAAAACGCTTATGCCAGCTATGAAGGTGAATTGGGACAAGTTGTCCGCTTGCAAACAGAAGAAGGACGAGAGTGTCTCTGATTACTTTACGAGATTTGAGGAGGCATTCATCGATCATAGTGGTCAGGATATGGGTACCGAGGGAGGTCAGAGGTTGTTTGTGGACAAATTTGTCTCTAACCTGTTTCCGGACTTAAGCAACAAATTAAGGAATTCTGAGAGTGCGTGGGCTGTTTCTACTTCTGCTCAAATATTGGCTACGGCACAGTATTATGAGAATAAGGAGAAAGAGGAGAATGATCGTGCTGACAAAAAGACAAAAGAGCTCAAAACTAAGGTGTTGTTGCAATAAGCGTATCCTCCGCGTTCGAATCAGAATGACTCGCAACAGCGTAATAGATCACAGTCTCAGTCAAATAGGTCACAATCACGAAATGACTCCTCTTCGCAGAGATCTTCGTTGGGGTACAATCAGTGTGCCTATTGTAGAGGTGAGGGTCATTTGAAATTCGACTGTCCAGTGTTACGTGATCGAAATAGTGGTAGTTCATCTAGAGGAGGTCGTAGTGGTCCGCAACAGGCATCACGTGGTAGAGGCCGTGGTGTTCAAAATGATTGTTCAGATAATTCTTCGGACTCTAATAATTGTTTCGATCAGAGTGGATCATCGCAAGGAAGATCTGCGCAGTACAATGTAGACGATTATTACGTCGATCGGGGCACTGACGACGGTAATTACTAGGACAGCCATAGACAAGGAGAGGGAGTAGTATCAGTTCCGGTTGATCAGAGAGGGCCTTACGTCGCAGTTGCCACCTCGGGCGTCATTGAGCCTTTTCTGTTAGACACTGGTGCAGCGAAAAGTTCCATCATGCATTCGAAACTCCCTGGCGCACCTTTGTCTGGCTTAACAAATGTTTCCGTTGGATTCTCTGGCGCCCCTGTTAGCAATCCAGTTTCGCGCCCTTTGCCCCTTACAATTGGGCTTCGTGAGTTGCAAGCTCCGCTGATTTTGACCACTGGTTGTGGTGAAAATCTCTTGGGCCTGGATTTGCTTAAACGTCTGTATGCGACTTTGTATTGTTCTCCTGCGGGAGTAAAGCTTACTTTGGGTGAGAGAGTTATCTCTCCAATGTACTTGTCTCTCGATAAGCTTCCACCGGAATTGAGTTCGCTTCCTGCATCTTTGTGGGCAACAGGTCCCAATGACGTGGGCCTGCTTGATATCTCTCCTTATGTTGTTCACTTGAAATCTAATGTGCGATTGCCACGTATTCCCCAGTATCGTGAGCGAGCGTTGTTAGCAATCATCTACGACTTGATCGAGAAAGACGTCATTGAGGAGACTAGGGGAAACGTGTGCAATAGTCCTGTACTGCCCATTTTGAAACGTACTGATCCATCGAAGCCTCCTGTTTATCGTTTTGTTATCGATTTACGGGAGGTGAATAAAATTGTGATTCCTCAGTTCCCTGTGGTGCCTGACATTACGGCTCTACTGACTCTGATTCCAGTTTCTGCATCTTGGTTCTCAGTGATCGACCTGAAGAATGCGTTCTTCAGCATTCCGATTGCTGAGGAGAGTAGAGACCTTTTCGGTTTCTCTCTTGGTGGCCGCAGCTTTAGGTTTAAATGTGCTCCTCAGGGCTACTGTGAGAGTCCATCGATATACAGTCAAGCCTTGAAAGGCCAACTTGATGCGTTTGTGTTGCCGGCCGGTGCGGCCTTGATCCAATACGTTGACGACCTATTGGTGGCTGCAGACACTCAGGACATTTGCAAAACTGCTACAGTGTCGCTGTTGCAACATCTCTGTGACTTACATCATAAGGTGTCACCTTCTAAACTGCAATATTGTTGCCAAGAAGTAACCTATCTAGGTCACTTATTGTCAAAGGAGGGAAGAAGGTTGACCCCAGAGAGAATTGCAGCGATTGCTCGAATGACTGTGCCAACCACTCAGAGAGATGTGCGTGCCTTTTTAGGTATCACGTCATACTGCAGGCAATGGATTCCAAATTTTTCATTGCTAGCGAAACCATTGGTGGCTCTTACGTGCAAGGATGTTCCAACTCCTTTGCCATGGACGGAAGAATGTCAGAAAAGTTTTTCTGAATTGCGTGACGCGTTGTGTTCGGCTCCTGTGTTAGGTACCCCTGACTACAGTAAGCCGTTTACACTATACGTCCACGAGAGGGAAGGTTGTGCGTTGAGTGTTTTGACGCAACCATTCGGTGGTAAGCAGCGTCCATGTGCATATTTTTCCTTGACCTTGGACCCCGTAGCTAGAGCATTGCCGAGTTGTTTGAGAGCAACAGCGGCACCTGCGGTGTCCATCCGACAATCTGCAAGATTGGTCATGGATAATATGCTTACGGTGATGGTTCCGCACGCAGTTGACACTCTTTTGAATCGTCCGAAAACCCAACACTTGACGAGTGCAAGGTTGTCTGGGTACGAGTTGACGCTGTTGGCAAGTCACATTCAGATAAAACGTTGCGATGTCCTGAACCCGGCGACTTTGTTGCCAATTAGTATGGAATCAGATGAAGTAGCACCCCATGATTGCTACTTACGGACGGAAGAGGAAACAAAAGGTCGGGTGGACCTGAAAAACACTCCCTTGGAAGATCCCGATGGGACTTTGTATGTGGATGGTTCATGTTTTAAATTGCCGAATGGTGATGTGACGACTGCGTATGCTGTGGTAACTTTGAATACTGTTGTGGAAACTGCGAGATTGAATCAGAATTCTGCCCAGGGGGCAGAGCTGATTGCTTTAACTAGAGCGTGTGTGTTGTCGAAAGGGAAACGGGTGAATGTGTTTACCGACAGCCAATATGCTTTTGGCGTCGCACATGGTGTTGGACGGTTGTGGAGGGAGAGAGGTTTTATGACGTCGCATGGCACTAAGATTCAGCATGGACTGCTGGTGAATGATCTTTTGGATGCACTTACATTGCCTAAGCAGGTGGCGATTGTCAAATGTAGTGCGCACCGTAAGGGGACGGATGATGTTGGTCATGGTAATGCGTTTGCGGATGAGACTGCTAAGGAGACTGCCCGGAACCTTAGCACTAGGATGTATGTGACGAGTTCGGTTAGGTGGCCTACAGAGACTGGTATGTGTGAGGATACTATCGAGAGTGTGAAAGCGATACAGAACGAGGCCACTGAGATTGAAAAGACGAAGTGGAAAGAGAGTACGGGAAAGTTGGATGCGAATGGCTGCTGGATTGATCTGTCGGAGCATAAGAGTTGGATGTTGCGGGATGCATATGTGCTAGCTGTCGTCACGATGGCACACGGTTTAGCACATATTAGTGCGAAAGGTATCTGTAAGTTGTTGTCCCCTGTATGGAAGAATGACGGTATTACTAAATGTGCTGAGAGATTGGTTAAGAATTGCATGATATGTATGATGTACAATCCTGGTAAAGGAACCCCTACACCTCCTGGCCATTTTGCTCCCCCTTCATGTCCCTTTGAGGTGATTCAGTTAGACTTCATCCATATGGAGCGATGCAATAACCTTAAATACGTTTTGGTTGTGGTTTGCGCATTCTCCCGATGGATTGAAGCCTACCCTCTCAAAGATAACACTTCTCTGTCCACTGCGAAAATCCTACTGAAGGAATACTTTCCTCGGTATGGAATGCCACGGATTGTATGGTCTGATAACGGAAGTGAGTTTGTGGGGAGTGTGATGAAGAGTGTGTGTAAGGGCCTTGGAATTACTCAAAAATTCCATAGCGCCAATCATCCCCAGTCAGCAGGTTTGGTTGAAGGGTATAATGGCACCCTTAAATTAAAGTTAGCGAAGATTCAGGCTACGACTGGTCTTTCGTGGCCTGACGCTTTGCCCCTAGCCCTGTTGTCAACAAGGGCGACTGTACACTCCCGAGTAGGGCTCAGTCCCTACGAAATAGTGTTCGGCCGTCCTGCGAATGTTTGGGGGGTCCCTAGACCGAGTGGGTTTTCTGATCTTGAGTACCCAATGTTGATCGATTATCTTTATGATCTGACTGCTAAACTGAGGTTAATTCACCAACAGGTCTTTGAAGCACTGCCGACGCAGACGGAGGGTCCAGGCCACCAGCTCCAGCCCGGAGACTGGGTGGTAACACGCAACTTTGGACGAAAGCAAAACCTTGAACCCCGCTTTACTGGACCCTACCAGGTGCTCCTTGCCACGAGGACTGCTGTTCGTTTGGAAGGACGGAAAAACTGGGTGCATGCCACCCATACTAAAAAGGTACCTATACCTTTATCAGCAGACTCGTGGGTGAGGAAGGGCATCGCCTCGTCTGAAACGGAAACGTTGCCGACTTTCGTCCCTTTTAGCGACGCTCAGCCTGTCGGAGAATCCTCAGTGCAGCAGAACGACATTGTTGAACATTTGTCATCGTAAAACTCAAGATCTGAACAATTGACTGATCAGCAGAACTCTGTCCCCTCATCGGATCCATTGTTTGACGAACAGACACGTCCTGGGAGAAGCCGATACTTTCTGCGATCCAATACCAAAGACTAATAAACCTTTGCTTTGTCCCTTCACATCCACGTTACCCCATTGCCCCCAGTCAGTCTGAAAACACTCGTATAACTGTGATTTTTGTAATATTGAGTTTTTTCCACATATGTGTTTTTGCTTCCACAGCTAGGAGATTTTGTATATATTTGTAAATTATAATACCTTACATCCGGGTGAGCCGTAGGGCCGCGCGGGTACTTCTTTCTGGTTAGTAGGTCTTGACACTAGGTCAGAGACCGTCGGTTCCTGGGAACTCCTGGGGATTGACTACTGCTACACAGAACGAAGTGCGTCAAAAACGTTGCGGATGGTTTTAGAGGATGGCTTTCTCAAAGCTGTTGGATTTGGAAAAAGCTCAGGCCCAAAGATTCAAGCTCCAGCAAATTACTCGTACAAAATGCTTCATGTTTCAGGTGTTCCTTCTGTTTCTAACTGTTTCCTCGTTATTGGCGGGTGGGGTGTATTATATGATACAGTATTTCTTACCTTCTGCCTTACCTACCCCTACTTCTGAACCTAAACCTACCTCCACTGTTTCTCCTCATTCCTTCCACATCCTACCCCAACACGAGCAGGTTAGACGTGCGGAATTCATGAACAATTCCTTTGTTCAGCTCCTTCATCAGCATCAGTTAGTGGTGAACACCACCAATTGTTGGGTGTGTGGGTTAATGCCACATACCACGGATAAGGGAATTCCGTACTTGGTCCTTCCTCATAGTTCCCAGGGTTCAGCTCGAGCATTGCAATCAATGTTTCGAAGTGCACTAGATTCCTACCCCAATCGAGAGCCACGTCCTCCGCACTTTGGTCCCGGCCCGTACCATAAGTCTTTGGTGATAGCGATTGCTGATTTAGATAGGGATATCTATGAGCCTTCGCTCATCCCAGAGGAAGAGGTGCGAGCTTATAGGGATCTGAGTGAGGTTGAGTATAGTGCGCTCGTAGGCGATAGACAGCTCAGAAGTTCATCTCCAATATGGGTCGTACCCCACCTCGGTAACTTCTGCTTGAAAGGCCGTGGTCGAAGCCCGAGAGCTTACCTTGGAGAGAGTGCTTGCTCTGAGACGTATGTCTTACCGATGCTCTCTTCCCCTGTTCTCCTGACTGCCAAGGGTACGTACTTTGTCTGCTACGACCGTGCGTATACATGGTTGCCCCTGGACTTCGCGGGCACATGTTATATTGCAAACTTGTTGCCTCCGACGTTTACCGTTGATGCAGATTACCACAAGACTAGAGTTGTGAGGGGCGTGATTAGCAAAGAGGACACTGCCGGTCAAGAGGCAGGAGACTTTTTCAAGGGTTTCTTTCCGTTTTGGGGGCCTATGGTCAATAGTAGGAACCTGAGACAGTTGACTCGAGTGGTGGAATCGACTGCTAATATCACTGCCAGTGCCCTTGGCAACATTACGGCAGAGCTTCAGGCGGATAGGCTTATGACGTTGCAAAACCGTATGGTTTTAGACGTTGTCTTAGCAGATCGAGGTGGAGTATGTAAGGTGATCCATTCGAGTTGTTGTATATTCATTCCAGACAACGCTCCGACTGTCTATCAAGCCATCTCAAAGTTGCACAAGATCTCCGAGTCCATACACGTGGACGTAGGGGATTGGACGTTACTTGGGTGGTTTTGGGGCCTAATGTCGACCTGGGGTTGGAAAATTCTGATGATCGTCGGGGTTGTTGTAGCATTTCTGTTCACGTGTTGCCTTTGTGTGCAGTGTGGTCCTGCCTTATGTGGCCTCTGTGCTACAACGTGTATGAGACAGCCGCCTGTTACCAAAGGAGCTCTGATGGATAGAGTTATGTTGCAGCAGCATCTAGATGGTCTGATGAATATCGAGATCGATTATGATTCCGACTAGTGCTTGCCTACATGAGGGCAAAAGGAGCGTCGGAAGTTCCGCGACGATCGTAAGCGATGTTTCCGACTCGCACGAATATGGTCGAGTCTGGTATCTACGAACCGCAAATGACGAGTTTAGTGGGTGTACGCGTTTTCGCTGTGCTAGCCTAAACCGTTCGTCTGTTTCGTGGGTTTCTCCATCTGAACCCACGGGTTCCATCTTAGATACGGCATCCATTTTGTTTCTTGCCCTCAAGTAGCCAGCGAACAGACGCTGTCCGCTTCGCGACCCTGGGATTCCCAAGACTCTTGCGGAAGACACGTTTCCTTTGAAAGTGTCTTTATGATGAGGGGGGTGGCACTGTAAGGCAGATGGCCCCGCTCGAGGCTCATCTTGCCGTGCCGGTCTATTGTCTTAGTTGTGCATTCATTAAGCACGTCCCCTTTGATGCCTGCAGCTCGTGTTTCCCGATACCACACCTTTTACGCCCTTTTCGTTCTGCTCGCTGTTTCTGTCTTCCTCTGCACCTGTTTCTGCCTCTTCCTCGATTTGTTTACTGCTGATTGGAATG
Source organism: Lissotriton vulgaris (assembly GCF_964263255.1). NCBI lineage: Eukaryota > Metazoa > Chordata > Amphibia > Caudata > Salamandridae > Lissotriton > Lissotriton vulgaris. The sequence continues at coordinate 870,181,410 of NC_141699.1, forward strand.
TACTAATGGTGGGAAGAGGTGCTTTTACAGTTGGGAACTACCAAATGCCACTGCACTTATGTTCCGGGCCCTGAATACATGAAAGCGATCCCTTATGGTCTTTACGATGGGAACCAAGTTGTAAACCTTTGTGCACCACGTTAACCTATGAGAGAAAACTGTAAAAAAGGAGCGATCCACAGATACAATTCGAATCAGGCTCCACGAACCTACACTTGCTGTACTTCTTGTGACTTCTGTTCCCTGCAGTAATAAACCTCGAATCTTTGACGCCGAAGGAAGTGTCCCGTGTCTCTGTCATTTGTACGCCGGAACAGGTTACCCACGAAGGTTTTAGGTGTTATCCCTGGCACCGCTGGGTCTTAGAAAAACCCAGTCCTTCAACATGGTGGTGGGGGACATGGTGGTTGTGGACATGGTGGTGATGGACGTGGTGGTGGTGGTGGTGGACATGCTGTGGTGGATGTGGTAGTGGTGGTGGACGTGGTGGTGAGGGACATTGTTGGTGGTGGACATGGTGGTGGTGGATGTGGTGGACATGGTGGTTGTAGACGTGGTGGTGGATGTGGTGGATGTGGTGGTGGTGGATGTGGTGGTAGTGGGGGTGAACGTGGTGGTGGGTGTGGTGGTTGTGGACGTGGTGGTGGTGGAGGTGGTGTGGTGGTGGCATATGTGGTAGTGCTGAACATGGTGGTAGTGGACGTACTGGTGGTGGACGTAGTGGTGGTGGATGTGGTGGTGGACGTGGTGGTGGTGGTCGTGGATGTGGTGGTGGTGGATGTGGTGGTGGTGGTGGGTGGTGGATGTGGTGGTGGTGGAGGTGAGTGTGGTGGTGGTGGACATGGTGGTGGTGGACGTATTGGTGGTGGATGTAGTGGTGGTGGATGTGGTGGGGGTGGTGGTGGAGGTGGTGATTGTGTACTTGGTGGCAGTGGACTTGGTGGTGGTTGATGTTGTGGTGGTGGGTGTGGGGGTGGTGGACGTGGTGGTGGACATGGTGGTGGTGGACGTAGTGGTGGTGGACGTGGTGGTGGTGGGTGTGGTGGTGGTGGACATGGTGGTGGATGTGGTAGTGGTGGATGAGGTGGTGGACGTTGTGGTCGTTAACGTGGTGGTGGTGGACTTGGTGGACATGGTTGTTGTGGACTTGGTGGTAATGGACATGGTGGTGGTGGAGGACGTGGTAGTGGTGGACGTGGTGGACATGGTGGTGGTGGATGTGGTGGTGGCGGTAGTGGTGGTGGCAGATATTGGTGTGGTGGATGTGGCCGTGGTGGACATGGTAGTGATGGACGTGGTGGTGATAGACATTGTTGTTGGTGGACATGGTGGTGGAGTACAAGGTAGTGGTGGATGCAGTGGACATTGTGGTGGTGGACGTGGTGGTGGATGTGGTGGTGGTGGACGTGGTGATGGTGGAGGTGGGTGTGGTGGTGGTGGACGTGGTGGTGCTAGACATGGTGGTAATGGACGTAGTGGTGGTGGAAATGGTGGTGGTGGACGTAGTGGTGGTGGATGTTGTGGTGGTGGCGGACGTGGTGGTGGTGGATGTGGGTATGGTGGACGTGGTGGCGGTGGACATGGTGGTGATGGACGTGGTGGTGATAGACATTGTTGGTGGTGGACATGGTGGTGGAGTACATGGTAGTGGTGGATGCGATTGACATGGTGGTGGTGGACGTGGTGGTGGATGTGGTGGTGGTGGACGTGGTGGTGGTGGAGGTTGGTGTGGTGGTGGTGGACGTGGTGGTGCTACACATGGTGGTAGTGGACGTAGTGGTGGTGGAAATGGTGGTGGTGGACGTAGTAGTGGTGGACGTGGTGGTGGTGGATGTGGCGGTGGTGGTTGGTGGTGGTGGAGGTGGGTGTGGTGGTGGTGGACGTGGTGGTGGTGGATGTAGTGAATGTGGATGTAGTGGTAGTGGATGTAGTGGTGGTGGATGTGGTGGTGGTGGAGGTGGTGGTGAAGGGGGTGGTGGTGGACGTAGTGGTGGTGGATGTAATGGTGGTGGTGGACGTAATGGTGGTGGATGTGGTGGTGGTGGACGTGGTGGTGGTGGTGGATGTGGTGGTGGATGTGGTGGATGTGGACAGGGTGGTGATGGTGGATGTGGTGGTGGATGTGGTGGATGTGGACAGGGTGGTGATGGACCTAGTGGTTGTGGAGGACTTGATGGTGGTGGACATGGTGGTGGTGGATGTGGTGGTGCTGTTAGTGGTGGTGGATGTGGTGGTGGTGGAGGTGGGTGTGGTGGTGGTGGACATGGTGGTGGTGGACATGGTGGTGGTGGACGTAGTGGTGGTGGATGTGGTGGTGGTGATTGTGGTGGTGGGTGTGGTGGTGGAGGACATTGTGGTGGTGGACATGGTGGTTGTGGACATGGTGGTGATGGACGTGGTGGTGAGGGACATTTTTGGTGGTGGACATGGTGGTGGTGGATGTGGTGGACATGGTGGTTGTAGACGTGGTGGTGGTGGATGTGGTGGTAGTGGGGGTGAACATGATGGTGGGTGTGGTGGTTGTGGATGTGGTGGTGGTGGACGTGGTGTGGTGGTGGTGGACATGGCAGTGCTGAACATGGTGGTAGTGGAAGTAGTGGTGGTGGACATGGTGGTGGTGGACGTAGTGGTGGTGGATGTGGCGGTGGACGTGGTGGTGGTCACCGTGGATGTGGTGGTGGTGGATGTGGTGGTGGTGGGTGGTGGACGTGGTGGTGGTGGAGGTGAGTGTGGTGGTGGTGGACATGGTGGTGGTGGATGTAGTGGTGGTGGATGTGGTGGTGGTGGTGGTGGAGGTGGTGATTGTGGACTTGTTGGCAGTGGTCGTCGTGGTGGATGTTGTGGTGGTGGGTGTGGGGGTGGTGGACGTGGTGGTGGACGTGGTGGTGGTGGACGTAGTGGTGGTAGACATGATGGTGGTGGACGTAGTGGTGGTGGACGTGGTGGTGGTGGTGGTGGGTGTGGTGGTGGTGACCATGGTGGTAGTGGACATGGTGGTGGGGGATGTGGTGGTGGGGGACGTGGTGGTGGTGGACGTGGTGGTTGTGGACATGGTGGTGATGGACGTGGTGGTGATGGTGGTGGTGGTGGTGGTGGATGTTGTGGTGGTCGTGGGTCTATGGTGGTAGAGTTGAGTGTGGTGGTGATGGACATGGTGGTGGTGGACGTAGTGGTGGTGGATGAAGTGGTGGTGGATGTGGTGGTGGAGGTGGGGATTGTGAACTTGGTGGTGGTGGACGTGGTGGTTGTGGATGTGGTGTTGGTGGTGGATGTTGTGGTGGTGGTGTTGGGTGTGGGGGTGGTGGACGTGGTGGCGGTGAACATAGTGGTGATGGACATGATGGTGGTGAACGTGGTGGTGGATGTGGTGGTGGTGGATGTGGTGTTGGTGGTAGTGGTGGTGGACATGGGGGTGGTGGTGCTTGGAGTGGTGGTGGTGGTGGACGTGGTGGAGGTGGGTGTGGTGGTGGTGGATGTGGTGGTGGTTGACATGGTGGTGGACGTAGTGGTGGTGGTCATGGTGATGATGGACATAGTGGTGGTGGATGTGCTGGTGGACGTGGTGGATGTGCTGGTGGACGTGGTGGTGGTAGTGGTGGACATGTGGTGGTGGTAGGGGTGGGGGTGGTGGACGTGTTGGTGGTGGACATGGTGGTGATGGACGTGGTGGTGGTGGACGTGGTAGTGGATGTGGTGGTGGATGTGGATTTGGTGGTAGTGGTGGTGGACGTGGTGGTGGTGGTGCTGGGAGTGGTGGTGGACGTGGTGGAGGTGGATGTGGTGGTGGATGTGGTAGTGGTGGATATGGTGGTGGTGGACATAGTGGTGGTGGTCATGGTGATTGTGGACATAGTGGTGGTGGATGTGATGGTGGACGTGGTGGTGGTGGTTGTGGATGTGGTGGTGGTGGTGGGTGGTGGATGTGGTGGTGGTGGAGGTGAGTGTGGTGGTGGTGGACATGGTGGTGGTGGATGTGGTGGTGCTGTTAGTGGTGGTGGATGTGGTGGTGGTGGAGGTGGGTGTGGTGGTGGTGGACATGGTGGTGGACATGGTGGTGGTGGACGTAGTGGTGGTGGACGTAGTGGTGGTGGATGTGGTGGTGGTGATTGTGGTGGTGGGTGTGGTGGTGGAGGACATGGTGGTGGTGGACATGGTGGTTGTGGACATGGTGGTGATGGACTTGGTGGTGATGGACATTGTTGGTGGTGGACATGGTGGTGGTGGATGTGGTGGACATGGTGGTTGTAGACATGGTGGTGGTGGATGTGGTGGTAGTGGGGGTGAACATGGTGGTGGGTGTGGTGGTTGTGGACGTGGTGGTGGTGGACGTGGTGTGGTGGTGGTGGACATGGCAGTGTTGAACATGGTGGTAGTGGAAGTAGTGGTGGTGGACATGGTGGTGGTGGACGTAGTGGTGGTGGATGTGGTGGTGGACGTGGTGGTGGTCGCCGTGGATGTGGTGGTGGTGGATGTGGTGGTGGTGGGTGGTGGACGTGGTGGTGGTGGAGGTGAGTGTGGTGGTGGTGGACATGGTGGTGGTGGATGTAGTGGTGGTGGATGTAGTGGTGGTGGATGTGGTGGTGGTGGTGGTGGAGGTGGTGATTGTGGACTTGTTGGTAGTGGTGGTCGTGGTGGATGTTGTGGTGGTGGGTGTGGGGGTGGTGGACGTGGTGGTGGACGTGGAGGTGGTGGACGTAGTGGTGGTAGACATGATGGTGGTGGACGTAGTGGTGGTGGATGTGGTGGTGGTGGTGGTGGGTGTGGTGGTGGTGAACATGGTGGTAGTGGACATGGTGGTGGGGGATGTGGTGGTGGTGGACGTGGTGGTGGTGGACGTGGTGGTTGTGGACATGGTGGTGATGGACGTGGTGGTGATGGTGATGGTGGTGATGGTGGTGGTGGTGGTGGTCATGGATGTGGTGGTCATGGATGTGGTGGTGGTGGATGTGGTGGTGGTGGTGGATGTTGTGGTGGTCGTGGATCTATGGTGGTAGAGTTGAGTGTGGTGATGATGGACATGGTGGTGGTGGACGTAGTGGTGGTGGATGAAGTGGTGGTGGATGTGGTGGTGGAGGTGGGGATTGTGGACTTGGTGGTGGTGGACGTGGTGGTTGTGGATGTGGTGTTGGTGGTGGATGTTGTGGTGGTGGTGTTGGGTGTGGGGGTGGTGGAAGGGGTGGCAGTGGACATGGTGGTGATGGACATGATGGTGGTGAACGTGGTGGTGGATGTGGTGGTGGTGGATGTGGGGTTGGTGGTAGTGGTGGTGGACATGGCGGTGGTGGTGCTTGGAGTGGTGGTGGTGGACGTGGTGGAGGTGGGTGTGGTGGTGGTGGATGTGGTGGTGGTTGACATGGTGGTGGTGGACGTAGTGGTGGTGGTCATGGTGATGATGGACATAGTGGTAGTGGATGTGCTGGTGGACGTGGTGGTGGATGTGCTGGTGGACGTGGTGGTGGTAGTTGTGGACATGGTGTTGGTGGATGTGGTGGTGGTGGTAGGGGTGGGGGTGGTGGACGTGTTGGTGGTGGACATGGTGGTGATGGACGTGGTGGTGGTGGACGTGGTGGTGGATATGGTGGTGGTGGTGGATGTGGATTTGGTGGTAGTGGTGGTGGACGTGGTGGTGGTGGTGCTGGGAGGGGTGGTGGTGGACGTGGTGGAGGTGGATGTGGTGGTGGATGTGGTAGTGGTGGATATAGTGGTGGTGGACGTAGTGGTGGTGGTCATGGTGATGGTGGACATAGTGGTGGTGGATGTGATGGTGGACGTGGTGGTGGTGGTTGTGGATGTGGTGGTGGTGGATGTGGTGGTGGAGGTGGTGAATGTGGACTTGGTGGCAGTGGACGTGGTGGTGGTGGTGGGTGTGGGGGTGATGGACGTGGTGGTGGACATGGTGGTGGAGGACGTAGTGGTGGTGGACGTGGTGGTGGTTGTGGTGGGTGTGATGGTGGTGGACATGGTGGTAGTGGACATGGTGGTGGGGGACGTGGTGGTGGTGGATGTGGTGGTGGTGGACATGGTGGTTGTGGACATGGTGGTTGACAAGGTGGTGATGGACGTGGTGGTGATGGTGGTGGTGGTCGTGGATGTGGTGGTGGTGGATGTGGTGGTGGTGGTGGATGTGGTGGTGGTCGTGGATCCATGGTGGTGGAGGTGAGTGTGGTGGTGGTGGACATGGTGGTGGTGGTGGACGTAGTGGTGGTGGATGTAGTGGTGGTGGATGTGGTGGTGGAGGTGGTGATTGTGGACTTGGTGGACGTTGTGGTTGTGGATGTGGTGTTGGATGTGGTGGTGGTGGGTGTGGGGGTGGTGGACGTGGTGGACATGGTGGTGATGGACATGGTGGTGGTGCACGTGGTGGTGGACGTGGTCGTGGTGGATGTGGTGTTGGTGGTAGTGGTGGTGGACGTGGTGGTGGTGGTGCTGGGAGTCGTGGTGGTGGACGTGGTGGAGGTGGGTGTGGGGGTAGTGGATGTGGTGGTGGTGGATGTGGTGGTAGTGGTAGTGGTGGTGGACATAGTGGTGGTGGTGGTTGTGGACGAGGTGGTGGTGGATGTGGTGGTGGTGGTGGATGTGGTGGTGGTGGTAGTGGTGGTGGACATGGTGGTGGTGGTGGGTGGTGGACGTGGTGGTGGTGGAGGTGGGTGTGGTGGTAATCCTGCAGGAGTCTGCTAGGAGGCTGTGCAAAATTCAGCAGCACCTCTAGGCGTTTGTTGGAATGCATGGACTTCACACAGAATTTGGCATCACAGTATAGTACACAATAAAACATTTCTTAGCACATATTTAAATTAGAAGCTCAAAAGAGCTCTTTCGGCATCTCTGGCAAGTGTGAATGAACAGCACCATAAACCTCTAAGAAACTAGACGAGAACAGGTAGGAATGCGTACAGTGCAGTTTCTGTAAGACTTCCTGAAAGTGACCCTAATCAGGACATAAATAAACCTTTCATGTCTATTTTATAACATCTAGATAGCATAAAACAGGGATCTAATGATGAAAACGGAGGTGACACCAAAGTAGCAGGAAGCAACAATATAATTTATGGGCGCATTACCTCGGCTGGTTAATCGGGTGTGATCTATGGCATGACAGCCTTCAGCGAGCAAATCCAGAAACGGCGGGGCGGGGGAGCGGATTCCTTTGAAGTGTTTGAGGTCTGATGCCAGCTGCAAGCAAACCAGCATGAGTGTGAAGAAAGGCAAATGGTGTGCGATGTGCACACCACCGCACACATGCACTGTGGGCAATCCGCATGGAAAAGCCTTTGGGAGCATTTTTTAAAGCCCCTACTTAATATCTCGCCAAAGCATTGCTTATGCAATGGCTTAGACGAGATCTAAAATAGCACACTTTCTGACAAAATTTCAACTTTCCTGGCAAGCTTGGTGTAAATGTGTTCCGGAATTTTTTTACGGCAGTTCTAGGCAATATTCCTTTTGGGAGCTAAAATTGGAAAACAAGTCTTTTCCCACACCCCTTAGCTTCTTTTCCTCTCCATAGATTTGAACAAAAACTGGCACGCTGGACCTCAGCTGACAACTCCAAGTGATTGCAAGCTTGTTGCAGAACATTCCATAGGCTTAAAAGCTGAAGGCAAATAAAAGAAAAATCTTTGTTTCAGGAAATGAGGCTGCACCCTAATTACACAGTGTTGATCGGCACTGCGTGAGAGAGATATTAAATACATACATATACTTACATACATATACTTACATGTATATACACACATACATACATGTGTACAAATGTATATATATATACATTTATATATATATATATATATATATGTGAGCCCTGCCGCCACTTGGAAGGAGGAGCTATAAAAACTGTTAAGTGGAGGCTATCGTTGCTTAAGGACTACGGCATCGAAACCGGTCTGCCCATGTACCCTGAATAAATTGTTTGTGAGAAGCCCCGCAGTGTCCCTGGTCATCTTCCTGATGTGTGAAGTGTTCAAGTTAATTTTAGCACGGTTTCCAAACGTGCATGAGGGACCCTTTCAACAAGAGACCGTGGGTAATTTGGAAGTTGAACTGAAATTACCGAGGGGTCGGAGAAACACCACGGTCCGCCATTGGAAACCTCAGAGGAACTGTTTTGCAATTTGGACCATCGGGTGCAGAGGGTGCGGAGAGACGCCGTACTTTGTCTGCGCTTTTGCAACCATAACTCTGAGGCTCTGGCAGAAAGTACGGGACTGAACCAACTACCACTGTGGTTTAATTAACGAAGCCCCACTTGCCTGCATCAGTACTCAAGCACGCTGCATGTTGGGACTGGTAGTCCCCAAAATTCTACGCGAACAGAGGGAATATGCTGCAGGTGAGCCCTGCCGCCACTTGGAAGGAGGAGCTATACAAACTGTTAAGTGGAGGCTATCGTTGCTTAAGGACTACGGCATCGAAGAAGGCACAAGCCGAAACCGGTCTGCCCATGTACCCTGAATAAATTGTTTGTGAGAAGCCCCGCAGTGTCCCTGGTCATCTTCCTGATGTGTGAAGTGTTCGAGTTTATATATATATATATATATATATATATATATATATATATATATATATATATATATATTACCTACTGGCAGTCGCCAGTAGGTATATATAGTTAGGATTTTTTCCCTATGGGATTTCTGAAAATTCTATGTCTAATAACTTTGGCGTTTGTGGACGGAATCGGCTGAAATTTTCAGGAAAATGGCACATTTTGTTTCTGAGCAGCCCCTGAAAATTTGGGGGGTGTTCGGCAAGGGGGGGCCGAGAAAAAAGGGGGGTCCCAAAACACGTTTTTCCCATGTTAATTTCCATAGGGCGGTTGGCCTCACTTTTAGCCCGAACGGCTGAATGGATTTGCACGAAACTTGGCAAAATTGTAGGGACTGTTAGCCCGATGTGCCTTTGCTAGGTCTCAATATATATGTGCTCCAGTGGATTTTGAGAAATTAACGTTTAAAATAAGATATATATCTGTAACAGCGCTCCGGGTAGCGTTCCGGTTTGCGTACTTTTCGCGTAACGGAACTTTGCGCACGGAAAGCTGATTGGCTCTTCGGTGTCTGTCAACATTCTAAACAGTCCGGTGCGGCCGCCATCTTGTCTCTCGGTAGGATCGAGAGACAAGAGGAGGCCAAAACAAAGGGGGAAATTTCCATAAGGGGGCATAGTAGATCCTCCCTGACCCCCTAGGTTTTATGTGGAGGTTGTAAAAGGTCCCAGCAGGGCAAAAAAAAAAAAAATAATTTTTTTGCGTGGTGAGCGCCTAGTACGCGAACGGAAAGCGTTCTGGGCAGCGTACTATAAGGATAATAGAATGATAGACTTTTTTAATCCTGAATGTTAATTGTTTGTTGGTTTTTTTTTTTTTTTTGTTTTCTTTATTTTTACATTTTTTTTTATTTTGATTGTGTTTCATACTTCATTAAACTTTCTAACATTTCAGTGTCAGAAATGTCAAAATTGAATATAGGGTGTAACATTTTCTCATTTTGAAGCAGGTTATCCACTGCTTCAACACATTGTAGAAGTTCGTGGTCTCTACTTTGATCCATAAAATCATCAATTTTGTCTTGGCTGCTCTCCTTCAGTTCAATTGAAAATGTAACTTGTTGCTCGCCTTCCATTTTGCCTGAAATTTTGAATAAAAAAATATATATTAGTAGAGATAGGGCACTGTTGGGATTAATGTTAGATAGGCAGTTTTTATCTGTGAGTTCTTCTTTTGGTAGTGTATAGTATCAGAGTGGAAATAGGACTATAAAAAAGTGTATGTGATTTAACCAAGAGAAGCCTAACTCCATTCATAACTATAACAGAGAAGTCTATCTAAATCCATAACTACTACAGAGGGATAGTGTATATCTATCAGAAAAAGTCTACTATATTAAGTTATAGTGCACAATATATTTCATTTTTAAAAATGATAACTTACCTTCACAAAGAAGTTGAAGTTTTTGGAAGCTATTGAAATGCGATGTACAACAAGAAGTAGTAGTCAAAATGGCTGTGTTTTCTTCTCTTCCTTTATATATATTCAGGTATTTAACCAATCAAATGTCAGGTAATAAAAGTAGAAAATGAAAGTAACATTTTCCTTGGTTGTCAATTCCAACACTTCAGATGTGTTTTGTGAAGTAATTTACCTCACGGTATTTAGAGAGGTCTATAGACTTAATGGCTAAATGGAATTTCAATCAAATTTGTGAAAAAGAAAGGGATTGTTATGTAGTATAAGCTAATCTATATTTGGTGAGAGTGTCTCCAGTCGTTTTTCTGTGAATTACTTTCCCACCTTTTTTTTGGACCGCTTCCCGGAAAGCGGTCCGGTACGCGAACTAGGAGCGTAACGGGAGTCCACCATTTTGTGTTTCGGTCGAATTAAGATATAAAATGGAGGGTAAAGAATGTTCAGAATGGGTAGAAGGGGGCACGGTACAAGTATTTTGACCCCCTAGGTTTTCTGAGGGTGGCTGAGGAGGACCATATGTGCGAAGAAAAAACTTTTTTTTTGAAATTTTGCGCGGTTAGCTTCCAGTTCGCGTACCGGGTAGCGCTCTTTGAGCGTAGTTTGTTGAAAATTACAGAAAAAAGTTAGAAAAAAATAATAATTGTGAGTGATCAGATGAAGGGTAGCTCTGAGAAGAGCTTTTGGGTTTATGGTACATTTAGGTACTTATAAGTAGGTACCAATGCACAGTCTTAAATTCAGAATGAAAATTCTGTTGCCCTCATCTGAGAAGTGAACTCCATCTCCTCTGTAGATATCTTGCATGTAGTAACGCAAGTTATTGTTGTACAAGGAGCCCATTCCATGGTCTCTCATGTAAGCTGAAACAGATTTGTTTACATGCTTCCTCGCTTTCTCAATTTGTGGACAAAATTGGTTGGACCACCTCCATTTCTGTCTTTGGCATATATTGGAATATACCAAGGCAGTTTGAGGAAAAAGTGCCATTAATTGCTCAAAGGTGTCCTTTAAAAGCATTTCCAGACCTACCCCAGTCAAAGTGCCCAAATCATTACCTCCACAGTGCACAATTAACAGGTCAGGTTTTGGCAAATGCATAAAGGTTTTCACCAATGGTATCAATTGGTGACATTTTAATCCTCTTTGGCCCAACCACTTAATTTCCACATCTTGTAAATTGAGGTTAGGTAAATTTCTGTTCTCAGCATACCTTTGAGCCCAGTGGATGTAACTATGTCCAACAATCCAGACATTAAACATGGTGGGAGAAGGTTGTGCTGCAGTCAGATGAAGTGTGGTAATGAAAGGGCAGTTGAAACAGTAGGAGTTTGTAAAGAAAAAAAACTGTGGATTTCCAATGCTAATGATTCATTAGCAGTGATTGGTGCATTTCCATTTCTGAAAACAGAAAGTTAGGGTGCATGGATGTGTTCTTTGAAAGATGTAATTTGAATGGTCAAGGAAGAAACATTTAATGAAAGATTGCACTGGATACGCAGGTGCACTGAGAGTTCAGAGTTCAATTGAAACATTGTTGTGTGAATTTGCAAACATGAGAGGTCTTCCAGGAGGTGGTTGCTATGGAAAAAAGGCAGAGAGGGCAGAGGGGGGAAGGGTTTTGATTTGAAAAAAGTGAGGGAAGAGTTATGATTGGCTAATATGAGAGATATGTGAAATGAATATCTGTATTTCTGTGCTTTCAATAGCTGCAGCCTCTGGAGTGCATCCTTTTTCTTCTGCTGAAGACAATTTGGTGTATTTCTGAGACTGTTTTCAAAACTCAAAAAGTATTTGCTAAGGTGAGAAAAGATTTATTTAATTTAGATAGAGAATAGTATGATTTAAGGAGAAAATGATGAAGAAAGCTGTGTTTTTAAAATGTGGCTTTGTCTCTAGTGATATACATATAGATTTTGTTTCTTTGAGAAATTGTAATTGCATATTCGGTGTAGCATTCTGGCATGCAGTAACACAAGTTATTGTTGTACATGGAGCCCATTCCATGGTCTCTTATGTAAGCTGAAACTGATATGTTGTTTTTAAAAACGATTTTTGAAATCAATTACATTTCTGGATATGTACTGCTAGAGCTTCATAGGTTGTTTTGGGTCATATTTATAAGGCATTTGAGTGTCTTTGATGTTATTTTTTCCTTTTTAAATGGAAAGCATTCCTCATGGGGCAAGTGTCTTGTAAATACGCTCCCACCTGTGCTTGACAAATTTAGATTTTGATTATGGGAGTTACATAGCCATGTTAATAATGTCCAAAAAATGGTGCTAGGGCATTCCAGAAAACGCTTTCATGTGTCTCAAGGACATTTTCAGTCATTTCCTCTTGAATGCAGGTATACAATTGATTTATATGCTGTGTTTAAAAACGATTTTTTGAAATCAATTACATTTCTGGATATGTACTGCTAGAGCTTCATAGGTTGTTTTGGGTCATATTTATAAGGCATATGGGTGTCTATGATGTTATTTTTCCTTTTTAAATGGAAAGCGTTCTTCATGGGACAAGTTTCTTGTAAATACGCTCCCACTTGCGCTTGGCAAATTTAGATTTTGATTATGGGAGTTCCATAGCCATGTTAATAATGTCCAAACAATGGTGCTAGGGCATTCCAGAAAACGCTTTCATGTGTCTCAAGGACATTTTCAGTCATTTCCTCTTGAATGCAGGTATACAATTGATTTATATGATGTGTTTAAACACGATTTTTTGAAATCAATTACATTTCTGGATATGTACTGCTAGAGCTTCATAGGTTGTTTTGGGTCATATTTATAAGACATATGAGTGTCTATGATGTTATTTTTCCTTTTTAAATGGAAAGCGTTCTTCATGGTGCAAGTTTCTTGTAAATACGCTCCCACTTGCGCTTGGCAAATTTAGATTTTGATTATGGGAGTTACATAGCCATGTAAATAATGTCCAAACAATGGTGCTAGGGCATTCCAGAAAACGCTTTCATGTGTCTCAAGGACATTTTCAGTCATTTCCTCTTGAATGCAGGTATACAATTGATTTATATGCTGTGTTTAAAAACGATTTTTTGAAATCAATTACATTTCAGTATATCTACTGCTAGAGCTTCATAGGTTGTTTTGGGTCATATTTATAAGGCATATGAGTGTCTATTATGTTATTTTTCCCTTTTTAAATGGAAAGCGTACCTCATGGGCCAAGTTTCTTGTAAATACGCTCCCACTTGCGCTTGGCAAATTGGAGAAAGGAGAAAGGAGTACCAAGCAAGAGGTGCTCCTCATATACATATGTTGTTGTGGATCAAGGATGCACCTAAATTTGGAACAGATCCGGATGACTTAGTGATGAATTTCATAGAACAGTATTCTACGTGTGCTGTTCCAAACGCAACGGAGAAGAAAAGCCTAAGAGAACAAGTTCTACGTTTCCAAAGCCATCGTTGTGGAAAGTACTGTCGTCGTAAATTCAGAAACAAGGACAAGTTCTACACCAAATGTCGTTTCAACTTTCCACGACCGGTGATTTCTAAAGGAAGAGTGAACAGTTTGATGTCTTCGCTGCGACATAATGTGACGAGGAAATCACCCAAAAATACATACAATTTGAAAAAAAACGAAGAGTCCAAGTACATCAACGACTACAACCCAGTGATTTTGTCCATGTGGAATGCTAACATGGATATACAGTTTGTGGCTGACAACTGTATGGCTGTGGCTCAGTATGTGACATCTTACATCACCAAAAAAGAAAAGACAGAACTGAAGGATATGTGGGAGGACATTTCCCATGAAAAGAGCCTCAGCAAGAAGTTGTACAGTTTCAGTCTGAAGATGTTGTCGCATCGAGAAATCGGAGCTTACGAATGTTCTGATCGATTGTCTTCAGCAAGTCTCTATGCCAAATCCAGGAGTATCGTTTGGGCGAGTCTTGGTCTTGCTGCAAAGCGAAATCGAGTTCTAAAACCTGTCCGGGAAATTGAGTATTTGGCAGAAAAGGAACCAAACAGTACCGACATTTTGAAGACCAACATGTTGGATACATATTATCCAAATCGAAGCAGTCACCTTGAGAATGTTTGTCTATATGAGGTTCTACAAAATTATATATTCAAGAGGAACATCAAAGAAGATATTGAGAAAGGAGTGTATGCTGTAATTGGAAGTGAGGGATGCCTGGTCAAGCAAAGAAAATGCCAATTAGTAAACCATCGAAAATTGAGTGGCGAATCTCCAGAAAAAAAGGAGTTTTTCTATTTAGCACTTTTGCAACTTTTCAAGCCTTGGCGTGCAGAAGAGGAACTGCTTGGAGATTTCCTCTGTTACGAAGACTCTTTCACTGCTGCTAAGGAGACCATAGAATGTCCTGCTTTTCCCAAATATCAAGAAATGCTAACTTTGGAAATTGAGCAGGATGCAATGATTGCAGCCGAGATTGCCAGAGACAGTTCTCAGGACAGTCAGAGTTCTGTTTCATTGAGTCAAGATCCACTTCTTGAATGAAGCTGCCACTGCTATGAATGAAGTGGAAAGAGCCATGGCACATGCTCAGGAGGATTCAGTTAACTTAGAAGACTTGGAAAAACAACTCAACGTTGAGCAGAGGAAAATATATGATGAAGTTACCAAGCAAATTGAGCATGGATTAAGTCATGAGAAGAAAGAGTGCTCATGTACATCGTTGAAGCCTGTCCGACTGTACGTGAGTGGAGAAGCGGGAACTGGAAAAAGTTTCCTCATTAAAGCAATTTCTTGTTATTTGCAGGAAAGGACTGAGTCACCGCTGTCTTGTGTTCTCACCGCTCCTACTGGACTGGCAGCACATAACATTAAAGGTATTACTTTGCATCGTCTACTGATGCTGCCAGTGGAGCATGACAACAAATTACAATACCACAAGTTATCTGGGGATGCTTGCTGTGAAGTTTCAAGAGTCTTGAGGAAAATGAAACTACTTATCATTGACGAAGTAAGCATGGTTTCCAATGTCATGCTTGACTTTGTGCATTTGAGAATGCAAGAAGTACTTAAAACTGAATATGATGTGTTATTTGGTGGCAAACACATCATTGTTTTCGGAGATCTTCTGCAGCCGACACCAGTAAAAGGTCAACCTGTGTTCAAAATACTTACGCATGAAGATACCAGGAAGTGCCTAGGGAGCATTGGCAACGTCAATGGAATATGCTACTTACCAGTATGCATCTGTTCTTGGCATAGAGGGCTGCAGAGTGGTACATTATGAATAGATCGCCATCTGGTGTTGGGCTCGGATGATTGCACTTTGTTTTTCTCTTGGAGAGTCTTTTGTATGTTGGTGACTCCTCCCTTAGTTGGTAGTGCGCATGGGCATCGGCTCCATCCTTAGATTGTTTTGCCATAGTAGGGTTAGATGGAGTAGTATAGTAGAATACAGATAAGAGTGCCCATGTAAGTGTATCTAAATAAGATAATGTTGGAACAGACACAGGTTTCCGGGGAGGCTGGGAGGGCATGTACCACTCTGCAGCCCTCTATGCCAAGAACAGATGCATACTGGTAAGTAGCATATTCCGTTCGAGGCATATGGGCTGCAGATGGTACATTATGAATAGACTATACAGCAGTTCTCTCCCTAGCGGTGGTCGCCCGTGTCTGTTGCAACTGTCTGAAACAATGTTTTTAATACTGCTTGTCCCACTCTAGCTTGTTGTGTTGCGTGCACATCAACACAATAGTGTTTTGTGAAAGTGTGCGGTGTAACCCAGGTAGCCGCTTTGCATATGTCATCTAGTGGAATGTTTCCCAGAAATGCCATAGATGCTCCTAGTTTACGTGTAGAGTGAGCTCTAGGAGGAACAGTTAATGTTCTCTTTGCCTTTAAGTAGCATATTTGAATGCATTTTACAATCCATCTGGCAATGCCCGCTTTGGAGATGGGATTGCCTTTATGTGTGGGAGAAAACGCAACAAATAGCTGTTTTGTCTTTCTGAAAGTTTGTGTTCTCTCTATATAGTACAATATGGCCCTCCTAACATCCAGTGTATGTAGGGCTCTTTCCGCTACTGTTTGTGGTTTTGGAAAGAAAACCGGTAATTCCACTGACTGATTGATGTGGAATGCTGAGATAACCTTTGGTAAGAATTTTGGGTTTGTTCTAAGAACCACTTTATTTTGGTGTAGCTGCATAAATGGTTCTTGAATCGTAAAAGCCTGCAGTTCACTTACTCTTCTAAGTGACGTGATAGCTATGAGGAAGGCCACCTTCCATGTGAGGAATTGTATTTCACACCTATGCATAGGTTCAAAGGGTGGCCCCATTAGTCTGGTAAGCACTCTGTTGAGATTCCAGACTGGGGAAGGTGGTCTTCTTGGTGGAATGACTCTTTTGAGTCCTTCCATGAAAGCTTTAATTGCTGGTACTTTAAACAGTGACAGGTGTTGCCTGTTTTGTAGGTACGCCGCTATGGCTGCTAGATGAACCCTAATAGAGGTATATGCTAGATTACATTGCTGTAAGTGTAATAAATAGCAAATGATTTGTTTAGTGGATGCGTCCAGAGGGTTGATGTGCTTACTGTTACAGTGTATAGCAAACCTCTTCCATTTTGCTGCATAGCATGCTCTGGTGGTAGGACGTCTTGCCTGTTTAATGATTTCGATGCATTCTGGTGGTAAATCTAAATACCCAAACTCTATGACCTCAGGAGCCAGATCGCTAGGTTCAGTTGTTTGGGATCTGGGTGCATTATTTCTCCATGGTTCTGTGTAAGATGCATGGGTAATAACCTTAGCTTTTGATGTGGTACTTGTGAGAGTTGTAGCAGCGTGGTGAACCACGGCTGTCTTGCCCACGTGGGTGCCACTAGTATCATTGTCATTGAGTGTTGCTGCAGTTTCCTCACCAGTAATGGAATTAGTGGTAGAGGAGGGAACGCGTAAGCAAATTTGTTGGACCAATTTATCCACAGTGCATTGCCCTGGGACCTTTGGTGTGGGTACCTGGATGCGAATTGTTTGCATTTTGCGTTCTGATGATTTGCAAACAGATCTATCTCTGGTTGCCCCCATTTTTGGAAGAATGGCTGTAGTATTTGGTCGTGCAGTTCCCATTTGTGAACTTGTTCTGACTGTCTGCTTAGGATGTCTGCTATTTGATTTTGAATTCCTGGTAGGTGTTCCGCTAACAGGTAGATTTTTTGAGGAATGGCCCATCTCCATATGTCCTGTGCTAGTTTGGACAGTTGGAGAGAGTGTGTCCCCCCCTGTTTTTGAATATAATACATTGCAGTCATGTTGTCTGTTCTGATCAGGACTGCCTTGTTTGTTATTTGCATTTGGAAAGCTTTTAGTGCTAGAAATATTGCTAATAGTTCCAGGTAGTTGATGTGCAGTTTCTTTTGCTGCGCACTCCACTTCCCCTGTACTGTGTATTTGTCCATATGCGCTCCCCATCCGGAGAGCGATGCGTCCGCTGTTATTATTACTTGTGGAATTGGCTCTAGGAACGACCGTCCTTTGGAAATGTTTTCTGTGTTCCACCACTTCAGAGAGCGATACGTCCGGTCGTTTACCAACACCAGATCTGTAATCTGACCTTGAGCCTGATTCCACTGTGTCGCTAGACACTCTTGTAGTGGGCGCATTTGTAGTCTGGCATGTGGTATTAGCAGTATGCAAGAGGACATCATGCCTAATAGTTGCATAAACACTCGTGCTGGTAGTGAGTGTTGTGGTTGAAATCTTTGTATTAACCCGACCATTGTCTGTACTCTGATTGGGTTGGGGTATGCTATTGCCTTTTCTGTGTCTACTGTAGCCCCCAGGTATTGCTGGATCTGGTTTGGTTGCAGGTGTGATTTTTTTGTAGTTCACCGTAAACCCTAGGTGGTGCAGCAGTTGAATTGTCTTCTGTGTGTTGTGAAGACATTCCTCCTTTGATTTGGCCTTTATTAGCCAATCGTCCAAGTATGGGAAGACATGTATTTGTTGTCTTCTTAGGTGTGCTGCCACCACAGCTAGGCATTTTGTGAAAACTCTCGGTGCTGTTGTGACACCGAACGGAAGGACCTTGAACTGGTAGTGTTGTCCTTCTAACACAATGTTAGTAACAAGGACCCCCTGATAAGGATAAATATCCTGGGACAGGGCAAACAATATGTGTGAAGTAACACTCCCAGGCATACAATAAATTACACAATAGATTGAACAAACAAACTAGTGCAGTTAGAAAAAATACATTTTTAATATAATTAAAAGTTGATAATAAAATTCAGTGCAATTTAGTCAAAATTGATAAAATAACGATATGGTGATACATGTATATTCACAAAAAAAAAAAAAAATTTTTAAAAAGGTAAGATGGCATCCAGTCGACGCGTTTCGACATTAAGAATATGCCTTCATCAGGACTTTACCATCAATTTCTGCAAAAAAGATCATAACAATGTTTTAATATATTCATTTCCTATCATCCAATGATATAACTGTACTAGCATCACGTTTGTTCATAGAATTCTATTGGTAACAAAAGATATTTTAAAATTTATGATATACCGCTTCTTATAACTTATTATCAAACACCTATGCATATACCTAAAAATTCTACAGTAGGCCCTATTTTGTTTGGTGTGTGCCTTCTAACACAAACCTTAGGTATTTTCTGTGGGCTTTGTGAATTGGGATATGAAAGTAAGCGTCTTTTAGATCCAGTGTAGAAAGAAAGTCCCCTTTCTTCAGTAA
The DNA here is from genome assembly GCF_964263255.1 of Lissotriton vulgaris. NCBI lineage: Eukaryota > Metazoa > Chordata > Amphibia > Caudata > Salamandridae > Lissotriton > Lissotriton vulgaris. Next base: position 870,200,080 of record NC_141699.1, read on the forward strand.
AGGGAGTACTTGTTGGAGCGTGACCATGTGGAAGTGTTCCGAATTTATGTAAGCATTGAGAGGTCTGAGGTCTAATATTGGTCGTAGGGACCCGTCCTTTTTGGGGATCAGGAAATATAGAGAGTATACTCCTGTTCCTTGTTGATCCTTTGGGACCTTCTCTATTGCATGCTTTTGTAGAAGTGCTAGCACTTCTTCTCTTAACAATGTCAGATGATCCTGACTCATTGGACGCTGTTTGGGGGGGATGTTTGGTGGGGTAGCTGTGAGTTCTAGGCAATAACCATGTTGGATAATTTGTCTCACCCACTTGTCTGACGTGATGTTCTCCCAGACAGGTAGGAACTGTGATAGACGTCCCCCGACCGGTGTTATGTGGTCTGGGGGGAGATCTATGAAGTCACTGTTTTGGTGTTGAGGCGTTGCGGTTGTTATTATTTCCGCGGCCTCTACCCTTATTGTTGTTACCTCTGTAATTACCTCTTGAATTACCTCTGGGTGATGTTGGTGTGAAAGATGTGGATTGCTGATTTGTTCCTGTGTTTTTTGAGCCCCCTCTATAGGTGGATCTACGAAAGGAACCTCTGTGCGTTGGCTGTTGCAATGCTCCCATTGACTTAGCCGTTTCCGTATCTTTCTTCATCTTTTCTAATGTCTCGTCTGTACTTGAACCAAACAATGTCTTCTGATCAAATGGTCTGTTCAGTAGGGCTGTTTGAACTTCTTGTTTGAATCCTGAGATTCTAAGCCACGCGTGCCTTCTTAGCATGACACTAGTGTTAATAGACCTTGCTGCAGTGTCTGCTGCGTCTAATGCACACTTAATGGAAGTATTGGTTATTATTTTACCTTCCTGTATTAATTGGTCTGCCTTCTTCTGATGTTCCTTTGGAAGATGTGTGAGAAGTTTTTCTAACTCATCATAATGTGCCCTGTCGTAACGTGCGAGTAGTGCTTGTGTATTAGCTATACGCCAGCTATTCGCTGCCTGTGATGCTACTCTTTTGCCTGATTATATTTACAACAAGGGGTGGTGAGGGACAGAGTCTCTGAATTAAGCAGAAAGCTCTCACCCAGTCAAGAGATCAGGGCTAGATCCAACACCGTTTTTTAGCTCACTGCACCATCCCAGTTTCAGAACCTGGCTGTATGCAAATTAGTCTGTTCCTGTCCCAGTGCATGATGGGAACAGGGCAAACCAAACTACAAAAGCCAATTCTTACACTGGGAAGGAAACAAGCTCCCGGGGACCGGTTTCTGGCATTACAGCCGTCTTCGGCCCGGTTTGCTTGAATCCTGATGGTGCAATGAGCAAGGGTCTCACATCTGAGAATACCCTTCCACGCTTAGGGTGGACAAAAATATTTACAACAAGGGGTGGTGAGGGACAGAGTCTCTGAATTAAGCAGAAAGCTCTCACCCAGTCAAGAGATCAGGGCTAGATCCAACACCGTTTTTTAGCTCACTGCACCATCCCAGTTTCAGAACCTGGCTGTATGCAAATTAGTCTGTTCCTGTCCCAGTGCATGATGGGAACAGGGCAAACCAAACTACAAAAGCCAATTCTTACACTGGGAAGGAAACAAGCTCCCGGGGACCGGTTTCTGGCATTACAGCCGTCTTCGGCCCGGTTTGCTTGAATCCTGATGGTGCAATGAGCAAGGGTCTCACATCTGAGAATACCCTTCCACGCTTAGGGTGGACAAAAATATTTACAACAAGGGGTGGTGAGGGACAGAGTCTCTGAATTAAGCAGAAAGCTCTCACCCAGTCAAGAGATCAGGGCTAGATCCAACACCGTTTTTTAGCTCACTGCACCATCCCAGTTTCAGAACCTGGCTGTATGCAAATTAGTCTGTTCCTGTCCCAGTGCATGATGGGAACAGGGCAAACCAAACTACAAAAGCCAATTCTTACACTGGGAAGGAAACAAGCTCCCGGGGACCGGTTTCTGGCATTACAGCCGTCTTCGGCCCGGTTTGCTTGAATCCTGATGGTGCAATGAGCAAGGGTCTCACATCTGAGAATACCCTTCCACGCTTAGGGTGGACAAAAATATTTACAACAAGGGGTGGTGAGGGACAGAGTCTCTGAATTAAGCAGAAAGCTCTCACCCAGTCAAGAGATCAGGGCTAGATCCAACACCGTTTTTTAGCTCACTGCACCATCCCAGTTTCAGAACCTGGCTGTATGCAAATTAGTCTGTTCCTGTCCCAGTGCATGATGGGAACAGGGCAAACCAAACTACAAAAGCCAATTCTTACACTGGGAAGGAAACAAGCTCCCGGGGACCGGTTTCTGGCATTACAGCCGTCTTCGGCCCGGTTTGCTTGAATCCTGATGGTGCAATGAGCAAGGGTCTCACATCTGAGAATACCCTTCCACGCTTAGGGTGGACAAAAATATTTACAACAAGGGGTGGTGAGGGACAGAGTCTCTGAATTAAGCAGAAAGCTCTCACCCAGTCAAGAGATCAGGGCTAGAAGGCTGAAATGCCAGAAACCGGTCCCCGGTAGCTTGTCTCCTTTCTGGTGAAGAATTGGCTTGGTAGTTTAGTCTGCCCTGTTCCCATGATGCACTGGGCCAGGGACAGACTGATTTGCATATAGCCAGGTTCTGAGCTGGGATGGGGCAGTGAGATAAATAACGGTGATGGATCAAGCCCTGATCTTTGGACTGGGTAAGAGTGGTCTGTTTAACTCAGACACTCTGTTCATCACCACCCCCTTTTGTAAATCGTTTTTGGCCACTATAGGTGTGGCAGGGTATACTCAGACATGAGTCCCTTTCTCACTGCTCCATCAGGATTCAAGCAAGCCGGGCCGAAGAAGGCTGAAATGCCAGAAACCGGTCCCCGGTAGCTTGTCTCCTTTCTGGTGAAGAATTGGCTTGGTAGTTTAGTCTGCCCTGTTCCCATGATGCACTGGGCCAGGGACAGACTGATTTGCATATAGCCAGGTTCTGAGCTGGGATGGGGCAGTGAGATAAATAACGGTGATGGATCAAGCCCTGATCTTTGGACTGGGTAAGAGTGGTCTGTTTAACTCAGACACTCTGTTCATCACCACCCCCTTTTGTAAATCGTTTTTGGCCACTATAGGTGTGGCAGGGTATACTCAGACATGAGTCCCTTTCTCACTGCTCCATCAGGATTCAAGCAAGCCGGGCCGAAGAAGGCTGAAATGCCAGAAACCGGTCCCCGGTAGCTTGTCTCCTTTCTGGTGAAGAATTGGCTTGGTAGTTTAGTCTGCCCTGTTCCCATGATGCACTGGGCCAGGGACAGACTGATTTGCATATAGCCAGGTTCTGAGCTGGGATGGGGCAGTGAGATAAATAACGGTGATGGATCAAGCCCTGATCTTTGGACTGGGTAAGAGTGGTCTGTTTAACTCAGACACTCTGTTCATCACCACCCCCTTTTGTAAATCGTTTTTGGCCACTATAGGTGTGGCAGGGTATACTCAGACATGAGTCCCTTTCTCACTGCTCCATCAGGATTCAAGCAAGCCGGGCCGAAGAAGGCTGAAATGCCAGAAACCGGTCCCCGGTAGCTTGTCTCCTTTCTGGTGAAGAATTGGCTTGGTAGTTTAGTCTGCCCTGTTCCCATGATGCACTGGGCCAGGGACAGACTGATTTGCATATAGCCAGGTTCTGAGCTGGGATGGGGCAGTGAGATAAATAACGGTGATGGATCAAGCCCTGATCTTTGGACTGGGTAAGAGTGGTCTGTTTAACTCAGACACTCTGTTCATCACCACCCCCTTTTGTAAATCGTTTTTGGCCACTATAGGTGTGGCAGGGTATACTCAGACATGAGTCCCTTTCTCACTGCTCCATCAGGATTCAAGCAAGCCGGGCCGAAGAAGGCTGAAATGCCAGAAACCGGTCCCCGGTAGCTTGTCTCCTTTCTGGTGAAGAATTGGCTTGGTAGTTTAGTCTGCCCTGTTCCCATGATGCACTGGGCCAGGGACAGACTGATTTGCATATAGCCAGGTTCTGAGCTGGGATGGGGCAGTGAGATAAATAACGGTGATGGATCAAGCCCTGATCTTTGGACTGGGTAAGAGTGGTCTGTTTAACTCAGACACTCTGTTCATCACCACCCCCTTTTGTAAATCGTTTTTGGCCACTATAGGTGTGGCAGGGTATACTCAGACATGAGTCCCTTTCTCACTGCTCCATCAGGATTCAAGCAAGCCGGGCCGAAGAAGGCTGAAATGCCAGAAACCGGTCCCCGGTAGCTTGTCTCCTTTCTGGTGAAGAATTGGCTTGGTAGTTTAGTCTGCCCTGTTCCCATGATGCACTGGGCCAGGGACAGACTGATTTGCATATAGCCAGGTTCTGAGCTGGGATGGGGCAGTGAGATAAATAACGGTGATGGATCAAGCCCTGATCTTTGGACTGGGTAAGAGTGGTCTGTTTAACTCAGACACTCTGTTCATCACCACCCCCTTTTGTAAATCGTTTTTGGCCACTATAGGTGTGGCAGGGTATACTCAGACATGAGTCCCTTTCTCACTGCTCCATCAGGATTCAAGCAAGCCGGGCCGAAGAAGGCTGAAATGCCAGAAACCGGTCCCCGGTAGCTTGTCTCCTTTCTGGTGAAGAATTGGCTTGGTAGTTTAGTCTGCCCTGTTCCCATGATGCACTGGGCCAGGGACAGACTGATTTGCATATAGCCAGGTTCTGAGCTGGGATGGGGCAGTGAGATAAATAACGGTGATGGATCAAGCCCTGATCTTTGGACTGGGTAAGAGTGGTCTGTTTAACTCAGACACTCTGTTCATCACCACCCCCTTTTGTAACTCTTTTGCCTGATGCATCTATTAACTTCGACTCTTTATCTGGTGGCGGAGCCTCTCCTGTAGATAATGAGTTTGCTCTTTTACGAGCGTTTGAGACCACCAGCGAGTCTAGAGGTACATGCCCTCTAATAAATATTGGGTCCTTTGGAGCCGCTTTGTATTTCTTATCGATTCTTGGGTTTAACACCCTGGCTCTCACTGGGTTTTCGAATATTTCTTCTGTGTGAGTGAGAAGACCCTTTAGCATAGGAAGAGTACCTGATGTTCTCTGTGCACTAGGTAGAGTCTCTAACAAGAAATCCTCTATCTGAGGTTCTGTGTGCATATCTAGTTTGTGATATTTTGCTGCCCTATTAATGAGCTGCACAAAACCTGTGTTATCATCAGGTGGTGAAGGCTTTGAGGGGTATAGCTCTGGGTCGTTGTCCTCATCTGACCCTACATCGTAATTTTCCCATGGATCTTCCTCATCTTGGATAGATTCGTCATCCCCTTGAGGTTCTCCCTCCCCTATATCACTGTCTACATCTGATTGAGGTGTAGCTGGTCTTGGTGTGGAGGGTGTAGGAATATGTGGCCTATTGTGAGGAATAGGAGAAGAGGGTGTGTCTCTAGGACGAGGAGAAGCAGGAGGAGTTATGTTCGTCCCCATTGTTCTCTTTTTTGAAGGAAGAGGTTTATCTTCTGACTGTTCACTCTTTCTCTTCTTCGTGACCACTTTCCCAGTCTGTGGATCAATAAACAAGATCTTTTGTTTGGGATCTGTTTGTTGCTCTTGAATCGGTACCGAGGGTCCTGGTTCCGAGAGCTGTTTTTGTTTTCGATCTTCAGATCTTTCTGTTTTCGACACCGAATGTCTGCTCGATTCCGACTTTTTGGGTATCGAGTGTCTTTTGGGCGATACATCATATTTCTTTTTCGACATGGAATGTTTCGATACCGAGCTCTCCTTTGTATGCAGCCTCGGTGTCGAAGTCGATGACGCCCTTTTCTCGGATCCGACGTGGTGGGATTCCGAGTGTTTCGGTTTCAGTTTCGGTTTCGTTGCCGGGCCCGAAGGCGGGGCGTCGGAAACTTTTTTCAGCGGTTTGACCGGGCCCGAGGGCGGGGTCGTTACCGCACGGGGTCGGTTTTTCGGTAAGGGGACGTCGTCACTCACGGTTTGTTGCTCGAAGAGTTCTTCAACCTCCGACTGGTCCCCTTCCGACCCCGACTGGTCCTCTTCTTCCTCGATTTGTTCATCTCCGAACAGCTCCGGGATTGCCTCCGCCTGCATTCTGGAAGCCTCGTGTCTTCGGGCTCGACGATTTCTAATCGTTAGCTTGGAGGAGAATGCTGCGCAGGCTTCGCAGTCCCTGGATTCGTGTTCAGGCGATAGACAGAGGTTGCACACCTCGTGTAGGTCCTTGTGTTGGAACTTAGCACCACACGATGGACATTTTTTGAATGGAGTCCTTTCCATGGACTCCAGGCTTGACTGCGTCGAGAAAGGTCTCCTGTTCTTCGACGTAGATCCAAGTTTTTCTCTTCTATTTTGAATTTGTAACGCGTCGGAATGGAAAAGAACGCGTTCGCTAACAATACCGTCGAATTGGAAAGGGAATACGCGCCGAAAAATCACTTTCTTCTGAAGTTGATCTGGAGCGTCTCGATCTTCATCCGAACCCGATGGCGGAAAAAAACAATCTAAGGATGGAGCCGATGCCCATGCGCACTACCAACTAAGGGAGGAGTCACCAACATACAAAAGACTCTCCAAGAGAAAAACAAAGTGCAATCATCCGAGCCCAACACCAGATGGCGATCTATTCATAATGTACCATCTGCAGCCCATATGCCTCGAACATATGGTTACACTTCAATTATGCTGAACTGCATGAAAATATGCGTCAGGCGAAGGATGAAGATTACAAGAATATTCTACAAGATATTAGAATTGGAAAAGTGACCGAGCATGGAAAAGAAGCTTTAAATGCACGATTACTTTCAAATTTATATCCCGAACAAGAGATTGTGCCTGAGAATATTTTTCAGAAAATTACTGAGAAGAAATCCGGAATATGTTTGATGCCAACTCTTGCAGAATGTGGCATCTTCAACAACAAAATGTTGATTTAGAAAAGCAAGAGATTGTGAAACTTGAAGCTATTGACAAAATAGAGCATATGGGATCAACAATTATTTTGTCAGAGAATTTGAAATCAAAATTGGATTCATTAGAGAAGACTATATCTAAAACTGCGGGTTTTGAAAAGACTCTGAATGTGTGCTTAAATTGCCGAATCATTTTGAGAAGGAATTTACATGTTGAAAGAGGTCTGGTAAATGGATCAATGGGTAATGTTGTTGATTTTGAGAAATACAGAAATAGAGATGGAATAGAATTTTTAAAAATTAAATTTGATGGCATTGAGGAAGTACAGCTAATTGGTCGTTGTTCTGCTAGGTTTTTGCTTGTTAAAGACTTATATGTTCGCCGTAAACAGTTTCCTGTTTGCTTGGCATATGCGGTGACAATCCATAAATCGCAAGGTTTAAGTGTAGATAGTGCATTGGTGAATATTGGCAGTTCTGTGTTCAAAGAGGGTATGGCATATGTGGCATTGTCACGAGTTAGAACTTTATCGGGATTGTACTTGATTGACTGTGATGTCACAAACATTTGTGCGGATCTAGATTGTGTTAAGGAATACAATAGGTTAAGAAGAGAGTATGCGCCACATTTGCCTCAATATCCTTTGTTTGAGAAACGTGTGGTAGGCCGGAAACGTAGAAATATCAGTAATAGTAGGGAGGTTGTAGCAAAAAGACCAAAAGTCAATGAACCGACAATTGTTAGCAGAAAGAAAGTGGATTCTGTTGAAGATGTTGTCGGTTTTCAATTTGAAAACAGTTCTGGTGTCAACTGCTATGCAAATGTAGTGGTTAATGTTCTCTTTTCACTAGAGAGTTTAAAAGAACAGATTCTGTTGAATTCAGAACAAATTTTATGCTGTTTGTTGAATTCTGTTTTCGAGAAATGTAGCACTGATCGAACAAAAGTAGAAAGTGTGTCTGAAGTTCGTTATCTGTTAGATGAATGTTCAGGTCAAACAGACTTCTCTGAAAATAATCAGCAAGATTGTCAGGAGTTTTTAATGTATATGCTTGATGTATTGCAAGATGAGGGTGTAGATGTAGATCACCTGTTTGGGCTTTCTTATCAATGGCAGCATGACTGCGAGAACTGTATGGTATCAAGTACTACTAGTGTAGACTCAGAAAGATTTATATATTTAACTTTGCCAGACAGTAAATCAGTCTCCTTTAATAAGCTAGTAAATGCAGCGGATCACAACATGGAGTGTAGCCAATGTAAATCTGAAATGATGTCAACATTATTTATACGTAGATATGGCCAGTATGTCATTTTAATGATCCAACGATGTAGGCCTGATGGATCAAAATTGTCAACTTTAATAAAAAATTTTGTGGCTTCTCAGCTGTCAATATCAGGAAGGACTTTTGTAACTGTAGCAATTATCTATCACGATGGTCCTTCAACAGCATCAGGACATTATACAGCTTATTTAAAGTCTCGAAACGGCTGGTCATTCTGCAATGATTCCGTTGTAACTTTAAAAAAAAAATTGCCGTTTGACCTTAAAAATTCTTACCTGGTGTTTTTAAAACCAAAATTTTAAAGAAAGAATCTCGGGATTTCCTGTGAGGAATTGCAAAAGGTTCATCAAGTAGAGGTAATGTAAGTCTGCAATGCTGCCTAGATTATTGGTCCAAAACTTTTAATTATAATGTCAATTTAAAAATCCAACTATATAAACCTGATGCAAGTAAGTCTGCTTCATAGTAAGCAGTATCAGTGTCATAGGAAAAGGAGAACATGAGTGACAAAGAAGGGTAAGATATTAGTAGTCCAGGATTGTGAAAATAATCTCAAATGTTTTCTTTTTGAAAGTTGCGAAAATAGAAAATGACGGTATTTGATTGGAAGAATTACAAGACTTGTGAATCGCTGCAACATGAATTGGCCAAGTGGAAACATGTGGTGGAATGTGAGAAGTCTTTTCTTGTATGTAACATATTTTTCAAAACGATGGAGGTTTTCTTTCAGAAAGTGGCGGGCTGAAAATATTTATAGCACAACAGAGTGGACGCTGTTCATAGGACATCCTTCGACGTCATTGAAAGTAAGTTAATTTTAAGGAGTTTTGAATTCAGATTTCTTAGGTTGTATGGGTTTTTTAAACACAATCATTTTGATTGTGTTTTTTTTTCCCCGCTGTTACATGATGAATATCTTCAAGTCACTGATTTAAGTGAAATTTGATACATTCTGAGAACAGCAAAAATAAACCATTTAACATGTATAATTAATGTTCTCCTTTTTGTACTTATGATATACATTTAGAAATGTGAGGTAGATATGGAGAAACTGAGTCTTCTGTAAGTGTCAATTTTAATGCTTACAGTGCAGTACTTCTGGGTACTGTTTTTTTTTAAAAACTGAATAGACCTCACATTAAAGAAACCTCTTGAAAGGACACATCTTATTTGCATCCTGAAACAATCATTTACAATGTTACACACAATTTTATGATGGCTTTACATCTCTTTTGCGCTGCTATTGCATCACTATTGTCAAACATCAGCAATGCAAAAGAAGCACCATGTTCCAAAATAGGCCTCACTTCATCAGCATGAAGATACTGTTTGTTTAAAATAAATATCTTTAGGATTGTGTAGGGGACGTAGAGAAGCAGAGGCTTCTGTAAGTGTCAAAGTTGTTTAAAAACTGTTTCTTCTTGAACCTTTTCCCTTCTTTTTTCTAATTTTTAAATACATGTTTTAATATTTTTGGAAATGTTTGTTCTCTCTTTTACAGATTGAAAGTATGAAAAATTTTCTTTAAAAGTTAACAAGAATTATAAGGTAAATGTTTTCTACTCTTTTAACCCGCATTCCACTGCTGATGATGTCACTGACTATGTCATGAATGATGTAATAAGTGGGCATGTTTTACTTCAATGGTAGGTCTTCACATGTATTATCTCCTCTGTATTCTTCAACAAGCATAAATTTGATATGCAACCCTGAGTACGCCTCACCTTAAACAAACTTTTAGAGAGGACACACCTTATCGTCACCCTCAATCAATCATTTACTCTATCACATTTAACATCTATTAGTTCTACTGCTTCATTTCTTTAATCCTTACTTTCCTGCGTTTGCTACTTCTCTCATTCCTTTCTCTATTACTTAATTATTCTACTCCTTCCAGTATTTTTCTCACTCCCTCTCTTCTCATACTTCTTCATTATTATTCACTCATTCTGTCTCTATTAATGTTACTGTTTCTGAATGATCTCAAAATTTTTTTAAAACAAGAACAGTAAGTATAAGGATAGGAAACAGACATTTATGTTACAAGAAAGACAGCTATAGGAAGTAAACAAAAGATACTGTTACTCGCAATCCACTGCTGATGATGTCACTGACCATGTCAAAAATGATGTAATATATGACATGATCAGAAGTGAATTGCGGGTAACAGTATCTTTTCTTTACTCCCTATAGCTGTCTTTCTTGTAACATAACTGTCTGTTTCCTTTCCTTATACTTACTGTTTTTTTTAAAAAAACATTTTTTGGTTCGCTCCTGGTTCGCGTACCGGAGTGCGAACTGGGAGCGAACTAAAAGAAATAGAGCTTGGCAGAGTTCCAAAAATTCTACCAATTTTTTTTTATAATGGGGAGGTAGTTCTGAAAAGAACTTTTTTTTTGGTTTTTGTTGTTTTAATTTTTTTTTATTCTTTTTCTGAACATTTTTTATATTTTTTTGTTTTTTTCTGAACATTTTGTAATTTGTTTTGTTTTTGGGGGGAGGGGGGAAACAAAAATGATTCATTGAAGAGGGCTCAACAGGAGCAACAAAAAAAAGAAGAATTTATTTTTTGGGGCGTTTCGGGCATACATGATTTTTGATTGCTTTTATTATAAGAGTAATGCTACTTTCTCGGTAGCATAATAATTGGTTGCACCACACGCACACTTGTTTTACTTCCCCCATGTCCATTTGAATGTTCGGGATCAACTCCCTCGCCTCTGGTCCCGATACTTCTGGCACGACAGATCTTCTCGCCTTTGCCGGGGGATTTTGCTGTTCGTCACGAAGCTGAGCAGCACTATAATTATTTGGGTGCCACCTACTCATGTGCCTGTGCATTGTAAAATTTCCAAAACTATATTTTTTGTCCGTCCCCCTTGAAAGGCGTTCATCGCAAATACGGCAAAAGACATATCTTGCATTGACTTTCTTTTGCCCTGCTGGAAATGTAAAAAATTGTCAGATGAAGTTTTCCTTTCTGTTGTACCTCCTGGGCTCCTCTGGCAAAAACTCAGGCTCTTCCTCCTCTTCCTGATCTTCCTCTTCTTCAAAGATTGGTTGAGCAGATGGTCCTTTCTTTCCATGAGGAGGTGGAGGTGGTGGTGGGGGAACACTAGCAGAAGCAACAACTGAAGCCATTTCTCTAGAATGTAAAAGGGTCTTTCTCTCACCAAGATGAAAGTCAGAGTGAGGAAAGAAGGAGGGGTTTTCATCATTTGGGAAAAGCAAAAGTTCTAAACCAATGAAAAGTGTTAATTTTAGATCACATGACCTAGTATTACATCATTAGGAAACCAAAAGTGAAATGAACCAATGAAAAGTGTTATTACCGAGTCACAAGACCTGCTGTGTTTACGTTTCGCGCTTTGCGCCGCTTTCCGGTCCGCTTCCGGGTCCGCTAACTTCGCGCGTCCGATGACGTATTACGCGACAACGCAAAACGTCATTCTAACGTAACAGTTACGCTAAAAGAACGTTTACCGGTTCGCGGACCGAGTCGCGGCTTTAAAATGAGCTAACGGGAAGCTGACCGGTTCGCGGACTGGGAGCGGAACAAAAAAATATTTTTTTAAAAAATGTATTAAAAACATGCAAAATATATTTTAAGATTTAAAGAAGAATACATTTTACAGCTACAGATATTTTCTTTCAAAAAACCATTGAAATTCAATGAAAAAACCATAGGTTATAGAGAATATATAGTTAGGAATTAGCATTTACAAAACCTTAAAAATTCACTGAAAAAACCATAGGTTATAGACCATATATAGTTAGGGATTAGCATTTACAAAACCTTATTTTACTCGCATAAAACCATTGAAATTCCATATATAGTTAGTTGCACTAACTATATATCGCGCACCCGCAATCCACTGCTGATCATGTCACATATTACATCATTCATGACATGGTCAGTGACATCACTGATGACATCACTGATGACATCTCAAATGACATCACTGATGACAACATCCAGTGACTGTATGTTTCTGTAAAGTTAAAGTATGTCTTACATATTGAAGAATGAGTGGATGTATAAGTGTCTGGATGAAGGATTTAGTAGGTGATTGACTGACTGTATGAGTGAGTGATTAAATGTGTCTCACTGAGTGCATGGGTTAGTGACTAAACTGTCTTAATTTGTGCATCATTATGTCTGTTGTTCTGTAAACTGCTGCATGTGTTGATCAGTAGCTATATGAGTAACTATATGGGTTATTGATTGGTTGCCCAAGTATTTGTATGGGAGACTGAGTGTGTGTGTGTGTGGGTGGCTGGGAGGTGTATGACTCTGTGCATAGATGTGTGAGCAGTTGATTCACTAGATGTATGGGTTCAAAAGTGCATGTGGAAACAGCTGTATGGGCGGTTGACTGTGTGCATGAGTGTATTGGTGAGTGAATGGATATCTCAGTGCTACATGTCAAAGTAAGTACATATGTAAAACACAGTACATGTGAGAGTTGACATATATAAATAACTGTGCATAAGAGCCAGTAAATGTGTGAGTGGCTGTATGGATCATTGTGAACTTGTATCAGGGATTGTATAAGAGAGTAAACATGTGTTATTATATGTTTGAATAAGTAAGGTGTGTATAACTGTATAGTTGAGGAAATGGAGGTGTGATTGATTCTTTGCATGACTGACTAGGTGTGTGAGTAACTCCATGGATGAGTGACAGTCTGTGAGTGTCTGTTTACACTGAGTGTATCTAAGGTTATATTAGAGTCTGAAGAGGTTCATCGCATTATCACATGAATGATGTCATCAGTGATGTGATCAGTAATGTCAAATGAGATGTCATCAGTGATGTCATCAGTGATGTCATCAGTGATGTCATCAGTGATGTCATTTGAGATGTCATCAGTGATGTCATTTGAGATGTCATCAGTGATGTCATCAGTGATGTCACTGACCATGTCATGAATGATGTAATATGTGACATGATCAGCAGTGGATTGCGGGTGCGCGATATATAGTTAGTGCAACTAACTATATATGCGAATTTCAATGGTTTTGTGTGAGTAAAATAAGGTTTTGTAAATGCTAATTCCTAACTATATATGGTCTATAACCTATGATTTTTTTAGTGAATATATATATATATATACACACACACACACACAAAGAAGAGAGGTTACCCCCAGACGAAGTGCACTCTCAGCAGATTTATTTCTACAAGGAAAAGAAAAACTTCAATGAATAACATATAACCAGCAGTCCAGTGCCGACGCGTTTCGGGCCTCACGCCCTTTGTCAGAGGCATCCTGCATGAAAACGGCAAGATCACTACAAAATGTATCCCCTCTTTTATATCAATTATTCTTAGGTGAGTAAACGGCTTGTGCTGAGAATTCTGGGATCTGTAGTTTGAAAGACTGCCCATGTGGGCTGCTGTTGCCACACAATCCAAAGTTATTGTCTCAGCTGATGGCATCCAAGATAGTTCATTTCTTTTACTCAAAATCTGCTGTATCACTTAAAAGGGGGCCCAGATAAGCACGCCCTGGACCTGCATTGCTTCTTGCAGTTGCGCCACTTCACGCCTGGGCAGGCTTTATAAATGCAAAGAAGAGAGGTTGCCCTCAGACGAAGTGCTCTCTCAGCAGATTTATTTCTAAAAGAAAAGAAAAACTTCAATGAATCATATATAACCAGCAGTCAAGTGCTGCCATTGCCACCCAATCCCAAACTCCTTTAGAACTAGGAGGTTCTATAGTCAACTCCCACGGGAGCACCGGAGTACTTGAGTTACCTCACCCAGGGAAGCCGGGTGCATAGGTGTCTTTTTGTGTTGGGTTTGGTCGTAGATTTCAATGGCGATCTGCTGTAAAGTGCTGCTGGCTTCCAAGTGGAAAGTCCAATAGAAAAAGGGGCCCCCTGCAACGAATGAGGGCAGATGTCAGGGGAAATAACACTACTGTACAGGAAGAAGTCCACCCAACTGAATTAAACAATGGCTCATAAAGAGTTCACTCAGTTTAACGTACAACAAGGAGCTCACCAGAGGGTGACAAAGAGGTCACAAAGTGAAATGAATTACACATATCAATATACACCAGTCTTTATTTTCTTTTTTCCTTATTTAGTTTATATGCTTTTTGTTCAAAACATTGAATAACATCGTACATCAATAAATAGTTACAAGGACATAACATCAATAAATACACATCATATAATACCCCCACATCAACATATCAGATACGCACTCTAGTCTCATTCAGTCACACACACACATCCACAGATATACCAAACTTAATACACATTCCTCAACGTAATCCCCTGGCGTCACTTGAATTCTGGATCCTGTTTTATTGATCTGGACTTCCTGGCTGTGTGCCACAAAGGTCCTACAGGGTCCCCTCCTAGTGTCACTCTGAGGATTAGGTTGAGGAATATGTATTAAGTTTGGTATATCTGTGGATGTGTGTGTGTGTGACTGAATGAGACTAGAGTGCGTATCTGAGAGGTTGATGTGGGGGTATTATATGATGTGTATTTATTGATGTTATGTCCTTGTAAATATTTATTGATGTACAATGTTATTCAATGTTTTGAACAAAAAGCATATAAACTAAATAAGGAAAAAAGAAAATAAAGACTTTTGTATATTGATATGTGTAATTCATTTCACTTTGTGACCTCTTTGTCACCCTCTGGTGAGCTCCTTGTTGTACGTTAAAATGAGTGGACTCTTTATGAGCCATTGTTTCATTCATTTGGGTGGACTTCTTCCCGTACAGTAGTGTTCCAAGTGGAAAGTGTCCGGGTGGATCCAAGACTGGATCGGAGATGTGAAGAACCTGAAAGCAGAGGGGTCAGAGTCTGGGTCGCTTGCCAGTGACCAGGAAGGCGATGAGTGGATGTCCACTGATGTCGGGTGATTTCAGGTGAAGAAGGGGAAGCTTGACTCTTCAGCCACGAGGATCAGGAGGAGTCGCCAACAACCAGTTGCTGGATTCGAGCTGTCCCACAAAGGATGTTGAATGCTGCGGTGTCGGTTTCCGATTGGACCCAACAAGCCTTGGCAACAGCAACCTACGCAGAAAGCAGAGATTGGCTTTGGTGCAGACCAGCAAGGTCTGAGGGATTCACCACTCGGTGGGGAGTCAGGGCACACCTGGAGCAACCAGGGAAGCCCAATGGAAAGTAGAGGGACCCACCAGTCGACGGACAAGGGATCGCGAAGGGGCTTCAAGCAGAAATGCTAGAAGCAGGCTTACAGAACACTCGTGGACTGTAGGCCCACAATCTTCAGTGCAGATGGTGCTAGGGGCTTGGACTACAAGTAGCCCAATGAACAACTTCGGGAAAGCTTGGGAAGTTGATGCACTTGCAAATGTGCACGGTGTCCAGGAGTTCCAGTTCCACTTTCCTCGTGAGGGCTGCGGGTCTCAGCTTTGCTGGGATCTCGTGTCGGCCTCTGAGAAGTCTGGAAGTCCATGTCCTGAGTCGCACATACTTCGGAGTCCAGTGGGAGCTGCGGAAATGCAGACCGGCAAGATGCTTCTTTGGTGCCTGTTTGAACAGGGGAGCCACTCCTGACCCCAAGGAAGATTCTTCAATCCTCTAGTTGATATAGTGTGTTGAAGTTCCGAAGTTCCAGGATTCAGCTTCAGAGTTTCGTCCAGGTATAACCTAAGGTCCTGTTGCCAGGGGTCCCTAACTTATACTAAAGAAAGGGGCTAGACATACTCTGGGGACCCAACTATGGGAGGGTCTAGGAGGAGAAGTGGTTACACCCCTTTCCCTTTGTCCAGTTTCGCGCCAGAGCAGGGGCTGAGTGCCCCTGCAACCAGTTTGAACTGGGGTATGCACAGGGACACCAAGTGTGCCCCCAGCACTGTCTGAAAAGCATTCTCTAAATGCACCCACCCAGCCCCAATACACTAAAGCTTGTCTGGTAGGGGGTTACTCCTCCCTGTGACAGGAAACCTATTGTCCAGGCCTCCCCTGTTGCAGCTTCGTCCACCAGCAGGAGGTCAGACCCATGTCTGTGGCTGCAGCATCCATTTTGTGATGCTAGGGTTCTTTTAAACTATTACTGGTTAGGTCAGTGTGTACATGTCTCTCCCTCTAGAAGGGTGGAATTCTACCCCTGCCACCAGGACTGGCGGGGCAGGTAGGATTCCAAAGTGCTTGACACCAAACACAACATGTTTCCATGCAGCCATTCCAAAGTTAGCATTTACCGCAAGGTTATAATACACTTAACCTCTTCGCTGCTAGTATATGGTCTTGCTGCATCTCAGAACAGCCTCAGAGAATAGGCTTCAAAAGCTGCAGAGGGGCCCAGCTCATGCATGGGCACCCTCTCACACAAAACCAAGCACTCTGCTTTCAGGACTGATAAGGCCTGCCATATGAGTGACTGGTAGGTTTATATGTGTCAGTGATTAAAGGTAGATATAGGTAGCCTATATCTTAGTAAAGGGTGCATGCACCACCTTACCCAGGCTACAGTAGCAGACCTATGGTACCATTTTGGAATGCTTCCCAGGGGTGGCATAATACATGCTTCAGCCCCTGGTAGGCCTCTGGGGTTCCTATGACCTTGGTACCTAAGGTACCATATACTAGGGACTCACAAGGGTAACCCAGTAACCAATCAGGAGTGTACCTAAAGAACATGCAATCATTTTAGAGAGGAATCAGCTAGGCTAGGGTCCTGAATAGCAGGGCCACAGTCAGACTAAAGTCGAGAAACAGTGAAACACCAGCAAAAAGTGGGGGTACCCATAGTAAGCAGATCCTAGTCTCCTACACAACCCCCCCTCTACCCCCCAAATGCAGGGACGTTAAACTAACCTTGACCAGTTGTGTCTTCATGTTCTAAGTGGAAATATCTGGAGAGTCCATCTGCATTGTCATGGTTACTCCCAGGTCTATGTTCCACTGTATAGTCCATCCCCTGTAGGGAAATGGACCACCTCAAAAGCTTGGGGTTTTCACCCTTCATCTGTTTTAGCCATAGGAGGGGCTTATGGTCAGTCTGGACAGTGAAGTGAGTGCCTCAGCTTCTTCAGAGCCCAAACCACAGCAAAGGCCTCCCTCTCAATAGCTGACCAATATTTCTCTCTAGGGGTCAGCCTTCTGCTAATAAAAGCTACTTGTTGGTCCTGACCTTCATCATTCAATTGTGACAGCACAGCCCCTACCCACAACTCAGATGCATCTGTTTGGACAAATATTTATTTGGAGTAGTTAGGACTTTGCAGAATTGGTGCAGTGCACATGGCCTGCTTCAGGTCTTCAAATGCCTTTTGACAGCTAACTATCCACTGAACTTTTTTTGGCATTCTTTTAGAAGTTAAGTCATTCAGGGGTTTCACAATGGAACCATACCCTTGACAAATCTTCTGCATTACCCAGTCAGGCCCAAGAAAGCTCGGACCTTAGTCTGGGTAGTTGGAGCACCCCATTCCATGATGGTCTGGATTTTGCTCTGTAATGGTTGAACCTGGCCTCCACCTACAAGGTGGCCCAGGACACAACCTGACTCTGCCCTATCTGGCACTTAAAAGCCTTGATAGTTAGGACTGCCTTCTGCAGGTCATCCAAACCATTTCTGAGATAGACCAGGTGATCCTCCCAGGTGGAGCTAAAGACAGCAATATCATCAAGATATGCTGCACTATAGTCTTCCAGGCCTGTTAGGACTTTGTTCACCAACCTTTGAAAAGTGGCAGGTGCATTTTTCAAACCAAAGGGCATTACCACAAATTTACAGTGCCCACTAGGGGTAGAAAATGCTGTCTTTGGATTTGCATCATCAGCTAACCTGATCTGCCAGTAGCCAGCTGTAAGATCATATGTGCATAGAAATTTGGCTGAGGCCAACATATCTATAAGCTCTTGGGATTGGATGGGCATCAGTCCTAGTGACAGCATTGAGACCCCTGTAGTCAACACAAAACCTCATCTCTCTCTTACCACCCTGAGTGTGAGGTTTTGGTGCCAAGACCACTGGACTAGCCCAAGGGATATCTGAGGGTTCAATAACTCCCAAATCCAACATTTTCTGCAATTCTGTCCTGATACAGTCCCTGGCATGATCAGGTTGCCTGTAAATATTATTTTTAACAGGCAGACTGTCCCCAGTTTCCACTTCATGAGTGCACCAGGTAGTCTGACTTGGAGTCAGAGAGAACATATGTCTTAACTGATTGAGCACCTGTCTGCAATCAGTCTGCTACTGGTCAGTGAGGCGGCCTGCCAAGGCTACACCATCTACTGACCCATCATCAGGGTTCTAGGAGAGCAGGTCAGGGAGTGGATCACTCTCTTCCTACTGTCCATCATCAGTAGCCATGAGCAAGCCCATGACTGCCCTGTCAACATATGGTTTCAGTCTGTTGACATGAAGCACTCTATGGAGGCTCCTGGGAGTTCCAAGGTCTACCAAATAGGTAACCTCTCCCTTCTGTTCAACAATTGTATGGGGGCCACTCCACTTGTCTTGGAGAGCTGCTGGGGCCACAGGATCCAACGCCCACACTTTCTGGTAAACAGTCTGTACAGCGTTTTGGTCATGCCAGGCTTTCTGTAATTCCTGGCTAGCTTCAAGGTTTTTAGTTGCCTTTTTCGTGTACTCAGCTATCCGGGAGCAGAGACCAAGTACAAAGTCCACAATGTCTTGTTTAGGGGATTTGAGAGGTAACTCCCTTCCCTCCTTCACCAGACACAATGGGCCTCTTACAAGATGCCCAAACAGAAGTTCAAAAGGGCTGTAGCCAACCCCCTTCTAAGGAACCTCCCTGTGTGAAAATAAAAGGCAGGGTAGTAGGATGTGCCATCTCCACCTAAGCTTTTCTGGGAGACCCTTGATCATACCCTTTAAGGTTTTGTTGAATCTTTCAACTAAACCATTGCAATGTGGGGGATAGGGTGTGGTGAATTTGTAATTCACTCCCCACTCCTTCCACATTGCAGTCAAGTAGCTAGACAAAGTTTGTCCCTCTGTCAGATACTACCTCCTTAGGGAAACCCACTCTTGAGAACATTCCCAAGAGGGCTCTTGGCTTGGCACCACAGGTGCTGTAGTGGTCCTAAGGGGAATGGGGAATTACCTCTGGGTACCTGGTCGCATGGTCCACCACCACTAGGATAAACCTGTTCCCAGATGCTGTTTGAGGATCCATGGGACCAACAATGTCAATCCCTACCCTCTGAAAGGGAACCCCCACCACAGGTAGTGGTATCGGGGGGGGGGGGTTGTTGCACCACCTGCCTTGCCACTGGCTTGACAGGTGACACAGAAGCGAAAAAAGCCCCTTTGTGTATTCAGACATGTGGGGCCAATGAAAGTGAGGGACAATTCTGTCCCAAGTCTTGTTTTGGCCCATGTGTCCTGCTAAAGGGATATCATGGCTCGTGTCAATAGGAAGCCCCTGAATTTCAAAGGTATAACCTACATCCTGGCTGCACCAGACTTGGGGTCTCTACTCTCTGAATACAGGAGGCCATCATCCCAATAAATCTTATGGGTGCCACTAGCATTCCCAGCAGCCTCAGCAGCAGCATGCTGTCTGAAGGGGTCAATAGACGGGCAGCTCAGCTGCTCCTGACTCAGATCTGCCCTGGAAGGGCCCCTGTCCCCAAGAGCTCAACCTTATCAGATTCAAGCTCATCTGGGACAGTTCCTTCTTCAGGAGAACATTCATCTCCCTCAAGAGACTGATCCTCACTCTGAGTCAGAGGGGAGGCACTATCTTAACCCTACTGCTCCTTTTATTGGAAGGCACCTAGTCCATTATTCCAGAATTCAGGGCCTGTTCAGTTTTAGACATTTTGGCCTGTGACCTAGTCACAGCAAACACATGTGCAGAGATCCCTAACATTTCTGCATAGGTCCTTAACTCCACTTCAGACCAGGCTGAAATCGCTAAATCATTGCCAAGCGAGCATTCTACAGGGAGGTCTGCACTTACCACAACTTTCTTGAGGCCAGTTACCCCTCCCCAGGAGAAATTAACAACTGCCAGGGCATGGTTGGTCCTGACATTGCTAGCTTTGGTCACTTGGTAAAGTTCGCCAAATATGATCTGTCAAGGGTCTGCAAGGTTTTGTGTCACCATTGTGACACTTGCCGCTGTGTCCCTGGCCTCTTTTCCATTTATCAATTTCTGCTGTCTGTATTTGCCCAAGTTACTGGGACTCACAAAGGAGTACATATCCATGCCTTCATCACAGACCAGTGCAGCCGGAGTTGAGACTCTGACTAGGCCAGAGTTTACCTCAGAACCCAGGGTTAACCCTACTACACCCTTCTGCTGAGTACCACCACCTGGAGCTGAACTAGGGGGAACAGTTGCCTTAGGGGCAATGGTGGCTGGAGTTGAGTCTTTACTTCTAGTGCAATCACTAGTCCAATGGCTGTTCTGCTTACAGATTTTACACCATGGTTTCTTTTGGCCTTTCTTTTCGGAAGATTGGGAATCCCCACCATTAAAAGATTTCCGGGGGCCTTGTGAAGACTTCTGGTCTTTACCCTTCTCCCCACCCTTATTAGGATCTTGCTTCTTCTGGTCACCACCTTAGTTATGTACCTTCAGCTTCACCCTGGTTCTGACCCATTTTTCTGCCTTCTTTCCCAATTCATGTGGAGAGGTCAGATCAGAGTTACCAGGTGCTGATGCAACAGCTGATTCTGACAGTTATTAAGGATCTGCTCCCTCATAATCAAGTTGTATAATCCTGTATAATCATACTCTTTACTTCCCAGTAACCAGCCCTCCAGGGCCTTAGTAGCACAATCAACAAAGTCAACCCAGTCCTGAGTCTGAGTCTTTTGGGTATTTCTGAACTGTATTCTATACTGCTTTGTGGTTAGGTCAACCCAATCAATCAGAGCACTCTTCTGGACTTTGTAATCATCAGCATCCTCTGCTCTAACAGTGAGTAGCTTGTCCCTACCTTTGTCTGCAAAGGAGAGCCACAAGATAGTTGCCCACTGCTCCTGGGGGACCTTCTGAACTTTGCAAGCCCTTTCCAGTGCAGTTGTCCATTTGTGGATCACATCCCCACTCTGGTAGGGAGGGACAATCTTGTTTAAGTTTCTATGGTAATAAAACCTTTCCCTACCACTAGGGAAGTTGCTGCCACCATGGGACTCTTGCCCCATCTTTTTTCTAGCTTTTTTCAAGCTCTAGGAACTCCATTTCTAAGGCTACTTTCTGTCTCCTTATCCTCAGCTGAACTTCTTCAAGTCTCATTGTCTTTCTCTCTTCTCCTGGGAGGTGTCCCTCATATGAGAAGAGACAGAGGTCCCTACAGATTTGTCAGAATGGTTAGATTCCTGTGAAGGAGATCTTGACCTTCTAGGCACACCCCCAACTCTTCCTGGTGGGACAAAGTCAGGGGCACTTTGGCCTTCTTCATCTCCAGTAGGAGCTGGATTGCCCAGGTCTAGGTCATTGTCACCTGCCTGGTCAGCACCAGAGTCTGAGTCCTGATGGGTTAGACCACTGGGCTCTTCTTCCTCTGCTGTTCCCACCCTACTGCCTACCCTTTCAGGCTCTGAAGCCTTTCTAAGGTCATCAAGCAGTTACACCTCTATGAGGCGTTTGGTGTTGGCCCCTTTGCCTGTCTTTAGTTTCCACATACTACACAGAGCCCTTAACTCTTGACAAAGGAATGTGTCATACTTGGATACCTGTACTTGACTGGTATCTGGCAGGGACCCACTGGTTCCTGGCCCTAAAGACATTACTAGTGAGGTGCGGTGTATGCACTACCTACTCTAGTTGTTACCTACTAAACTCTATTAAGTTGTAGAAAGGGTGTGCCAAGCCCTTAACACACAACTCTGAGTTCAGTAGAACTTACTGCATTTATGCTTGTATTATATGTACCTCTGGTGGTTTTCAAATGATCAATCACTTGAGATTATCTGTTAAAACAATGGCAAGCTGGAATGCCCCATGCGGCACACCAATGTGAGAAGTTGGCCTGGCATATGCTGTCCACTATTCTAGTGGGCACCTTGCAGCAGTCCAAATGACCCTTATTGATGTTAGGTTAAAGACAACCTTAATAGAAAGCTATCCTAGTGGTAGGTGTGGAGAGCAGCCTTCAGGCTAAGTCTTGAAGGAATGTAAAGCAGCTTGTTTTACCAGTCTATAATCTCATGAATGACCAAATGAAAGGAGAACCACACCAGGTATATATATAAAATATATGTATTTATTCTAAACACATCCCTCTAGTCTCTTTATGAGGCTAGAGGCAAAAGTACATTCAGAAAACTAAATTAGCACACAGTAAATTAGCACAATATACGTTGAGCCCTGGGGCGTACAAAACCATATATAAGGAAAGTGGTATAAGAACCATGACTAAAAAAACAGAAAAAAAAAGAACCATGACTAACATAGAGACCAGACCTAGAACCTGTAGAACCGCTGGGGCCACCAGAAACCAACCAAGGTAGTGACACAGGGGACCCACGGGGGATGGGTGCAGTGTCTAAACACAGCCGCGAATGATCATTGACTTCTATGGGGAAAGTCGAGGATGGAATTTTAAAGATTAAGGACCCTTAGATGAGGACTTTGAGCAAACCCCTTTAGAACTAGGAGGTTCTAGAATCAACACCCACGGGAGCACCGGAGTACTCGAGTTACCTCACTCAGGGAAGCCGGGTGAATAGGTGTCTTTTCGTGTCGGGTTTCGTTGTCGATTTCAATGGCGATCTCCTGCAAGTGCTGCAGGCGTCCAAGTGGAAAGTGTCCGGTCCAAGACTGGATCGGAGATGGGAAGAACCTGAAAGCAGAGGGGACAGAGTCAGGGTCACTTGCCAGTGACCAGGAAGGCGATGAGTGGATGCCCACCGATTTCAGGTGAAGAAGGTGAAGCTTGACTCTTTAGCCACAAGGACCAGGAGGAGTCACCGACAACCAGGTGCTGGATTCGAGCTGTCCCAAAAAGGATGTCGAGTGCTGTCATGTCGGTTTCCAGATTGGACCCAACAAGCTTTGGAAACAGCAAACCACGCAGAAAGCAGAGATTGGCTTCAGTGCAGACCAGCAAGGTCTGAGAGACTCACCACTCGGTGGGGAGTCAGGGCACGTCTGGAGCAACCAGGGAAGCCCAAGGGAAAGTAGAGTTACCTTTGTGGGAACCCACCAGTCGACGGACCAAGGATCGCAAAGGGGCCTCCAGCAGAAATGCTAGAAGCGGGCTTGCAGAACACTTGTGGAGTGTAGGCCCACAATCTTCAGTGCAGATGGTGCTCGGGCTTGGACTATAAGTAGCCCAATGCACAACTACAGGAAAGCTCGGGAAGTTGATGCACTTGCAAATGTGCACGTTGTCCAGGAGTTCCGGTTCCAAGTCACTCATGAGGGCTGCGGGTCTCAGCTTTGCTGGGATCTCGAGTCAGCCTCTGAGAAGTCTGGAAGTCCATGTCCTGAGTTGCAAATACTTCAGGATCCGGCGGGAGCTTCAGAAATGCAGATCGGCAAGATGCCTCTTTGGTGCCTGTTTGAGCAGGGGAGTCACTCTTTGACCCCAAGGGAGATTCTTCAGTCCTCTAGTCGATATAGTGTGTTGAAGTGCCAGGATTCAGCTTCAGAGTTTCATCCAGGTATTATTTAAAGTCCTGTTGCCAGGGGTCCCTTACTTATACTAAAGAAAGGGGTTGGTCATACTCTGGGGACCCACCTATGTGAGGGTCTGGGAAGAGGGGTGGTTACACCCCTTTCCTTTTGTCTAATTTTGCACCAGAACAGGGGCTGAGTGCCCCTGCAACCGGTTTGAACTGGGGATGCACAGGGACACCAAGTGTGCCCCCAGCACTGTCAGAAAAGCATTATCTGAATGCACCCACCAAGCCCCAATACACTAAATCCTGTCTGGGAGGTGGTTACACAGGAAACATACTGTCCAGGCATCCCCTACTAGAGTTTCGTCCAGGAGGTCAGACCCGTGTCTTTGGCTGCAGCATCCATTTTGTGATGCTAGGGTTCTTTTAAACTATTACAGGTTAGGTCAGTGTGTACATGTCTCTCCCTCTAGAAGGGTGACATTTTACCCCTGCCGCCAGGACTGGCAGGGGGGTAGGATTCCAAAGTGTTCGACACCAAACACAACATGTTTCCATGGAGCAATAACAAAAAAAAGCATTTACCGCAAGGTTATAATGCACTTAAGAGTATATGGCCTGGCTGCATTACAGAACAGCCTCAGAGAATAGGCTCCGAAAGCTACAGAGGGGCCCAGCTAATGCATGGGCACCCTCTCACACAAAACCTGGCACTCTGCCTTCAGAATTGATAAGGCCTGCCACAGGAGTATCTAATAGGTTTATATGAGTCAGTGATTAAAGGTAGATACAGGTAGCCTATATCTTAGTAAAGGGTGCATGCACCACCTTACCCAGGCTGCAGTAGCAGACCTGTGGTGCCATTTTGGAATGCTTTCCAGGGGTGGCGTAATACATGCTTCAGCCCCTGGTAGGCCTCTGGGGTACCTATGTCCTTGGAACCTAAGGTACCATATACTAGGTACTCACAAGGGTAGCCCAGTAACCAATCTGGAGTGTAACTAAAGTACATGCAATCATTTTAGAGAGGAAGCAGCTATGCTGGGATCCTGAATAGCAGGGCCCCAGTCAGACTAAAGTCGAGAAACAGTGAAACACCAGTAAAATGTGGGGGTAACCATAGTAAGCAGATCCTAGTCTCCTACATGCTGGTGAAATAAAAACGATAATATGTGGAGTGCTGCTCTACATATATATATATATATATATATATATATATATATATATATATATATATATATTTATTTTTACTGAAAAAAATAGAGATTTCAGGGACTTCATAGTTCGAAATTAGCATTTACCAAACCTTAGAAATTACTGAAAAAAACACAGGTTTCAGAAACGTTATAGCTAGTAGGACATTTCACTTGTACAAAACCAGGGAAATTCGGCCAATATATTTAGTTCAGCTAACTATTACTCGCACCCCAACATCATTCATGACATGGACAGTGACATCACTGATGACATCACTGATGACATCTCAAATGATATCACTGATGACATCATCCAGTGACTGTGTGTTTCTATAAAACTTAAATATGTTTTATATATATATATGCCAAGGTGTATTGAAGAATGAGTGGTTGTATTAGTGTCTAGATGGATGATTTAGTAGGTGCGTGACTAACTGTATAAGTGAATTTCAAAGTTTTTTTAAATGCTAATTTCCACCTATGCCTGCAAAGGTAGGACATGTGAAAAAAGAGGAAGAAAAGCGCAAAAAGAAGCAAGACAAATTCAGAAAGAGGCAACAGAAGTCCAGAAAGACGAAGAAAAGTGCAGGAAGAAGCAACAGATGTGAAGAAAGAACCAACAGAGGAGCAGGAGGCCCTCCTGTGCCCCCAGCTTTTTGCTGATGGGTACTGGTGGTAACTGACTGACTAACCAGGCCTAGAGCCAGTGCTATGCTAAAAGACACTTAGAATACAGTGAAAACATACACTAGGGAACCCCATGTGTTGGGGTACACCTGTAATAAGCATGACTCTCTTCTCTATTTGCCATGAGTTAGTACCTGGGTCATTCATGAGTACATGAGTAGTGACTGGATGACTAGAGTGCTACAAGGAGAGTGCACAGTGATTTTATAAGTATTTGGATTTTGGCAGACCGATTGGAAAAGTACATGGTGCTGGCTGGGTGATTGGAGAAGCGCATGGGTAGTGACAGGGGGATGGGTGGACTGCATGGGTACTACCTGGGTAATTGCAGGAGTGAATCAGTACTGTGTGGGTGGTTAGAGGTCTGCATGGGTAGTGTACAGGGGATTGTAGCAGTGCATGTGTTAGTGCCTGGGTCATTGTGTAAGTACATGGGTACTGACTGGATGAAGAGAGTACTGCAAGGAGAGTGCATGGTGAATGTATAAGGGATTGGGTTTTGACGGAGTGATTGGATAAGTCCATGGTGCTGGCTGGGTGATTGGAGGAGTGCTTTAGTAGTGACAAGGAGATGCCTGGACTGCATGAGTAGTGCTCAGGGGATTATAGCAGTGCATGTGTTAGTGCCTGGGTCATTGCATGAGTACATGGTTAGTGACTGGATGATTAGAGTGCTGCAAAGAGAGTGTATGGTAAATGTATAAGTGATTGGCTTTTGGCAGGGTGAATGGATAAGTACATGATGCTGGATGGGTGACTGGAGGAGTGCATGGATAGTGACAGAGGGATTGCTGGACTGCATGGGTAGTGCTCAGGGGATTGTAGAAGGGCATGAGTTCGTGCCTGGGTCATTGCATGAGTACATGGGTAGTGACTGAATGATTAGAGTATAACAAGGAGAGTGCATGATGAATTTATAAGTGCTTGGGTTTTGGTGGAGTGATTGGATAAGTACATGATGCTGGATGGGTGATTGGAGGAGTGCATGGGTAGTGATAAGGAGATGGCTGGTCTGCATGAGTAGTGCTCAGGTATTTGTAGCAGTGCATGTGTTAGTGACTTGGTCATTGCATGAGTACATGGGTAGTGACTGGATGATTAGAGTGCTGCAAGGACAGTGCATGGTGATTTTATAATTTTATAACTGCTTGGGTTTTGGCGGAGTGATTGGATAAGTACATGATGCTGGATGGTTGATTGGAGGGCTGCATTGGTAGTGCAGAAGGATTGTTGGAGTGCATGGGTACTACCTGGGTAATTGGAGGAGTGAATCAGCAGTGTGTAGGTGGTTAGAGGTCTGCATGTGTGGTGCTCAGGGGATTGTAGCTGTGCATGCGTTAGTACCTGGGCCATTGCATACGTACATGGGTACTGACTGGATCATTAGAGTACTGCAAGGAAAGTGCATGGTGAAATTATATGTGCTTGGGTTGTGGTGGAGTGATTGAATAAGTACATGGTGCTGGCTGGGTGATTGGAGGGGTGCATGGTTAGTGACAAGGAGATGGCTGGACTGCATCAGTAGGGTTCAGGGGATTTTAGAAGTGCATGTGTTAGTGCCTGGGCCATTGCATAAGTACATGGGTACTGACTAGATGATTAGAGTACTGCAAGGAGAGTGCATGATGAAATTATAAGTGCCTGGAGGATTGAATGAGTACATGGTACTGACTGGGTGATTGCAGGAGTGCATGGGTAGTGACAGGGCGATGGCTGGACTGCATGGGTAGTGCTCAGGGGATTGTAGCAGTGCATGTGTCAGTTCCTGGGTCATGGCATGAGTATATGGGTAGTAACTGGATGATTAGAGTGCTGCAAGGACAGTGCATGGTGATTTTATAACTGCTTGGGTTTTGGCGGAGTGATTGGATAAGTACATGATGCTGGATGGGTGATTGGAGGGCTGCATTGGTAGTGCAGAAGGATTGTTGGAGTGCATGGGTACTACCTGGGTAATTGGAGGAGTGAATCAGCAGTGTGTAGGTGGTTAGAGGTCTGCATGTGTGGTGCTCAGGGGATTGTAGCTGTGCATGCGTTAGTACCTGGGCCATTGCATACGTACATGGGTACTGACTGGATCATTAGAGTACTGCAAGGAAAGTGCATGGTGAAATTATATGTGCTTGGGTTGTGGTGGAGTGATTGAATAAGTACATGGTGCTGGCTGGGTGATTGGAGGGGTGCATGGTTAGTGACAAGGAGATGGCTGGACTGCATCAGTAGTGTTCAGGGGATTTTAGAAGTGCATGTGTTAGTGCCTGGGCCATTGCATAAGTACATGGGTACTGACTAGATGATTAGAGTACTGCAAGGAGAGTGCATGATGAAATTATAAGTGCCTGGAGGATTGAATGAGTACATGGTACTGACTGGGTGATTGCAGGAGTGCATGGGTAGTGACAGGGCGATGGCTGGACTGCATGGGTAGTGCTCAGGGGATTGTAGCAGTGCATGTGTCAGTTCCTGGGTCATGGCATGAGTATATGGGTAGTAACTGGATGATTAGAGTGCTGCAAGGACAGTGCATGGTGATTTTATAACTGCTTGGGTTTTGGCGGAGTGATTGGATAAGTACATGATGCTGGATGGGTGATTGGAGGAGTGCATGGGTAGTGACAGAAGGATTGCTGAAGTGCATTGGTACTACCTGGGTAATTGGAGAAGTGAATCAGTAGTGTGTAGGTGGTTAGAGGTCTGCATGGGTAGTGCTCAGGGTATTGTAGCAGTGCATGAGTTAGTACATGGGTCATTGCATGAGTGCATGGGTAGTGACTGGGTGATTGGAGTGCTGCAAGGAGAGTGCATGGTGAATTATTTATAAGTGCTTGAGGTTTGGCGGAGTGATTGGATAAGTACACACATGTCACTTCAGGCCCGCCCACTCCCTTCACCACACTGTGAATGTACCCCCTGGCGGGTTTTAAGTTGGGGGATTAATTCCCCTTGAATCCTGAGGGTCCCTGGGGACCAACTAGCCCTCCAGGTACCTTCAGTAAGCGCCACAGAGCTGCGTTGCAGAGAGGTGGTCCAACGCCATGCCCCTTTATACACGTTTCTAAAAGACCTGCTCAGGGGGTAGCAGAAGAATCCCACAACTTATTTTTTTTTTAAACGACCAAATGCGTGCTGGGTAAGGGAATCCAGAGTTAAAAATGTTTTTAAAAGTTATGCGGGCTCCCCCACTTAATTTAAATGAGCCCCCAGGTGGGCCAGGTCCCAGGGCCATCCAGGGCCAGGTCCAGAGCCGGACTGGGAACCAGAACCTGCCCTGACAAAGTCCCTGGAACGGGTTGGGGGTACAGCCGAGCTGTTTGCCGCGGCTGGTTTCTGCCGATTTTGTTACAGCAGCTGATATTGCAGCTAGGCTGCGAAAACGGCCCTGTAACAAAATTGCACCCCAGGGGTCCAAAACCCACCCCTAACCCTGGTGGCTCACTGAGAAAATGCCCATGCCCACAACAGCCAGTCCGATTGTGGCCAGGTCCTGCAATGTCCTGGGGTGTCCGTTAGCGCCCTGTGAGGCTCGGCGGCCTCTGGCTCATCTCTTCCACTGGATGAAGCAATAACTGCCCGGTCCTTTTTATCCCCGCTCCTCTGGGGGTTACCAGGGCCACCCCTTTCTCCGACAGCTCATAATCAAAATGTTAAAACCGGAATAATTATTAATTGGCTACAGCTAATTTCTCATTTTTTGCTACTTTGGTGGTTGGGCGCAGAAGATTAGTTGATATTTGATTTCACAATACTTTATCATGTTAATCTGTGGCCTCTTTGCTGATGAGTATTTACACCAGATACTTTTAAGTTTTCTGACTGCGGAAGACCCTGGCCAGGTCCAGCCCCCGCAGCTTTAGCAGTTGAGGGGACAGTGCAGCCCAAGGCTGTCCTCTTCCAGCCTTCAAAACTCTCGGACAATTCAAGATTGGTTCGCGCAAAACTGCACTACTGTGACTAAAAGGTCAGGATGATTGCCAGGCAACGGGCGTGCTACCTATAATAGTAATAACAATAATAAACAAGTAAAACTTATATAGCTGAATTTGTAACATAATATTATCATTATTGAAAGCACTAGCATAATTTCTATGATAATGTATTATTACTATGAATAGCAGCATTACTATTCCGATGTGTGTTTCACACCAGAAGATAATTATAGCGACTGAACGGGATGCTGCAGTAATTCAGCTTCCGAGGCAAGATGGCGGTTTGAGATTAACCGCAGTGCACACACATCATCAGTGCTCCCGATGGCTCATGTTTGAGAATACCGACCAACCCCGATGACATGGTGCTTATGATTTAAAGCAGTCGGAGAGTAAATAGAGAGCAAAATGATGCTGGAGGAGGTTTACCAGAAACTGCTGAAGCTGGGTTTTAACCAAATAACTACCCTGTATACGGTGATTGGCTGGGCCATTCTTAGGTATATGCTGAGGCCGCTTTCAAATGTACAAATCGAAGCGGATACCTGTGCCTACCTTGTAAATCCCATTGAGACCGGTTGCAGCGTGGATATGGCCTCGAAGGTTGCTGCAGCTTCAGCATCCACTGAAGATGCGAGCAATGGATGCCAAATTGGCTCAACGGTCTGGCCAGAGCGGTGGCGGCAATCTGGAGAGGGTTGAGGAGAAGGCTGCCTCGGATGCTGGGTCGCCGAGGCAGGGAGCTGCGGCCCGGAAGAGAAACGGGACCGGCCCATCAGTGGTCGACCTACTACGCAGGGTCCCGGGAACACTTCCGGAGCGTGAGAGGAAGCGCCAGACCACAACCACCAGCGAGCAGAGGGCCACAGAGATGATCGTCGCCGTGGACAAACGCTGAGGGATGGTCCCGGACAGGGGAAGACGAAATCAGGTGAAAATAGTGCAGCGGAGGCCCCCAAAAGCCATGATGAAGCACCAGCAACCCCTCAGGAAGTAAGCATTGGGGCACACTATGGTAGGCGACCCTCTCCCTCTTCCTCTCTAACGATCACTGAAATTGACACTTACAATAGCACTGGCTTATTATATGAGGGGAATATGACTAGCCTAGCGTGTGACATTACCCAGGAACAGACTTCACAAAAGCCGGCTTCCAATCTTCAAACACCTCAGCCTGTGGCGGTAAACCTCAATTCAGAATTAAGCACTATTAGCTCTATTAACACTAAAATGACTGATTTGAACAAACTTGATCTGGATAATACTGAGGCGAACACAGATGTTGAGAAAGACCCTAGTGACTTCTTCTCTTTTTCTGATGAAGCAGAAGTAGAGGCAGAGTGTTCGTATGATTCTACGTCATATCTGAGAGATGAAAGCGCTAGCGTTAGTGGAAATAAAGCTGAAGCTCTCACTGTTAAACCTAAAACAGCTCTGAAAAAAAAGAAACATCACAGGGGGACAGACATAGCTTGGGACTATACCCCAACCGACCAATTCACTCGCCCCTCCTGTTTAACAAATCTGACACAACAATCAGAGCACCCGTCACCCATAGGCCCACCTGCCACAACTCTTGACACAGTGCTTCAAGCTATTGCATTCCACCGGGAGGAAACATCACAGGACGGGTGCAAGGCACAGGCAGCCCTACGTAAAGTACAAGGGGTGGTGCGAAAACTAACAAAAACTTGCAGTACTTTTGGGGATCGACTGACTGAGTTGGAGTCTAGGATGCTCTCTAATGAATCAGAACTCGTTATGAATCAAGAATGGGTTGAATCCCACGAATATGAGCTGGCGGACGTTAGATGGAAACTCGAGAAGTTTGAAAACCGCCAGCGCAGAAATAATCTATGCATTTTGGGGGTTCCCGAGGCAGCAGAGCGGGAAGATGCACGCACATTTGTGATTAACCTCCATTGGGAGGCAGAGGTCCAGCGCGCCCACCGTATGACATTCACTCTAATATTACCGACGAAACCCGGGGCCTACCCCCAAGCTATCTTCGTTTTTTTGGCTAATTTTCTGCTTCGGCAAGCAATCTTTGAGAAGGCCAGGCCCGGGGCCAGGCGCACTAGCAAAGGGATCACTGACATAATATTGATCACATAAATATCGATGTAGCAAAATATCAAGTTAAAAATATAGAATACAAAATATCGAACTCCTATCTCCAAACAGGTAAGTGCAAAAATATTGAATCAAAAATATCGTTGTAAAAAATATAGATAGTCAAAATATCGAATTTTTTAAATGTCTTAAAAGTAATTGAAAAAAAATAAAATATTAAATATAATTAACTTAAACATACTTAAAATACTTAAATAACCTTAAAATTAATAAATAATTATTGTAAGTAAAAAATAAATAAACATACAATTTAATTTTCAAATACATATATATATATACATAATATTAATAAAAAATATACAATATTTTTACCGTAGGTTAGTGGCACAGTAAAATGTACTATTACCACACCACTGAGTGTAACAGTAGAGAAAGCGTTGGATAGCGTAGGGGTAAAAATTTCTATTCCCACTCCAGTAAGTGCAACAGTAGGGAAAGCGTTGGATAGCGGGAAGGTAAAAATTACTATTCCCACTCCAAAGAGTGCAACAGTAGGGAAAGCATTGTATAGCGTAGGGATAAAAATTACTATTACCACTCCAATGAGTGCAACAGTAGGGAAAGCGTTGGATAGCGGGAAGGTAAACATTACTATTCCCACTCCAGGGAGTGCAACAGTAGGGAAAGTGTTGGATAGCGTAGGGGTAAAAATTACTATTCCCACTCATATTGTATATTTTTTTATTAATATTATGTTTATATATATATGTATGTATTTAAAAATTTAATTGTATGTTTATTTATTTTTAACTTACAATATTATTTATTAATTTGAAGGTTATTTAGGTATTTTAAGTATGTTTAAGTTAATTATATTTAATATTTTATTATTTTTCAATTTCTTTTAAGACATTTAAAAAATTTGATATTTTGACTATCTATATTTTTACAACGATATTTTTGATTCAATATTTTTGCACTTACCTGTTTG
The DNA here is from genome assembly GCF_964263255.1 of Lissotriton vulgaris. Classification (NCBI taxonomy): domain Eukaryota; kingdom Metazoa; phylum Chordata; class Amphibia; order Caudata; family Salamandridae; genus Lissotriton; species Lissotriton vulgaris. The sequence goes on from NC_141699.1 coordinate 870,232,689, forward strand.
GAGATAGGAGTTTGATATTTTTGTATTCTATATTTTTAACTCGATATTTTGCTACATCGATATTTATGTGATCGATATTATGTCAGTAATCCCTTTACTATTCCCACTCCAAAGAGTGCAACAGTAGGGAAAGCATTGTATAGCGTAGGGATAAAAATTACTATTACCACTCCAGTGAGTGCAACAGTAGGGAAAGTGTTGGATAGCGGGAAGGCAAACATTACTATTCCCACTCCAGGGAGTGCAACAGTAGGGAAAGTGTTGGATAGCGTAGAGGTAAAAATTACTATTCCCACTCCAGTGAGTGCAACAGTAGGGAAAGCGTTGGACAGCGGGAGGGAAAAAATTACTATTCCCACTCCAGAGAGTGCAACAGTAGGGTAAGCGTTGGATAGCGTAGGGGTAAAAATTACTATTCCCACTCCAAGTAGAGCAACAGTAGGGAAAGTAAATACTTCATATATGATTAAAAATAAATTAAATATTAATGGTAATTACAAATTAATTAAAAGTAATTACCAATGTAATATAATATAATAATTAATCAATTAAAAGTAATAGAAAATTACTAAAAAATAATTACCTATTATTACAAATGAATTACCAATAACAATTAATTAATTACCAATTGAAAAATAATTAACAATTAATTCAAAATAAATACCAATTATTAATTTAAAAAAAAACATTTTTACAATTAAATTACTTCCCACCCAATTCCCCTATAGACTCACAACCCGCTCCAGTAAAATTAAATACCATAAAATTAATTAATTAAAATAAATTATAAAACAAAAATACACTTTTAACACATATACTAACATAAAAAACTCTTACAAATTATTAAAAAATAAATATTAACTTACTTACCTAAAATTCGATATTTTTGTTGTCTATATTCTGTCCATAGATATTTTTGTTGTCTATAGTCAAGTCAAGTCAAAAACCACTTTATTCGATTTTGTTAAAAATCATAAAAGCATACTACAGTATTTAAAAACAATCCAATTACGGTAAAACATATTTCATACAGTGCATTACAGGTAAAAACAATAAAACAATCAGATTAAATGAACTCATCATGTGCAAATAAGCTATCATCATGTGCTAAAAAGCAGTATATACCACATTCTTCACTGACCCCACTACTAAGTTTGTAATTTCCTCTTCCTAATCCGCACCGCAGCAACAAGGTAATTTGCAACACTAAACATTACCAGGGGTGACTCAAGCATTTGTAAAAACAAAAGAGCAGGTTTTGCTTGCGTAAATGCTTTCTCTTTCAACAATGGTAACAAATACTTTTGCCTAGGTACATGATAAAAAGGGCAGAATAACATAAGGTGCATATTATCTTGTGGGGTGAAATTATCGCACTTGCATACAGGCGCATCCTCAGGCTTAAACCACCCCTGTCTGTCAGAAAGTACCAAATAAATCTGGTTGAATCTAAACTTAACCAGGGGCCACCTGTGGAACGGAATATTGACTAAGGCAAGATATGGTTGGATCGCTACACAAGTGATTGACATATAATGTGCTCTGACCATGGGTTTTGTTAACTGGACTTGTTCTCTCTCCAGAAACTTAAGTTTATAAAAGTTTTCCTTGACCCAAGCTAGATCTACTTTTCTTAGGTCAAGCGGGGAGGAGAAAATCTCCGGCCGTCCAAGTTCTACAGAGCACTTGTGTATATACGCCAGCCAAGGGATGTCTTTAAATTTGTCAAGTTTTAGACAATCCGTCAAAATTTTATGGTTAAGGCCTAAATTTTCGTTAATCCAAATTCTTATCCACAGAAGGATGGGTGCCATAGAGAGGATATCAGTAATGTATCCTACTCCGAGCTCCTGATGGACAGAGAAGGTGGGGGTTGAAAAGGGGAGTCCTAATATTGAACAGAAGAACTTATTTACCTCTGTTTGGATGGATTCGGTTTTAACATATCCCCAAAGCCCAGCTCCGTACCTAGCTATAGCCAGTGATTTTGCCCTATACAAAGCTAACAGTGCACCACTTGGTTTTCCCCCAAGTCTCTTTGAGAAGCTCAGAATAGCATTAACAGAGCTCCTCACTGCTTTGGTCTTAGCTGTTATCTGCGGGATCCAACTGCCCTTGGTGTCAAAAATTACACCAAGGTAAGTGAAAACCTTTACGTTAGTTATTGCTTCCCCTTTACAGTAAAAAGATCTAGTGTTATTTTTTGCTGCCCCAAACACCATAACATGAGATTTGGCGTTATTTACCACAAGATCAAGGGAAGACATGAAATCACTGAATGCATCAAGAAGTCTCTGGAGGCCCAAATGTGTCCTAGCTATTAGAGCGGCGTCATCCGCGTACAGGAGCACTGGGATTTGAGAGTCTCCTGCCTGTGGTGTATCCACAGATGCAGCCAGCAGATTTTTTTCCAGAGAGTTTATGTATAGAGTGAACAGCATAGGGGCAAGGATGCAGCCTTGCCGCACACCCCTGCCAGATTTAAACCATGCTGTACAATGTCCCTCTTGATCCATTCTGATGGAGGCCTTTAAGTTCTTATGAAGTTCAGCCAAGAAGTGGACCAAAGGAGGATCTAATCCCATTTTTAATAACATGCCCCACAGCTTAGCTCTGTTCACCAAATCGAACGCTGTGGACAAGTCCATATAAGCAACAAAAATTGCCCCCTTTTTTGCCTTCGTATATTTGGAAATAATCATATGCAGGTTCAGGCATTGATCCTCAGTCCCTCTACCTGACCGGAATCCATTCTGGGCATTTGACAAAATATCATTCTCTAATGTCCACTTGTTAATTTTTGCCAACAGTACTTTTCCCAGGATCTTCATAGAGGAATCCAGCAAGGATATGGGGCGATAGCATTTAGGGGCACTTCTTGCTCCTTTTTAAAAAATTGGCACAATGATTGAACATGCCCAGGTGTTGGGAAATCCTCCTTTAAGTACATGGTTAAAAACATTTGTAAGTAGGGTTGCCCACATCTCTGGATCTGATTTATACAAGTCCAGAGGGACGCCGTCGGGACCCGGAGCTTTATTCTTAGCGGACCCAATTATCGCGACCTTGACTTCGTTTTCAGTAAAGACTACCATGGATTGCATTTCAAGGTAGGGAGGTATACAAAAAATTTCATAGACTTGATTGCTACCATAGATAACTGAAAAATGATTAAGCCACTCTTGTTCTGTTATATTTGCCTCCAGATCTGTGTTGCATGATTCGGCAAATAAAGGGCTGTTAAAATAAAAAACTCTTACAAATTATTAAAAAATAAATATTAACTTACTTACCTAAAATTCGATATTTTGTTGTCTATATTCTGTCCATGGATATTTTTGTTGTCTATATTAATTAACAATGAATTAAAAAAAAATACCAATAAATTAAAATATTTATTTAATTAAAATTAAATTAATTCCCACCCTATTCCCCAATAAACCCACAACCCGCTACAGAAAATAAATTAATAAAAATTAACATAACTATCAATTAATAAAAATTAATTACCAATTATATTTTAATTAATTACCAATTAAAAAATAATTAACAATGAATTCAAAATAAATACCAATAAATAAATTAAAATATTTAATAATTATATTTAAATTACTTCCCACCCTATTCCCCTATAAACCCACAACCCGCTCCAGAAAAATTAAATACCATAAAATTAATTAATTAAAATTAATTATGAAATAAAAATACACTTTTAACACATATACTAACATAAAAAAACTCTTACATATTATTAAAAAATAAATATTAACTTACTTACCTAAAATTCGATATTTTTGTTGTCTAAATTCTGTCCATAGATATTTTTGTTGTCTATATTCTGTCCATTCGATATTTTGTCCATTCTATATTTTGGATTCGATATTACTGCTATTCTATTCGATATTTTTGTAGTCTATATTATGTCCATTCGATATTTTGCCCATTCTATATTTTTAACTCGATATTTTGCCCATTCTATATATTTTACGCGATATTATGACTGTATTCCCTAGCAAAGGGATCTCTTATTTTGTGTGTCTCGATTTTTACCACTCTACAGTCGAAAGAAGGTGGAGTTTGCGCCAGTTAATTAAGCTGTTTCAAGAAAAAAAAGCACAGGCTTATATAAACAATCCTGCACGGCTTAAGGTGATCTACGGGGGCCAAAAGAAATTTTTTCTTTCTGAAATCAAAACTAAAGAGTACCTGGATGGGATAAAATAAGCTAGTCGCGCTCAAATATATACACTTGATGGGTATTAAAGTATTTGATTGAAGTGAAATGAATAGCACCTAATAGCATGATTTATTTTGTGCATTTTTGTTTTTACACAGGGGATTAGTCTTTATTCATGTATTAATCTATATGATATGATATGTATAGATCGGTATCTCTACATATACAAGTGAAATTTTTAGATCGGGCTCTGATAATGTGTTGCATGTTCATCACAACCGGACTCCCACGGATTCTGTTTGCCTCACTTTGGGTATGAGGTGGGAGGGGGTGTGGGGCGGGGGAATGGTGGAGGGGGGCAGGGGGTTCAAGCATTTATAAAAAAAAAAACAGTTTGAAAATGGAAATAACTAGTGATATAACTAATTCTACATTTCCATAAAAAAATACATCAAAGGATCATGTAACATGCAAAAAAATAAAAGCAGCTAGAATGCTGGGAGCACAAGCGCTCAAGAAATTAATCAACAAACTATTATGGGGAGACTAAAGATATGCACATGGAATGTGGCTGGGCTTCATGATAGGAATAAACGCGCCCGTCTGAGTGAAATAATCAAACAAAACTCTGATGATATAATATGTCTTCAAGAGACTCACCTGCCCTGGGATAAGAAGGATCTATTAAAAATGAGGGGTTATAACCTGCTGGCATGTACTACTCAAACGACAAATATCCGTGGTGTAGCTATTTTAGCCAAAAACTTTATAGGTCAAGCCACACGTAAGGCAGCAGATACTCAAGGCAGGTGGGTTATTGTCGAATTGGCTCTGGGTATAACTATTTGCTCAGTTTACGGGGTCAAATCATGATGACCCCTCTATTTTTGAAAATATGGAACTGGAACTTGCTTCCTGGTCAGGATCACTTGTACTCTGTGGCGATTTTAATATTTCACTTGGGTCTGCATTTAACAAACAGAGGCAACAAAGATATTCAGGCCGCAAACCGAGAGTATTTAACGCTATCAGCCTGCTTAAGGATAGCTATGACCTGTTGGATGTTTAGGATGCTAAAAATCAGCCCGACCCGGGCTACACATACTTCTCACATCCCCATAATAAGTATGTCAGAATCGACTACATTTTTTTAACAAGGGACTTATCTAACCAAGTCCTAATTCTCACAATGCCCTAATTTCTCACAATCGACCTAGCTAATTTTAGCAGACAACATTCGAAGTGGACATTCGATAGGAAACTCCTGGCTAATAGTGATTATATTAAATACTTAACTATCTGGGCTTAAGGATTCTTTGACACAAATCGATTCAGTTCCCCTAGGGGTGTGGTATGGGACTGTTTTAAAGCCGCCCTTAGGGGGGAGACAATTAGCTAGAAACAAAAAACAACACGATAGCGAGAACAACCTAAGGATGCTTGAATTAGCCAGAGTAGAAGAAGAACATATTGCATTAATAGCTCGAGGGGAGGATGGGAAACACACAATGTGCCGAATGCTACTATTAAAAACAGACCTGTAGGAGAGTAGGGTCTGCTATCCTATGGTCACCCCAATTTTTGCTTTTTGCTTCACTGGTTTTCGACTTACTGAGGCTGTGGGCCTGCTAATCAGACCCCCAGCCTGCTGTTCTCTCTCTAAAGTCACATACATGTACTATAGGTACATAACCCAATTGGAAAATGGACTCCTTGTCAGCCCCTGTACCATGCACTATAGGTGCTCAGGGCATAGGTGCCACCAAGGCCTACCAGGGGCGGAAGCATAGCTTTTGCCACCCCTGGCTGGTTCTTAAATTGACACAACTGGCTGATCACTCAGCTGGGGCAAGTGGGTGTAATCACCCCTTGCTTAGATATAGCATACCTATATCTAAACCTATATCTGGACACATATAAACCTGTGAGCCACTCCTATGGAAGGCCTTATCAATCCTGGAGGCAGAGTGCGTGGTTTAATGTGAGATGGAGCTCTGGCATGAGCTGAGCCTGTCTGCAGCTGTCGGGAACAACTCCCTAAGCTGTTCCGGGATAATGCTATACCATATACTATTAAGTGCATTATAATCCTCGCGGTTATATAGCAACTTTGGTTTGGCTTTATCATACGATTTGGAATACTATCCCCTCGACAGTCCTGTCGACGGGGATAGCATTCCACCCCTCTAGAGGGAGAAGACATGTTACTTTACTGAAACGCGGTTGATTTTTAAAAGAGCCTCAGATCCACAAAAGGGATGCTTCTGCCACAGACACAAGTCTGACCTCCTGCTGCTGACCGAAACTCAGCAGAGGAGGCCTGGACAAAGGCTTTCCTGTCGCAGGGAGGTGTTACACCACCCCAGACAGGAGATAGTGGATTGTAGCAGGGAGGTTTGAAAGAAACCAGACACTGCCTGGGGAGCACAAGGCTGCCCCTTGCATAATCCAGCCAAACCGGTTCTGGGGCACACCAGCCTCAGTCCCAGCGCGGCCTGGATCAAAGGGAAAGGGGTGTATCCACCCCCTTCCTGGGTCCCACCCATAGGAGGGGACCTAGCAGGTAATCCAGCCCCCTAGATTGGTATAAGAATGGGAGCAGTGCCAACGCACTCAGATTATCCTGATGAAACATTTGAAATGAAACTCTGGACCCTTCGACATCCTACTCAATGTAGAAGACTGAAGAATCTCCCTTGTGGTCAAGGAGTGACCACCCTGTGCAAACAGGCACCATCCAGCACCTAGACGTCTGCTTTGTTGCAGTTCCCGCCGGAACTCGAGCAACAGAGATCGACGAGATTAAGCTTGCCTGCCTTCTTACAGCCCGATCCACAGTCCCTGCAGAGCTGAGACCCGTGGAGGCGACCGGAAGCGTGGGGCACGCCATCTTGAAAAGACCACAAAACGCTGACTGTGCAGCCCACGAGTGACCCTCGAAGCTGTACACCGGGGTTTGAGAAGGCCCAACCCTGAGCCACTTTTGCACCGAAGCTCACCCCTCTACACTCGACGAGTGCTGCGTGGGGCCCTTCTGCTCTCTTTGGCTCGACGCGTTGGCCCGGTCACTTGCCAGCTGGCTTGTGGCCCCTGTGCTGGCAAAAACCTAAATACCACTTGTGATTCTGGTTGCTCCAGACTTGCACCCGCTCCTCTGAAAAGGAGCACCCGCTCTGACCCCCCTGGTCCGAGTGAGAAGCAATCTTCCAATCCCGCGTGGATTGCTCTTGCCAAATGTTGTTTGCTCGGATCTTGAAGCCGACAGCGCCAACGGTGAGAGACTGCGTGGGACAGTTGGTGACCCGCTCCTGGACGTCGCAGATGCCCCAGAGCCCACGTGGCAGCAGAGAGAAGCTCCTCGACAACCACCTGATTGCGCCCGACATTGCCTGGTTCTGTCCTGGTTCCATCCTGGTCACTGCTGAGTGACCCCGACGCTGTCCCCTCTGCTTTCAGGTACTTTTCAACTCTGATCCACCCTTGGATCACACCGGACACTTCTCCTTCACATCGCCTGCAGCATCTTCAGCTTCAAGCACCAACAACCTGCGTGACGAAACCCGACGCCACTTCGACCCTATGCACCCGCTTCCTGTGGGTGAGGTAACTCAGCAACACCGGTGTTCCCATACTGGTACACACCTCTAGGGTCTGTGTCTTAAGATTTGTCCTTCTAGGTTCAGCGGAAGTATCCTTAAACTCTATTTGTATAACTTTTACGCCCCATTGACTTTGCATTGGTGCATGCGTGTGCTTTAAGCGCTGCACCTGAATCCCGCGGGCTTTTCCCGACTTCAGCATTGCTTGTCCCGACTGCTCCCAGCGATTCCCTAGGCCCTAGGCCTAACCACTGTTCGATTGGTATCTCTTATACCACTTTCTTAATATATGGTTTGAGTGGCCACCCGCCCTCATCCATAATTGTGCAACTTTCATATGTTATACTGTGCTTTTGATTTAACGCTTGTGCCCCTTTGCTCATAAAGAGTACTGGGGATTATTTTAGTAATAAACACTTATATTTTTATAATATATACTTGTGTGGTGTCCTTTCATTTGATATTACAGGATTGTGATTGGTAAAACAGCTCGCTTAACACAACCTCTTGAGTTTAGCCTTTCAGGCTGCTTAGTCCATGCTACCCCTAGGATAGCTTTTCTATAAGGTTGACTTACAACCAGACACCATAAGGGATTGTTTGGACTGATACAAGGTGGTTCCAGAATTGGAAACATCATATATCAGGCCAACTTCTCACATTGGTGCGCAGCGGTGAAGATTGGAGCTTGCTGTTGTTTTACCATTGCAATCTTTTTATCAAATTGAAAGATCACATCAAGTACCTTAGGTACATATAAATCAAAAGCTTAGCATATTTAAGTTCTACTGAACTTAGTAGTTGTATATTAAAGGGATTAGCACACCCTGACTACAACTCACTAGCAGGGTACAGTAGGAAAACACTTAGTATAGGTAAGTGCACCACTTGCACCTCACGCACACGCATGCACCAATGCAAGCAACACCACTACTACACATAGTGTGGCTGTTGTGAACTTCTCCTGGGGAGGGGTAAATGGCCTAAAGAAAGTTGTGGTAAGTGCAGACCTCCCAGTAGACTGTCTGTTAGGCAATGATCTTGAAAGCTCAGTTTGGTCAGAAGTGGAGTACAGGACTCATGCAGAAATGCTAGGGATTTCAGCTCATGTCCTTGCAGTGACAAGGTCTCAGGCTAAGAAGTGCCTTCCTGAACCAGTGGTGGATCTTGGAACAATAGACCAACCACAACCCAAGAGAAGGAGCAAGAGGGTTAAGGCTGTGCCTTCCCACTTGCCCCAGGTTGAGGATCAGACTTCACAGGAAGCTGATTCTGCAGTCCAAGAGGAGACTGTCTCTGAGGAACTGGAGCCTGATCAGGTTGAGTTTCTGGGGACAGGGGGACCCTCAAGGGCAGACCTGGGGCAGGCCCAATTAGATTGCCCTTCATTTGAACCCCTCAGACAGCAAGCTGCTGCTGAGGCTGCAGGGAATGCTCAAGGTACCCATAAAGTATATTGGGATGATGGGCTCCTTTCCTCAGAGGCTAGAGACCCCAAGCCTGGTACCACCAGGAGGTTGGTCATACCTTTGAAGTTTAGGGGCTTCCTTCTTACCTTGGCCCATGATATTCCCCTTGCAGGACACTTAGGCCAGAACAAGACTTGGGACAGGCTTGTCCCTCACTTTCACTGGCCTCATATGTCAGAAAATCTCAAGGAGTTTTGTCGCTCCTGAATCACTTGCCAAGCCAGTGGTAAGTCAGGTGGCACAACAAAGGCCCCCCTGATACCACTACCTGTGGTGGGGGTACCCTTTGAAAGAGTTGGAATAGACATTGTGGGTCCCATGGATCCTCAAACAGCATCTGGGCACAGATTTATACTGGTGGTAGTGGATCATGCCACCAGGTACCCAGAGGCAATTCCCCTGAGGACCATAACAGCGCCTGTTGTGGCAAAGGCCCTTCTTGCAGTTTTCTCAAGAGTGGGTTTTCCAAAGGAGGTTCTTTCAGACAGAGGTACCAACTTCATGTCTGGATACTTAAAGGCAATGTGGAAGGAGTGTGGAGTAAACTACAAGTTTACCACACCCTATCACCCACAGTGCAATGAGCATGTGGAGAGATTCAACAAGACCCTCAAGGGAATGATAAAAGGATTACCAGAGAAGCTTAGGCGGAAATGGGACACCATTTTACCCTGCTTGCTCTTTGCTTACAGAGAGGTCCCACAGAAGGGGGTTGGCTACAGCCCTTTTGAACTTTTCTTTGGCCACCCTGTGAGGGGTCCACTATGTTTGGTGAAGGAAGGATGGGAGTTACCTCTCAAAAAGCCTAAGCTAGATGTTGTGGACTATGTACTTGGTCTCCGCTCCAGGATGGCTGAGTATATGGAAAGAACATCCAAAAACGTGGAGGCCAGTCAAGAATTACAGAAAGCTTGGCATGACCAAAAGGTTGTTCTGGAGGAGTACAAACCAGGGCAGATGGTGTGGGTGTTGGAGCCAGTGGCCCCAACAGCACTCCAGGACAAATGGACTGGACCCTACCCAATTGTTGAAAAGAAGGGAGAAGTCACCTATGTGGTTGACTTTGAAACCCCTAGGAGCCCCCACAGGGTGCTCCATGTAAATTGTTTGAACGCATTTGTTGACAGAGAGGACATGATTCTCCTCTTGGCCACAGATGGGGATCAGGAGGAAGAGAGTGACCCTCTCCCAGACATGCTTTCCCAGAACCCTGATGATGATTCAGTTGATGGAGTAGCCTTGGCAGGCAGCCTCACTGAGCAGCAACAGGTGGACTGCAGACAGGTGTTGCAGGCCCACAGACATACGTTTTCACTCACACCCAGTCAAACTAACTGGTGCACCCATGAGTTGGACACTGGTGACAGTCTGCCTGTGAAGAATAGGATCTACAGGCAACCTGACCATGTCAGGGATTGTATAAAGTCTGAGGTGCAAAAGATGTTGGAGCTTAGAGTGATTGAGCCATTAGAGAGCCCATGGGCTAGCCCAGTGGTCCTTGTGCCAAAACCTCATACCAAAGATGGAAAGAGAGAAATGAGGTTTTGTGTGGACTACAGAGGTCTCAATGCTGTCACTAGGACAGATGCACATCCCATTCCAAGAGCAGATGAGCTCATTGATAAATTGGCTTCTGTCAAGTTTATGAGCACATTTGATTTGACAGCTGGCTACTGGCAGATCAGACTAGCTGAAGAGTCAAAAGCCAAGACAGCATTCTCTACCCCTAGTGGACATTATCAGTTTGTGGTAATGCCCTTTGGTTTGAAGAATGCACCTGCCACCTTCCAACGGTTGGTGAATCAAGTCCTTGCTGGGTTGGATGACTTTTGTGCAGCATATCTAGATGATATTGCTGTCTTTAGCTCCATCTGGGAGGATCACCTGATCCACCTGAAGAAGGTTCTGGAGGCCCTGCAAAAGGCAGGCCTGACTATCAAGGCTACCAAGTGCCAGATCGGGCAGAGCAAGGTTGTGTACCTGGGCCACCTAGTAGGTGGGGGTCAGGTTCAACCATTGGAGAGCAAGATCCAGACCATACAGGACTGGGCTCCTCCAACTACCCAGACACAAGAAAGAGCCTTCTTGAACCTGACTGGGTATTACAGAAAATTTGTAAAGAACTATGGGTCCATTGTGACACCATTGAATGACTTGACATCCAAGAAGATGCCCAAAAAGGTTCAGTGGACAGTTAGCTGTCAAAAGGCATTTAATGACCTAAAGAAGGCCATGTGCTCTGCACCTATCCTGAAGAGTCCTGACTACTCCAAACAGTTCATTGTACAGGCAGATGCTTCTGAGTTGGGGGTGGGAGCTATGCTTTCACAACTGAATACAGATGGTGAAGACCAGCCCATTGCTTTTATTAGCAGAAGGCTGACCCCCAGGGAGAAACGTTGGTCAGCTATAGAGAGGGAGGCCTTTGCTGTGGTTTGGGCCCTGACGAAGTTGAGGCCATACTTGTTTGGAACTCACTTCAAAATTCAGACAGACCATAAGCCCCTCGTGGCTAAATCAGATGAAGGGTGAAAATCCCAAACTGCTCAGGTGGTCCATTTCCCTACAGGGGATGGACTTTACAGTGGAGCACCGCCCAGGGACTGACCACGGTAATGCAGATGGTCTCTCCAGGTACTTCCACTTAGAATATGAAGACTTATCTGGTCAAGGTTAAGTTTAATGTCCCTGCGTTTCGGGGGGGGGGGTTGTGTAGGAGAGTAGGGTCTGCTATCCTATGGTCACCCCAATTTTTGCTTTTTGCTTCACTGGTTTTCGACTTACTGAGGCTGTGGGCCTGCTAATCAGACCCCCAGCCTGCTGTTCTCTCTAAATTCACATATATGTACTATAGGTACATAAACCAATTGGAAAATGGACTCCTTGTCAGCCCTTGTACCATGCACTATAGGTGCTCAGGGCATAGGTGCCACCAAGGCCTACCAGGGGCTGAAGCATAGCTTTTGCCACCCCTGGCTGGTTCTTAAATTGACACAACTGGCTGATCACTCAGCTGGGGCAAGTGGGCGTAATCACCCCTTGCTTAGATATAGCATACCTATATCTAAACCTATATCTGGACACATATAAACCTGTGAGCCACTCCTATGGAAGGCCTTATCAATCCTGGAGGCAGAGTGCGTGGTTTAATGTGAGATGGAGCTCTGGCATGATCTGAGCCTGTCAGCAGCTGTCGGGAACAACTCCCTAAGCTGTTCCGGGATAATGCCATACCATATACTATTAAGTGCATTATAATCCTTGCGGTTATATAGCAACTTTGGTTTGGCTTTATCAAAACATGTTGTGTAAGGTGTCATACGATTTGGAATACTATCCCCTCGACAGTCCTGTCAACGGGGATAGCATTCTACCCCTCTAGAGGGAGAAGACATGTTACTTTACTGAAACGCGGTTGATTTTTAAAAGAGCCTCAGATCCACAAAATGGATGCTTCTGCCACAGACACAAGTCTGAACTCCTGCTGCTGACCGAAACTCAGCAGAGGAGGCCTGGACAAAGTTTTTTTTTCTGTCGCATGGAGGTGTTACACCACCCCAGACAGGAGATAGTGGATTGTAGCAGGAAGGTTTGAAAGAAACCAGACTCTGCCTGGGGAGCACAAGGCTGCCCCTTGCATAATCCAGCCAAACCGGTTCTGGGGCACACCAGCCCCAGTCCCAGTGCGGCCTGGATCAAAGGGAAAGGGGTGTATCCACCCCCTTCCTGGGTCCCACCCATAGGAGGGGACCTAGCAGGTAATCCAGCCCCCTAGATTGGTATAAGAATGGGAGCAGTGCCAACGCACTCAGATTATCCTGATGAAACATTTGAAATGAAACTCTGGACCCTTCGACATCCTACTCAACGTAGAAGACTGAAGAATCTCCCTTGTGGTCAAGGAGTGACCACCCTGTGTAAACAGGCACCATCCAGCACCTCGACGTCTGCTTTGTTGCAGTACACGCCGGAACTCGAGCAACAGAGATCGACGAGATCAAGCTTGCCTGCCTTCTTACAGCCGATCCACAGTCTCTGCAGAGCTGAGACCCGTGGAGGCGACCGGAAGCGTGGGGCACGCCATCTTGAAAAGACCACAAGAAGCCGACTGTGCAGCCCACAAGTGACCCTCGAAGCTGTACACCGGGGTTTGAGAAGCTCCAACCCTGAGCCACTTTTGCACCGAAGCTCACCCCTTTACACTCGACGAATGCTGCGTGGGGCCCTTCTGCTTTCTTTGGCTCGATGCGTGTGCCCGGTCACTTGCCAGCTGGCTTGTGGCCCCAGTGCCGGCGAAAACCTAAATACGACTTGTGATTCTGGTTGCTCCAGACTTGCACCCGCTTTTCTGAAAAGGAGCACCCGCTCTGACCATCCTGGTCCGAGTGAGAAGCAATCTTCCAATCCAGCATGGATTGCTCTTGCCAAGTGTTGTTTGCTCCGATCTTGAAGCCGACAGCGCCGGCGGTGAGAGCCTGCGTGGGACAGCTCGTGACCCGCTCCTGGGCGTCGCAGATGCCCCAGAGCCCACGTGGCAGCGGAGAGAAGCTCCTCGACAACCACCTGATTGCGCCCGACATTGCCTGGTTCCGTCCTGGTTCCACCCTGGTCACCGCTGAGTGACCCAGACTCTGTCCCCTCTGCTTTCAGGTACTTTTCAACTCTGACCCACCCTTTGATCACACCGGACACTTCTCCTTCACATCGCCTGCAGCATCTTCAGCTTCAAGCACCAACAACCTGCGTGACGAAACCCAACGCCACTTCGACCCTATGCACCCGCTTCCTGTGGGTGAGTTAGCTCAGCAACGCCGGTATTCCAACACTGGTACACACCTCTAGGGTCTGTGTCTAAAGTTTTGCCCTTCTAGGTTCAGCGGAAGTATCCTTAAACTCTATTTGTATAACTTTTACGCCCTATTGACTTTGCATTGGTGCATGCGTGTGCTTTAAGCCCTGCACACGAATCCCGCGGGCTTTTCCCGACTTCAGCATTGCTTGTCCCGACTGCTCCCAGCGATTCCCTAGGCCCTAGGCCTAACCACTGTCGGACTCAAAGCTATATGCAAAAATAATGGCTAATCGGCTTGGGAACATCTGGTCTCTCCCTGGCAGCATGGGTTCATCCCCGGAAAGGGCACCACGGACCACACTTGTAGAGCTATTTCATTATTTGACATCATGTCCGGGACTGGGGGCCAGATGTCGATGATCCTCTTAGACGCCGAGAAGGCCTTTGACCGTGTGTCGTGGGAGTTCTTGTGAGCGGTCTTGGAGTATAACAACTTTGGGCCTAATTTTGTAAGGTCAATAAGAGCAATGTACCAAGATCCAAAAGTTAAGCTCCAAGTAATGGGTCTCGAATCCGGGGTAATTCAAATTTCAAGAGGAACTAGGCAAGGTTGCCCCTGCTCCCTGATCTTGTTCGCTCTATATATTAACCCCCAGATTTTGAAACTTTTAGAAAGCAAAGGTGCACTAGGATTCCAGCAGCAGGTGAATTAACTCAAAGTATCTCAGCATAAAAGACATGACTGGATGAACTGCTCGCACCTGACACTGGCAGCTGCAGACATATCCAGCAATGGCCATTGTATGGGGAAAGAAGATCATTTTACAGCATGTGCCAACGAATATTTACAAAGTAAAAATGGAAAATAAATAAAAATGTTTAAACACCACAATAATGGAGACAATAATAAAATGCACGTGTATTTACAGAGCCCAGGAGGGAGGGAAGAACATCCTTCATGCCCGTACCACACAAGGGGAGGGGCGTTTAATATGGCACTGCACGTTCTGGGGTGTCTCCCAAGAGAGCAATGCTGGCTCTGCATGGTATCAGGGGCGTAACACAGGCCCCCGCGTTGCGGGTGGCCCTGCTTAAGGGGCCCCGCAGGGGGCCCCCTCACTCAGACTCAGCAGTGGAGCTAGCAAGGGCAAGGGCAACCACAAGCCTCTTCCTCACGATGGTGCGCACGCTCCCCTTCAAAAATTAAATGGTGCGCACGCCCGGGCCCCGGCAGGGCCTCTGAGGCTGTCCATTAATTAAATGGTGGTGCGCAAGTTCAACTGCGCATGCGCAAGGCCCCAGCCGGGCCTCTGAGGCTCTCATTAATTAGACAGTGGGCGCGCAGCACACAGTTTACTGTCTTGGCGTCTGTGCAGTTTTCAGGGTGGGTGGGGCTGGCCTGTTCCATTGTCATGATCATTGCAAAGCATAATTCAAAGTTGTGTGACTTGAGGTGAGGCATCCGAGGCCAGGACCGTCCTAGCCACGCCAGAGACAGACTTAACCCCTTCGATGCTCATGACAAGCTCAGCTCGTCATGAGGTACACCTCTCGTGTGCTCATGACGAGCTGAGCTCGTCATGAAAAAGGGGATTCAATAACTTTCAGCACAGGAGGGGGATCAGCTTAGCACCCAAGGTGCGAAAGTCCCGGACCGCCCGTCACTGGCCACATCATAATTTATATTGCTGCAGGCCAGGCCGCAGCCGCCCTCAGCCCTCCTCAGGTGAGTGTATGTGTCTGTGTCTTACAGTACTATGGTGTGTGTGTTGTGAAGCAGGCAATTCAAGGACAAAATATACTAGAATCACTAAGACATTTATTTTCCCTCACGGTTTCGTCCCCCTTTTTCTCGTTCCAAAATGGTGTTAGATTTGAGCTGTAGCCCATACTCAATTGAATGGAATTTTGTGGAGATTGGAACATTGGTTGTGCTACTAATGTTTGTATTAATTTAGGCCCTAAACAATAAATTAGGAAACAAAAAACGGTGAAGCAAACAGTTGGCTGAGCGGTCAGCGTACGGGAATTATGAAGCATGCCTAATGTAGGTGTGGAGGGACACAGATTGTATGGCTGGCTGGATGGATATAGCAGGAAATGACGAAAGGAAAAAGAAACAATTGCTGGAATGAAGTTTATTGGGTGTGTGGCCAGAGAGATTGCTCGCAGGACAGCTTTGTGCTGTATTGTAGGCAATGAGGTTATGTTATGTTATGTTATTCGCACTTATACAGCGCACAGCTGCCCCAGCAAAGGGGCGTCCTGGAGCATAACAAGGTACACAAAACACAACTCAGTTAAAAGGCCAGAAAGAGGGAACAGCAGGCAGAATACAATTTAATAAAAGCTAGACAAATAAAATAGTCTTAATGGCGCGTCTAAACTGCAGAAGGTCTTCAAGAGCCCGGGTGTGAGGGGGGAGAGAGTTCCACCACTTCGCCGCTAACACCCGAAAAGAGCGGCCACCGGCTCTACTCAGCCTGAAGCGCGGAACAGCTGCCAGGTTTTGGCCCAGAGATCTGAGGGTTCACGTGGGTACATATGGTACCAGCAAGTTCTCCAGTATTTGGGGGAATGAACCCTTGAGGATTTTAAAAGCAAGGCATAATACCTTGAATTTGATCCTCTGGTTCACAGGGTGCCAATGGAGAGAGCGCAGCGTGTTAGAGACCGAACACTGCCTTGGCAGACCTATCACCACTCTGGCTGCAGCATTTTGAACTCGCTGCAGCCGGGTGAGTTCCGACTGATTAATCCCCGCCAAAAGCGAGCTAGCATAATCCAGCCGGGACAACACTGACGCTTGAACCACTAGTTGCCTGGTGGGTGCGTCGAAGAATTTCAGGATAGGTCTTAGACCTCTGATAATGCCATAGCAGGTAGCCGCCACCTTCTTGGTGTGACAGATGAAACTAAGGGTCGGATCAAGCCAAACCCCTAGGTTTTTTATCTCTGATGCTGGAGAGGGGGTCACACCCAATTCAGGAGGCCACCACCGGTCACCCCATAACTCCGCCTGCTTGCTGACCACCATAACCTCGGTCTTTTTGATGTTTAACTGGAGACAGTTGGAATTCATCCAGTTAGCCACTGCCCGTAGTCCGTCACCGAACCTGAGAGGCTCCATATCAGAGTCCCCACTCAACGTGACCGCCAGCTGCGTGTCGTCTGCATATGATACCATCATCAAGCCCCATTGCTTGACGACCGCAGCCAGCGGCCTCACGTAAAGGTTGAATAGAGTGGGGCTTAACGAAGAGCCCTGTGGGACACCCAGATCCAACGGATAAGATTTAGACTGGCCGGGCGGGATCGCAACCTTAAAAGACCGATCGGCAAGAAAAGAACGAAACCAGCATAGGGCGGAACCCGTGACACCTACTTCTTCTAGGCGCTGAAGCAAGATCCTGTGCGAGATTGTGTCGAACGCGGCACTAAGATCTAATAGCAATAGTGCCGCTGTCCGACCCGCATCAAGCACAGAACGCAGATGTTCGACTATAGAGAGTAGGGCCGTCTCCGTGCTGTGGCCCGCACGGAAACCGCTCTGGGTGGGATCGAGGATGTTAGCCCTAGTGAGATGGTCAGAAAGAATTCAGTTCACATGGGCCTCGGCAACTTTCGCAGCCCAAGGAAGCAAGGAAATAGGGCGGTAGTTCTTGGGTTTAAGGGGATCAAGGGTAGCCTTCTTCAAGATAGGTGTAACTACGGCCTGTTTTCACCTAATGGGAACTACACCTAAAGATAAAGACAAGTTGATCAAAGAAAGCACCGGAGTGGGGCATAACGGCGACATATTCCTGAGCTGAGCCGGTTTCATCGGATCCGCAGGAGATCCTGATTTAATTTTGAGGCTCAAGGTGTTAAAGGCCTCAGTTGATAAGGAGGGCAGAGTAGTAAGAGACTCACATCCTCCCAGGCTACAGCTGACCGGCTCCGAGATAAGAGAGCCATTCGGAAAAGTTCGATAGATGGATTGAACTTTCTAGAGAAAGAAAGAGGCCAGGTCCTCGCAATGGGAGTCCGAACAGATTTCCGCCGCCGTTGCACTCTTAGCCATCAGGTCCTTTAGCACCTTAAAGATGAGTTTCGATGGATTCAAGCTATTCTGAAATTCTTGGGCATAAAAGGCTGCTCGTGTTCTCCACACCGCCCTATGGTAAATTTTGATTTTAGCGAGGTAGGAGGCCTTCATTCTAGGATCGAACGATTTCTGCCACACCCTCTCAGCCTGTCTACAGGCTTTTGTAAGAAGCGCTAAAGAGCTATCATACCAGGGGCTAGGCTCTTTCGTACGACACTTAGACCATACTGAGGGGATCAAAGAATCAAGGGCGCGGGTGATCCACTCGCAGATGAGATCAGATCCGCCTTCGACATCAGTGATGGGGCCCAACGGAGCCTCTTCCAACAGATGGTAAAAATCCTCCAGTCTCAGTTTGTTCCAGTGCCGCCTAAGTACTATTCTATCCTGAGGTATAAAAGGAAGCTCATGTGTGGGGCATAGCATTTTCACCAGCATATGGTCTGTCCAGGTGATCTGAGTAGGGCATAGGGCTCTAGCTCCCTCTAGGTTGGTAAAAAAAGGATCAAGAATATGCCCACCCCTATGTGTAGGAGATGTGACCAGCTGGGTAAGTTGCAAGGCCTCTAAATCAGCCAGAATACTACTGATAGAAGGGGAGGACGGGCAGTCAAAATGGAGATTGAGGTCTCCAAGAATATTAAAATTAGCACATCCTAGTGCCTCTGTGCTAATTAAGTCTGGGAGAGCTGCCCTGAAAGCCGAATCACAACCCGGAGGGCGATATATCAGCATGCCAGAGAAGGTAAAGTGATGGCTGATCGAAACTTTAAAGAGAGCACTCTCACATCCTGGGAGTTTTAAGACCTTCTACTCGCACGGATAGCACGACTTGATGGCCATCGCAATGCCTCCCCCCCTAGTAGCACGATTAAGCGTGAAGATGGAATTTTCCGGGGGGAAGGCCAAATTGAGGATGGAAGTATCCGTGTCCTGCAGCCAAGTTTCAGTCAAGAAAAACAAGTCAGGAGACTCGTCCTTGATGAGGTCATATATCGCCTGATGATGTTTAACCAGTGATCTAACATTTAGATTCCCAACGCTAAGATCACGCAATCTTACCGTTCTTTTGTTTGAAGATGGCAACTCCTGCGTTCGAATAAGGGCAGGAGTGTCCAAGGACCATCCTCCACATATACACCGGTAAGGACCACATAACGGGCCCACAGGGGGGTGGCCTCAGTTAGTAATCCGACCCCGGATGGCCAGCAGTTCCTCCCTTAAATAAGTAAAAGTATGTGCCGACATGGCAAGAAGACTGGAGTTTGGAGTCCTGCCGCGACCCGCGCCTCCTTAACGCTGACGGGCGCAGACTGGCAGGACTCTGGCACGACTCAGGCGCAGGGAAGGCGCGCCTGCTGCGCGAGACCGCTGCGCGTTGAGGGGAGCTTTAAGTAAGCGTCCCTCGAGGCTGCCGGAGCACTAGACCGCTCGCAAATGGTGCCCGCTGATTGTCCCAACCACCCTAAGATGGCGCCTGTAGTTCCCCACCTCAGGAACCGGACCAGCTAAACAGCGGTGCACAGAACAATTAAGTTGCAAGTGAGGGGGAGAATGAGTCCCGATTAAAAACAGGGGAAAACAACTGAATCGAACAGAGATAGAAAAATAGGTAGGTTAAAATCCCAGCTCGGCCAGAAACACCTCAGTATCTGGGGAGCGAGACAGGAGAGGGAAACGAAAGGTCAACCCACAGTTAGCTCACGCCAGACAATTAATCAGCGATTGGCATGTGAAGAGTTTTTAGCATTCCGAATTTTACGATCCTAGAGAAGATCAAAGGTGAATCAAAGACAAATAGCCAAGCAGACCACTAGTATATGTAGTATACCTTTATACTCTCTACCATTCCTATGTGACTCTTAGAGTTTATCCATTTATATCTCTTCCTTGAGTGACTTTACAACTTGTACATTTGCAAAAAACAAAATTGTTTGTATCTCCTCCTTGTGTGTCTCTGCAACTTGTACATTTGCAATTTTTTCCGTTTGTATCTTTTATGTAACTCATGTAATCCTAAATCCTTATGTATCGCAACTGGTCCTTATGTAAAGTGCTCTGACACCTTCGGGTAATGTTCGCTCTATATAAAATCGCATTAAATAAATAAAATTAAAAAAAACAGTCCGAGCCAGCCGCAGGCGTGGTCCGTGGATGGTGGCTTCGTGGAATCAGGGAGGGGAGGGTGGTTGATGTCACACTCATATAGTGTAGGGTTATGTTATTTAAAATGGTGAGGTCGTAGGCTGATGCTTTTGAATAGGCTAATTGATATCACTGACTGCGCATTGAGGCTGAAACGCGCTGGATGACGATAATACTTAGGAGCTTTTGATACAGAATAGCAAAATACTTTTATTAACCAAAATGCCAAGAGTTGAGGAAGTGAGAGCAAGCACCCTTTGACCTCATGTGACATCACATGATTGACCACCTGTCTCACCCATACATAGCCCCTCAATCTTATTCTATTTGCTACAGAGGAGCTAGAGGAAAGAAAGATAAGCAGAAGATACTACAGAAAGTAAACAGGGATTTTAGCGGACTTGCAGTCATATAGTGCTTTGTTGGGAGGTAATATCATTGATTTGGCAGGGTGAGTGGAGAAAATCGTGCCAAAAACGGTTTTTAATGGGTGCTTTGTTATACTGGAAAGTGAGTTCCTATGTTGGTGGTAGAGTGAAAGAGATAATGTGCTCTCCTTGGGATCTTTAGACTGTGGTGCAGGGATCTATCAGTTGACCGAGATGCTGTTATTTCTGTTGTCTCTCATCAATGTGAACAACTCATATGTACAGGGGCGTAACACAGGCCCCCGCATCTCCCGCGGTGTGGGGGGGGGGACCTGAACTGCATGGGGCCGCCTCAGCACAGGACTCAGGCCTGAGAGCTCCGGATTAAATACGGAGGGGGGCCCTCTGTGTACATTGCAGGGGGGCCCCTTAGACTTTTGTTACGCCACTGCATGGTATTAGAGAGGGGGAGAGCAGCCTGGGCAGGGTCACCCCCGGAGTGAAGGAAGGACCCTTGCACCTTTGTAGCTCCAAAGTGAGACAAGGGGGAGTCATCTTGGCCCGCTGTTATTATTTTCTGGAGCCCGCTTACATTTTTATTTGAGTCTGTTTGATTCGCGCCCCAATCTTATTACCGCATTGTGATGTCTCCCATTCCATTTTGTTTTCGATTATTTTCCCTCATTATCCTGTCTTTGTGGTATTTTCTTATTTTTATGTATTCATATTTTATGTATGTATCCTTGTTTTTTATTCACTTTCTGTCCATCATTCTATATTTGGGGCCATCAATTATCCTCTGCTTGCCGTCCTGCCTGTTATCCTTTCATTGCTCCTGTTACTCTTACCTTCCTTTGGCTCTTTAATCTTTTGTCATTAAAGTCATTATTTTACCTTTACTGGTTACATCCCACCTTAGGGGGCCCTGGGATTTTACCCCATTCTAGCCTTCTCGTTTTATTCCATAATTTAATTTATATTTTAATTTTCTCATTGGTTGTATTGTATTTTTCTTGTTTCAGATATCTATTACATTGTCCTTAATTTTAATTTGTCCTTTTATTTCTATTCTAACTCAAAACATCGGAAACTCAAACAAGATATTGTGTTTGCTGCAAGTCAGTGAAGTTGGGAAAGGAGCAGCCTGCACAGCGCCATCAGAGCCACCATCGCGCCTCTAACCGCTTCCAGCTTGAGCGCTGTCCTGAATTGGAATGATTCATAAAGGACTCCTTATGCTGGTGCGCAGCACATATCTAAGCACTACACTGGTGTAGCAGGTGTAGCAGAACACTGATTGGGAAATATTAGGTCAAATAATTTTTCCAGGATTAGCAATGTTGAAAATATGGGAGCAGGAGTGGGCCCTGAAAGGCCCGTTTGAAAAGCTGCTGGTTCCGCCGTCCCCGCCTGCTCCCGATTGCCTCCTCAAGCACCAAAAGAAAAGAATAACTGAAAAAGACAGATACGTTATGGGGCGTGGGTCACTGACTACAATCAAGTTTCTCACAATAAAAATGAGGTATATATATATCTATATATATATATTGTATTGTATTTTTTTTTCAAAACTTTATTTCTGTTAATTTCAACCATAAAGATACAAGTAAAATCAACAATAAAATACATTCTTGATAAATCCAATAATTTTGGAACAACGTAGTGGGGCAAATTAATCCGTGGTAATTGCATGATCCCATTCAAATTCGCCAATAAAACCTATCTATATCAATAAATATATATTTTTTTAAAATGCATATAAAAAGCCAGGTCGTTTAAAATCACAACTATTCCAGCATATAATTATTACACTGAATATTTGGTAGTTTTAATTTTCACAACTAAATAACAAAACAATATTACTAACAACAGAGGAGAGCAGAGTTCATCACTAGGGCAGCCATTTTTCTAAAGTGCAAGTGCAGGGTTTTTCGCAGTTTAAAATCATTAGTCCCATTGTGACTAAAATGTTAGTCCCACTTTATTCCTTGTAAGATATACATTAAATAGGAATCTACTTACACTGAAGACGACTATCTGCGACGTGTCTGTCTTCAATATGCGTTCTGCCTCTTTGCACTGCCTAATATTCAGGTTTTTGCAGAGCGGTCTTATCCATTTTTTCCTAGCCGCATCGTATGCAGGGCAAGAGAACAATATGTGTAGATCATTTTCTACAGCCATTTTTTCACATAGAGTGCATTGATCACCACTATTATCATCATGGCTTTTGCCCCATCTTGATTTATTGATATTTAGCTGCAACACCCCATATCTAAATTTCAAAAACAGGGATTTCGCTAACTGGGGGAGCACCTCATCTAAGAACGGTTCAAAATGTGCAGTGTTTTTAAAAGCTAAAAATCTCATTGTAAGAGACCTCACAGAGGAACCATGTAGCACCCTGTCATTAATATATGCCAAAAATAAAATTTTACTTGTTTCTTGCAGGCCGAAGGTAATTGAAGGGGAAACTCCCAATAATGGGAAACACCCAACTTCGTCATCCATACTGCCACATGTTTGAACCAGGGGATCTCCTTACACTGAGGAAAATTAATAATCTCATCTAGACCCTCTCTATAATGGAGGAGCTCTGGTGTAGACCAAATTCTCACCCAAAATAAGAGGGGTCTTAACAGTTCATAATGGTCAGTCCGTTTAATATTAAGGTCCATGACCACTGGTATTAAAGGTGTTCTAGTAGGGATACTTAATAATTTCCGAATAAAATTATTTTCTCCCTTTTCAAAGTTGTTTTTACAATATGGGCCCCATATTTCCGCTACATATAGGGAGGCTGATTGGGCTTTATATTTAAAAACCTCCAATGCGAGGGAAACAGCTTTTGACAAACTAGCCCAATGTTTTTTTTAAATTGGCAATGAATTTTGGAGCAAAATTATTTTATTATTTTCCATTTGCGGCTTCCAAGATAGTTTGGTAACCAATGTTATCCCTAGATAGTTAAAACTTTGCAGGTATTCTAGCTTTTGATCCTTTAATACTAAGTTCTTTTTAAAAGATTTATGAGGATTTATAGACATGTATTTTGTTTTGCTGGAATTGATTTCAAGGCCTTTCGTAATACAGTAAATATAAAAAGAATCCACAAGACATTGCAGTCTCATTGGTGTTTGCGAGATTAAAATGGTATCGTCGGCAAACAATAAAGCCGTTATTATTCCCCCCCCCCAAACTTGGGAGAGTCATTTTTACAAGTTGCCAGATATTTTGGAATGTCGTTTACATAAAGTGAGAAGAGCGTGGGTGCCAATATGCATCCCTGGCGTACTCCTCGGAAACATCCTTAACCACGATGTATTTACAACGACTTACATGAACAACGAAGAGTTAACAACGAAGATTCACTTACCACGAAGGGCTGAACAACGAAGGACGGAACCACGACTTTTAGAATACCGCAGGCGAGGTACGTCAGCTCCGCTCAATCTACATCTGAGGTTCCATTCTGGTCCGGGGTTCCAGTGCTGAAATTGGCCACTTACACAGCATGCTGCTTTGCCCTCCGTGCTGGGCTGCCAACAATTCGCCCCTCGCTCTCCACACTGTAGGACTGCGGCAACGAGCTAACTCTAACTCTTACGTTGACCCGCAGCCAGAGCCAGCAGAAAACTTGTTTACTCCCCCACATGCTCACTGCGATTGGGCTTCATTCGAGTGATTCGTCACTTAACTCCCCCCAATCAAAAATCCGCCTTTGTTACCAGCGGTAGTTTAGGAAAAGAATGTTGACAATGGCATCTTGTAATGCAAATGTCAGCCTTAACGTGCTAATGTCAGCCTTAACGTTTTGTCTGCACCCTGGCTGACGTTTAAAAAAAAACAGTATTGGGATGTAGTCTGGTTTTCATCTGCTCGGAAGAACGACTTTGGAAAAGCGTATATGGAATAATCTGACATTCTAAGGTTGGTCATTTTGTTTTAAAAAAAGAGTGTTTATACATGTGTATTTAATTTGATGTTTAAACACTTTTACTTCTTGCAACACGATGTACATATTTTATGGATAATGGTTTATGAAGTTCGTTTTTAATTTAAAAAAAAATAAATCTAACTTAAAATGATTTAAGCAATGTTCACCTATTAATTAATTTTTCAAAAAAGCATGTTTAATTTATTTAAGAATAACAAGTCTACTTTAATTGTTTGCACTTGTGCAGAGGTGCTCAGATTACTGTCTTTGTGTTGGTTACTTATGAGACTAAAAAGAAAATCACAGCCTTTCATTTTTTCATGTTCGTATTGAGCTCGAAGAAAGACACAGAATTAACTTGATGATTTAATAGAAAACGGTCTCAGAAATTAGTAATTGGCAAGTAAAAGGATTTTCGTTGTTCAGGAAGTCGTTATAAAATTAGCAGTGGTTAAGAATAGGTCGTTGTTAAACTTTCGTTGTTTAGGAAGTCGTGGTTAAGCAAGTAGTTGTTTAGTCATACAACCATACTCCTCTACTAACTGGTATTGCCTTAGTTAGCTCTCCCCTTGGTCCCATTCTTACTTTGGCAACATTTTCTTCATGGAGCCTAATTAACTGTACAAGTAGTTTAGCCGGCACCCCTAAGCACTTTAACGTATTCCACAATAAGTGCCTGGGTACCAAATCGAACGCTGCCTTTAAGTCTACGAAGGCAATATATAGACTGCCTTTCTTTACATTAATATATATCCAGGAAATGCATTGAAATCTAAAAACTTGATCAACCTTGCTTGTTTTAATTCTGAACCCTGCATGATATTTTGACCAAACTTTGGTCTCCTCTATCCATTCTGTTAATCTGTTTAAAATATGCCTGGCAAAGACTTTTTGTAAAAGATCGATTAAACTAATAGGGCGATAATTTGCAGGATCATGCCGGTTACCCTTTTAAAAAATTGTCACAATCTCTGCCCCTTTCCATGATTCAAGTATTGGGTGACTAAAACTATTGCATTACATAAAAAATTGTATATATGGTCCCCATACCTCGGAGTCGTGTTTCAATAAATCTCCCGGTACTTTATCAGGTCCCGGGGCTTTCCCTCGTTTGATGGCCTCAATTGCCTTATTTGTTTCATCCAGGCTGAACTGCATATTGGCGGCTTTTGCGGCTAGCTCCAAGTCTTTAGGTAAGACAAATTGGTCCCAATTTGTATCTGAGTAGAGCCTAGAAAAATGTTCAACCCATGTTTTCTCATCTAGGAACAGGGCTTTTTTTGACATGCCCCTTTTATACCCTTTTGCTATTATTCTCCAAAAGCCAGCTTGATCTTTGGACTTGGCTGCCTTTATTAAGTCTGTCCAATTATCTTCATCCCATTCTTTATCCGCTTTTGTGAGTGATCTTTTATAATTATATCTCTTTTCCCTTACTATTGATATATTATTGCTTTTAATTGCTTGGATTAATTCTGTCTTGGCTACCCGACAATCTTTATTGTACCAAGGAATACCCAT
Organism: Lissotriton vulgaris; assembly: GCF_964263255.1. Lineage (NCBI taxonomy): Eukaryota > Metazoa > Chordata > Amphibia > Caudata > Salamandridae > Lissotriton > Lissotriton vulgaris. The sequence continues at coordinate 870,258,784 of NC_141699.1, forward strand.
CTTGCTGTGCCCATTACCATCACCGTTCCTTTCTTTAGGTATATTACTTAGTATCGGAGCCAGGGCATTTATCAAATTGTTGTGTAAGTCCAACACTAGGATATCCTCGACTGGTAGCTCTAGGAAGGGTGTAATTAGCTCAGCAAAGTTACTATCAATATTGGTCATAGACCGAATATTACCTAAAATGTTTGGCCACTTAACAGCTCGTCTGTTATTGCTTATTAAAAGCACATACCCGGTAATAATATTTTCTCTTTCACCCTCTGAACTAAGTACAAAAAGTTCAGGTGTTAACGTAAGCTTTAGAGGTCGATGATCACTCTCAGATCTGGGGTCAATTTTAAAATCTACAACCAAAGACCAAAACTCTACAAAAAACAATATGTAGTCAATATTGCTCTGCGAGCAGCCTATACAAAATGTATATGCATTTGGCCTATCCGAGGGTAAGCGCCCATTGCACACGCTCAGATCATGACCCATTGTATTGTATTGTAATTGCATTTATATAGTGCTTACTACCCCTGATGAGGCGTCAAAGTGCTTTTTCGGCGAGTAGCACGCTACTCTGGGACCCAAAGAGGATTAGGGTTGAATTAGTACAGTGAAACATGCAAGTTCAATTTAAGTGGTGGATAGGTTATTCAGTTATTTGGATTCAGAAGGATAGCAGAAAGATAGAAGAGGAAAAAAAGGTTTGTATTTATATAGCGCTTGTTACCCCTGATGGGGTGTTGAGGCACGCTACTCTGAAAACCCATAAAGGATTAGTGGTGAATTAGTATAGTGAAATATGAAAGTAGTTTGAGTGGTGGATATTAGTCAGTTATTTGGAGTGAGAAGGACAGCGGAGGGATAGAAGGAGAAGAAAGGTTTACATTCACATAGCACTTGTTGCCCCTGATGGGCGCTTTTCTGGCAAGTAGCACGCTACTCCGGAACTCAGAAAGGATTAGTGTTAGTGTACACACAGTCTCTCACATACATTGACAATGCACACACACACACCTGCAAACACACACTCAGCCTTTCACATTCATTCACACCTGCACACAGATGCGGACGAGTACATACAAACACACACCAAATACACACCTGTACACACACACAGCCTCTCAGATACACTCACACGTGCGCACACACCAGTACATACAAAACACACCTGCTCACGCCCAGCATCTCACATATATTCACACAGACGGACACTAGTACATACACACACCTGTAAACACACACTCAGCCTTTCACATTCATTCACACCTTCACACAGACGCATACCAGTACATACAAACATGCACCAAATACACACCTGTACACACACAGCCTCTCAAATACACTCACATGTGTGCACACACCAGTACAATACAAACACACACTAAATACACACAGCCTCACAAATACACTCACACCTGCGCACACACCAGTACATACCAACACACACCTGTTTGCGCCCATCATCTCACATACATTCACGCAGACGGCCACTAGTACATAAACATACTTGTAAAAACACACTCAGCCTTTCACATTCATTCACACCTGCACACAGACACGCACCAGCACATACAAACACACACCAAATGCACACAGCCTCTCTAATACACTCACACCTGCGCACACACCAGTACATACAAACACACGCCTGCTTGTGCCCAGCATCTCACATACATTCACACAGACGTACACTAGTGCATACACACACCGGTAAAAACACACTCAGCCTTTCACATCCATTCACACCTTCACACAGACGCATACCAGTACATACAAACACACACCAAATACACACCTGTACATGCACAGCCTCTCAAATACACTCACATGTGCGCCCACACCAGTACATACAAACACACACCTGCTCACACCCAGCATCTCGCATACATTCACACAGATAGACAATAGTACATACACACACTTGTAAACAAACACTCAGCCTTTCACATTCATTCACACGTGCACACAGACACACCAGTACATACAAACACACACAAAATACACACAGCTTCTCAAATACACTCACACCTGTGCAGACACCAGTACATACACACACCTGCTTATGCCCAGCATCTCATATACGTTCACACAGACGGACACTAGTACATACACACAATCAGCATTTCACATTCATTCACACCTGCACATAGACGCACACTAGTACATACAAACACACACCAAATACACACTTATACACACACAGTCTCTCAAATACACTCACACCTGTGCACACACTAGTACATACAAACACACTCCAAATACACACCTGTACACACACAGCATCTCATATACACTCACACCTTCGCACACACCAGTACATACAAACACACACCTCCTCGCGCCCAGCATCTCACATACATTCACACAGACACTAGTACATACACACACCTGTAAACACACACTCAGCCTTTCACATTCATTCACAACTGCACACAGATGAACACCAGTACCTACAAACACACACAAAATACACACCTGTACACACACAGCATCTCAAATACACTCACACCATGGCACACACCAGTACATTCAAAAACACACCTGCTCGCACCCAGCATCTCACATACATTGACACAGACAGACACTAGTACATACACACACCTGTAAACACACACTCAGCCTTTCACATTCATTCACAACTTCACAGTAACGCACACAAGTACATACAAACACACACCAAATACACACCTGTACACACACAGCCTCTCAAATACACTCACACCTGCGCACACACCAGAACATACAAACACACACCTGCTCACACCCAGCATCTCACATACATTCACACTAACGGACACCAGTACATACACACACCTGTAAACACACACTCAGCCTTTCACATTCATTCACACCTGCACACAGATGCACACCAGTTCATACAAACGCACACCAAATACACACAGTCTTTCAAATGCACTCACACCGGCGCACACACCAGTACATACAAACACACACCTGCTCGCGCCCAGCATCTCACATACATTCACTCAGACAGACACTAGTACATACATACAACTGTAAACACACACTCAGTCTTTCACATTCGTTTACATCTGCACACACACACACACTTGTACACACACCTGTAAATACACACTCATACATACCTGCAGTCTCTCACATCAGTGCATACTACACATGTGCCTGTAAATAGTGCCTCCAACGCATTCATGCACACACACACACCTGAAAACACACACTCACAACTGCAGTCACACACACACTTATAAATACCCCCACGCACCTGTACACAGTCTCTCACATACATTCACACCTGCACACAGACACTTGTAAACATACACACACATGAACACGCCTGAATGCACACAGGACTCACCATGGGCCTGATGCCAATTGCAGCGCTACATGACTTTGTCAGGGTACTGAAGCACTAGACACATAATTTATGGGAGACAGCTTATAATTGCGCAATGAAGACAGCGCTTTGGGCCAAGCAGAGGGCAGGGAAGCGCTACACAAACGGCAATGCAATGGTGTTTACACACGGTCGGTGCTTCACCAGCGTGCAGACATTGTATTCTATACTGTGTTCTAGCCACAGGAGCAGCGACAGGGGGCCACAAAAGCAGGAACAGGGGGCCACAGGAGCAGCGACAGGATGCCCCAACAAGTGGCATTCACTGGCGGGTGGCATCGTCACCTCTTCTCCCTACCAGAGAGGCCCGAGGCGGATGGGCACAGAGACCACCGCTTCATTCACCACTTCAACAGACAGCAGCTTTGTACCCAGTGGCAGGAAGGGTGGTGCACAAGGGTCATGGGCACGCAAAGGCATACGAGGGCAGGGTCATACGGGGTCAGTGGCACCAGGGGTCAGGGTCATAAGGGGTCAGGGTCACACGGGGGCAGGGACACATGGGGGCATAGGCACATGGGGTCAGGGGCCCACGGGGCAGGGGCACACGGGGGAGGAACACTCACCTTATCTAGATATGAGAACTTGAGCCAGAAACTCCATCTTGGACATAGTGGGAGCCCCCGCGCCCTGGCACCTTGGCACGATAACACAGGCACGGCAGAGAAGCACTACTGCTAAGCTGGCTAAGATCCTTCACCATGGCAGCAATCCACTCCACGAGCATGAGCAGCAGGTCGGGCCCCACCGACAAGCCACGATCAAGCCACTGAAGCATATCCACGAGTCGCAAAGACATGACAGTCACAAGCATGAAGAGCAGGGTAGCGCCGCACAGGAGAGGGCAGGGCCCCCACCGGAGAGGCCCGGGGGCTCAGATGCCAAGCAGGGGCAGAGCCCACGCAGGACAGACACAGAGACACAAGGGCAGAGCACCAGGCAGGCAGGGGCTCATCTTGTACCCTGCACTGCCTTGACCCTGCACAGCCTGCACCCGGACAGCATGGACCCCGGGCAGCCTGTCCGAGGGGGACCCAGCACAGCCTGTCCCCCTTCCAACAGGGACGGTTGTATGACTAAACAACTACTTGCTTAACCACGACTTCCTAAACAACGAAAGTTTAACAACGACCTATTCTTAACCACTGCTAATTTTATAACGACTTCCTGAACAACGAAAATCCTTTTACTTGCCAATTACTAATTTCTGAGACCGTTTTCTATTAAATCATCAAGTTAATTCTGTGTCTTTCTTCGAGCTCAATACGAACATGAAAAAATGAAAGGCTGTGATTTTCTTTTTAGTCTCATAAGTAACCAACACAAAGACAGTAATCTGAGCACCTCTGCACAAGTGCAAACAATTAAAGTAGACTTGTTATTCTTAAATAAATTAAACATGCTTTTTTGAAAAATTAATTAATAGGTGAACATTGCTTAAATCATTTTAAGTTAGATTTATTTTTTTTTAAATTAAAAACGAACTTCATAAACCATTATCCATAAAATATGTACATCGTGTTGCAAGAAGTAAAAGTGACCGACTGACCGACCGGGCCCCAGCGCTCCCCGGACCCAGCACTAACTGGCCCCACCTGCCCCGGCTCCGCCACTTTCTCTAAGCACCCGGCCTGACTTACAAGAAATGGGTAAGTCAGGGAAATTACTGGCAGTCTGATGAGAGTTACAGTATGTGATGTAACCCAACCACAGGTGCGCTGTAAACACAGAGCTTCCCGGGGCCTGAGGTGCTGGGGGAGAGGGTACCTGGGGTGACCTGTGCCAAGGGGGGAGAAGGGGGTGCTGCACCATGGGCAACTTGTGCAGGGGGGGGGCAGTGTGCTACACCCTGGGTGACCTGTGAGATATATATATTACCTTTTTCTTTCTCACTCAATGAGAGGTACAAGATGGCTCCCAACACTTCCTGGTTTGAAGTGTTGGCAACCAATTAGAGCCAAGCTCGTGCTGGGGGGGGGGGTTAGGCTCCGCCCAGATATATAAAGATATTTTTCCTTTAACATCTCAAAAAACTACTGATCGGATTTACACCATTTAACAAAAAGGTCTCTTTCTGAACCAAGGGCTACCTTGTTGCCAAATTTGGTGTAATTCAGCAGTTCGGGCTGTAACTTTGTCTAAAGTTTCCTATGGAAATTAACATGGGGAAAACATGTTTTGGGACCCCCTTTTTTTCTTGGACCCCGTTTGTTGAATCACCCCAAAACTTTTAAGACAGGAGCTGACTGGAGGGGGCCACTAGTTTTGAAAATTTTGCGAAGATTCGTCATCCGGTGCCAAAGGTATTGGGAAAAGAAAAAACGCTTTTCCTATGGAAACTAGGTCCTAACTATAACTACCTACTGGTGACCGCCAGTAGGTAACACACACACACATATACACACATATATAGCAGTGAAATTCATGTGAATAAGTTGAAGCTCCAAAAGACACTACAGGGCACTCGTATTTTTATATGTCATATATTTATTAGCAGACGCGTTTTGACAAAATATCGCCAAAATATCGCCTTCCTCAATGTTGCAAGAGACAGTCCTGTGCACACAGCATGCTGGGATTATTTAAATGGAAGGAACCCTATTTCTATTGGTAGGCTGACAATCATGTTTATTGGAAAGAGACCAACGATTTCCTCAACATCTCAGCAGTCATTTTATTATTGAGCAATTAAAGCAAACGTTATGCTGTTCAGGCTCAATGCCACACTGTACTCACCTCGCAGGGTAAGTTAAAAGTCCTTATCAACTGGCCACCTTGTTCACATAATATTCATATAGCTGCATTCACACTGCCAAAATGCTGTGTTTATAACCCCTCAACTGCTGCTGGATATTGAGCAAGAGTAAAACAGCAGGAGTCAGTGAGATTACTGGTTTCTTTGAATTTGGATAAATCACAAACTTTCCTTGGTCGACGGTGCAATCCTTCAGGGTGGTTCTGCAAATTTTCAAAGTTCATTCCACTCCATGCTGTTGAGTAACCCTATTCAGCCTGAAGGGCTAAGAGATCACCCCACCTAAGCACACCTTAGCACATGGAGCAGCGTATTGCATGCACCAGATACACCCAGGGTCAAGATCTATCTTCCGGATCAAGTGCCAAAAATATGTTCAGTTTAGGGAATCAAAGGCCTGCTCTATATCAAGGAGTGCTAAAGCAAAGTTGTCCGACAAGAGCCGTGGGACATGAGAAACATGGGCCAGGTGTCCCAAATTATGGAGGGTGCTGCGCTTCGGGATCAAGAAAGATTTGAAAGATTAACCTACCTGTAAAAATTGCCAACAAAAACAGTTCTTACTTTTGAACAAAGTTCTTGGTTTTACAAACTATATCACAGGAAGTGCTATTTTTCTCATTTGTTCTCAGATTTATTCTTTGAGTGTGGGTCTCATTAATTGACTATGTGAGTACAACAGATGCGTAGCACTACCCTCTGATAAGCTTAGCTGATTGCCCACACTACCACAAAAGCGGGAGTTAGTAATATCTACTTTAGCTCTGTTAGACAATTGGGGACCTCCTGGACTATACACAGTGTACTTCCTTTGAGTCCACTATATTGAGAGCTATCTTCCTACATTTTCTGTAGACTCAAACTAGGGTACTTGGATTCAGAGGTGTTTTGTCAATCAGATTGCTTTAGTTAGAGTCTCTCACTGTTCTTGGATGACCTGGAGAGGGGCAGAAAACATGGAAGCAGGGCCACTCCCATGTGGACCTCATCAGTCCTGAAGCCCCTCGTCGGCAAGTCAGCTTTTACTGTGGTGGTGTCTGGGTTGGACACTTAACAAGACATGTTTGTGGCAAATGCTCCAGTACCCAGGTTATTAGTACTGGGAGACTCCTGGAGAAAATAGCGTCTCAAAACTCGCTGGAGAGATGGGGCTGCCCTCCTAGGACCATGGTGACCTCTTCCAGGCGAGATGCTCCCTCAGTGAGACTGATGGCCAGCAAATTGGAGTGCCGGACAAGTGCAGATGGTGCCTGCAGATTCAAGGGTATGGCTCCTACACCCCAAGGGAGATATGCTGTGGGGTAGTTAAAGGGCTGGACAGTCTTCCAAGGGTTTGGGGAGGATGTGCAGCTTCTGAATGAGCCTGTCCTGCAATTGCTGAGTTTACCAGCAACCGGGCAAGGTGTGGCGTCAATTTCAGAATCAGCACTTCTTTAACCTTCTTCTGTTCCCAGGTAGACAAATCTGTCAGTCTTGCACCTATATTTAGGGGCATTAAGGGGAGTGTAGAGTAGTAGAAAATGGGCTCATACCCCTGGGGTGACTACACTTCCTATTAGACCACTTCCAGCGAGGAGTGGGCATAGTCCTGACCCAGAGTTCCTAGTTTCACCGCAACCAAGATGGTAAAACCTTTCATTGACAGTCCACTTCAAATGGCACACCTTAGGGGTGTGCCTTGCCTGTCAGTGTGACACGTCTTCCCACAGCTAATTTCCTGCCTGTTCTGGTGCCAATTGGGGCCCAGGGCAGGGGATGGCATTCTCCAGGTCTGGGATAAAGCCTAGGTTGCATATAAAAGTCAGCAGAAGCTTTGAATCATCTGGCCTTGATTTGCTAAATCACTAGCCATCCTGCTCAAGGCGGCGTGAATATCTCCCTCCGGAGTAGGCATTGTTTATGGCCTATGCGAGCACAGGCTCTCACCTACAGGGGGTTAGAAACTTGTCTGTGGTGGTAGGCTGGACAATACCAGTCAGCCAACACACTAGAGGACTAGTAGGTTTTCAGGGGGTACCTCTAAGGTGCCCTCTGGGTGCATGCCACAATATATCTTATAATGGCATCAGTATAGATTTATTGACATAACGTGTTTGATCCCAAACACCATTATTTTCAGTGAAGCCATTATGAAGCTGGGTAACTTGTAATAACTAGTGCACCGTACATATCTTTAACATGGCTTTCTGATCATTTGCAATGTCTTAGGGAGAGGTGTGGCGCCGCGGCCACGGCAACTGACGCTGAAATCTGGGGATCACAGTTCGATCCCGGCGCTGCCGGCAGATTAGCCCAGCACCATGTGACTCTGGGAAATAGCTTGCTTAATCTTCCTGACGACCCTCAGCGCCTGGAGACCCTTACGGGTGATTGTTCGCACTTTATAAATGTGGATTATTATCATTAGTAATGGAACTTGACAGATGTGCCCTCACATGTAATATAATTCACCCTGCCTTAGGGCTCGAAGGCCTGCTGTAGGGTGACTTACGTATACGACATGCAGTGTGCTTGAGCACTACACACAGGGAGAGTGCAATGTTATATTTGCAGAATGGCTTGCACCATTTCTCGCATCCTACAATGGCAATCTGCATGAATTTGTTATGTGGTTCCCTTTGGGTTGCATAATACATGCTGCAGCCCACAGGAACCCTCTTTAGTACCCATGCCCTGGGTACCATAGGTACCATTTACTAGGGAATTACAGGAGAGCTAAAGTCCTTGCCAACTGTATTACAATTTAAACATGTTGCAGTTTTAGTGAAAAAGTACTGGCACTGGGTCACGGTTAGCATGGACTCCGTGCATATCCAGTCAGGAACATCAGTATTGGCGGCGATCGTGGCAAAAAGGGGCACTTTCCTACACACACATTGGACTCATATGGGTGACTCATTTGGGTGTGGGAATAAGTGATGTCAGCACGCTTAGGTGCCGCCTTTATAGGCACTGCGCACATCACTTCTGGCACAGATAGAGCCAATGACACAGAGCCAAACTATGCCACCTACCAGCACGCAGAAGTACTGCTCAAATAGTTTCCTGATCCAGTCTGTTGCTGGGGAATATTCGAAGGTGAGGAATCTGCGACTCAAAGTCTATATCAGATAAGTGTCGTTTCCAAAAAGGCTTAGCAAATATTTTTGTAAATAGTGCTCTAGAATACCATGTTTATGTGAACAATTTAGGAGTTATGACTAAAAATTAACATCCCCTGGAGGAGAAGCTGGGCATTACAATCTGTGATCATTTTCTAGTAATAGGAAGAGCAAATATGATACATTTATTTTTTGATACATTTGTTAATACTGAAGTGCTGTGAGAGCAGCCTCCGGATATGCCTATATCATTATAATGTGAACCATATTCTACATAATGATCGATCAAACTTAAAGAGCTGTTTACACTATTCAAACAAATCCATTCATTTATATCACATTTTTCATACACCAGCATTTCTTAGTGATTTAAATCATTCATGCTGCATAAAAGTACATTTTACCACATGCTACTCCAATGCCTGTCTTGTCATTTAGTGTAAAGTAAGGGATAACACCAATTCCAGGTTCCACTATTGCTTTGTGTCTGGAAATTACTTTATGGAGCTATTTTCTTAGCAGTGGTCAGTTAGTACTGAGCCTTAAACTTGCTGATAATGCTGTTGTAGGTTGTATGCTGGGATATTGATAGCAAAAACATCATCTGGCATAAATATAGTGCCCTAGATAACATTTACAAAAATATTGTCCAGGTGGGTATAAATGTGCTATTACTAATGCCAAAGGTGGACCGTGACCAAAATTGCTAATGCCGCGCTCCGCTGTTCTGAAAACGTAGGGATGCGCTGTATTACAATGATACGGCTCATCCCTGTGTTTTCCCTAGCGCTGGCCCTAAATTCAGCTACCCAGCGCATACATGCCAACATTTCAGGAGAGCAAAGGGGGAGATTAAAAAAAATAAATCGGGAGAATGGGGCTTTGAATCAGGTTACTGGCATGTATGGGCTTTGGAAGTGGCTGCTGCAGGATCGGACATTTGAAACGTAAATGCACGTTTTTTTCTTACCTTTCGGAAGCATGGAGCATAATGTCAGGCAGAGAGAGGGTGATGCAAGTGTTAGGCACTGGCCTGGCAGGTTGTTGGTAGTGCATGCACCCCCCACCCCCCTGTGGCAGCCCGGGCTGAAACCGCTCCCCCCCAAGTACTTCACAGGTTTTTGAAAGTCGATTCCCAAGTTAATGACGCTTTGTTGTTTTTTCACCCCTTCGAGAGCCCCTGCATCGCCACTCTTTGTTGGAAGCATTTGCACTTTACACAATACCAATCCCTGTCAGCTGGAACCCCAGACGAATCGGGTTTTTGCTTGTAAGAATCGGGAGGCGGGAGACTAGCCTTCAAATCGGTAGTCTCACGCCTGAATCGGGAGGGTTGGCATGTCTGACCTAGCGCCAACCCAGGCACCATAGTGAAAGGGTGCCTGCGTTGAGGGAATAATTGTTTATGTGCAGGAAGATATCCCTTCCTGCACATAAACCATCAATAATGGTGATTTGTAACATCTATGTGTGCTGCATTTTTTAATGATTGTTTATGTGCAGGAAGGTGCCCCTTCCTGCACATAAACCATCAATAATTTTGATTTGTAACATCTATGTGTGCTGCATTTTTTAATGATTGTTTATGTGCAGGAAGGTGTCCCTTCCTGCACATAAACAATCATTTATGGGGATTTGCTGTTTCTATGTGTGCTGCACAATGCAGCACACATAGACACAACGAAAACCAGGAGAAATGAAGCATTTTTTCTCGTTTCGCCCCCTGTCACGCAGCACTTAGCATTAAAGGGGCAGGTAATGAGTGTTCTGCCGCAACATTCATTGCTTTTTTGGCGCTGACCCCTATTTACAAGGGTGGCGTAAATATGGGGCAGGCCAAAAAAAACCTGGTTTTAACATGGCAAAATGAGGAGAAATGATTAATTTCTCTTCGTCCTTGAAGTTTCTATGTGTGCTGCATTGTGCTGCACACACATAGAAACACCAAATCAACATGAATGATTAATTATGTGTAGGAAGGGACACCTTCCTGTACATACAAATCACTAAAAAAAGAACGATTTGCTACTTCTATGCAGCATACATAGGAGTTACAAATCACCATAAGTAATTGTTTAGGGACACCTTCCTACACATAAACAATTATTCCCTCAATGGCGCTAGGCAGCTGAATTTAGCGCCAGCTCTAGGGAAAACGAGGGTGCTGTGTGAAGGGGGGCCTTATTCACAAGGTGGCATTAAGCCACGTTAAGCGGCTTAACACGAATAAGGTAAAAGGTTTATCGCCGCAGGAACATCATAAAAAGTGACATTCCTGTGGCGATAAACTCAAGTAAATATGCCCCCCCGGATTCCTTTCAGTCTCTATCAGAAGTGTTAAAAGATAAAAGATTATTAAAAGTTTTACAACAAGGAGAGGTTGTTGTTCTCCCTGGCTTTGTTGCTAGGACATCTTTACTCAGCTCTCCAGGACATCCCTTGTGATGACTCATTTTAGCAAGTACATTTTGTAACTATTCGCAGTCACCTAATATGATCAGCGTAAAGTCACAATAGAAATGCAAGACAAGCACAAGCATATGCTATTCACTCACTATTCTTCGTCTTTGTCGGGGTGCAGCTGTGTTAAACTGTGGTGTAGGAATAGAAGTGGGAGAGGGAATAACTTGCCAGGGGGTACAGAAAGACAGTGCAAATCAAGAATCCCATGGAGATTGAAGCCAGTTGCCATTTAGGACTTACCCAATACCAGCTCCCTGACTTCCTTCCATCGGATGTCACCCCCAGACTCATGAACAAGGGTGATGTTGATTCTTCTCTGGATCCCCTTTAAAGCGAGACAGAAAGACAGAAAATGTCAGACAAGAAAGAAAGAAAGGGGAGTATGAGAAGAAAAAATAGAAACAGCAGAAATGAAAAGGTATTGCGAGAAGACTATGGCCTTCGTTACAAGTGGGCCAAATGGGACGAAATATTAACCAAAAGTGATAAAAATACCAATACATCATGGTGAGGTATTTAGTACACCGTAAATATCTCCTATTCTGGATTTTCATTGTCAAAATCAGGCATAAAATGCTAAATCGGTATTTAACACGCGGAATTTCACATCTTTTACGATTAGCCTATACCCCTGATAACTGTTGGTAGGTTTGCCCTGCCGGAATCTATAAGAGGAAAATTGCAAGAGTGTAATAATTATCACGCAGCTCATCAGGGGCGTATCTTCGGATGGGGGAGGAGGAGGGGAATTCAATGGTGAATGAAAAAATTTGCCAAATAATCAATCAATCAATTAAGTATTTGTAATAATCTGCTCTACGTGGTATATATTGAATGCCAACATAGACCATCAGGATAAAATACCCAAACCTTTTTGTTGCTTATCGTAAAAACAGAAATCTCAAAGACCTTGTAGTCAGATCACAAATGCCCCATAAAAAATAGCCAATACAGAGAAGTGATAGGAAACTACAAATGTAGTACATGTAAGGTGTAAGAAACATTGAGCGGTAGTGATGGCTCAAAACAGTCGCACATCAGAATCTCTAGTGGTTCAAAACGGTCCTTGGCTACTGGGGTGCGGCGCGCAACAAAAAAAGCATATTTCCCTTTAATCGCTCACTGTCCCAAAGTGCTATTCAGAAGAGAATAGTCAGGTGTTAATTACATGGCTCTAGTCTAGACAATAATTTGCTCCTTTAGAAGGGCAAGTTATCCATTTGCACAGTTGGGTTTTCTTTTGTGCTGCTGGTGTGAGAAAGACTGAGTGTGGCTCTGTCTGTTTGTATGGGAGGGAGAGAGTAAAGACTGAGGGGTATTTTCACAAGAACGTGTGATAACTACAGCAGGAGTAGCATAAAACAACTTTCAACATCGCAGCCTATCGCGGGAAAATAACTCTGTGTCAACGTGGAATTCACAACAAGGAGGCAGCATGCCATAGACACCAGATAACGTGGCAAATGCCCGTGTGAAAATCAACAACACACCGCAAAAATGCAATACGTGAACCCAAAAAAACATGCAATGAGGCCAACCGCGGTACAAAAAGTAGCAAAAACCAGACACAGGCCTGCAAATCCCACATATATGGCGGGGAACTATAAACCATAAAAACCCCGGAAAAAATACGCCAGAAACAAGCCAAAGCACGTAGCAACATGGATGCAACCTGACCCAGCGCAGAGGCCAACTCGAACCCCACAACCCCCACAGACAACCAGCAAGGAATAACAGGTTGGGGGAAGGGCAAGGAGAAGAGGAAGAGGAAGACGGGGTGCAGACCGCAGGATAACAAGACCAGCGTCACGGAGGTGACAGAACACTACCAGCAACTGACCCACAAGCAGAAGAATACAGCACCACCCAAACAGTCACAATGTACACTGCCATACAGTCTGCATGCAAACTAGCACAATGCGCCAACATATATGTCAACACAAACGCAACACGCACCTCCCCTTCACATCGCAGAGGGCCGCACAACACCTGCAGCAGAGCACAGAATACAACACATCAGTGATGCCAGAGAGGACCACCACACCATCAACACTGACGCCCTACAACAGCACATGGATATCTCATGCAACCCCCCCACCAGGACCTGGACAGCCAAGCTACTCAGAGGAGAACACCGAGCCTGCAACAGACCACACAGCAGGAAGCACCCACGAGCACAGCTGGCTCACGACACTCCAGCCACCCACACGTGGCACCCCAAAGCCATGTGTCAGCATGCTAAAAGGAGGTGGCCCAACAGGTGAAGTTAGGGGCCGAACCCATGGAATGCGAATCAGGACATATACGTAGGGGTCTATTACCCATCAGGGCCCACCCACACCCCACTAAGGAGACCCACGCTGCCATTGAGACACATGCAGATGCACATTCACAGCACAGAACCACGCCCAGGGGTGCGAAATGAGCAGTCACACACCCATATTGGCTGTGCGTACGATGGCCCTGGCCTCTCCCCTTACGAATTGAGTGGGTGACGACAAAGCTACATGTCCAAGCTCCAACACGCTGCCTGTGGTGACATGTCTGCATCCGATGTACACCGCACAATGTAAAGTCGTTGGGACCAGGGCGCACATGCATACTACAAGACCACAGGTACACACGCAGAGATCATGTTGAACTGGCTACGGGCACCCGGCCCCTTTATTGGCAGGGCCACATGTACAGTGACACCTGTGCTGAATGTGTGTGGGGTGAGTGTAAGCCGACCCGCACGGAATGTCTGGTGTTGGTAACCACTTGGACATTGGACACCAGTACAACGGACACAGAAAACACATGCAATACAGAGTCAACTGCTGAGCAACATGAGGTGAGCCAGATAAAGTCCAGATGACAGCCAACATGCAAACAGAAGTGTCCATGAGTCGCAGTGCACTGGGCTGCGGACACTAGAGATGAACGCGCTTATGTGCAGAAAAATTCTCGGATGGTGTCCCTTTGATATATTTCTGATGCAGTGGTGTGTGTCAGACCTGCATCATCTTCACCATTAACGTCTCAGTGGCCCCACACTGTTTGAGGTGACATACCTGCACAACTGCTGCACAGCACAAAACACAATCAGCTACGGACAATGGCCTGCGGTGCACTGAGTCACTGGCACCTGGAGTGCTGAGCAGGGAATCAGGCTGATGATGGCATCCATGACAGGCCCAGGCAACCCCGAAGTCTGCCAGGACCACCGCTTCAACTCTGGCAGATGGCGTTTTGAGGTGCTCCTTGCAGTGGTGGCGTGTGCCTCCTGCGGTGATGCTTTATCCGGGCCGGTCTGGACTCGCTTTGGTGTGTGAGCCCTGGACACTAAAAGATCTCAATGAGAAACTAGACGATTATGGTAATGAGACACAGGAACGCAAATTACGAAAATACAAACACGATACTATTGACTACAAACTCAATGAGGTCTACACCTGGGCGGAAGTGTATGCTCAAAGAAGACCCACTTCTAAATACGTCACCTCATCCCAAGAGAGTACTGTATCAGATCAAAATATATCCGCCACCAGACAACCTATTTCGGTTGACTCAGATCAAGTCACTCAGCCAACAACAATAGAACGGATTGCATTTCCAAGCACCTCAAATACTCAAAAAACGTCTTCTGTTTTTTAGAGAAGGGAACACAAATCGGTTGACCGCCAGATACAAAGAGTTTAAGAAAACTGGGAGAGGCCAGAGAAAATATCAGCCAGAACATCAGGAGCAAAACAAGACCCTAGTAATCAATATTTCATCTAAAACGCTCAATACTCAGCAACAACAAGTTTTAAACAAAGGGCTCTCATTTGTTCCTACTTACTACACCAACAAGATAGAAACAAAAGTGTGTTTGTACAGATTCATGCGCAATTTAAGACTGCAGCACTTCTTTACTAATATTGTTCCCTCTTTGCCAGAGAGCAACCTTCCCATTGAGAACATGTACATCCACGAATACAAGGAATTCAAACCCCGTAGCACATTTGTGGCTCCTATGTCCAATAAAATATTGGACGCCTTTGAGGTTCTTGTAAAACAAGATGTAAATAAACTGAATTTCAGATCCACAACCAAAACCAAATTGAACAAACATGAACAACACACTATACAAGCACTAGCAAGGGACCAGTCTATGACTTTTCAACCAGCGGATAAGGGAGGAGCACTTGTGGTTATGGATACAGAGTTCTACACAAGAAAAGTGCAAGAACATATGGAGGACCAGACAACTTACTTGAAACGACCACGAGATCCAATCATGGACATCAAAAAAGCTCTCAGCAACATTCTTGATAAAGCCTTGGAAATGGGTTGGATCAACAACAACACCCACAGATATTAACTAATCATCCTAGGTGCCCCAAGCTTTACATGCTACCCAAAGTACACAAAAATCTGATGAATCTTCCGTTCAGACCGATAGTGAGCTGTTGTTGGTCAATCTTTGAACAACTGGGGCAATATATTGATCAATTTTTGCAGTCCTTTGTTCAACAATGGACAACATACGTTCAAGACACAACACATTTCTTAAAGTTGTTGCATAACATTGAGGGTTTAGACATGTCTTCATGGATTTTGTGTACTATCGACATTCCAGCACCTTACACCTCTATACCACTGGACGAGTGGTTGGATGCCTGTGAACGGGCTTTGTTACAACAAACCAACATAGCCGCAAACAAGGTCTTCATACTTGAGCTACTCCGGTTTTGTTTACAGCATTCTTACTTCATATGGCATGACGAATTCTACTTACAAATTTCGGGAACATCAATGGGTGCCCCAGCGTACACCAATACGTACATGTCCAAGTTTGAAAAAGACCATATTCTCTCAGATCCAGGATGGTCGGATCATCTCATTTTTTTCAAACAATTCATTGACAACATTTTTATGATTTGATCAAGCACTGAACAAGACTTAACATCCAAAATTGGTGAACAAAATTTGAAAAATCCCCGTTTATGAACTCACGTACCAAACTGACAAGGAATAAATATAATTTGTGGACGTTTTGACTACCAAAACCCATGGCAAACTGGAGACATCTGTGTTTCATAAACCCACTGAACAACTATTATTGTATTCCAGTTTTCATCCACCGGCTCTATTACAAAATCAGTCTTTTTCACAACTATTAAGAACCAAAAGGATCTCATTGTCAACCACAGCATTAACCAATGAGAAAGCTCAACAACGTGAAAAAGTCTTGGCTCGTGCATATCCATCCAGCAGCAGAATTGAGAGCAGCCAAAATACCGAGAAGCACACCCTTACAAACCAAGACTAAACATGATCAGGATAGGATGGTATTTGTGTCAAAATTTTCAACTTCATCTGATCAGATCAGAAACATCGTGAATAATCGATAGGAACTGCTACAATGTGAGGCAGAGTTCAAGGTTTATTCAACAAAAAAACTGTTGTTTGCTTACAAAAGAAGTCTAAACATCAAGGAACTTCTGTCCAGCAAACCACCACCAAAGAGGGCAGCAGAACCAGGGAAGAAAAAAATACTACAATTGCATGCATTGCAATAATATAATTCCTGGGAAAACCATCATACATTCACAAACGGGCAAGATCATCAAATTAAGATAATATTCTACAGACTGCAATTCAATATTCGTCATTTACTGTATCAAATGCTTGCGCGGCAAAATGTACATTGGCAAGACTGAGAGAAAAATCTAAATGGGATGTTATGTTATATGCATTTTATATAGCGCAAAATCACCTTCAGGCCACTAAGCACTTGTAGAGAAAAGTGACCAAGATGTAGGTAATTCCCATTTACCGATTCTTAAATACTGATTTTTACCGATTCTTAAATACTGATTTTTACCGATTCGGTATTAAAAGAATCGGTAAATGGGATGTAGCTAATTATTCGGTTAATTTTACCGAATCGGTAGGATTCGGTAATTAAGAATCATTCATTCATTTTATCTTTATTTCGGCAGTTTTTGCCCAAAAAGATGTACATACAATAATAAAGACTACAATCTATAAAATACCTGGATGATGAATAATACAAAATAGGCACAATAATTAATATAATACATTATTCAAATCAATCAATAGGCATCTGCATCATCAACTCTAAAATTAATTTGAAAAGTGCATGTGCAAAGATTAAAATTAGGCGTTGTTTACTAGAGCCCTATGCTTGAGCCATATTGAAGCGAGATATTTTGCTACACCAAAAACAACCTTACTAGATAAATCTTTTTAAAATACGATTGGCTTGCATGCAGTGTGTGATTCCCATATTTCTGCATAGTGGCACAAGCCAATACCTCTTTATTCTTTGATAGGCAGGGCAAAAGAACATGATATGCAGGTCATTTTCCAATCACAATCGCAGCTGGGACAATTTTCCGGGGAGGATGGGGACCATTTAGTAGTAAAAGCTCTAATTGGTAAAGTATCATACCTCCACTGTAAATACAACTTCCTAGTTAAAACAGGAAAAATATCATCCAGGACACATTCAAAGTAATAACAATCTTTGTCCTTTAAAAAACAATCAGTTAAAGTGCTGGTTTGTACCTTACGTATGGAGGTAGATAATTTATATTCATAATAAAGTTTTGATAGGCTTTTTCTTGAAACCCTGGTGCAGGCGATTTCGGGGGTCATACCACAATTGTGGGACCCCTAGCTTGATGAATTCATTTTTAATACAATCAAGCCATGGAATTGTCACAGCATTTGCCAGATTTAAAATTTCGAGGACTTCCTGCCTGTAGTTCAGGAGCTCCGGCGCGCTCCATAACCTCCGCCAGAGAGTCAGTGGCTTGAGACCCAAGACCTCATCTATCGGCCTAAGGCCCATGTCGAGTCTAGGAGGTAGCAGGGGAGTACTAGGGGTCAAGGTTAATAGTTGTCTGAGGAATTTATTTTCTGTGATGACAATATCAGGCCTACAGACATGCCCCCATAATTCGCCCCCATAGGTGACTGCACCTCTTGCCTGTGTTTTATAAATCTCGATGGGTGGACCAATGGGTTTGATTGTAGAGGTATTAGAAAGCTTAAGAATACCCCCTATTAGCTGTGCCTGTTTGAGTTGAGATTTGATTTGGTGAGGGGCCCACGTATTGCTTTCATTTATAGTTACCCCTAAGTAATCAAAAATCTAAACCCTTTACAGCCTGGTGGCTCCAATTTTGGGGTTTGGGCGTGTGGTTACTGGGGAATTAAAAATCATAAATTTAGTTTTCAAGGCATTGATTTCCAAACCCTGTTCCGCACAGAATGCCACAAACCCGTCCACTACCCGTTGTATCCCCATTGGGGATTTTGACAGCAGCAGGGTGTCATCAGCAAACATTATTGCTGGCACCCTGCTGCCGGCTAGCTTAGGGGCGTCAGTATTTGGTATCCCGTTTAGATGGGAAATTACCCCGTTGACGTAGAGGCAGAACAGGGTGGGTGCTAAGACGCACCCCTGTCTTACCCCCCTGCCAACGGGGAATTTTGAGGACAGCCAACCATTTCTCCCACACCTCACCCGAGCAAAATTTTCTTGGTGGAGCCTTATTAAAATATTCAAAAGTTGGGGTGGAATACCCATCTCAACTAGTATTGCCCAGAGCTTGCCTCTTGGGACCAAGTCAAAGGCAGCAGGTAGATCCACAAAAACCTTTTATAAACATCCCCCTTCAATCTTAACAGTCTTCCAAAATAACTAGGTCAGGCGAAAGATCTGGTCCATTGTGGATATATTTCTTCTGAACCCTGCCTGATACGGACTCAATATGGAGTTTTCCTCCATCCAGTCCTGAAGGCGATCTAGAATTAGCCTGCCAAAGATCTTTTGCGGCACATCAATCAAACTGATGGGCCTGTAATTGGCTGGGAGCAGAGAAGAGCCCTTCTTATGAATAGGCATAATCTCTGCACCCAGTCAAGTACTCGGTACTGGCATACCTCTAAGGACTGCATTGTAGATGGCTAACAAATATGGAGCCCATATTATGGGTTCGTGCTTGAAGAGGTCACCCGGAAGTTTATCCAGCCCTGGGGCTTTTCCCGCGGCCAGTTTAAGTATTGCCTCAGTGACCTCCCTCACCGTAAAATCCACAACATCCATTTGGCAAGCAGGATCTAACGGAACCACCCCTATACCCCCCTCCAGGTTACTATCTTCTGTTGCATATAGGGTCTAGAAGTGGTCCTCCCATACGCTTGCAGCTATATTTGCCTCAACGGCAACTACTGGCTCCGCCGAGCCCGTGTTTACAATTGACCAGAATTTACGCGGGTCTCTGGCTGCAAGGGCATTGGTTAAACTTATACAGTTGTCATGGTCCCATTCCTCTTTCGCGCTCTTGAGTAGGTGCTTATAGTCAGCTCTCTTAGCCCTTATTGCTGACTTATCAGTATTCTGTTTTAGGGCAGAAACTAATTCGGCCTTCGTTTTTCTACAAGCGGAATTGTACCATGTGGCTCTATTGCCCTTGGTCAGCCGCTTTGACATGCGAGCATAGAACACCTCAGCCAAGTTGTTAATTAGCTGTTCATGCAAGACCCCAAGCTTATGTTGCCTATCTGGGGAGTGTGCATGCACAATTAGGGTACTAACCTCATCAAGTACGGGTAGTATTCGGGCATAAAGTTCCAAAATCTGCTCTGGATGTGCCACTAATTTAACCCACTTAACTCTTCGCCTGTCATTGGATAGGGTCAATCTCGGATCGGGAACATCAATACTATCCTTATTCCCTACAATAATACCAGGCATAGAGATTTCTAAACTTAGTGCGTTGTGATCGCTGTTGTTTCTTACAATCACAGTGGAATCCCTCACTTTAGCCCAAGACAGAGTTTCAACAAATATATAATCTAGGCAGGACTCCTGGCCCAATTTATTGTAGGTGCATTTTGGGGGGACATCTGATTTCACCCGTCCGTTTCAAGCCCTGATCAAATGCTTGAGCGTTAGTGCCATAATTTGGACTGCTAACGGTGTCCATTACCTGGGAGGCGGAGCCGCTGATGGCGGTATTGCCCAGTAATCATCTTCTTCCATAATGACACCATCTGTCAAGCCTGGCAGTGGCTCGAAATGACAATTGAAGTCACCCCCGATCACGAGCTGGGTGCCACTAGGAATGGAACTTAAAAAAGGGGACAACTCCTCAACTGTTTTAGACTCTCCAGTAACACTCACTGGTCTAGAGTACACGTTGACCAGTGCAAGCCTAGAGCCATTAGGCCACTCCAAAAGCACGCACTGAACATCGTCAGATGATGTGTTCAGCGGCTTAGCCATGCAGCCCAGGTGGGAACCCACCCAAACTGTAAGGCCACCCGATGGCCGCCCCTTCCCCCCCATCTTGCCGGGACAAAAATAGAGGCAAAACCAATGCTCGCTTTGTCCTCTCTAGCCCATGTTTCCTGGAAAAGACAAACGTCATTCCCATCTATGAATGATCCCCACTCTGGACAATCCATCTTATTACAAAGCCCTGCCAGATTCCACGACAATATTATTAAGGAACCTGGATTGGTGTTATTGACCATTCCCCCCTTTGCCCCACTAGGACCCCTTATGTTGGCTTTCACCGTTTCCTGTAGCTCCTGCATCATAGGGGCGGTAAATACACCTTCGGCCTGTCCAGGCTGGTCAATTTTATCAAAAAGTGGGTGCTCAAGGCGACTCATGGTGTTACTCCCAACCTGCAGGGTACCTTGAGTATCAGGTTGGAACCTAGCTTCATGGTCAGGTACAAGGGATCCGCTGGGCTGTGTGAGCATATGGCTACAACCCACTGTTTCTGATCGTCCCACCCCCACCGCTTTGGGGCAAAGTCAATCGACCATATCCAAACAGCTGTAGCGATTATAATTTGGAAGTGGGCCTGGCGGGTGGATATTCCCTCTCCTATCCCTATTCCCTCTACTCCCTCCACTGGCTCCCACTATCGGCCAGCCTTCCTCCGCTACCTGGTTAATACTCTGTGAACATAGAGGATAGAAAAAAGACAGAGGCAGGGGATGGATAACCGTGTCAAAATCTTGATATGGCCAGGAGCATATGTGGGAAACTGTTCTCCGATCTCTAAAATTAACCAAAACACAGTCCCCACTGATCTTTTTGGTGGTGTTGCCTACCCATGATAACCTACGTACCATCAAAATCTCGCTCGAAATTTGGGGGGGAAGAGGCCTGTTTTTGCTCAACCAACTGACAACCTTATTTTTAAGTCAGGCAAAAGATTTACTGGCCGATGCCTCCAACGCCGGCAGTCCCGTTAAAACAACTACCAAGGGGTTCGCCTCGGGGGAGAAATTTAGTGTCAGCTTGCTTGAAGTAATACTATCTTCTGGTGTTTTCTTTCAAAGAAATTGGTCACTATTATTAACTTTGGTTGAAATCACCTCCAGTGGTTGGGGCGGGGCATTCGTAATAGGGGTGCACTGCACTATCGAGCCCCCATCTACTATAGGGTTGGAGCTATCTACTAAAAATTTGACCTGACCCTTCCCCTTCACTCCCTCCTCCAGCATAGCTTTGACCTTGATCAGGCCATCACCAGCTGTCACAGTAGCCCTTTCTATAATTGACAACCTTAATTCCAACTGGGCAAGTCTGACTTCGAGAGGTTTAAGCAGGGCCTTGAAAAGTACCCAGGTTAGCGATCGTCAGCTCACCTTCCGGCGATGTTAAAATACTGGTATTTGGATCACCCGTAATTGAAGTGGGCAGACTCGCTACTAAGGGGGCAGGAGCAGCAGAAGTCCCTATGGTGGCCATTCCTTCGGGTACCAAGCAACTCGTTTGCTTGGCGAGCTTTGCCTTTCTCCCCCCAGATTTATGGGCCACACGTTTCCTTTTGGGTATGGCCCCCTCGCGGTTTCCCCTTAACTGCCTTGCAGTTTTGTAATGGCTGGATTTTCTGAGTAGGTGGGATCAGCCCCCAGGGGCCCCTCCAACCCAGCCAGAACGTACTCACCTTCCCTCCCCAGGACCACCTATATCCAGGCACCTGGTACCTACCTGAGGATGGGGAACTCGCAATATACAAGCTCATATTATTAAAAACACCACTAAATCTATAGGGATACTAAGAATACTCACTGATTACTAGGGATATCCATACCCTACACCACACTTATTCACATCAGTTGGTCTCGCGGCCACCCTGACCCAGACCGTTCTACCCTAGGGCAGATATGACACACAATCCGGTGTGTCTACACATGGGCCTGCAGAACCCAATGCTCCCTTTTCCAAACTGTTCGCAATCCTGCGAAACTACACACTAGTTCAACTACCTAGTGCTCTCATTTACTCAAGCCACAATCCAGTGGGTATACACACTGGTTCGACCCCCCAGTGCTCTCACTAACGCCGCATATCAACGATGACCACATTCCTATGAACACCTATACATATATATATATATATTGGGAAGTCTCTTCACTAAGGGTCTGCTACTACAATAATATTATGGGATGGTGTACTAACTTAGTCCCTTGGTTGCAAGTCTCCTCTCTCCCTCACCATTACTTACCTGATCAGGGGTAGCATCTGTTCAAACAGTAATACTTACCAGGAAAGATTATCCTTACTGTATGAGGACAAAGATATACACACTATGTGATTGAGTTGTTTCCTGATTTAAGCGCTCCTACCCCCCTTATCCATCAGTGGCTCAACAGCAACTGGCTTGAAGCCAGGATAACTTTATCATAAAAGAACTCATGCACACTAATTCACTAATTAATGGGGTCATTTATTATTAGTACAATATAAACCTTCACACAGATATGACAAAGACTATAGGTAGAACACACCGCTTGAAAGAGAAGGATTACACATAACAGGAACACTCCGCTGAAAGGGAAAAGATTAGACATAAAGTGTAAGTGTAGCTAATTCAGACTACCTCACCTATTAGAAGGAAGATTTCTCTCTCTCCCTCTGGTGGGATTAGGGCTCTCTCTCTGCCTCTGGTGGGATTAGGGCTCTCTCTGTCTCTCCCTCCTTCACCACATCACCACGCCTCTGGTTCAGTTGCTCCAGCTGACAGCCTTCTTTGATGCTCTCTGCACTGCTTTCTCTCTCCTCATCTTCAGCAATCGTCTGCCTTCTTTCTCCATTCAAGAACTGCACTCTATTCTGCAGCTCCCAGCAGACATCCTCTCTCTCTCTGCAAGCTGTTCTGAGCTCCAAGCTGTTCTGAGCTCCCAGCAGTTCTGTGCTCCAAGCTGTTCTGAGCACCACGCTGAACTGCACACCACGCTGCACTGACCTCCAAAACTGAACTGACCACTCCTCCTCTCCTGTAGCTCACTAATATGGAAGCTTGTCCTTTCATGGAAAGTTAAGGCCAGTAACCTGCCGCCCACCAAATTCTTGTACCTCCCCGTACCAAGGACACGTTCCCAGCTGGCCAGCCTGAAGTTGTGTCTTCGGAGTGGAGAAAAATACATTCTTTCGATAAGGGCCAGCCTGAACCGGTTCTCTCCAAGCGAACAACAGCCTTAACTATAAACATTGCCTTTGCCCTGAAAAGCCTCTCTGCTTCCATCAAGATGGAGTCCCTCTAGCTCTAGGCCTGTAGGCCTGAAAAGGGGTGAAATGCTCCTTAGCTCTGTCAAAATATCTACATAAACCATACCAAAGTGTCTAATATGTCAAAGCCAATAGGCAATAGACAGGTGAAAGTCAAGAATAAAGGCATATTAAGTAGCTATCCTCTTCTAGATCTGGAAAAAAGGGCTTAAAAGGGCCAACACAGGCTAAGAATACCTATACTAGATGCGAGCAAGACTAATGATCTATATCACTGCTAAATAAAGCCAAAAACTCTGCCATTACAAGTTTCTGCTGCGATTTGGAGGCCATAGACTCACCGCCACTTGAGCTCCTTGGTGACTTCGGGTGCTCGCTGGTCCCCCCGCTGCCGCACCGGAAGATCTCACGGCCGCCGTGCGGGGGGACTACAGCCCCCAGAGGTCTTTGCTGCTGACTCCGCCCACCTCTACCCATTTCCGCGCCCGGGAGGCCCTTAAATCATCGGCGCTTCCTGGGGGGATCAGGAACCTTGCAGTTTCTGCTGCGATTTGGAGGCCATAGACTCACTGCCACTTGAGCTCTTGGTGACTTCGGTTGCTCGCTGGTCCCCCCAGCTGGCGCACTGGAAGATCTTGCGGCCGCCGTGCGGGGGGACTACAGCCCCCAGAGGTCTTTGCTGCTGACTCCGCCACCTCTACCCATTTCTGCGCCCGGGAGGCGCTTAAATCATTGGCGCTTCCTTCGCGTCGCGGGACGCGCACGGGACGGCGCCGGGCGAAGCCCGGGCAAAGGGCGGGTTGTCTACGGCTGTCCAAGGCCGGACAAGACTGGACTGGGACAAACCCCTAAAGCTTGGCACCAGAAATATTGGTAAGAACTTAGCGAGTACAAACACGGAAGTGCATGACTGTGACATTTGCTCCTCAAGCACCTGAAAGCAGAATGGCCCATACCCTAAGGAAGGGCAAGAAAACTGAACTAACTACACCTGGGGGTAGCACATCAGGGACTTTGGACGGCTTTTTTACTAAAGCGGTTGTTGTGCTGGAAAAGGAAATAGCTAGAGCTGAAAAGCGCTTGTCCTTGGAGTTTGGTGGTGCTAAAAGGTCATCTTTGGGCGCAATTAGATTAGCGGTTACCTCAGAACATGCCGATAGACAAAGCCACCGGAAATTAATTTAATATTGCCTGGAGTGGATCTAGAAGTGAACGTTTCCACCAGCGATGACAATTCTTCATTTTGTAATAGCATCTCCTCGGAGGGATTTTGCCCAATTATACCAAACAGTAAAATAGTGCCTAGTGAGAGTAGAGTAGTATGCCCCTAGAAAATGGGAAAAAGGAAGAGGGGAGGGAGGTGGCAGGCGGGCAGAAAAAATAAAATTCCCAGAACATCTAACAAATTTGTAAAGATCCTTATGAAAAAAGCAGCGGAAGTATCACACACCTTACCTTGCCGTATATCTTCGCATATGCCCCACAAAACCTCGCCCATAACCCTTAACCAACTACTAACACCGGCCTCAAGGGAGGAGGCAGGTACACCAATTCAACTAGAGCACTTATTAAGATCATTCACATTACCAATTATTGCAAGGCTGAAGGACATAAATGAAAAGGTAGATAACCTGGCCCAAGTAGTTGCTGATAGTAGACTGGGGGCAGTGAATGTAGCCCCCAAAAAACATAAAGGGGGTATGGCAACAGAATCAAGTAAGCAGGGTAAAACTAGTCAACCACCACCATGTTTGATACAAACCAGCACAATGGAGGAACTAGGATCAAACAAAACTAAGGGCGAAATAGGGAAAAAAGTGGGTTCAGACCAGAGCAAGGACACCAAAGAACAGGAAAAGGCCAGGATAAATCCCTCAACTATTCCAGTGCCGGGGCCTAATCATCATGAGGATAAATTTGTCAGTTCCCGGGTTAAGTTACAGAGGCTTAACTTACCACCACAGTCAGCACCCCTGGTCCTAGTTCTAGGAAATGTACCACCTCTCAAGGAGGGAGCTACAGAGGATTACGGACAGCTAAAAAACAAAGTTATGCACTGGCTGTCGAGTAACACCGTAGAAGGGAGACTGGCAGGGCAACACATTATACTAAAAAAAATAAGAAAATTATACTGTGGAGAAGTGTGGCTCAATGGTTAGAGCGGCAGACCCTAATGCAGAGGTCTAGCCCGGGACCAGGGTACAATTTCCCGCCTCGGCGGGTCTTGGGCTCAAAAATTCCACGGACCTGATAATTCTCGCCTCGGTGCCTATTCCAATCATAGAGTCCCACTCTGCAACTCTGGGCAATAGCTTGCTTAAACTCCACAACGGCCCCCAAAACGCTAAGGATGCCTGGCCTTCACCCTGGGGATGCCCAGGAGTGGACGCCTCACAGGGAAAGCCAGGACGGGTTCCACAGCGCTATTCGTACAAGCGCCTTGAGACCCTTGCGGGTGGTTAGTGCGCTATACAAGTATCAATTTTTACTAGCTCGACGGGTGTCCTGGATTGGTAGATTAAGGAAGATAAACAAGGGGGACTGTATTGTGATTCATTTTAACAGCACAGTACCCGTTGACAGGATCATGAGGGAAGTGGGATATGGGGGGGGGGTCCCAGGGGACTAGGTATCGAGATCCTACCATTAGCTTTTTTCTATACACCCATGAATCAAGTAAGAACAGATAACTGGAATCAAAGGCAGCAAGTGTGGGAAGCACCTCAAAATGAGGCTCAACAGTGGGAAGGGCACAGAGAGAAACAGAATCTGGAACGGCAGGGCAACACCATGTTTATAGGGCAAAATAGATTTGCAACATTGTCCGGTCTAAATGACTGACTGACTGTGTAGTATAAGGGAATCTGATAGGAAACATAGGGAAAATGCACGGTGTGCCTTAAGGCAGTGTATGGCAGAAAAAGTTATACCCCGCGGAATGGAAAAGAAAGGGAATGCACTAACAGAAAGACCAATAGAAATACAGTTACATAAAAAAGATCTGATAACTGACCCCACTTGTATTAATAGTGCACACCCAACATATAATATAAGTGATGATAATCCAACAAGTAAAAAAGGGGATGCAGCTATAATAGTCACATTAAATGCATCGAGGCCTTCATGTGACAACACCAAATTGCAGTTAACAAAGGTAGCAAAACCACGAGGGCTGGTAAGGATTATGTTTTGGAATATATGTGGCCTGGGGAGCAAGATCTCTAACATTGCGTGGTCAGAGTTTATACAGGAGTTTGATATCCTATGTATACAGGAAACATGGTTAACTGGGGAAACACATATAGATGGATATAAGACCTTCCACGTTCCTGCTGTGCCCTCCACGCATGGCAGACACAAAGGGGATATCTGTGTGTATGTCTCCAATTTGTTGAATGTACGGGGCATAAAAATGTTGAAATTCTGTTTCTATTACCAAATGGTCTCCATTCAGTTACTGGCGGGCCTGGAGTTGGTGGTGGTAAATTTTTACAATAACACCAATAAAGGGAACTATATGGAGGTAATGAATAAGCTAATGGAAGACCTAATTTGTGCTAATTTTGTCAGTAGGAAAGATGTAATATTGGTATGGGGAGGGGATTTTAATACTAGTATATGTAAGTCACTAACCTGTAACTCTCGAGAATATGAGTGGGAAGAAAGCAGTGGTATAAATCACTTTACACACACGGAGAAAGGGGAAAAAATGAATGATATCATGGCTACCCTGGATCTAGGGTTTGCAAATATGATGTCCTCACCAATGGTTGAGTTTAGTGCAACATTTGTATCACAGGGGTTTCAATCGGTTATTGACTTTATATTAGTCCCTAATAAACACTCTAATAGGGTTGAGAAGTTCGTGACCCATGTAAATGGCCTTAGTGATCACCTGCCAATTAGTCTCTATCTATCCTTACCGGAATGGAATAAATCTTCGACTATTGAGTCATTGGCTTGGACGCAAAATGTAACACTGGCACTCCGCAATGGTTTGCCCTGAAGTGGAGTACATTAGACCCTGTAAAAACAAATGAGGGAATAATTTCTAAGGCACTTCCACATATTTTGGTCTGCCTAGACGAGGAATCCACACATAAAGAAATCCTAGATGCTTTTGGACAGATCACCATGGTAATCCAGGAGTCTCTCACCAAAGGCAATAACAAAACCCGTGATAAGACCACTGGATGGTTTGACACTCACTTCACAAAGGCTTACGCTAAACTTAAAAATGCGCTTAGTGCCAAACCCAGAGACAATGAGTTAATAAGGAACTCCTGAAGGGCATATAAACAAGCAAGGTCGCGCCGGAAAAGAGAGGTTAAAGAATTAGCATGGCAAACCTTGGTAAATGCATTAGAAAGTAGAAATCCCAAATTGTTTTGGCAAGCAGTGAAAGACCCATATTTTAAAAAGGAAGACATCTGTGGAATAGAGATAGCGATAGATGAACTCACTTGGATTAACTTCTTCTCGAAGGTTTATAAGAATGAGGAGGGAAAGGACAGCCCAGCGGATGTAACACCTGAAGTGGATGTACCCATAACGGAACACACACCAATAGATTTAGAAATTCAACATGCTGAAATTATAATGGCAATAAATAAGAGTAAAAGTAGTAAGGGCCCAGGCCCAGACGGTATACCTAATGATATATTTAAAACGATGACCGATCTTTGGGCCCCGATTTGCACACGTGTTTTGTGGGCTTGTTGTGCAATGGGTTTCATTAAAACCTGGTCTGAATCGGTAATCATACCGATCTATAAAAAGGGAGACAGAGAAAGTCCAGCTAACTACAGACCTATTTCCCTACTGGACTCTCTTATGAAGATTGCAGGCAGAGTGGTTTAAAAGAAACTCCAAACTTGGACAAGTGACAATAATATCTTAAGTCCTGTTCAATATGGCTTCAGAGAGGGAATGGGGACAGTGGAACAGATTCTTAATTTTGTAATTATCCAGGGGAAATACACTCCAGCAAATAAAGAATCCTTATACGCCATCTTCGTTGACCTCACAGCGCCGTTTGACTGTGTAGATCATGCAATGTTGTGGCAAACACTGGAAAATATAGGTGTGAATCCGGCCATAATAATATTCTTACGTCAGCTGTATTCCGGGGCTACAGCCAGAGTAAGATACGGAAAAAAGGGAGAATGCACAGGGCCCTTCCGCATTGAAAAGGGTGTGAGACAGGGCTGCGTGCTGTCTCCTTTCCTATTCTCCATTTACACGAACGATCTGGAGGAGGATTTGGAGGCCAGCACAATTGATTCTCCCAGATATGGGAAGAAGCAGGCTGTCTCACTCCTTTATGCGGATGACGCAGTGCTTATGGCCCGCACTTTGAAAGGTGCCAGAAGAGCTTTATCAATATATAATCAATTTATGGGAAAAAAGGGCTAAAAATCAACGCCAAAAAGTCATTCGTGATGAAATGCGGGAAAAACCGTGCTAACAACAAGGTAATCCAAACGGACGGACTCTCAATTAAGTGCACCAAGAGTATTTCCTACTTAGGGGTGTTACTGGATGGTTCAGGTTCATGGGTGGCAGCCATAAAATGTAGGACCCTGCTATTTAAACGATCAATAGCTGCCCTAATGAATTTTGCCAAACAACTAGGCCAAAGACCACCCAAAATCCTGCTAAAAATATATATAGCCAAATGCAGGAGTATAGCCCTATATGGGGCGGGAGTCTGGGGGATATAGAATGCACCCTGCATTCAAATAGTCGAGAACGCGTTTCTAAGATATTTGCTATCACTTTCCCAGTGTGTGTCTACATCTAATTGTCATGCAGAGGTATGGTTGGAACATATTTCTGACCTAATCAGGTTGCAGCCAATTCTACTTTGGCACAGGGTATGGACGGTGGAAGTCCTGTGTTTCAATAGGGATATTATAAAGGATGCAATGGCGTTGGACAAAGCTAATAACATCCCGTGGCTAGCTTATGTTAAGAATACACTTACAGATTTACAAAGACCAGAACTCTATAGTAACCCTGAATTGAATTGTGGAATTTCGAGGAAGTGCCTCAAAAGAATATGTATGACCCACTTTGAAATGCTAAGATCAACAAGTGAATTCCTGAAAAGTACAGTAACCCAACATCAAATGACGTTGTGTACTCAGATGATGCAACCCTACTTATCAATTTGCTCAGTGGGCTTTGATCGCTTTATACTGACATGGTTCGGATTTGAACAGTTTTTCCGTTTAGTAACTTTCCCAGAAAGGAATGACTGGTCAAGAGCTTTGGTACCATGCCCATGTGATAATCAGTCTACCCAATCCTCATTCCATCTGACATTATTCTGTAAATATTACGGAAATGAACGGAGAAGGTGGATTAAACAATATCTGAGAGAGGGCTCCTGGCGACAGTGTAGACCAGCGTACTTAAACCTGTTACAATTAGGAAATGATAAATGTATTATGGTCATGACGGGTTACTTAAAAAGTATTCTGAAGAAGAGGAAATTAATGTTAACAGATTAATTATTTTTATGGTGTGGTTTAAATAATGCTTTTTTCTTATAAATATACCAATTTAATGTTTTCTTAATCTTTTTAATGTTTGATGACTATTCAATGTTTTGTGAAATGATGATGTTTATATACATATGTAGCTTTTATGATTTTATACCTTGCAAAAATCGAAAAAAGCTTTCTTTGAATTTGAACTGCCTGCCACTCTGTTTTTCGAAACTATCGTTACCGAGATCCACTTGCGCATTAGGTAAGACATTACTTTCAAGTATAGTTGGTAAAAGTACATCATTACATAGTGGTACAACACCCCCCAAGAGTTGAGACCCATTAGATATTACAGTGTCTGTCCTTCTGCGCATTCATTGGTAGTAGAATCCTCGCACCTCTCCGGCGTTCACATTCATTATGTGCCCCAGCGAGGATCTCTTAGCATTAACAAGTTCCTGTGAAAGCCGCCGCTCCAATATGGTAATTTCATGCAATAAGAGTGAACTAGCTCTAATAAGGAAATTGTCCATAGTTCCTTCAACGAGTCCACCCGGTGTTGCAACTTTACTCCTCAGATGCCGACCTGCCACCTTGCTCTGTGCCAGTAGCCGAAAAAGCATTTCAATGGCTTGCGGCGACTCTTACTTCACCGTAATATGAGCAGCAATTCCAAGGGGGGTGGCCCGGTCTGGTCTCTCCCGGTCTAGAACGGGCTAAAACAGGCCCACCCTTGGCCCGGGCTTCGCCCGCGCGCGTCCCGCGTAGCGGGAAATGTCCACGGAGATATAAAGCGGTGGGGGGGTGGCGGGAAGAGCACACAGCGTCACCGCGCGGGCTGCTGGTCCTCGCAGTCTCGCCGGTCAAACAACAATGCCCCAAAAGTCTCCTTCAGTCTCCTCTCCTCTCAAGCGACTCCCGCGGAGCGGGGGCCGCGAGGCGCTGGTTATAGCTCCTGCGTGGGGGGGGGTGGCGGGAAGAGCACACAGCGTCGACGCGCGGGCTGCTGGTCCTCGCAGTCCCGCGGGTCAAACAACAATGCCCCAAAAAAGTCTCCTTCAGTCTCCTCTCCTCTCGAGCGGCTCCTGCGGAGCGGGGGCCGCGAGGCGCTGGTTATAGCTCCTGCGTGGGGGGGGGGGGCGGGAAGAGCACACAGCGTCACCGCGCGGGCTACTGGTCCTCGCAGTCCCGCGGGCCAAACAACAATGCCCCAAAAGTCTCCTTCAGTCTCCTCTCCTATCGAGCGGCCTGTAGGCCCATAGGAATGAATGTGAATTACGGAATCGGTAAATACCGATTTGGTAAAATGGGGAACACATTCAAGGGTGGCAGGGTGTCACATTGACACCCTGTTGCACCCCTGAATAGTGCATGGGTGCACATGTGGCACACATACATGCCCTAAGGGCATGTATGTCTACCACATCGCACTGTTGGAAAAGCAAAAAATTGCTTTTTCAAAGGTTTTCCTTATCCGTAACTGAGGAAGGCACTCACTTGAATGCTCTCTACATTACGGATTCGGTAATTTACCAATATGGTGACGGATCTTCAGAATAGTTTGGAGCAAATAATTGCATCCCATGTTAAACCCCTGGTCTCCAAACTAGATAGGATAGCATCAATGTTAAACAACAAGTCTATGGGTACAACTAAACCACATATCCCCAAAGCCAACCCGCTACCCACTGTTCAAGATAGTGTCTCTGTAAAGGTACCATGCCCAGACACAGTTAAATCTACTACCCTGGCAGTCTCAAATAGGAAACCAGGTCCGGCAACCACTGCTGTTAAAAACACAAACCCTGTACCCATACCCGTGCCCAAGTCATCAGGTCCTAAAACTTCTCCCGCTGTGGGACAGTCTGCTAGACCCAGCCAACATCCCAAGGAGGGTAAAAACACAGCACAAAAAAAAGTAACACCAAGAACTCTCACATCCAAAGTAACATCCAAACCTCTGCCAACAATAGATTTGCCTCCAGAAGCAGAACCATTTGTAGTGGCCCTAGTGGGAGTTCCACCCCTTAGTAAGGGGAAGAGAGAGCAAGAGGTTGAGCTACATAATAAGTGCATACAGTGGCTAAGCTTGAATAGACCCCCACCCCCTAATATGTCAGGCCACATATTGGCAGTGAGAAGAGTAGGATGGATTGGGAGGGGCCCCAAAACAGTGGGAAGGGATGTCATAACAATCAATTTTAGGGACCCTTCTGCTGTTGACCACATTTTCAGATCCCCTTCCTATAGAGAGTCGCAAATATTTCCTATGCATTTGTCCTATTTTTACCCTATTCCGAGCTACAAACAGCCCCAAAATAGGAGACCACAGAACTTTAGGAATCCTGTCTTCCATCTAAACGGGATTCATCCCTGGCAGCCTTTTGGGGAGGGTTTCCCACCGCAAGCCCCGCTCTTTCCAATACAACCCCACTGGAATAGGTTTAGCGTCCTCGAGGAGGTGGATTGACTCACGCGGTCTTGCTCACCCCCAAGAGAACACAAAGAAGGCAGCCCAGTGGTAGGTGTTGTAACTCAAGAAAAGCCACTATCCTCTGATGGCTCTGTGACTCTCCCCCCTCAACCCTTAATGAGGGAGGAGACAAAGATTGATCAGAGACATAATCAGGTACCACCAAATGAACGAGGGGGAGTAAAGGATAAATTAAAGGACGGGGAGTGCAGTATAAAAATACTCTCGTGGAATGTCGCAGGTCTAAAAAGTAAGCTACCTATACCTGACTGGACCTCCTTCATGTCCACTTTTGATATCTGCCTAATGCAAGAAACCTGGTCCCTTGAGAAGATTGAAAACCCTGGTTTTGCAACCTATGCCATCCCTGCAGTCACACGCGAGAAAGGCCGTCCTTCGGGAGGCCTTGCTATATGGGTAGGTCTGCATATAGGTATGCAGGGCGTACAGGTGGCCACAAACTCGCCTGATATTCTATGTGTTTTGCTAACATCTGTTAGCGGATCCACACTAGCTATTATTAACATCTATTCTAGGCCCATAATCAATGGAAAAGAATCGAGCACCATTCAAGCGCTCGACCACTTCCTTCAATCGCTTGACCCTGCAACCTCGATCATCCTAGGTGGTGATCTGAACTGCCAGTACGAGCCACTGAGTGGATCTGAGTCGTGTGAGGAAGATGAGGTGGACTTGCTTTGGCAAATTCCCGCCTCAAAAATAACCCCAGTAAAGGCCTGGACCCCGCTAGTTTTACAAATTAACGCCTTGACACTTGCAATGTCTCTGCGGGCATGCAATGGAAGGGGCAATAATAAAAATACTGTCCTGCCTACATATAACAGGATTAATCGAATTTCCAATATCGATTACCTTATGATGGAGGCTAAAGACTGGGGCAAGTTTAAAGATTTTGAAGTTGTCCCAAGGCATGATAGCGACCACAATGCCCTGGTATTATTGCTTAAACCCGGTGCATTTGGGTTGACTAATCCTGCCTCTAACCCCATCCTGGCACCCCCACCTTATATTTTATCTAATAATAGGAGAAGAGTAAAATGGCCTTCGTGCCTAGACTCTCCTACCCGACTTGCACAAATTTATCAGTTAGCTGTCCCATTAATAAGTGATATGGGAAATTCTACCTCCCATGGGCAGCCTATAGAAATTCACAGAAGTTAGTTGAGAGTCTGGGGGCGGTATTTTATCCGGTTTGCGGGTCCAAGCCGCACCGGAATAAAACACATCCCTGGCACAACCACACATGCAAAAACCTTAAGAAAGATCTTCTTATGGCTATTAAATCCAAGGAGGTTCCTAAAATTAGAACAACTAGACTGCTGTACAAGAAGGCACTTATTAGAGCAAAGAGTGAGTGGGAGGAATCTAGGTG
This sequence comes from Lissotriton vulgaris, assembly GCF_964263255.1. NCBI lineage: Eukaryota > Metazoa > Chordata > Amphibia > Caudata > Salamandridae > Lissotriton > Lissotriton vulgaris. The sequence goes on from NC_141699.1 coordinate 870,293,371, forward strand.
GGAGGAGCTGAGACAGGCACTGCTTTTAAAAGATTCAAAGACCTTTTGACTAATAGTCACCTCTTCAGCGATAGGTGAGAGAGACACTGGGGTCTCGAATATTGCCCCTATAGTGTGGGAGGCTCACTTTAAGTCACTTTACACAAGCCCTGAGATGGAGGATAGTGGGTGGTTGCCCCAGGGAGAGATTTCAGAACTGGCTCTGGCTACACAGGAGGCTGTGCCGCGGGACCCCGGGCATGAGAGTCGATTGCCGGGGGCCCCGGGGACCGAGAGTTTGGTCCTTTGCACCCGCTTGACTCGGACCCCTTGCATGAGTGTCGATTGCTGGGGGCCCCGGTCACTGGGTCCCGCCCTTGCCAGAACCCTAGCTCTGATCGGGCCTCCGAGACCTCGGTTGCCCCAGACCCCCCGCACGAGAGCCAACTGCCGGGGGCCTTGGGACCAGGGACCTCGAACACCCGCATCAGCACACTACGGGACCCCCTGCACGAGTGTCGACTGCAGGGGGCCCGGGTCGAGCTCCCGAGCTCCCAATGGCCCCAGACCCCCCACATGAGTGTAGACTGCCGGGGGTCTTGGGCCCTGGACCAGGACTTTGTCCTGCAACTGTAAAAATAGGTGCCATTACTGGAGCCCCCGCTTACTGCCCAATTAATATCACACTCAGGGAAGTCGAACTGGCAATTGAAAAATTGCTTCCGAACAAGGCCCCGGGCTTGGATAAGCTCCCTGGAGATCTTTTTAGATCCCAGCCAAAGATTTGGGCCCCATATCTGTTGGTTCTGTTTAATGCTGTCATACGGGGATCCCCAGTCCCTGAAACCTGGCTGGGGGCAGAGATTGTTCCAATCTTTAAAAAGGGTTGTCCACTTGCTCCATCAAACTATAGACCAATTAGTCTACTCGATACCACACAGAAGTTGATGGGCCGAATTCTGCTGGAGAGGCTATTGGGCTGGATGGAGGAAAACAAAATCTTGACCACCCTCCAAGCCAGTTTTAGATCAGGGGTCTCGACCCTGGTCCAGATCTTTCGACTCCAGGTCCTATATTGGAAAACTGCAAGAGTAGAGGGTGGCAGCCTCTACCTTGTCTTTGTGGACCTGCGGGCCGCATTCGATCTGGTCCCGAGGGAGAGGCTCTGGACGGTCTTGGAGGATCTTGGTCTCCCTCCCTACTTACTGCACTCCATAATTCGGCTCCACACTGGGAATTATGCCCAGGTGAGGTGTGGGAAGAACGGGGAATTATCTGATCGTTTCCCTGTCACACGAGGAGTACGTCAGGGCTGCGTACTAGCCCCTACCCTCTTCAGCTTATATGTCAACGGCCTGATAGACAGACTCAATTGTGTCAAGGACAATGATGCACCACGCCTCGCCACTGGTAGGGTGCCCGCTCTGATGTTCGCGGACGACACCTTGTTGCTGTCGCGGACATCATCGGGCATCCAGCGGGTTTTGGATGGGTTTGTTTCTTTTTGCGCCACGCGAGGCTTGGAGATCAACTTGGAGAAAACCAAGTTTATGATCTTCAACCCCCCGAGGCACACCCGCCCCAACCCCACACTAAACGGAACCCCTCTTGAGAGAGTTAAGACCTTCATATACTTGGGAGTGACTCTGACAGAACAATTCATATGGGACCAGCAAGTCTCTAAATCCTCCCTGAGATTAGCACAGATAGTGGGTGGCATAGGCAGATTTTGCAGTGCCTCAACTTATAAACCGGTTACCCCTGCCCTAGAGATATATAAAATACAGGTCAGGTCTGCAGCCTTATATGCAGCCGAACTCTGGGGACACACTAACATATGTAACCTGATGAAAGCAGAACATTCTTTCATGCGGCATCTGTTTGATCTTCCGCAAAGTACACCTTTGCTCCCACTACGTCTGGACCTGGGTCTGGAACCTATTACTGAGCTGGCGGCAGCCCGACCTCTGCTCTATTGGAGAAGGCTCTGGTCTGTCCCGGAGCTGGAACCGTTCAGAGCAGAATTTAAAATCATTTGGGGGCAGTTAAAGACCAAGAACATACCATGGCTAACACATGTTAAGTCCCTTTTCTACCAAATCGGCCTTCCCCAACTTTGGGACACACCGGAGGATAGCTGTTTGAGGACCTAAAGGTCTGTCCTGGTGGCAGCTGTTAAAGCGTATAACTTCAAAATGCTACATTCCTCTAATTCCCTGGGCAGACTATCCAATGAGTTTCTAACAATCAAAGATGAATTCAGGATGGAGGCGTTTTTGGACTTGGTGCAACCTCCACTGGCAAGAAAGCTTTACATTCAACTGAGACATGGCTCCCTACCAGTCGGAAAATTCACTTCAAGATGGGCTAAAGCGACGAAACCTAACTGCCCTGCCTGCAATCATGACAGGGAAGACATTGCACACATCCTTTTTTTCTGCCCAGCATATGGCGAAATTCAGAAGTGCTGGATCATCCCACTTTGCAAGAACTTGGGCTTTAGGCACTGTGCTCTCGCCCTTAGAGTATTAACTTATGATACTACCCCCCCCCCCCCCCCCCATTGTCTTCGCTGTTTCCAGGTTTTTTCTCGGTATGTGGAGGAGAAGATCCGTAATAATCCACAAGGACTAAGGGACGACCGCTTCCATTCATAACTATTGCTTTGATATCCACTGTTTAATAACTTTTTAACTCGATGTATTTATATTTTAACACTGTGCTTGTACATATTTTATTGCACTTTTATGGTCTATGACCGAAATAAAGTTATCAAAGTAAGTAATTTACCAAATCGGTATGTTAAGAATTCGGTAATTTACTGATTCCTTAAGTTACCGATTTGGTAAAATACCAAATCCTACAATCATGCCACCTACATTCCAAATGCCAAATACTGGTCGGTAACGGCCGAAATTCGGTAATTTCGGCCGTTACAGACCTGTATTGGGCGACCTACATCTAGCCCCAAGTCACTAACGGTAGATGGAAACATAAGCAGCAAACCAGAAATTACACTGTGGCTAGCTCCTCAATAAATAGGAGCATCTTAAGTTGTTTCCTAAACATGAGGAGAACTGGTTCCCTGCGGAGGTACTCAGGTAGGTTATTCCAAATTTGTGAAAGCAGGACAGAGAATGCTCTACCCCCTTTGGGATTTAGTGATATATCGGCGGGGAGCTAAATGGCAGGCCTCAGATTATCACAGTGTCCAGCCAGAAACATATTTCTTTAGGCGTTCTTTTATATACACTGCCGCTTGGCCATAAATTTCCTTGTGGGCAATGCATAAGCCTTTGAATTGAGCTCTCTGTTTGATGGGGAGCCAGTGCAATTTGTGTAGCAGAGGGGTAGCGTGGGTCTTTCTGAGAAGTCTGAGGATGAGCCTGGCCGCATCACTCTGCACCACCTGCAGTCTCTTGATAAGTTTCTGGGGGAGGCCGATGTAAAGGGCGTTCCCATAGTCTAACCTAGAGATGACAGTGGTGGAGACAATTGTCTGTAATGAGGATGTTGATAGAAGAGGAGCAAGTTTCCGAAGCTGCCTCAGCAGTCCTATACAGGTTCCTACCACTGCGGTGACCTGGCTGGACATGGACAGCTCAGAGTCAATTTTCAAACCCAGGCTTTTTACAGCCGGGTCTGGTACCGGGTCAGCACCCAATTCCGGTGGCCAGAAAAGGTTACACCAAGGGCTATTATTTGCTGGAATTACGAGCACTTTGGTCTTATCAGGGTTTATTTTCAGCGAATTGGCCATCATCCAGTTCACTATAAATCTCAGCAACTTTTTGGCCGACTCCTGTACCTGACAAGAGTTGCTAATCCGGATGAGGAGTTGGGTATCATCAGCGTAATTGAAGACACGGCAATCCATGTGAGCCTGGGTCTCCACTAGGTATTGCAAGTAAATATTAAAAAGGAGTGGGGATAGCGTTGAACCCTGGGGTACACCGCAGGCAAGAGTGCCCAAATCCGATGTATGGTCACCCAACTGAACCCTCTGAGTCCGGTCCGACAGAAATTATTTTAGCCATTGATGTGGTAGCCCGCTGATACCCAGGTCGGAGGGACTAGTCAGCCGCTTTTTATGGCTGACCATATCGAATGCCGCTGATAAATCTAATAAAATCAGGGCACTCGGCTGTTTGTTGTCAGCCATAACTCTGAGCTCGGTTAGAACAGACAGCATCACTAGCTCAGTACTATAGTGGGCTCTGACGCCTGCCTGTCTAGCTTGGAGTAGCTGGTGGTCCTCCAAGTAGATCGAGAGTGTCTTTAGTACATGTTGTTCTAACACTTTTGCCAGGAAGGGGAGCTGAGAGATGGGTCTATAATTCTTTAGAGTGGAGGCATCTGCCCCCGGTTTCTTCAGCAGGGGGGTGACCCTCGCTTCTTTTAGGTTGGTTGGTAAGTAACCAGTTTCCAGGGAGTTGTTTAGTAACACAAGGATCTGTTTTCCCAGCTCTGGAAGGGTCATTAGAAAAATCCTCGGAGGGCAGGTGTCTGCCCGGGAACCTGATTTGGTGCGATTCATTAATAGGGATAAGCTGGCTGAGTCAATTTTCGGCAAGTTTTTAAGTTGGCTATCTTTCTTCTACTCACGCTTGCTGTTTCCTGTTCTTCCTGCATAGCGGCCGGGCTTGGCTCCGCCATTCCACTGCAGTTACCGACCGTCCGGGCTTGGCTCCGCCGGCCGGACCACATCCCCCAGCATCCTTTGGGGCCAGTGACGACGCCTGTAACCAGCGCGCCAGGAGGCGCATAAAGCACCCGCAGGGGCTGAGTCCCCTGTATTTCTTCTACTCACGCTTGCTGTTTCCTGTTCTTCCTGCATAGCGGCCGGGCTTGGCTCCGCCATTCCACTGCAGTTACCGACCGGCCGGGCTTGGCTCCGCCGGCCGGACCACATCCCCCAGCATCCTTTGGGGCCAGCGAGGATGCCTGTAACCAGCGCGCCAGGAGGCGCATAAAGCACCCGCAGGTCCTTCGTCCCGCGAGGACGCGCGCGGGACGTGCCGGACGAAGCCCGGACTAAGGGCGGACAGTCTAAGACAGTCCGAGACAGGCAGAGACTGGGCTGGGCCTGTTACTCTGCCCAAAAAGCTTTGAGGTGAGACTTTGACATTGCAGTGGGTTATTCTGGTCAATATCATCACTGTTCCTGACCAATTGTGGACGAGTTGTACTGAGGGCTTGTAACTCTTCCTCCCGACGCTCCCATAGAAGGCTTTTGTGGGTAGGCACTGTTCACTGGTCTAAAGTGTGTTATGTCTTGTAAAAAGATATCCCCTGTTAAAAACACTATGGACAACTATTTAGTCCAGGTAGTTGCTAAAATCAACAGTGAAAGGAGATCCTCACTTGGGCTGGGTGTATCACCTACATCAGCTACACCGATTGTGCCGTTACCAGACCTGGCCCAACTTCCTGAGCTAGTCAACACTAGTAGTAATGCAGCTATTATACCTGACCAGGCTGATAACGTCGCAACGATCCAGTTAGACTGTGTAGCATTAGATAGTGATAATGATGAGGAGGATGTACAGCATCTATCTGAGGAAAAAGCCCCCACTCCAGTCCCTGCGCCACGTACCACTAGAGGTGCCAGAAAGGGTCAGCCCAAGCGTGGAGGGTTAAGATCAAGCCGGAAAAAGCCTGTTTCCCCTCCCAGTAAGTCCTTGGTGGAGGATGATGGTTGTATGTCTATAACTAATGATCAATTTAAGAATCTGTTGGACATGATAGAGACCAATATACAGGGAATTGTAAAGCCGTTGGTAGGTAAAATAGAGAAGCTCACTAAAGAGGTCAATCGTTTAGGGGTTTTACTGAATAACACCTTAGCTGAAGTAGGTAAACTGCCAGATGAAGTTGCAAACAGGGTCGAGCAAAATAAGGGCCCCTCTATACCGGTGGGTGGTGGGGTCTTCCCCATATTTGATCACCCGGTGGCTCCCCTGGTATCCACATTGGATGGGGTGCAAGAGAAAGCTGTCCACTCCAGTTGTAGCTTCTGCTCCAGAACCTGTGAACGGCTCGGTTGAGCTGATAGTCGAGGCCTCTCCTTTAGTCTTGGTACTAGCTAACGTCCCCAAATTGGCCCCAGGCCAGGATGAAGCTACCTTATCTTTGTTGTCTAAAGCCCTACATTGGCTGACAAACAATATGGTAATAACTCCTTGGGGTAAGCAACAGCTGGCAGAAGAACTAGTCAAGGCCAGGAGGGTCGAGTGGATAGGAAACAGTGTAAAAAGATTCCGGGGTGATTGTGTTGTTTTACATTTCTCAGAACCAGAGGTATTATCCAACATACTGCCCAATCTCCTACCCCCACAGCGAAGATCCACTGAGATCGCCCCACTTACCTTAGATTTCTTTTACCATCGAAGTGGGAGGTTTTCTAATAAGAGCATGTTGAGAACGAAGTGGAACGTTGTTTCAACGAAAGGGAAGAGGGTAGCGCAGCCCACAGATTGGGGACTAAATTTGGAAAATAGGTTCTCAGCTCTTTCCAACCTAAACGACTGTGATTGACTTCTCGAAGGCAAAAGTGTGGCACCTCTAGCTATTGTTGACCAGAGCTTATTTAGCTTGCCTGCCGTGAATGCCGAATGCCATAGTAATGGGATGATGGGTAACCCAGTAGCGATAGTAGCAGGCGAATCTAGTATACAGAACCTTACACCAGAAGCGCCAGTTGGTCGCATGACTGGGGCAGCTAACCTAATCTCCTGGAATTTGGCTGGGCTGTCCTCTAAACTAGACTGTGGGGACTGGCTTGGTTTTGTTTCCCAATTCGACGTATGCATTTTCCAGGAGACCTGGGCATGCGAACCCGTCTTTGTGTTAGGATACCTGAATTTCTCTGTGCCAGCTGTAAAGGGCCCGAAAGGTAGACCAATGGGGGGGGCTTACCATTTGGATTCGACAGTCCCTAAAATGTTCAATAAAAACTATAGTTACTAGTCATAATGACATTCAGTTGATCAGGATAACTACTGATACTCTTGGGTCACTTGATATCTATAACATATATGCTAGGAGTGCTAAGGGTGGCCGATCCGATGTATTAACAGCCTTGGATAACTTTCTGGATGTATATTCCCACGAGAACAACATTGTTATAGCAGGTGATCTTAATCGGATGTTTGAGCCTTTGGTTTCGGGAGAGGCCTCCACCGGAGCTGAAGAGGACTCTCTCTGGGGTATTCCTGAGTTACAACTGAAGCCAGTTACCCGCTGGACCGAGGACATAATAGCCCTCAATGCAATGTGTCTCGGAAAAGGTCTGAGAGCTATGAACGGAAGAACATTGCGGGATAAAAATGGCTCTATGACTTTTGATAACGGGAGACACAAAAGTAGAATTGACTATGTAATCTGTAGTTTGTCGTTATGGTCAACTCTCTGGGATATGGAGGTTGTCGCGAGACCAGAGAGTGACCATAACCCCTTATGTGTGACACATAAATGGTGGGCTACTGAGACAAATTCAAATTGTACGAATACTCTAGTCCCACCACTGATTGTCCCAGAGAATAATATGCGTAGGCCTAGATGGGATACTGTAGCCAATAATCAACAGGCCATTGATACTAATAATTACGAAACCGACCAAGCTATTTCAGCATTGGAATTGATTAGTGACTCTTCTTCTGGCTTGGGGGACGTGGTCAATATTCATTACACCCTCTTTGCCAAGATCAAGGGGCATTTCTTAAAACCGGTCAAGCTAAATGGGGCAATGGTCCGTAAAAGTGCAAGATGGTATAACACCGATTGCAGGGAGGCACGTCTTGCCCTTGGCCTTGCCATTAAGAGGAGGGAGCCCGTGTCTATCTGCCTTGCCAGAAAGTCTTACAAAGCATGCATAGTAAAAGCCAAGAGAGAATGGGACGAGCAACATTGGTGCAAATTGAAAAAGGCTAGTGATAGGAGGGACTCCCGAGCGTTCTGGAATATAGTCAAATGGGGCTGCGAGAGAGTCGAAGCATCTCCAAATAACAATGTACCACAAGAGGCCTGGGTAGAATTTTTTAGCTCACAATATACTCTTAATACCCAGGCTACAGTTGAGGATAGTTTTATTATGACTTTTTCTCAAGGTAATCTCTTTACCTATAAAGAGATTATGTCTGCTATTACTGCAGTAAAAAGAGGGCGTGCTCCTGGCTTAGATGGTGTACCGGCTGATATTTTTTTAAATGATAAAGATCGTTGGTGTAAATATATCTATTTGCTTATTAATTTTATTGCTAAGGGAGCTGAGGTCCCTGCTTCATGGAGAGGTGCAGTGATCATCCCTGTGTTCAAAAAAGGGAGACCGTGCTCAGCCATGTAATTATAGGCCTATCAGCCTCATTGATACTGTGCAAAAAATAGCCGGTCGTGTGGTTGTAAATAGGCTCCTCGAATGGGCAGAAGATAATAACATCCTATCACCTTTCCAAGCAGGCTTTCGAAGGGCAACAAGTACGGTGGACCAAGTGTTTTGCTTCCAATTGCTGCAGTGGAAGACCGTGATGCTGGGGGGAGGCAGCCTGTATAAGGCTTTCGTCGATTTGCGGGCTGCCTTCGACATGGTTCCGCGGGCAAAACTGTGGCAAGTTCTACAGAGTCTGGGGGTCCCGAAGGAATTGCTAACCCTGATAATACGCCTGCATGAGCTCAATTTTGCAAAAATCCAGTGGGGCGGCTACGGGATGGTCACAGATGACTTCCCCGTTGAGCGAGGAGTTAGACAAGGGTGTTCAATGGCTCCAACCTTGTTCACTTTGTTCATAAATGGTGTCGTCCCCCGTTTGGTACCTGTGCCAGTTGACGCTCCTTCTCTTTCTGGTCTAAAAATCCCTATATTAATGTTTGCGGATGACACGCTAATTTTATCCAAAACCCCTAGTGGTTTGCAGCGTGCTCTGTCGATCTTTGAGAACTTTTGTGGGGAACATGGACTTGAGGTGAACGCTACTAAAACTAAACTCATGGTCTTCAAGCCGCATCGCAGTTTCAAGTCCAAAATTATGATAAGTGGTCGGTTATTAGAGTTAGTTAACTCATTTACATACTTGGGCATCCAAATTGCTGACAACAATAAGTGGACTCAGCACTTAAACATTGCTATACTGCGACATAAGCAATTAGCGGGCGCCATAAACTCAGAACATAGGAAGTCCCTGACCAAACCAGTTAAACCCGCTTTGTTAGTTTACGAAGCTAAGGCAATTGGGTCTGCACTTTACGGTGCAGAGATGTGGAGCTTTGAAAATCTGAATTCCTTGCAAGCCTCAGAAAATAAATTTCTGCGGGTACTTACGGGTACCCCTAAAAGTACTCCGCTGTTGCCGCTTCGATATGACCTCGGCAGGAAACAAATTAAGGATCTGGCCAGTTTACGCCCGATTTTGTACTGGCGAAGACTCTGGACCACTCCCGAGCTCTCACATTATGCCGAAGGTTTTATGGATGTCATCAAGGCTGACGGCTTCCATAAAATTAGCTGGCTTAACTCACTGAAAGCTATATTGTTTGAGCTTGGGTTGAGTTCTTTGTGGTTGGATCCTGCTGGTGCATTATTCCCCACAAAGACTGTCCTAAAAAATATTTTCTGGGAAAATGTTGCTAATAAGAGCCTAAGCAGTTCTAGCATCGGGTCTATGTCCATGTCCTTCCTCGAGGCCAAACTGTATCCTGCTTTGGAGTCATATTGGGATATTATCTCAAAGCCGGGTGACAGGAAGCTCCTATTCCAACTAAGAGCTGGAGCACTCCCTATAAGAGCACTGACTGTTAGATGGGGTGCAGGGGGAAGTGACATCTGCCCAGCTTGTGGAACGGGGAGGGAAACATTGGGTCACTTCTTGTTTTCCTGTAAAGTTTACTGTGCACCAAGGCGTGTCTGGTTGGCACCTATGTGCAGGAACCTTGGGACCACTTGTAGTTCTGTAGCCCTGCGCGTCATCTGTACGAGTTCCCTCACTTGGATGTTGATAGCCACAGCAAAATACGTTGGTTGGGCGTGGGCGATCAGACAGAGACTGCTAGTTAACTAACTATTCTCTGTCTGAAAACTCTGCTCTCATGAATTTGATATTACTGCTTTTTAACCTTTAAAGTGAATGATTTTGTATCCAGTCAGAGACTGCTAGTTAGATAACTATTCTCTGTCTGTAAAATTTGATTCCTCGAATTTTTCCTACTATTGTTTTTTAGATTACCAACGTTCTATATCTTTAAAAATTTTTTACAAATGTATTAATGTTTTTTAACCATTGATCAAGTATTGTAAAGTAAATTTTTAATTGAACGTATTTTAAGAGATTCAATAGTGCTGTGTCATTGTGATTGACTGTAAATTTAATTCAATTTTAATATTTTGTGTGTATTTTTGCTTTTAGGAGTAATTACTCGAATAAAGCACTATTTGACTTTGACTTTGAAGTTGGCTATCAGAGGAGGGCGGGCTGGGTCTTGAGGGAGGAACCGAGGTTAGTTTGGATATTAACGATTTCTGAAATGATATCTTGGACTTTCTGATATTCGTTCATATCACCGAACACAAAAGCCTGATTCGCAACAGAAATACCAACTCCAGTTTGGCAAATCATTGGTCAGAATTCCACCATGCCATACCCCAATTGTGATTCCTTATTTTGGAAAAAATTGTAATAATGCCCGACCAGGACAATGCTAAGTGGTTATCCCAAAGAGAGATATGGTGGATTAAGTATCTAAACACCATAATGCCTGCCTGTTTGAATGACAAACTGGACATGAGCTGCTACCTCTAATTACCTAAGCAGTCATTAGGCACTCACCATGACAACTGCTGGTTTGAACGACCAATGGGACATGAGCTGTTAATTCTAAACTATCTGAGCACTCACTGAGGTGTCCAACATATATATATATCACTGGTACCATCACATCACTATTGTGAACATCTAGGCAACACACATAACTGCTCATTCATTTTACCTCCAGGTTACTCATCAGATAGCACTGCTAACAGCACATTCTCCATATTCCTTTGGGTTGACATAAATTCGTGAAAATCTATTTGTGAATTAAAAGTTTACTCAATTGTAGATTGTGCACTACCAGGTTGCTTCGCAACTATGGCAGATAATATTTGATTATGCTTTACGGTCTGTATGAGTATGACGATGTGAACACCTGGTATTGTTTTGTCAAGCACATGACTTATCAGAGTATGTACATTACCCATATACACATCTTATTTTCATCACTAATACATACACACAGAGTGGAGGCGGTGTCATAATACAGTTTTTCTCAATCTATACTGCAGGTTAACGCAGATGGCTACATCCTGGTCATTTAGCTTGTTCCTAGGTTGCACTGAACTGTTCTGGTATCAGGCCATGGGTGTTTTACAATATTGACCCTGTCTTCAGACAGGTCGCCCCCCCAGCTGCCATACGGTCCTCCAGTGTCGCCGCTCCCACCGCTGATTGCTGCCACGTAAGCCCCCTGCCCCCCCCGGTCTGCCCTCCGTTTTCCCGCTGCCGCTCTGTTGATTTAATGCGCTCTGTTGTTTTTTGCGCTCCGTTGTTTTTTGTCTTTTAAATTGTGTGTCCTATTATCTGCTCCCCCCTTTTTGCCTCTGTGCCCCTGTTGCTTTGTTCCACTCTATTGTTTTCCATTTCTTTGCCCTCTGTGCCCCCCTTCCGGCATTGTCCACGTGTCCCTCTGCCCTCCTCTCCCGCCGCTGCGTCCCGGCGGCCCAGCCCCCGCTCTTCCCATTCGCCGCCCCGCTCCCGCCTCCCAGCTGCTCCTCCCTCCCACAGCTCTTGATATGGAGGCCGCCCAGCGCCAGAACCCCTGGACCCCGCACCTCTCGCAACGCCAGACTGCTCTACGACTCCAGCACCCTCCACGGACTCAACACCGAACGAGACCACTCCTGCTACCAGGCCACCCCGAAGCGCACCCAAGGGCCCTTCACCTGCCAGAACTACAGATTCACCAGCATCCGGCCCACCAAACCGCAAGCCAGAGAACCCAACCACCTCCACTGCATCCTCCTCAAAACCCGCCATCGAATCTGGGACCTACTAGACTCCACCGCACCCGACGTCGCCTTCCTGGCGGAGACCTGGCTGAATGCCACCTCAGTACCAGACATCGCCATAGCCATCCCACTGGGCTACAAGATCTCCCGCAGAGACCGCACCAACGGAGTGGGAGGGGGAATGGCCATCATCCACAAGGACACCATCAGAGTCTCGACCAACACCGACGATACCCTCACCACCGCCGAGCACATGCACTTCCAGATCCACACCGACCCCACACCACCCTCAGAGGAACACTCGTCTACAGACCTCCCGGACCACGACCACAGTTCAGCGACGCCATTGCCGACCTCATCAGCAGGCAGGCCCTCGCCTCCACAGATTACATCCTCCTCGGGGACCTGAACTTCCACCTCGAGAACAACAACGACGCCAACTCCACTGCCCTGATCGACAACCTCGCCAATCTCGGACTCAAACAGCTCATGACGGCTCCCACCCACGCCGTCGGACACACACTGGACCCCATCTTCTCCGCAAGCCCCCGCGTCTCCTTCAACCACACCACCGAGCCCCACTGGACTGACCACAGATGCGTCCACTTCACCTTCCGGAAACCCCCCACCCACCACCGCACCCAACAGATGCCACGCCGCTGCTGGAGCAAGATCACCAAGGACCAACTGACCACCACCCTCGCCCTGAAACTACCCGCCGACCCCACCGACCCAGACACCGCCGCAACCAACCTCAAACGGTGGATCAATGACTGCACCGACACCCTCGCACCCAAGCCCTCCACATTCAACCACACCAACAAGAAAGCCACTTGGTTCACCGAAGACCTCCGGATCTCCAGGCGCACATGTCAGAGGCTGGAGAAGAAATGGCTCTACGACCGAACACCTGACAACTGAACAGCCCACAAAAACGCCACCCGCAGACACCACCAACTCATCAGGATCGCCAAGAGGACCGCCTTCAAGGACCGCTTAGACAACAACGCGCACAACACCAAAGAGCTCTTCAGCATCGTGAAAAAACTCTCCAACCCCAGCTCCAACACCAACGACATCCCACCATCACAAGACCTGTGCGACTCCCTGGCCGCCTTCTTCCACCGCAAGATCGCCGACATCCACGACAGCTTCAACTCCGACACCCACCACCGAGCTCACCACCCCTGCGACCACCACCCGCACCAGCCGCCTGACCGCCTGGTCCAACATCAGCGACGAAGACACCATCAAAATCATGAACTTCATCCACTCCGGATCCCCATCCGACCCCTGCCCTCACCACCTCTTCAACAAAGCCAGCACAACCATCGCACCCCACCTCCGAAAAACAATCAACAGCTCCTTCGAGACAGCTACCTTCCCGGAAAGCTGGAAACACGCCGAGATCAACGCCCTTCTGAAGAAACCCAAGGCAGACCCCAAGGACCTCAAGAACTTCCGGCCCATCTCCCTGCTCCCGTTCCCAGCAAAAGGGACAGAGAAAATTGTCAACCAACAACTAACCAGATACCTCGAAGACAGCAACATCCTGGACCCCTCCCAATCCGGTTTTCGCAGCAACCACAGCACCCAGATCGCCCTCATTGCCGCCACCGACGACATCAGGATCCTGATGGACAAAGGAGAAACAGCCGCCCTCATCCTCCTGGACCTCTCAGCAGCCTTTGATACAGTCTGCCACTTCACCCTATCAACACGCCTCCATGACGCCGGAATCCAATAGAAGGCCCTGTCCTGAACGACGTCCTTCCTCTCCGGCAGAACCCAGAGCGTCCGCCTCCCACCCTTCCGCTCAAAATCCACCAAGATCATCTGCGGCGTCCCACAGGGGTCCTCCCTCAGCCCGACGCTGTTCAATATCTACATGGCACCGCTCGCCCACGTTGCTCGACAACATAACCTCAACATCATCTCCTATGCCGACGACACCCAGCTGATCATATCCCTCACCGAAGACCCCCACACGGCCAAAGCCAACCTCCACAGAGGAATGAAGGCCGTAGCCGACTGGATGAAGGACAGCAGACTGAAGTTGAACTCTGACAAGACGGAAGTCCTCATTCACGGACCCACCCCATCAGCCTGGGATGACTCCTGGTGGCCCACATCGCTAGGCGCAGCGCCGGAGCCCACAGACCACGCACGCAACCTGGGGGTCATCCTCGACTCCACCCTCTCCATGACCAGGCAAGTCAACACCGTCTCTGCGTCCTGTTTTAACACCCTCTGCATCCTCCGCAAGATCTTCAAATGGATCCCTCCCGACACAAGGAAAACCATCACCTATGCCCTCATCACCAGCAGACTCGACTACGGGAACGCCCTCTACTCAGGAACAACAATCAAACTCCTTAGACGTCTTCAACGAATCCAGAATGCCTCGGCACGACTGATCCTCAACATCCCCCGACGCAGCCACATCACACCCCACCTGAGAGGCCTGCACTGGCTCCCTGTCAACAAGAGGATCACCTTCAAACTCCTCTGGGTGAGTAGTGCTCTATACAAATGTTAACTTGACTTGACTTGAGCTTCCACACCCCCACCCGAAACCTCCGCTCAGCCAACCTCGCCTTCGCAACAGTTCCTCGTGTCCGGAAAACCACAGCCGGCGGCAGATCCTTTTCCCACCTCGCCGCCAAGACCTGGAACACCCTTCACACCAGCCTACGACAGACTCAGGACCTACCGGCCTTCAGAGGACTCAAGACCTAGCTCTTCTACCAGTAGCGCCCGCCTCCCTGCGCCTTGAGACCCTCACAGGTAGGTAGCGCGCTCTGTAAATGTACTGATTGATTGATTGATAAACGAGGCGTTTCTCATTCGAGTGTAATATGCACATTTGTGTGTCGATATTACGTTGTCCGAACACATACTTAGGCACGGGTCAGGGGCCTCTTCATATAGCACCGTATGCTGCAGTAATATGTTGCAAACTGAAGTTATACACTGTTTCAAGATGGCCTTTATGACAGTGACTTTGGTTGTTCCTTTACTCTCGGCAGTACTTCATCACTGTTTATTAGGTTTCAGGGCTTTATGGAAAGAGTCAGTTGATCCTAACGTAGAAGGTTCATCATTCGATTGCAGAGTATGCGGTCACATCGGTTTACCAAGTGGAAAGTGAGATTTCGAACATCTCCATGAATGCGCACATTACGTTTTTTTGCACTGGGGATTTATGACGGTATCTTTTGCGCTCACAGCCTCGATGAACCTTTTGGATTTCATTGCATACATCCTAGCTGAAGGTTCGTAGCACGCCCAAGTTACCGAGGTAATTGGGGTATTTGAAGTACTTAGATGTTTAGCATGACTTGTCAGGTTTCGTGAGGTTTTCATTTTTATAACAGTTGTGTTTATGTTCTTTCCAGAGCAGTTCAATCGTATTTTTGACTCAGTAAGAAACAGTGAGAGTCATATGTCCCAGTGGTGTACAGCACCTTTGTGTTTATTTCAGTTCACTGCAGCACGCTTGTCTAGTCCACACTTAAAAATTTGCAAACATTCGTGACAAGAATTTTCAATTCTATTAAGGACACGGAGGCGAGGATTATGCTTTCTCGATTTCTTTACTAAAAACAGCAGCCAATAGGAATACAGTAAAGAAACGAAAAACTACAACTCCCATGAGCACTAAGGGAACCATAGAGAGCATATCCCTATATAAAGAACCATAGAGGGCAAGACTTCCTCTTTCTTTGTCCAGTAAAATAAACAAGTCAATGAAAAGTCAATTCACGTGAAACCGAAGAACAGCCTGGAGGAAACATCCGAAGGCAACAGGAGAACGACCATCAGGCGACATTCCAAGATAAACCAAGGAGCAGGAGACTAGAGCAGGCAGAACTCCACAGGGCAAGCAGTCGAAAGACCGGAACCAGGTTAGGAGAAGACTGGAGGAGCTCACTTCTGGTCAGAACCTAAAAGAAAACCAGAGTCGTAATATGCCATCCCAGTACCATAAGGTAACATACAAAGGGTAGGGAAAAAAGGTGCTAGAAAACATGTCACAATGCCATAGCAATGAGAAAATACATGATACATGCAGTAAATTACATTTGGGTGGAATAATCCTCGCCTCCGTGTCCTTAATAGAATTGAAAATTCTTGTCACAAATGTTTGCAAATTTGTAATTCTATGGCAGGACAGGAGGCTCAGATTATGCTTGTTCAAAGCTGATTCACCACCACAGAAGCCATATCCACAATTGACTTGAAATAATACGTTTTAAACAATTGATCGGAAAACCAATCGGGCCTTCATAATGTCCGTCAAACTCACACCAACAGTAAAAGCCTTAGAGGCCATGGCATCCCGAGCGGAATGAGCTCCGAAAATGGAGACATCAATTCCTGCTTCAGGCATAAGCCAACGTACCCAACGGGCCAGGGTAGCCGGCGCCATAGGCTTAAAAGGCTTCTGCAAAGCAATTAGCAACTGTCCAGACAAATCTTGTCGAAAAGGAGCAGTACTTACCTCATAATCTCTTATGCATTGGACCACACATAACTGTGGGTTTTGAGGAAAAGCTGGATATGACACAGAAGACATATTACTTTTGGTGCGCCGGGAAACTGTAAAAGTGACCCCGTCCGGAGAGAACGAACGCCCCGCGAGGTCCAATGCTCGCACATCCGAAATGCGTTTACAAGACACCAAACAAAGGAGCATCGTCAATTTCGCTGAAAGTTGCTTACGAGACAAGGAAGGGCTGGGAGGCCAAGCCTCCAGAAAACGTAAGACAATGGAGACATCCCAAAGAGCCACATACTTCGGGCAAGGCGGTTTAACTAGCCGAATGCCCCGAAGCAGTTTAGAAATCAAGGGGTGCTCCCCAATAGGCTTCCCGTCAACAAAATCATGGCCCGCAGAAACAGCGGAGCGAAAGGAATTGACTGTCCGATAAGCAGAACCAGAGGAAGCAATGGAGGCAAGAAAATTAACCACTAAAGTAACATCCGCTGAAGCGGGATCCAAGTTCCGTTCAGAACACCAACCACACCATCGACGCCAAGCTGATGCATAACGCTTGTGCGTGTTGGGGGCCCAAGCCTCACCGATAAATCTTTCAGCGTCTCCAGATAAGCCAGGGACTTTCCAGCGTTCCCCGAAAGGCGCCACGCAACCAGCCGGAGCTGACCCGACAGAACCAGAGGATGCGGGTGGAGCAGGGGATCTAACAATAAGTTCCACTTCTGTGGAAGCAGAAACGGCGTCGGGCAACTCATCTCCAGAAGATCCGGAAACCAAGCCTGAGCCCTCCAAAGAGGAGCTATCAGAATGACCTCCGACTGGAAATGCTTTGTTCAGACCAAGACTCGCGGAATCATCGCGAACGGGGAAACGCATAGCAAAGATGAGGGGGCCAAGTTTGGAGAACGGCATCCGTGGCCAGAGCCTCCGGATCCGGACGCCAGCTGTAAAACTTGGGCAACTGGGCATTGAGGCAAGAGGTGAAAAGATCGATCCAAGGCCGACCCCAGAGGCGAGACAGGTGCTGAAACACACGGGGATGAATCTGCCAATCGCTGAAATCCAGCAGATGGCAAGAGTTTCAATCGGCCACTTGATTCTGGTGACCCGGGAGATACTCTGCAAAAAGAGTGATCTTCCTCTGAAGGCAGAAGTGCCAGAAGTCCTTCGCAATCTCGGCCAAGAGCTTCGACCTCGTTCCTCCTAGTTTGTTCACATACCTCACCGCAGAGATGTTGTCCATGCGGAGCAGAATGCAACAGCTGGTGGCCTGAGGAGCAAGGCTGCGGATCGCAAACGATCCCGCCAGGAGCTCCAGACAGTTGATGTGAAGACTCAGTTCGTCTTGTGACCACCGGCCGCCCGTCGCAGACCCGCACCGGGCTCCCCAACCCCAAAGACTCGCATCCGACTCCAGCACCATATCCGGAGTCGAGCCGAACAGGGCTTTCCCGTTCCAAGCCTCCATGTGGTCGAGCCACCACACCATCTCCGACTTCGCGTCTGGTGATAGAGGAACAAGATCGGAATATCGAAGACCTTTCTGCAAATGCCTGATCTTGAGCCGTTGCAGGGCCCGATAGTGCAAGGGACCTGGAAAGATCGCTTGAATGGACGAAGCTAACAGCCCGACAATCCGAGCGACCGACCGTAAGGACACACTCTGTTCGGACAACAGTAAGGTCAATTCCCTCTTGATAGACCTGATTTTCTGGGAAGGCAAGAGCAGTTGACAAGAGACTGAGTCGACCAGGAAACCCAGGAACTCAATCGATTGAGAGGGATGTAACAGAGATTTCTGAGGATTCACTAGAAATCCTAGGGACTGTAAAAGTTCGACCGTCCACGTCAAGTGGGTTCGCAATTGGACAGGACACTGAGCCATCAGCAAGATGTCGTCAAGATACACGATGAGACACACCCCGCGTGCCCTCAGAGACTCCATGACTGGTCTCAGCAGCTTCGTGAAGCACCACGGAGCGGAAGAAAGCCCGAACGGGAGAACCGTGTACTCGAACCACGTTCCCATCCACTGGAATTGGAGGAAACAGCGATGAGGGGGAAAATGGGGACGGACAAGTAAGCGTCCTTCAAATCCAGGCGAACCATCCAATCACCTTGTCGAAGCAGATCCCTGAGAAGATGGATGCCTTCCATCTTGAAGTGGCGATAGACCACTCCGTTGTTGAATTCCTTGAGGTTGAGCACAAGGCGAGAACCTCCCCCTTTCTTCTGCACTAGGAAGACATTGCTGACGAACCCCTGAGGATGCAGGGAAGTCCGCACAATTGCCCCTTTGAGTAGAAGAGATTCGATTTCTGTGGATATCACGTCCTGATCTAGTTGGGAAAAAACAAGGGGAGAAGGGACGCGAGTTTGAAGGGGAGGATGATAAAACTCGATGTGATAGCCTTGTACCGTCTGCAAAATCCATGCATCGCTGGAGATTGTGCACCAATTGTGCAGAAAAAATTGCATCCTGCCCCCCAGAACCACACTTTCGTAAGGAATCAAGCTCACCTGTAGAGGAGAAATCCTGGCGTCCTCCCTGGTTTCCACCATATCCTCCTTTGTTGGCTTGACCTCGACCTTTTCGGGAGGGGTAGAAAGTAGATTTGTTTCCGGAATAGGAAGACTGTTGATGTCCACCTCCCTACTGGGACTGCTGGCCACGCTGCTGTCCAGAACCACGGCCGAAAGAACGTCCCTTGGAACTTCCGGCCCTGCCAATAACCGGGCGGAATGCCCTGCGTAGTGAGGATTGCGCCTTTTCCAGGCCGCTGAAGGTGGCCACAAACTTTGTCAACTCTTTTAGGAAAGGTTGACCAAAAAGGAGACCCTGAGCAAGATACTGCGAGCTCAGCCAATCTGGGGTCCATCTTCAACAAGATGGAACGCCAACGCTCGGTGGACAGAGCACAGTTCGCGTTCCCCAGTTGACAAATAGCCCATTGGGCCCAGCCAATAAGTTCATCGGGATCGATGCCAGACGCCGACCCCTGAGCCTGGTAACCTAAATCCAAAATTTTGGTAAGGGGGCCAAGCAGATCCAGCAATTTATCCTGGCATAGGCGCCAAGACCGGTCAATGCCTTTTTTGGGATCCTTGGTGAATTTCTTTAGGTAGGTTAAGATAGTGGGATCCACCTCCGGTGTGTCCGCGAGCTTATCCGCCAACTCCGGGCGGGGACACTCAGAACGGAGACGAGATCGCACCTCCTGATCAAATGGCTCATGGATGTGTGCCTGTATATATTCCGCAACCTCAGGTGCAGGGAGCCAAGACTTCGAATTAGGGTGAATGATATCAGTGCGTTCGAAGGTGAGGACAGGCGGATGAGAAGAAGCGTCCACAAAATGCTCCTTTCTGGACTTTTTAGCAGGGGGGGACCAGAGGGATCGGAAGAAGAGGAGGAGGTATCATCAGTGTCTGGAGGAGGCAGATGAGACCGTTTGGAAACAGTGGGGGCAGACAAAGACTTAGCCAACCTAACAAAGTCAGACTTATGCGGGTTTTTGGGTGACTTAGAGGATTTTTTACCTGAGGTAGAAGGCACCCAACCCTGCTGCTGAGCGTAATCGGTCAAATGATCTTCAATGGCCCAATAGCGCGGACCAGCGCAGTATTGACTGAATGTTGCACCCCCTGGTCAAGGGGGTCAACCAGATCGTATTCAAAAGAGTCCTCAGGCTCCTCATCATAACAGTACTCCTCAGAATCCTCATAGCCAGCCATGATTAATGGAAGCCAAGCACAAATGAGGAAATAATAATGAGGTAACAATAATAATTAGAACAATAATGCCCACAGTAGAACAAAACAAAGGTCAAATGTCAAATGTAGAACCAAAATGACCTAGTCCGGGGGAGTGACCACCCCAAGCAAGCCAGACAGGCAGAGTAATACTCAGCCCAAACAACAGATGTATTAAAATGTGGAGGGACAGGCTTGCCACAGACAGCCACTCTAGGCAACGCCTCTAAAGAGTATACAGCCCAAATCCAGTAAATGTGCAGAAAAGGGCGTCACTGGGGACTCTCCGGCAGGCAAGTGGGCCGAGGCTGAGGTAAAGGCCGCCTCTCAGCGTGTCAGGGCTCCGCGAACAACACGGAGCATAAACAAACCAAACGCGCATGCGCGTCAGCTGAGCCTGTACCCCGGATGTGGAGCAACGCGCGACAGAAGCGCACGAGCTCCCGAGTCCCCGTCCCACTCCACCGGCAAAGCAACGCGGGCACAAAGCGCCCGAGTAGTGAGGAGAGGCGACCACGCGCTCACCAACCGGGAAAAAACACCGCAAACAAATGCCCGCAAACCGGAGGCGCAAGCAGACGCCAAGCCAAGAAACCAGCAGCGCAAAGAAAACAGCAGCGCCAATATAAACAGGGAAAGCGTCGGAAGACGGCAAGAAGCGGCGCAATAATACAATGTAAGAAATACACAGCAAACATGCGAAAAGTACATTAAATGTAGAAAGGGACTTAACTGGCTGCGAAGCAGCAAAGAAAGAGGAAGTCTTGCCCTCTATGGTTCTTTATATAGGGATATGCTCTCTATGGTTACCTTAGTGCTCATGGGAGTTGTAGTTTTTCGTTTTTTTACTGTATTCCTATTGGCTGCTGTTTGTAGTAAAGAAATCGAGAAAGCATAATCTGAGCCTCCTATCCTGCCATAGAATTAGAAAACACAGCAGGTTCAGCACATGGTGCAGGTGGTTTGCTTGTTATCTACACGTGGCATTATTGAGATCACTTGGCACATCATTTGATTCACCTTGTACCAGCACATTGTCCAACAACAACAGTCTGGGCATATTTAACAGTTATATTACTAGGAGACTCTCCCTTTGTGTTAAACTTTGATTGTTACAGTTTCATTTCAGTTCCCCTGACAAAGGGATATTGCATCCCGAAATGCATTGGGAAGGGAAAAGATTCATGAAATTCACCGTTTTGTTTTAAAAAAATCTGTTATGATCTGTATATGATGTATCAATAAGCAATACATTTATTATTGTATAGGATGTTGTTCTATAGCGTGATTGCGGAGAGTTATCCACAATAAAAAACTAAAAGTTTTGAAACTACATTGTGTGTACATTGGTGACATACAAAGATGTTTTAATTTAGCAAGGTTCTTTCACAATACAGCTGTGCAGGCAGGGGCAAGTGCGCTTTCACACTTGCAATACATACATAGTTCTACAGGAGGCTGGCCACCTCTTTCCCACCAAGCAAGCTACAACTTTATATACTGATTACAATGAAGTAACTTGAATACACACATATAGGAGTGCGCAGCACCCCCCACACTATTTATCAATCCAGGGAACCTGCCAGCTGTTGAACTATCAGGAAAATGCCATACTGTTTCACCCATCTCCAGAGAAGCAGGGCCTCTTGACAAACAGTCCATGACCCCACCCGGCCTTACTTGTTGCAGTACCACATGTGGTGGTATTGTCTGTGAACACCGACACTAGCCTTCCCATGGTGGAGGGCAGAAAGGCTTTAATGGGCAGTCTGATCACATGGAGCGAGCTCCATCATGTTGATGTAGAGTCCAGATTCTACCGTAGACCAGAGTCCTCTGATCTCCATCTCTCCAAGGTGCCACCCCATCCCAGGAATGACACATTGGTCACTACATTGAGGGCTGGTTAAGGAAGGGTGAGGATGTCTGCCTCTGACCTAATCACGATTCATTAGCCACCACTACGGCTCCTTATGCAGTTTCCTCCTAGATCTGGACCATGTCTGGGAGATTCCCCTGATGCTGGGCCCACTGGAACTTCAGGTCCCACTGCAGAACCCATATTTGCCATCTAACATGTGTCACCAGCAGGATGCAGGAGGCCATGATTAGGCCTGGGCGGTGAACTTCGTTCCGTTCGCAGAGTCTGCAGAGTTTTCTCCACTCCACGGAGCTCTCAGAGTGCAGAAAATTCGGCTTCTCAATGTGCAGCGGAGTTTTTTCTCAGCTCGCGAACGGTAAGTTTGTGATCGCAAACAATAAGTTTGCGAGCTGCCACTCAGGTAGAATTTCTACCCGAGCCACAGAAATACCAGCATAAACTGCAGTTCGCACTGCACTCCGCCACTCGCGGAACTTCGCAGAGTTTTTTGGGTAACTTCGCAGAGTTCCGCTTAGCAAAACTCTGCAAACAATGCCAAGGCCTGGCTATGAGAGAAGCTGAAGCATCGTTATCATTACCTGAATATCCTGGACTCACCGCTCGGGAGGATAAGTCCAAAACTGCACCGTGTCCAGAACAGCTCCGTTGAAATGGACCATCTGAGAGGGAGTCAGGTGTGATTTCGGCATGTTGACAGTGAACCTTAGCGAATGCAGGAGGTTTGCCATAGTCTGGAGGTGGGAGATGTCAGCCTGGGGCTAGACTTCCTTCAGCAGTCAGTCGTTGAGATATAGGAAGACTGGCACCCCTGACCTGGGCAGATGAGCTACAACCACTGCCATCACCTTGTTGAACGCCGCTGGTAAGGCCAGACGGCAGTACAGTGAACTGAAAATGCTCATGGCCTACCGCAAACTTCAGATAGTGCCAATGAGCTGTCAAGAAAGGGATGTGAAAATAGGCATCTAGAATGTCCAGCGCTACCATCCAGTCTCCTGGGTACAGGACAGACAATACCTGAGCCAATGTGAGCATTGTGAACTTCTTTTGGAGGAACTAGTTGAGGGCTCTGAAACCTAGAATAGGACGAACACCTTTGTCCGTTTTGGAAAATAGCAAGTAGCGGGACTAGGAACCACAGCCTACTTCTGGCCCTGAAACCTCTCTATGACTCACTTGGCCAATAAAGACATGACTGCTCTCCGGAGGAGGGAAAAGAGATCCTCAGTCAGCCAGTTTTAAGATGGTGGCATGGAGTGGGGGCTAGTCTTGAAGGGGAGGGAGTATCC
The DNA here is from genome assembly GCF_964263255.1 of Lissotriton vulgaris. Classification (NCBI taxonomy): domain Eukaryota; kingdom Metazoa; phylum Chordata; class Amphibia; order Caudata; family Salamandridae; genus Lissotriton; species Lissotriton vulgaris. The sequence goes on from NC_141699.1 coordinate 870,316,809, forward strand.
CCTTCAGACGGTCTGAAACACCCACATGTTATGTTATGTTATCCGACATTTATAACGCGCATGGATACTCGGGAGTGGCCCGCTGCGAAAGCCAGTTTAAGGAGACAAAGTGGCGAGAGCCGTGATTGGGTGTTAGTTAAAAAGCAAGGTTTTGTCTGATGTTAGTAAATACCAGATTTCCAGTGGTGAAAGTGATGGCAAATCCTGCCACCAACTGGATGCCCATGAACTAAAAGGGCAAAATTAGGAAGTTTTGGAGGCTGCAGCTGGCAGGCGTGGGGGAGGCCTCGTCCACCCAGAGGCTGGGAAGATTGTGGACTCTGTGGCTGAGATAGGGTTGGCATGCTTGAAAGCCCCTTCTGTGGCCATGAAAGGAATGAAAGCCAGATTGGGGATGATGTGGGACAGCTAAGAGGCCCAAGGATTTGGCTATAGCCTGTGAGTACATAAAGCAATCCAGCGCTGAGTCTGTCTTGTCTCCGAAGAGACAGGTGCCATTGAAGGGCATGTCCATGAGGGAAGCCTGGACATGAATACACAAGAGAGGCTGCTCTAAGTAAAATAACCGCAACTTAGAAGATCCCAAGTGAAGGTGCTGGTATCTCACAAAAAGTGAAGGACTGTCCTCACACACCACCTGCTGTCGTGCTTCATCATTGGCAGTCCCCGCTCACTAAAAAACTTGGTGTGATAGAGAATGGGCTTACACCTAGAGACAGGGAGGCACTTCTAAAACTAAGTGGGAACCCATGACAGTGAGTGAAAGTCTAAAAATCAGTTTAATTGCCAAAATACATTTATTCAAAACGGGCAATTATATGATATGAAAAATTACAAGGAACGGTGAAAAGGAGGAATTGTTGCCCCATCACAGTAATGGTTAAGGTTGTTGACATGTTTCTGCCTTAGTGGCCAAGCGGTCCGGGGCATTCATCAGGACGGGAAAATGAAAATTGGGCTCCTATCATACCAAATTATTGGTATGATGTCATAACTGGGTAGGTTGACCTGTTCCCACTCTACCTGAGAGGATTTCCTGAAACCCAGGTCAAGCTTCCTACACACCCCATGGGAGGAGAGTGAAGGAGAGGCCACTGTAGTCAAACTTACATCAAGGTGTGTCTCCATGTTCCTAGATGTGTCCGCTCTTCATCCCCGAAGTAGGACCACTTGGCCACTAAGGCAGAAACATGTTGACAACCTTAACCACTACAGTGATGGGTCAAGAATTCCCCTTTAAACTCAACCTTGTTCAAATGGGAAGATATACTTGTAAAATGTTATCAAGTATTCCTCATTTTGTCCTTTAGGACAAATAGCCTTTCAACAGTGAAAAACGAATTACATTGTAGTTCATTATCAGGACATGTCACACACACCAGTACAGGTCCCACCATTCACTTACACTGCACCCTGCCCATGGGGTACCTTGGGCCAACCTTAGGGGTGACTTATATACAATAAAAGGGAAGGTTAGAGGGGGCTTGGCCAAGATGGCGGCGGAGCAACACTGAGCCTGAAGAGCTCTGCTCGCCGTGGCCGAAGTAACACATTCTTCACTGCTACTGGGGCCCCTGGAGGCTGTACACAAGGTGCAGTGCTCCCGGTGCTCAACCTGCTCCTGCTTCGAGTGCCGGCGGACTACAGCAGGCATGGCATCGGCGCACCAGGGCAGAGGCCTGCGGAGGATCAGGTCCTGGTTGGAGACCGCCACAGGCAAGGAAGCGCTGCAGGCTTCGGTAGGGCCTGACTTGGCCGGCGGAGGTAGACACGGTCTAGCGCTGCCTACCGTGACTCAGAGACGGCGGTGCTGACAGACTGTGGAGCAGGGGTGGATGCAGCAAAAGCGGGTCCAACAAGGCGATGAGCATGTGAAGGCACCCCCGGCGCAGGAGTACCACTGGACTGGCGATCCCCTGGAAGCTGAACGGGGCTGCACAATGGTGAAGATGTGGAGGTGACTAGGCTCCCCTGAATCCAAATTGGAGGATGTGCACCTGAGAGGGGGCCAGAGCCGGGAAGAGCAGAGTCACCACCCGCGGAGGAGCGCCTTGTTGCTTTGAACAGGAGGTGAGCACGCAGACGCGGATCCTCCACCGCCCGATCCTTCGCAGCAACTGGGCCCTAATTGGAGCAGAAGCCTGCCTCATTACGGCTCCCCTGGTGGGGGCACAGGGATTGACTGGGACTGGTGTGTCTGCAATGACACCCAGTTGCAAGCCCAGCGTTAAACAGACCTTGTGCGCCGCGTGGTGCACCAGCGTAAGGAAGACGGACCCAGTAAGCAGAGACCCAAGAAAAGAGACGGCGGGGCCAGCCTTCGGCGGGTGGAGACCTGAGGCCCATATGTGGTCCTGGGGTGGCTGAGAGACTGCTTGGTGGTGGAGGAGCACAGCCTAGGACCTAGCTGCAAAAGTTTCTCCTGCCATGAAACCCGGTATCCTACCTGATCTGTTACACCTGTGCCTCTGCGCCTTTAGACACCCTAGAGGGAAGCCTCAACTGGACCGGAAGGGTACCTCCCGGACAAGGGCTAGTTGGCAAAGGGGGAGAAAGAAAGTTGGTTGGTGCGGACAGTTATTGGCATCTCCTGCAAGGAAGGGAAGGTGTGCCACCCTTACTCCACAGCTCACCCCCTGCCGTACTTAGTCCCAGAGATGTCATTCTTCCACTCCAAAAAGGACTCAACAATCAAAGAACTCCTGCAAAAGTCTGGTTAAAAAAAGACAGATTAGCACGTGGCGGACAGGCAGGTGGCGGAGGAGGAAATGGAACCTGCGCAAGAACAGAGGGCAGAACCCATAACAAGGGCCTTCCTGGAACAGCTTTTTGGGGCCCTCAGGGGAGACTTTGCAGCACTACGCCAAGAGATGGCCTCCGATGTCAAACAACTGAAGGCGGACGTTCAAGAGATTGGGGATCGGGTCGACTACCATGAGCGAGTGGAAGATCGCAGGGACGAGGAGATCACAGAACAGATTAGGGAGCTTCTGGAGCTCAGAGATCGTAACAGAGTATTGCGTCTACGCCGCGAGGATTTGGAGAATCGCTCCCAGAGATCGGACATCAAGGGAGTTCCTCTGCAGGCCGATGGAGGGAAACTGGAAGAGTGGGTGCTGCGCTTCTTCAGGTATGTAGTCCCGGAACTTTGAGATGGAGAAATCGTCATCGACTGCACACACAGTGCTGGGCGACCAGCCTCGAGCCCAGGCCAGCCGCAGGATATCCTTATCTATCTCCACTCCTATAGGCAAAAAGACCTTATTATGAAAGTGAGCAAAGATAAAGTCACCATTCACTTTGAGGGCCTTCAGGTGGGAGTGTACCAGAACCTCTCGCCTCTCACCCTCCAATGCCGAAGGGAACTGAAGCCACTCACCTATCTCCTGAGGGACAAAGGAATAAGATAACTGTGGGGCCACCCATTTAACTTATCCTTCACATGGGAGAACAAGCTGCGAATTGTGCACTCCATAGGAGATGCAAACGAGATATTGGGTGCCCTTCTGACCGGGGAGGACTCTGACAGTGGCCAGCACCAGCCAGGGACATCCAGGTGGCAGAACATCAGAAGAAGACGTCGGAGACCAGGGAAGGGGCAGCCTACAGAGCTTGAACAGCAGCAGGAGAGAGAGGCCTTGCTCCACCTGCTGCAGGGCAAGGATACATCGGATGACCCCAAAGGTGACTGACTGAAAGGCATCACGTAGGCCTCACAACCATAGTTTTGTATGCCTCCGAGAGGGCCTCACCTTCACAGTATTCGGCCACGGCCGGGAACCCAACATCTTTGCTATGAGGACTGACTGCCGGCAGAATGAACCCTTGCACGTTGAAGTGCTTCAATCCTGTTGGAGAGTATTTTCTGCACTCCTGACTTGTTTATTCACTCTCTTGCTATATTCTTTCTTGTCTTTTTCTGGCTCCTCTGAAGTTCTTCCTCATGGGGCTAGAGGTGAGTCTATCAGTGGGCAATACGAATGTGCAGAATAGGGTGTGTGTGGGGGAGAGGGTTATACCGGGGGCGGGGTGGTAGAGAGGTGGACCGTTGGGGTTGGGGAGACGTGAGGAGAGCTGATGCTTGCAGTAGGCATCCAGCCATAGATTGGGCCTAGAGCCGCCATTCAGATTTCATGTCAACGCTTAAGGTAGGCATTTTGAGGCACAACGTCAGAGGTCTCCGTTCCCCAGTGAAGAAAGGGCGCTATTAGCAATTCTGCGAGAAACGGGTAGCAACAATTGCCTTATACAGGAGACTCACTTACTGTGATCAGACTGGAAGCACCTCCGCTCCCCGTGGTTTGACAGACAATACTTATCCTCCTCAGGAGACAAGAAAGCAGGGGTAGCGGTCCTGTTCTCCACACACTACCAGGGAGAGGTGTTAGGGGTGCATATGGAGGTGCCAGGCAGGGCCCTAGCTCTAAGGGTGGCGATAGACAGACACACGTATACCATAGCATCCATCTACAGCCAAAACGAGCACCAGGAGTTATTCTTCAATAGCATCTTGAGCGCTATCCTGGATTCCCAAGATGAGGACCTGGTTATAGGAGGGGATTTTAATATAGCACATGATGCACAGTTGGACCGATCCATACAAAGACTAGGTCACACCGGGCGCTTTCTGACTCTATGAGGCAGAAATTGTCAGACTTGAGTCTCTCGGACGTGTGGAGGACAAGAAACCCTACGGCTAGGGAATACACAGGCTTCTCAGCAGCCCACCAGACCTATGCCTGTATTGACTGGCTCTTAACATCCCCGAGAGTTACCATGGCTACAAGTGGGGCTTCAATAGGGACCGCAGCAATATCAGATCATTCTTCCATCAGAATTGAATTTTGTATCCAAGGGGTCTCCCAGGGTCACAAACAGTGGAGGCTTAATTACAAACTGCTCAACTATGATGCCAACATTAAAGAAATACGAGATACAATTAAGATATATCTCAAGACTAATGAAGATGGAGGGATTTCGCTCACCCTTCTATGGGTTGCACTAAAAGCTGTCGTCCAAGGGCGCTGCATGGCAATAGCAGCAGTAGTCAATAGGGATAGGAAAGAGAAGAGGGAGCACCTCGAATCGCAAGTGAAGGAATTGGAGGGGTCCTTCAGAGAACGAGCTACCTTCAGGTTCGGCGGCAGCTTTATGTGGCTAGACAGCAGCTGAAAGCACTTGGCTATGACCGAGCGAAATACTTGCTCCTGCGAACCAAGCAGCGTTATTACGCTGGTGGCAATAAAGCAGGGAAACTCCTGGCAACTCTACTTTGAGCTCAGACAACCGCTAGGCGCATCGAGGAGATTAGAAGTACTCAAGGCGAGATCTTACGTTCAGATGGTGACATATCAGACAGATTTGAATCTTTTTATACGGAATTATGCAGGGCAGACCACTTAGATCTGGAGGTGGCCAAACAATATGTGCAAGATGTGCCGGTGACACCCCTTTCCCACCTGGAGGCAACAAACCTAGACGCAGATATTCAGACGGAGGAGGTTCTTAAAGCCATAGCAGGACTCACCTCAGGGAAGGCACCGAGAGAGGATGGTTTCTCGACCGATTTCTACAAATCCTTTGCCCAAGATGTAGCCCTGGTTCTAGGGGCCAGATGTAGGTAGCCCTTTACCGATCGGAAACGGCCGAAAATACCGATTTTCGGCCGTTTCCGATCGGTAAAGGGCTAGGGAGATGTAGGTGCACATATTCGGTAATTTTACCGAATCGTTAATATTACCGAATCGGTAAATTTACCGATTCGGTAATATTTAACGAATCGGTATAATTATTACCGATTCGGTAATATTTACCGATTCGGTAAAATTACCGAATATGCTATGTGGGTAGCCAATTTTACATTGGCAAATGGCTTACAGAATCGGTATTTTACCATGGAATACAAATCCATGGTAAAATACCGATTCCTGTGTACATGCACATCTGTGCATGTACACATGTGCCATGTGACAGCCAGACGTGCCCTTAGGGCATGTCTGTGTGCCACATTGCACACATGCCCGTTTTGGGGGTGCTAGAGGGTGTCAAAGTGACACCCCCTGCACCCTTGACAAAATCGGTATTTACCGAATCGTTGAATACCGATTCGGTATTTGAATTGAATCCTATGGGCTTCAAAGGCCCATAGGATTCAATAGCAAATACCGATTCGGTATTTACCGAATCGGTAAATACCGAATTTTAAGGATTCGGAAAAGAATCCAGATGTTGGGACCTACATCCCATTTACCGATTTTGAAATACCGAATCGGTAAAATTCGGTATTTCAAAATCGGTAAATGGGATTTACCTACATCGGGCCCTTGGTCCATTATTTAAGTCCTTTAGCGACTCCAGTAGAGGGACCACAACTATGACCATGGCTGAAGTAGTGGTGATTCCTAAGCCTGGTAAGGATCCGAGGGATTGTGCCTCCTATCATCCCATTTCATTATTGAATGTTGACCTCAAGATTTTCACAAGCATCCTGGCTGCCCACTTAGCTCCAAATATGCAGGGGTTTATTGACCCGGGCCAGTCAGGATTTTTCCCGGAACACAACTGTAGTGCCATTTGCTGGATAAGACTAATGTACTCAGATGCCCATGGTGCTTCTTTCGATCGATGCAGAGAAGGTATTCGATCGGGTTTACTAGGCGTATTTGCAACAGACACTCCCCAAGTTCGGAGCGGGTGACCGCTTCTTGCACTGGGTGGACTACTTCTATAAGGACCCCCAGGCATGAGTTAGAGTTAATGTTGTAACATCTCAGCCATTGGGATTCAGAGGGGTACGCAACAGGGTTGCCCTCTGTCACCCCATCTCTGCATTGTATATGGAGCCGTTCGCAGAGAAAGTTTGCTAGAACCCGAGAATAACTGGGATCCGAATGGGGGTCAGGGAGCATGAAATTTCATTATATGCGGATGATGTAATATTATTCTTGACCCAACCAGCAACCTCCATACCCCCTTTAATGGAGGAACTAGATCGTTTCAGTTTAGCATCGGGTTTTAGGGTTAACATCTATAAAACTCAAGCTCTGAGCCTGACCCTCCCTCAAGCAGAACAACAGGCCCTAGCGGTAGAGTTCAAGTGGGCTACAGAAGATGTCCAGTACCTAGGTTTATAGCTGTTCCCCACTCTGGGCCCAAGTGAACTATGCTACTCTCCTGACTGGGGTTAGGAATGAGTTCTCCAATTGGAAGAGGCACCTCCTGTCCTGGCTGAGTAGACTGGCTTCAGTTAAAATCACAACTCTACCGAGGATCCTCTATGTGATGCAGAAGTTGCCCTCAGACCACCGCCCAATATGTTGTCTCAGTTGCAACGCCTTATCAACAACTTTGTTTGGGGTGGTAAGAAAGCGAGACTAGCCCGGAATTTCACATATCTGTAGAAGAAAGACGGGGTTTGGGTGACCCATGTTTGGAACGTTATTTTCAGGCAGCACAACTCCATGCTAGAGTGGTATAAGCTAGAGTCGGAGAAGCACTGGTGTTTAATAGACCGCTCAATAGAGGGCATGCACATTTGGAAGGTCCCGTGGCTCCCCCGAAAACACCTCCCCAGTGGAGTATATGTGTCACTGGTCTTAAGGGCCACCTTGGGAGTGTGGGACCGGCTACAGGTACCATACTTCCTCTCGACTCCTGTGTCTCCTTTGACCATATTCATAGGCAACCCTGACTTCCCACCAGCCCACACAGGGGAGGGATATCTCCATTGGCAAAAGGCCAATTGTAAATGCATTGGGGAACTCTTTGATGAAAACGGGGTAATGGACTTCAAAAGCCTTGTCGACGGCACAGATAAAACCGCATGCAGGTTGCTTTTTAACAATGTTTGAGAAGTGGCATGTTACTAGAACGTCAGGCAGATTACTGCTGTCCGATATTTATGTTTTCCTAAACACCCCTAGACAGGCTAGTAAATCCCCGGTGCAGCCTAGGTGGGAGTCTGAGATGGAACGTGAGTTCTCCCCCAAGGAATGGCACAACATCATAGATAGGGCCAGAGCGACCTCATGCAGCACAATCAGGCAAGATGTTTTTGGAAAGTGCACATTACTGGTATTACACCAGCAAGAGTTATCAAATGGAAACCAGGTGGGGATGGGCAATGCTGGCGACAGTGACGTTTGCAGGGCATGCTCACTCTTGTGGTCATGCCCGAAGATAAAGGTATACTGGGAGGTGATTCTCCGGGATATAGATGACATATATCACACTGATTTACCTGTTTTCCCCTTGTACATACTTTTGAGACTCCTGAATGCCCTGACGTACCCTTTCAGTTTTAGCCGGGGTAGAGCAAATACTTTGGCGTAGGGGGCGGCCAAACTGGCAATTATGGCTAGATGGGGCATGGAAGAGGTTCTCACTCGTCTGGGTTGGCTATATAAGCTATGGGAAATACTGGGGATGGAAAATATCACAGCGGGCCTAACATGTTCCCTCCCTGAATTTGATAAAACATGGGGTATCACTATAGAATTCTTGTCCAACGAATTTACTGAGCTTACTTGTCCGAAGTACCATAGAGTGCTCCACCTAACTTGGGCCCACGCCTCATTGGATTAAGGCTAATAGATGGATGTCTAGCCCGGACCATCTGGGTGACCCTTGCCTGTTGCACCACACACACCCATAGGGGATAGACCTCTTTACCCTCTATTCTCTCTTCTATTATTTTCTTTTTCTACTATTATTTCTAGCCCATACAAATGTTCCCCACCGGCTGGTGGATGTAAGTGGCAGCTACTGTAATGCTTGTCTTTTCAAAATCAATAAAAGGAATTAAACCATAAAAGGCAGGGGGGGCGTGGCTAGCAGCCGAGCATGGCGGCAGCCTAAAAGAAGAGCTCCGTAGATCGGACGGCCTCTCCTAATATCCGACCACTTATCCGTGCAGGAAAGATGCTCTAACGGAGGGTCCCGAAGCCTAGGACCGGGCGGAACCGAGGGCAGCAACTTTGAAAACTGTCCGACACCGGAGACAAAACTTATGTCGTGGCAACCCTGAGGCCTGGAAGACCACAACAAGCCGGGACCTATCCTGAAAGATCGACCGAGTAGGAGCGAAGGCAACTCGGTTCGACCCCACCGGAAACGCACGACCACGGTCCAAAAAGTTGGTCAAGGGCTCGATAATAGTTAGTATTGCTCGATCAGTTATGATTAGACTCTGCCACATATAAAAGGACAAACTAAATGCGATCAGAAGAGAATTCTTTCAGACGACGGACAGGTGAAACCGAAACCAAAGAAGAACAAAGGGTCGGTCCGCCATCTTAACACGTAGTGTTCAGTGCATCAGCCGCCTTTGAACATCATCGCCACAGTACCAAGATCGACCTTTTGAAAGTGGGACCTCTGGCCTTATAGTACCTGCTCCCAACTGGCTCAGGAACTTGCAGAGCTACACACTGCAAGAACCTGCGCGTAAAGGGTGGTATGGGCCTACTGTCCATGCAAAGAGAAAGGTGAAGACCAGTTGCACGCCAGAATCCACGGAATCCCAGAAGACTGGGAGACATAACATGCAAGAATCTTGGGGTACGAAGGGGCAAGGATGGCTGGGAAAAACACAAGAGGAGGCACTACGCAGACCCGTATTGATAGATTTGCCAGTGGTGGAGTGTCATCCTCCCCGTCGGCCCCAGCCGGTAAGATGGCGGAAGGGACGAACACGCAGAAGACAACTCTGGAAGATATCATGAGAGCGCGAAATCAAGTACAGACATCGGTGGGCTCAATATCCACTGAAATCACATTGATCCGTGCCGACTTTCAAAAAATGTCCGAAAAAGTGAAGTCGATGGAGGTGGTCACGAAGTCCCTAGTGGAAGACGTCTCCGAGCTTCAAACGGCAATGCAACAAATGGCGGTGGAGAACAAAGCACTACGTGAAAAACTGGACGATCAGGAAGGTCGCTCTAGAAGGAATAACATAAGAATTCTTGGTGTACCAGAATCTGAAGGCAATAGAGCAACAGACCTATATGTGGAGAACCTGAATAAAAAAAGAGCTCCAACCAAAGGGACTATCTGCCTTTTTCTCCGTGGAAAGAGCGCATCGAGTACCGGGGGGTAAACCTAAGCAAGGCGCGAAACCAAGACCTATCATTGCCCGTCTCTTCAACTTCCGTGACAGAGACGCCATTTTGCAGGCGGCTAGAGTGTTCCCTCCGGTGAAGATCCTCAACTCCACACTGGCCTTTTTTCCAGACTATACGGCAGAAGTTGCGCGCCGCAGGAGGACGTTTCTAGAGATCAAGAAAGATCTAAGAGCGAGAGAGATCCCTTACTCCATGCTTTTCCCGGCCAAACTGAGAGTGGTATCAGACAATAAAACTTGTTTTTTTGACACTCCTGAACTAGCGAGAGACTGGCTCGATGGATGGAGACCGGCAACACAGCCCCGCAGATCGAACAGATCAAAAAAGGACAAAAGCACAGGACTTCCGGAGGGCTCACAAACGTCTCACAGAACGGAGGAAGAACTCTCACAAGACAGGGACATAATGGACGATGGCGCCAGCAAAGAACACTAATCTCCTGGAGGACAATCAAAGACTTGACCTTACACTTTGCAATCTGCCTGAAGGTTGGATACAGGACACTGGGCTGAGGGCTTCCGAGGAGTGTATGAGGGGCCGCCGGCTCCGGAGAATCTTCACCCCCGCGAGCAAGTATTTGGTGTGGGGAATGGGACAAGCACTCTGCTAAGTTGGGGGGGCGGGCGGTTTTGTGTCCGTATAGCAGGGGGGCAGGAAGGGGGGTTGTTCGGGATATAATGGTTTTTTTTTTGTTATTTGTTCTGTTTGACTCAAGGAAATAATGTACAGCACGACGAATTGAACACTCAGATGGGTATATACCGAACACTATGGCAAATAGATACTGAAGTGAACAAGTTAGACCTAGTGGATATGCAATGGCATACAACGTACAATCAGCTACTATAAATGGGAATGCGTGCACAGGTCCGGTAACTCCATTACAATTGATTTCCTGGAATGTGAGGGGCCTAGGAGACAAGATAAAGAGAGGGTTGGTCCTGCAGGGTATTAAAAGACTGAATCCGGATCTGATCCTTCTTCAGGAGACACACCTAGTGGGGACGGCGAGCAAAGCAATGGACAGACGTGGATATAGTATGGTAGTGCACTCGGACTTTACCTCCGGGTCTCGTGGAACGGGCATTCTAATGAGAAAGGCGTCTCGCTTTATACTGCATTCCACGAGAGCCGATGAGTATGGCCGTTTTGCAGTGGCAATTGGGCAATGGGAAGGCAAACCACTCAACATTGTCTCTGTGTATATTCCTCCAGCATTGCATGCGACTACTCTACTCGAGTTGGGGAAATTACTGTTAGATCTTCCGGAAGGTGACCTAGTAGTGGGAGGGGATTTCAACGCAGTGGCGCACAACACACAAGATAGGTTCCCGACCCGAGCACACACACTTGGCCCGTCCCGTTTTCACGACTTCATCGAGGCGCAGGGGCTGTTGGATGTTTGGCGACACCTGAACCCCGAGGGCCGCCAGTACACTTACTGCTCTGCGACTCATAATAGTCTGTCCCGCATAGATTACTTTCTCACACTAGGGGACGGTCACCTTACAATTAGTGACGTACAGATTAGGCCCAGGGGTATCACGGACCACTCCCCCCTAACACTAAACCTCTCGAGTTCAGGAAGGGTTCGCAAAAGGCTGTACCCAATCTATCCGGGTTATATTAAAATACCACATGTCCGGAAAGAATTGAAAAAGGCGACCCAGCATTACTTTGTAAAGAACACTGGCTCGGTATCATCCCCCACTACCCTATGGGAAGCGTAAAAAACAGTTCTGAGAGGTCATGCCATTACAACGATAACTGGGCATAAGCGCACACATCAACGGGAATTGCGGGAGCTGGAACTGAACCTTGAAGCAGCAAACATGGAACACCCAACAGAGGACGCACTACACACACTTAATCTATGCCAACAAATGCATAATGATCATATGCGGCAGCAAACGATTGAGAATATAACAGCGACGGCGACTAGAGTATATGATATAGGTGATAAGGCCAGTAAACTACTGGCGTGGCTTGATAAAAAAAAAGAAGGTAGCAGGACCATACTACAGTTGGCAGACCCGAGTGGGAAGCTGCATTCGCATCCATCAGAAATAATTGATATCCTCGCGGACCACTTTCAGGGAGTATATACTCCGGAAAGGGAAGTCACGACGAGTGCTGCGACGCTGGCCCTCCAAACGGTGCACACCCCGACTTCACCCCAAGATGCAGTGGATGAACTGGAGGCGGACCTGACGATACAAGAGATACAGGCAGCAATCAACACACTACAAACAGGGAAAGCGGTAGGCCCCAACGGTATCCCGGTTGAGTGGTACCAAACGATGGCAGACACACTAGGTGGGCCGTTGCTGGCCATGCTCAAGGATAGCTTGGAGCGAGGGATCCTGCCTCTGGATCAACGGATGGCAACTGTAGTTGCCATCCCGAAGCCGGGAAAGCCTCCCGCTGAGTGTACATCGTACCGCCCAATCTCGTTGCTCAATGCGGAAGCCAAGATATTGGCAACCAGATTGATGCCTCACCTATCCCGACTGATCCATCCAGACCAATCCGGTTTTATGCCCCATAGGAGCACGGCACTGAACCTCCGACGAGTACATGGCGCACTGGCGCGGGCCCCCCTATTGACGGAACCAGCAGTCATTCTATCGCTAGACGCCAAAATGGCGTTCGACTTAGTGGAGTGGCCGTACCTCTTCGCAGTCCTGGCACACATGGGCTTCGGCTCTAAATTCATCGCTTGGGTAAAACTCCTATACACAGAACCTGTCGCGCATGTAGCGGCCAATGGACACATTTCACGAGAAATACCGTTGGCCAGGGGAACGAGACAGGGCTGCCCGCTCTCCCCCTTGCTGTTGGCGTTAGTCCTGGAGCCACTAGCAACTGTCATTAGAGACACTCCATTGCTGAAAGGGGTGAGTTGGGGGGAGCACTGGGAAGACAGAATTTCCCTCTACGCTGATGACATGTTAATATATCTGTCCGATCCAGCCGCTGGCATCCCTATATTACTAGATTTATGCAATACACATGGTATCCACTCTGGCTACACCATAAACTGGTCGAAATCGGTCATTTATGAACTGAAAGGTCCTCTGCCACATCTACCCAGCGAATGCCCATTAACAATTGCAGACTCCTCGTTTAAATACTTGGGAATCTACGTCGCCCGAGATGCCTCGATCCATTTTACCCAAAACCTGTTACCTCCACTCACTCGCTTAAAGGCAGATGCAAGGTACTGGTCAAATTTACCATTGACACTTTTAGGTAGAGCGGCTCTGTTTAAAATGAAGGCACTTCCACGTTTTTTGTATGTACTGGAGAATACACTGACCCTAGTTCCACCCTCATATTTTCAAAAAGTGACAGCGGTACTTTCAAGTCTGTTATGGGGAGAACGCCTGGCTCGGGTGGCACATATAAAACTCAACCGTGGGTGGTATGACGGTGGGATAGCACTGCAGAGCATACAGTTGTACTACTGGGCATCCCAACTTAAGGTGATAAACCAATGGATCCACGCACCACAAGAAGACCCAGCTTATTTGGTGGACAGAACACAGCTAGGCACGCACAGTCTGCTGGCACCATTATATAATAAAAGTCTAATGACAAAACTGATGGGCCAGACGAAACATACGGTAGTACTTTGGCACAAGGCACAGACTAGACTGAAGTGGGGAGATGTAATAACCAAACTTACACCTTTGTGGGACACTAAATCACTGGGATGTCTGAGATATAGCAAGGGATTCACCCAATTGGACAACATAGGAATTTCCACAGTGGGAGACTTATGGACTAGTACTGGCATGATCCCATTCTCACTCTTACAACAACAATATGACCTAGGGCCTACTGAGACCTATAGGTATATACAGATAAGACATGCATTAATGGCAGCCATCGAGCCGGGGACAAAGGTCCCTGAATCGTCACCGTTGGAGGACCGCCTACTCACTGATTTTATGCAAACGGGGGCTACATCACTCACTTATCGAAAGCTGCTAAACAACCTACCTGATCCGCTAACTAAACTACGAGACAAATGGGAGGAGGAGTTAGGGGAAATGGACGAAACAGACTGGAATGCCGCATTGGCATACCCGCGGGAGGCAGGAGTGTCGGCCCGCTTTCGATTGATACAATTTAAAATACTGCACAGAGTGTACTACACCAGAACTACCCTATACAGAATACATAGGACTGATCATCCAAACTGTTTGAGAGGCTGTGGAGAGGAAGGGACACTGCTACACACACTCTGGGGATGCCCGATCGTTAGTGAATACTGGAAACGTATTATGAGGACCATTTCTCAAACACTAGAAGTGTCGCTCACACCGGACCCGAGGGTTTGTTTGCTGAATGTATGGAGGAAGACTGATCTAACACGACAGGGGCAGCAGTGGGTGGTGATAGGAACAATGGCGGCCAAGCGTGATATAGCGCAGAAATGGGGGGCAGCGGACGCACCAATGTCGGCACAATGGTGCAAACACATGGATAGGTTGATGGTGACCGAGCTAGCGGTTTATAAGATAAGAACAAATCCTTGCAAATGGAACAGGATATGGTTACCTTGGAATAAGTATTGCAAATGCTACTTACCAGTATGCATCTGTTCTTGGCATGTAGGGCTGCTGACATTCATATCTGTGCATAGATCGCCGCCTAGTGTTGGGTCCGGATGATTGCACATTGTTGTCCTGGAAGAGTCTTCGAAGTATCACGAGATAGGTGGCGCCTCCCCTGGACTACAGTGCGCATGGGCATCGACTCCATCCCCAGATTGTTTTTAGCCATTGTGGCCAAGATGGAGTGAAACTCAGTGAATGATGACCATGCCATGAAATGATATGTGAACACTGCAGCTGCTACAGGCGCCGGGGAGGAGGGCGGGCGATATGAATGTCATACTGGTAAGTAGCATTTGCAGTTCGAGGCATGTGGGCTGCTGAATTCATATCTGTGCATAGAATACATAGCAGTCCCTCCACTAGCGGCGGCCGCCCGTGCCAGCTGCAGCAGTTTGGAAAAGTGTCTTGAGAACAGCCTGTCCTACAGCTGCCTGCTGTTTGGTGTGCACGTCTACACAGTAATGCTTAGTAAATGTGTGTGTGGTAGACCATGTGGCTGCTCTACATATGTCCTCTAAGGGAATGTTTCCAAGGAAAGCCATAGAGGCCCCTAACTTTCTGGTGGAGTGGGCTCTAGGTGGAATGATGGTAAGAGTGCGTTTTGCCTTTGCATAGCAGATTTGAATACATTTCACGATCCACCTAGCAATACCAGCCTTGGAAATAGGGTTACCTTTGTGATGTGGCGCAAAGGCAACAAAAAGCTGTTTAGTCTTTCTAAAATCCTTGGTCCTATCAATGTAATACATTAGGGCCCGTTTAACATCAAGGGTGTGGAGCATCCGCTCCGCCAGTGACTCTGAATTTTGAAAGAACACCGGCAACTCAATGGTTTGGTTGATGTGGAACCGAGACACAACCTTGGGTAGAAATTTAGGGTTAGTGCGGAGCACTACCCTGTTTAAATGAACTTGGAAGAAAGGCTCTTGGATTGTGAGGGCTTGCAGTTCACTAACCCTCCGTAGAAATGTAATTGCTACAAGGAAAGCCACTTTCCATGTCAAGAACTGAATCTCGCAGGAATGTAGTGGCTCAAAGGGAGGACCCATCAGTCTTGTAAGAACCACATTGAGGTTCCATTCAGGAGCTGGTGGAGTCCGAGGCGGAATGACTCTTTTGAGGCCTTCCAGAAAAGCTTTGATGGCAGGCACTTTGAAAAGTGAAAGGTGCTGTCTATTTTGGAGGTATGCGGCCATCGCAGACAGGTGAATGCGAATGGAAGTATATGCCAGATTACACTTGTATAGATGGAACAGGTAACAGATGATGTTCTGAATAGAAGCATCTAGTGGATCAATGTTGTGGTTTGCGCAATAGATGACAAACCGTTTCCATTTTGCCGCATAACATGCTCTAGTAGTGGGCTTCCTAGCCTCCCGAATGATGTCCATACAGTTGGGAGGAAGGTTAAGGTAGCCAAACTCTAGGACTTCAGGAGCCAGATCGCCAGGTTGAGCTGTTGCGGATCTGGGTGCTGAATGTCGCCATGGCTCTGCGTCAGAAGGCTGGGCGTGAGATGAAGCCTTTGATGCGGTACCACGGAAAGTTCCAGAAACGTGGTGTACCATGGTTGGCGAGCCCACGTCGGAGCAACTAGGATGAGAGTCATCGAGTGCTGCCTGAGCTTGCGCGCCACCAGCGGTATCAGAGGTGCTGGGGGAAAAGCGTACGCAAATCTGCCTGACCAGTTCATCCATATCGCATTGCCCTGCGATTGCGGGTGTGGGAACCTGGCGGCGAAGCTTTGGCATTTTGCGTTCTCCCTTGTGGCGAACAGGTCGATCTCTGGATGACCCCACCTTTGGAAGTACGGTTGGAGTACTGATGGATGTATCTCCCACTCGTGCATTTGATGGCTGTGCCTGCTGAGCAGGTCCGCCATTTGATTGTCCTTGCCTGGGAGATGTTCTGCCATGAGGAAAATGTTCCTCTGAATGGCCCACTTCCACATGCTCTGAGCCAGATGAGACAGCTGCGGAGAGTGTGTGCCCCCCTGCTTCTGAATGTAGTACATGGCCGTCATGTTGTTTGTCCGGATCAACACGACCTTGTTGCACAGATGTACTTTGAATGCCTTTAAGGCCATGAAGATCGCCATCAGTTCCAGTACATTGATGTGCATCTTCTTTTGCTGTAGCGTCCATAGGCCCTGCACTGTGTATTGGAGTACATGCGGTCCCCATCCCTGGAGAGAAGCGTCCGTTGTCAGGATAATCTGCGGCACAGGCTCCTGAAACGGTCGGCCCTTGCAAAGGTTTTGTTGATTCCACCAATGCAGAGAGGTGTATGCCCGACCGCTCACCAACACTAGGTCTTTTAACTGCCCGTGAGCCTGATTCCACTGACGTGCTAAGCACTCCTGAAGCGGATGCATATGTAGTCTCGCGTGTGGGACTATGGAGATACAGGAGGCCATCATGCCTATCAACTGCATGAACACTCTTGCCGGAAGCGAGTGTTGGGGTCTGAATCTTTGGATCAGCGATTGAATGCTGTTGACTCTCACTGAATTCGGCTGCGCCGTGGCCGCCAGAGTGTTTATTGTCGCACCCAGATACTGCCGTATGTGGGCGGGCTGGAGATGGGATTTTGCGTAATTCAGTGAGAACCCCAGATCGTGCAGAAGGTGAAGGGTGTGGGACACGTGGTCGGCGCACTGCTGGGCCGACTTCGCCTGAATGAGCCAGTCGTCCAGATAGGGGTAGACGTGGATGTTTTGACGTCTTAGATGCGCCGCCACCGTCGCCAGGCACTTTGTGAAAACCCTGGGCGCCGTGGTGGCCCCAAAAGGCAAAACCTTGAACTGGTAGTGCTGCTTTTGAATGGTGAACCTGAGGTACTTTCTGTGTGAAGGATGCAGTGGAATGTGAAAGTACGCATCCTTTAGGTCCAGAGTTGCTAGGAAGTCCCCTTGCCGAAGCAGTGGGAGAACTTGCTGCAGCGTGAGCATATGGAAATGTTCTGACAGAATATAAAAGTTGAGCGGTCTGAGGTCTAGGATGGGCCTGAGGGATCCGTCCTTCTTTGGAATAAGAAAGTACAGGGAGTAAACTCCCGTACCTCTTTCCTGCAGGGGCACGAGCTCTATTGCCCCTTTTTGCAGCGTGACGTTGACTTCTTGCTGCAACAAGTGCAAGTGCTCGCCAGACATAGGACGGTTCTTTGGGGGTATGTTAGGTGCAGTGGATGTGAGCTCCAGACAATAACCGTATTGGATAAGATATCTGACCCACCTGTCCGTGGTGATGGACTTCCAAATGGGCAGGAACTGCTGGAGTCTCCCCCTGACCGGTGTTGTGTGGTCGGGGGGCAGTGACAAGGTGTCACTGTTTGTTGGCGGTGGAGTACCTGGAGCTGTTATTTCCACGTCCTCTGCCCTTGACGTTGTTGCCACGGTATCCACCCCGACCCTTGTTGGTATAGGAAGGTTGGGTGTTGCTCTTGTAGAATTGCGTTGACTGTGCCAGTTGACCCCTTGAGGTGCCTCTATTATTGAAGCGACGAAAAGAACCACCCCGAAACTGCTGGGACTGTAAGGCGCCCGCAGACTTCGCAGTGTCGGTGTCCTTTTTCATTTTCTCGAGGGTGGTATCAACCTCTGGGCCAAACAGGTGGTCTGGGTTGACAGTCTGGTTCAAGATGGTAGTTTGAATGTCTGGCTTGAAACCGGATATCCTGAGCCATGCATGTCTACGAAGTAGAACGCTAGTGTTAATTGCTCTTGAGGCGGTGTCAGCCACGTCCAGAGCGCACTTAATTGAAGCATTGGTGATAAGCTTCCCCTCCTGTATCAACATTTCTGCTGCTTCCTTATATTGATCGGGTAAGTGCTGTAGAAGGGTCTCTAGAGTGTCATAGTGTGCCCTGTCATATCGCGCCAGTAGCGCCTGTGTGTTGGATATGCGCCATATGTTGGCTGCCTGCGCAGCCACCCTTTTCCCCGAAGCCTCAAAAACTTTGGATTCCTTATCTGGGGGAGGAGCATCACACGTAGTTTGTGAGTTGGCTCGTTTGCGTGCATTGGAGACAACCAGGGAATCCAGAGGCAACTGTCCTTTGATGTAAGTAGGATCAGTGGGCGCTGCCTTGTACTTTTTATCAATACGTGGGTTGATGACTCTTGCTCGGGTGGGCTCCTTGAAGACTTCTGCCGCATGTTTAAACACCCCTTTTAGCATTGTTAAAGTTTTAACAGTTTTTTCAGAGACTGAAAAGGTGTCAAAGAGGAAGTCGACGTCCACTGGGTCAGCATGGAGATCAACGTCATGATTGGCTGCCGCCTTTTCAATGAGTGCATTGAAAGCGGCAGAGTCTTCTGTTGGGGGAAGTCTTGGCTGAAAAAAGCTGAGGCTCTTGCCCTGAATGCGGGTCCCCAGGATCGCCACCAGCAGACCATGGCTCAGTCACATCTTCTGGGTCTGAGTAGACTGGATAGGTATACTCCTCCTAGTCGTTGCCGTCACCCTCCTCCACATGGGAATGAGTGGGTGAAAGTTCATGTGCTTGTGGTGATACAGGCTCCATAGAGGCAGAAGCACCAGCAGAGTCCATCTTTTTCTTAAGTGGAATTTGGTAATGCTCCAATTGTGGTTCAGGGGTGATCTTTCTCTTAAGGAGAGAGAGCTTGCCCGTGCTGGCGTCGATGATCACCCCCCGACGCTCCTCTTCTGCTTGCGGTCGATGCCGCAGGCTTGGGACCACTAGCGATGCCTTCGGCGTCGAAGATAGCTTCACGGGCACTCCGGCCGCAGGTTTTGGTGTGAAAGCCTTCGGCGCCGTCTTCGGCGGCAGCGTGAACAGAATAGGCGCTGGCGTCTTTGCCGGTTTTTGAAGAGGCTTGGGCGGCACAGGGTCCTTCGGCTCGACTGCTGCGGCCCCCTCCCTAATACGTTGAAGGGACTCCGTAACCTTCTTAGTGAACGAGGCGGAGGGACGTACCGGCTCGAGAGAGTCTTCCGAAGCTGGTTTCGGGACGGCGACCAACGACGCGGTCTTCGGAGCCGACGTCGCTGCCCCCTTGGCCTTGTCGAGTGGAAGCGAGGCAGTGAGAGACTTGGGGTCGTCCTGCGCTTCTTCGCGTCGAGAGTGGCCTTCTTATGGTCGTCGGCCTTCGCGGGATCGAGGCGACTCTTATGTGCGTCGACCGTCTTTGCCGCCGATGCAGCCACGTCGGTCTTTTTAACCTTCGGCTTCGATACAGTAGCCTTCGGTTCGGCCATTTTGGCGTGGCTCTTGAGCTCGACGGCCATTTTGGATTTCTTCGGCGCCGAGGCCTCCGAAGTCTTCGATCCGACCAGCGTGACTAGCGCTTTTCGTTTCGATACGCCTGGCGCCGAGACCGATGGTTTCACTTTCGGTTTCTGTACCGTGAGTGGTGCCGTAACAATGTCCGTGGCCGGGCCGGATGGCGGAGCCGTAGGACGGGAATCAAGGCTTTGGGTAAGGCCCGAAGGAGATCCCTCGACCTGGGCCTTATAATGTTGGCCGGCCCCGGAGTCAGTCTGAGGAAGCTCCTCGTCCGAGCTATCCTCCACGGTGGCAAGGGCCGCGTCGTCGTCCCCTACTTCCTCGACGACTTCATCGAAATCCTCATCTTCCGCGTCGTAGTCGTCCTCGACCTCCGACGCCGGGTTAGATTCTGTGATCTCTTGGATAGTGTCGTCGCCGGCATCCTCTGCGTCGAAGATGTCCGTAGGAGGCGGTGCCGATCGCTGGGCCTCCAGGCGCGCAGCTCGACGGAGCTTGAGTGTCTTCTTTGACCGGAACGTGGAGCAGGCCATACACTTGGCCTCGTCGTGGTCAGGCGACAAACACTTGTTGCACACCGGGTGTACGTCGATATGCGGATACTTCGAGGCACACACCGGGCACCGTTTAAATGGACTTCGTTCCATGATGGAAGTAGGTTGGAGCGTCGTGTAGGCCCGTCCGCGCCGAAAGCACGCGGAAGGGCAGTGTTGGTTCGGAGCCGAGGAAATACAACCCGAACGATAGACAATACCGACGCAAGTCCTAAAGACCTTTTGGTCTCGAGCAAAGTAAGTTAAACAACTATCGATTCCGACAGAGGGAACCGAAACACATCCGAACCCAATGGCGGAAAAAAACAATCTGGGGATGGAGTCGATTCCCATGCGCACTGTAGTCCAGGGGAGGAGCCACCTATCTCGTGATACTTCGAAGACTCTTCCAGGACAACAATGTGCAATCATCCGGACCCAACAATAGGCGGCGATCTATGCACAGATATGAATTCAGCAGCCCACATGCCTCGAACAGGGGTGATCTGTGTGAGCCTTTACCGGAAGAGGAAGATGACAGCTCCGATGAGGAAAATGAGTTGGGGGATTGATAAATACCCGTTGACGGAATAATGGGAGGGATATGGGCATGAGAGGGGGGGATTTTAAGAAGATCACAAGAAAGGAATAGAATAGTACATAGGGAAAACCCACTGATATGAACGATTGACTGTATAAAGATATCTTGTTATATTGCTTATTATTCCTAATGAGTCTGTGGTTTTGTTCAGAAAAAATTATAAAAGTAAGACAATTGATTTCTTTAACTATTGATGGACTGTCTCGAACACAATATACTTGAATGCTGCCGGACCGGAAGGTTGTCGGCTAAATAGCTGTGTATTACAAACACTGAAATGACTATGGCGTGGCAACTGATATTTGAACATGCGAACGATGTATTGTGTAATTGACAACTGCCAATAAAGTCTTAAAAAAAAAACATAAAAGGCACGGTTAGGGGAGGGCTTGGTAAGTGGGTGCACTTGCCAAGTCTTTTCCCCGTCGGATAAGGACAGACCGCGTTACATCGGAAGCAGGTCCCGAGCCGTGCAGAATCCATATATCAAGGGCACATTATTCAGGTCACGTGCTCACTACTATTCTGACTACAGTCTGCCATCCATGCATGGCATATCCGCTGAATTTGAATTCTTTGGATCATCTATCTACCCATCACTAAGATCGGATGATCCCCCTTTTTTATCTTTGGAGTATATCCAATAGAAGGAACCTGTTACCTGATCAAATAATCTGATCCAATATAGAGATACAGGAATTGACTGATAACAAGTGCCATCCTGGTGGGATTGGCACACAATAAATAAGGTACCCATCCGCAAGGGGGCTTTTTACCTTTTTTTGAACCCTACAAATCGTTTCCGGGAGTACGAGAATTGTGGCTTTTTCTTGACGAAGGCGTAACTCAGGCCGAAACGTGTGTCGAAAAGTATACAGTTTTGCCACAACATTGTCTACTGTGTTCTACGGAAAATATTGATTTTTTTATGATCTGTATGGATTTTTGCACAATTTGTATTGAAATGTATGAATAAATAAATAAAATATTTACATAGTTTTGTATATAAATTATTTTGACCTCTTTCATTGTTATTGTTCAACATAGTTACAACTGACTATTAGACACATGTTTAGCATTTGTTTATCATTCACATAATTGTCTAGGAATTTATTTTTGATTGTTTTACCCTGTCCTAGAAATTGGAACATATCAGAGGGTCCTTGTTACTTTCAAATATGCACTTGCCAAGTTGACATGACAGTAAAAACTGCGCACAGACACTGCAGTGGCAGGTCTGAGAACCCTTTGAAAGGTTGCTCGTGTGGGTGGCACAATCAGTGCTGCAGGCCCACTAGCTGCATTGGATTTACAGGCCCTGGCACTCTCAGTGCACTTTACTAGGGACTTACCATTAAATCAAATATGCCAATCATGGAAACACCAAGCCATAATGTAATTTACAATAGGAGAACTTGCACCTTAACACTAAACAAAAGTGAGAAAGTGCGCAAAGACACTAAACCAGCAAAAACAGAGTCAAAACTAGGAGGTCAGAAAGAAAAAAGACAGAGGAAACACATCAAAAGATGTCAGGTCTAACACATCTCCCCTCCAGCTGAAAGTACGGAGAACTTCCCCAAATCCTTGGAGTTCTCTTTACTAATGCGGAAAAACCTGGATAGACCATCAGCGTTTGCGTATTCTGTGGTCATTCCCTGTAGGGAGATGGACCACCGCAACAGTTATGGGTTCTCACTGCTCATTTGCATCAATCATCTGAGGGGCCTGTGGTCTGTCTGAACTCAGAAGTGAGTCTCAAACAGGTAGGGTCTTAACATCTTCAGTGCCCAGACCACAGCAAATGCTTCTCACTCTATGGCACTCCACCTCTGTTCCCTGGGCAGTGTCTATTGCTAAGGAAGACTACAGGCTGGTCTAGGCCCTCTTCATTCAGTTGTGAGAGCACTGCTCCCACACCATTTTCTGAAGCGTCAGCCTGCACTACGAATTCCTTGGAGAAATTGGGTGCCTTGAGCACTGGCACTGTGCACATGGCTGCCTCCAGGGCATCAAAAGCTTTCTGGCAGGCATCAGTCAAGATCACCTTCATGGGCTGCTTCCTGATCGTCAGCTCTGTCAAAGGGGCAACA
Organism: Lissotriton vulgaris; assembly: GCF_964263255.1. Classification (NCBI taxonomy): domain Eukaryota; kingdom Metazoa; phylum Chordata; class Amphibia; order Caudata; family Salamandridae; genus Lissotriton; species Lissotriton vulgaris. Next base: position 870,340,029 of record NC_141699.1, read on the forward strand.
ATTGTGCCATAGGCCTTGACAAACCTATAGCAGCCGGTGAGACCTAAAAAGGCCCTCACCTCTGTCTGGGTCTCGGGGTGCTCCCAAGCCAGAATGGTGTCAATCTTAGGTTGTAGGGGCGGCACCTGGATGCTTCCATTCTGGTGCCCTAAGTACACCACACATCCCTGCCCGATCTGGCACTTACTGGCCTTGACTGTGAGACCTGCCCTCTGCAGAGCCATCAACACTTACCAAAGGTGTTGCAAATGTTCTACCCAGCTGGAACTGAACACTGCAATGTCGTCCAGGTAGGCGACACTGAAATCTTCCAGCCCAGAGATCACCTGGTTGACCAACCTCTGAAAGGTGGCAGGGGCATTCTTCAACCCAAAAGGCATCTCCCAAAACTGGAAGTGCCCCTCTGGGGTTGAAAATGCTGACCTCACCTTGGCCCCCTTGGTTAAGGCAAAGTGCCAGTACCCAGATGTCTGATCAAACGCGCTGAGGAACTTGGCAGCTCCCTACCGATCAAAGAACTCATCAGCTCTGGGGAAGGGGTACGCGTCAGTCCTGGTGATGGCGTGGAGCCCATGTTAGTCCACACAGAACCGAAGTTCAGAAATGGCACCGGGTGCAGCAGCCTTTGGGACCAGGACCACTGGGCTGGCGCAAGGACTGTTGGAGGGCTTTATAATCCCTAACACCAACATCTTACAGACTTCCTCTTTGCTGCTGGCCTTGACCCGGTCAGTCAACCTGTAAATCTTGTGTTTCACAGGAGGTCTGTCACAAGTATCCATGGGTACACCAGTGAGTAACACCTGGAGTCAGAGAGAACAGCGTGGCGGACTGTCCCAACAACTGGTGATAGTCACTCTGCTGCTCTGGGGTCAGTGTAGGGGAGAGTATCACATCTTCCACTGACCCATCGTGCTCCTTGGTATACAGGAGGTCTGTGAGATGTTCACTCTCCTCTTCTACCCAATCATTTGCCACCAAGAGCATGCTCACTTCGGACCTCTCAAAGTGAGGCTTGAGGCGGTTCACATGGAGGACCCTCAAAGGCTTCCTGGGAGTCTGCAAATTCACCAGGTAGGTGACATTACTTTTGTGTTCCACCACCTCAAAAGGCCCAGTCCACTAGTCCTGCAAGGCACAAGGGTTGACTGGGGCCAAGACCCACTCTTTCTGGCAAGGCTAAAACTCTTCATAACAACAAAAGAGCGAAAAAGAGGGAAGATAAGGGGCAGCACGAGGAGAAACCTCTTTATTTAAAAGAACCCTTACTCAGCAACCTAGTTGGTGACATGCTTCATCATTGGGTTCCCATCAGAGAGACCGATTGTCCCCCTGGTGTGCCATGACGCCTGTATTATAGCGGAGTGGGTTTCTCATTGGGATGGTGTTAGTGTAAGGGTAGTGCAGATTAAAAGATAACTGGTTTTATTCCAAAGCAATTTTAATGGTGATAAACCAGTGATTGTTTAAAAGAAGTGAGATGGAGGTGAGCTGGCTGGTTAGGTTAACCAGGGTAGTCCGATATAATAAATAAAGTGAAAATTGGTCTACTTGTTTCTGCTTATGGATGCAATTTCAGCTAAGCAGTATGAGTATGAGTATGAAAAAGGCTTTATTTCGATAAAAACATATCTTAAAAGCATGAACATAAAACGATACTTTAACATCATAAAAAGATTCATTTTTCCATCAACATGAGCACCGGGGTGCCGACATCTTACGATTTTCCTTAAAAAGTGAACAATTTACATCATAAATAAGACACAAAGTAGGAAAATAAGAGCTACTTGCACATAAAGATAAAATGACAAATTAAATATTATCTTTTAGCCTTTTTGATCTAATAGACCAAGCCCATCTCAAAAACTTTGACAATCCGCATACGTACAATAATCGAGTATCAGATTTGAGAATGCGCAACACTACAGAATGATCTCTAGTACCCAATTCTCTACATAGCGATTGAAGCCAGCAGTTCCTCAGTGTTTTATATGCCGGACATGCGAACAGGATGTGTGCCATTGATTCTATTCTAGACTCACAGTTGGGGCAAAAAGGAGATGTTTGAAAAGGGACTTTCCAACTAAGCATTCTTCAGGACCAGAAACCCCACGGCTGTATACACACGCTAAGGCGTATTCTAACGTGTGGGGGTTGCGTGAAAGGCAAAACTCATGGTTTTGACAATGCTGCATTGTGAGATTTCCAAAAGCTGTTGTACTCTGAAAGAGAGAGAACATACATGAAAAACACACAACTACTACGTGATATCTGTGATATTCCTCATCAAATGCAACAGAGGATTAGAGTGCTAAAACACCTCGTGCTTGAAGCCGTTTGGGTTCATTTGCAACCCAAAACATGTGTGACCTTAACTCAGGCAAATGTGTCACACAAACAGCCACTCCGTATAATTGTGTTGACGGAGGGGTCCAAAACACATGTGGCCTTAGCTCAGGCAAAGGTGTCACACAAACTGCTACTCCGTGTAATTGCGTAGACGGAGGGATCAAAATGACGGGTCATTACCAGTACGCATATGGCGCCATTCAAATGCAGCGTAATTGAAGCAATCGCTTATTTATAAATCAGTTGCTCATTGATAGTGCCCTGTAACAGCGCTGAACGCACATGCTGTAGAATGATAGGTTTAAAGGAATTGTAAAAGCATGGAGAACTTGGCGCTTACGTTAAGACATTATTGGCTTCACGTCATGGGTTCCAGGAGGGGGTAAAGCTACCTGTAGAAACTGCATGGAAATAGGATAAGGGTCAAAAGTAGCGTGTGCCTTGTAGCAGAGGTAGCCATCCACCCTACCAACCCAATTCACTTACTTTCTGAATGGTGCTCTCCCTCGCAAGACCTATCGGTAGCCTGCCGTGGACCCGAATGTTACTGATAGGTTTCAGGTGAAGAAATACCAATTCCCTGTCACCCTGACCCGGGCATGGGTCGACTGACGTAACTCGCTCCGGTCACGTGACAGAGAGCACTAGACCGATAACAAATGTTTAATGTAAGAGTGAAACATTATTAATCCGTTGTCCAGACAGTATGTGTTTTGTTGAACAAACTGGACCAAAACAGTTCATATCTGAGCCGGGGTAATCTTCTATCTCTAGGCCAGGGTAGGGTACTATCTCGCTCACACCAAAATGTAAATTCAGATTTGACAGTGTGTACATTAATTGTGCCCATAGATGTAAGTGGCTATCATCAGTAGTGGATAGGTGCCCATAGGTGTGTTTAGCCAGAACCCCTATCCTGTCATTGGCGCAGACACAGGGATGTAAAGATTGGGTATAGGCGGCAGTCATTAGGACTTGGCAATAGGCGCTGGGAGGCATGAGGTCTAGCCGGTGTAATAAAGAAGATCTAGAATGACTGTTTGGCCATCGATGTGTGTAGCCAGAGTCCCTTATTTATATTTGGCTCTGATCAGGGGATATATCGTTTGTGAATTAACACCAGTCAGTAGGCACACAAGAGCTTGGAAGCATGGAGTCTAACCCGTGTAATAAGAGGCAAGGTAGCAAAATGGTCTAACTGGTTGGGCCCAAGGGCGAGTTCATGAGACCAAGCTGTCACTGTTTCATCACTGTGCCCCACGGGATGTTGTCATTCAGTCCTTGCTTATGAGTGAACAAACAGTAGATCCAGTGTGGTTCCTTTTCAAACCGTTCTTGTTGTGTGTACAGGTGGTCCAGAATACGGCGGCCAGGTTAGTCCTTGATGCTCCAAATAGGTCCCCGTCCCGCCCTCTCCTGCATAAACTCCATTGGCTGCCCATCCGCCAGAGAATTGAGTTTAAAATCTGTTGTACAATTCACAGATGTCTCTGTGGATCTGGTCCAAAATATTTGGCTGAACTAGTTCAGCCTTATACTCCGACTCGCTCCTTGCGATCTAGCAATCTATCATTGCTGCAGATCCCACGGATTAAGAAGGCAAAACAAGGAGGTCGTGCTTTGTCTTATAAGGGCCCCACTCTCTGGAACACTCTGCCCCTAACTTTAAGACAAATCATCTATCTTCATGCCTTTAAGAGATCTTTAAAAACTCATTTGTTTCCTGCTGTGTAAGATCTAGGGCGCCTAGGACTATGGCTTTATGATCTGGCATCTTGGTAGAACCTAAAGCGCGGAGATACCTGTTGGGGTCGGCTCCGGCGCTATATAAGCAACAAATAAACATAAATAAATACACACCTAGTTTCAATTGCTCGATGATTGTCCAGCTATAATCATTTGTAGTATGCCCTGCTTGTAGGAAATGATCAGTGAGCTTTGTGATATTTTTCTTACACCGGATATAGCTGCGATGTTCGCATATTCGCTGTTTTATTTTACGCAAAGTCATGCCAACGTACAGCTTTCCCTCCTCCACCACTAGTTGTTTTGTTGGGTCTCTCAAATGGCAGACGCTGCAAGCTCCACACGGGAAATGACCCTTTACCGGGGGGAGGCCCCAGGCATTTAGGACCGACTGATTGCCATCCCTACCCGCGATTTTGGGGCGAGGGTGAACAATGGAATCCTTAATGCTCCTAGCTCGTTTGTAGGAGAAGAGGGGTTTCTCCCACTTGTGGTTGTTGCTCTTGAGGATTCTCCAGCGCTTCTTAATGGATATGCTGACAGCGTTAGAAGCTACGTTGAATGTTGTTACGCATGTGAGAGGCATCTCCACTGCTAATTTGGGGGTGTCTTCTAGGAGGGCTTCTCTCTGTTGGTTCCTGGCCCTCTTACAGCTTTTTTAAAGCATTTTTCTGGGTACCCTCGCTTCTGGAGTTTGTTGGTAAGATCCTTGGCCTGTGTCCCGAAGTCCTGTAGTTCACTGCAGTTCCGTCTAAGGCGTAGGTATTGGCCATAAGGAAGATTCTCCCGCAGTGGGCGTGGGTAAAAACTCGAGAAATGTAGCAGGTTGTTTTTGGCTGTGGGTTTGTGGTGCTTTAAAGTCTGAAGGTGGCTACCAGCCTTCTAGATAACCACGTAGAGGAATACCATCTCATCCTCGTTATACGTGTATGTGAATCGCAGGTTGGGGTCACACGTGTTGATCCAGCTAAAGAAAGCTTGAAGGGTTTCCTCAGTCCCTTGCCAGACGATGAAAATATCATCTATGTACCTTTTCCCAAAGGATACATAGGGCGCATAGGGGTTCTGTGACGAGAGAATATGTCTACACTCGAAATCGTACACATACAACCCGGCAACGCTCGGGCGAAAGTGCTGCCCATCGAAGTGCCTGTGGATTGTAGGAAGAGTTCTCCTTTGTATTCAAAAAAGTTTTTCTTCAGTGAGAGGGTGGCACACTTGACCACAAACTCCTTAGGTGTGATGAAATCCCATTGTGCTCTTTCCAATGCGTCTCTGATGACCTTGATGGTGTCGTCTTGTGGAATACAGGTGTAGAGACTCTCAATGTCTAGCGAAACCAGAAACGTGGGTTCTCCTGGGAATTCCATTTCATGTAGTAAGGCTAGGAGGCTCTTTTTTTAAAAAACTTTTATTGATTGAATTTGCAGTAGAGATACAAAGAATCGGTTGCAACAGCCATAGGGGAAACATAGCTTAACTAATCAGAAAACATAGCAATGACAAATTTGGATACACAAATATAGCTGGTCATGCACACAAGAGGCAGGGAAGCAAAACAGGGTATCATACAATTGCCTTTACATGATGCACTAAGAGAGAACAAAAGGATAAACAATGTCAGGGATTTTTTCAATACAGTGGATCACAATGATGGTTCAGGCAAGAGAAGTCTGGCCAGTAAGTGTTGTGGATGTAAGAGCTGGTATAGGCAGCCTTCAGGGCGTAGCGTCATCTGCAGTGGGATGTTCAAGTAAATATGTCTGCAGTGGGCCCAAAATATCCAGAGGGCGAGAGGAGCAGGGGAGAAGTGCTGCATATGTGTTGAGTTGAGTTTGCCATAATATTACATCTGATAGCCATTCCTTAAGTTTGAGAGCACGCCCCCTACCCCAACGACAGGCAATGCGCCTCCTAGCAATGACAAGATAAAAGGACACAAAGCGCCGATGTTTAGCAGGGAGTTGCTCAGTATAACCTAAGAGCGCCAGCATTGGAGATCCCGGGAGAGGTTGGGAGACCATAGAGTCAAGAGCTGCAAGGACATCGTCCCAAAAAATGCAGACATCAGGGCAGTTCCAAGCAAGGTGTAGGAAATCAGCATGTTCCATTCTACATCTGTCGTAAGTGTGCGTGTCTCTCAAGCCGAATTTGTGGAGTGTAATAGCTGCGATGTATGAATCTGTAATGAATGATACGTAGCCTACTATTGGCTGATATCTTTTTAGTCTGTCCACAACAGTATAACTATTGTGCATCTGTGATGTCCTGGCCCAATTCTGCCGGCCACTTTGCACGTGCCGGGTATGCGGGGTAATCAATATTGCTATAGAGGCCATGATAGAGTGTGGATACTAGATGTGAAGCGGTAGGTGCACGTAGGACATTGTGTAGTGAGGTGAATGTTGCAGGTTCGGATGGATAGGTACCGAAGCTAGCTTGTATACCATGGTGAAGGCGGGCATAGTGGAAGGCGGGGAGTCTGGGCACAGTTGTTGGAGGGAACGAAATTTACTGTTACTGTAGAGGTCACCCCAGCACTCAAGGTTTTGTTTGCACGCTGTTTGTTTGAAAAGTCCTTCCTGCAATAAACATAAGTCAGGATGATATGTTAGCGGAAGGAGAGGGGAGTATAAACTAGGTGCATGCATGTGGCCTAAAATGTGGGACCAGGCCGAAATCGTGCAGTCTACAGAGGTTGGGCCGCTACCGCTGGGCAATGCGGGGGCTAGAATGATTCCGTCTAGAGGGATGAAGTCAGGGAGCCAATGCTCCGTGGCGACATGGGCAGTGTAAAGGGTTGGGTATAACCAAAAGTGGGCTAAATGAGCTTGAGCACAAAGATAGTAAAGTTCGAAATTGGGAATATCGAAACCACCATGAGAGTAAGGCCGCATCATCACATTCCATTGTATACGTAGTTGTTTTCCTCCCCATACATGGCAAATCAACTCCGACCGGAGGAGAGCGAAGAAGTGACGGCCAGGGTCGTACGGAATGTTCAAAAAAAGGTATAGAAATTTTGGGAGGATCACCATCTTTATAAGAGATGCGACCAGGACCGGCCATGGTCAGTGGGAGGGCAATCCACCGGGTAATGCAATTTGTAACATGTTCCACTGTGCAACCGTAGTTGACGCGCATCAATTCGTTCCGGTCCGATGTTACACGAATCCCTAAATACTTAAAATCATCCGCGCACCATACAAGCGCATAATCAGTTGTAAAGGGAACAACCGAGCTCGTCAGGGGGAATATCTGCAATTTGGACCGATTTATGTGTATCCCGGATAAGCCACCAAATCTGACAAACTCCAGCAGCAGAGTATTAAGGTTTTGTTGGGGATCTTTGAGATAAAGGGTCACATCATCCGCGTACAAGGAGTATCGGACGTAAGCGACAGCGCAGACCAATGTGATTGTGATGTTGTCTAACCCTTTCAGCAAGGGGTTCCATTATCAGGGCGAACAATAGGGGAGAGAGTGGACACCCCTGAAGTGAGCCACGGGACAAAGGGAAGGAGGGCGAAGTGTGTCTATTGATCAAAACTCTTGCAGTGGGTGAGGTGTACAAAAGCCTAATCCATGTGAGGAAGCCTATTGGAAACCTCATACATTGTAGAACTGTGAATAGGTAGTCCCACTCCACTGAATCAAAAGCCTTTGAGGCATCAAGGAACACAGCTATCAACTGCAATCGAGGGTCTACGTTCTGTAAGATGGAGAAAAGAGTCCTAAGATTGTGGGATGTGGCCCTGCCCAGAATAAACCCCGACTGATCGGGAAGGACTAATTTCTCCATGAGTAGCCGTAATCGATTCGCCAATAATTTAGCCAGAATTTTTGCATCAGTGTTAATTAATGAGAGCGGCCTATAGGACTCGCAGCGGTCTGCAGGTTTGACAGGTTTTAGTAGTGACATGATGAATGCCTCCCTCATGGTGCTAGGTAGGGTTAGTGTCTCATGAGCCTCAAGGAACACAGCTTTAATCACTGGGAGCAACTGATCCATGTACATTTTGTAAAAGTCAGCAGGCAGCCCATCTGAGCCTGGCGCCTTCCCTGATGTCATTTGCATTATGGCCTCCCGAAATTCATCATCCTTGAATGGGCTGCCAGAAACTCGCGCTGGGTATCCCACAACCACCCAAGGGTTATGTCACCATAAAAAGGGGAGAAATATGGGGGGGGGGGGGTCGTACGCTGCGAGCTATAGAGCTCCAAATAGTAGGTAGTGAATATCTTTAGAATATCTACACTGTCCCTGTAACCCACACCGCTATCATCCACAACATCCAGTATGTATTTCGGGAAGCGGGGCATCTTAATAATGTGCTCGAGTGCACAACCAGGTCTCTCACCCTCGCCGTAGCGACGCGCAAGGTAATATTTCCCTCTGAATCTCACTTCACGAGTCGCAGTGTCAGTGTACTCCGTGATTTAGTCACCCGCATGTCTGTTTCCAGCTGTTTGATATCACGCTCGAGACAAGTCAAATCCCTCCTAATGTCCCGGAGCACCCCAAAGCTTTTAGACATACAAAGACCCCTAATTGTAACCTTGAAGGCTTCCCAGAGCAAGCCGACACTGTCAACCGAGTCTTTATTCCTAAGAAAAAAATCTTCTCTCTCTTCCCGGAGGTCAGTTTGGAAAACAGTGTCCAAGAGTGCCTCTGGTACAAGCCTCCAGCACCGTGGAACGGGCACAGAATCCAGAAGTGCTAGTGTGAGGCGCACCGGGGCATGATCAGAATATGTATGAGCCATGTGAGTGACCATTTGAATCCATGGAGCAACCCCCCCGAAACCATAACCAATAATCCAATCTAGACCATGTAGCATGACCCGCTGTATAAAAAGTACCCTCTTTGGTTGCAGGGGGCACATGCCGCCAAGCATCAACGAGACCATGCTCTGTAACAACCCTGATAGAAGGTCCCACGTTTTTGTGTAGTGTTGTGAAAGAGGATTAGAACAGTACATAGAAGGACAAAGGACTGTGTTTAGATCCCCACCCCACATAACATGTGTAGATCCTATCTTGAGTATATGTCCCCAGAGTGTCGTGAAGTAGTCAGGGTCATCCAAATTAGGACCGTAGCTACAGACACGAGTGACAGACTGGGCCGCTAGGGTACCCCAGACAAGACAACTGCGACCTGAGAGATCGCTGTAAGTGCCTCCCAATCTGAATGGTGTGTTTTTCCTTATTAAAATAAGCGTGCCTCATGAATATGAGGAGTAGGATGAAAAAGCTCTCACGGAGGCCCTGCGGGAGCCAAAGCATGAGGCCCGCTTAGGGTCAAGGTGGGTCTCCTGGAGCATGGCAATTTGTATGCGGTGTCTGTCTAAGTATGATAAAATCTGGCAGCGTTTGCGAGGATCATGAAGGCCCCTGACATTCCACGTGAGGAAATTAATGTAGCAGGATCTAACTGTGACGTAAGTGCAGGGAAGGCAAAGCTGTAAAAGGGATCCGCTGACGCAATGTAACAAAGTGCCCCAAAGTGTAGTGTCGGTGATTATGAGTAGTGGAAAACCAGTGCATATGAGAGGTGTATAGCCAGCATCCGTTATCACTAGAGCATTCTAGTAAACAAAACAACATTTCATTGTCTCCAATAAGAAATAACAGTCCCACACCCACCCCCACCCACATCGTCACCCCAATCGTGCCAGGATCCTGTATCCCACCAAAATCCCAACCTAATAAAAGAGGCCAGTCCATTTTAACAGGACTAAGCTCAGGTAGCAAGACATACTCAAGAAAATGCAATACGAAAAGTAAGTTCTGCATAGGTGGAATTCCCATGTAGGGGGCACCAGATGGCAGCCATCCCTTCCCAAAGCCAATTCCCAAGATACTGCGATGCAGCCCTCAGTTACAACCCATAAAAAAGGGAGGGAGTGGCCTACGGGGGAAGGGCGCTCGACACCGTAGCAAGGTTCTACTCATGAATAAACTTCACATATCAGAAGCAGTTACAAAACACAAGACTATAAAGGAGAATTAAGAAGCATAGCCTATCTGGCACTTATCTGTCGCTGAGTGCAGTCCAAATGAGGTGACAGGGTCAAAGCTGCAAACGAAATTCTCAATGGCCCCATAGTGAAAGTAAGTCCATAGAGGTTGCTGTCACGTGGTTAACCCAAGTTCGCGGTGCGGAGACTGCCCATTCGCAAGTGAGATTGTTGCGTGTTTATCTAGGTTCCTGATCGATACTGCGACCTTATGCCCCTATTCGGCTATAAATCCATTTATTCCCTATATTGGCATAACCGTTCAAGTGCGATTTTCAGAAAAGTCATCTCTGGCCTCACACGAACAGAGCCACATTCCAGCATAGTTCTCTGCCACTTCCTTTGCAACCAATTAGTGCAATGACAGAGCAGAAGTCACTATCTGATATTCCTAGATTAACACTCCGAGTTCTTCAACAAGATAAAAACTCAGCAAACCTGGAAATCCCCGCTTGCTGTGTTTTGATTAGTAATGGAACTCTAATGAGCAACTAATAACTATCACTTCCTAGTGACATCTTTAATTGACGTCTTATGTCCAGCAAACTTGCGTCAAACCCGGCACCTGTCAGGTATAAATACCACCAACGTTGCCTTAAGCAATTGCTGTTGTGCAAGCTGTCGTGCTGTTGTATGCTGTCGTGCACCCTGTGTGCATCCCATAGCTGCTGCAGGCAGTACGCTGCTGCTGCTGTCCCTTGGTGGTGAAGCTACTGATACCATTATCGCTGCTAAAGCGCGAACGATGGTGCAGTACGCTTAGGAGCTGAACAGCCGTCCCTCTGCGAAGAGCCTAGCAGATTCCAGCTGCCGCGGACGCTGTCCCCCGCCTCCTCCTCCCGACGCGCTGAAGAAGAGCCGCTGCCTTTCTCCTGCAGAGAAATCCAGCTCCAGCGTTTCCGGTCTGCCCTCGCGGGTGACTGGGATATCGAGTGCCCCCTGAAGGAAATACCAGACTTCCATCATTCTATTCAGAGGTATGGTGTTGACTAAACCCTTAGATGAGAATTCTTGAAGCAAACCTTGGCAAAACCAACTTAACTTAAAGCTACTTACTTACTCCCCTTCCACGTGCTAGGCTTAGGTCAGGCACACTGGGGTAGGCTTAGTTAGAAGCACCAGTTGAGTATTTTAGCCTAATGTATATATGACTGTATATATGTTTTATTACTTTCAAACCATTGTATGGCTAAGAAACCATATCAATGCTTTTACAGTTCTATTTCGCAATCCTTATCTTACTGTACGTACTTTTTATAATAACAAGTCTTGCAATTGTGGCAATACATTTCTCTTGTACGAGAAGAAAGACTGTTCAATAAATGTTAACCTTTTATTGACAAACGCCCGTCTCTCTATTCTCTACATATCGTGAAAGTAAACTGCACTAAACTGACTGAGTGAAATACCTGTCTATTGTTTCACACGACCCTAGATATTGACTCTTGATCTGAGGCGCAAAGTTGTCATGTTGCACGGTTGTTGGAAAGCTGAATCCCTTCTTGTCTGTGCCAGGGAAGCTGATCACTTCCCATGCAGAAAAGAAAGTTTCCAGTGACCTCTGAGCTAGTTGGTAACACATCCAATTAAGTTTAGCATAGTCAGTGGAGGCCTGGAATATCCGCACTTCCACGTCGATACTACTGTTTATGTTATTCCAATGCGCAGGGCCTAGTGGGAAACTAGGAACTACACTACATGGCGCCCAAACGTCGACGTTAGAGTAACTCAGTCGTGCATATTTCACACAGACCCCTTTCTCCCGTAAATACCCCAATAGACGTCTGGAGTGGGTGAAAGGTTAAAATCCGCCCGACCTTAGTAGGAAGAGATTCCTATGTAAAGCTCTGGTTTATTCAACGTTGAAGGATACAGTGTTCCAAAATATTGTGCACCTAATCTTTGTCTCCTTGGAGACCTACTCTGCAAACCTTGCATTTTAACAATGCCAGGAGAAAATAACGGAACCACTGGGGCCGCAGTAAATGCGACTCAGCAGGATTCCGACGATATGGTACCGGGTGCAGTAATCATCCCGGCACATTTAAGAAGATCTATAACATTAAAACTTATAGAGAACGGACTGACACCTCAAGGTGGTACAGTAATTTTCGTGATAGAGGCTCACGAGTATCCGCAGACAGAGGTATTCTATTCATGGATAAACTTTCCAGCGGTAAACGCTATAACAAAAGAGTTTCACTATTACAAAATAGAGAAACCTCCGGAAGAGTACGCTCCTTTCGAGGAGATTGAAATTCCACTTAAATTTCAAGAGCACCTGCTCTGGTTTAATGGCGCCCTAAAACACAATGATCATATTACCAGGCTCGGTCCACTAGGTAGACCAGGAGCAACGTGGCCGGTTCTAGCCAGCTACACACCACATCCGGACATTGCAAAAATGTCAAAAGAAGATCTCTTAGTTAACATAGGAGAATTAACAAAAGCTTATAGAGAGTTAGTAAAATTATTTATTAAAAATAATTCAAACACTCCTAAAAAGAGCTGGGATGGAAATAAACAATCCACTCCCAAGGAAAAAGTTTTCCAGTCCAGAGGAAGGTCTCCTCGACGACGGGAAAGAACTCCGACTCGAGAACGCCAGTCTCCCCAGCGGGAGCCCTCTGAGAAAAGATATAACCTTAGAATTAGGGATAATCTGAAAAAAACCTGATAAATATCAAAGCATTGATACACGTCCCTCTCGATCTTTTCCACAGAATTCGGAAAGAAGAGGACGGTCAGACCCAGGAGAGCACACCAAGTCCAAAGACAAGGAACCTGCTCAAAATAAAAAATCTCAATTTCCTAAAAAGAAGGTAGCCAGTATTAGAGTAATCAACCATGCCGAGAATACTGAGGACACTGTTGAAAAACGGGGAGTGGGCATTGACAATATTGGACAGTGCAACAGAAATCAGTATAGCGCGCAAGATCTTGATGAGTCATCTGGAGACAGTGGACACGAATGAATACATTCAGGTTGAAACTACCGACACCAGACTTAGCGAGCCCCATAAAATATACGAAATAACATTGCGTATAGAGGGTGATTAGACTAGGAAAATGAGAGGTCTATTTTGGGATAAGCTCTCAAAAGGCTATGATATTCTGTTAGCTGAAAAAGATTGGCCCCCAGAGTTTGTCAGGGAGTGCCCTCGTGGCGAAGAAGTGATTATGCCTGCCTTCTCGAATCACATTCCGATTCACAAAAAATATACATATGCAAGGAAATGGGCAGTGGCCCAGGCACCTGCATTATATAAAAATCATGTAGGATGGGATGAGGATTCACCTCCTCACAAAATCCAACTAAAAAGTGAACCAACTGCCCAACGGCAGTATCCCATAAAGCAAGAAGCTAAAAAACAAGTCAGGGAGATCTTAGATCAACTTGAATACCAGGGGGTGATTGAAACATGCACCTCTCAAATGAACAATCCTTTGTTTCCTGTCTCCAAGCCAGACAATTCATATCGTCTAGTTTTGGACTACAGACATCTTAATACATGTTGCAAAACTTTTGCAGTACAAAACTCGCATAGTGCAGCCCTAATGAATAACATAGTTAGGAAAAAATATAAAACGACATTAGACATATCTAATGGTTTCTTTTGTCAAAACATTGCACCAGAAAGCAGATATTTGACCGCTTTCTCTGCATTTGGGTCGCAGAAAAAATTCTGTCGACTCCCACAGGGGTTCAAGAACAGCCCAGGACTATTCTCAGCCAGGGTAACAGAGTTACTACAAATTTATGATGATGAGGCATTATCTTACGTAGATGATATCTATCTCACAGACGACGACTTGGATACTCACTTGAAAAGAGTGAACACCATTATACTTGGGTTCGCAGCAGAGGGTTACAAATTCAACTTTAAAAAGTCTCGAATTGCCCCTCTGACAGTACTATTTTTAGGGTAAGAATTATCAAGTGAAGGGAAAAGCCTAGCGGACAACTTCTTAGAGAAGTGCGCTGTACTCCAAGCTCCAAAAACGCTGAAGAATTTACAATCCATTCTAGGTTTTCTGAATTTCGGAAGAACTTACATTCTAAATTACGCAGAGAGGGTTAAACCTCTCTACGAACTAATTAAACCTGATCTTAAACAAATCAATTGGACTCAAAAACACACAGAAATTTTGAGATCACTGCAAACAGACATGTTAGCAAAAACTAAATTAGATACACGTGACAACACGATCGATCTTGTAATCCGAGTCATCCCAGGAAGATGCGGATTCACGTACCTGACCTCTAATGAGGGAGAAAAGGTACCAATTTCAATTAAATCTCACTTGTACACACAAGCAGAAAAAACATTCAGTCACACAGAAAGAACTGTGAAAGCAGTGCAAATCGCATTAGCAAATGAACGAGAACTAGCACACGGCAAACGGATTAATATCCTTACAGCGGAATCCGCCTTCGAAGCGCTATTCAGCCCAGTAAACCTGCCTACAGTGTCACTGGATCCGAAATGGATACAGTGTATAGATTCTCTAGGAGCGGAAGACGTGAAATACTATTTTGCCCCGCAGTTCGAAGAACTGAATGATTTAGAATATGAAGAAGAATATCCTCTGCCAATCGAAATCCTGCCTCTCCCACAATACGCATGTATAATCTATACAGATAGCTTTGTACAGCATTTCAACGTAGAGAGAAAATCCTACGATGCAGCATGTGCGATCATTAAAGGTCGTTGGCTGTGCGGTAAATTCAGACCGAAAGTTACAAAAACTGAATCTGTAAGAAACTGTTCGGTTCAGAGAACTGAAATCAGATCTTTAAAGATGGCGCTCGAAAATGCAGAACGTGAATTCCCGACACTTATCGTGTGCGATTCTCATTTTGCGTCAACTCTTACAATAACAAACTGCAGAGTTGGATCGAAAACGACTACAAAGATGACACAGGTGCCACAATAAAGCATAAATTGCTCTGGAAACAGGTAGCTCTTTTACACAAAGAACTACAAAAGACTCACGTGATTCACGCACAGAGTCTTCAACGTGATGGCGTTCACGTTGCAGGGAATTCATTGGCTAATACAACCACAGCGGAAGCAACTAACCCGGCTTCCGTAGCCACAAAAAAGCGTACAGATAAATACATAGACGGGGAAACCATGCTGGCAGTAAAAACGACCGTAAAAGGCGACTGTGCAGCGCTACCCGTAAACTATCCACTCAATTATGCATACATAATCGATGCAAACTCCGTTCCTTTTGCTCGAATCCCTGGAGTGGGGGACAGAGTAATTCCAAACAGGAGCAGGAGGGGCTTCCTCTTACTGGAAGCACACATGGGGTTGGGTCTGAGACACCAAACAATCAAGGTTTCTCTGAAAGAATTACAATCAGAGTACTGGTGGCCAGGAATGAGTATAGATATTCAATGTTTTGCTCAAAATTGTGAAAACTGCAACAGAGATCGCAGTAATGAACAGGCCAGTGTAGTTTCAGGATCCCTTCTAGACAGCATAAGGCGGTCTATCTGCGCAATCAAAGAAGAGAAGCGCGTCCCATTGTATACAGTTAAGGCTAAACACACTTAAAAAATTAGGCCTCCGGCGCTCGGCTGACGCTAGAACGGTTATAAAAGATTTGCGAGTCCATATCGGCATATACGCAATTACCACGTTCCATTCTGACCAGGGTCCTGCTTTTAGCTCTCGAGCTTATAAGGAGGCCATGGCTAGCATGGGAATTGGGTTGCGGTATTCTTGTCCGTCGCACCCCGAAGGGAACAGTGTGGTAGAAAGAAAAAACCGTGACATAAAGCAATCTATAACAGCAAAGGTATTAGGTTCAGGCGCTGGGTGGGTCAAACATTTAATAAGTGTCCAGACTAGTCTTAACAACATGCCAAGAAATTCTCTAAAAGGTTTCAGCCCATACGAACTATTGTTCGGAATTAGAATGCGTATTCAGGACCTCGATAGTCAGATGTCAGTGGTACAAGAAAAAACAACAAACTTTGACATCAAAGATCGTTTGGCTGTTTTACAGGAACTGAACGAAACAAGAAAATCCTTAAGCAACATAAAGTTAAAGCAACAGCCAAGTACCACTGACAAGGCACCACCAGCAACAGCCCCAGCAAGGCCTGTCTGGATTCCAAAGATTGGGGAATCTAGTCAGAGAAAAGATCGCGGTTAAGAAGGAATTTGGGCCTTCTTACAGAAAAGCAGTACCTTGGCAGTCACCGGAACAAGATCAGTTGTGCTACCGCCCCTTGCTGGTAAAAAGGAGAACAGAGTCGTGTCCATCGACCTGGTAAAACCACAAGCATGTGGCCGATAATCAACAGTAGGCCCAGTGGGCTCCCAAGAAACAACAGAATACCCAAACTTGCAACAATCCAAGAGGTTCAAACTGAAAGACTCATCACATTCGATCAGCCTGCAGTGCACAATGAAGGACTATGCAATAATGCCATGGAACTCGTGCCTCTTGAAACACAGATTGAAACAGTTCGTCAAGAAACAACACCAGTCTACACTAATGTGGCATCAGAAAGTGCTACCGAGAGACAGATTGAAAGAACAATCCCATCAATTGACAGAACTGCCTCTGGTTATTTCATCAACTTCGACAACTTCTCTGAAGATCAAAACGACCCCGAAGTGACGCCAGAAACAAAAAAGTATTCGAAAGAAAATACAACAGGACTCCTTCAACAAATCAAAGAATTATATCTGGATTCACCGTTGATTGAGCATTGGATTATTTCAGGGGTATTCATACTCCTACTATGCCTAGTTTTAGTTTTAATTTTAGGAAAGTTTATTACAATTGAATGGACACAGCAAGTCAGAACATCAACCTAGTCCTGAAACCACACAGATCATCCCACGTGAAGAAAAGAGAACTGTCAACAGTAAATGTCACAGCAATTCCAATACCTGGTGGGGTAGTATGGGAGAAAACAGACTATGAGATATATGGTCCGGTTGAAATCCTGAAGTATCCTCATCAACTGAAGGTTTCCTTAAGTGACTTTGTAAAACCTAGTACATTCTCTGATGATTGGGACTTTAACAGTATTAATGACATGATGTCTGATTTAGTAATGTCAGCTAGATTCACAGATCATGATTATTTACAAGGTTCATCTAGTTATGAGCAGTTATTCTGTTACACACACTATGGTGATCATTACTTGCATAAATCTGCACAGCCTAGAAATGTTTTTATGTATAATCAATGGGAACATTGTGCTACACCACCTAAAAGCAGTTCTAAAGCATTTTTTTAAAAATTCAAATACTTCTCAGGGTTTAACACCAGTGATGCAGAAACGTTTTATTACAAACTGTTAGATAAAACAGGAATGAAAACAATGCTGACAAATTCTAAATTGATATATTCAGAAGCATTTTATGACAAAATGATGACATTTGGTTTTGATTATTGGAAAAATAATATTGAAACGAAAACAATTTGGGGTACAAAAGATTGGCAGGTGCAAGGCATTGAAGCACTATTTAGAACCTGCATGATACCAGAACAAATGTTGTTTTTAAATGACACAATACACCAAACATCTTGTCTTGGCCTAGCTAAGATAAAAGACCTTAAAACACCGTCTATACCAAAGCCAATACCTGAAAATGCAACTGCAGATATTGAGTTAGACGTGTCACAAATTTTACATTTCAACAGAACACATCCTGATTGGAAAAAGTGGTTAATCTGGCCTACAGACACAAACAGCTGTCAAGATAGATTCCTGAATAAAACACAGGGGTTAAAAATGACCAGATTAGACTCGAGATACTCCCAGGGACAACATCCAGGGATTATAACAACATACAGTGTAGGGAAGCTCTGCCTTGAATGGCTAACATCATCCACACTGGCTGAAATTAAGCAACACTTGTCTTTACTAAAAGATGGTGCTGATTTGCGCGATTTCATTCTTGGACCACGCAAACAGCGTCAAAAGCGTTTCATAGCGACCAGTATCTATGCTGCTTACAACGAGGCTTGGAAAGTCACACAAATTGAAACAGCTGAAAAAATACGAGAAATTGATCGTATTAATTTGGAGAAATCACTTTCTGTAGTAGACAATGGGTTAATGACTCTGTCTTCCAGAATATATTCGTTGGACAATATTGTATCCTCTGCCTTTGATGTGATAGACAGAGACTTGCTAATGTTACAACATGGCCAGTCGCAATTACGTTCTATTATAGAATTAGGCTGGACGCTGCAAAATCTTCGTTCAGGCTATGTGCCTTGGCGTTTAATCAACACAACGTCATTATTTTCCATTTTTAACCTTACTGATAAACAGATCAGTTTGGCACAGAAAGGAGCAGACTATACAATCCTGAGCATCGAAAAACTTGAGAGATTACCATTGACAATGTCAGAGAGTCCTGTCATTGAATGGATAACAACTTTCCAATTTAAAAAGTGCCTTGAATACATACCTGCTGGCCAGTATGAACAATTGGGTAAAGGATATGTAAAATCTGAATGGAAATTACCATACACACATTCTTGCTATAGTGACAGCGACAAAAATGTATTTCTTAGTGGTGAGAACTGTAAACATTCACTAAGCGGTATACTTTTGTGTCAGGGTATTAATATACACGGAGCATGTGATGGAAATTCTAACAACCTTTCATGCCACCAGCTAGTCACACCTGCAACTCAGATAGAACCCTTCTTTATGCAACTTTCAAAGGGGAGTTACATTCTTAGAACGGATCACAGATGTTGTGGCCTTGTGCCAGGGAAAAGTTATCTAGTAAGAGTAACATCCATGGTCAAATGCTGTATGCAAGCATTGTTCCCGAGTGGGCCTGCAGACACAGTGACTCCCATCTGGCCTCGTCTGAATCTCTATTCTATACGAATTGATACATTAAGCAAAATGAAATCTGTACTTTTACAGACAACAGTGCCTATAACGTCATCAAAAGAGACGTATGATCTTCTAGTTGCAAGGACAGCTACTGAAGTTCATGACCTTTTATCAACAAATTGCCCCGTGCATTTCGTACAAATGCTCGACCAACTCCTTAACATGTCTAGTGCAACAAGCATCCCAGGCATATTTAAGACGGTCTTTACGGGACTGCTAACACCTTTTCAGGCAATTTTGGGAATCGTTCCTAATTTTGTACACTCTGTTTTTGGCGGCATACCATTATTTTTGGGACTCGTCGCAGGGATTTTATTTTTGACCCTCCTGCTTCGTTATGGCAAGCCGAAACTCAGACATAGCTCCCATGGGAATGTAAGAGACAATCCTAGCAATGCACTACCGGGACAGGATAACTAACGTCCTTGGATTGGCCAGGCTGAGAGATCTAAACATGACCTGGTTCCTTTCATTCAGACCTATATGGCAGAACTGTATCTTACCGGTACTACGATGTATGCTATGCGGAGATGAGTGCGTGTTGGACATCTGTCTTTCACTTTCATCAGCAGTACCAATGGACGTCGATACTTTGCTCAGTCCAATAACGGCTCACGCATTGTGTTGTCCCCAGCGGCTACCAATCCTGATGACGGCATTCGTTTAGACTCCTGTACTACGACTAGGTGGTAACAGTGGAGCAAGCGACAAAAGCAGCATCACCCAGGTACGACCTTCTGTGAGCATTGCTGATCCTGCCTACGATGACAGCAATCATTCTCACACCTGCCAAGTTACAGCGCTATCTAATTTGGTTGAACTGTCACCTGATTTTGTAGACCAATTCTTTGAGAGCCTGTCTGATACGATGTTCTCACCCATACAGAAACAATTACTTTTGAGAAGCTTTCCGACTCGCAGCGTTCCCATGAACTCTGAATTCGGCCTTCAGTTTTGATCAACAAAAACTGCAAAAAGCTTTGGAACTCTATTTCCCCGTTCAAGCATTAATTCTTTTGAATTGGACATTTTTTTTAATATTCACCTTTTTCTTTTTTGGCACGAAAAATTCTTTGCTTAACGTAAAAACTATTCTTAGAGAACAGAAGCTTCACACTTCTATTTCTAAAACACATCTAGAGACATAACAACCTTACATCAGCCTCTAGCACATGTTATTACAATGCATTTATATGTGATGATTTATCTCGCCCTTCTTCTGTCAGAGATACTTTATGTGTAATTCTTTTGCATAATCGTTCATTGATTTCGTATGCAATAATTTTTTGAATGATTCTATGCTTCAAAAAACGTACAGTACCTAAATTTCATGTATTACAGATACGCCTATTTCGAATGCATATATGTATTTTGGGGTGGGCATTGTTACACATGCATCTAATTGCTCTAGTTTTAGTAATTTGATGGACATGAATACGTGGAGTGGGTATTGCGTGTTTATCTAGGTTCCTGATCGATACTGCGACCTTATGCCCCTATTCGGCTATAAATCCGTTTATTCCCTATATTGGCATAACCGTTCAAGTGCGATTTTCAGAAAAGTCATCTCTGGCCTCACACGAACAGAGCCACATTCCAGCATAGTTCTCTGCCACTTCCTTTGCAACCAATTAGTGCAATGACAGAGCAGAAGTCACTATCTGATATTCCTAGATTAACACTCCGAGTTCTTCAACAAGATAAAAACTCAGCAAACCTGGAAATCCCCGCTTGCTGTGTTTTGATTAGTAATGGAACTCTAATGAGCAACTGATAACTATCACTTCCTAGTGACATCTTTAATTGACGTCTTATGTCCAGCAAACTTGCGTCAAACCCGGCACCTGTCAGGTATAAATACCACCAACTTTGCCTTAAGCAATTGCTGTTGTGCAAGCTGTCGTGCTGTTGTATGCTGTCGTGCACCCTGTGTGCATCCCATAGCTGCTGCAGTCAGTACGCTGCTGCTGCTGTCCCTTGGTGGTGAAGCTACTGATACCATTATCGCTGCTAAAGCGCGAACGATGGTGCAGTACGCTTAGGAGCTGAACAGCCGTCCCTCTGCGAAGAGCCTAGCAGATTCCAGCTGCCGCGGACGCTGTCCCCCGCCTCCTCATCCCGACGCGCTGAAGAAGAGCCGCTGCCTTTCTCCTGCAGAGAAATCCAGCTCCAGCGTTTCCGGTCTGCCCTCGCGGGTGACTGGGATATCGAGTGCCCCCTGAAGGAAATACCAGACTTCCATCATTCTATTCAGAGGTATGGTGTTGACTAAACCCTTAGATGAGAATTCTTGAAGCAAACCTTGGCAAAACCAACTTAACTTAAAGCTACTTACTTACTCCCCTTCCACGTGTTAGGCTTAGGTCAGGCACACTGGGGTAGGCTTAGTTAGAAGCACCAGTTGAGTATTTTAGCCTAATGTATATATGACTGTATATATGTTTTATTACTTTTAAACCATTGTATGGCTAAGAAACCATATCAATGGTTTTACAGTTCTATTTCGCAATCCTTATCTTACTGTACGTACTTTTTATAATAACAATTGTGGCAATACATTTCTCTTGTACGAGAAGAAAGACTGTTCAATAAATGTTAACCTTTTATTGACAAACGCCCGTCTCTCTAT
This sequence comes from Lissotriton vulgaris, assembly GCF_964263255.1. Classification (NCBI taxonomy): domain Eukaryota; kingdom Metazoa; phylum Chordata; class Amphibia; order Caudata; family Salamandridae; genus Lissotriton; species Lissotriton vulgaris. Next base: position 870,361,666 of record NC_141699.1, read on the forward strand.
TCTCTACATATAGTGAAAGTAAACTGCACTAAACTGACTGAGTGAAATACCTGTCTATTGTTTCACACGACCCTAGAGATTGACTCTTGATCTGAGGAGCAAAGTTGTCATGTTGCACGGTTGTTGGAAAGCTGAATCCCTTCTTGTCTGTGCCAGGGAAGCTGATCACTTCCCATGCAGAGAAGAAAGTTTCCAGTGACCTCTGAGCTAGTTGGTAACACACCCAATTAAGTTTAGCATAGTCAGTGGAGGCCTGGAATATCCGCAGTTCCACGTCGATACTACTGTTTATGTTATTCCAATGCGCAGGGCCTAGTGGGAAACTAGGAACTACACTACAAGATGCAGAGCCATTGGGGTCCCCACAAATCGTTGGGCAATGAAGATGGACTAGAGTTGCGATCAGGACGTGGAGAGCGCCATGTAATGGTTTTCAGGAAGTCCTCAGCTTGTTGTGGATTAGTGCAGAAGACGTATTTGTCTTTGTATGTGAAACGAAGCTTTGCAGGGTAGAGTAGAGCATATTCCAATTGGGCTTTGCGGAGTTTGTTTGACAGGGTGAAATCAGGGTAGATCGTGAAGGCGTTCCCCTCACGTGCTTTTTGGAGTGCAACATCACGGTCACAGTAGTTTAGCAGGCGCGCAATTATGGGCCATGGGGTTTCTCCAGGGGGCGGTCTTGGGCCCAGAGAGCGATGCGCGTGTACCACCACCAAGTGTGATGAGAACGAGTCCGCGCCAAAGGAGCCTTTAAGGAGACGTTCGACATAGTCCTCCCTGCGTCCGGTGTTTGTACTCTCCGGAATGCCTAAAATGCGAACATTACTGCGGTGCTTCTGGCATCGATGTCCTCATTTTTAGCCGCAATTACCCCCAGCAACTTGTCCATTTGTGCCACCTGCGCTTGCATTTGAGAAGTAACGTATTCATTGTCGGATATATGCCTTTCAGCCTCCTTTAACTGTCCGTCGTGTTTGTCTACTTTTTGTACAAGAAAATCCAAGCTGGTATTCATAGTGTCCATTTTGCCGGACAGGTCAGTTACGCTGTGTTGTACAGCAAGGAGTATGGACTTAACGTTGTTGTCAATGACCTGTAATGAGGATTGTGATTGTTACATATTAGCAGGAGCTGGGTCAGCAGAATTCGATTTCGTCGCCGCCTTTTTTTGGGTATCAAATGTTAGGCATGGTTGACGACCGTCAAGCTTCCCCATCGCACCGTGCAGCAAGAGACAGACAGGCCTCTTTGTACCTTGAAAAAGTAGATGTCGCCTGGTTGGAGAGCACAGCCGGAAGGAGAGAGTGCGCAGTGGTGCAAAAAGGGGGGTAAGTGGGCAATGAAGGCAGTGTGGCAAAGCATGCAGCAAGAGAGGGCCAAAGTCCCAGAGCAGGTCAGCACAGGATTGCAGAGAGGTCTGTAATCGGCTCTCGTCGCACACAAGCAGGTCAAACTGAGCTCATCTGTGGTGATAAGTGGATCATGAGAAGGATAGGAGCAGCATGGGGCAACAAAAACGCATGGCGGCAAGTAGGTCAGCAGACTGAAGATGACAGGCCAGCAGGGACGCTTCACATGTAAAAAAAGGGTGGCTTATCCCCAGCAAGTAGAGAATTCATGCATTGGTGAGATAGCAGGCAGGCGCAAGATGGTATGGTGCTCACGCCACCAGGAAAGCTGTAAAAAGGGCTGTAATCCAGGGCGGGGGAGGGGGGGACTCCCATCCCCGATTCTTTCGCAGCAATGTCCCAAGATCCGAAAAATGCCCGCAGGCTCTAAAGCTGATGGGACGCCCGGGGGCGCGCACCCAGGCCGCGGGTCTGTGAGGGTGCGATGATAATGGTGGGGGGTCCGTAAATCCAGGATAAATTTCTTTTTTTTTTAATCGCAGGGCCGCACCGCACGTTGCTCTGCAACTCCGGGGGGAGATGAAGATAGGTTTGGGCCCGAAGGTGCGTGACAGGGCCGTGAGGGTCAGAGGGTGGTGCCGGGGCTCACCGCACGCCGCAGATGCGGGACGACACCGCAAAACCCACAACCGCTCCCGCAGCCGAATCCCACGCCGCAGAGCTCCGTCCCCAGACCCCAGCAGGGGACAATCAGCGAAGGTCTGGTGACGTGCGGCAAGGTTCCAGGGCTGTGAGGGCACAAAGGAAGGTGGCGTAGGCTCACCTTAGTCGGAGCTCGAATCAAGGCGTCTGCAGGCACTGGACCGCGCCGCAATGGGGCAGACTGTGATTTTACCCACGGCTGGATCCTACACTGCAGGACGTTGTTTTCGCTGGTCAGGAACACAAAAAATCAGGAGGCCAGCAGACAACAGTGATGTAGAATCACCGATCAGGGCCCAGCAGGGGCCTAATGCCACGTGTGAGGCCGCAGGCTCAGGTAGTCAAGGCCACCGGACAGCCCTCCAGCAGGAGCAATCAGGACAGTCCCCACAACAGTAAGCCTCCCCTAACTGGGACAGCAAGAGGAGAGGAGCGTCAGCCTTTTGACCACCAGAAGCAGAGGCAGCAGCGAGTAACCAGAAGGCACCAAATCACATCTAGCTAGAGTAGAAGGCAGGATAAATGTCGGATGTTTGTGCCAAGCTTCCAGAGCCTCACAGGTGTGCGTCCATCTTGGACATGCGCCACCTAGTGCCCCAAGGCTAGGAGGCTCTTGGTATCCTTAAGGTAGGTGCTGGTAGCTTGGATTAAAGGTTTGAGGAAAAAATCGCAGTACTTCGACAGAGGTTCAGCCTGACACAATAGGCCGTCCTGGCGGTGGCATTTTGTTTTTATGCATTTTGGGCAGGGTATAGAAGTACATTTACTTGTGGTCAGGAAATCTGCCTCATGTTTCGTGATGCGCCCGTTGCTTTCCGCTTGATCCACCAGTTCCTTTATCGTTGTTTAGAGTTGTAGAGAGGGATCGTTGCCAAGGCGAGTATAGTTAACCTGGTTGTTCAGGAGGCGCCTGCATTCCTTATTGTAGGCTAAAACTCTACCTGGCTTGGTTCCATGCTCGCCTGAGCGAGTTTCCTGAAGTGTGAAGTTTGGTTCCTGAAGGCCAGCATGTAGCTAAATACATCCTGGGGAGTTTTCCTGGGACATCTGCCAGCCTTCCTTGACCAAACTGAGAGGTCCTCTCACATGGTGCCCATACATAGGGACTCGGACTGAACCCTAATGACTTCTGTGGTACCTCCCTGTATGCAAAGAGAAGGCATAGTAATAGGACGTCCTACTTACGCCTCATGGGTTCTGTTAGACCCTTGATCATTCCCTTTAAGGGTTGGTTGAATTTCTCCACCATATCATTACCTTATGGATGGTAAGAAGTGGTGAACTTGTAGGTTACATCAGACTCCTCCCACAGGGATGTCATCCATTTTGATATGAAATTGGTCCCACGGTCGAATACCACCTCTCTGGGGAGCCCACACAAGGTAAGTTTGGCAAGACCTGCAATGTGCATCCCACTGCCTTTGCATTTGGGGCCAAAAGAAGTGGGTGACAATCCTGTCAAAGGTCTTGTACTGCCGAAAATGTCCTGCCAAAGGCATGTCATGAGCCAGACCCAGTAGGAAGGTCCTAAAGTGCAGGAGTACCACCACAAAAGGGCTAACCCAGGCTCAGCGACCTCAGGCTAGCTATATAGGAGATCATTCTCCCAGTAAATCCAATGTGATCCAGACTGATCACCAGCTGCCTGGTTTGCAGCCTGCTGCCGGAAACCCTCTAAAGAAGGCCATTCCCTTTGCTCCCTGTAGAATTCTTGCCTGGTGGGACCACATTCTTGCTGCCAATGGGTCAGCTCAGATAAGTCCCCCAGTTCAGCTACCTGCTCCCTTGTAGGTACCGGGGCATCCCCCTCAAGGTCTGCCTACTCCAGGACAATGGGAACCTCAGGGGTTGATTTCCAGCGCCCCCTGCCCTTTCTCATGGCAGGAACCTGGGCCACTGTTTCAGGCTCCAGGTCCTTCTGATCACCCTTACCGGCTACTATTGACCGAGTGGTCACGCATGCCCACTCTGGTAACCCAAGCATCTTCAAGTGAGACCTGAGCTCAAAATCCTTCCACATGGACTGCTCCAGGTCGTTACCTAGCAGAAAATCTACAGGCATGGTAGGGCTCAAAACCACCTCAACAGTCCTGAGATCCTCCATTCAAAGGGAACCTATTCCACCATCCACTCTGAGTTGCCACAGCAACTACTTGGTGGAATGCCCCGGGGACTACTTGCTCCTCAGAGACCAGGTGACACCAGACTAAGGTCACACTGGCTCCAGTATCTCTGAGAGCCTTTACCCTTCTCCCATTGATGGTCACACAGGCACTGAATTTCTTAGTGTTAGCAGACTGGCTTCCTGGGTCCATTGCACTTTCCCTTAGTGAGACAAAGTTCATTTCTTCTCGATCCTAACCCCCTGTGGGTATTCCTTTTCCCCAAGCGCTACAATAGCCCACACCTTGGACTGCCCACCGGTGGATGGCTTTACCCTCTTGGGACACCTGGGGTCTCCCTTCAAGTGGCCCACCTGCTCACAGGCATATCACTTGTGGGGCCGGTCTCTGCAGGCTTTCCTGAAGGGACCGCTTATTTCTTATCTCCTGGGGAATGGGAACCTTCACCCTGGGTATTTGTTTGGGGCCCTTTAGAGAACTCCTGTGCTTTACCCTTGTCCCTCCCACTCTTCTGCTGGGGACCCTGCCCACCGTAGGTGGGGTCTCGCCCATACACCTTCTTGTGGACCCTGGTACTCACCTAGCGGTCCGCCTCCATAGCAAGCTTTCTGGGGTCAGTCAGCTTACTATCAGTTAAGTGTGCAAAACAGACTAGCCAAGTGCTCCCACACAATCAAATTGTACAGACCCTGAAAATCTGCTACATTACTGCTCTTCACCCAACTATCCAGTGCCCTGCAGAAAGAATCCACAAATTGCAGCCATGTCTGGGAATCAGTTTTCTTACTAGACGTAAATTGATCCTGGTATATATCAGGTGGGAGACCATAGCTAGTGAAAAGAGCCTCCTTCATGTCAGTGTAGGTGAGGTTGTACCCTTTACCCAAAGTCGACAAAGTGTCCCTCCTCTCTTCTGAGAAATTAGACCACAATCCTGCCCGCACTACTCACTGGTGAGGGTCTCAATGCGCTGGGGGTGGGGGGGTGCTGCTACTGCTCGAACAACCAGGTCTTGAGAAGTCTCCTGAAGGTCAGCAGGTCCTGGCTCTGCCGCAGGTTGATTGGGAGGGTGTTCCATGTCTTGGCGGCGAGGTGGGAGAAAGATCTGCCACCACTGGTCGCTCTTTGGATGCAGAGGAAGGTGGCGAGGCCGAGGTCAGCTGAGCGAAGCTGGCGGTTCGGGGTCGTTTGTTGAGATATGCCGGTCTGGTGTTGTAGAGTGCTTTTCAAGCGTGGGTGAGGAGCTTGAAGGTGATCCTCTTGTTGATGGGGAGCCAGTGCAGGACTCTCAGGTGGGGTGTGATGTGGCTGTGGCCGGGGATGTCGAGGATGAGGTGTGCAGAGGCGTCCATTACTACCCCCGCAGAGGCGTTCTGTATACATTGTAGTCGTTTCTGGAGTTTGGCCGAGGTTCCCAAGTAGATGTCGTCGCCGGAGTCCAGTCTGCTGCTGACGAGGGCCTTCTGGTTCCAGTGGGGACCCATCTGTAGATCTTGCGGAGCATGCAGAGGGTGTTGAAGCAGGAGGAGGAAACGGTGTTGACTTGCTGGGTCATTGACAGCGATGAGTCTAGGATGAACCCCAGGTTGCGTGCATGGTTGGTGGGTGTCAGTGCAGCTCCCAGCATGGACGGCCACCAGGAGTCGTCCCAGGTGGAGGGGGTGGAGCCGAGGATGAGGACCTCCGTCTTGTCAGAGTTCAGTTTCAGGCGGCTGTTCTTCATCCATTTGGTGACAGCCTTCATTCCTTCGTGGAGGTTGGTTTTGGCGGTGGTGCGGGCCTTGGTGAGGGAGAGGATCAGTTGGGTGTTGTCAGCATATGAGATGATGAGGTCGTGTGATCGGGCTATGTGGGTGAGCGGTGCCATGTAGACATTGAAGAGTGTTGGGCTGAGGGATGATCCTTGAGGTACACTGCAGATTATCATGGTGTCTTTAGATTGGAATGGAGGGAGGCGGACACTCTGGGTTCTGCAGGTGAGGAAGGAGGTGGTCCAGTCCAGGGCTTTGTCATGGATCCCTGCGTTGTGGAGGCGCAAGCGTAGGGTGTGGTGGCAGATGGTGTTGAAAACGGCCAAAAGGTCCAGAAGGATGAGGGCCGCGGTTTCTCCATTGTCCAGCAGAGTCCTGATGTCATCGGTGGCAGTGATGAGGGCAGTTTTGGTGCTGTGATTGCTGCGAAATCCGAATTGGGACGGGTCCAGGATGTTGTTCTCCTCGAGGAAGAGGGTCAGTTGCCTGTTGACAATCTTCTCGATGACTTTCACCAGGAATGGGAGAAGGGAGATGAGCTGGAAGTTCTTGAGGTCCTTAGAGTCTGCCTTGGGTTTCTTGAGTAATGCGATGATATCGGCGTGCTTCCAGCTCTCCGGGAAGGTGGCAGTATCGAAGGAGTTGTTGATCTTGCAGAGATGGGGTGCGATGTTGGAACTTGCTTTGTTGAAGATGTGGTGGGGGCAGGGGTCTGATGGTGAGCCGGAGTGGATGGTGTTCCTTATTTTGATGGTGTCTTCATCATTGACGTGGGTCCAGGAGAGCAGGGGGTTGATGTGGCTGGGGAGTGGTGAGTCTGAGGTGTCTGTGGCTGTGGGAGGGGGGCCTGGTTGTTGAAGCTGTTTTGGATGTCTGCGATCTTGCTGTGTAAGACGGTGGCTAGGGAGAAGGAGAGGACTTGCGATGGCAGGATGTCGTTGGAGTCAGAGCTGGGATTGGAGAGTTCCTTCACTATGTTGAAGAACTCTTTGCTGTTGTGTGCGTTGTTGTCGATGCGTTCCTTGAAGGATGTCCTTTTGGCGGTTCGGATGAGTTGCCGGTGTCTGGGGATGGCGCTCTTGTGGGCTGCTTTGCTGTCCGGTGTCTGTTCGTGGTGTCAATTCTTCTCAAGCCTTCGGAAGGTCTGCTTGGATGCCTGGAGGTCGGCGGTGAACCAGAGGGCTTTTCTGTGGGTGCATCTGTTTGAGGGTAACTTGATCGGGTGAGAGTGTTGGCGTAGTTGTCGATCCATTGCCTGAGGTTATGGGCGAGGGTGGAGATTAGCTGGTCTTCGGTGATTTTGCTCCAGCTGCGGCGGGGAGGACTGTTGTGTGTGGTGGTGTGTGGTGGGTTTCTCAAAGGTGAATTGGATGCAGTGGTGGTCGGTCCAGTGAAGTTCGGTGGTGTGGCTGAAGGTGACGTGGTTGCTGGTGGAGAAGATAGGGTCTAGCGTGTGTCCGGCGGAGTGGGTGGGAGTCGTGATGAGCTGTTTGAGTCCGAGGTTGTCGAGGTTGTCGAGCAGGGTGGTGGAGTTGCTGTTGTTGGTGTTCTCGAGGTGGAAGTTCAGGTCTCCGAGGAGGATGTAGTCTGTGGATGCAAGGGCGTGCGTGCTGACGAAGTTGGCAATGGAGTTGCTGAACTGTGGCCGGGGTCCGGGGGTCTGTAGACAGGGTTCCTCCGAGGGTGGTGTTGGGGTCGATGTGGATCTGGAAGTGCAGGTGTTCCACGGCGCTGAGAGTGTTGTTGGTGCTGGTTGAGATTCTGAGGGTGTTCCTGTGGACGATGGCGATTTCTCCTCCTGCCACGTTACTGTGGTCCCTGCGGGTGATCTTGTAGCCGCCTGGGATGGCTATGGCGATGTCAGGTGCCTAGGAGGGGTTCATCCAGGTCTCCGTCAGGAAGGCGACATCCGGGGAGGATGAGTCGAGTAGGTCTCAGAGTTTGATGGCTTGCTTGCGGGAGGAGCGGTTATTAGTTGTGAGAGCCGGTCTCTCCGTATTGTGACAATACGGAGAGACCGGCTCTACACGCAGCAACATTTCCCCCGTGACTTCAAAATACGAAGCTGGGGTGAGGATTAATATTTATCTACCAACGTGACGAATACAACTAATGATCCTACTAAACATTTGGATCCTAACTTAATTCATCCTGGTCGCTTCTGGGGCTATATACTCTAAACCATCAATATGAAGCGTGATTAACAGACACAAACCCGGGTGCTCAAAGAAACTATTAACCCAGCCACGTGAGGCTGGGTCGGAATTATAACCAGCCAAAAGGCATATAACCTACCAATATCGAACATCAGCCCTGATGAAGTCGTGGGTACCTGCCCATTCGACGAAGCACGTGTTGGCTGGACTTGGAGAAAGCCTTAAGGATTAAATGAACCATATATCTAATTTCAATCTGATTTGACTTTGTGAATTTAATTGTGACATTGTGTTCCTGTGGATACTTTAAGTTGGTGTTATAGGACTTAGTAAACATTTAGGATCTACGGATCATATGTGGGCAAGGATGATGACCCATACCTAGGCACCCAACAACTAAGATAGTGAGTCGAATACTGATATTGCCGTTATTTGGTAAAGCGCCATAACCACTCAGAATAATCATCCCCGTTTTCTCTATGCATCCACCATAATGCTTAGGGGCGAACCGGCTGGGAGGTGAAGCAGTGTGATCCCACATTTGTTTCTAGTGCATGGGTTTTGCCTCTGTGAAATAAAAAATGCAAGGATAATGTCTGTATTATCCTATTAGTGTCAAAGTTGCGCTACAGTGATTAGATGACAGCATGGATAGTGTTTGCGTGAAAGGATCACTACCTGGCTAATGACATCAGCAACATATTGAAGGTTTTTAAATAGTGTAAAGGATCAACATTATTTTTAATAGAAATAAATAACATAAATTGGGAACTGAATGTACCATGATGCAAAGGAGAAAACTTTTCTGGGTTATGATGTAGTGTCTGGTCATATGCTTTTCCCTGCCCAAACTGTTTTTTATGAGAGTACGGTCTGGGTTCGGAGAGTAAGCTCAGGGTGTGGAGAGTGTGGACCGGGTGTGGAAATTCAGGCTCAAGTGCGGACGTGAAGTTAGGAGTCGGAAGTGCCTTCTGTGAATGCCACAAGTAGTAGGTTTAGGATTCTGTCTCAGATTAGTTCTGGGAATCGGCCCTCTAGTGAATAAGTAGCAAAACAGTACCTCCCCTGGCGATGAGCCTGTGGAATGGCTCAGATCAGCAAATCCTGCAGAACAGAACGGTTGAAGTGCCCTTCTCACCGGACCTTGTTGTCCAGGCAGTAGTGCTTTGTGAACATATGGACGAATGCTCATGTAGTATGCTGGCAAATGTCCAGAACTGGCACACTACACACCAGCAAAGCAGTAGCAGCCTTTACCCTGGGGGAATGATCGCACAAGCCTACGTGAGGCACCTTCTTAGCCAACCCACAGTAGATCTTAATGGATAACACAATTCATTAAGATATGCTGCTCTTTTGCACCTCTTTGCCCTTTTTGGCTCCAGAGAAACAGAAAAAAGTTGGTTGTCTAGTTGGTGATCTATTGTCTGATCTATATAGAAACTAAGGGCCCTTTTAATGTCTAGGTGGCAGAGCACTACCAATATTTACAAAGAACTGTAAACATAGGTTTGCATCAAATTGGTGAGTCTTTTCCTTATTTCTCCTCGTTATTTCCTTTTGCATGTATGCTGCATCTTCCTTAACCTGGATGGTAAAATCCTGGGAAAGGTATTGTCCAACAGAATGATCGGGTTCTACCAAACCTCGTAAACTAGAATCAGAGTGGGTTTGTTCTGCGCCATAGTACTGTCCCAAAATTGAGAAGGCTATTTTTATATTCTTTTTTTTTTTATTTAAAAGACCTTTATTAACAGCAAAGCCATTGTCGTCACTTAAGCACTTACAGACTTACATTGCATGGTAACTACATATCGCAATAACATTGTAGCCAAAAGATGTACACAGCCATAGCAACCGGCATCCCGGGAGCCCGGCGGCGAGATGAAGTGGCACCAGCCCAGTATAACCGATAGTGATACCCCCCTGGAGGTAGTGTGAGGTGCAGCACAACAGCTGGCTATCCCCTGATGAAAACTTGTTAGCAAGGTCTTATGTTGAGGAAAAGGACAAAGAAAACTACCCAAACTCCCATCACAACTCCCCCCTACCTCCTGTGAGTGTATCTGTGGAATTTCTACATACTCCGAATCGTGGCTATTTTTATATTCTTAGTAGCATCAGCAGTGACTCCATCAGGCTGGACACAGCCTTCACAGACATGGAGAAAGTCTTGTACTCCGTGGAGTGAAATTCCCTCTGGGTGTTCCTGCAGAAAATGTAGGCAAAACATCATTAAATGGGTTCAGATTTTCTATGCAGACCTGGTGCCGGAGTTAAAACAGGTGGTTGGTGCACCGTGGGATGCATCTGTCTCTTCCCGCTGACAGAAAGGTAAGTAGGCATGTTACCACTTATGGTGATCCTCGGCTCGAATAGCACACTTTAATCCCTTGGGATAAGTGTGTATGGGGACCTGCAAGATGTACTCCAGGATAACCTTGGATGGGTATGGATGTCTGCAAAGATCACTACAGACTTCTGGGCAGGCTGCCATTGTTTGTCATGGACTGTGTCAAAATGGTATGGCTGCCCAGATTTGTATACTTCTTTGCAAGGTACCCCCTGTAACTTAACCAAATTGTTTTCCAACACCTCCCCATTACTTTTGGAATTAATATGGGGGGCAAGCAGGAGAAGAGTGTCTTTAGACACTGTGTACCTTCCTATGGATAGGGGTGGAATCAGAGTCACTGAAAGCATGATTTAGCACCGAACCTCATTCAAGCTCATAAATCTGCAGAGATTATTGATCTCTGTAAACAACTGCAAATATATGCTTGATACAAAGTGTAAAACCCTGGTCATGTCCAGTGTGCTGTAGCTGTGCACTATAACTGTCACAGATACCTACATTGGAGGCCTGGTGTGCTGCCATAAGCACCAGAGGTTTCCTTATGGGTACTGACTGGGGCCAGGAAGGGCTGAGGCACTGGTGTCAGCATTAGTCCTGATCCAGGGGTGAATTAAGGGAACATGGCTGGAGCTGAAGGTGAACCCACTGAAGACAAGCAAGCAGGGGCCACTCTTGGCTCCCTGGGGCCTTAAGGCATGCCTGAGGGAGCAGTTAGCCCCAAAGATGGTGTGCATGGCCTTGTTGAACTCATTGAATTGGCCGGTAGTTGCTCTAGTTTTGGGGAAGCATGGGGAGCACACAGCCACCAACTCTGCAGGTGGAGTGCAGGAGCAGTGCCTAGAAATAAAAAGCTTTCTAGGAGTAACACTGACTTCTTATTGGTCTTAACGAACTTCGATGACGACGGCTTGGAGCTGGATGACAATTGTCCACAGGATGGGCTCAAAGACTGGACCCAAGATATCCCTAGGGATCGGGATAAGGATCGGCACAGAGCCTTCATTTTCTGCGCAGCCTGGAACTTCACTGCCTGCTTGGAACTCACTTTCAAATGCATGACTTGCAGCTGGCGCAGGCCTTGGGGTGGTGGTCTGACTCCAGGCAAAGCAAGTGTGAGTCAGAGACAGACTGTCGCGTTCTAATCTAGGACCCTGATCGATACTGTGACCTTATGCCCCTATACGGCTATAAATCCATTTATTCCCTATATTGGCATAACCGATCAAATACAATATTCAGAAACTCGTCTCTGGCCTCACACGAACAGAGCCACATTTCAGAATCGCTTCCTCTGCAACTTCCTTTGCAGCTCATTAGTGCAAATGACATAGCAGAAGTTACTATTTTTTTTTTAATTTGTTTTTATTGCAGAATTAGAGACCACAGAATACAAAGGCTCAACCAGTCCACTCGTAATGTCCCCCCGTTCAATCATAAAAAAACAACAAAAAAAACGTATACCATACACAGCCATTCAGCCCGCATCCCGGAGGCCGGGCGGCGTAGTACCCTAAATAGTAGGAAGGCATCACGGTGAGTGTCCCTTTGGGACAATGGTCGAAAGATCATTTTACGTATCTGCATTTTACCCCCCCACCCACAACAAATAACATCGTCAGCCATCCCACAGATGCAGGTCAGTGCTACTAGCCGCTTCCGGACCCGCCCCGCGCACTGTAGGGCCCACCATACCTGGCCCGCGCCCCTTTACCACCTCCCGCTCATCGCCCACGCCCCACAGGCCCTTCTCAGCTCAGAGTCACCATCGCGGTCAACCAACCTCCTGGCTTCCGGCCCACCCCGAACTCCCACTAAACAACCCCCCAGTGTCCCCTCCCCGGCAACTGCTAATGGTGTGTGTCCCGTCCTTAAGTGTAGTATGGATCCCGCTACAATGTCAATGACAACTCTGAGTTAGTACGCCTCGCAGTGTCCACTGGTCCCATTCACTCAGTCCTCATCTTCTACTAAAGAGTCACGCAAGGCTTGCACCACCAATTCCCACGCACGCGCTGCATCCAAGGCTTTCTCATTACCAAGCTTGACAGCCTGTTTCATTCGGAGCACACTCTCACAATCAGACCACCGCAGCAATTCATTCTTCCACCTCCTCACTGACGGCCCGCTCCTGGACTTCCAATGCCATGAGATCTCTCTTTGTGCCAGTATCAGACCCAAGTCAATAAATTTGCTCGTCACCTTAGTGTGTTTGGTGTGCGGGAACCAGAGCAACAGACATGCCGCCATGTCGAAGTCCACCTCCCTGTCGGTCACATCGTTTAGGAGGTCCCCCACCTCTGCCCAGTAGGCCTCCAAATGCGGACAACCCCAAAACAAATGATCCATGTCCGCTTCCGGAGACGAACACCTCGGGCACCGTGCGTCCTGCACCTGGAAGTACCACCGTATTTTTTCCGGAGTCAGATAGGCCCTATGTAGCACAAAGAAATGCACCTGTTGGAAATGCGCATTCCTCGTGCCTTTCCTTGTGCGCCGTATAATGTGGCTCCACACCGTGTCTGGAATGGGCCTGCCCACACTCTCCTCCCATTTAGCTTTGAGCCCCTGGAGCGGTTCCAGTCCCTCGTGCAACATCCTGTTATGGAGGCAGGTCACAGCCTTAAAGGTGCCCGCTGCCATCACCACATACTGGCACGCCATAGTTGTGTCCAGTTCTATGAGCCCTCCCTTCCAGTGCTTCTGTATAGCCGCTACCACCGCCGCATGCAAGAGGAACCCCCCGTCAGACAGCCCGAACTGTTCCTGAAGCACTCCGAAGGGCACCAAAGTCCCATCGACATACAGGTCTCCCACCACCTGAAGTCCCGCCTCCTCCCATTCCAGCAAAGGGGACCAATCGCCCCCGTGTGGTAGGGCCGTCAGCATGCCAATCGGAATTTCCGGCGCATAAGGCCGAGTCGCCCTCGCTCTCCTAAGACTCCTCTGCCAGCACAGCCTGAGCGTCCGTTCCTCCATAGTGAGGCCCCGCAGCTCCAGCCTCTGCTGCATAATGATATAAGACAGCACATGGCGTTGTATCCCCAGCTCTCGGTCACCCTCCGGTCCCCTAAACACCCGGGCCACATGTTGCGTGAGAACCTGGAGTTGCGCCGCCAAGTAATACAGTTCAAAATCAGGAACAGCCATCCCCCCCTCAATCTTGGGGCGTAGCAACGTACTCAGAGCCACTCTACGGCGGCCATGTCCCCACAGGAAACCAATAATCATCGTCCTCAGGTCCCTAAAGATCCTCTGAGGAATCCAAATGGGTAACGTCCGGAAGTAGTACAGGAGGCGGGGGAGCGCCACCATTTTCAAGAGAGCAATCCTACCCAGGACCGTCAGCGGGAGGGTCGACCAAAAGGACATACTGCCCCTCAGCGCCCGAACGCACCGACCAATATTGCCTTCTAATAGGTCCCTGGTCACATGGCAGATACGGACTCCCAGATAAGTGAAGCAAGATGGCTCCCAGACTACTCCTAAGTCACGAGCAGGGCAGGGCGACTCCGCTCTCAGCGGGAACACACAGGTCTTCGCCCAGTTGACCTTAAGGCCCGACAACTGGCCAAACTCCGATAACAGGTCCATCGCTCCTTCCAGGGCCTGCTCCGTATCGTCTAAGTACAGCAACAGGTCGTCCGCATATAGCGAGATGTGATGTAGCCGCCCGCCGCTATTTATCCCCACGTATCTGTCACCCGACCTAGCGTGGACCGCCAAAGGTTCCATCGCCAGAGCGAACAGGAGGGGGGAAAGGGAGCACCCCTGTCTCGTGCCCCTACCCACCGGGTATGCCGCAGACACCAAACCACCCAAACGTACCCGCGCCGTCGCTGAGGAGTACAAGACCTTCGTCCACCGGCGGAACCCATCACCTATGCCAAACCTCTCCAGCACTCCATCCAGAAAGACCCATTCCAAACTATCGAATGCCTTCTCTATGTCCACGGATAAGACCGCTTGGGTCCCATCCTCGTCCAAAATGGCGTCCATTATCCCAACCAGGCGACGGATATTCAACGCCGTGCTCCTCGTGGGGATAAACCCCGCCTGATCCCTGTGTACCAGGCCCGTCATGTGTGGGGCCAGCCTGGCGGCCAGAATCCGGCTGAGGATTTTGTAGTCCACCGTCAACATGGACAACGGGCGATAGGACCTCACATCTGTTGCATCCCTGCCGGGCTTTAGGAGCGGCACAATCAAAGCCTCCCTCATGGACCCAGGCAAACCCCCTGACTCATAAGCCTCCGTGTACACCACCAGCAGTCTGGGCGCCAAGCTGTCTACAAACCGCTGGTAGAATTCTATTGGTAACCCGTCCACCCCGGGTGTTTTATTCCGAGCCATATTTTTAATGGCCGCCCGTATTTCAGTAAGCGTGATCGGACCGCCCAACTCTTTCGCGTCCTCCTCGTCAAGGTCGGAAGCTGCCTCGCCTCTAGGTACTCCGCAATTTCCTGAGCCTTCACTCCCAACTGACTCTGGTACAATTCCTCATAATACACACGAAAGCACTCCAACACCGCCGCCTGAGAATATACCGTCTCCCCCAGTGCGTTGTTAATGCTAAGGACCGGGCAGCCCCTAAGTTCAGGGTTAGCGAGTCTGGCCAAGAGCGTGCCCACCTTATCTCGTTCAGCATGTGCTCTGATGGCGTATTGCCTGTAGTCGTAACACCTCAACTGTTCCGTTTCGGTGGCGACCACCTTCTTCGCTTCCAACAACCGGGCCTGTAAGTCTGGCCTGGCCGGCCTGCGCCGCTCCAAGTCTCTCAGATTCTCCTCCGCTTTCGCAAGTGCATTCAACACAGTCGTACGAGCATTCGAAAACCGACCCAGACATACCCCTCTCACCACCACTTTCATCGCATCCCATTCAGTGGACCTACACGTGGCCGTACCCTCGTTCTCGCCGAAGTAATTATCGATGCCCTGTTGGATAGCGTCACTAAACACTGAGTCCTCCAGCGTGTCTGGCCGGAGCCGCCATGTTGGAATCGCTGAGCGCTCCCGCTGCCACTGGATATGTACCAATAGGGGATTATGATCCGAAATGGTTCTAGCCAAGTATTCTGTGTGTGAAATCAATGGGGCCAGGGACCCGCCACAGAGCATTGAGTCTATCCTCACATGTAGTGCATGGAGAGCTGAGTAAAAGGAATAGTCCCTGGTGTCCCTGTGCTGTTCCCGCCACACATCCAGCAACCCCCACCTGTCCTGCCAGTCCTTCCTGTGCATGGCCAACTTACGTACCGGGGAATCAACAAGGGGGGGGG
The DNA here is from genome assembly GCF_964263255.1 of Lissotriton vulgaris. Lineage (NCBI taxonomy): Eukaryota > Metazoa > Chordata > Amphibia > Caudata > Salamandridae > Lissotriton > Lissotriton vulgaris. Next base: position 870,377,381 of record NC_141699.1, read on the forward strand.
GGTGAGACCTATCCAAAACCACATCCGTAATCGAGTTAAAATCCCCCCCTAGTACCACCGGGCCCGCTAGGAAAGAGGCCAAGGACCCGGAAAAGCCATCGAAGAATCGGGCCTGATCAGTATTTGGCGCATACACACAACAGAGAACCACATCCCTACCATACAACCTCCCCTCCACCGCCACAAACTTGCCATCAGGGTCCACCACTTGGTTCAGCACCTGGAACGGTATCCCTGCTCTCACCCAAATCAGTACCCCCCTGGCATATGCTGAGTAAGTGGTGCCGAACACCTGGCCCGCCATCTTTTTTGCAACGCAGCACACTCCTTTTTTGTCAGATGGGCCTTTTGTAGCATAGCAATCTGGACCCCCCTTCGCACCAGATATGCGTGCACCTTGTGGCGCTTGACCATGGTTCGTAGCCCCCGGACATTCCACGTTAGGCATTTTAAGCTAGGTAACGTCCCCATACCAGCAGCGATCAGTCCAGGTCAAACAACGCCAGTTCACATCCCCCCCAAAGCAGTTGCCCCCCCCGAAACAAACTCTGAACAGAAAAACACCCCAAACCCCACTCCCCAGGACAGAGCCTACAAACCCAGTGTCAGCCCCGATCCAAACCTCAAACCAACCACACATTCTCCTAACCTGTGGTCTCCACCACAGAAGGCCTTAAGGGCCCTAGGAGGGTGAGTTATCGCCGACCCCAGCTAGCGGAGCCCACACCCCGCGCTCCCATCCCGTCCTGCCTACGTGGCACCCTATCCGGCAACCCACCCATCACCAACAGGATACCGCCCTACCATCAGTTCTTGTCCAAGTCCCAACACAGCCTCAACCGTGAAATATCCCATCAGAAGTCTGGGGGGTCACCACCGGCCCCTTCGAGCTTTCCGCTTCCGAAAGGTCCTCTCCTGTCCTGCTGCCTTCTCCGCCAGAGTCCGTCTCCACCAGTTCACTTTCCTGCTGCGACCCCGTGATGGCCGCCGTCGCTGCGAGTGCATCTCTCTTTTCCGCAGCCATTTGAGCCTCCCGTTTCTCCCGCTGGCTCCTATTGCGGGACCGGATGCGTTGCGATTGTCTGATCTGAGGCTGTTTAGGCCGATCTCGCCTCCTTTTGTGCGACCTATCCGTCCCCGCTCTGTACGACTCCAGCCACTGCCATGCCTCGTCCGGAGTCTGAAAGAAGTGCGTGGACTCATCCAGGATGACCCGCAGCTTGGCCGGGAAGAGCAAGGAGTATTGAATGCCCTCTTCTCGCAGCTCCTTCTTCACCGCCAGGAATGATGCTCTGTTTTTTTGGACCGCCTGGGTGTAGTCCGGGAAGATTGTAACCCTGCTGTTCTCCACCTCAAACGGGCCCGACATCCGAGCCCTCTGGATGAGGAGGTCCCGGTCCTTATAATGGAGGAGCCGCACCACCATCGGTCGGGGGGGCGGCCAAGCCCTGGCGGGCGAGCAGGCACCCTATGGGCTCGTTCCAGGGTAAAGAAAGGAGTAAGCCCCTCCGGCGCCACCACAGTTCGAAACCAGTCCTCCATGTAGGCCACCGCATCCTCCCCCTCAATTCGTTCCGGCAGGCCTACGACCCGCACGTTGTTCCTCCTTTTGCGGCCTTCGGCATCCTCCGCACGTCGTTCCAGCGAGTCCAACCGGGCCAGGATGTCCGTGATCTTATGCTCCGCGGTCACTACCGACGGTTTCAGGTCTAATAGCAGCTGATCATGGTCCTTGACCCTATCCGCCAGCTTCGCATGGTCCGCTCGCAATAGCCCCAGCCCCGTGGCTACTTGCGCAATGTCCAGTTGCAACGCCTCCTTGGTCGAGGTAATTGCATCTAGTATGGCATCCAGGCGTCGATTCAGTCGCTGCTCCTGGTCCAACTCCGTCGGGGGGGTCTCGCCCTCCTGGGACGGCGCTGCTAGGTCCCCCTATCCGCGCTCCACGGCCACCCGCCCTCCCGTAGCCGCCATCTTAGGGTACTGCGTCACAGGCCAGGAAACCCGTCCAGTCCCGGCACTCGTGGGTCGGCACAAACTTCCCAATATTGAACAGGATCAAGTGCCACCGCCGATGCCCGTTCCAGTTCCAAGGGCCAAGTGGGTGAGCACTGTCCGACCTGCCCCCTCGTGAGCCTGGAGGAGGAAGGGAAAAGGGAGGGATAGCGGCCAGCAAGTGTCCTCAAAGTCCGAGCGGGGTCGGGTTCCCTGTCCCCCGATCTTCAGGACTGTCGCCACAGTCCCTACCGCTTCGATCTCTCGGCTGCAGAGCCTTCCACCAGTCGGCGCCAAGTCAGCTCAATGTCGATGTCCGGAGCTGCCCGACCGCTCCGCCGCCATTTTCTTCTCACTCTCGGTGACATCTCAGCCGTCGCCCAACTGGGTCTCCTCGGGGCCAGCAGTCCCCCGGCAACTCTCTATCAACGCCCAGTGGTCCCCCTACACTTCGTAGGGCAGGAGTGTCGACCACGGGTCGCCCAGGGTGCAGAAATCAGGAGAATTAGCGGGATTCCGCGCGGAGCTGCGAGCTCACGCCTCCATCCCGATCGGCGTCTAAGCCACGCCCCTATAGCAGAAGTTACTATCTAAGATTCCTAGATTAACACTCCGAGTTCTTCAACAAGATAAAAACTCAGCAACCTGGGAAAGCGCCGCTTGCTATGTTTTGATTAGTAATAGAACTCTAATGAGCACTGATAGACGATCACTTCATTGTGACATCTTTATTGACGTCTTATGTCCAAAAACTTACGTCAAACAAGGCACCTTTCAGGTATAAATATTACAAACGTTGCCTTAAGCAAACGCTGCTGCTGTCACGCTGAAGCTATCGCTGTCAAGCTAATGCTGATACTATCGCTACTGCTATCGCTCCTAAAGAGCGAACGATGGTGTGGTGAACACAGGAGCTGACAGCCGTCCCCTGCAAAAGCCCAGCAGATGCAAGCTGCCCGCGGACGCTGCCCCTCCTCCTCCTCCTCAACGCGCTGAGAGAGACGCTGTCTTTTCTCCTGCAGAGAAATCCTGCTCCGGCGTTTCCAGCCTACTCTTGCGAGTGACTGGGATATCGAGTTCCCTGAAGGAGATACCAGACCTCCTACATTCTATTGCAGAGGTATGGTGTTGACTAAACCCTTAGAGAGAATTCTTGAAGCAAACCTTGGCAAAACCAACTTAACTTAAAGCTACTTACTCCCCTCCCAAGTATTAGGCTTAGGTCGGGTACACTGGGGTAGGCGTAGTTAGAAGCACCAGTTGAGTATGTTAGCCTAATGTATATATGAATGTATATATGTTTTATTCATTTTAAACCATTGTATGGCTAAGAAACCATATCAAGGCTTTTACAGTATTATTTTGCAATACTCATCTTACTGAACGTACTTTTTATAATAACAAGTCTTGCAATTGTGGCAATTCATTTCTCTTGTATGAGAAGAAAGTCTGTTCAATAAATAATACCTTTTATTGAAAACGGCCGTCTCTCTATTCTCTACATATTGTGAAAGTAATCTGCACAACAACTGACTGAGTAAAATAACTGTCTATTGTTTCACACGACTCTAGAGATTGACTCTTATCTGAGGAGCAAAGTTGTCATGTTGCACGGTTGTTCGAAAACTGAATCCCTTCTTGTCTGTACCAGAGAAGCTGATCACTTCCTATTCAGTCAAGAAAGTTTCCAGTGACCTCTGAGCTAGTTGGTAACAAACCCAATTAAGTTTAGCATAGTCAGTAGAGGCCTGGAAGATCCGCACTTCTACGTCGATACTACTGTTTATGTTATTCCAATGTGCAGGGCCTATTGGGAAAATAGGAACTACACTACACGACATCTGCCTGTGACATTCTTCACACAGTTTAATCTCCATGGGTTTGTTGGGAGACGTCCCTAGCACACTAGAAGCAAAGCTCAAAAAAGAGTTGGCTAAAAGTTTTTAAAAGTGGTAAACAAGCATTGGCATAGCCAATAGGTCTCGCCTTTGGGACCTTATAAATGTTTAGCCATGCAACAGTTGATGTTGTTGCACCAAGGTTATTGGGCTGCATAACTAAATACTTAAAAGGTCCCAAAAGTGAGACCTATTGGCTATGCCAATGCTTGTTTCTAATGCTGACGTTTCCCCTGACTGCTTCAACTTCCTTCTTGAAGGAGCTGACTACCTATCTTCAGCCAGCCCTGGTATTTTAGTAAACAACGCTTTGTAAAATGTGGTTGTTCAGCCCACACATACAAAGCTAAAATCAAAAATATAAGATCTTTAAAAAAAACAAATCACTTTTACTAAAAATCTAAAAAAAAAAAAGCATTTACAATGCAATAGGTCTTGCTTTTGCAAGCCTTTAAGCAATTGGCATTGTGAATAACAAGGCCTTTTATTTATGTGTTCTAAGCCCAACACATATATATATAAAAGATATTGTTATTTTTAATGCCAATATCTCAAATTCATGTAAATGCGAGAGCACTTTAATGTTGGACGCGCCCATTTCTTTCTAAGCTGATCATGGTATTTAGGTAACAGTGAGCAGTGCCTGAACAAAGGAGCACTAACAATATTAAAGTGAAAGTGTATATGGTGCGCTTTCACAGAAAGCCGCTGAAGTGAAAGTGGCATGTGCTATTAATTATTAAAATAAATAAGCGCACCCACTAATGTGCAAGAGGACGTCTGTAAAATAAATAATTAAAAAAGTGCGGCTGCTAAACTGAAAGCGGACAGCGCCGTAAATGAAATAATTGAATAAGTGCAGCCGCTATAGTTAAAGCCGACTGCGTAGTAATTTAAATAAAGAATACAGTAGTAATCGTGTGGCGTGCAGCGTTGTCGTGGGTGGAATAGGGGAAGAGCATTATGGCAAATGGTGCTCACCAACTTATAAAGCAGAGCATGTAACAACACCAGTAAAAGGTCCAGGCCTTATGGGCCGTAACAAATGGAGACAAGGCAGTACCAAGGAGGTACTAACAAGCCTCATAATGAATCAGACGCCTGCGTTTACAAAGGACAATGGCACAGACAAATTAAAAATATGTGCGAAGAGTGGACGGAGCTTCTAGTTCATCCCCTAATACAGCATGTCTCGCAGAGCGAGCAGTGCATGTGTGCTGCTGCTAGGCTCAACCTAAAAATGGGCTTTCATAACTACTGAAATATATATTTTGAATCGTTTGTACAGTTTGTCTAATAGCTATTTAAATGTTGTGTTTTAAAAAAAAAACTTACACCTTACATACAGCCTTTCATTCCACACTTTGTAGAGCACGTCATCTGGGACAGCAAGCTTCCACACTTTGCAATAGCACACACGCACTCTAGGACAGTGAGTTCTTGCACTTCTATAATTCCAGTTCAATCAGTAATAGTCCATGGAGGTTTGGTTAAGAGCGTGAAGCAGTCAGTCCGAACCGGCAATGTGGCATGCCCCTCCATGGTGACTCTGTGCTGATTCATAGCGTACCGAGGCTGCCAGACCTCTTGTTGACTCAGTGTTCACTCAAGATGTAGCTTTTACTACCTTTCACAATTAGCTGTGATTTCTACGAAGAGACCACCTCGCTTCCTGCTCTGGGACAGAATCTCGAGGAATAGAGAGAAATGCATGTTCTACACACGTCCTCTTCGGCCATACATTGAAATACAGATTCCCTTTCCTGTGTGCTATGAAGTCTTCTCTAGGGGAACAGATAGGAGCACGGAGCCCTGGGCGGGGGAGCAAGGCTCTTGTTATAACACGCACTATAGTTGTGCTACATATCGTAGCCAGTGGTCGAAGTGGGCGGGGTCGGAAGGGCATGGCGTGCCCCTACTTCTTTTAGTAAAAAGATTCTGTTCCCATACTTTTACTTTTCAAAACTGTGTCCCAGGACGGCAGAAATAGCAAAGGCGTTCAGATGAGGCTCTGCTTGCTTTCGTGCATGTTCGGGGACGGGAAGAGAAGGAAAAGGAATCTGTCTCTTCCTTACTGCCCAGAGAAGACACAGACAATGTCCTCTTCTTTTCTGTGCTGGCAGCTGCCCCACCCCTCTCTTCCTGTTATCCACTCTCTTTCTGTCTTGCTCCTCACTTACTGAAAACCGTGACTTGAAGAAACGGTTCACAACATCTCTTTCCTTCTTTCATTTAGTTGCTTCCCTGTGAAATGAATCCAAAAAAGAACCAGCGCAGGCCTCGCGCTGAAAGTAAAAAAATAAAAAATAAATGGGAGAGGAGGAGGCAGCAGGGGGAGGGGAGAGAGGAGGGGGCCTGAGGCTGCTTCCCTTGCAGGAGCGAGCAGGAACCATATGTTAAAGCTCGCTCCCGCAAAGGAATAGCCAAATGTGCACGCATTGCATTCAAGGCAATGCAATGCGTGCACGTTTTTGACAGAAAAACAGAATCCATTGCTAAAGGTCTTTTTCCTATGCAACGCATGCGCGCTGCATAGGCAAGACCTAAAAATGACTTAGGTAGCTCCCCAAAACAGAATTGTTGGTGCGGAAAGAAAGGAACTGATGTCAGCATGCCATGGAGGCACTTATATAAACACCATGCAAGTTACTTTTGAAGTGGACAACCTGAAGCCACCCAATGCCACCTGCCGGCGCACAGGAGTACTGCTCAAGATTGTCCAGATACAGTCTGACGCCTGGGGAATATTCTAAGGTGAGAAATCTACAGATAGAAGCCTCTGTCAGAAATGTAGACTTATGAGTGTAGAGATCTCTGCACAGAAAAGGCAGGTGAGATGGAGGCAGGCATTTCTGCTCATAGTTTAATAAATAGCCTTTTGCAGTACGTGAGTATTAGCACTGTAGTACTACAAAATGCAGTTTGTGAATAAGCCCCATACTTTCCTCAATAGCTTCAAAAAATTGTATCTGTATTATTTGGAAACTAGCAATACATTCCTGACAACTTCCCTTACAATCGCAGATCAACCCTACTCTACATGCACTAAGATATAGTTACATCCAGGGTGGGGAGGTATCTTGCAAATGATTGTAAAAATCATCAAAATCCCAAGTTTGTGGCTAATCACCTAATTTGAAAGGCATGCCTACCTTGCAACGCTCCCACCGCACCCATGTGAGTAGATTTCTTCACAAGTCAAATGTAATCGTTCTGGTATCATTTTAATTATGAATACATCACTTTATTAATATAAATTCAACTTTTTGAAAAAATCTTGCTCTTTACATTCATAAAATAACATATTTATATACATAAGTTCATTGTTTGTCCATATGTTTTCCAGCATTGGATCCCAAGACTGGAGTTGTGGCCAGGAAAAGGCATACACTGATTGATAGGAGGTGAGAGCAGTAGTGCATTCATAAGAGGCCAATAATCTCTGAGGACATGCTGGAAAGGGTGCTTTAAAAGTACCTGGTGCAGGAGGAAAGTTCCTTGGCATGGCATTCCCCCATGGTGGTCTACGGCAGCAGGAACATAACTAGAAGACAATACAAATGGTAGCTAAAAATTACCATCACTGCCATCACAGACATATCTGAGTGCATGGAGCATGAGACACATTTGTATTCAACAATACGGTATTGTGCAGTGAGGATAATGCAGAAAGCAAACACATGTGTCTGTATAATGAAAGAAACATCTGCCAGTTTGTAGCAATAAAATCATGTTTTGTGATGGGAGGGATGCCAGATGTAGGAGCAAAATTAGAATTAACAAATAGGTGTGTCAAGTTAGCATAAGGAAGGCCACAAAACAAATTTACTGGGCCTTAGCCTGGTTTCAATGAAAATGTGGCTTTTAGGAACTAAATTGTGCGCATGTTTTCATCTATACCCTGTTTTTCATTTTCTCATAAAATAAACAAAATGTGTTTTGTTCTGTGGCGATGTTTACTTTTGCTGTAATACTTTACTAGCTTCAGAGGATACCTGCTGCTTACCCAAAGAACAGGTATAGGGGTTGATTATGATGAGTGTACGAAAGCCTCCAACTTCAGGTCTGAGTCTTTCCGACACATATTGTCGGTTTCAATTCCGACCGGCTGATAACAATGCAGCCAGACGGGATGGAAACTGGACGGTCATTCAGTCTGGCTTCGGACAGGCTCCAGGAGCCTGTCTGCCAGTTAAGACATGTCCGTAATCCAAATGGAATGCTTTTCTGTCTACTGGATTACAATGCACGGTTTCTGGCAGGGTTTCCATGCCGGCCTTTCTGACATGGAAACACTGTCGGAAAGCGTGTATGGGGGGACCTAGCAGGGATCCCTTCTTTTTCGGCCTTTGGTTGGGGGCCGAGGGGGTGTCATAGGTGCCCCCTTGTTAATCCCTGGCCTTTGTGGCAGGCACCTTGAGGGGCCTGCCACAGGGTGCAGAGATGAACACAGACTCCCATCCCTCCATGAGAGCTTGTGTTATGAACTGTTTACAGCCGTAATACGAGCTCCCATAGAGGAATGGGAATATGCGACTGCACCATGTGCGGTCAAATCGTAATTAGGCAGTTGCGACTGCCGACTGATGGTCGGTCGGCCCTGTTTCCACAATGGTGTGTCCATCCGACATAGAAATAAGCCCCATAATGTTTTAATGTTCAGGGTTGAGGTTTATGCTAGTGGAGCTATGCCTTATTCATATTTTCTAGAAGATATGTTTATTAATGCAATGTCACTTCCACTAGTATATCTTCATAGAAATAAGCCCCATAATGTTTTAATGTTCAGGGTTGAGGTTTATGCTAGTGGAGCTATGCCTTATTCATATTTTCTAGAAGATATGTTTATTAATGCAATGTCACTTCCACTAGTATATCTTGATTATTAATTTTGGGTTGGTTTATAGAGTGAGCCTGTTTTACGTAATGAAACTTCTGAATTATGATTGGCTTTTATTAATATAACATTATTAGTACAACCCATGTGCCACTTCACACCATACAATGAGTTTGATTCTCTGCTGCTGAAAATCTATAAGAAATGTTTTGGGGATTTTTGCCAGACTTTACTTGCCTTATAAATAAGCAGGCTGTATGGCAGATTGTGACTTGATTTCATACTTTGACATTTTAAGAGATTTTTCTGAGACTCCTATTGAGCATGTCGCTATGACTTTGTACTCTTTGACTTGGAATATTTTTGCTTTTGTTTTATGATATTGCGGCTGATTTGAATTGACTAACCATTTGCTTTTTTGCCTTCTGTAAAGATTCTAAATTTAAATAAACCTTTATGGTTTGTACTTGAATCTTGACTCAGGTGGATTTTCCTGTGTGGATTTTCCTATTAGGGTTTTGTGTGTCGTTTTAGATACCGTATATAGGTGTCCCGATGTATGCCCTTATATAGGCACAATTCACATTGCCCTTATTTAGGCATAGAAACCCAACCCTTATTTATGCATTATCCATGCTAACCAGATACAGGCATGGCCACCTACATCCGTCCATCCACGTCACAACGAGTTCTTGGAAAACCAGACTCTTAAGCCTTTAGGACTTCCCCTTGCTTGGATTATTGATTTTCTCAGAGAACTCATTTATTATGCATGAACATCTATTCCTTAGGGGGTTCATTTATGATGTTCCGCTGCCCAACTTTTACGTCAATACTGGCATTCCTAAACACCTTCAAGGTATAAATATACCCTCACTGGCCATGGCAAGTCACGGCTGCATACTTGCACAGCTCGTCACAGCAAGTTCGGAAGGAAGTTAAGTCCCCACCTGACGCACTGACCAGACGCTGTCATCCTCCTCACAGAGAATCCAGCTCTAGTGTTTCTTACTCCCCTTGCGGGGTGTTAGAGATCGAGATCCGGAAAGAGATTCAAACAAAGTTGTCATGTTTATGCGGTTGTCAGGAACAAATCCCTTCTTGTTTATTCAAGAAGTTTCTAGTGACCTCTGAGTTAGCTGGTACACACAAGTAATTAAGTTTCATGTACTCGATAGAGGCATACTGACCTCAGTCCTATGCCACAACTATAATGTATATTATTCCAATGCGCAGAGCCTATCAGGGATTTAGGAACTACACTACAAGGGTTTACTTGTAAATCAATGCTTTGAGACTTACATGGTCCGATCTCTCTTATCGGTCCTTTAAATGACAAAAAGTGCCTAAAGTTTTTGATTTAGATAGACAATGGTTGAGGGCAAGCTGAATGCTTTTTGGCAAATCAAATGGTGAACATTTCAGTGTAATTCTGTAACTTAAATTTGCACTTTCCCTAAATTGTTAGAGTTAGGATCACTTATGTGCAGCTCCTGGAATTGTGTGGATAATACCGATGAACTGGATCGGTTGAAGGAGTTGAGAATTGCATCACATTACTATAAATAAGGTTTTGTAAAGTGATTTGTTTTGCATATACTGTGTTTTTATGTGGACTGTTTTGCACCACAATGTAAGCGAGTTGGAGAAAGTAAATTGTTCTGCAGAGTGGTGATTTGCACCATAGATCGCGTTGGGCTGCTGTTATGCCAATGGTTTTGTGTTTCATGTGGCGTTTGCCAACAAATGCGGTGAAGTCAAAATTATCATGTTTCACGCACAACATTACGCAAGTTGCTGAAATTGTTCCAAATAGTTTTTGATGGAAATATTTTGATTTTAAGTGTGTTTTGATCTTATATGTAAGTTTAGCAGATTAAAAGAAATCCAGGCTCTTGAGATAAATATTTAGCTTGTCTGCTGAAGGAGTGTGACGCCACACATCAAGTCAAGATTAAAGGTTAGTGTCCTGTAAGTTCTTAACGGTCTAGTTGTGATTGAACTTACTAAGGTTATGTAGTTCATTTCTTTGTGCACAGAAAACAGACTCACTGACTCAAAGGTTAAGTACCACTGGTCGGAAACCTATCTTAGGGCTTGATTCAGTCCTTGGCAGATGGCAGTGGCTCTGCCATGGGGACTACTTTACTCAGTCCCCATGGTGGAGATGCTGCCCAACTAATTTATGAAGCATCAGCAATGTAGGAGAGTAGGGTCTGCTTTCTATGTTCACCCCCACTTTTTGCTTTTGCTTTACTGGTTTTCTACTTTAATGTGGCTGTGGGCCTGCTAATCAGACCCACAGCCCAGTTGTTCTCTCTCTAAATTCATACCATGTACTTTAGTGTAGGAAGGGGGAGGCTCTAGTTGGCGCAGTGCAACACTAGCGACAAGCAGGGCCTCTCTCTTCCTCGTCAGGGCTGAGGGTTACCTTCCAGACAACCTCTGCTTACCCTCTAGGTAGTGTGGCTTAAGCAGTCGTAGGCTAATCTTTGGGGCACATAGGGTTAAACACTTGCAATATTACACCGTCACAACCAACCCACCACACAATGAGACCAGACTGTATTCTGTAAAAATATATATCTTCATATAGATTTTAAGCAGGCTTGTGAATACAGTTATCAGACTTTCAAATAGCGGTTCCAAGTTACTTAGTTCAGGTTGCCACAGTTCTTTCTAGCAATAAGAGTTCTTTAGGGCCTTCTGCCCAGTTCAACAAAGTTCTTGTGGAGCAGGCGGCTTCCAGGGGATCTGTCCCACGTCGCGTTGCCTTCCCGGGGTCGCTGTTCGTTGCGGCTCTCAGCCGAGCAGTTCACGGGTCATCCGGGGCAGCGGTGTTCTGTGGCGGCAGGGTCCTTTCCTCGTTGTCCGCTCCGACCCTGGAGGCGGCGGCTGCGTGGTGGCGGCAAGTGGCAGTACGGTCCTCAAGTGCAGGACGTACCCAGCCAAGTGCCGGTGCAGCTGTGCGCTCACAGCTGAGCTGTCGGGCAAGGTACCGACCTAGGGGATTCTCACAGGGCAACTGTCCGTCTTTGCAAGTGGATTGGCTGCTCGTGGCGCAGTCAACTCGAGAGCTCGGACCGGACGGGTCCTCCTTCGCTTTGCTCTCGGGCTCCCGGTGCAGTTGCGGTCACGGTGTTCGGGCCAGCGGCGGCTGGTCCTCACTTTGCTTTCGCTGTTGCTTTGGGCCCCGCTCACGGTGGTCAGGTGGATGTTGTTGCCTTGGCGGAGACTCCTCCGTCGGTACTTGCAGCGATAAGCAGCACACGCAGTCGCTTTCTTCAGGGTGTAGCGCCCACTGGTCCTGGGGCGCTGGTCAGGGGGCAAGTTCAGTTGCAAGCCCTTGGAGATCTTTTAGCAGAGTTTGGCACAAAGTCTTGTAAAGCAAAAGTCTTCTCGCAGTCTTTCCTTTTTCCTCTCCTTCGGCAGCAAGGCACCAGACACAGGCAAGAGACAGCACTCTTCCTTGTCCTTCCCGGTCCTTCTCGTCGGGCAGAGTTCCTTCTGTAGCCCAAACAGGATCTAATTTTCAAGGAGCAGGGCTCCTTCTTTTATATGGCATTTCTTTTGTTCTCGCAGGCCAGGGGGGCCTTTGCATAGCCACTCTCAGTCCTTGAGTACCCTGGTGGGTGTACTCCGGCTTCTGCTTTCAGTGTGAGAGGCAGGCGCATCAGACGCCCCACAGGAGGTGGAGCCAGCATTGTGCGGACAGGGGCGGCCAGAGTACCTTGTTGATGGGGGCTTCGCCCTTCCTGGGCCAGGTGCCGGCTGAGTCATCAGCCGCTCCCCAGGAGGGTGGAGCCAGCATTGTGGTGGCAGAGCACAGCTACAGTTCGAGTCAAGAGGCACTCCTACCTCCCACTAAGGTGTAATCTACGCATTCACCACCTGTCATCCTCCCAGCCCTGTCACTCACACGTCCCAGACAGTCAGATACACATACCAGCAGAGGCGGGCTGAAATGGTTAGGCAAGCAAATGCTAACTTTCTAAAAGTAGCATTTGCAAACCCAGGATACTAAAATAAACTTTACTAAAAGAAATATTTTATCATCCTGAGTTCAGGCATACTAAACACGACGCGCTACCATGCTCCTTGAGCCTGCTGGGATTATAGGGTGTAATAATTCCAGCAGCTCAGTCTGGCCTAATGGAGCAGGCAGCCTGCAATAGTGAAATACGGTTTTGGTTGTAAGTCACTACTAGGACATGCCACACACATCAGGGCTTGTCCTACCTTACACCTACAACGCACCCTGCCCGCAGGCCTACCATAGGGGTGACTAATATGTAGTCAAGGGAAGGTTCGGGGGCTGGCAAGTGGGTGCACTCGCCCAGCTAGCGTGACAGTACGAGACCGCACGCGGGTTCTGCGGTCGCAGTTCCCAGACACATCTTTACGGCTGCTTCGGTGGGTGGCGCAACCAGTGCTGCAGGCCCACCAGCAGTATTGGCATCTACAAGCCCCGGCACTCCTAGTGCACTTTACTAGGGACTAACAGTAAATCCAATGAACCAATCATGGATACCAATCGCATGTACAATTTACAGTAGGGAGCACTTGCACTGCGGCACGGGTCAGCCGTGGCGCAGTGCCCTGAGTATCGGAAAACCAGCAAAACATCGGAGGCACATCAGCAAAAAGTGGAAGGGAAACTCACGCCAAGGTGCCAGGTCTAACATGTGTCCCCTCCAGCTGAAATGTGGGGGGAACTACCCTTCCCCAGGGAGTTCCACATCACTAAGGCGGAAAAATCTGGACAGACCGTCAGCGTTGGCGTGATCGGTGCCAGGGCGGTGTTCCACCGTAAAGTCCATACTCTGTAGAGAAATGGACCACCTCAACAGTTTCGGGTTCTCACCCCTCATTTGCATCAACCATCTGAGGGGCCTGTGGTCCGTCTGAACTCGGAAGTGAGACCCAAACAGGTAGGGTCTTAGCTTCTTCAGCGCCCAGACCACAGCAAATGCTTCACGCTCTATTGCACTCCACCTACTTTCCCGTGGAAGTAACCTCCTACTTATGAAGGCTACGGGTTGGTCAAAGCCCTCCTCAGTCATCTGTGAAAGAACGGCCCCTACACCATGCTCTGGAGCGTCTGTTTGCACTATGAATTCCTTGGAGAAATCAGGAGCCAGGAGCACGGGCGCCGTGCACATGGCAGTCTTCAGGGTGTCAAAAGCCTTCTGACAGGTGTCAGTCCACATCACATTCCTGGGCTGCTTCTTCGAAGTCAGCTCTGTCAAGGGGGTCACGATCGTGCCATAGCCCTTGACAAACCTCCTGTAATACCCAGTGAGCCCCAGGAAGGCTCTCACTGCAGTCTGGGTCTTGGGGGGTTCCCAAGCCAGGATGGTCTCGATTTTGGGTTGCAAGGGTGCTACCTTGCCACTCCCAACTTGGTGCCCCAAGTACACCACTGAACCCTGCCCAATCTGGCACTTGCTTGCCTTGATTGTGAGGCCTGCTCTGCGCAGGGCCATCAACACTTCCCAGAGGTGTCGCAGGTGTTCTGGCCAGGTGCCACTGAACACCGCGATGTCATCCAGGTAGGCGGCACTGAACTCGATCAGCCCAGCCAACACCTGGTTGACCAATCTCTGAAAGGTGGCAGGGGCATTCTTCATCCCAAATGGCATAACCCGGAACTGGAAATGCCCGTCTGGTGTCGAGAATGCCGACCTCTCCTTTGCCCCATCGGTCAAGGCGATCTGCCAGTACCCAGACGTCAAATCAAACGTACTGAGGAACCGAGCAGCCCCTAGCCGATCAATGAGCTCATCAGCTCGGGGGATGGGGTGCGCGTCAGTCTTCGTGACTGAATTGAGTCCTCTGTAGTCCACACAGAACCGGAGTTCGGGTGTGGCTCCCGGCGCAGCAGCCTTCGGAACCAAGACCACGGGGCTGGACCAAGGACTGCTGGAAGACTCAACCACCCCCAGGGCAAGCATCTTGGAGACCTCCTCCTTGATGCAGGCCCGGACCCTGTCAGTCACTCTGTAAGCCTTATGCTTCACAGGTAAGCTGTCTCCAGTGTCCACATCATGGACGCACCAATCTGTGACACTCGGAACCAGGGAGAACAGATCTGGAAACTGCCCCAGCAACTGGCGGCAGTCTTCCTGTTGTTCGGGGGTCAGGGTGGGTGAGAGGTTAACTCCATCCACTGACCCGTCTTTCTCACAGGCCACTAAGAGGTCAGGAAGAGGCTCCGACTCCTCCTCCATTCCGTCATCAGTTGCCAACAACATGCCCACTTTGGACCTTTGTAAGTGGGGCTTGAGGCGGTTGACATGTAGGACCCGCAAAGGGTTCCTGGGCGTCTTCATGTCCACCAAGTATGTCACGGGGCTCTTGCGCTCCACAACCTCGAATGGGCCTGTCCACTTATCTTGAAGGGCACAGGGCTCCACTGGGGCCAGGACATACACCTCTTGTCCAGGCTGAAGCTCGACCAGAGTGGCATTCTGGTCGTACCACCGCTTCATCTCGCCTGGCTCGCTTCCAGATTTGCCTCGGCAAGTTGTCTGAAGCGTCTGGTCTGGTTTCTGAAGGCCAGCATGTAGCTATATACATTCTGGGGAGGTTTCCTGGGAGATTGCTCCCAGCCTTCCTTTACCAAACTCAGCTGTCCTCTCACGGGGTGACCGTACAGTAGCTCAAAAGGGCTGAACCCTAGGGACTTCTGTGGTACCTCGCGATATGCAAAGAGTAGGCATGGTAAGAGGACGTCCCACTTACGCCTCATCGGACCTTCTAGGCCCATGATCATGCCTTTCAGGGTTCGGTTGAATCTCTCAACCAACCCGTTACCTTGGGGATGGTAAGGCGTGGTGAACTTATACGTTACGCCACACTCTTGCCAAAGGGACTTCATATACTTGGATATGAAGTTGGTCCCCCTGTCGCTCACCACCTCTAGAGGGAATCCTACTCGTGAGAAAATTCCCATCAGTGCACGTCCCACCACGGGGGCCATCACTGTCTTCAGAGGGATGGCTTCAGGGTACCGGGTGGCATGATCCACCAAGACCAGGATGAACCTGTTGCCCATGGCTGTCTTGGGGTCCAGAGGCCCAACGATGTCAATACCCACTCGCTGGAATGGCGTACCGACCACAGGGAAGGGTTGGAGGGGAGCCTTGTTCTTCCCTCCGGTCTTCCCACTTGCCTGGCAAATCGGACAGGTTCTGCAATGAGCGTCTGAACTCTTATGCATTTGGGGCCAGTAAAAGTGGGTGACAAGCCTGTCATAGGTCTTGTCCATCCCCAAATGTCCTGCTAAAGGCACATCATGAGCCAGACCCAGTAGGAAGGCTCTGAACTTCTGGGGTACCACCAGCACACGGGCTGACCCAGGTTCAGCAGCCTTAGGCTCTGAATACAGGAGGTCGTTCTCCCAGTACACGTAATGTGTTTTGGCCTGAACACCATTGGCCTGGTCTGCAGCCTGCTGCCGCATACCCACGAGAGAAGGGCATTCTTTCTGCTCCTTGCAGAATTCCTCCCTGGAGGGTCCTCCTTCTTGCTGCCAATGGGTCAGCTCAGGCAGGTCCCCCAGTTCGGCGATCTGTTCCCCTGTAGGCTCCAGGGCATCCCCCTCAAGGTCTGCTTCCTCCTGGACCGTGGGAACTTCAGGGGCCGGTTTCCCGCGCCCCCTGCGCCTTCTCCCTAAGGCCGGTTCCTGGGCCTCTCCTTCAGGCCCCAGGACCTCTTGATCACCCCTACTGGCTGCCATTGACCGGGTGGTCACGCACGCCCAGTCAGGCAGACCCACCATCCGTAGGTGAGTCGTCTTCTCCACCTTTTCCCAAGGGGAGTGCTCCAAGTCATTCCCTAGCAAACAGTCAACAGGCATGGTTTTTCTTACACAGACCTGCAGAGTACCAGAGACCCCCCCCCCACTCGAAGGGAACTTGAGCCATCGGACACTGACTCTCAGAATTATCAGCGTTGATAACCCTACAGTAGGCATAGGGTACAACCTGCTCTTGAGACACCAGGTGCTGCCTCACTGCAGTCACACTGGCTCCTGTGTCTCTAAGAGCCTCAGCTTCCTTGCCATTGATGATCACCACCTGCCCATATTTCTTAGTGTTAGAGGGCAGGTAGTTCGTAGGGATCATCTCACTGTCTCCTAGCGAGACTAGGGTCATGTGAACAGGATCTCCACCCCCCGGGACCATCACTTCTTCTCCTAAGTGAACGCTAGTCACTTGACGGGGCGGAGCACCAGTGGGTGCGGGTTTTCCAAACAGGCGACACTTGGGGTCACTGGATATGTGCCCAGGCTCGCCACATTTGTAACAATTGAAGGGCCCCTTTGGAACAGGCTTACCTGTCGGGCCCCATTCTGCTTTGGGGGTGGGGGAGGCTGAGAACCTTGCTGCTGGTTCCCCTGGGAACTACTTTGGGGGCCTTTTTGGAACCCTTTCTGTTTTCCCCCCTTGTCCCCCCCACTCTTCTGCTGGGGACCCTGCCCACTCTTGGCGGAGTCTCCCACGGGACCCTTGTGGACCCTGGTGCTGAGCCAGCGGTCCGCCTCCTCAGCAAGCTTCCTCGGGTTGGACAGCTTGCTATCGATCAGGTGTTGGCGTAACTCAGGAAAACAGTGATCAGACAAGTGTTCCCATGCAATTAAATCAAAGAGACCTTGAAAATCATTCACTTTGCTACCCTTCACCCAACCATCCTGTGCTCTGCAAAAATAAGTCACATACTCCACATACATATTCCCAGGCCGCTTAGTACATCCCCTAAACTTCTGTCTATACATTTCAGGGGTAAGCCCGTACCTGCTCATTAAAGCTTCTTTCATGTGGGAATAGGATCTCTGATTCTCAACGGGCAAATCTAGCAAGGTATCTCGCCCTTCACTAAGGAACCTTCCCCACAACCCCGCTCCCCAATCCTTGTCAGGGACCCGGTGGGAGGACATACCTTCGGGATGTGCACTCTTGACTCTACCTGCACTGGCGATGTGCTGCCACCAGAGGGAGGACGATCCAAGCCTCTCTCCTTGAGACTTATCTCCCTCATTTTTACTTCATAATCCATTTGGTGCTTTCGCTCTTCCAGCGCCATTCTTTTGGTTTCAAGCTCCAGCTGGATTTTCAATTCTGCCAGCTTTCTTTCGTGATTCCTTGTTTCTTTCCTGTCTGCCAGCTCCTCTGGCGACAGGCCTTTACCAAAGCTGTGCACGCTGTCTTGCCTTTCGAGATCCACCAGATCCCCAAGTGCATTCTGCTCCTCCGTTGCATCTTGTTCCGCGAGGGCGTCTTGATCCTCCGGGGCCTTTCTGGACTCTACCCAGGCTTTCAGGGCCTTGTAGAATTCTGGCTTATTCTTGCAACCAGCGTGCGGAACCTTGAGTTTCTTACAGAAAAACTTCAGCTCAGTCTTTGAGTATTTGTCCAGCTTTGCGGCCTCCCACTCCACCTCCAACACCTCAGAGGTCGTGGACAAAGTTCTTGTGGAGCAGGCGGCTTCCAGGGGATCTGCCGCCACCATGCAGCCGCCGCCTCCAGGGTCGGAGCGGACGACGAGGAAAGGACCCTGCCGCCACAGAACACCGCTGCCCCGGATGACCCGTGAACTGCTCGGCTGAGAGCCGCAACGAACAGCGACCCCGGGAAGGCAACGCGACGTGGGACAGATCCCCTGGAAGCCGCCTGCTCCACAAGAACTTTGTTGAACTGGGCAGAAGGCCCTAAAGAACTCTTATTGCTAGAAAGAACTGTGGCAACCTGAACTAAGTAACTTGGAACCGCTATTTGAAAGTCTGATAACTGTATTCACAAGCCTGCTTAAAATCTATATAAAGATATATATTTTTACAGAATACAGTCTGGTCTCATTGTGTGGTGGGTTGGTTGTGACGGTGTAATATTGCAGGTGTTTAACCCTATGTGCCCCAAAGATTAGCCTACGACTGCTTAAGCCACACTACCTAGAGGGTAAGCAGAGGTTGTCTGGAAGGTAACCCTCAGCCCTGACGAGGAAGAGAGAGGCCCTGCTTGTCGCTAGTGTTGCACTGCGCCAACTAGAGCCTCCCCCTTCCTACATTTAGGTACATATCCAATTGGGAATTGGGTCACCTTTCTGAGCCCCTGTATAGTGTACCTTAGGTACCCAGGGCATTGGTGCATCCAAGGCCTACCAGGGGCTGCAGCATGTATTATGCCACCCCTGGCTGGCCATCCACATTGACACAACTGGCTGATCCCTCAGCTGGGGCAAGGTCGTGTAATCACCCCTTGCTTAGATATAGTATTCCTATATCTAACCTTATATATAGGCACACATGCACCTATAAGTCACTCCTATGGCAGGCCTTAACAATCCTGGAGGCAGAGTGCTTTGTTTTATGTGAGAGGAGGCTCTAGCATGAGCTAAGCCTGTCTGGAGCTTTCCGAACCATGTTCCTATAGCTGTTCTATGATATAGCCATACCATATACTCTTAAGTGCATTATCATACCCGCGTTTGAATGCTAACTTTGGTTTGGTTTTATCAAAACATGTTGTGTAAGGTGTCATACGCTTTGGAATACTACGCCCTCGCAAGTTCTGGAGACGGGGGTACCATTCCACCCTTCTAGAGGGAGAAGACATGTTGTTCCTGTTAATCCCGGTTACAGCTAACCAGAGACTCAGCATCACAAAATGGATGCTGCTACCACAGACACAAGTCTGACCTCCTGCTGCTGGGAGTCCTTCTAGCGAGGGAGGCTTGGACAATAGGTTTCCTGTCTCGGGAGGTGCTAGCACCACCCCAGACAGGCCATAGTGTATTGGGGCAGGGAGGGCTGAATGAAATGAGACACTGCCTGGGGCACACAAGGTGCTCCACAAAGCACTCCACGACTTGGGCCTCGAATACCTCAACAACCGCCTCTCCCTCTACACCCCCACCCACCAGCTCAGCTCCACCAGCCTCGCACTCGCCACCATCCCACGGATTTGCAGAACCACCACCGGAGGAAGATCGTTCTCCTACCTGGTAGCGAAGACATGGAGCTCCCTCCCCACACACCTACGACTGACCCAGGATCATCTCATCTTCAGGAGACACCTCAAGACCTGGTTATTCGAGCAGTAGATTGATTGATTGATTAATTGATGCATAGTCTGGTTGAAACCAGTTGCTGGGCCATTCTAGCCCAGCTCTAGCGCGAAACTGGACAAAGGGAAATGGGTGTAACCACCCCCTTCCCTGGTCCCACCCATAGGTGGGACCTAGCAGGTAATCCAACCCCTTTGATTGGTATAAAGGTAGGAGCTGAGTCTACAGACTTTAGATTTATCCTGAACTGAAACTTGAAACGAAACTCTGGACCTTCGACATTCTATTGCAACCAGAAGACTGAAGATTCTCCCTTGTGGTCAAGGAGTGACCACCCTGTGCAAGCAGGCACCATCCAGCGATCTGCGGTTTGCTTTGTCGACGCTCCCGCCGGAGCCCGAGCACAGAGCCTGACAAGAACTAGACTTCCAGACTTCCTTGAGCCCGATCCACAGCCACAGAAAAGCTGAGACCCGTGGAGGCAACGAGAGACGTGGGACCAGCCATCTTGAAAAACCTGCACCTTGCTACTTGTGCAGCTTCCGAGGCACCCTCGAAGTTGTGCATTAGGGATTGAGAAGCCCCAGCCCCGAGCACCTTCCACACCGATGCACAGCCCTCCCCACTCCACGAGTGCCGCATGGGGCCTGCTAGAGTTTTTGTGCTCAATGATTCTGTCCGGTGACGTGCCCGTTTGCTAGTGGCCTCTGTGACGACGAACCTTTGAATCTACTCTGCTGGCCTGGTTGCTCCAGACAACCAAACTTACCAACCACTTCTTAGAAGTACAACTTGCCCGACTGCATTTCATTGGACTGTGCTCGAACAGCCTTACATTCCATCCCATGTTACAGACCTCATGAAATTTCTCTTGCTTAAAGAACAAAAATGGGTTTTTAAGCTGGGCACTAACAAAGCAGGACTCAATGATGAGATCCCATGGTCCATAATATAAGATACATGACTAGGCCCTGTCCTATTGCCTATGTAACAACGACGTAACGACATAAGCCTATTGCACATATTATTCATTATTTATATTTCTGATTAACCATACGACATATTGATGGCGGAACAATACTCTATGTGGGATTATTGACTGTTTCATGTAAACAATAATAACTTTGTTCGGGCACTTAGTCCTGTCATACGCAAGGCTTTTTCACTCTGAACCTAGATTTTTCGAGTGAAACCCAACTCAGCTTATAAATAGGATATTACACGCAGCGATCAGATTTGGGTTGTGAATAACGAAAATTGGAACGTGATATGGCATGTTCAAACACTTGGACAGGGTTCCGTCAGTTATTATTCCAATTTATTACAAAGGCTATCAAAAAAGAATGCAGTCAATACCACCATGTGACTCTTACTATCCATTACGACATAGCATCGATCTTGTAGTTCACCACTCGATATATTGTGTGCACACTGATTCCAGATTTTCAGCCAGATTCACTTACACTTACAGTTTGGATTCTGGTACGCTTGCAAATGGTTGGCCTGTGTACTTTGCCATGTGTGTTTGGCCTTAGATGACAGTGCAGAGATGCTAGTTGTAGGGCTAGGACCAGAAGGTATTTGCCATATAGTTATGACATCGCACTGCATAGAGGCATTTTTTCATATGCGCTTAACATTAAAATATGAATAATTAGGCAATCACTTAGCGATATCACGTGATTCGGTACAACCTCTCACGGCACCGCATCAATACAAGGCTTGGTTTCGGAAGAAATGAAAACAAAGAGGCGGTCATGTAGCGATATCACGTGACCTCAGTAACCAATCACCGAACCGCATCAAAACGAGGCTGGGCTTCTGAAGTAATGAAAACAAAGAGGTGGTCATGTAGCCACACCACGTGATCTCAGTAACCAATCACGGTACCGCATTTAACCGAGGCTCTGTTTCTGGAACCGCACCTCCCCAGTCGTCTCGGATGCCGGCAGAGAAGTACCGACGGAAAGGTAGGCGCAGGACCTTTTCCGCCATTCAATCAGGGTGTATCTCACTTGTGAGAGCAGGCTGCCATTTCAGAGACATTAGCCCGCTGATTCTGTAGATTCAGTTCAACCTTGAGTGCTGTGAAAGTGGTAGCCATCCTTTTGCTCACCGCTCACTACATACGGCATTTTGCTTACCAATTGCTATGTCGGGTGATATTAGCCACTCGACTTTGTAGTCATGGTTCACCCCGTTAGTGCTGTGGGTGTTAGTAACCATACTTTTTATCATTAGCCACTTGTCATGGCATTTTGGGATTAACATGCTCGTGTAGCGGAGCATAGCTTGAAAATTGTTTTCGATGATTCATTCGACACGGTCCAGGTTGACACTGGGGACGATTATCTAATACGACCATTTCTGAACAACAAACTTAACTGGTAACCTTGAGGATGATATTATCATATTTCGGGTAGACTCTCTGACCCGGTAAATGTATACTGTTCAAATTCAAGGCGGCAACTATACATGTTCATGTTTTCTTGCTTCCTTTTTTAATCAGAGCGGTGCTTCCCTCATTGCCTGAGCCGCTGCCATGTGGGGTGAGGTCCACAATGTGAGAAGTTGGCCTGGTATATGATGCTCACTAGTTCTAGTGATTATCTTGTACCATGCCAAGCAACCCTTATGATGATTGGTTGTAAGTCAACCTTATAGACCAGCTATCCTAGTAGCGTGGACAAAGCAGTATTAGGCTAAACTCTGTAAAGGCATGTGAAGCAACCTGTTTTACCATAGACAATCCCCTTGAATACCAAATGAAAGGACAGAACACAGATATATATTGAAAATATATATATATATTTATTTACTACAAATATCCCCTATACTCTTTATGAGCACAGAAGCAAATGCGTTAAAACAAACCACAGTTTAAATATACAAAAGCTGCACAATATGGATGAGCCCTAGGGGCCACCTAAACCATATACTAAAATAGTGGTATAAGTACCACCAATCGAAAATGAAGTAGGCCTAGGGCCGGGGAATCGCTGGAGCTGTTCGGGACTAACAGTGAAGAAGTCGGGAAAGGCCCGCGGGACTCGGGTGCAGCGCTTAAAGCACACGCATACACCAATGCAATGTCAATGGTGCGTAAAAGTTACAAAGTTAGTGAAAAAGTAACCATCCGGATGAGCAACTTGGAACATAGACACTAGAGGTGTATTGCTACACAGGGGGACCGGAGTGCCAGGTTTACCTCACCCACAGGAAGAGGGTGCATATGTCTCAAAGTGTGTCGGGTTTCGTCGCGCTGGCTATGGAGCCTGTAGATGAAGATGCTGCAGGCGGGTCGTCAAGGAGAGTTCCGGTGGATCCAAGGGTGAATCTGAAGAGGTGAAGACCTGAAAGCAGAGGGGACAATGTTCAAAGTCACTAGCCAGTGACTACCGTGGAACCAGGAGGGAACCAGGCAATGTCGGGCGCAAACAGGTGAAAAGGTGAAGATTGTCTCTGCAGCCATGTGGGCACGAAGAGGTCGAGGATGTCCAGGCGTTGGTCACGAACTGTCCCACGAAGGCAATAGCTGATGGCGGTGTCGGCTTCTTGATCGGAGCAAACAGGCCTTGGCTAATGCAAGCCACACAGGAATCAATGCAAGATTCTCACTCGGACCAGCAAGGTCAGAGCGGGTGCTCCTTTTCAGGGGAGCGAGGGCCAGTCTGGAGCAACCAGACCAGCAGTGTTGTTTGTAGGTTTCGTCGCCAAGATGGCCGCTAGCCACGTGGCAAGTGGCCGGGATGGCGCATCGAGTGGCAAAATGCAAAAGGGTCCCACGCAGATCGTGGAGATACTGGGGGGCTGATCTTCGATGCAAATGCTGCTCGGTGGTGGGGCTTCTCAGACCCCAAAACACAGCGTCGAGGGTGCCTCCGGGGTTGCGCAGTCAGCTTCTCGGGGGTCTTTCAAGAGGTCCGGTCCCACGTCTATTGGTGCCTCCACGGGTCTCTCCTTTTCAGGGATTGTGGATCGAGCTCTGAGATGACTGGGAATCAGGGTCTTGTCGGGCTCTGGGCTCGGACTCTGGTGGGAGGCGGCGGCAAAGCAGACGTCAAGTTGCTGGATGGTGCCTGTATTCACAGTTTGGTCACTCCTTGGCCACAAGGGAGATGCTCTTCAGTCTTCTGTGCAGTAGAATGTCGAAGTCCAGTTTTCTTCTTAGTTTCAAGTCGAGTTCAGGATGATCTGAAGTCTTGGGACACAGCTCCTACTCTTATTCCAAATCTGGGGGCCGGATCACCTGCTAGGTCCCTCCTCTGAGTGGGACCAGGAAGGGGGGCGGTTACACCCCCTTTCCTTTGTCCAGCTCCGTGCCAGGACTGGGGCTGGAAAGCCCCAGCACCGGTTTGGACTGGCTTATGCATGGGGACACCTTGTGTGCCCCAGGCATGTCTCATTCTATTCAGCCCTGTCCTACCCAATACACAAAATCCTGTCTGGGGTGGTGCTCGCACCTCCCAAGGCAGGAAACCCTTTGTCCAAGCCTCCCTCGCTGGAAGGACTTCCAGCAGCAGGAGGTCAGACTTGTGTCTGTGGTGGCAGCATCCATTTTCTGATGCTGAGGCTTGAGTTTAACTTTAACCGGGGTTCAGGTTATGTACATGTTGTGTCCCTCTAGAAGGGTGGAATGCTACCCCCGTCGCCAGAATTGGCGAGGGGGTAGTATCCCAATTCGTATGACACCTTACTCGACATGTTTTGATAAAGCCAAACCAAAGTTAGCAAATAACCGCGAGGATTATAATGTACTTAAGAGTATATGGTATGGCAATATCCTGGAACAGCTAAGGGAGTTGTTCCCGACAGCTGCAGACGGGCTCAGCTCGTGCCAGAGCACCATCTCACATGAAACCAAGCACTCTGCCTCCAGGATTGTCGAGGCCCTCCATAGGAGTGGCTTATAGGTTAACATGTGTCCAGATAGGTTTAGATATAGGTATACTATATCTAAGTAAGAGGTGATTACACCAACTTACCCCAGCTGATTGATCAGCCAGTTGTGTCAAATATAGAGGCCAGGCCAGGGGTGGCACAATACATGCTGCAGCCCCTGGTAGGCCTTTAATGCACCTATGCCCTGGGTACCTGGGGTACACTGTTACAGGGGCCTATAAGGTGAACCAGTTCCAATTGTGTATGTACCTAAGGTACATGGAGTCCATTTTAAGGAGAGAGAAATTAGCCTGGGGCCCTGAATTGCAGGATCCCAGGCCAACTAAGCCAAAAACCAGCTAAACACCAGGCAAAAAGTTTGGGGGTAACCATAGTCAGATATCCACCTTCCTACACACAACTCCTGTGACTCGGGTAAGATGGAGTTTGTCTTACATTAAGGAATGAAAACTTAACCCCTTCGTGTATGATAATGTAATCAACCTTTACTGTTGGAATTAATACACTTGCTTGATAGAGAATGTATGGCTATCCTGCATATGTTCCTTTGTATTGTCTGCCAGTATTTTGATACTTGCCTATACACTTATTATGTGTTTTCTTTTTTCAATAGCAACATGCATACTCTACCAAGAGCAGGTTGAGAAGACACCTAGGAAATCAGGTGATCTTTTTCCTTGTCACAGTAAGATTTATGTGCAGTCACGTTTAGTATTATCATTTCTCACTTTGCAGTAGCACAAGCATTTTCTAGGTCCTGAAGAAGGCAAGGACGCAGTTGTCCAATACATTTGCTGAAACATGTTGACCTTTATGTACACCCAGGCAGTTATTTGCTACAAACTGCCGCTGCTTTTTTAATGTTGGAGTGGGTAGAACCAGAATAAAATTTCATATTGCTCCCTCCCCCAATTTTATTTCACCACTATATTTATCACATGCACTGCAAATCAGTCACCTTTCATTTTTTCCACTCATAAGTACTGATTATCAGCACTTAGACCATACAGGCACCCAATCAGGCGTTTGGAGGCTATTCCATCTGGTCCTTCCTTGTCTCCGGTGGGTTGCTTGGTGTATGGTCGATAAGGACTCCCAAATGATGAAGGGCGGTTCCGTGTGGTGAATGATGGGTATCCTTTTCTGATCACTAAGGGATCTGGGTATCTTTTCATTTCCTTTTTTCTAGATTTTCTCTAGGTTTGACACTTGAGTGTAGTCAGCTTGCATATCACGTATACATTAATTTTCTTTAGACCAATCAACACTTTTGTGTTATTAATATATGTTAAGGAACAAGTCTTTGCTTGGTCTTTAAATTCCCTTGGGCCCCCTCCCACCGTATTGTTATTGTTGGCCCAGGTACACAACCTGACTCTGCCCTATCTGGCACTTGCTGGCCTTGATAGTTAGGCTGATTTCTGCAGGGCCTCTAAAACATTTCTCAGGTGGACCAGGTGATCCTCCCAGGTGGAGCTAAAGACAGCAATATCATCTAGATATGCTGCACTGTCGTCTTCCAGGCCTGTAAGGACTTTGTTCACCAACCTTTGAAAAGTGGCAGGGGCATTCTTCCAACCAAAGGGCATCTCCACAAACTGGTAGTGCCCACTAGGGATAGAAAATGCTGCTTTTATCTTTGCATCCTCAGCTAATCTGATCTGCCAGTAGCCAGCTGTCAAGTCAAATATGCTCAGAAACTTGGCTGAGGCCAAAGTGTCTATAAGCTCATCTGCCCTTGGAATTGGATGAACATCTGTCCTATTGACTGCATTGAGACCCCTGTAAACACAAATTCTCATTTCTCTCTTGCCATCATGGGTGTGAGGTTTGGGGACTAAGACTACTGGACTAGCCCAAGGGCTATCTGAGGGTTCAATAACTCCCAATTCTAATATCTTCTGGACTTCAGTCCTGATACAGTCTCTGACATGATCAGGTTGCCGGTAAATCTTATTGTTTACAGGCAGACTGTCCTCAGTGTCCACTTCATGAGTGCACCAGGTAGTCTGACTTGGAGTCAGTGAGAACATATGTCTAAACTGTAGTAGAACTTTTCTGCAATCAGCTTGCTGTTGCTCAGTGAGGTTGCCTGCCAAGGCTACACCATCCACTGAACCACCATCAGGGTTCTGTTCTGTAAGAGCAGGTCAGGGAGTGGATCACTCTCTTCCTCCTGTCCCTCATCAGTAGCAATGAGCAAGCCCATATCAGCCCTGTCAACATATGGTTTGAGCCTGTTGACATGGAGCAGCCTATGGGGGCTCCTGGGAGTTCCTAGGTCTACCAGATAGGAGACCTTTCCCTTCTGCTCAATTATGGTATGAGTGCCACTCCACTTGTCTTGGAGGGCTGCTGGGGCCACAGGCTCTAACACCCATACTTTCTGCCCTGGCTGGTAAACAGTGAGCACAGCCTTTTGGTCATGCCAGGTCTTCTGTAATTCCTGGCTAGCCTCAAGGTTTTTAGTTGCCTTCTTTATGAATTCAGCCATCCTGGAGCAGAGACCAAGTACATAGTCCACAATATCCTGTTTAGGGGGGTTGAGAGGCAACTCCCATCCCTCCTTCACTAGATACAATGGACCCCCTAACTGGATGTCCAAGCAAAAGTTCAAATGGGCAGTAACCAACCCACTTCTGTGGAACCTTTTTGTAGGCAAATAGAAAGCAGGGCAAAAGTATGTCCCATCTGCGCCTAAGCTTTTCTGGGAGACCTTTAATCATGCCCTTGATAGTTTTGTTGAATCTCTCAACTAAACCATTGCATTGTGGGTGATAAGGGTGGTTAATTTATAATTTACTCCACACTCTGTGGAGAAGTGTGGCTCAGGGGTTAGAGGCGGCAGACCCGGAAGCTGAGATCGGCCCTGGACCAGGGTTCAATTCCCCGCCTCGGCGGGTCTTGGGCTAAAAAATTCCACGGACTCGATAATTCTCGCTCCGGTGCCTTCTCGACTCACGGGTTCACACTCTGCGACTCTGGGCAATAGCTTGCTTAATCTCCACAACGGCCCCTCGCGGCGGGATGCCTGGCCTTCACCTTGTGGATACCCTGCCGGGGTTATCCCACAGGGGAATACCAGGACGGGTTCCCTAAGCAAACGCCGGGAAACCCACCGCGGGTAGCTGTGCGCTATACAAGCTCAAAACATTTACATTTACATTTACTCCTTCCACATAGCTGTTAAGTAACT
The DNA here is from genome assembly GCF_964263255.1 of Lissotriton vulgaris. Taxonomy (NCBI): domain Eukaryota; kingdom Metazoa; phylum Chordata; class Amphibia; order Caudata; family Salamandridae; genus Lissotriton; species Lissotriton vulgaris. The sequence goes on from NC_141699.1 coordinate 870,405,276, forward strand.
AGACATGAAGTTTGCACCTCTGTCTGATACTACCTCCTTAGGAAGATCCACCCTGAAAAAGATTCCCAGGAGGGCCCTTGCAACCACAGGAGGTGTGGTGGTCCTAAGTGGGATTGCCTCTGGATACCTAGAGGCATGGTCCACCACCACCAGTATAAATCTGTGTTCAGATGCAGTTTGGGGATCCATGGGACCAACAATGTCAATCCCTACTCTTTCAAAGGGAACCCCCACCACAGGTAGTGGTACCACTTGCCTTTCCACTGGCTTGACAGGTGACACAGGAGCGACAAAACTCCTTTGTGTCTTCAGACATATGAGGCCAATAAAAGTGAGGGACAAATCTGTCCCAAGTCTTGTTTTGGCCTAGGTGACCTGCTAAAGGGATGTCATGTGCTAGTGTCAATAGGAAGCCCCTAAATGTCAGAGGTATAAACAACCTCCTGGTGGCACAAGGCTTGGGGTCTCTACTCTCTGAGTAAAGGAGTCCATCACCGCAGTGGATCCTATGGGACCCACTAGCACTCCTATCAGCCTCAGCATCAGCTTGTTGTCTGAGGGGTTCAAGAGAGGGACAGTTCAGCTGCTCCTGACTCAGATCTGCCCTGGAAGGTTCCCCTGTCCCCAAGAACTTAACCTGATCAGGTTTAAGCTCATCTGGGACAGTTCCTTGTTCAGGCTTAGGATCATCTCCCTCCAGAGAGTGATCTGTACTCTGAGCCAGGGGCAGACACTGCCTTACCCCTCCTGCTCCTCTTCTTGGAAGGTGATTGGTTAATTCAGAAAAAACAAAACAGGTGTGTGGGGGGTCGGGGGGAAATATTTACTGACCTTACTGCTCGCTCCCCTATGCCAAGGTAAAAAACACACAAAAGAGCAGACAAGGTCTACAAATGGTGTGTAACTGCAATAGCGACCGTGAGGCACTAGTGGTGAGCGCAGTTTTTGTGACTAATAGTCTCCATTTTTTAACAACCCTTTGTCTCATGCGCTCACCACTAGTGCCTCACGGTCGCTATTGCAGTTACACACCATTTGTAGACCTTGTCTGCTCTGATTGGTTAATTCATCCAGGATCCAAAACCTGTTCAGTGGTAGACATGTTTGCCTGTGACCTAGTCATAGCAAACACATATGCAGGGATACCCAACATTTCTGCATGAGTCCTGAGTTCCACTTCAGCCCAAGCTGAAGTTTCTAAATCATTGCCAAACAAGCATTTAACAGAGAGGTCTGCACTTACCACAACCTTCTCAGGGCCAGTTACCCCTCCCCAGGTGAAATTAACAACTGCCAAGGAATGGTCTGTCCTGACATTGCTAGCATTGGTCACTTGGTACATCTCCCCAAGTATGATTTGTTCAGGAGCCACTAGATCTATTGTCACCATTTTGACACTTGCTCCCGTGTCCCTGTATGTCAAAGCCACTTTTCCATTTATCAAAGGCTGCTGTCTGTATTTTCCCAGATTACTGGGACTGACAAAGGAGGACATATCCATGCCTCCATCACAGATCAGTACAGCCTGAGTTGGAACTCGGTCTAGGCCAGAGTCCATCTCAGAACCCAGGGTTAACCCTACTACACCCTTATCGGAGTACCACCACTTGGAGCTGAACTAGGGGGAACAGTTGCCTTAGGGGCAATGGTAATTGGAGTTGAGTCTTTGGACTTGGTACAATCACTTGTCCAATGGGATTTCTGTTTACAGATTTTACACCAAGGTTTCTTTTGGCCTTTTCCCTTGTTGGATTGTGACTCCCCACCAGATGCAGATTTTTGGGGCCTTTGAGAAGACTTCTGGTCTTTACCCTTTTCCCCAACCTTATGAGTGTTTTTAGAATCTTGCTTCTTGGAGTCACCATGGTTCTGAAACTTCTGCCTCACTGTGGTTCTGACACATTTGTCTGCCTTCTGACCCTATTCTTGGGGAGAGGTCAGATCAGAGTCTACCAAGTACTGATGCAACAGCTGATTTTGACAATTATTAATGATCTTCTCCCTCATAATTAAGTTGTACAATCCTTTAAAATCACACACCTTACTGCCAAGTAACCAGCCTCTCGGAGCCTTAGTAGCACAATCTACAAAGTGAACCCAGTATTGAGTCTGTACCTTTTGGGTGTCTCTGAACTTAATCCTGTATTGTTCAGTGGTTAATCCAAACCCATCAATCAGAGCACTCTTCAAGACACTGTAATTATCAGCATCCTCTTCTGTTACAGTGAGGAGCTTGTCTCTGCCTTTGTCTGCAAAGGAGAGGCACAAGATTGCTGCCCACTGCTCCTGAGGGACCCTCTGTACTTTACAGGCCGTCTCAAGTGCAGTTATCCATTTGTGGATGTCATCCTCACTCTGGTAGGGAGGGACAATCTTGTTCAGGTTCCTATGGTCATGTGTATGTTCTCTACCTCTAGGGACACTGTAGCTGCCACCATGGGGCTATAGCCCCTCTTTTCTCGAAGCTCTCTGAAGCTCCAGGGATTCCCTGTCTAAGGCCAGCTCATCTCTCTTGATCCTAAGCTTAGCTTCTTCAAACTTGAGCAGTCTGCACTTATCACAGGAGGATTCTCTCCAGTAGGAGGCTGAGGTCCTAAGGGAGACAGATGTCCCTACAGATGTACCAGAATGATAAGATTCCTGAGAAGGAGATCTAGACCTTCTAGGAAAACTGCTAACTCTTCCTGGAGGGGCCAAGAGAGGGCCACTAGGGTTCTCTTCTTCAACCACAGGGAACATTTGATTGTCCAGGTTAGAATCATTCTGATCTTCCTGGTTAGCATCAAGGTCTAGGTCTAGAAAGTTAGCATTTACCGTGAGGTTATAATGCACTTAGCAGTATATGGTTTGGATGCATCAAAGAACAACCCCGGATAATAGATTACGAAGGCTGCAGAGGGGCACTGCTCATGCATGGGCACCCTCTCACACAAAACCCAGCACCCTGCCTTCAAGATTGATAAGGCCTGCCATAGGGGTGACTGATAGGTTTATATATGTAGTAATATAAGGTAGATATAGGGAACCTATATCTTAGTAAGTGTTGCATACACCACCTTGCACCAGCTGCTGTAGCAGACCTGTGGTGTCATTTTGAGCGGTCTCTAAGGGTGGCATAATGCACGCTGCAGCCCCTGAGAGGCCTCTGGGGTACCTATGCCCTAGGTATGTAGGATACCATACACTAGGGACTTATAAGGGCACCCCAGAGTCCAATCTGTGGTGTACCTAAAGTACATGCAATCGTTTTAGAGAGGAAGGAGCTAGGCTGGGGCCCTGGATAGCAGGGACCCAGCCAGACTAAAGTCGAAAAACAGTGAAACATCAGCAAAAAGTGGGGGTAACTATAAGAAGCAGATCCTACTCTCCTACAGGCACATTGCAAATAAGGGTCAGTTTACAGTGCAAAGATTTGATATATCCAAGCTGCATTTTGGGCAGTTTCCTGTCGCAGGCCCTGTGATTCCAACAGAGGTGAGGAAACATTTTGGGAGACTTTGGGGAATGGTGTTTAACAAAAAAAAGTTTGAGGTTTGCAAGGGATTCTGGGTAACAGAACCTAATGAGATCTACACACGTCCCCCCATCCTGGATTGCCCTGGGTGTCTAGTTCTCAAAAACATATAGGTTTGCTAGGTGTCCTTCGGTGCCAGCTGAGCTATGGTAAAAAATCCACAGCTAGACAATTTGCCAAAAAAAGGTCAGTTTTCACAGGAAATATATGATTTGTCCATGTTGTGTTGTGGGCTGTTTACTGTCACAGGCACTAGGCCTAACCACACAAGTGATGTATGATTTCTATCAGGAGACTTTGGAAAATGTGGGGTGGGTGGAAGTTTGTGAATCCCCTCAGATTCCAGAACTTTCCATCACAGAAATAGGAGGAAAATGAGTGTTTTTTTTTTTACAAAGTTTGAGGTTTGCAAGGGATTCTGGGTAACAGACCCTGGTGAAAGCCAAACAAGTCACCCTGTCCTGGGTTTCTCTGGGGGTCTAGTTTCAAAAAATGTATAGGTTTGCTAGGTTTCCATAGGTGCTCGCTAAGCTATGGTTCACAGTCCACAGCTAGGCACATTGCAAAAAAGGGTCAGTTTTCAATGTAAAAATGTGATGTGCCCTAGCTGTGTTTTGGGCAGTTTCCTATTGCAGGCTCTATGCCTACCCACACAAGTGAGGTACCATTTTTATCAGGAGACAATGGGGAATGCCGGGTTGGTAGAAGCTTGTGGGTCCATGTAGAACCTGGTGAGAGCCGCCACACAAGTCACCACATCCTGTATTCCCCTGGGTGTGTAGTTTTAACCACATCGGTGCGGTACGATTTACCGCCCGGTGCTAACCCCTAATGGAAATGGGTGTGGTCATGACGGAACGGTTCCGTCATGAGCACAGCTCAACCGATGCTCATGACGGAACCGTTCTGTCGTGAGCATCGAAGGGGTTAACAAATGTATAGGTCTGCAAGGTTTCCTTAGATGCCGGCTGATCAAGGGTTCAAAATCCACGGCTAGGCAATTTGCAAAAAAAATGACAGTTTTCACTGGGAAAATGTGATGAGTCCACATTGCGTTGTGGGCTGTTTCCGTTGCTAGCACCAGGCCTACTCAAACAATAGAGGTAGATTATCATCAAGAGACATTGCGGGTTGGGTGGAATTTTGTGGATTCTTGCAGATTCCAGAACTTTCATCACAAGAATGTGAGGAATGTATTTTTTCTTTGACCAAGTTTGAGGTTTGCACAGGATTCTGGGTAACAGAACCTGGTGAGAGCCACACAAGTCACCCCATCTTGGATTCCCCTTGGTGTCTAGTTTTTAAAAATGTATAGGTTTCCTAGGTTTCTCTAGGTTCCAGGTGAGCTAGGTTGCAAAATCCACTGCTAGGCACTTTGGGAAAAAAGTTCAGTTTTCACTGGAAAAATGTGATGTGTCCATGTTGCGTTTTGGGACATTTCCTGTCAAGGACACTAGGCCTACACACACAAGTGAGGTAACATTTTTATCGGGGAGCCTTTGGGGAATGCGGGATGGGTGAAAATGTGTAGATCCAAGAAGGTTTCAGATCTTTCTATCACAGAAATGTGAGGAAAATGTTTTTTTTTTTTTTTTTTTACAAAGTTTGAGACTTGCAAGAGATTCTGGGTAACAGAACCTGGGAAGAGCCAAACAAGTCACCACGTCCTGAATTCTCCTGGGAGTCTAGTTTTAAAAAATGTATAGGTTTGTGTTCCGGGGTGGTCAGGGACGAAGAGACAGGAGGGGTAGGGGAAGTAGATATAGAGTCCGAGACCTTGAAGAAGGTTTAAAGGAAAGGCTTTATTTTAATGTAAGACTTTCTCCTTCGGCTGGTGATTCTCTCTCGAGCAAAGGCGGCCGGGTCAATGGCAGGCTTCCGTAGGGGCTCCAGCTTGCGATCAGGTTAGGTATCCGCTCTTCCCCCAGGTTTCCGGTTGCAGCCGCCGTAGGAAAGGAGAGAGATAGGGACAAATTAGTGGAGGATTTGAGACATGGGAAAAGCAAGGACCGGGAGTGAGGGAAACCTAGTGCAGTGGTGAATTTATACAGCCGAAGTGTAGGAGTGCTCGTGAGAGGAAAAGGGGAGAAGGTCAGAGGACTATACACGGGGCTATACAAATATACAGGCTACTCCGTAGGTTGGACCCGACATCCCACCCAGCCCGCCACTCTGCCCCGTACCTGTTGGAGCCACGCTCCTCCTGTGGGAGCGTGGCGGGGCGACACGCGGAAACAGTGGCCTCCTGGCTTCTCCGGCCCGCTCCGGTCTTCAGGATTCGTTCCGAGTTGTTCTTATCTTCCTCACTCTGCTTTCCGCTTCGATATACTCCTCTCTCCTCCGGGGAAACTCCGTCCGTCGCTTCCTGGTTTCTTCCCCCTTTTGACGCAGTGACGCTCTGTAGGGGCGGGGTTTCGTCCGTTGTGTACTCCCACTTAAAGGGAACAGGTACTTCCACCTTCTCGTTTTGCCACCAGTGTTCGGGGTCTCTTACCCCCCACTCTTCCTGAGTGTATGATTCAGGCTGCTGTAGGGAGGGAATGGAAGCAGGTAAAAGTGGGGTGGCGGACCACCAGTCCAGTTCAAGTGTCTGTTCCTCCACCAGGGGACCCGACCCATCACACACCTCCCACCCTGGATTCTCCCGATCGGGGAGAGGAAATACTCTGGATAGAAAGTCTGCATTCCCATTTTCTGTATTTTCTTATGGAGTACGGAAAAGGAGTATGGTTGGAGAGACAGGAACCAGCGGAGTACCCTGGGATTATGACTGCTGTTTTGGTGCATCCATTTTAATGGGGCATGATCAGTATGGAGGATGAATGGCCTTCCCTCCAGATACTATGGCAGCTTGTCTACCGCCCACTTAATAGCCAGGCACTCCCGTTCTAGGTTGGAATACATACTCTCCCTCGGAAACAATTTCCGGCTGATATATAGGGCTGGGTGTTCTAGCCCATCAGTACCCATCTGAGACAGGACAGCCCCTATTCCCACATTAGAGGCATCAGTGGCGAGAATAAATGGTTTGCTAAAGTCTGGGGATACTAGAACTGGGGCTGTTGTCATGATGCGTTTTAGATTCCTGAAAGCGCTTAAAGCCTCCTGGGAGGGTTAGTTTAGTTCTCGGGGTTTCAAATCCTTGCGCAGGAGGTCCGTCAGGGGAGCGGCCACCTCAGCAAATCTAGGTATGAATCTTCTGTAATAGCCTATGAGGCCTAAGAAGGCTCTCAGGTCCCTTTAATTTGCTGGAAAGGGTATCTTTTCAATAGCCTTCACCTTTTCGCTTTGTGGTGCGATGGTACCATCTCCCAAGACATACCCCAAGTAGTTGACACTAGTAAAGGCCGCTCTTGACTTTTTGGCATTGATGTGTAGTCCTGCATGTTTGAGGGCGTTCAGGATAATCCGTAGGTGGCTCAGGTGTTCCTCCCAACTGCGACTGTATATAACAATGTCGTCCAAATATGCTGAACTGAAGGACAGATAGGGTTGTAGAACTGAGTTCATAAGGCGCTGGAAGGTAGCTGGCGCCCCATGGAGGCCAAAGGGAAAGACCGTAAATTCATAGAGACCTTCGTCGGTGACAAAGGCTGTTTTCTTCCGGTCTTCCTCCTTGAGGGGCACCTGACAGTACCCCTTCGTGAGGTCCAGGGTGGTAATGTACATGGCTCCTATTTTTTCGATTAGTTCATCAACCGGCAGAATCGGGTATGTATCGAAGGAGGAAATGGCACTTAGAGCCTGGAAATCCATACAAAATCGTTTGGAACAGTTGAGTTTCGGGATCATCACGATTGGCGATGACCAGTTGCTCTTTGATGGCCGGATTACTCCAAGGGCCAGCATGTCCTGGACTTCTTTCTTAAATGCTTCCCGTCTCGCCGCTGGGATTCGGTAGGGTCACTGTTTTATGATCTTTCCGGGAGGAGTTTCAATGTGGTGTTCAACGAAGGTCGTCTCCCCAGGCAGATCAGAAAAGATGTCAGAAAAGGTGTGCAAGACGTTCGTTAGGCCTTCTCTCATCTGACCGGATAGTTTGGGCTTTACCACCAGATGTTCCAATGTGGAGGGGCCTATCCGGGCGGATGGAACCGCCAAATGGGTCCCTCTGGGAGCGGGTCCCTGCCATTCCTTCAGGAGATTGATGTGGTAGCACTGAGTTTTGGTAGAAGACAGGCATAATCTGTAGGTGGTATCCCCTATCGTCTCAACTACCTGGAAGGGCCCCTGCCATTTGTTCTTGCTGCTGATAGATGGCAATAACACGAGTGCCAACTTTCCCACCGCAAGGCGCCTCAATCTCTTCCCTTTGTCGTAATTCTTCTTTTGTTGTCTTTGTCTATGCTCCAAATTGGAGTAGGCGAGGTCTCTTAATTTACTTAGCTTAGACATCAATTGCATGGTATAGTCTAGCACGGATTTTTGTTCTTGTGCCTCTTCCGATTCCCACATGTCTTTGGTCATCTCCAGCAGGGATCTAGGGACGCGTCCGTACAGGCGCTCAAGGGACGAGCATCCTAGACTACTCTGCTTCTGTGCACGCAACATTTATAGGGCCTGTGGTAACAGCCGATCCCAGTCCGGACCCTCGGATGTCAATATCTTCTTCAGGGTGGTCTTGAGGGTCTGATTATACCTTTCCACCAGGCCGTCCATTTGTGGGTGGTAAACCGATGTTTTCAGGTGTCTTATGTCCAGCATTTTGCATACCTCCTTCATCAGTCTAGAGGTAAATGGTGTGCCTTGATCTGTCAACACTTCTTTAGAAAACCCAACTCGGGAAAACAACTCTACAAATTTTCCGGCAATGGCAGCTGTGGTGGGGGTTCTTAAGGGAAATGCTTCAATGAATCTTGTAAATTCATAGAAACCTTCGTCGGTGAGAAAGGCTGTTTTCTTCCGGTCTTCCTCCTTGAGGGGCACCTGACAGTACCCCTTCGTGAGGTCCAGGGTGGTAATGTACATGGCTCCTATTTTTTCGATTAGTTCATCAACCGGCAGAATCGGGTATGTATCGAAGGAGGAAATGGCACTTAGAGCCTGGAAATCCATACAAAATCGTTTGGAACCATTGAGTTTCAGGATCATCACGATTGGCGATGACCAGTTGCTCTTTGATGGCCGGATTACTCCAAGGGCCAGCATGTCCTGGACTTCTTTCTTAAATGCTTCCCGTCTCGCCGCTGGGATTCGGTAGGGTCACTGTTTTATGATCTTTCCGGGAGGAGTTTCAATGTGGTGTTCAACGAAGGTCGTCTCCCCAGGCAGATCAGAAAAGATGTCAGAAAAGGTGTGCAAGACGTTCGTTAGGCCTTCTCTCATCTGACCGGATAGTTTGGGCTTTACCACCAGATGTTCCAATGTGGAGGGGCCTATCCGGGCGGATGGAACCGCCAAATGGGTCCCTCTGGGAGCGGGTCCCTGCCATTCCTTCAGGAGATTGATGTGGTAGCACTGAGTTTTGGTAGAAGACAGGCATAATCTGTAGGTGGTATCCCCTATCGTCTCAACTACCTGGAAGGGCACCTGCCATTCGTTCTTGCTGCTGATAGATGGCAATAACACGAGTGCCAACTTTCCCACCGCTATAACGAGAGCATATAGATGCCCTTTAGAAGATTTAGGCAGGGGGCCTATCAGATCCATGCCCACCCGGTCAAAGGGGACCCCAATGATTGGCATAGGTTGCAACAGGGCCGCGCTGTGTCGGTGAGTATTTCGTCTCTGACAGATTTCGCATTTTGCACAGTACTCTTGTACATCCTTATATGTACCGGGCCAAAATAAATTTCTTATTATGCTCGCTGTGTTTTTTTCTTTCCCGGCATGTCCGGCAGGGAGGTGGGTGTGCGCAAAGAAGAGCACCTGCTCCCTGAAGGGTAGGGGTACTAACAACTGGGGGCTGTTTCCTTCCTGAGATAACCTGTATAGCAAATCATTCTTAACGATAAACCTGGGATAGGTCCGTGATTGTGTCCCCTGGTCGGCATGAGCGCTTTCCCACGTGTTATATAAGGTTCTGTCTTCGCCCTGGGCGAATTTGAAACTGCGGTCCGCTGTCCATGGCTCCGGGGTTAGGTATGCAGGAATGGGCCCTTCCCCTTGTTGTCTGTGTCGGTTAAGGGTGTTCTGAAAGAGGGAGAGGAACTCAGGGTTATCCACCCCCAGGATCACGTCTTCAGGTAGGGAGTCCACCACCCCCACCCTGACAGTACAAGGACCCTTGTCGGTGGGAGTTAGGGTTATCAAGGCCAGGGGGTAGGGCTTTACGTCCCCATGGACGCAGCGTATGTGCACCACTGCCTTTGGAACGTACTGGCTGGGGAGGACAAAGCGCTCCTGTACGACGGACTGCCGGCACCCTGAGTCTAGGAGGGCCCTCACATTGTAGCCATTCATCCTCATACTTACATAATAAGAAGCACCCATTTCGCAAAGTATAGGACAGTCTTGGGCAGGTACCCCTCTTCCATCGATTTCTCGGTAGGTCGTTTTCTGGGACACGTCCGAGCGATGTGGCCCCATTCCCCACACTCGAAGCATTGGGGCCCCTTCACCATGGGAGAAAGCATTTCGGGAGGCCTGGGTCGTGTCTGTTCCCCACTTGGTTTGAATTTCCTTTCCTCTTTAAGGAGTGAGGGCTGTTTGCTGTTTTTCTCGCTTTCCCAGCCAATGTTCCTGGACTGTGCTCTTGCAAATGTAGCAGCCATCTCAATGGCCTGTTCTATGTGCAAACCTTTATTTTAATATTGTTCTCCCCTGAGGCGGAAGCCGGGGGATTCTCTCTTCTATCCTTTGTTTTTAAAGCTCGTATATTGCACTTATCAGCTGTTGTTATTGTCCGCGCATAGGGCCATAACTGTTAGATGTATTTTTAAATACATTGCTGGTGGCTAATTCTTGGTGCTCACCTCTGGAAATTGATCGCGCGCTGCATTGCGCGACTGCAGCTTCATCCCCAACAGCGCTGCCCTTTTGGTCGCGGTCACGTGACTACTCCTGCCTCACACGCCATCTTGAGCAGGGAAGGGCTGCGCTCTAGTCGATCCAGCGCTCCCGCCCTCTGTGTCTACTTAAGGGGCGTTTTCTCTCACCATCGGCAAACCTTTATTTTAATATTGTTCTCCCCTGAGGCGGAAGCCGGGGGATTCTCTCTTCTATCCTTTGTTTTTAAAGCTCGTATATTGCACTTATCAGCTGTTGTTATTGTCCGCACATAGGGCCATAACTGTTAGATGTATTTTTAAATACATTGCTGGTGGCTAATTCTTGGTGCTCACCTCTGGAAATTGATCGCGCGCTGCATTGCGCGACTGCAGCTTCATCCCCAATAGCGCTGCCCTTTTGGTCGCGGTCATGTGACTACTCCTGCCTCACACGCCATCTTGAGCAGGGAAGGGCTGCGCTCTAGTCGATCCAGCGCTCCCGCCCTCTGTGTCTACTTAAGGGGCGTTTTCTCTCACCATCGGCAAACCTTTATTTTAATATTGTTCTCCCCTGAGGCGGAAGCCGGGGGATTCTCTCTTCTATCCTTTGTTTTTAAAGCTCGTATATTGCACTTATCAGCTGTTGTTATTGTCCGCGCATAGGGCCATAACTGTTAGATGTATTTTTAAATACATTGCTGGTGGCTAATTCTTGGTGCTCACCTCTGGAAATTGATCGCGCGCTGCATTGCGCGACTGCAGCTTCATCCCCAACAGCGCTGCCCTTTTGGTCGCGGTCACGTGACTACTCCTGCCTCACACGCCATCTTGAGCAGGGAAGGGCTGCGCTCTAGTCGATCTAGCACTCCCCCCCTTCCCGCCCTTTCGATGCATAAAAGTAAAGGGATTTCCCGTCCGCGCAGCGGGCGGGCGCAGCGGGCGCAGCGGGCGCGCCGGCGGCGCGCCGGAGGCGCGCCAGAGGCTAGCCCGTCTGCGCCCGTCCGCGCCGGGACCGTGCCCAGGGCCATAACTCCTGCCCAAAATCTATCAGGAGATGTTACAACATACGCCAGTCACAACCTACATGCCTTTCGTCCACTTAATACGTCCAAATGTTTAAAAATTAATCCCTCAGAGACCCATAAAGACATGGCCACCACTTGCCCTCACTGTCATTACACTATCCCTCTAATATTTCCCCAACAAACTAACGGCACTCCAATTAAACAAGATGTAGGTGCCATCACTTCTATAGCCCTTATACATGCGCGCTCACTTGGTAAGCACAGGCAGGAAATATCTGATCTGATTACCGACTACTCTCTCGATATATTGTTCATTACCGAAACTTGGACAGATGATTCCTCACAGCCAGATCTGGTCATCGCTGTGCCACAGGGATTTAAGGCATATTGTCAGGACAGGCCCAAACAAAGAGGGGGTGGGCTGGCTATAATCGCCAGAGATTTATACCCCGTCAGAACAACCCCTATTCCCTCCACCGCCTGTGAGGCCATGCAATTTTCTATCAATATCTCCCCTCTGTTTAATTTCAAGGGTATATTAATATATCGGCCTCCGGGATCAAAAACAACCTTCTTGTCTAACATAAATACCATCATGGAATCCGTAGCTACAGAAAGCAGCTTCACGGTTCTCGGCGACCTGAACTTTCACTTAGATCTGGACCACCTAGCCGACTCTGCTGCCCTTACCACTGATTTAGGCAATCTAGGGCTAAAACAGCTTGTTACATCCGCCACTCACCAAGCAGGCCACATTTTGGACCCCATCTTTTCCAACTTAGAAGGACTGCAAATCACCAATATTTTGCCCATGCCTTGGACAGACCACTTTGCAATCTTTGCCAATATTGCCACCAGCAATCATTGTAACAACAATCCCCAACCTGTACCTAAACTATCGTTTAAAGACTGGAAAAATATAAATCTAGAAAATTTGAAGCTTACACTTGTACAAACCTGCCCAGAGTTCGCTTCAGACCCCAATATAGCTCTCCAGCAATTATATGACTGGATTGGCCAGGCAACACACCAATCAGCCCCTTCCAAGGAACACTCCAGTAATAGAGCTAAACCCACCGCTCCTTGGTATAATGATAAACTAAGGACACAAAAACAGATAAACCGCAGCAAGGAAAGAACCTGGAGAAAAGACTACGATGCCGGTAGTAAGTCTGCCTATAAGGAATCCTTAGCACTATATAAAAACATGATAGCAGAAGCAAAAAGAGAATACTACACTGACCAAATTGAGAAAGCCAAGAACTCCAGTAAACAATTATTCTCAATCACCAAAGCTTTATCAGGCAATTCCCCTGACCTTACGCCCCCCGTCACAATCTTTGTGTGACTCTCTTGCCTCTTTTTTCTACACTAAAGTAGATGACATTTACCAAGCATTCTCCTCCAAATCACCTCCGGTACTAACTTCATCTGTCACTTCCCCCCCAGCTAATGCCTTCCCTTGCTTTCAACCAGTCACCCAGGATCAAATAAAAAATACACTACTGACCATCAAATCAGGTTCACCCCTGGACCCCTGCCCTCTATCTGTCCTCAGACCAGTCATAGACGTCATCATACCGGCACTCACACAGGTCTGCAATTTAATATTGCAGTCAGGCAATTACCCGAATCCTCTCAAAAACACATTACTAAAACCTCTGTTAAAAAAACCCTCGCTCGACAAAAGTGAGCTAAAAAATTACCGACCAATTGCTAGTCTACCCTTCATGGCAAAGACAATTGAAAAAATCATGAATACCCAGATTTCTGAGTTTATTGAAGAACACCAGCTTCTTGATAACACGCAGTTTGGGTTCCGAAAATATCACGGGACCGAGACAGCCTTGATTAAAGCCGCTGATGATATCAGGGTTATCAGGGACCAGGGTGGCACTGCCATACTGGTTCTGCTAGACTTATCAGCGGCTTTCGACACGGTCGACCACAACATCTTGGTCGACCGTGTCCAAGGACTTGGCATCTGCCATACTGCCAAAAACCTAATAGCTTCTTTCCTTGCCAAAAGAACGCAGGCTGTCATCCTAGGACCCTTTCAATCAGCCCAACTCTCTGCCCCCTGCGGAGTTCCTCAAGGCTCATCCCTTAGTCCGACACTTTTTAACATCTACGTGTCGGACCTAGCTAATACCATCAAAGCACATGGGATGAGCCTTACCTCGTACGCCGACGACACCCAACTAGTGTTGGCGATCAAAGGCGACGGAGAGCAAGTAGCTGAAAAATTTAAGAAAGGGCTCCTAGATATAGGAGATTGGATGGCGACAAACTGCTTAAAGCTAAACTCAGAAAAAACTGAGGTACTCATTTTTGGTCCACTCTCCCCAGCCTGGTCCACCTGCTGGTGGCCAGAGACCTTCGGCATTCCTCCCACGCCGACCTCGAAGGTCAGGAATTTGGGTGTTATATTTGATGATGGACTTAATTTCATGAATCACGCCAACAAAACAGTATCCACAGCGCACTTAAAGTTAAAAATGATCCGCAAAATACGTCCTTTTCTCCCTGACTCTGCTATTAAGACACTGGTTTCTGCTCTCGTCCTTTCATCCCTGGATTATTGTAATGGTTTATTTCTCAATGCTCAAATCAGAGTAACTGCAAAACTTCAAACTATACAAAATGCAGCAGCTCGCCTCATTACCGGCAAAACAAAGTTCGAACCTATTGCCAAAAACATAAAAGATCTTCATTGGCTGACTGTACAAAAAAGAATTCATTTCAAAGCTCTCTGTATAGTTTTCAAATCAATCAATAATCAAGGACCACATTTTCTAAGAGACCAACTTCAACTCTACAAACCTACAAGAGCTCTACGATCAGCCACTCTCAACCAACTGGCTGTCCCTCGCACCAAAACAGTTTCCTGGGGTGACCGACGCTTTTTGGTGGCGGCCCCCAGACTCTGGAACACCCTGCCTCTTAACATCAGACAAAGTGTCACACTGCTTCAGTTCCGTAAACTTTTGAAAACCTGGCTTTTCTCTCAGTAATCTCTTTTCATCTGTCATATCTGTTCCATTCTCTCATCTCCTCATTTCTTCTTAGTCAATATTGGTTTTAGCGCCTTGACGCCCAAGGGTATAAGCAGCGCTTTACAAGTGTTAAAAATAAATAAATAAATAAATGTCTAGTCCGAATGTTGGCGCAGCCACCTCTGGGAGGCATAGGGGAGGGCGCCCATAAACTGTTCCAAGTAAACCTTGTTCAAGATTTCCTCCTTGCTACAAGACTCAGGCTTCAACCATTTATCTGCGGCCATCTTCAGGCAAAAGAAGAGGGTTTTGGGATTCTCCCCGGGTACCCCTCTCTCCGTTCTAAACCGCATGCGATAGGCCTCCTGATCCAGCCCCAGGTGGTCCAGGATAACTTCTTTGATTATCGTATAGGGTGTGTTCCCCAAGTAGGCAGACTGCGCTTCACCCGTGAGGAGTGGGGCGAGGAAGAAGGGCCACTTTTCTTCGGGCCATCCCAAAGCGCAGGCGGCCCTTTCAAAGTTCATCATAAAGGCATCCGGATCTTCGCCATGCCCGTACATTTGGAGAGCAATGCCTGAGGGGTTAGGGGTATGTACTCGAGCCTCTCCAGGAGCAGACAGGGTTGGAGGCAGCATATTCTTCAGGCTCTCGATGTGGGCAGTTATGGTGGACTTAAACATTTCCCTATCCGCCTGTGTCGAGGACAGCTGCCGTTCCACAGCCCACTCGAGTTTTTCCTGCCCTTTTATCATGTGCTGTATCAGGGCGTCCATCTCGCTGCTGCAGACAGACTGTGCTGGTAGTCCCACTTCTGACACCACTTGTCCCCGGGTGGTCAGGGACGAAGAGACAGGAGGGGTAGGGGAAGTAGATGTAGAGTCCGAGACCTTGAAGAAAGTTTTAAGGGAAGGCTTTATTTTAATGTAAGACTTTCTCCTTCGGCTGGTGATTCTCTCTCGAGCGAAGGCGGCCGGGTCAATGGCAGGCTTCCGTAGGGGCTCCAGCTTGTGATGAGGTCAGGTATCAGCTCTTCCCCCAGGTTTCTGGTTGCAGCCGCCGTAGGAAAGGAGAGAGATAGGGACGAATTAGTGGAGGGTTTGAGACTAGGGAAAAGAAAGGACCGGGAGTGAGGGTAACCTAGTGCAGTGGTGAATTTATACAGCCAAAGTATAGGAGTGCTAGTGAGAGGAAAAGGGGAGAGAGTCAGAGGACTATGCACGGGGCTATACAAATTTACAGGCTACTCCGTAGGTTGGACCCGACGTCCCACCCAACCCGCCACTCTGCCCCGTACCTGTTGGAGCCACGCTCCTCCTGTGGGAGCGTGGCGGGGCGACACGTGGAAACGGTGGCCTCCTGGCTTCTCCGACCCCGCTCCGGTCTTCAGGGTTAGTTCCGAGTTGTTCTTATCTTCCTCACTCTGCTCTCTGCTTCGGTTTACTCCTCTCTCCTCCGGGAAAATGCAGTCCGTTGCTTCCTGGTTTCTTCCCCCTTTTGACGCAGTGACGCTCTGTAGGGGCGGGGTTTCGTCCGTTGTGTACTCCCACTTAAAGGGAACAGGTACTTCCACCTTCTCGTTTTACCACCAGTGTTCGGGGTCTCTTACCGCCCACTCTTCCTGAGTGTATGATTCAGGCTGCTGTAGGGAGGGAAAGGAAGCAGGTAAAAGTGGGGTGGTGGACCACCAGTCCAGTTCAGGTGTCTGTTCCTCCACCAGGGGACCCGCCCCGTCACAGTTTGCTAGGTTTCTCTAGGTGCCGGCTGAGCTTGGGCTCAAAATCCACAGCTAGGCACATTGCAAAAATAGGGTCAGTTTCAATGCAAAAATGTGACGTGCCCAAGTGCGTTTTGGGCGGTTTACTATTGCGCGCCCTATGCCTACCCACACAAGTAAGGTGCAATTTTTATCATGAGACTTTGTGGAATGCTGGATGGGTGGAAGTTTTTGAATCCACGCAGATTCCAGAACTTTCCATCACAGAAATGTGAGGAACATGTGTTTTTTTTTACAATGTTTGAGGTTTGCAAGGGATATTGGGCAACAGAACCTGATGAGAGCTACTCAGCTACACAAGTCACCCCATCCTCGATTGCCCTGGGTGTCTAGTTTTCAGAAAAATGTATAGGTTTGCTGGGTTCCTTAGGTGCCAGATGAGCTACGGTCAAAAATCAACAGCTAGACAATTGATAAAAAAAAGGTCCGTTTTCACAGGAAAAATGTAATGCGTTGTGGGGTGTTTCCTGTCAAGGTCACTAGGCACAACCACACAAGTCAGGTAACATGTTTATCGAGAAACTTTAGGAATGAGGGGTCAGTAGAAGTTTCTGGATCCACACGGATTCTAGAATAATCCATCACAGAAATGTGAGGAAAATATGCTGGATTCCCCTGGGTGTGTAGTTTTAAAAAAATGTATAGGTTTGCTAGGTTTCCTAAGATGCCAATTGAACTATGGTCCAAAATCCACAGCTGGACAATTTGCAAAAAAAAGGTCAGTTTTAACAAGAAACATGTGATGTGTCCACGTTGCGTTTGTGGCTGTTTCCTGTCACGGGCACGATGCCTAACAACATAAGTTAGGTACCATTTTTATCTGGAGACTTCGTGGAATGCGGGGTGGGTGGAATTTTGTGAATCCACACAGATTCCAGAACTTTCCATCACACAAATGTGAGGAAAATATGTTTTTTTAGAACGTTTGAGGTTTGCAAGGGATTCTGGGTAACAGAACCTGGTGAGAGCCACACACGTCACCGCATCCTGGATTCCCCTGGGTGTCTAGTTTTAAAAAATGTAGGGGTGTGCTAGGTTTTCCTAGGCACCGGCTGAGCTAGGATTAAAAATCCACGCACTTTGCAAGAAAAAGGCCAATTTTCACTGTAAAAATATGGTGTGTCCACGTTGCGCTTTGGCCTGTTTCCTGTCGCGGGCTTAAGGCCTAACCACACAAGTGAGGTACCATTTTTATCGACAGACTTTGGGGAATGCGGGGTGCATGGAATTCAATGGATCCATGCTGATTCTAGAACATTCCATCACAAAAATGTGAGGAAAATGTTTTTTTATAAAGTTTGAGGTTTGCATGGGATTCTGGGTAACAGAACCTGGTGAAAGCCACACAAGTCACTACATCCTAGATTCCCCTTGGTGTCTAGTTTTCAAAAATGTATAGGTTTGCTAGATTTTAGTAGATGCCAGCTGAGGTAGGGTTCAAAATCCACAGCTAGACAATTTGCAAAAAAATGTCAGTTTTCAGTGGAAAAATGTGATGTGTCCATGTTGGGTTGTGGGCTGTTTCCTGTAACGGCACCATGCCTACCCACACAAGTGAGGTATATTTTTTATCGCAAGACATTGGGAAATGCAGGTGGGTAGAAGTTTGTGGATTCATGCAGATTCCAGAACTTTCCATCACAGAAATGTGTGGAAAATGTGTTTTTTTAATAAAGTTTGAAGCTTGCAAGGGATCCTGGGTAACAGAACCTTGGTAGAGCCACACAAGTCACCCCATCCTGGATTCTCCTTGGTGTCTAGTTTTCAAAGATGTATAGGCTAGCTAGGTTTTATTAGATGCCATCTGAGCTAGGGTTCAAAATCCACAGCTAGACAATTTGCAAAACAAAGTTCAGTTTTAACAGGAAAAATGTGATGTGTCCACATTACTTTGTTGGCTGTTTCCTGTTACGGGCACAATGCCTAACCACACAAATGAGGTACCCTTTTTATCTGGAGACTTTGGGGAATGTGGGGTGGATGGAATATTGTGGATCTACACAGATTCGAGAACTTTCCATCACACAAATGTGAGGAAAATGTGGGTTTTTTTTAGAACGTTTGAGGTTTGCAAGGGATTCTGGGTAACAGAACCTGGTGAGAACCACACAAGTCACCCCATCCTAGATTCCCCTTGGTGCCTAGTTTTCAAAAATGTATAGGTTTGCTAGGTTTTATTAGATGCCAGCTGAGCTAGGGTTCAAAATCCACAGCTAGGCAATTTGCAAAAAAATATGTTAGTTTTCACTGGAAAAATGTGATGTGTCCATGTTGCATTGTGGGCTGTTTCCTGTAGCCGCACCCGGCCTACCCAGACAAGTAAGGTATATTTTTATCATGAGACATTGGAAAATGCGGGTGGGTAGAAGTTTGTGGGTCCTCGCAGATTCCACAACTTTCCATCACAGAAATGTGTGGAAAATGTGTTTTTTTAATAAAGTTTGAAGCTTGCAAGGGATTCTTGGTAACAGAACCTAGGGAGAGCCATAGAAGTCACCCCATCCCGGATTCTCCTGGGTGTCTAGTTTTCAAACATGTATACGTTTCAGAGGTTTTCCTAGGTGCCATCTGAGCTAGGCTTCAAAATCCACAGCTAGGCACATTACGAAAAAAGTCCGTTTTCATTGGAAAAATGTTTCCTGGGAGATGGTCACACCACCCTGCGACTGGATATCTATTTTTCTTCCTCCCTCTGCTAGAGCTTGGTTCAGCAGCAGGAGGACAGAAACATCTCTGGTCATCAGCATCCCTAGCTTGCTGTCTGGTTCTGAAATACTGGTAAGAGGAGCACTGTGCACCTCCGGGGGGAGCTTTACAGTGCATGGAATCATACCACCCACACCGCTTACAGTGTGGGGAGTTTGATTCCAGCATGTTTGATACCAAACATGACAGGGTTCATTACAGGCAGTTTAGAGACAGTCATCGCGTAATGAGGCATGGCCACTCTATGTATTGTAAAGGCTGATGCACTTACAACCCGGGAGAGTGGACTTCAAGGGTTGTAGGTGTGTCCCACTCATGCAGTGGCACCCTCACTTTTAGAACCGAGCACCCTGCTTTCAGGATTGAAAGACCTGCCTCAGGGATGACTTATAAGTTTCAAGTTCAGTGACCTCAGATATAAGAAACGTATATCTGTCGAAATGGATGCTAGCACCAACACACGCAGGCTGCAATGGCAGGCCTGTAGTCACAGTTTGAGTGATCTCTCATGGGTGGCATAATATTTGTTTTAGCCCATGGGAGACCCCTGGTATTCCTCTGCCCTGGGTACCTTGGAACGATATACTAGGAACTTATAATAGTACACCAGTAGCTTATCTGGGGTGTACCTAAGTACTTACCATAGGCAATTTAGGGTGAAAGCAAAGAGACTGGGGTCCTGGTTAGCAGGCTCCCAGTCAGACTATGTGTAACAAGAAGAGAGGTAGGGAGAGTAAGCAGACACTCTTGTTCCCCGGTCAGTAGTCGAAAATCAAAAAAAGGAGTGTCTATCGGACAGGCTAAACCGTTCGAGGGAGCACAAACGCAACCACACTGGGTTGTTGAAGAAAGCCTTCACTCACCACCTGGTGATGACATGCTTCATCATTGGGCTCCACCAAAGAGACCTAGTGTCTCTTTGGTGTGCTGCAACGCCAGGATTACTGCGGAGCGGGATAGTGTTCGAGGGCGACGGTGGCATACTGAGGGTGCTAAGCGTCGAGGGCGGTGTGCCGAATACGCTTCCACCCCCCTCCTGAGACCCATGGGGTTTATTCCCAACACCAACTAAGTGCAGAAACGATAAGTAGAAGCCTCCTAAACCAGGAGTAATTAGGAATATTTTATTCATTCCTAATTTTTTGCACTTTTTTCACTTAATATCTTTTTTTCACTCTCACGCCCCTAGGTAAGGGTGGGCCCTAGCGTGCCCATACCGCCAGGGTTTTACCACACACAGTCCTGATGAATTGCCGGGTAAATTAACACCGTTTCGATGGCAAGAAACATGTCGACTTACTTTTAGGAACCCCCACTCAATTAAAGTGGACTGTTTCCTCACATATTTTAATTCCTGAGTCTTTAGTGATCACTTAATGAAGTTTTTGATACACTACTGACTATTTTAAATACCCCCAACACTCACTAATCCCAATTGCACTCAACACGCCCTTATCTCACTATCCCGCTC
The DNA here is from genome assembly GCF_964263255.1 of Lissotriton vulgaris. Lineage (NCBI taxonomy): Eukaryota > Metazoa > Chordata > Amphibia > Caudata > Salamandridae > Lissotriton > Lissotriton vulgaris. The sequence goes on from NC_141699.1 coordinate 870,425,694, forward strand.
CGCAGTAATCCTGGCGTTGCAGCACACCAAAGAGACACTAGGTCTCTTTGGTGGAGCCCAATGATGAAGCATGTCATCACCAGGTGGTAAGTGAGGGCTTTCTTCAACAACCCAGTGTGGGTGCGTTTGTGCTCCATAGAACGGTTTAGCCTGTCCGATAGACACTCCTTTTTTTGATTTTCGTCCCAGTCAGACTAGTCAGAAACAGCATAACACCAGGAAAAAAATGGGGGTAACCTTAAAAGCAGATCCTACTTTCCTACTTGGCCCAAATTGGGAGACTGGGTGCATAGGGTGCACAGAACTGCCGATCTCCGGCGAACCATTTCCAGATGTATAATGCCATCCGCAGCAGCACACTATCTGTGTCCCGAGGAGCTGTACTGTCAAAGAGCCTATGCAACAATGGTCTTCCTGCCAACTCATACGGAATGCCAGCACATTCAAGAGATGGTGCTCCTGCAAGCAATCGCATCGGCCACTTGTTGCACTGCAGTGTAGTATGATTCATAATCCTTTCTTCATCAAAGGGATAAATAGTTCATGAAGGGCAGTCCGTCTCTGGCCTTCATCCCAAATCAAGTCCATCAACACCCTCCTAGGAAGAATGCCTTTTAAATAATCAACAGTAGGGCTGTAAAGAAATAGAGCAGTCATGGCAAAACCAACATTTTGGCAGACACTGGGCATTCTAGATGGTGGCAAAAAGATCTAGCTAAGCTTACCCCCTATTTGGAAGATGCCTAGTGCTCCCTCAGGATGCATCCGCCAATTCATGATCTGCAGGTGCCACTGGTTGAGCTTGTCAACCCTGGCATTAAAAGATTCCGCCAGATTGGGATATACTATGAATCACCAACCTACTCTAGAGGTGCAGGCCACCTGACACAGGACCCAGGTCTACACTCCGCCCTTTATGTTGCACTACTACATGTCAGTGGTGTTGTTCGTGAAAATCTGCACCAGCCTTCCCTTGATGGATGGCAGGAATTCCTTCAGCATCAAACTAAGGACCTTCATATCCAATAGACTGATATGGAGCAGAGTTTCTGCCGGAGACTAGAGTCCTCCGAAATCTAGCTCCTCCAGATGGCCTACTCAACCCAGCAGTGATGCATACATCACCACCGTCATCATTGCCTGGGGAAGGGAGAGGGCATTTTGCTAATTTTATGTGTGCTGCACACATGGAAAGAGGAAAAAACGAGTAGAAATGTAAACATTTCTCCTCGTTATGCCTGCTTTGGGAAGGCGTTAGTTTTGGCGCTGCCCCAGATTTATGCGCTGTTATAATTCTAGCGTTAAGAGATAGTTTAATTTCATTCTGTGGCAGAACCACTGCCCGTTTAATGTTATAATTCTAGGGCAGTGTCAAAAATCATTGGTGTTGACTGGGAACAACCACAGCAGCACCCATGGAGCGGCCCTTGCATGCAGAGTAAGGCATTGCCTTGCTCCATATTTAGAAGGCCATGAAAAGCCACATAGGGTGGCTTTGAGTGACCTTTTAAATATTGACCGGCACACTGCGCCTCTAGAGCATCACAAAAAGAACGCTCTGGCAGCGTAGAAGGTTTGCCGGGGTATTGTTAATATGCCCCTTATTTCCAAATGCCTCAATCCTCTTTGTCTCCCTATTTGTGCAGAGTTGTAGGGAATGGATTTGGGTTCACCTTCCTGGTGGAAGCCTGGACCACCATATTCTCAGAGTGCAGTGTTGTGTAAGGAAATCGAGGTCACCAAGAACCGGTGCTCTTGGGCACATGCCTACTCACAAGCAGGCAAAAAAGCGCTTGGACATGGTCTCTATTAACACCTTGGCTGCTAGGGAGATTTTTCTCCTGTGCTGGAGATCCTAGATTCCCATTCTTCATGACGAGCTCAGCTCGTCATAAGCACACGACCAGTGTACGGCATGACGAGCTGAGCTCGTCATGAGCAGGGAAGGGGTTAAGGTGTTAGTAAGGGCTTCATTAAATGGAAGAAATGACTCAGACAAGGCTGGTCCAAGTTGCAAAAACATCTGTCAGGACATTAGTCATGACATCAGCTGAAAGCAACTGTAGGTACAGGATTGCAGATGTTTGTCAACATACCAAAACTATTAAAGCGCTCTTTCCTTGAAGGTCCAAGAGACAAATCCATCCCTGTATAAGGAGAAGTATCAAGCCCACTGGTGTCTTGTGAGTCCATGTAAGACTGTCATCAAAATTCGGGGTAAATCATTCCCATGCCCACCATAGTCATCTCTGGATGGTGGCAAGTTCTGGTCAGAACCTGAGCCAAAAAGACAATGGGGCTCTGAAAGTGCCTCTGCAGTAATGGAAGAAAAGTATCAAGCTCAGGTGGTATAGGGACTGGGTGCACTGTACCGGATTCACAACATGACCTTTGCCATGGTCGAGACAACGCCAGCTAGGGGTCGACATCAGAGTTGTTACCAGATTCACCTCCGGTTGCATCAGCACTGGCAGCTATGAAGAAGGGACCAACACATGATATGATATGATGTCTCAGAGCCGAGATGGAAGTCTGCAACTGAGTCAGTGCTCAACCAGAGACAGGTCCAAGGGCTTCCGATAGCACAGAGGATGGATCTGCCAGCCATATTCCGACTGAGGGTCCTAGAAAAACTGTGGGGCCCAAAGGCATGACAAAGGGAACAGGAACAGTTCCACAGATACACAGAATGGCCTCCTTAAAGCCCTTGACTGGCTGCAAGGTCTTCAAAGGCTTGGGGAACTATTGGCACCTTTACACTCTTACAACTTCTATTTTGAAAGAGATAGGGGTTGAGTTCCACTTTATTTTCTTATGCTTTTTTTTTTACTTAAACTTTCCAGAAGACTTTAACCACAAAGACGACTTCTCATTGGAAAAGCCTGGAGAACAGGAGTGCACCCACACCCTCATCTTGGAGAAAGAGTGGATCTAACACAAGGCCTGTAACTTCTCACTGTTTCAGCGATGTACTGTTATGCTTTGCAGTCCCAGATAGCCCTTGACTACATAAAGCCGCACTCATTGCACAGCTTGGAGGTGTGCTCCGTGATCAAACACCAAAGACACCCCACATATAGGTAAAGGACTGACATATGCTTTCTGCAGTCACATCATGGTTTGAAGCCCGTAGTTTTAGGAAGAGACATTGTTCCATTGTATACTGGATTTAGGTTTGGGAGTTCTCGAAAGAGCAATGAAAGTGGAAGTGGAGCTCCATATCTGTGTTTGAGGATGTGCAGCTTGGTTGCTCAGCAGTCAAGTACTCACCCAGGAAAAAATTTGGCTGTTATCTTCAATAAAGGGTGACTAGTAGCCCTGTGGCAACTGGACTTTTACTAGGCCAAGAGGAGTTTGAGGGACGTCCAACTCTGTAGCCAGGAATGCCTCAACCAACCTGAGAACCGAGGTGTAGACCCAAAGACACCCCCATAGACAGCATTGCATCTACAGCATCTTTGAGCATCTTTTTGCATTATGTATCACTTAAATCAGAACCACTTTCATAGGAATCGATAGCAAAGGGACAAAAGTGCTTGAACCATCTGAAGACTGCTTCTTTGGCAGAGGTAACTGTTTTTCAGTACCTTGCAGGTCCTCTTGACTGACTCCCTGCCAGAGTTGGTCACCTAAAGTGACTAGAAGTAACCTCATTAATACTTACCCAATTTTTCTAAGTGTCAAATGTGTTGAATATGCCAATGCTTAGTCACGGTTTAGTGAAAAAGTGCATATTTACTATAACTTGTAAAATCCTCTAGTGGATCATTTTTTGTTTTGGTGCCTAAAAAGGCATAACAAAACAGTACATTTTTATAAATTGGTATTAGATTTCTTGAGTAGCTTGTGTATTTCTTCCTCAATTGTTTGGCGCTGGCTAAATGCTTAGCACTTGTTCTTTTGTGCAAGCCTGACTGCTGGGAGCCGTAATTATCCAGGGTTGAGCTAAACGTTTGACAAATAAAACATACTGCTCCGAAAGGGGTTGGCAAGTATACTACACCTGAGGTCACCCAACCACTCCATATAATGCACCCCATTTCCTCACATTGGTACACATTGTTGGGATCCAGAACTTGTATTTAACAGAACCATACAGTTGTTGAAGAGATGCAGCAGGGCAGTTCTTCTTTAATCCTCTTCTCCAATTCATTGGGATCTGAGTTCTGGGTAGACGGGGTATTCGATATATGCTCAGAAAATGCCCTTAGGGTAGGATGCAGTTGGTACAATAACAACAGAGCCCCTGCACTGGACAAACAATAATAATGTCTGGGTGATTTTGAGATTCGGTAGGGTAGATCAACTGTGCACATCAAGACTTTCAAAGTAAATAGATCATATAGTGCAGGAAAAAGAGTTCAAATGATGTAAAGTTCTTGGTATAAAACACCGGTTTATTGTTCCTCTGTACTGGCCAACACGTGTTTCATCGCAGGGAACAGACTGCAAATCTTCAGGGCCTCATAGAAGAAGGACCGGTAATGGTGTTGTAGCCAAACCCGAAAGGGGCGAGGTGTAAAGAGAGTAAACGTTGCTCGCGTGGTCTAAAGTTTCTTATTAATATTCAAAGGAAGCCATGACCGGGAGGAGAAGATTTGAAGCAGTAGCGCACATGACAGGCGGATACACCTGACTGTTCGTGTTCCCCCTCCTGTAGTTCCCGGCGCCGTTTTTCAAAGACCGTCTTTGAAAAACGGCGCCGGGAACTACAGGAGGGGGAACACGAACAGTCAGGTGTATCCGCCTGTCATGTGCGCTACTGCTTCAAATCTTCTCCTCCCGGTCATGGCTTCCTTTGAATATTAATAAGAAACTTTAGACCACGCGAGCAACGTTTACTCTCTTTACACCTCGCCCCTTTCGGGTTTGGCTACAACACCATTACCGGTCCTTCTTCTATGAGGCCCTGAAGATTCGCAGTCTGTTCCCTGCGATGAAACACGTGTTGGCCAGTACAGAGGAACAATAAACCGGTGTTTCATACCAAGAACTTTACATCATTTGAACTCTTTTTCCTGCACTATATGATCTATTTACTTTGAAAGTCTTGATGTGCACAGTTGATCTACCCTACCGAATCTCAAAATCACCCAGACATTATTATTGTTTGTCCAGTGCAGGGGCTCTGTTGTTATTGTGCAATTTGTGTGGATCTTGCTGATCCAACCTTGAGCGGTTGTGAGGGATTACCGCCCGCCCTTTTGCCTGGATTTCTATACTCTATAGCAGCTTACACTTTGCGGCTACTCAGGTGCGCGCCTGGTCATTTCTGGAAAACCCTAAACCCTCTCAGTAGATCTATAGGATGCAGTTGGAAGCCAATCGACCTGTGAAGTGTGACATCTGGCTATCCCAGGATGCACCATTCATCTCACTTCTAACATGGCAGAACCCCTCTCTTGGTTTACAGAACTCTTGAGCTCAACCCAGAGGTGTGTGTAACCAGGAGGGGTGGCCCCCGCCCCCTATAACCCGGAGTGAGCCCGTAATTTGTGACCCCCCCCCTCTTGTTTCCGCAGATATCAGAGACCCCGACATGGAACCGATTTGAGGAGAAGTACAGCTGCGACGAGGAGGACATGGAACACGGACCCTTTAACTGGCCACAAGTGAGCAACGAGGGGGAGGAGCCAGCCATCGCCTTAAAGGACGCCCAGCTGAAGGACCAGGTGTGTCTTTACACCGGAGGAGCGGTCAGAGCGGATTGGAGTGGAGGAGAGGCGTGGAGCAGAGGAGCAGCGTGGAGCGGAGGAGAGGCGTGGAGCAGAGTAGCAGCATGGAGCGGAGGAGAGGCGTGGAGCAGAGGAGAAGCAGGGAGCAAGGCAGAAGACGGTGGCGTGTCCAGGGACGAGAGTGTGGTAGCAGAGGAGGAGCGGAAGGAGCGAGGCGAGGGGAACGTAACATCGGAGGAGAAAGCAGGAACAGAGGTTGGCGTTACTTCGGACACGGCAGAGGCAGCGGAGTCGGGTGGCCCTTCGGGATTGAGACCAAGAGAGGAGGAAGAGGAGAAGTCGGGAGACTCACCTGCCGAGGGGGAAAAGCCGGGAAGCCGACGCCTCGGGTTCCTACGGAGACCAGCGGGAGCTATAGAGCCAGGAGGACAACGGATACACGCGTCGCCCAGCCACTCCCCTGGAGGGGCGTGGCTAACAGAGGTGCGTGAAAGGGTAGCGGGTGGGTGCGGCACCAGAGAAGGGGAGTACCCTAATCCCTAGAGTAAACCCCAGATACACGACCCTCACTGTCCTGTTAACGACCTGAGCACCGAGTGAACCCTCACCCCCTATCCTGACACAGACGGTTGTTTCGTCCATTGTACTTATACCTCCTCTGTTTTTGTCATCCCCTTCGGTGGAGCCTGGGCCAAGACGGATCCCGAAGAGAGAGGAAGGAGGAGCCCGACAAGGCGTAGAGAGGAGGGAGTAATAAGCAAGAGTCGGCGTGAAAGAAGCCGCTCTCCTCGACGACTTCACAGCAGGAAAACTTGTACAGACAGACTGTTCAGTTCAATAAAGCCCAGTTTGAATCCTACGAAGACTCGCCTCTTGCCTATCCCCATACAGCCTGTCACAGTGGTGGAGAATGCGGGCACACCACCTGTCTGCTTAACAAAGATGGAAGAAATCCTGCAGAGACTGGCGAAGGGACAGGAACGGCTGGAATGGGTGATTGAAAAACAGATACAGTTGGCAGATGCCGATAGGGAAATAATGAAGGCAGCCGTGACTGCCCATGCCCTGGACCCGGTTATAACCACAGTAGCCCCGACGTCTGGAACAGTACCCCACAACATTGGTGGGGTATCCCTACAAAAATATGTACCAGGAGAGGCCCCGACTCATTTCTCCTAAATTTCGGGAGAGCTGCAAGGGCATGTGGGTGGCCTGTAGCCGAGTGACCCTTCTTTCTTGCCCCCTTGTTGGTTGGGGAAGCCCAGGCCGCCTACCAGGTGGCTAATCCAACGGGCGACACCGCATATGCCGATATCAAACGAATAATACTTGATCATCTGGGACTGGACACAGAGGCCTATCGGATCAGGTTTAGGAACGAGGGGGTTTCCCCGTGGAAACACCCAAAACCTTGTTAGTCCGTCTGAAGATGGCGGCCGACAAATGGCTGACCCCCTCGGTTTGCACGAAGGAAGAGATAATGGACAGGGTGTATTTAGAGCAGTTCTTGGAGGCCCTTCCCTACGCCACGCAGAGGTGGTTAAGACAACACCATAACCTCACTACCGCCCAAGCGGTAGAGACGGCCACCACCTTTACGAGGGCCCAACCCAGACCCACCTCGGGATGGGAGCCGGAGAAACCAAGACCATCAGTGAAAACAGAGTAGAAACCAGTAAGATTTCCAGAAGCAGCGAAACCCAAACCATGGCGACCAGAACCACCGTTGCACAGTGGACCTCAGTGCTTTGACTGTGGTGCTTGGGGACACATCGCCAGAATGTGTCCCAGGAGAAAATCCAGCGAAGAACCAATGGAGGTGGGATACCTCCCTAGAACCGTTCTGTACTCGGCAGAGAGGGGACCCGCCTTCAGAGTGAGTGTGAGGGTAAATGGGACTCCCATACAAGCATTGTTAGATTCAGGTTGCCGCCAGTCGGTGGTGCAAACCCAACATGTGAAAGCCTGAAAGCCACTCAGATACTCCCCGATGACCAAGTCTACATACGGTGTGTTCATGCGGGTGTACGGTCCTATCCGGTAGCGCTCCTCCCCATATACCCTGCGGTAGGTAGGCCCCAGAACATTAAGGTAGGGGTTTTGTCTACTCTCCCGGAGGACCTCATTATAGGGACTGACAACCCGACCTTCCTGGAGATGTTCCATAAAAGCTTGGGACCACAAGAGGAAAAACGCCCTAAGCCTGCACTGGTGACCCAGGAACCATGGGTCCTGGACCGCAGCTTCCGCTTCTCACAGTCCAATGATGCGACGCTCTTCAACGCCTGGGACAGCGCTCAGAGGACCCAAGGACAGACCCCCCTTGTCTATCCTCGTTTCTTTGTGAAAAATGAGCTCTTATACCGTCAGGGGAATAAAGACGAGCCTGAGCAACTGCTCGTTCCCGTGGCGTTCAGGAAATAGGTATTATTCTATTTGCATGCCCATCTGGTGGCTGGCCACACCGGGGCCGAGAAAACCACCAAGAACATCCTCCGCCACTTCTACTGGCCTGGTATATATAAAGACACCATGGAATACTGCCAGAAGTGTGAAATATGCCAAAAAAGGAATATGACTCGACCCCCAGCAGTACCCCTACAACCTCTCCCCATTGTCTGAGTACCCTTTGAGCGAGTGGGAATGGACATCATAGGGCCTCTTCCAAAGACCCGGAAAGGACACCAATATGTTCTAGTGATGGTGGACTACGCCACTAGGTTCCCCGAGGCGTTTTCCTTATCCTCAACCACCACCCGCCAAGTAGCCAATAAAATGCTGGAGCTGTTTTCACGAGTGGGGTTCCCCAAAGAAATTTTGACAGACCAGAGGACCCCGTTCGTGTCCAAATTGATGAAGGAGGTCTGTCAACTACTCAATATCCACCAAATACGAACCGCGGTATACCACCCGCAGACCGACGGTCTCGTAGAGAGATACAACCGAACTTTAAAGACCACCCTGCGGAAAATGTTGGAGGTGAATGGTACGGACTGGGATCAAGTGTTTCCCCTAGCTCTTTATGTGATACGGGGTCAAAAGCAGAGCAGTACCGGCTTCTCGTCTTTCGAACTGATTTACGGAAGACAACCACGATCCCTCCTGGACATGACGAAGGAGGCGTGGGTGAAGGAGACCCCCGAAGAGACCCTGAACACGTTGGAGTACGCCCGAAATCTCCGGTCTAAACTCGGAAAGATGAGGGACCTGGCCTATACAAACCTAGAACAAAGCCAGAGGAAGCAGAAAAAGAACTATGACAAGGGAAAACGATGGAGAAGACTGCAAAAAGGGGACTGGGCTTTGGTGTTGTTACCCTCCTCCACGCAAAAATTTAAGGCAGAGTGGGGAGGGCCCTATCGTGTCATATCCACTATTGGAAACACCAGCTATAAACTTCAGGTACATCCAAGGAAGACCCAAGTGTACCATATAAACATGCTCAAAAAGTGGCTGGGTCCTCCACCTTCCGGGGTACATATGATAGAGCAAACAACCCTTTCAGACAGGAGCACCCTACGACATCTCGTGATCAACGACGAGTTAGTGGCACAGGAGAAGAACAAATTAATGGCAACCCTACTTCAGCATTTCCCTGTTTTCTCAGACCAGCCGTGGCGGACCACTCTGACGGAACATCAGATAAGAACTCAACCGGGTAAGGTGGTAAAGATACGACCCTATCGCATCCCCGAAGCCAGACGACGAGGAATCCAACAAGAAGTAGACGATATGCTAAAATTGAAAGTGATTCGTCCCTCAAAAAGCCAATGGTCCAGTCCAATAGTAATGATTCCCAAACCGGATGGAACCCGCAGGTTCTGCATGGACTTCCGCGCCCTTAACGAAATTTCAACCTTCGATGCCTATCCGATTCCCAGGATCGACGAATTAATTGAAAAGCTCGGCGAAGCAAGGTACATTAGTACCATAGACTTAACCAAAGGTTATTGGCAGGTGCCCCTGAGGGAGGAAGACCGTCACAAAACGGCCTTTTCCACAGACACCGGACACTACGAGTTTACCGTCCTGCCCTTTGGGCTCCATGGAGCACCTGCCACGTTCCAGAGACTGATGAACAACGTATTAAAAGACCATACGGCATTCACGTCAGCATATCTGGACAACATTGTGGTGTTCAGTCCTGACTGGCCGACCCATCTAGCCCATCTAGACCAGGTATTGGGCACTCTCTCGAAAGCTGGATTGACTATCAACGCCAAGAAAACTCGCATGGCTTTCCAGAAGGTGAAGTATCTGGGATACGTGTTCGGACACGGCCTCATTGAGCCGCAAATCGAGAAGGTCCGAGCAATAGCCGAAACCCCCTTCCCGAGCACCAAGAAGGAAATGCGTGCTTTCCTTGGACTTATTGGATATTACCGGCGTTTTATTCCACAGTTCGCTCAGCTTGCCGCTCCCCTTACAAACACCCTCCAGGCCAAAATCAGTCAAGCAGATCTGTTGTCACCCACGATTGAGATGTTGGACGCATTTACAAACCTGAAACGGATGATAACCACAACACCGATCCTGACGTCACCGGATTTCACCCGTCCTTTCTCCCTGCATACCGACGCTTCGGATTATGGAATAGGGGCGGTTTTATCCCAAACTGGAGAGGACGGGGTGGATCATCCCATTCTATATGTTAGTAGAAAACTGTTCCCGAGAGAGCTAAAGTATCCAACGGTGGAAAAGGAATGCTTAGCCATCCGGTGGGCCGTGGACAAACTGGCCTACTACCTGGAAGGACGCCCCTTTACCCTGTATACGGACCATGCCCCCCTCCAATGGATGGCCCGTAACCGGTCCAACAATCCCAGGGTGTTGAGGTGGTTTCTGGTGCTGCAGCCTTTTGCCTTCACCGTGCGCCACAAAAAGGGAGTGGACAACACTGGGCGGACTACCTGTCCCGTAATCCACTTCCCGAACGGAAGTGTCCAGGGGGGGTGGTGTGTAACCAGGAGGGGTGGCCCCCGCCCCCTATAACCCGGAGTGAGCCCGTAATTTGTGACCCCCCCCTCTTGTTTCCGCAGATATCAGAGACCCCGACATGGAACCGATTTGAAGAGAAGTACAGCTGCGACGAGGAGGACATGGAACACAGACCCTTTAACTGGCCACAAGTGAGCAACGAGGGGGAGGAGCCAGCCATCGCCTTAAAGGATGCCCAGCTGAAGGACCAGGTGTGTCTTTACACCGGAGGAGCGGTCAAAGCGGATTGGAGTGGAGGAGAGACGTGGAGAAGAGGAGCAGCGTGGAACGGAGGAGAGGCGTGGAGCAGAGGAGAGGCGTGGAGCAGAGGAGAAGCGGGGAGCAAGGCAGAAGACGGTGGCGTGTCCAGGGACGAGAGTGTGGTAGCAGAGGAGGAGCGGAAGGAGCGAGGCGAGGGGAACGTAACATCGGAGGAGAAAGCAGGAACAGAGGTTGGCGTTACTTCGGACACGGGAGAGGCGGCGGAGTCGGGTGGCCCTTCGGGATTGGACCAAGAGAGGAGGAAGAGGAGAAGTCGGGAGACTCACCTTCTGAGGGGAAGAAGCCGGGAAGCCGACGCCTCGGGTTCCTACGGAGACCAGCGGGAGCTATAGAGCCAGGAGGCCAACGGATACACGCGTCGCCCAGCCACTCCCCTGGAGGGGCGTGGCTAACAGAGGTGCGTGAAAGGGTAGCAGGGTGGGTGCGGCACCAGAGAAGGGGAGTACCCTAATCCTTAGAGTAAACCCCAGATACACGACCCTCACTGTCCTGTTAACGACCTGAGCACTGAGTGAACCCTCACCTCCTATCCTGACACAAGCGGTTGTTTCGTCCATTGTACTTTTCCTCCTCTGTTTTTGTCATCCCCTTCGGTGGAGCCTGGGCCAAGACGGATCCCGAAGAGAGAGGAAGGAGGAGCCCGACAAGGCGTAGAGAGGAGGGAGTAATAAGCAAGAGTCGGCGTGAAAGAAGCCGCTCTCCTCGATGACTTCACAGCAGGAAAACTTGTACAGACAGACTGTTCAGTTCAATAAAGCCCAGTTTGAATCCTACGAAGACTCGCCTCTTGCCTATCCCCATACAGCCTGTCACAGTGTGGCTACCAGGGGGGTTACACACCCCTGAAAAAATGGTTTGGCAACTGGCAGCCCCTCTCCTGTCCGAGTTGCAGCCTGTCTACCTAGACAATAAGACAGCCTCTCTCCCAAGGCTTACTCATTTGCTCCTCAAAGTCAGCTTTTCTTTTGAAGCTCGCCTTTTGGGCCAACACCTGTGCGTGGCTTCCTGCCATGCAGAGGTGATACCTTTCTCCCATGCAGGTTGTCATTGTCTTCTTCCCGGGAGTCATTTGCCTGTCTCTCAAAGAGGGCAGAAAGATGTCTCAGGGACAGACCCCATGTGCAACCGTGCATGAGCACAGGGGATTTAGGGCAACAAAGTGGCAACTTTTTATAAGTTTCACACTCCAACAAGTTACATTAATTTCGACTTGGGCATCAAGTTGAACTCAGTGTAACAAGTTGTTTGCTACCTTACTGTATTGACTATAATAGTCCAAGTCAGAAGTTAGCAGGGCTGCAGTAGCAGTCTGCAAGTCTGCACTCGCCAATGGGGCTCCTTGTCTATTCCACAGTAAAAACAAAAAGTGTGGGTTTTTACTGCTGGAAAAGGTGAATGGTATATTTTTCACTCTCTAATATGTTGCACCCTTCCTTCGGGCTCGATAGGCATGCCTTTGGTTGACTTATAAATTAAAATGGGAAGGTTGCACTTTGCTATTGCTTTAAACTGCAAAGTAAAGTAAGCTGTTTAAAACTGTCCTTCGACTCCGCAGTGGCAGGCTGGGAGCCATGTTTTACCTTTGTCATACTCAGGGGGGCACAACTAGTGCTGCAATCCCTGGGGTGACTCTCTAAGCTACAGGCCCTGGGTACCATATACTGGGGACTCACAAGTAAGTTTGTTTATGCCAATCAACCATACACATTTTAAGGTCAGGGAACAGGCACGGAGGTCTGGTTGGCAGGCCTCAATGCACTCAGAGTCAAAAAACCAGCAGCATCAGTCTAAAACTTTGGAGGTGACCATAAAAAAGAAGAATTTCGTTACGTGCCCCCACCAGATGAAAGGTGATAATCAACTAGCCTTTGTCCTGGTAGTTCTCATCATCTAAGAACCTGGGAAGGCCATCTGCTTTGGCTTGGTCAGTTCAAGGTCTGTGTTTCACTGTAAAGTCCGTTGCCTGTAGGGTAATGGACCACCTCAACAACTTGGGGTTCTCTCCTCTGATCTGCAGCAGCAATCTGCTGAAAGGCCTTTGGCCAGTTTGAACTCAGGGGTGAGTACCAAACAGGTAGGGCCTCAGCGTCTTCAGAAACCAAACCACAGCAAAGTCGTCCCTCTCAGTGACACTCCAATGCTGCACTCTCGGGAGGAGTCCCTGGCTAATGAAGGAAACCGGCCCAAATCATTCACTGGTGACCACGTGGCCCCAATCCCATGTTCATAAATATCTGTCTGAACAATGGATTTCTTACTGACACCAACTGCCTTCAGGACAGGTGCTGAGCACAACATTTCCTGGAGGGGGTTCAAAATCCATTTGACACTGCTCTGTCTAGATAACTCTTTTGGGTTGTTTCTTGGAGATAAGATCAGTTAGTGTTGCCACCATGGTACCATAACTCTTCACAAATCTGCTGTATTATCAAGTCAGGCCAAAAAAGGCTCTGACCAAGGTCTGACTCTAGGGAACTTCCCAGACCAGAGTTGTCTGGATCTTAGGTTGAAAAGGCTGTACACTGCCTTCTACCAACTTGCTGGGCCAGGTACACAAAAGAGTCCTGCTCTATTGGGCACTTTCTTGCCTTCTGGCTTGCAGCACTTCCTTGAGGTGAACCAGGTTATCCTTCTAGGTAGGACTGAATACAGGTATATCATCAAGATAAGCTGCATTGAAACTTTCCAGACCTGAGAGTACCTCTTGATGATGGCAGGATCATTTTTCAACCCAAAGAGCATCACTTTAAATTATAAGTGGCCTTTAGGTGTAGAAGGAGAAGATCTCTCCTTAGCTCCTGGCCTGGCGTGAGGGATACCTGCCAATAACCTGAAGTCAGGTTAAAGGAACTCAGATATTTAGCTGCCCCCAACCTAACAATGAGCTCATCTACTTTTGGTAATGGGTGGACATCAGTCTTGGTGACTACTTAAAGGCCCCCTGTAGTCCACACAGAACTTCACCCCAGGCTTTCCTCCTTTGGGATTGGGCACCAGCACCACTGGGCTGGCCCATGAACTCCTAGAGTGCTATATCACCTAAACTCTAACATCTTGGGAACCAGGCAAGTTGTCACCAGTGTCCAAATCATGGGTGCACCATGTTGTAAGATCTTGGGTCAGAGAGACGAGCCCAGTAGACTATCTCATCAATTGAAAGCATCCCCTTTGAGGATGGTCTCCAAAGTTCCCTCTTAGGCATTGGAGGATAAGAGATCTGGGAGAGGCTCACTCTCCTCTTCCTTTCCTACATCTATCACTTTCAGCATAGTGATACCTGCCCTGTCATGATGTAGGTTGATCCTGTTCACATGTATAAACCTGTGAGGGTTCCTGTGGGTACCTACATCTGCCAAGTAGGTGACCTCTCCCTACTTCTCTAGGATGGAGTATGGTCCAGTCTACGTGTCTTGCAGTGATCTGGGTGCCACAGGCTCTTAGACCCAAAACAACTTCCCTGGCAGGAACTGCACCATGAAGGACTTTTGATAATTCCAGTCCTTCTCAAGCTCCTGGCGGCCCACCAAAATTCTTATTCGCCTGCTACATGTACTTAGCCATGCTAGAGCGAAGGCAAGCACATAGTCTACCATGTCCTGCTTGGGCTCTTTGAGGGGTCTCTCCCAAACCCCTCTCACCAAGCTAAGTGTGCCTCCTACAGGGTGCTCAAAGTGTAGCGCAAAGGGACTAAAGCCAAATTCTTTTCCCTGTAGGTGAACAACAGACATGGGAGAAGAACATCCCATCTTCTCATGAGTCTTTCAGGCAAACCTATGATCAGGCCTTTTATGGTTTTTGTTGAACCTTTCAAAAACAACTTTTCCTGTGGGATGGCAGGAAATGGTGAACTTATAAGTTACACCACACTCATCCGACTTAGCCGTCAGAAAGACAAACACTGTCTGATATAACCTCCTTAGGGAACCAAACCCGGGTGAAGATTCCAAGGAGGGCTCTGGCCATTGCAGGAGCAGGGGCTGTTTCAAAAGGAATGGCATCAGGATACCTGTTGACATGGTCCACTACCACCATGATGAACCTACTTCTTAAAGCTATTGGAGAGTCTAGGGGACCAACACTGTCAATCCCCACCCTAGGTAGTGGTATCAGGGGAGCCTTTAGCTTGCCTTCTGCACCAGAGTGACAAACTTCCTTGACCTTTTCAGACAGCCAGTCTGCCCCAAGTGTCCAGCAAAGGGGATATCATGGGCCGTGTTAAGGAGAAACTCCCTATACTGCTGAAGGACCACCAAACTTCTGGATCCCTCTGGTTTGGGATCCCTTAACTCTCTGTACAAGAGCCCTTCCTCCCAGAACACCTTATGGCTACCACTGGTATCCCCTTGTTCTTGCCTCACAGCTTATTATCGTAAGTCCTCAAGAGTGGGGCATATCATCTGCCAATTACTCTGGACCTTCCTAGAGGTAACCCCCCTCCTTGGAGCTCTGCCAGATCTGGTAAATCACCAGAAGAAGTTCCATCTTCAGGCACCAGGTCTCCCCATGAGGGTTGGGCTCCTTCTGGGCATATGGACTCTAAGAGGCTGGATGGCCAGCCTGTCTGCCCCTCCTTTTGGCTTTAGGGATCTGGTCCATTGTTTCAGGCTTTAGGAAACCTTAACTCTACCCTCAGGGCCTTCTGTGCTCTTGTGGTAACACACACCCATTCAGGAAGACCCAGAATTGCTGCATGGGCACTTCTTTCCACCTATACATTTCAAGATCATTGCCCAGTAGACACCCTTCTGGGATAGCAAGGAACACAGCTACTGTCTTTGGGCCAGTAACCCCTCCCCACTCAACGCCCACCAAATCCATTGGATGACGCTTTATCTCATTATCAGCTTAGACAATGTGGTGCACCTATTCTGGAAGGATCTGGTCTGGGGAAACCAGGCCATCACGATGGTCACACTGGCACCTGTATCCCACAGAGTCTTCCCCTCAACTCCATTGATTTTTGGCCACTGCCTATACTTCTCCATGTTAGAAGGCCAATGGCCAAAGGTTCAATGTTCTTCCCACTCATGGATAATAGGGTAGCCTCTGCATAACCTCTGGACCCTTTGGACTGGTCATCAGTGAGTGCTTTCTTAGTGCATGCTAAATCTCCCCTCTAGTGTCCTGGCTTACTACAGTCGACACACATTCCAGCCTTTGCAGGGTCAAATTTCTTCCCTGATAACCTTTCTCCTTGAAATGACGTGAGGCTCTGTTTGGGGCAATCATTTTTATCTTTACCGCCTTCATTTCCCTGAAGGGGGGCTTACCTCCTTTCTTTTGGTCAGTTCCTAGGGACTTCTTAGGGACCCTGGTAAGAATCCACTCATCAGCTGTCTTGCCCAGTGCCCTGGAGCCGGTCAGTTCAAAGTTTACCAGATGCTGGTGCAACATCTCCAAATGACATTTTGTTAAACTTTTTTTTTAATTGTCTTTATTGACCGTTTTCATTTAATAAAACATTTAGCAGTATTACACAATAAAAAAGTAATACAAGATGTCAAACTCACCAACCTAGCAGCATAAGTTCCCCACATACATACAGGACAGCAGCCAAGAGTACTTCAACTCGGGTCATGGCATCTACTACTGGTCTCATCATACACAGATTAGCTCATAACATCCTTATACAGGGACGAGTTCTGGGCCTCACAATGTTTGGATATATGGCCTACAAGCAGCCACCCGCAGTGGGATGAGGGGCAAGCACACTATGCCCACCTGCTGGTCATACCGACCACCTGTATTCATCTTCTGAAGGTGTCTCCACCCCTGTCCCTTCTGTAGCAGGGGGTATTTTGTGGAGATTCTCTTTACTTGCTAGATTTTTTATTCGCTCTACCATCGCCCCCCCACAGTTCTAAGTCACGTTCTGCATTTTCATCTGTTCAGATTTTCCTCAACCGGCACTCTTCTGCCACCGCTCATTACCGAATGTCTGTCCCCCATTTAAACAGAGGTTTTTGGAATATTTTTGTTAACTTTTTATGCAAGAGCCTACAAATAGAGCATATCCACATTACATCAACAACAGTACTTGTACAGTCTCTTTTGGGGCATCGTACAGGGGGTCGGTACACAAGAGTCCACAATTGTCCAGGAAGCAAGTACTGGGCGGGCGGGAGCCAACAACAGGTGAAGCCACCATCCACCAGTCCCCAGACACCCTGGACTCCGGCAGGCCGCCCACACTCACCACTCAATCCGGGTCCATCTACGAGCCCCCATTCTCCAGTCTATAGAACTCCCCCCATCAACCCCAAATATTCGCATATTTCTTAGGGCAGCCCCTTTAGACGTAGCCCACCTTTTTCAGCAGCCATGAAAGTGTCCATTCCTGAAATCCATTGTCTCTTGGTGGTGTCCTCTCTCACCCCACAGACTTGTGCCAACTAGTCTCTCATAGCCATCACCAGACCCAGGGAGCAATAACTTCCTACGGGGCATGTCTATGTCACTCGGTACTCACAAAGGCACAAAGTGGGGGTAATGTGGAATCTCTTTTTCTAGTATGGCCCCCAGCTCCATCAAAATTGTCAACCAGTAGTTCTGTATCCCTGAGTATTCCTGTATTGTGTGGTAGAAGGACCCCACATGTGTTCTGCATCGCAGACAGGTGGGGTATGGGATTCTCCCCTTCTTATGCAATCTGTCCTGAGCTATGTAAACCCTATGCAGGATTTTAAGATGAATCAAGTGGACTCGCACCCTAATGGGCACTTCCTGCGGGTGCATCAGTGGTTCCTCCCAGTCCAGGATTCACATTCATGTCTCTGCTTCCCTTCCTCAAAAATACCATTATAAGGGCATGTATCAGGTAAGGAGGAAGCAGCCCTCGGACATGGAAGTCTTCAAAAAGCATTAGGAGATGGGGGCCCACCAGATTCCCCAGGTGTTTGTGTAATTCTGCCAGAAATCTGTTCATGGCCCTCAGAGTTCTGAGAGCTCCCCAAGCGTAAGTTCCCCTTCCAGTGATTCCCCCCATCACCATCCAGCTGTGGAAGCTCCAGCGCTCCAAAGAAGTCTTCCGCTTCCATTCCTCCCTTACGGCTGGGGTGCATAAAGAGCCAGATAATACTGTGCAAACTCCTGAACTATCTCTTCTGTCTGTGTAACTCTGACCACGGCACTAGTAAGTATTTCACCCACCCAGCAGAACTCTTCCTCCCTACAGCTCAGCCACACCAGCAAATACCCAGCCTTATCTAGGAATTTATAGATATTGTGCTGTACTGACAAGTATTGATAATGGGCCACCCTTCTGCTGTATTGCAGTACTCTGTCCTTGCTGCCTTCAGGACCCAGAGCATCCCCTCCTCCAGGTGAGGTGCCAGTTGGCACTTCAAGAGCTGCACTAGTTTCTCCAACTACCAGGTCTATCCCACTTTTTATGGGCTATCAGCATCTGCAAGCCGTCTCTCAAGACCGCTTTGTACACTTACCAACCCACCCAGGAGAGTTCACTGAGTCTTTCATTTCTTCAAAACATACATTCATGTCAGCCTGAATCGGAGTCACTGTGGCTGGGTCCTGTCACTCCCAGGCGTTAAGGCGAAAGCGAGGGCTGGTTGGTTGCCTTATAGCCCCTAGGGTAATTAACAGCGGCAAGTAGTCTGAGATTTCTCTCGGCAGATAATCCACTCCCTCAATCTGCAGGTATGTTAATGGTATGTTAATGGGATTTGTAAACCACAGGACTAATCACCCCTGAAGGGTCCCTCAGCTCTGTGGCATATAACCAGGAAAATTGAGTTAGAGAAAGAGTCAGAAGAGCCACGTTTTTAGCAGTTTTTCAAAACTGGCAAAATCAGGGCAGGATCGACTGTGTAAAGGAAATCTGTTCCAGTGGTGGTGGTCGAGATAGGACAAAGATCTCCCACCATATCTGACCATATGTATGTGTTGTCAGCATAAGAGAAATTGACCTCTGGACCTGAAGTTACGAGTGGGCTGGTAGGGCTGCAGTTTCTTTTGTAGAGTGGGCCATTGCCAGACAGACTTGTGAACTAGGCAAAGGTGCACTGAATAGGGAATATTTTCTCACTGGCATCAAGTGCAGGGATTTCAGAGTGGACTTGGAAGGGGTAGGAGGAAGGAGTTTACAAACCAGGCAGGCAGTGGTGGTCTGAACCACCTGAAGTTTAGACAAAAGAGTCTCATTTACTGCAACCATAGTCTAGGTGGCTTACAATCAGTGCTTGAAGGAGGGTTTTCCTGGTTTTGAGGGGACAACCCTTGGAATGTCTTCATGAACAGGCGCAAGACCCTAAAGCAGGCACCGTAAGTAGAGATAACCTGCTCTCTCAGGGAAAGATTCTCATCTATCAGGATGCCCACATTTTTCACTTCCTTTTTAGGGAGAAGGGCCGCCCTCAGTTCCAGGGGCTTTCAGTCATCTCTAGTGAGCAGGGGCCTTACTGAAAATCAGAATCTCTGCCTTATCACTGTTCAGTTGTAAGCAATTGACAGTCATCCAGAAAGTTATCTTTCTCATCTATTTGTTAGATTTTATTTTTTGTTGATTCAGGACTATGTCCTGTGGAGACAATTGAGCGTCATCTGCGTAAGAGATGACTTCGAAATCCCAAGATCCTACCACTTGAGCCAAGGGGGCCATGAAGATAGTAAAAAATCTAGAGTTCAATGAGAAGCTGTGCTTGAAGTATGGTTTTCCTGTTTTTCAGGGATAACCATAGAAATGCCTTCCTGAACAGGCGTAAGACTAAGACCCTAAAGCAGGCAGCTCTCTCAGGGAAAGATTCTCATCTATCTCATCTCTCAGGATGTCCACATTTTTCACTCCTCTGCCTGGCCAGCTACCAGGCTCTCTTCCCTTCCATTGCTACCCCCTCTCACCACGGCCGGTGCCAGACCTCTTCAGGGGTCTCAAAGAAATGTGCTCTCATTCTGGACTACCCGGAGTATGGCCAGGTAGAGGAGTGCATAAGGCAATCCCAGTTTCGCAATCTGGGCTTTACATTCAGAAATGAGCTTCGTTTGCGTTGGACTTGGATTGTGAAATCAGGGAAGAGGTGGACTTTATTACCCTCCACTGTCCATCGACCATGAGACCAGGCTGTCTGGAGGATGCAGTCCCTAAAGTTCAACAGTCTTGTCACCACTGGTCTTGCTGGCACCCCCGAGCCAGAGGGCGGCCCAGAACTAAGTGAGTCCTCTCCACCAAGAACATGTATGGTAGAGCACCATCATATATGTTATCCATGAGCCATTGTTCCAGATATAGCTCTGGAGTTTACCCCTCCACTCATTCAGGCAGGCCCATCATCCATATGTTGTGGCGGCAGGAGTGGCCCTCCACATCCTCAGCGATCTCCTGCAGTCGCTCCACTGCCAAAGTCAAATCCCACAGTTGCCCTTTTTGTTTACTTTCATCAGGGGTCACCTGCCCCATTGTGTCTTCCATTTTTATGACCCTAGAAGTTATCTTCTGAAAGTCTATCCGGAGCGGGCCCAGATCTAGGGCCAGCCCCTCGATCTTGGTCTTCAAGGAGGATTTTATGTCTGTGTTGGCTCCCAATATCTTCCCCAGTTGGTCGTCCTGGTTGGCCAAAGCATGCCCCATGCACTTGAGTAGGTTCCCTACTCTCCACGCCATGATGGGATTGAATTGATGCCCTTTTGTATCAGGTGTCTTATCGAACCTGAGTTTCACAATGAGGAAGCAGAAGGCATGCCGGTCCGAGTTGCAGTCCCACAAGCCAGGTCGCGATCCTGCCACGTACCCTGCCGAAGCCCCCAAACACCCTGACAAAGCCCCCAAACAAGTCCAAGGCCTTGTGGTGGTCCCACCTCCTTTCCTCTGCAGAGCCGCTAGCAGTCCCCAGTGGATCCAACTAGGGGGGATATCTATTCCCACTTGGAGGCCCCTCAGTCTCTTGTCCTCCTACAGACTCACCCAATTCACACAGGGGGTGTCCGCTCCTGTCCCAGTGGGAGTGGGAATAGGATATGGCAGCAGTCTCTGGTGGAGGGGAGTTCACCTGCAGGCCACGCAGGAGCTCCCCTGGTGCCTCAGAGCCTCGCTGGGCTCACATATGTAGGGTAAGACTGGTCCCAGCACATCATTGCTTTAGCCCCGGGCGCCTCTCCGCCCCTGCGCATGGCTTGCCCCCTCCCAGGAGGCAGGCCAGCTGTGCATCCAAAACAGGTCAAGGGGGCACAGCGGCCCAAGATCCAATCCAGTTGGGGGCGTGGCCACCCATTTCTCCAATAGGAGCAAGCTGCTGTGCTAGACCCTAGTCCATTCCAAGTGCCTTTCAGCGTCCCTCTGCCATTTTGAGGATGGAGCCTCTGTCACTCACTTCGGCCCGCAGCGTCCTCGCCAGGTGCTCCCTCTGCAGCGCCATGCCCCTGGAGCATCAACGGTGTTCCAGGGCCAGAGGGGCGGGGTCCCTCGATCTCAGGATATTTGGCTGGAGTAGAGATCATCAGCAGGAGCTTCAAAGCAAGTGTCCTATGCCATCTTGGTCCCAGCCAGACCCCGACAATTTGTTATACTACTTTGTTGCCCTTAATCAAGCCATCCAGTGCCTTAACTAAACTGTCAAAAAAGACAATCCATGTATGTGCTACTCGCTTCTGTGTTGTCCTCAGATTCTGCCTATACTCTTCAGAACTCAGTCCAAAGAGTTTAATAGTGCTGCCTTCATGTGTGGGTAGGACTCTACTATCATCCTCAAGTGTGAGCAGTCTGAGCCTGAGGACTATTGGCACTAACTCCAAGAGTAGTGCCCCCCCCCCCCCGGTGTTGTGTTACCACCTTCCACATCTTGCGAGCTCTCTCATATGAGGCCAGCCACATGTCTGTCACACCCCTGGACATAACCAGGGGCAATACCCTTGGGCAGTCTGACTTTATGGACACCCCTGCCAGCGCCTTCAGCTACTTTACTGCTGCCACCATGTTCTCTGGGCCCTTAGCCCAGTCTGGTGCTTCTCCCCTCAAAGGCCAATCTTATTTCAGTGAAGGTTATGGCTCTCTCTTCAAGTTCTAGCACTGATATGCTCTGCAGAAGGGACCCATGGCTGGTGATAGTGCCTGCCTGGCTGCCACCTCTTGTGGCCAATATTGGCCTCGTGTAGGGGGCTAGGCTACCACCTGCCCCACTGGCTTGGTCCATGGCACTGTGGCCATCCTCCTTCATCTCATCTTCTTTCCCACTGCTTTGGGAAATTCCTTTTCCAGGTGTAGAGGACCTATGTGGGCCTTCTACCAAGCTCTGAGGGTCTTGATCAGCTAATCTTTTCTGGATTTGGCAACCAGGTTGATATTCCTGCCCCTACAGAGGGCCCTCAATTCATCCCTATTGAGATTGGACTGGTTAGCCTTGTCGAGCTCCATACCTTTTTTTTGCTAGGAAAGTGCCTCCTTGAACTTTTTCAAACTTTGTGAAAACCTTTTTCAAACTTTTTCAACTTTTAGAAACTTTGCAACAGCTTCCTCAAACTGTTTCAAACTCTTTAATACATTTTAGCAATCCTTTAGGAACAGTCTTTTGGAGTAAACAGTAACTTCAACAAATGCTTGGGAAGCAAAATAACATTTTTGAGATGTCCACTTTGGACATCTCAGTAGCCTCAAACCTCAATGACTGTATGGTATTGTTAAACACTAGTTCTGGATCCAGACATAGGCAATAATATGAGGACATTGTGTGTATTATATGGAGTGGTAGGGTGACCTCACTGTGTAATACACTTATCAATCCCTTTAGGACCTGTAGGTTTCATTTGTCAAACCGTTAACTCAACCCTGGGTAGCCGTGGCTCTGAGTAGTCAGGCTTATACAAAGGATCACTTATTAAGCTTTTAAACAGCACCAAAACAATTGAGAAAGAAATACGTAAGACACTCAAGCACCAATTTACAATAACAAACTGTATGCTATGTCTTTTTAAGACACCACAACAAAAACGACCCACAGGAGGGTTCCGGAAACAAAGATTATACAAGGTATAGCGTATGAAAACAGTCTTTGTGCAGGTTTCACCTCACTTTTAGCCTCCATTTGGACTACTAGCTGCTGGTTTATGACTTTGAAGGTGCACTGGAGCCTGCTGCCAGAGCTTTCTCCCTAAACATGATGTAGCAAAGTTGTATTTCCAATTGCCAAGGGCTTTAACCACCTTATAAGTCCCTTGTAAAGTGGTACCAAGGCTACCAAGGACATCAGTGTTAATGGGGTCCACAGGGCCAGCAGTTCTATTTGTGCCACCCTGAGTAACCCACGTAAACAGAGGATAGCAGGCCTGCCACTGCAAAATGCAGGAAGAGTGCAAACTGCTCCAATTTGACTTTGCCCTCACCGTATGTAGCAAGTTCAAAACACTATCTCTAATATTTCAGTTACTACTAAGGTAGGCCTCCTAAACCCAGGAGCCAGGGTACAGTATATTAAAGGTGTGGACATATAAATGCAAGTTTATATGCTCTCATAGTAGACCTTTCCATTAAGGACTACTATAAGTGTCCAGCTGTCCATAGGATAACATGGGCTGGCACACAGGCACACTCGAGGTGGCCAGCTCCATTATGGTACCACTGAAAATGGTCATGTTTGGTATCAAACAACGTGCCTCCTCACTTCTGTCATGATTCCAATATTGAGGTTGATTTGGCATGCACCTATGTACCTGTGGAGAAGTGTGGCTCACCGGTTAGAGGAGGCAGACCCGGACGCAGAGGTCAGACCCGGGACCAGGGTTCAATCCCCGACGCGGCAGGGTCTTGAGCTCAAAAATGTCCACGGACTCGATAATTCTCGCCTCGGTGCCTACTCGAATCATGGGTTCACACTCTGCAACTCTGGGCAATAGCTTGCTTAATCTCCACTACGGCCCCACCGCGATGGGATGCCTCGCTTTCACCTCAGGGATGCCCAGTAGGGGTTATCTTGCAGGGAAAAGCCAGGACGGGTTCCCAAAGCAAGCGCCTCGAGACCTTACGGTGAAAGGCCTATATAAGAAGGTATGATTTAAGATTTACGATTACCTACCTTAGAGGTTGCCCCAGCCTCCCCTGTGTTCTGGCTGGCAGCCTGGAGCTGCCACTGCCCACACATGGATATGTCTTCCTGTCAGGAAGAGTCAGGAACAATGGCCTAGCCAGGAAGAGTGACACCTCCCTCCCTGACAGGATGGCTAGTGAAGTGGCACATCAAGGCCGTGAGCTGCAAAGCATGCACCGCATCTGATATGCACACAGGCTGACACCCCCTTCCCCAGACACATTTGCACCCGGGCAGGCAGTAAAATTAGTTAGTCTCAGGGTGCACACACCCAGAAGCCTAGTCACATCCCTAGGTTGGGCTACCTGGTCTGTACAGCAAAGGAAGGTTTCTGCCATTTTTAGAAGTGTCAGAAAAGAGGATTTGGATAGAAAAGGCGACATGCCTCAGAGTCACCTCAGAGGAGGATTAGCCGCTCGGGTAAGTAGCCCATTGGTCACTTGCACCCACACCCCTAACGCCCCTAAATCTATGATTTAAGGGACACCCCTGACACCAGAAACTCAGATCTGTGAAAATGCAACAAAGGACAAAGAAGAGACCCGCGTCTGCGACAACAGGAGCTGCACAAACCAATGGCAGGATACTCGGCACCGGTGGCAACCCTCCTAGAACTGCACACCTGCAACTTGTCCCAGACCAAGGACCAGCTCCCCCAGACAGAGGGACCTCTTTAAGAGCCAAAAGCAACTCCAGATTTCCTTGGACTAGCAGCACTAGTCCCTTGCACATGACTGGTAAATCAACGTACCAGAACCAAAGAATTGCTGGCCATTGGCCCTCTGAGGGATCACCCAAAAGAAGGTGGGAAACATAGTCTACACCTCCAGCAAATTTGAGGCAGCTATCATTTTCCCATGGACCTCCGGACATCAAAGTACTGCCCTTACCACTAACAAGGCTTGTTGGTGATCAGTCCGGTTACCACTCCAACCTTACTCAAAGCTACTTCAAGACTGGATCATGAAACACCTTCAACCAACCATGGCTGTGGATGCATTGTTAACTTCTAGCATCCGTTTTCTCCCCAGCACCATCTAAGTGGTGAATCCAACCCCACTTCGGTTCCTGTTTTAGCACCAAGGACAGCCAGGACGCCTCAGCAACCAGACCAGGTAAAATCAAACTGTCTGTTGCGGCTTGGTCCTGCCACAAGCAGCAACTTACCCCTCCTTGGGTTCCACGTAAATCAACCTGCAAGTGACTGATTGTCACTAGTACCTTTTCTTCCATTGACTGCAATAGTAAAATTCCAGCCCTGAATTGCATTGTTTTATTATATGTTTTAAAATCAATAACTCTAGTTAAAAGCATCCAATCTTGTAAGTTTTGGTGTCTAACTTTCTATAAAAATCTGCTTTATTTTTATAAATTAGTGTCAGATTTCCTTTGAGTTGTGTCAATTACTTATCGTCCATGTTGGTGCTCTGAAATGATAAACTCCTCTAGTTCCTCTAGTAAAGCCTTACTGCGCTTTGCCACACTACCAGGACTGAGCTAAGGATTTTTTATTGTGAATCCTAGGACCATCTTTAGGGCATCACGTTAGTGTTACATGGTGAGGCCTAACAAGGATCTCCACATAATACTCCACTTTCCCACGAACAAGCACTGGCAAATTCTATGAATCCAAACTTGGAAACTTTTCAAAGAAAACTTAGATAAGTATCAAATGTGGTTACTTCTAGCCACTTTAGGCAACCAACTCTGACAGGAAGCCAGCCAAGGGGGCCAGAAGATCCGCATAAACTGTTACATAGGCGGAAGAAGCAGTTTTCAGTCAGTTCCTGACACTTTTGTCCCTTTGCTATAGCTTCCTCTAAAAGTGGTCCTGATGCAAGGGATACAGAATGCTGAAGATGTTTAATGATGCTGTGGATGTGGTGCCATCAACAGGGGTCTCTCCTCGGTCAATGGGCAGGTTAAGGAGGTCCAGGTCACAGTGGTCGACATCCCTCAAAGTCCTGTCAGTCCTGGTAGAAGTCCAGTTGTCCCCAGGCTACCGGTCACTCAGTATTGCAGGTATAGCCAATCCTTTCCAGGGAGAAAACCTGGCTTCTGAGCAACCAAGCTGTAATCTGATGACTCTCCTGGGTCCAGCAGACTCGGACGCAACTTGGAGCATTGGGCCCTGATCTCTGGTGCTGCACAGCAGCGTGTGGAAGCGATGAGAACATCTGGGCTACCACTTTGCCCCAGGAGGTTTCTTCAGCTGTTGAAGCACTGTTCTGCGAACAGGAGGTTAGCCAACTGCTTCTTGGATTCTCTTGCTTTGGCTGGACTCGGGAAACAACTTCTCCACAAGCTGGACAAAACAGCCATAGTCCCTTCTCTTTTGCTAGCTACCAGGATCAGCAGGTGCACTCCAGTGCATAACGAAACATGAGCCCCCCCCATGCAAAGTACATGGAGGGCTCCCTCCCAGGCTCTCAGGCCAGTGTTCTGTGCTTAGGTGGACACCTGGAGCTCGGGCCCGCGCACTGTGGAGGCTGTAGGGGCTTCTGTTACGTCACTGGCACTCCACGCCAATGCAACATCTCTTTGTTGGGTGCAGCTGGCGCAGTGTATTCTTTGGTCCTTTGCTCCAGTCTAATGAGATCTGAGTTTTGGCTGCCAGGGGTGCCCTATTTATGCTCAGAAAATGCCCTCAGGGTAGGATGCAGTTGGCAGCTAATGGGCTACAAGGTTTCCTCCTTTCTGGTGACCCCTTGGTGTGTATTGTGGCATCTGTAATGCCTCTCTTCAGAGGATATCGAGGTGCACACAGTGCCACATAACAGGGGACAGAGTTTGTCCTTTCGAAGACCCCTCACCCACCAACCTGGTTGGTGACATGCTTCATCATCGGGGTCCCTCCCGGACAGTCGAGTGCCATCCGGGTGTGCTGCGACACCTGACTACTGTGGAGCGGGTTTTTTTCTTTATTTAATATGTACAGAACTATCAGTGAATATTTAAAAGTTGTCCAATACTACTCACTTGTCGAATTTATTCTGGAGTGATTGGACAACGGATAAAACAACGTGAGACACCTTTGCCTAATTAGGTAGGCTGTGGTGTCAGAAGTCGTGTAGTGAATTAAAATATTGGTCTACATGTTTCAACCATGATGTAAGTATAAGGTTTTCATCAGGACCAGTGGTGGTAGTCAGGGTGGTGTACACACGCTAAGCTGTACCCTCCCCTCGACTCCGTGAAAAAACAGAAATCACAAATTTGTAGTTTGTTAAAAAGTGGTGTTCTTCTCCAGGACTCCTAGGAAAAAAACCTGTGTAAACAAAGAGGGAAGGGGTTGGGGCTTCAAACAAACGGTACATGAATATTATACATATATTGTGCTTGAGGTGCTCCTCATGTACGACATCCAACCATGTGAAGACAATGTTGCGGATGTCTTTCAATGACTAGTCTATTTAGTCACTGTAAAGTGCACAGACGATCGTACTGCTAGGTGATAGACTACGTCTGTGATAGTGATTAGTACAACCCACTTGCTACTGTGTTTTCGTTCATAAACCACTCATCCGATTCAACCGTGAGTGGGTAAGGTCATACAGATTACAAGTGGGTGTTGGGTTCCTCACAAAGTGAGTCGAGCGAAAATGACCCAATATCATACGTACGTATATACAGCTTTAAAAACTATCGCAAAACAGTTATGTACACAGGCACCCGGTAACCAGCGTGCTACTGGCCAAAGAAAAAGAAACACTTCACGCTGTGCGGGACAAAAATAATAAGAGAAGACGCGCTTACTGGAAGCGCTCAATTTGCCAGCTTCATGGGCGTCCCGGTTACTACCCACACTCAATGCCACAATCTGGGGAAGAAAAAAAAAAAGCAGGACGGGAGGTAGGGGGTAAGATCGGCATCGTCATAACCGCCAAAGTCTGCGGCAAACAATCTCCGGCAGTGACTTACTTGTGGGATGATCTTGAGGGGTACATTCACCTAGCAAGTAACCTGTGCGGAGCCCCGTAGATGCAGATTGCGGGCTTCGCTGGGGACTATAAAAAAAACTGCGCTTCCGGGTAGGAGGGGCGGGGCGAAGCGAGGTCAAGTGAACCACGTGATCCGTGGTTCGTCATTGGTTGCCAACGCAACAGTAACGGCGTTTGTTTCGTGTTTCAAGGCGTCGAGTTTGTGGATCAATAAAGATAGAAGAAAGAGAAGAAAGGGTCATACACTAAAGCATGAGAGGTTTCTTTTACCAAATATCCATTTTTCAGCCTGGTTTGCGGGTATATTTATTTATTTATTATTTATTTGGGAAATTTATTAAGCGCTCAAATACCCGAGGGTGTCTCGGCGCTGTATATTTGGACTCGCTTTATAGCCCCCCCCCCCTTGCTAACATTCAGTACATTATTACATTCGATAGGGTCCGCTTGTTTTGCATGGAAACCTCTCATGCTTCAGCGTATGACCCTTTCTAAGTCACCGCCGGAGATTGTTTGCCGCAGACTTTGGGAGTTATGACAATGCCGATCTTACCATCTACCTCCCGTCCCGCTTTTTTTTTTCTTCCCCAGATTGTGGCATTGAGAGCGGGTAGTAACCGGGACGACCATGAAGCTGGCAAATTGAGCGCTTCCAGTAAGCGCGTCTTCTCTTATAATGATTTTTTCGCACAGCGTGGAGTGTTTCTTTGGCCAGTAGCACGTTGGTTACCGGGTGCCTGTGTACATAACTGTGTTTTGCGAAAGTTTTTAAAGCTGTATATACGTATGTATGATATTGGGACATTTTCGTTCGACTCACTTTGTGAGGAACCCGACACCCACTTGTAATCTGTATAACATTACCCACTCACGGCTGAATCGGATGAGTGGTTTATGAACGAAAACAACACAGTAGCAAGTGGGTTGTACTAATCACTATCACAGAGTTAGTCCATCACCTAGCAGTACGATCGTCTGTGCATTTTACAGTGACTAAATAGACTAGTCATTGAAAGACATCCACAACATTGTCTTCACATGGTTGGATGTCGTACACGAGGAGCACCTCAAGCACAATATATGTATAATATTCATGTACCGTGTGTTTGTAGCCCCAACCCCTTCCCTCTTTGTTTCCACAGGTTTTTTTCCTAGGAATCCTGGAAAGAACACCACTTTTTAACAAACTACGAATTTGTGGTTTCTGTTTTTTCACGGAGTCGAGGGGAGGGTACACCTTAGCGTGTGTACACCACCCCGACTACCACCACTGGTCCTGATGAAAACCTTATACTTACATCATGGTTGAAACATGTAGACCAATATTTTAATTCACTACACGACTTCTGACACCACAGCCTACCTAATTAGGCAAAGGTGTCCTACATTGTTTTATCCGTTGCCCAATCACTCCATAATAAATTCGACGAGTGAGTAGTATTGGACAACTTTTAAATATTCACTGATAATTCTGTACATATTAAATAAAGAAAAAAACCCGCTCCACTGTAGTCAGGTGTCGCAGCACACCCGGATGGCACTCAGCTGTCCGGGTGGGACCCCGATGATGAATCATGTCACTAACCAGGTTGGTAAGTGAGGGGTCTTCTAAAGGACAAACTCTGTCCCCTGTTATGTGGCACTGTGTGCACCTCGATATCCTCTGAAGAGAGGCATTATATAGCCTCTAGGAGGTACTCCTCCATCTGTTCTTAAATACTGATTAAGGAGACCAGGAGTTTCTTCCCGACTTACAGTCAAACACCCTTTCCCTCCCATTTGTTTCTTATATATTGTGGCATCTGGCAATCCCAGGATGCACATTGTTTTCACTTCTCACATGGCAGAACCCCTTTCTGGACTTAGAGAGCTCCCTAGCCTAACCCTGAGGTGTGGCTACCAAGGGGGCAACACGCCCCTGAAAAACTGGTATTCCCTCTCCTATTCGAGTTTCAGCATGTCTACCTAAACAACAGAACAGCCCCTCTCCCAAGTGTTCCCCATTTGCTCTTCAAAGGTGGCTTATCCTTGGAAGCTTGCCATTTGGGCCAACTCCCATGTGAAATCCTACCAGGCAGTCCTAACACCGCTTTATCATGCACGCTGCTAATATCTTCTTTCCTGGGAGCAGTTGGTATGTCTCTCGCCGAGGGCAGAAACCTTTTCTAAGGGACAGATCCCGTGTGCGACTGTGCATACTGCAACAAGTTACATTAATTTCAACTTGCGCATCACGTTGGGCTCAAAGTAATGGGTTGTTTGATACATTAGACTTTAGGAGTTCCAGTCAGAAGTTAGCAGGGTTACTGTGGCATCATGCAATTCTGCGCTCGCCAACCGTGCTACTAGCCTCTTCCACAGTAAAATTTACAATTGTGTGTTTTTACTGTTGGAATATGTAAAGGGTGCCTGTTTCACACTTTACCATACCACGCCCTGCCTTCAGGCTCAATAGACCTGCCGTCGGGGGTGACTTACATATGTTTAAAGGGTAAGGTTGCACTTTGCCATTGCTTTAAATGACAAAGTAAAGTTAGCAGTTTAAAACTGCCCATCCAGTCTGGAGTGGCAGACAGGGAGACATGGTTTACCTCTGTCACACCCAGGGTGGCACAACCAGTGCTGCAAACCCTGGGGTTACCCTTTAACTTACAGGCCCTCTGTACCCCTGGCACTATATACTAGGGTCTTACAAGTAAGTTAGCTTATGCCAATTGGGAATAAGTCAATCAACCATATGCATTTTAGGGTCAGGGCACAGGGAGTGAGGTTTGATTGGCAGGCGTCAGTAAATCTAAGGCCTCAATCTCAGCAGTGTCAGTCTAAAACGTTGGGGGTGACCATACAAAAAAACTTCCTTACAGGAAGGGAGTCAGGACTTTAGATAAGAAGGTCACCAGAGTCTTCAGCACCAGTTTGTCTGGATAAAGGGGGTGTAGGGCAGTTCCATCAACAGTGCCTGAAGAGCAAGTTACTTACCTTCTGTAACACTTTCTCTGATAGAGACTCTATCTAACTGCAGATTCCTCACCTTAGAATATTCACCAGTCGTCAGATTGGATACGTAAAATCTTGAGCAGTATTTGTTTGCGGCAATAGGTGGTGTCGATTGGCTCTGCATCAATATCGTCCACGTCAGAAGTAATGTTGCAGTGCCCTTAGTATCACCCGGTGTGCTGATATCACTTTCTTTTGTTACTATTTTCACACCAAAACCAACCAATGTGCAGTCTCTAAGGGAAACATTTAGGTGAAGAACCCAGTTCACAAAATAGGATGGGAGGGTCAATGAGGAATAAGCGGTTTGATAGAATCTCTACCAGAAAAGCATTACTAAAAGTAAGTAACGTGTTCTTTTGATAGAAACTTCTAACTGCGGAGTCCTTATCTTAGAATAGATAACCAAGCAATACCTCCCTGGAGGTGGGTCTGCGAACAGGCTTAAACCAAAAAGTCCTAGAGGACCTGACCAAGCAGTAGTGCTTTGTAAATGTATGGAGTGACGCCCATATGGCAGCTTGGCAAAAGTGCAGGGCAGGTATCCAGTATGCTAACGCAGCAGTAGTGGCCTTGGCCTGATGGAATGGGCCCCAAGCACTAAAGAGCCTGCTTTTTAGCTACTCCATCACAGATCGTAATGAAGAGTACGATCCACTGAAAGATGGTCCATTTCTGCACACCCCTGCATCTCGCTCCAATGAACCCAATGAAGAGCTGATTGTCCACCAGGTGCTCTTTGAACATTTTATGTAGAAAGAAAGAGCTGTTTTAGGGTCCAGGTGATGGAACCTCTCCTCCACCCTAGAAGGATAAGAAGGGGCAAATATTATAGGCAGTGTGATGCTCTGGTGGACGTGAAAGGGAGTGAACAACTCTGGTAGAAAAGAGGCACACATCTTAAGAACCAGTTTGTCCAGGAAAAAGCTGATGTACAAAGTATGAACTGACAAACCTTGAATCTTGCTGATCCTCCTGGCTTGGTGTAATGGCCACTAGGAAATTAGTGTCCGCTGACGTGTAGGGGCTCAAGCTTGAAGCTTGCTGATCCTCCTGGCTGATGTAATGGTCTCTAGGAAGACTAGTGTCAGCAGCCGCAGAGAATAGCTGTGTAGGGGCTCAAAGGTTGAACACAAGTTATAGGGAACTACATTTAGATCCCATTGGAGACTCACAAAAGGGTTAGAGAAGGAACAATTGGTGCAAACATTTCAGAAAATCACAACTAGTGACTTGAACAGGGAATGTTGATAAGGCAACTGCAAGAAAGACAAAAAGGCCGACAGGTAACCCATAACAGTGCCTTCGTATGGCTTTGCATAGTTAAAAACAAACAAACTGTAACACCTCTGACAGAGATGCAAGAAAGTGGGCCCCCGTCATGAGGAACACCAAGCCACAAACATGTTCCAACAGCAGGAGTATACAGTCTTAGTGGAGAGATGCCTGGCTGCTATGATGACATCACACTCAGCTTTCGTTGCTCAATCTCGAGGCAGAAAGTTGGAAAACATGCAGATTCGGGTGCAGGACCCTGCCAGTTGCGGAGACATGCTACCCTTGAGAAGGGGTATCCTGGCAGGAGGATGAATGCTCAAGCTCAGGAATTCAGGATACCTCATATTCCATGCCCAATCCAGAGCCAGTGAGATGGCCTGGGCTCAGTCAGTCCTGATTTTCTTGAGCACTCTGGGTAGAAGTGGTATTGGTACAGAAGTCCTGAGTTCCACTCAAGGTGTAACGTATTTTCACACGAGAGCCACTTTGGAAACTCCAACAGGTCGAAGTGTTAACATTGCACGTTCTTGGCTGTTGCAAATAGATCTAGCCATGGCTCTTCCCATTCTTGTAAGTGACCATGTGGCACCTCTGGAAGTAACTGTCATTTGTGACCTGCAAGGCATAAATGGCTGACTTTGTCCACATTGGAGTTCAGAGAGCCCACAAGGTGCTAAATGCCCAGGAATATGTCCTGGCACTCCAGCTAAAGTCCAGAGGCTAGGAGCCTTCTGGCAGAGGGCCCCCTACCCCCACCCTCCCTCGTTTGTTGTGATACCACACTGCAGTGGTGTTATCCGTGAACACCTGAACCTGCCTTTCCTTGATGGATGGGAGGTATGCTTTCAATGTCAAGTGAACAGCTCTCAGCTCCAGAAGATTAATTAGGAGCGGAGATTCTGCTGGAGACCAGAGTCCTCTGATCTCCTCCTCTCTGAGGTGGTCGCCCCAAACCGGAAGTGATTCATTGGTCACCACTGTCAGCTTGATTCTTGATCTCAGATTGCCTCTGGGTCCATGAGGACATATAAATCGCACAATTTTGAGTTGTATCCCAATCCCAAACACCACAGATACTCCTTATGTGGGTCCACAACCGACATCTGCTTTCTACAGTCATGGCACCATCTCGTGTCAAACACTTCCACATGACCCACCGGGCCGTTTCTGCTGGTGCCTGAGGAAAATCTAACTAACACAGCAACAGCCATCTTGCAGCCTGCATTTCTGCCCAGGAACTGTCGCACACCCAACCCCCCCTGTTCTTGCAGTTCAACAGAAAGCCATGAGACACTCACACCCAGTGTAAATGATTTGTTTTCCATCTCCTGCTCCCAGCCTGGTAAACATCCTTGACACAGTGATCAGGTTATCTGGACAATGGTCTGACTGCTGGGCCTTGATCAGGGTGATTAAACAATGACCTGAAAGACCGGGCTTTGATCAAGGTGATTAAACAATGACCTGAAAGACTGAGCCTTGATCAAGCAGAGTGAACAATGATTTGTTATGTTATGTTATGTTATAGGATATTTTTATAGCGCCTATCACCGCCGGTCTCTAAGCGCTTAAACAAGAAAACATAACACACTGAAGCCCAAAAGAAAACCTGCAACTATATTACCGCCTAAGCCGTCCCAAAAGCCTTCCTAAAGAGATGAGTTTTTAGTTTCTTTCTGAAGGGTAGTAGCTGTACTTCATCCTTCAAGGTGGGCGGAAGCTCATTCCACAGTTGTGGAAGAAACACAGACAAGGCCCTGCCTCCTTTAGTCTTTAGTTTGAACCTAGGTTGAATCAGATTAGAGGTTGTTCCTGAACGCAAGGATCTTCCGGGAACATACCTCATCAAACGTTGTTTGATATACTCTGGGGCATTCCCAAAGAGTGCCTTGTGAGCCATACAGAGACACTTAAACTGGACTCTGAATTTCATTGGGAGCCAATGTAGCTTCTGAAGCAGGGGGGTTGCGTGCGAGTTTCTGGGCAGGGAGTAAATCAGCCTGGCTGCATCATTCTGAATGACCTGCAGCTTCCTCAACAACTTTTGTGGTAGGCCAAGATATAGGGCATTGCCATAATCGAGTCTCGAAATGACTGTGGCAGATACGATCGATTGCAGGGTAGAGGCAGATAAGATTGGGATTAGCTTTCGAAGCTGCCTCAACACACCAATGCATGATCCGACCACAGCAGAGACTTGCGGTCCCATCGAGAGATCTGCGTCGATCTTCAGCCCTAGGCTTTTTACTACAGCACCAGGAGACGGGGTGATTCCCAACTCAGGGGGCCAATACCAATCGTTCCAGGGATCCTCTTTTTTACTGATCACTAGCACCTCTGTTTTATCAGCATTCACTTTCAACAGATTGTTGGTCATCCAATTGACTTTGAAGCTGAGCAAATTCCTCACAGATTCTTGGGCCTCTTTGGTGTCATCCAGCCGAACTAGTAGCTGGGTATCGTCTGCGTAATTAAAAATTTCGCAGTTCATCCGCGAAAGCTCCTCCACTAATGGTTGTAGATAGATATTAAAAAGCAGGGGGGACAAAGCCGAGCCCTGGGGCACCCCCCAGGTCACCTCACTGATCCCAGACAGTTGGTCTCCTAGTTGCACTCTCTGAGTTTGACCTGACAGGAAGGACTCTAGCCACTTCAGCACCCGGCCTTTGATCCCCAATTTCGTGACACGGTCCAGCAAGATGGTATGGCTGACCGTATCAAAAGCCGCCGATAAGTCTAAGAGAATCAGGGCGCATGGCTGTTTGTTATCTGCCCTGACTCTCAGCTCATCGGTGACCGAGGCCATAACCAGTTCCGTGCTATGCTGGGGGCGAAAACCAGCCTGCCTGGCATGGAGGTGATGGTGTTCTTCCAAATGACCGGCTAGAGTGCTGAGGACATGCTTTTCAAGGATCTTACTTAGAAAAGGTAGCTGTGAAATAGGCCTATAGTTTTTTAGGGTTTTCGTGTCCATTCCTGCTTTCTTTAAGAGTGGGGAGACCCTAGCTTCTTTCATCTGGGTTGGCAGATAACCTGTTTTCAAGGAGTTGTTAAGTAGGCTCAATACCTGGGGTTGAATGCCTGGCATGGCCATTTTAAAAATTTTAGGGGGACATGGGTCTACCTTTGAGCCTGATTTAGTTTGTCCGACCAGTTCCGCTAGGCGCCTGTCGTCAATGGAGGGGAAGCTGTTTAAAGTCATTGATGGTACTTGAGTGATCTGACTCGACGGCATGCTTATAGCTGGCTGTGTCTTGATGTCTGCAATGATGTCCTGTACCTTCTGGAGAAAGAAGGTTTGAAAGGAGGCACAATCTGGTTGATCACATTCAGAAATTTTCCCTTCTCGTTGCGTGAGTTCCCTGAGTATCATAAAGGTCTCACGCTGTATGTTGATCGCCTCCCTGATTCTTCCCTCATAGAAGGCGGCCTTCCTTTCCAGGATGTCCGCCTTATATTTAGAAAGCAGGGTTTTATAAATTTCAGCCTCTGTTTGGCAGTAGTGGAGTCTCCACCTCCTCTCTGCCTTACGAAGAGCTTGCTTCCTCTGTTTCAAGGAGGCGTCAAACCATGGGGCTCCTTTCCCTCTAGTTCTAACACTCTCCAGCTGCTCAGGAACAAGATTATCCAGGGCGGCGAGCATCCAGGTCTTTAACAGTCTAGAATCATGATCCAAATCTGTACCACTCATTATAGGGGGAGTGGTGGAGCGCAAGGTCGTAATTAGGAGGTCAACTTCCACCTTGTTCCAAGGTCGAATTTTCCTCCGAGATTTATTAGGTGCAGCTCGCACCGGGTCTCCTGGGACCCAGCACTTTATCATAAAATGATCCGACCAAATACAAGGCCCAACCTCCGTAATGACTGTGTTGGGAAAAGAGGACCAAACAAGGTCCAGTGTATGGCCTTTCACATGAGTCGGACCCACCACTAACTGTTGCAGATTGAGCGCCGAGAGGTTGGCTTCGAACTCAGTCTCCATGGGGTCTCTGGGTACTTTATCCCAGTGATAATTAAAATCACCTACCACCAGGAGGGACTTGTACCTAGAAGCCAGGTCCGTCAGAAGTTCAAAAAGGATCTCATTAAAGTCCGGTGCACTTTGCGGCGGGCGATAAACTACCAAAATGACAATACATGAGGATTTAAACGAGACTTTGATCCCTAACAACTCTGCACAGGCACAGTTTTGAGCCAAAATCTCTTTTACTACCAGACATTTTTTGAACAAAAAGGCTACACCTCCCCCTTTACCTCATTTGGCCGATTGTACCAAATCGCATCATAATCTGGGGGTAAGGCGGCCAGGATATCAGGTGTAAAAGCGGAACCAAGCCAAGTCTCTGAAAGGGCGAGAATATCAATATCTCCATCGAGCAGTAGAGAGCAGACTTCTAAATGATGCTTCTGTAGAGAGCGCGTATTAAGTGTCGCTAATCTTAGGCCATGTGACCATCGGTCAGTAGATGTGGAGTAACGCCTAAGGCCTGTACCTGTGGACTGAACCAGGTCCTCAGCCTGCAAATTGCAAATTTGTGTACCAAGCCTTGACCAGGTCACCATCTACAAACGTCGTCTGGATCTGGTTATCAACTGCAAACACTGCCCTGATTGAACAATGAACAAACAGCCAAAAGACTAAGATGAAAAAGTAAAAAAGGCTTGTAAGCTGCGGAGTAAAGCAGCAGCCTCCTCTGTCTTGTTTCTGACGAGCTTGGGACTCTGTTCCATAGCCCGGGCTATTTGAATAAATCTGGGTTCCTCCTGCAGGCGAAGGCTCCTGTGCCTCCTTTTACTACGTATGAAGGGTATGGAAGGCTTGGGCGGTTCACCCGCCGCCAAGACCCAGTAAGTGGGTTAATCCAGTTCTTCAAATGGCGCCCGAATAGGGACTCCACGAGCACGAAGGTAAGGCCTGGTGGATGTGAAGAGGTGCACGGAGAGACTCAGATGGAGGTACCCTACCCAAGGGATTCTTGCAATCCAGTAAGCCGAACGACTCGCCAGCTGTTCCTCCCCACCCGGTCTGGGCCACATGACCGCGTTCTTGCTGGAGT
The DNA here is from genome assembly GCF_964263255.1 of Lissotriton vulgaris. Lineage (NCBI taxonomy): Eukaryota > Metazoa > Chordata > Amphibia > Caudata > Salamandridae > Lissotriton > Lissotriton vulgaris. The sequence continues at coordinate 870,462,929 of NC_141699.1, forward strand.
CCCCTAGCAAATCATTTCTGGAGCAGGACACAGCCCTACGTCTGCAGAAGAGAACTACCCCTGTAAGGTAAGGGTGGACTGATCACCCACCAAGTCTGTATAATTCTGTTATTAACTTTCGCAAAAGCCAAGCTGTTATTGACTTTTGCCAAAGCCAAGCAAGCGAGCCGAGTTCTTAAAACCCGCTGGTGTCTGTTCTGTATGATTTTGCTGTTATTGACTTTTGCAAAAGCCAAGCAAGCGAGGTGAGTTTAAAAACCCGCTGATGTCTGTTATCTGTTTTCAAGCATGCCAGTCAGTAGTAAGTTCAAGATATTATGTTGTTGTATGTATATGCAGGACTCCCAGCTGGAGGCGGCTTGTCCGCTTCCTCCAGAAGAGACCCCTAGCCACACGATGTATGTTAAACATGGCCCTTCTGCCATAATGTTTTCCCTCATTCTGGGTAAAATATACGAAACAAAGTAACGCGGAATTACAGTGGCCACTTTATGGCTCCTTTAATTACCTAGTTCTCGCCAACTTAGAGGAACAATTAATGAAAAGAAAAACGCGCCCGTCTATGTTTGGATCTGTCCAATTTTGGAGGAAAGAGATAAAGCAGAGAGCTAGAAAGCAGTAGGGTAGTAGGGTCAAGAAAGAAAACAAGAACGTATGTCAATGGCCGACCATGCCAGAGAAAATTGACAAAATCAAATGACAAAATCAGTAGAAATAGCAGATAGGGAGCAGGGGGCCCGGGTACAAAAATGTTATACAGCTCGTGAGGAGTAAGGAAAGGGCCAATATGAAAGGGGGAGAAGAAGGTGATTCCTTGCTTGATACCATGCTAAAAAGCCCTCCTTCATATGCCCCAATGTACCCTGCCCTAACGCCTCACACCCCGCATGTCCCCCCGCCACAGCCCACTCCTGCCCCCACTGCCCCTATTACTGTTCTCCCTGTCACACCCTCCCTCCCATTTTTTCCAATGACACCGACCATGCCCGCTAACCCTGTCCTTGCTGCGGGAAAGTCTCCATCCGGACAACCCCTGCGGCTTTACCCCTACACGCCCTTTTCCTGCTTCCCCGTGGTCTACAGTTAAGCAGGATTTATATAAATTGTTGAATTCACCCCGACTGGCCTCCTTGCGCTCTGCAGCCAGCTTTTCGTCCCTTCGAGAAAATGACCTACAGAGGTAACAGTGTGAATGTTGGATAAATAACGGGAATATTTATACCTTTAAAGAAATATGGCCCACCTTTTCCCAGTGGACGATTATGGAACCGACAACCTGGGCTGAATACCTGTGTACCCTGGTCATGCAAAGATTTGAGAATGCGCTTATGCAGATACCCACCGGATTAATGGACCTTAGGTTGCAAATAAAAAGAGGCGATGTTCAGGGAGAGGGGATGTTTGGCGCTATGTCTGCTTTAATGGCTTACCGTGATATGACCGCTTTTTCCAACACCCCTCTAGAAACAGCTATGCCAATGAGAGAAGCGGCCCCTGTCTTTGTTAACACACTTACCGATACTCAAAATAATGGCAGAGGGGCTGTTGAGGCACACTGGCGCAGGCTTTGGGTTCAAAAGGTCAGAAGTAATGCAGTTAAAAGGACAATTACCAGATCCCCCGGAAGAATCCGGCTGCCTTTTTAACGAGAATTAGGTCAGATTATATCTGCAGGTACTCTCGTTCTTGAGGATATAGATTTACTTTTTGGTACAGTTGTCCCCACTGAAATTTGGGACAAAATTCGACATACTGACCATCAAGTAGCGTTCGGAGTTAAATGGGCTGATCTAGAGGCTATGGAAGCAGCAAGGGTAGGAGGGACTAACCCAGAAGCTGCGATCCTGACTTTGCCCGGTAAAATAATGACGTTTATGAAAACACTTTTGCCGGAAACTGTCATTAACTGGGATAAAATAAACGCCAGTAGGCAGTGAAAAGATGAGAATGTGGCTGACTTCTTTACCCGTTTTGAGACAGAATGCAAGGGACATAGTGGTTTGGATCCCCGGACCCCAGGTTCTGGCCCCGTGTTTGTCGATAAATTTGTTAGCAACTTGCTTCCTGAGATTTCCGCCAGACTTAAGAAAGTTGAAAGTACGTGGTCTGCCCAAACTATGACTGGTATCTTGGCTATGGCACAATATCATGAAAATAGGGAAAATGAAGATAGAGACAAGGAAAGTAAGAAGGTTAGGGATCTTAAGACTAAGGCACTTCTGCAGCAGGCTTACCCTCCTCGAGGTCCCGATGCCCGCGGGAATTTCAGACCTCAACCCCAAGCCCCTCCGAGGGCACGCCAGTCTACCCCCTCTAGCCCACAACGTTCGGGAGCCCTCCAAACAGATCACAGTGTGCTTACTGTAAGGTGTACGGCCATTGGATAGATGAGTGGCCTGTGTTAGCTGAAAACATCAGAACGAGGAAGACTCGGCCTCGAGCTCCCAGGGAGGGGAGGCCGACTAGGGACCGTGGCCCGCCCCATCCACAGGATAAAGAACGCAGGCCCAGGGATGATGCTCCCATCCGGCAGCGCCCGGCCAATAGGCTTGATGGGTACGAAGCAACACGCACTTATTACAATGACGATTATGATGAAGTTGATGAGACAGGGTCCTGCCAAGCATAGCAAGCCAGGAAAGGAGTATTACCAGAGTGCAAATTCTAGTGGATCAAAGGGGCCCGTATGTTCAAATGTCAGGTGTGGGGAATGATCAGAATTTTCTTTTGGATACTGGGACCACCAGGTTTTCCATTGCACGTCTGTCAGTCCCGGAGGCACCCCTTTCTGGCAATATGAATGTCTCCGTGTGTTTTGCAGGAACACCTGTGACCAGCCATGTCTCTGAACCCCTTCCTCTCGATATTGGCCCTGCACATGTTGACACTCCCTTGGTCCTTACTACAGGTTGCAGTGAAAACTTGTTAGGCATGGATTTACTGAATGCTCTGTATGCGACCATATCATGTAGTCCCCAAGGTGTATCCCTAACAATTTCCCCCAATGCAGCTTCCTATATGTATCTATCAGGTCCCCTCCCACCAGAGTTACAGTCTTTACCTTCCTCCCTCTGGGCATCATCAGACACTGATGTAGGGTGTCTCAACATATCCCCTCATGTGGTACGCATCCAGCCAGGTGCACTTCTCCCCCGCCTCCGGCAGTATCGACTGCCCGCGGAAGGAGAAATGGCACTTTTAACAATAATATCTGAATTAAGGGACAAGGGCGTAGTGGAGGAGACACGTGGCATTATCTGTAACAGTCCCATTATTCCCATTCTTAAAAAGACCAATGGAGATGCTCTCTCACCTACAATATACAGATTTGTGATTTACCTGAGAGCCCTTAACAAAATAACAATCTCCCAATATCCTGTTGTCCCCGACATTACAGCCCTCTTAACGATGGTCCCTTCTGACGCAACGCACTTCTCTGTCATAGACCTGAAGAATGCTTTTTTCAGCATTCCTATACATCCTGACAGCAGACGTTTTTTTGGTTTCTCCCTTGGTGGGCGGAGCTTTAGATTCTGCCGCGCCCCTCAAGGTTTCACCGAGAGCCCCAGTATCTATAGTCAAGCCCTAAAAAGTCAACTAGATTCCTTGGAACTCCCTGATAATTCCACACTATTACAATATGTAGATGACCTCCTCATTGCTGCAAATTCTGCCCCTGCATGTAAAGAAGCTACTCTGTTAGTTACGCCACCTTGCCCTCCATAATCACAAAGTCTCTTTAAAAAAGCTTCAGTTTTGTCAAGAGAAGGTGACCTATATAGGTCATCTCCTCTTGAAGGAGGGAAGGCAGCTCACCGCTGATCATGTAGCCATTATCAATACTATGACGGCCCCACAAACACAAAAGCAGGTGCGAGCCTTCATAGGTCTAACCTCAAACTGTAGACAGTGGATTTACAATTTTTCGGCCATGGTCAAACCTCTTCTTGCCCTCACCACTAAAGACATATCAGTCAGATCCTTTCCGTGGACTAGAGAGCATGCACATGCCCTCCAAGATTTCATCATCATCATCAGAAAAACTTTATTGCGGCTATTTCAGCCATAACAGCACATATAACATTTTTACAATTCAATAAAATGTGATCGATAGCAGCATTAGGGAATACAAATTATTAACATACACAGGTTACACAGGCATCAGAGTAGAATGGCATGGGAATCAATTTATCTGTTTAAAACCTAGTATTTAAAAATATAATTTAAGGTTAAAACCATACAAGGACTTTCTTAAAAATTGCTTAAAACTAACATTTTAGATTTAAAAAAGGCTCTGTGTACTGTCCCAGTCCTCAGTACTCCTGATTATAACAAACAATTTTTTCTTTTTGTACATGAGACAGACGGCTGTTTATGCGCTGTCTTAACCCAGATGTTCGGAGGTCACCATCGGCCATGTGCTATTTTTCAGCCACCTTAGATCCTGTTGGAAGGGCTCTCCCAGGATGCTTATGGGCGAGCGCTGCGGCCGCCCTCATAGTCCGTCAGAGTGCGGGGATCGTCATGAACTCCCCCCTGACTCTGATGGTCCCCCATTCTATAGATACCCTCCTTAATAACAGCAAGAGACAGTACCTTACTAGCACACGACTCATAGGATATGAACTGACACCCTTTGCCAGCCACATTAACATCAAAAGGTGCACTGTACTAAACCCTGCCACATTACTCCCACTGGATACTCAGGATGCCCACTTAGACCCACATGACTGCATATTAAGGACAGAGGAGGAGATGAAAGGACGGTTGACTTACAGGACACCCCGATAGCAGAACCAGAAGGTACACTGTATGTGAAAGGATCATGTCTCAGAGGGTAGGATGGTAACACCTCAGCCGCCTACACCCTCACGACATTAGGGCAAATAGTAGAAACAGCTCAGATTCCGCAGTGCTCTGCTCAAGCAGCGGAATTAGTGGCCCTCACTAGAGAATCTGAGTTACGCAAAGGGATGACGGTAAATATTTATACTGACAGCCAATATTCCTTCGGGGTGGCCCACAACTTCGGGAGGTTATGGAAAGAAAGGAATTTCCTTACTTCCCATGGGACCAAGATTCAACATGGCCCCCTAATTCACCGATTGTTCAACTCCCTGACACTCCCCAGAAAGGAGGCCATTATAAAATTTAAGGCCCATAAGAAAGTGACAGATGATGTTGAGAAAGGCAATGCCCTGTCTGATCAGAAGGCCAGACAAACAGCTCTTAGGAAAAGGGAAGGAATGTATGTATGTAGGAGGTCCCGCTAGGTGGGTGGCAGACGAGGGCATGGTTGAAAACACCGTACTGAGTGTGATTGATATTCAGTCCCATACTACTCCTGAGGAACTAAGGGTATGGAAGGAGCAATTAGCAAAGGAGGGAATTGATGGTTGTTGTGTCCGCACGACTATGGAAAGAAAATGGATGTTACCTGACAGTCAACGGCTACCAGTAGTTACAATGGCCCATGGTCCTGCTCACATCAGTGCAAAAGGGATATGTAATCTGTTGGAACCTACATGGTACAACTCTAAGATACCAGCATATGCTGACAAGCTGGTTAAAACATGCATGATTTGCCTAATGTATAACCCAGGAAAAGCCACAGTTACTCCTAAGGGAGGATTCTCTCCTTCTACCTTCCCTTATGAAGTCCTCCAAATGGATTACATCCAGATGGACCGATATAACAATTTGAAATATGTCCTAGTGGTGGTCTGTACCTTCAGCCGATGGGTGGAGGCCTACCCTGTCAAAGACTGCACCGCTATGACTACCGCCAAAGTGCTATCAAAAGAGTACCTCCCACGATTCAGTTTGCCCCGCTTGGTCTGGCGTGACAACGGGACCAACTTTACGGCTCAAATTATGGAATATGACTGTACAGCATTGGGTATAATCAAAAATTTCATGCAGTTAACCACCCCCAGTCAGAAGGTCTAGTGGAGGTGTACAATGGCATCCTAAAAACGAAAATGGCCAAAATAGTAGCAGAGACAGGTGTCACTTGGGTTGATGCTCTGCCCTTAGCCCTGCTGTCCACAAAAACAACAGCCCACACCAGAATAGGGCTATCCCCCCATGAAATAGTGTTTGGAGGCCTGCCAATGTATGGGGTGTCCCGTTGCCTAAGAAACTGTGTGACGTTGAATACGAACAAGAGTTACTTACCTGTTGTGAGAAGGTGGCCTGATATGCAGTGCTCACTATTCTAGTGAACACTATGTATCAGTCCAGCAACCCTTATTGATGATTGGTTGTAAGTCAACCTTATAGACCAGCTATCCTAGTAGCGTGGATACGAGCAGTCTAAGGCTAAAGACTCGAGAGGGCGTGTTAAGCCAGCTGTTTACCACACATATACCCCTTGAATACCCAGTGAAAGGACACCGCACAAGTGTTATGAAAATAAACAGTTATTTATTAAGAATCACAACAGCCCTGTACTCTTTATGAGGACAGGGTACTAAGCACAAACCAAAACTCTTACAAAAATACTTAAGTTAGCACAGTATATACAAATGCCCGAGGGGCACGGAAAACCATATACTCTGAAAGTGGAATGCGAAATTACTAGCAGGTAAGTACAGTACTAATAGCCTTTGGAATCGCTAGGACTTGACTATAGAATCGTTATATTACTTCTAGGAGACCCAGGGGACTCGGGTGCAGAGTGTGCACCCGCCGCGTGATGCGGGACAAAGTCTATGGTAGCTAGGAATTGCAAAGTTAGTGTTCTCGGGCGAACCCGACCTGGTAGGAGGAAAACGAAAGTGGATTTTGACCCTTGGATAGTGAGGCTATGCTGGGGCACCGAAATGCCGAAGTTACCTAGCCCAGGGGCTGCAGCTGCATAGGACTCAAAAGACGTCGGGAATCCTCGTAGACGGACCAGGAGCCTGGAAGAAAGAAGTTGCTGGCAAGCGACCAGTGAAGAAAGTTCGGTGGATCCAAGCCTGGATCGATGGAAGATGACACCTGAAAGCAGAGGAGACCAAGTTCGAGACTACTAGCCAGTAGTCAGTGGGCACCAGGAGGGCACCAGATGGTAGCCACCTCGACTAGGTGAGTGGGTGACGCTGTGATCGCAGATCTCACAGACCAGGAGGCGTTGTCGGCGACCAGGATGGAGGAGCGATCTGTCCCACGATGGATGAAGCTGTCGGCGTCGCTGGACCCAGGATTGGGCAACAAAGCCTTGGCAAATTCAAGCCCACGCAGTGGACCTAAAATGGCGTCTGGGGTGGACCAGGAGGGTCCGGGGTGCCTCTCTTGAAGAAGGAAGCAAGGGCCAGTCTGGAGCAACCAGACCAGCAGCAGTGATGTCGTCGGGCGTCGTGAAGAAGGCCACAAGCCAGCCGGCTAGTAGCCACACAGCGCGGTGAGCACGCAAAAGCAGAAGGGCCCCACGCAGATCGTGGAGATGCTGGAGGGCTGATCTTCGGTGCTGGAGCTGCTCAGGGTTGGGGCTTCTCGGACCCCAAAGCACTCACCAGTGGAAGACTCGGTGGGCTTGTTACAAAGAAGTCGTGCAGTCTTGGCGATCGTCGGTCCCTCGAGGTCTCGTCGCACTCACGGTTCTCAGCTTTGCTGTAGAGGTGAGTAGAGGTCAGAGGTGCCAGGGAAGCCGGGTCTCGTCGGGCTGGGTCGTCGGATTCGTGAAGAAGGACTTGCAGCAGACCGCAGTGTTCTTAGGATGGTGCCCGCTTGATGCAGGGTGACTACTCCTTAGCCACAAGGGAGAATCTTGAAGAAGGAAATCTTGAAGTCCTTTCGCAGAAAGTCGTGTCTTGATTCCAAAGATGATCTAATTTGAACAGGGGGCCCGCTCCCATCTTTATACTAAAAAAGGGGGCTGACCCGGTGACTAGGTCCTGCCTATGGGTGGGACTAGGAGGGGGGTGGTTACACCCCTCTGCCATGCCGGACTTTCCCCAGGCCAGGGGCTGGTGTGCCCCTGGAACTGGTTCTGACCGGCCTATGCGTAGTGAGCACTGGGGTGCCACTCAGCAGTCACCTTCCTGAAAAGCCCTGCCTACCCAGGATACACAAAACCATGTCTGGGACGGTGCTAGCACCGCCCCGGACAGGAAACCCTTTGTCCAAGCCTCCCTCGCTGGAAGGACTCCCAGCAGCAGGAGGTCAGACTCGTGTCTGTGGTGGCAGCATCCATTTTGTGGAGCTGAGGCCTTAGTTAACTTTAACGGGGGTTCACAGTTACATACATGTCGTGTCCCTCTAGAAGGGTGGAATGCTAACCCCGTCGCCAGAATTGGCGAGAGGTTTTTTTTTTTTTTTTGTAAGACCTTTATTGGTAAATGCGCTCACATACACAGCAATTTGCCTACAACCCATAAAGGGCCGGCTGCTATCGCAACAACAGTGCAGATCTGTAAGCACATAGCAAGGATAACAGGTGGGGACAAGTCAAGTCTGTAGAGAGCAGTAAATGTCCACAGTCCAGATAGAGATGAGCCTCTACAAGCGTTCCCCACTTAAGTCCTGTAGGTCTTGTTTTGCATTATTTTCAAAAACAGTAACAAACCCCCCACCCCCAAACAAACTGTCCCGGTCTCAGATCATGTAAAGTGCTTATTAGTGGTGCAGAAGTAGAAAACAGTGCAAAAAGGCACGCATGTGACTGCTCAGAAGCAGATAGGCGGTGTCATCTCATAGGCACGAGGAATCTCACGCCACCAGGCGGTGTGCAGGACAGGGGAGACTGTAAACCCAAACCGCCCCCCAGAAGCACTTCGAAATCAGATCCAGACATCCCGTTGCAACACTCATCAAACAATCAAGCATACAGGCTAACCTTCAGGCATTCCGTCCACAAGCAAGCATCCCCCATCCCCATCCTCAGAGCTGTCAGTGTCTTCCAATCCAAGCATATAGGCAGAGTACGAGGCCCAGATATCCCGAGGTCGGGACCTCTCCGGTAGCGTTTTTGCATAGCACGTCAACTGGTCCCTGCAATAAGCCATATCTTTCAACCACAATTGTACATCAGGCGCCCTCCTACCTCCCCACCCCATAGCCACTCTCCGCTTAGCGAGTTGTAAAGCCAGCACAATCAGTTTCCGCTCCCTACTCGGCACTCTCGAAGCAATCCCCAGTAAACACAGACGCACATCCATCAGCTCCTCCGTGGCCGTCATTTTAGTGAGGGCATCTGTCACAGCCAGCCAAAATTCATACACCTTGGGACATCCCCACGCTAAGTGCACAAAGTCTGCATCATCCGCACCGCACCGAACACATGTCGCAGCATCTCGGAGGCCGTACCGAACCAACTGTTTGGGAGTGTAATACCACTGATGGAGAAATTTATAATGAAGCAGGCAAAAATTGCCGTTAGCTACATAACTGCCGGTCATGGAGCAAGATTCGGACCACTCCTCGTCCGTCAGGGGTTCAGGTAAGTCCTGGTCCCATCTGGCCTTAGCCATCAAAGCCCCCCCCCCTTCGTCTTCCTGGGCAGCTTTGTACAGTCTGGAGAGTAACTTTACCCTGTCCGTCGTGGTGTAGAGCAGCTGTAATGCATTCAATGTTGGGGGTTCATCCGGGAATGTGGGGTATAAGGAGCGCATGGCCGCACGGAGCCGAACATAAAGGAAGGTAGCCATGGTCTCGTTGGTGGATTGGTCCGTCAGTGCACGTAGCGGCATGAACTGGGCCCCCGGGAATAGAGTCCCCATAGTGTGGAGTCCGGCTCCCTGGAGTACTTGTAGGCCTCCAATTTCGCTCGTCACCGAGATATCGGAATGATACAGCAGCGGCATGTCAGGGGCATAGAGCGGCAGTCTATCGGCTCTCCTGCCCAGTTCACGCCATGCCTCCGCCGTAGAGCGAACGGTGTCCACCTCCCCTTTCTCAAAGATCGAGTGGGTATTGCCCATCATTGCTCGTAAAGGATAAGGTAGAACAGCACTGGCTTCAAGCGCTACATGAGGGGTGTACGGAGGGGCAGATATCCAATAGGCAGCGAAATGTGCTTGTGCACAGAGGTAGTACAATTTCATATCCGGGACAGCATAACCGCCAAGAGCATAAGGCTTAGTCAACACCTCCCACGCCACCCTAGGCTTCTTTCCCGCCCAGACCAGGGAGATCAGCAACGAGCGCATTCGTGTAAAAAAGTGAGAGGTCAGCCGAAGGGGAACGTTTACAAAAAGATATAAAAATTTCGGTAGCACAACCATTTTGATTAAAGACACGCGATCCGCTAGCGTAAGAGGGAGCTTGACCCACCGGGCCACTTGGTCCTCCAGCTTAGATACAGCCACCCCGTAGTTGGCTCTGATAACTTCCTGACTGTTTCGGTGGACCTGGATCCCAAGATACCGTACCGAGTCCTCAGCCCACTCCAGAGGAAACTCCAGAGGGAACGGCATAGTGATATCCGTGAGGGGCAGTAGGATAGATTTATCCCAGTTGATGGTTAATCCGGAGTGCCGCCCGAACCGAATAAATTCCCGCAGGAGAGGTTCTAGATGTAGGGCAGGTTCACGCACATACAGCACCATATCGTCTGCATACATAGAGACAGCCAACGAGCGGAGGGGGAATTTCAGGGCAGCAGCAGCATACCTCTGCCTCAAGACGCAAGCCAGTGGCTCCATAACAAGTGCAAATAGTAGAGGGGAGAGAGGGCAGCCCTGTCGGGTGCCCCTCCTCACCGGGAACGCGGCAGAAACATGGCCGTTAACTCGAACCCGCGCCATAGGGTCAGTGTACAGTAGAGTCACCAGTGAAGTGAAAAAAAAGGGAACACCCATTCGATGCAGGATAGCTGTCATGTATCTCCATGCCACCGAGTCAAACGCTTTTGCAGCATCTAATAACACCGCCACGGCAGCCAGGTCCGGTTTGAGGAGATGCAACACAGCGAATAAGGCCCTGAGATTGTGTGTGGTCGAGCGAAGCGGTATAAACCCCGACTGGTCCGGTAAGACCATCACCGGAAGCAGCAGCCGTAGCCGAGTGGCCAGCACCTTAGCTATAATTTTAACGTCAGTATTCATGAGCGAAAGGGGACGATATGATTCACAGCGATCCGGAGGCTTCCCAGGTTTCGGTAACGCCACCAACAAAGCCTCCCTCATTGTGGACGGGAACCGGCCCCGTTCCACAGATTCCTCCAGTACCATCGCCAACTGCGGGAGTAGAATGTCAACATATGCTTTATAGAATTCAGCCGGCAGACCGTCAGTGCCAGCAGCCTTCCCGTTAGGTAGAGCCGCTATCGCCTCCCGCAATTCCGCCTCAGTGACGTGGTGCATCAAGAATTCCTGCTGCCCCCGCGAGAGCCACACTAAAGCTATGTCAGCAAAGTAGTCAGCAATTTCAGCCTCCGACGCCGTCTCGGCATATCCGTACATGCTTTCATAATACCTGGTAAAGCATTGCAAGATGCCAGGAGTGTCCGTGACGACCTCACCGTCCTCCACAATCTCCTGGACAGAACAGTGCTTGGCCCATGGCTGGCGTATGCGGTCCGCAAGTCCCTTGCCCGGTCGACCCCCCTCGCCATAATAGCGCGCTCTGGTATGCTTAGATAAGAATTTAACCTCTTGGTCAGCTAAGTCATTATATTCAGTCACTTTTGATCGTATATCGGCCAGGAGTGCGTCCTCGGAGCATTCTTCCAAGCGCCTTTCCAACCCATTCAACTCCCTCTCCAATCGGGACATGGAGTCACGCAAAGACTTTAGCACCCCAGAACGCAGTCCTATACACGCCCCTCGAACAGTCACCTTGAAGGCCTCCCATACTGTGCATGCATCATCAACCGAGCCGACATTTTTATCAAAAAACTCCTCAACAATCGTCCTGAGCCGTTCACAGAGCACTGGATCAGTCAGAGTGCCCGGCGACAATCGCCAAGTGAATGGAGCAGGCGTGCACAGCGGCATTTGCAACAGCAGGCGGACCGGAGCATGGTCAGACAGTGTACGTGGTAGATGCGCAACATCCAACACCCATCCACACACATCCCGTGTCACCAGCCAGTAGTCCAAACGCGACCAAGTGTCGTGAGCAGAAGTGTAACAAGTACCCTCTTTCTTCCCGGGGTGTTTCACACGCCACACGTCAACCAGTCCCAATTCACGCATACCCCCCACAATCTCAGCAGCCGCCCTCTTTCGCACACATGGTCTGTCCTGCTTCCTATCCAACTCCCCATCCAGGACCACATTGAAATCACCCCCGCAAATCACAGCCGACTGTGGTAAACTATGCACCTTATTCCAGAGCGCGATATAGAAATCTGGGTCATCAATATTAGGTCCATACACATTTATGAGCGTAATCGGTGAGCCACATAAGGTACCATGCACAACAATATATCTTCCTCCCACATCCACTTCTGCATGTTGAACAAGAAAAGGCACAGATTTTTTAACCAGAATCATTACCCCGCGTGCATATGAGGAATAACTGGATGCAAGTCGAACTCCCGCCCACTTCTTACCCACAGTGTCCGCTGCTGTACCCCACAAGTGCGTTTCTTGTAGAAAGGCAACGTGCGCGCCATGTCTGTTAAGAAAGGCCAACACCTGTCGTGATTTTTGCGGGCGATTCAAGCCCCTGACATTCCACGTAACACAAACGAGTTTACCCCCCCCTGTCATTTAACCTTCCCAGGAACCTAAGCTGACAGATAGCAGTCCACCCTCCAACTGCAGAGCAAGTTCCACGTGCAAAACCCACCAGCACAATCAAAACAGCGTACCCCTTAGGAAAACACCAGGCCTTACCCACCCCCCACCAAGGCCTATGCCACACATACCTCCCAGCACATTGAATGCAATACCATGATCGAACCCAGGACAAAAACTCCCCTTCCATTCCCCCACCACCCGCTTCAGCATCCCCAACCTGCCAAAGCCAACCCCCTCCCCCGTCCCCCAACAAGCCCAACCGTGAGTTCAAAACTGTGTGGGGATCTCCCATACTCGGGGACGTAGCGGCGCACTTCTCCCGCCAGAAATCTGACGAGAGAGCGGACCGTACAAGTGATAGGCGCCATCCCCGCCCCCCCCCCCCTCCCCCAACAGCAAAGCAATAATCATTCATGTCAGAGATGACCACCCCGTGGTTCCAGTCAAGCAATTGTTCCTCATGGCTAGAGGTTTGCAAGGTCCCACGCAGAGCCTCCGCACTGTGCAGTACAAATATAACTAAGGAAAAAGAGTGCAAACAGTTACCTAGAAGGGCCAAGTCCGCCATCTCAGCAGCAGTGTATGTCACAGTTGGCCCCTCTTCCCATCAAACGCAGGGAGAAAAGCAACAGCCGCTACTATCTCATGAACCTATTTGCCATAACGACTCCAATCAACACAGCCAATCTCCTCGGACTACACACAGCTATTCGACATCCTCCATGACGTCCTCCTCTGGGTCTCGTTGCACATTAGCGTCTCTCTTGCGTTTCTTTTGTTTCTTCGCGTAGTCCATGGCCGCCTTGGGAGTAGCAAAAATTTTGTTATCCACGGGTGGCCCTATCCGCAGGCGTGCCGGGTACAACATGGCGTATGGAATGTTCTCGTCCCGCAGCAGTTGTTTCACCTGAGCGAATTCTTTGCGCGCGGTTTGGACCGCCATAGTAAAGTCGGGGAAGAATTCCAGGCGGTTGCCTTGGTAGTCAATGGTGCCCTTCTCCCTGGCGAGACGCAGCACTAGGTCCCGGTCTCTGTAGTTAAGGAGCCGAGCTATAATCGGGCGCGGGGGAGCGCCCGTTGCCGGTCGCTTAGCCAGCGATCTGTGTGCGCGCTCCACTATGAAAACTTTTGAGAACTTCTCAGCGCCAAAAATGTCCACCAACATCCTCTCCATGAAGTCTTCCATGCGGCCCACGTTCGTGGTCTCCGGAAGGCCCGTAACGCGGATGTTGTTGCGCCTGGACCTCCCCTCCAAGTCCTCGTTCTTAGCCTGGATGACCGCTAGCACCCTCTCCATATTAAATACCTTGGTGGACATAGTGGCCAGTCCATCCTCCGTCGCCGATACCCTCTGCTCCACCTCTCCCATCCGCTCATTCTGGCGATCGAACTGCGAGGCCAGATGGTCGAGTCTGTGATTGACCGCCTCCATGGTGCATTCTATGGATTGCAATGTTTTCTGCATGGCAACCAAAGTATTTTCCAGGGTCGGGACCCCGCCAACGGCCCCCGAAGTCCCGGCGTCCGATGGCGGTTGCGAAAGAGAGGTCGCCGTTTTCTTCGTATCGAAGTTGATCTTGGGTTGGGTGCGATCCTGTCTGCCCATGTTGCGGTTATGCAGCTATAGCAGCCCTCCGGTTGTAGGATCCACCACCCACGTGGCCACGGGTCCCCTCAAACTGCGCACCGGCAGCCGCCGGCTGATAAGCAGGGCACCAGGCGCGATGGAGCTGCCGTGGGGTGAGTCTGCCAGATGCGAAAATGCCGAGTGTTCAACCAGCCAACAGTCACCGCTGCTCACCGTACTCTCGTCTCCCGTCCACCTCCCAGCCGAGGGCAGCTTGCCGGGGAAACCCCGCGAGGCCTAGCACCACTTCCGCAGCCCCGGCCTCGCGTCAGTCTGCTCCCCGCTCACCACCGTTCGCCGGACAGGGGCTACACCTCTTCAGTTCCCAGCACCAGAGAGCCGTCCAGTAGCCGTCGATCTTGTACCCAGACTACAAGCAGCTCCGGGGTCTATACAGAGGCAGGAAGGCAGTGGCAGATGTAGATCGGAGGGCTCCCGCCGGCGCGCAAGCAGCGCCGCCAGTCCGCGCAGCTCCGGACAGCAAACCGCCAGCCGACGGTTAGACCAATATCTCCTCCGCAAAGTCGTCCAGGCGAGTGAAAGTTCACCAGTCGTGCCCCCGGGATCTTAGATGTGCCTCGCCGTCGAGTCGGGGGAAGTAGGCAACGGGAAATGCAGGATTTTAGTGCAAATTTTAGACGGTCCCGGCAGAGCCTCACATACGTGCGGCCATCTTGCTCGGCGCCCTCTAGCGCCCCCCCCTGAATTGGCGAGAGGTTAGTATTCCAATTCGTATGACACCTTACTCGACATGTTTTGATAAAGCAATACCAAAGTTAGCATTTAACCGCGAGGATTATAATGCACTTAAGAGTATATGGTATGCGATATCATGGAACAGCTATTAGGACTTGGTTCCGCAAGCTGCAGACAGGCTCAGCTCATGCCAGAGCACCATCTCACACGATTCCAAGCACTCTGCCTTCAGGATTGTCAAGGCCTGCCATAGGAGTGACTGATAGGAATCTGTGTGTCCATTTTAGGGTTAGGTATAGGTATACTACACCTACAGCAAAGGGTGATTACACGACTTTGCCCCAGCTGTCATGCAGCCAGTTGTGTCAAATTTAAGAGGCCAGCCAGGGGTGGCATAATACATGCTGCAGCCCCTGGCAGCCCTGGGTACACCTATGCCCTGAGTTACAGGGTCTGATAAGGTGGCCCAGTACCAATTGGTAAATGCACCTAGGGTACATGTGGTAATTTAGAAAGAGAACAGCCAGGCTGTGGGTCTGATTGGCAGGCCCACAGCCAGAGAAAGTCGTAAACCAGTGAAACAAAAGCAAAAAATCTGGGTGATCATAGGATTGCAGACCCTACTCTCCTACATGACCCCCCCCCCCCCCAAACTTTGGGACAATAAGCTAACCTTGACCAGGTGAGTCTTCTTGTTCTAAGTGGAAATATCTGAAGAGCCCATCGGCATTGCCATGATCAGTACCAGGTCTATGTTCCACTGTAAAGTCCATCCCCTGTAGGGAAATGGACCACCTAAGCAGTTTGGGGTTTTCACCCTTCATCTGATTTAGCCACAAGAGGGGCTTATGGTCGGTCTGAATCTTGAAGTGAGTGCCAAACAAGTATGGCCTCAGCTTCTTCAGGGCCCAAACCACAGCAAAGGCCTCCCTCTCAATAGCTGACCAATTCTTCTCTCTGGGGGTCAGCCTTCTGCTTATAAAAGCAATGGGCTGGTCTTGACCATCAAAATTCAGCTGAGATAGAACAGCTCCCACACCCAACTCAGAAGCATCTGTTTGGACAATGAATGGTTTGGAGTAGTCTGGACTCTTAAGGATAGGTGCTGTGCACATGGCCTGCTTTAGGTCATCGAATGCTTTTTGACAGCCTGCTGTCCACTGAACTTTTTTGGGCATTTTCTTACTTGTCAGTTCATTTAATGGAGTCACAATTGATCCATAGTTCCTGACAAACTTCCTATAGTAACCAGTCAGGCCCAAGAAAGCTCGAACCTGAGTCTGGGTGGTTGGAGGAGCCCAGTCCCTGATTGACTGTATTTTGCTCTCCAGTGGCTGAACCTGGCCTCCACCTACAAGGTGGCCCAGGTATACAACCTGTGTCTGCCCTATCTGGCACTTGGTGGCCTTGATAGTGAGGCCTGCTGCTTGCAGAGCCTCTAACACTTTCCTCAGGTGGACCAGGTGATCCTCCCAGGTGGAGCTAAAGACAGCAATATCATCTAGATATGCTGCACAGAAGTCATCCAGCCCAGTGAGGACTTGATTCACCAACCTTTGGAAGGTGGCAGGTGCATTTTGCAGACCAAAGGGCATTACCACAAATTGATAATGTCCACCAGGGGTTGAAAATGCTGTCTTGGGCTTGGCATCCTCAGCTAACCTGATTTGCCAATACCCAGCTGTTAAGTCAAATGTGCTTAAGTAGTTGGCAGAAGCCAATCTATCTATCAGCTCATCTGCCCTTGGTATTGGGTGGGCATCAGTCTTAGTGACTGCATTGAGACCCCTGTAGTCTACGCAAAACCTCATCTCTCTCTTACCATCCTGGGTGTGAGGTTTTGGCACTAGAACTACTGGACTAGCCCAAGGGCTATCTGAGGGTTCAATGACTCCCAACTCCAACATTTTCTGCACTTCAGTTTTTATGCAGTCTCTAACATGATCAGGCTGCCTGTAGATTTTACTCTTAACTGGCAGACTGTCACCAGTGTCAACCTCATGGGTACACCAATTGGTCTGACTGGGTGTCAGAGAAAACATATGTCTGAAAGACTGAATAACCTGTTTACAGTCTTTCTGTTGATGTTCAGAGAGGCTGCCACAAAAGACAACACCATCTACTGACCCATCATCAGGATTCTGAGTGAGCAGGTCTGGGAGAGGGTCACTCTCTTCCTCCTGTCCCTCATCTATGGCCATGAGCAAGCTCATGTCCTTCCTGTCGACATATGCTTTGAGCCTGTTGACATGGAGCACCCTGTGGGGGCTCCTGGGAGTTCCAAGGTCCACCAGGTAGGGGACCTCTCCCTTTTGCTCAAGAATTGTGTGGGGCCCAGACCATTTGTCTTTGAGTGCTGCTGGGGCCACTGGCTCCAACACCCACACCTTCTGTCCAGGCTGATAAACAGTCAGGACAGCCTTTTGGTCATGCCAAGCTTTTTGAAGTTCTTGACTGGCCTCAAGGTTTTCTGATGCCTTCTCCATATACTCAGCCATCCTGGAGCGGAGACCAAGTACATAGTCCACTATGCTGGTTGCAGGCTTTTTGAGAGGTCTCTCCCATCCTTCCTTCACCAAACACAGGGGGCCTCTCACAGGATGCCCATACAAAAGTTCAAAAGGGCTGTAGCCAACCCCCTTTTGTGGGACCTCTCTGTAAGCAAACAGAAGGCAGGGAATCAGGACATCCCATCTACGCCTGAGCTTTTCAGGTAGTCCATGAATCATCCCTTTTAGGGTCCTGTTGAACCTTTCAACAAGCCCATTGCATTGTGGATGATAGGGTGTAGTGAATTTGTAATTGACACCACATTCCTTCCACATAGCAGTTAAGTAGCTTGACATGAAGTTTGCACCTCTGTCAGAGACAACCTCCTTAGGGAAGCCCACTCTGGAGAACACTCCAACTAGGGCCCTTGCCACTACAGGTGCTGTAGTGGTCCTAAGTGGAATAGCTTCAGGATACCTGGTGGCATGATCCACTACCACCAGTATAAACGTGTGCCCTGATGCTGTCTGGGGTTCCATTGGACCAACAATGTCAATCCCCACTCTTTCAAAGGGCACCCCCACCACAGGCATTGGTATAAGGGAGGCCTTTGTTGTGCCACCTGACTTACCACTGGCTTGGCAAGTGACACAGGAGCGACAAAACTCCTTGGTATCCTCATTCATGTGAGGCCAGTGAAAGTGTGAGACAAGCCTGTCCCAAGTCTTTGTCTGGTCTAAGTGACCTGCTAAGGGAATCTCATGGGCCAAGGTAAGTAGGAAACCTCTCTGAGACAAGGGTACAACCAGCCTCCTGGTCATGCCAGGCTTGGGGTCTCTTGACTCAGTGTACAGGAGTCCATCTTCCCAGTATACCTTGTGGGTACCTGTGGCGTTCCCAGCAGCCTCAGCAGCAGCCTGCTGTCTGAGGGGTTCAAGAGAAGGGCAGCTTAACTGGTCCTTCCCCAGGTCTTCCCTTGAGGGTCCCCCTGAACCCAAGAATTCAACTTGATCAAGTTCAAACTCTCTGGGCTCAGTTTCCCTCAATTCCTGTAGGTCGGCCTCCTCTGAGACTTGATCCTCAACCTGGGGCAAGGGGGAAGGCACAGCCTTAACCCTACTGCTCTTTTTCTTGGGAGGTGTCTGGTCCATTGTTCCAGGATCCAGCACCTGTTCAGTGGGGCATTTCCTGACCTGTGACCTGGTCACAGCAAACACATGTGCTGGCAAGCCTAACATTTCCATGTGAGTCCTCTGCTCCACTTCTGACCATTGTGATGACTCCAAATCATTGCCCAACAAACAATCCACTGGGAGGTCTGAACTAACTACAACCTTCTTTTGGCCAGTTACCCCTCCCCAGGAGAAAGCTACAATTTCCATACTGTGATTGGTACTGACATTGCTTGCATTGGTCACCAGGAATTCTGTACCTGGCATGATCTGTCCAGGGTCCACAAAGTTAGGTGTCACCATTGTGACACTGGCACAAGTGTCCCTATAGGCCTGAGCCATTTTTCCATTAATGAAAGGTGTCTGTCTGTATTTGCCCAAAGTATTGGGACTTATGTCAGGGGACATATCCACATCCCCTGTACAAACAAGGACAACCTGAGTGAATGTACCAACTAAGTTGTCACACCCCTCAGAACCCAGGGTTAACCCTACTAAACCCTTGGGAGGTGCACTACCACTGCTGACTGTACTAGGGGGCACAGGTGCCTTAGGGGCTGCAGTGGCAGGAGTCTGCCCTCCTCCTTTCTTGGTGCACTCACTAAACCAGTGAGTTTTACTTTTGCAGTATTGGCACCACCTTTTAGATTGGCCTTCTTGGTTTTTCTTCTTCTGGGGAGCCTGACCCCCACCCTCTTTGGGTTGTTGGGGACCTGTCGAAGACTTCTGGTCATTTTGTTCCCCCTTAGAATCTTTACCCTTCTGGTCTGCTTTCTTCTGACCACCTTGATTCTGGCCCTGGTTCTGTTTAACTCTTGTTCTAACCCATCTGTCTGCCTTCTTTCCCAATTCTTGGGGAGAGGTCAGATCTGAGTCAACAAGATGCTGATGCAACAACTGGTTCTGACAATTGTTTAAAATTTGTTCTCTCATCATCAAATTGCACAATCCTTTATAATCAGTAACCTTACTGCCCAGTAACCAGCCCTCAAAAGCCTTAGTGGCACAATCTACAAAGTCAGACCAATCTTGAGACTGAGTTTTCTGGGTATCCCTGAACAGCACCCTGTACTGCTCAGTGGTTAGGCCAAACCCTTCAACCAGTGTATTTTTCAAGACTTGGTAATTGTTAGCATCCTTCACTCTTGTAGTGAGGAGCTTGTCTCTACCTTTACCTTCAAAGGAGAGCCACAAGATAGCTGCCCACTGACTCTGGGGAACACCTTGCACAGTGCAGGCCCTCTCCAAAGCAGTAATCCATTTGTGGATGTCATCCCCTTGTTTAAAGGGGGGCACTATCTTACCTAGGTGTTTTGTATCAAAACTCTTTTCCCTATTGCTAGGTACAATGCTGCCACCAGTGGGGACTACCCCACTTAACTGTTGCTCTCTAGCAAAGGCAAGCCTTTCTTTGGCCAGGGCAAGTTCTTCCCTTTCAATCCTCAGATTGGCTGCCCTTTCTTTAGCTTCATACACTCTCCTCTGAGGGGAAGTCATCCCTCTTTGAGAAGAGTTGTGAGAGCCATTGGTTTGAAGGGATCTGCCAGAGCCTCTTGATAGAGATCTGGCTCGTCCATTCCCAATGTTAAGCTGACCTGATAGTGGCCCCAGGGGTCCCCCAGTACCACTGTCATGTTTGCTTAAGTTGGACCTGGTTAGTCTGCTGACTTCTACCTGTCCCTTGCTTGCCTCATCCCCAGAGGGATCCTCATCCTCATCCTCCTCCCCATCTTCATTCTCAGTGGAGAGGTGGATTAGGTCAGGGTCTCCTCTGGTTCCCTCAAGGGGAGGCATGCCTCCATCTGGATTAGAAGGGCTAAGAAGTCTCTCAGCCTTTCTGGCATCATAAGTCTCCAGGAGACCAATCAGAAAGGAGGTGGTGGGGTTAGCCCCTTGCTTAATCTTCCTAGAGGTACACACTTGTCGTAACTCATGGAAGCTAAGCACAGTATATCTGGAAGGAATGACCTGTGGAGGGTCAACTGACACAAGGGGAGACTCAGAGTTTCCTCCTTTGTCTGACATACTGTTTCTAGTGTGGTGTAAGTGATGCACCTACCTACACTATGTGTTTACCTACTGATCCCTTGCTAAGAGTTGCAGCCAAGGTGTGCTAAGCCTTGAGGAGCTGCAACAGCTGGTTCAGTAGAACTCAGAGTATTCTAAGCTTAGTTATATGTACTAACAGTACTTATGTGATCTTTCAACAAGATATTCTTAGGATACGTGTGGTAAAACAACAGCAAGCTCAAATCCCAACCGCTGCTCACCAATGTGAGAAGGTGGCCTGATATGCAGTGCTCACTATTCTAGTGAACACTATGTATCAGTCCAGCAACCCTTATTGATGATTGGTTGTAAGTCAACCTTATCGACCAGCTATCCTAGTAGTGTGGATACGAGCAGTCTAAGGCTAAAGACTCGAGAGGGCGTGTTAAGCCAGCTGTTTACCACACATATACCCCTTGAATACCCAGTGAAAGGACACCACACAAGTGTTATGAAAATAAACAGTTATTTATTAAGAATCACAACAGCCCTGTACTCTTTATGAGGACAGGGTACTAAGCACAAACCAAAACTCTTACAAAAATACTTAAGTTAGCACAGTATATGCAAAAGCCCGAGGGGCACGGAAAACCATATACTCTGAAAGTGGGATGCGAAATTACTAGCAGGTAAGTACAGTACTAATAGCCTTTGGAATCGCTAGGACTTGACTATAGAATCGTTAGATTACTTCTAGGAGACCCAGGGGACTCGGGTGCAGAGTGTGCACTCTCACGCGTGATGCGGGACAAAGTCTATGGTAGCTAGGAATTGCAAAGTTAGTGTTCTCGGGCGAACCCGACCTGGTAGGAGGAAAACGAAAGTGGATTCTGACTCTTGGATAGTGAGGCTATGCTGGGGCACCGAAATGCCGAAGTTACCTAGCCCAGGGGCTGCAGCTGCATAGGACTCAAAAGACGTCGGGAATCCTCGTAGACGGACCAGGAGCCTGGAAGAAAGAAGTTGCTGGCAGGCGACCAGTGAAGAAAGTTCGGTGGATCCAAGCTTGGATCGATGGAAGATGACACCTGAAAGCAGAGGGGACCAAGTTCGAGACTACTAGTCAGTAGTCAGTGGGCACCAGGAGGGCACCAGATGGTAGCCACCTCGACTAGGTGAGTGGGTGACGCTGTGATCGCAGATCTCACGGACCAGGAGGCGTTGTCGGCGACCAGGATGGAGGAGCGATCTGTCCCACGATGGATGAAGCTGTCGGCGTCGCTGGACCCAGGATTGGGCAACAAAGCCTTGGCAAATTCAAGCCCACGCGGTGGACCTAAAATGGCGTCTGGGGTGGACCAGGAGGGTCCGGGGTGCCTCTCTTGAAGAAGGAAGCAAGGGCCAGTCTGGAGCAACCAGACCAGCAGCAGTGATGTCGTCGGGCGTCGTGAAGAAGGCCACAAGCCAGCCGGCTAGTAGCCACACAGCGCGGTGAGCACGCAAAAGCAGAAGGGCCCCACGCAGATCGTGGAGATGCTGGAGGGCTGATCTTCGGTGCTGGAGCTGCTCAGGGTTGGGGCTTCTCGGACCCCAAAGCACTCACCAGTGGAAGACTCGGTGGGCTTGTTACAAAGAAGTCGTGCAGTCTTGGCGATCGTCGGTCCCTCGAGGTCTCGTCGCACTCACGGTTCTCAGCTTTGCTGTAGAGGTGAGTAGAGGTCAGAGGTGCCAGGGAAGCCGGGTCTCGTCGGGCTGGGTCTTCGGATTCGAGAAGAAGGACTTGCAGCAGACCGCAGTGTTCTTAGGATGGTGCCCGCTTGATGTAGGGTGACTACTCCTTAGCCACAAGGGAGAATCTTGAAGAAGGAAATCTTGAAGTCCTTTCGCAGAAAGTCGTGTCTTGATTCCAAAGATGATCTAATTTGAACAGGGGGCCCGCTCCCATCTTTATACTAAAAAAGGGGGCTGACCCGGTGACTAGGTCCTGCCTATGGGTGGGACTAGGAGGGGGGTGGTTACACCCCTCTGCCATGCCGGACTTTCCCCAGGCCAGGGGCTGGTGTGCCCCTGGAACTGGTTCTGACCGGCCTATGCGTAGTGAGCACTGGGGTGCCACTCAGCAGTCACCTTCCTGAAAAGCCCTGCCTACCCAGGATACACAAAACCATGTCTGGGACGGTGCTAGCACCGCCCCGGACAGGAAACCCTTTGTCCAAGCCTCCCTCGCTGGAAGGACTCCCAGCAGCAGGAGGTCAGACTCGTGTCTGTGGTGGCAGCATCCATTTTGTGGAGCTGAGGCCTTAGTTAACTTTAACCGGGGTTCACAGTTACATACATGTCGTGTCCCTCTAGAAGGGTGGAATGCTAACCCCGTCACCAGAATTGGCGAGGGGTTAGTATTCCAATTCGTATGACACCTTACTCGACATGTTTTGATAAAGCAATACCAAAGTTAGCATTTAACCGCGAGGATTATAATGCACTTAAGAGTATATGGTATGCGATATCATGGAACAGCTATTAGGACTTGGTTCCGCAAGCTGCAGACAGGCTCAGCTCATGCCAGAGCACCATCTCACACGATTCCAAGCACTCTGCCTTCAGGATTGTCAAGGCCTGCCATAGGAGTGACTGATAGGAATCTGTGTGTCCATTTTAGGGTTAGGTATAGGTATACTACACCTACAGCAAAGGGTGATTACACGACTTTGCCCCAGCTGTCATGCAGCCAGTTGTGTCAAATTTAAGAGGCCAGCCAGGGGTGGCATAATACATGCTGCAGCCCCTGGCAGCCCTGGGTACACCTATGCCTTGAGTTACAGGGTCTGATAAGGTGGCCCAGTACCAATTGGTAAATGCACCTAGGGTACATGTGGTAATTTAGAAAGAGAACAGCCAGGCTGTGGGTCTGATTGGCAGGCCCACAGCCAGAGAAAGTCGTAAACCAGTGAAACAAAAGCAAAAAATCTGAGTGATCATAGGATTGCAGACCCTACTCTCCTACACCTGTAAACTGTGGTTCTCCAGTATTCGTGTCTTTCATAGATTCACATGCTTGAATAATTCCCCGTCGCCGAAGTGGGAGTCCCACAGTACATATAATAGTAGTAATATATTATATATATATATATATATATATATATATATATAAAACATCATAAATATACATATACATATAAATATTATATATATATATATATATATATATATATATATATATATATATATAAATAGACATAAATAATACATTTAAAAGTACCAAAGAACAACATAGGCCCATAGAGGCCTAAAGGGAGAATTCACTTTAGTAACATATCCATGTCATTATAATGGTCCACATTCCAGCCAATCAGGCTGCAGCACCCTCTAGAACCTTCTCCTCAGAAGCTCAAGCCCTCAGATTTTCGTAGCACCAAAGCGGGTTGCGATCAAGGCGGTATAGCCGTCGAAACACGTCGATTCTTTATCTTTTGCAAAAATAAAAACTTTTTCCTGAAAGAGACCCCAAGGAGTCAGTGCCTTCTTTGCACCGCCAAAACGTCAGGTTTGGACATTATATATATATATATATAAAACATCATAAATAAATATATATATATATATATATATATATATATATATATATATATATATATATATATATATATATATATATATATATATATATATATATAAAGACATAAATAATAAATTTAAAAGTACCATAGAACAACATAGGCCCATAGAGGCCTAAAGGGAGAATTCACTTTAGTAACATATCCATGTCATTATAATGGTCCACATTCCAGCCAATCAGGCTGCATCACCCTCTAGAACCTTCTCCTCAGAAGCTCAAGGCCTCAGATTTTTGGAGCACCAAAGTGACCAAGAGTGCATGAGGAGAAGAGAGCCTCTGAGGGGAGGAAGGGTGGATCGCATGTGAATATATGGAAGACACCAATACTGAAGAACCACAGTTTACAGGTAAGTAACTCTTGTTCTTCTCCAGTATTAGGGTGTCTTTCATAGATTCACATGCTTTAATAAGAATAGAAAGCAGTACGCCAACACATGAGAGTCATAAAAGGCAATAAGAACAAATGCAAGCAAAGAAATTAACATATGAACATTGCAGATATATATTTATGAAAGAACCTTTTATGACATGAGGTGGGAAACAACAGAGGCTCACCTTCATCTGAAGAGATTTCATAGCACCGCTTGGCCCACAGCAGTGTCTGCCGCGTCAGCTGTCTCCAGACAGTAGTGCCTCGTGAACATGTGCCTGCTGGACCACGTTGCCGCCCTGCAGATCTGATGTAGAGGCACTCCAGCAAATAGGGCGGTAGAGGATGCAACTGCCCTCGTTGAGTGTGCTCGCACCGGAGCAGAAAGAGGCTTGCCAGCCCGTTGATGGCAGAAGGAGATGGCAGTGGAAATCCATTAATTAATGGATTGTTTAGTGACCGGATTTCCCTTGCACATCCGTCCATAGGCCACAAAGAGCTGGTCTGATTTACGAAAAGCAGCAGTGCTTTGGATATAGAATTTGAGGCAGCGCTTCAAGTCCAAAGAATGAAGAGAGCGCTCAGCGGGAGACTGAGGGTCTGGGAAAAAAGTCTTGAGAATAACAGGTTCATTAAGGTGGAAGTCAGAAGGAACCTTATGAATAAATTTAGGATTCGTACGAAGTGTAACAGCGTCCCTTGAGAATTGAAGAAAAGGAGGCTGAATGGTGAAAGCTTGGATGTCGCTCACTCGCCTGGAGGATGTAAGTGCGAGGAGGAGGGCAACTTTTCAAGTAAGGAATTTTAATTCTGCTGAATGAATAGGCTCGAAAGGAGGTCGGAGGAGCTGTGATAAGACCAGATTCAAATGCCAAGTAGGTGGTGGACGCTGGATAGGTGGAAACATCCGGAACAGGCCCTTAAAGAACTGACGAATGATCCGAGAGGAGTACAGGGACGTGGAACCATCGTGGCGAAAGCGGGAAATCGCTGCCATGAAGACTTTAAGAGTGGAATGCGAAAGTCCTGACTTTGCCAAAAGGAGGAAAAAAGGCAGGATTTGCTCAGGTGTGGCGAGCAGAGGATCGACCTTCTCCTTGTGGCACCAAACACAAAACCGTTTCCATTTCAGTTTATAGGTCTTGACTGTGGAAGGAGCGCATGCATGAGCTAGCACCTCTCTGCACTCGGGAGCAATATTCAGATGTGCAAACTCATTGTGCTCAGGTTCCCAGCATGAAGCGGGAGAGACGCCGGATCCGGGTGGCAAATATGGTCCTGGTTCATGGTGAGAAGATGAGGCAGGGCACGAAGAAGAATTGGCTCGCACTGGGAAAACAGAAGAAGATCCGTGAACCATGGGCGACGTGGCCACCTGGGCGCAATCAAGAGGATGTGACACGGCGAAGTCTCATCTTGTGCAGTAGGCGTGGAATCAGAGGGATTAGCGGAAAACCGTAAACAAATTTGTTCGACCAGTTGATCGAAAATGCATTCCCACTCGATCCGCTGTGGGGATGCCGACCTGCGAAGCGTATGCATTTGCGGTTGAGTGAAGTCGCAAACAGATCCAGCTCCGTCTGGCCCCACAAGCGAAACACATACTCCAGAGTCGGTTGATGGTGTTCCCACTCGTGATTGTCCGTAGCCGATCTGCTGAGAGAGTCGGCAAGGACATTGAAGGCACCCGGTACGTGAACTGCTGTTAGCTGGACTCGATGGTGAATCGCCCATTCCCAGATCTGTTGTGCCTGTCTGGATAGCAGAAGAGATCTCGTACCCCCTTGCTTGTTGAGGTAGTGCATACTGGTGGTGTTGTCCATACACACCAGCAGTGACTTCCCTTCCACCAGCAGCCGGAAAGATTTTAGGGCGAGAAAGATAGCCAAGAGTTCCAGGTGATTTATGTGCCATATGCATTGATCTGCCGTCCATTTGCCTTTGACTGAAAACCCTTCGAGGTGTGCACCCCAAACCTCTAAGGAAGCTTCCGTCATAAGGGTAAGCGTGGGGTCTGTGTCCTGGAACGGCCACCCACTTGCGATGTTTGGAAGGTGAGCCCACCATTTCAATGCGCCCTGAATGCGGGGGGTCAGCAGACTTTGTCGTTGAACGACCCTGAGACTTCCCGCCATTGTTTGTCCAACTCCTCTTGGAGGACTCGCATGTGTAGCCTGCAATTGGGGATCAACTGTATGCAGGATGATGCCATGCCCAGAAAAGATTTTAACATCCGGACAGAAGCGGTCCTTGTTGAGCGTAGAGGAGCCACCATCTTGACAATGCGATCTTGTCGCTCCTGCAAAACAAACACCTTCGCCAGACGACAGTCTATTATTGCCCCTAGAAAGATTCTTTGTTGTGCTGGAGGGACATGTGATTTCTCGTGGTTGATGGAAAGACCAAAGGCGTGAAAGACGGATAGGCAAGTCTGAGTGTGTTGTCTTGCTGCAAGAAAGGTTTGGGCCTTTATCAAGCAGTCGTCTAAATAAGGGTAGAACTGTATGCCCTGTAGGCGTAGAAAAGTCGCAACCGGCGCCATGATCTTTGTGAAGACTCTCGGAGCGGAACGAAGGCCGAAAGGTGAAACTTTGAATTGGAAGTGTTTCGATCCCACTGTGAAACGAAGGTACATCCTGTGTCTGTGATGGATTGGCACATGAAAGTATGCATCTTGGAGGTCGATTGTGGAGAGGAACTCTTCGGGATTCAGGAACTCTTAAAATTTCCAGCAAGGTCAGCACCCGAAATGTTTGGGATTTGATGAACTTGTGGAGGGCTCGGAGGTCTAAGATAGGGCGATACTCTCCTGATTTTTTCCTGATAAGGAAAAAGCGGGAACAAAAGCCCTTGCCTTGTTGTAATCGAGCAACCACTACGACAGCCCCTTTTCTTATCATAACTGCGACTTGTGCAAACAGTTCCTTCAAATGTGCTGGTGGAGGGCCAGAGGGTGGGCGGGTGGGAGGAAATTTGAGAAATTCAAGAGCGTAGCCCTTTAAGATGACATCCAAGACCCAAAGATCTGAAGTTATTTTTGACCAATCGTAGCAGTGTTGGGAGATTCGACCTCCAATTTTCAGAGCAGAACACTTGACCCGTGGAAAGTCACTGTTTTTTAGAGGTAGCACCTCCTCTGTAAGTGTTTTTCCTTCTATAAGGCCTGGAATCAGATTGCCTATTCTGAGTTTGATAGGAGTAGCACTGCTTGTTTTCACCATAGGAGCGGCACTGGGAGGAGCCACGAAAATTGGAGGAAGTACCTCTGCCACGTGCTCCTCGAAAGGGCCGCTTCCGGTACTGGAGAGATCCCAGGGAATGAGCAGTGTCCGTGTCTTTCTTGATGGACTCTAAGGCGTCGTCCACCTGCTTGCCAAAGAGGGACTCTCCATCAAAAGGCATGTCGAGCACTCTTGCCTGCACTTCAGGCCGAAAAGCCGTAACCTTAAGCCAGCCCTGCCTCCTTAAGACTGCAGCACCTGCGAGCTGTCTGAAACCCGTAGAGGAAATATCAATGGCACAGTCTATAATTTCAGAGGATATTTTCTCTCCCTCTTACACGATCTTATGGGCTTCTGCCCTGGAGGAATCCGGAAGTAGGTCAACTAAAGCTGCGATCTCTGACCACATCTGACGGTCGTATCATCCGAGGATGGCCAAGGAGTTTGCCGCCCTTACCGTCGTGGCAGCCATAGTGGTGAATTTCTTCCCAATGGTATCCAGGCGGCGACCTTCCTGATCCGGTGGCGAAGTTAATGGAGTTGCCGGGTTACGCGACTGCTTTTGAGCTGCGTACATAATGACCCAGACAACCTTCGGTTGTGACGCAAGGCATGCCGGTGAATACTCAGATGCCTTATACTTCTTGTCAAGGCGTGGAAGCACGGCCGGGATGGAGTTGGGCCGTTCCATTAGTTTAAGTCCCTCCTGCCATATAAAGTCAATTATTGGAATGGTATGCACTTACTTCAAAGGTTGATCCTTGAAGTCATAAAAGAAACAGTCTTTTTGTTTGACGACCATGGGCAAATGAAAATGCTTCGCGGCTCTCACCATTAAGTTGTGGAAACCCCCAATGTCCACTGGGGGAGAAGCCAGGGGAGAAGCAGGAAGAGGAGACGGGGTCTGGGCCCGATAGTTGTCCCAATCTGTAAGGACAGCGTCGTCGTCCTCGTCCGTATCATTTTGGACATCATCATCAGTACCAGGATCAGTAAGAACTGGTGATTTTGCCTAAACAACAGGAAGTGTCTCTCGTGCAGGAGGAGGCGGAGTAGGAGAAGTCTGCGCAGAAGGTGGGAATCGACGATTATAATCGTCTAACATGTGCTGAAGGTTCGATATCAAAGACACCGGTATTTGTGCCATAGGAACCTCGTGGTCAACATCCAGCTGGTCATCGTGAACTGGGAAGAGTGAACCCCTGTCATCATTGTCCTCATCCTCATAGTCCTGATATTTTATATTAAGCTCTGAAGGACTTGCTGCAGGACAAAAGGTGTCATCAACATAAGACCCATCAGAAGATTCCTCCTCTGCAGATGCAAAGAGTTGAGCAGGGGGGCCAGAACCACCTTGAAGAGGACTCAAATCCAGCGGGGCGGGACGTTTTACAATAGAAGCTGTGACCACAGTAAAGCTTGTTGCAGTTGCCAGAGAATAGTGTCCCGTCGACGAGCTCGTGGTCGAAACCGTCGTCAAGGGATTCGCCAATGTAGAACCAGGCGTCGACGAAGAAGCGGAAGCCGTCGACGGAGCCAGGACTTTCCCCGTCGACGGTGCGGCCGTCGTCGACGAGGTCTTCTTTGTCGTCGACGGAGCTGTCGACAAGGAGGTGGTCGTCAACGAGGTACTCTATGTCGCCGAAGCTATCGTCGACGAAGGTGGTACCGTTGACGAGTGATGCGTCGACGAAGCCTTCGTCGACGAATGCTTCTTTGGTAAGGTCGTCAACGAGACGGATTTCTTCGCCTTCAACGAGATCTTCACAATGGAGGTTATAGGCCTAACCTCTTGGTTCGTCGTCGACGATGCAGACGTTGACGTCATCGTCGTGGACATAGAGCATGTCGTCGTCATCGTAGGCACAACGTCGACGGATCTTGTCGACGTCGACGGGGGCGTCGACGAGCTGGCACTCGTTTTGGACGACGAGGGCACAGATTGGGACTGCAACGCCAGAGAACCAGGCCCCGTAGGCGTAGAGGCCGGCAGATCCCGTGGGGAGACAGACTTTGGAGCGTCCACAAACTTCTTCCTTTTTAAAAAAGAAGAAGGCATCTCTGTCTTCGACCCACATTTAAGAGAGGTCTTGGAATGGTAGGAAGACACACTCTCCACATCAGAGACAGGATTGTCTGAAGTCTTCAACCTCTGTAGCCACAGAAGGAGACGGGCCTCTCTATCTTTTTTCGGGTCTTTGAAGAAAAAGTTCTGCAAAACTTGCAGTTCCTCACCTCATGGTCCGGGTACAGGCAATAGATGCACTTTTTATGAGGGTCCTCATGGAACAGGCGAAGTTTTCCACAAGCAGAAGAAGGCCTGAATAACGATTTCTTTGTTGAAGACATTGTAAAAGAAGATGAAAGGCTTGAAGATTGAAGAAACTGAGCAGAGCTCAGGGAGACTCCCTTCACATGACGTGCGGTAAAAAATCTGAGGGCTTGAGCTTCTGAGGAGAAGGTTCTAGAGGGTGCTGCAGCCTGATAGGCTGGAATGTGGACCATTATAATGACATGGATATGCTACTAAAGTGAATTCTCCCTTTAGGCCTCTATGGGCCTATGTTGTTCTATGGTACTTTTAAATGTATTATTTATGTCTATTTATATATATTATATTTATATGTATATGTATATTTATGTGTTTTATATATATATCTTAATCTCAAATTC
This sequence comes from Lissotriton vulgaris, assembly GCF_964263255.1. Taxonomy (NCBI): domain Eukaryota; kingdom Metazoa; phylum Chordata; class Amphibia; order Caudata; family Salamandridae; genus Lissotriton; species Lissotriton vulgaris. The sequence continues at coordinate 870,493,454 of NC_141699.1, forward strand.
ACCTGTTCTACCAGTAAAGAAAGAATTCAATTTCTAGATTTAGAGCTGTTCGTAGAAAACAATAAAATCCAGACCAAAACATACCGCAAGCCTACTGCAGGAAATGCGGTTTTACACGCGCAGAGCTTCCACCCAGTCAAACTCAAAGAGTCCATTCCATACGCAGAGTGTCTACGAATGACAAGAAATTGTAGTACACAGGAAGGAGTGAGGGAAGCCAAGGCAAACTTATTTGACAGACTTAGCAAACGAGGATATAGTGCTAATACTTTGTCACAAGCAGAGAACAAATGCCGTAACGTGAATAGAAGGGATCTTCTATTCTCAGAAAAAAAGAAGAAAAAAAGCACTCAAGAGAATAAAACTGTCCCCGACATGCCTAGACTAATTACGGGTTACAATACCTATCACAACCATGTTAGAAAGATCTTGCAGAGACATTGGCCTCTGGTACAAAATGACCCCGTAATAGGGCAATGGTGCAACAGAACCCCCTCAATCACTTTCAGGAGGGCCAAATCAATGCGGAACCAGCTTGTAGTCAGTGCACCGACTATCACTAAGCCACCCATTTGGTTAAATAACCAAAGAGGTTTCTTCAAATGTGCAAAATGCAAAGCTTGCAAACAAGGCATTAACACCAAAGAGGTCCCTGTTCCATTTAGAAACAAACCATACACCATCAGAGGCTGCTACTCCTGTAAAACGGAGTATGCAGTATATGTCCTTGTTTGCAAATGCGGCAAACGGTATGTGGGGAGCACCATCCATCCAGCGCATGTCCGTATATTGCAGCACCTGCGAGCAATAACGAACAATGATGAAACCTACCCGGTGGCTAGGCACATACACAAGACACACGCTGGCAACAGTTCTGACATCAAATACTTTGTCATTGACAACGTTGCAAAAAGTATCAGAGGGGGGAATCGCAGACTTGCCCTCAGGCGTCTGGAATCAAGATACATCATCTTGTTGGATTCTAAGATTCCGAATGGGCTTAATGCCGATGAAGCATTGACAGTACATTTATAAAATAGTGCAGCAGACTCCCGCAGTTTCCCTTTCCCGCTGGTAACACACCTACACCATCACTTGTGTAAATACTTTGTTTCTTTTATACCTTGTGTCAAGTATTTTAGTAATTTGTTATCTATCTAGTTTGGTAACGCTAGGGTCTTATTAATCCAGGTAAAACTTTGAGGTCCCGAGAATAAATGAACGGGTCTAGGCATGACTTTATGTTATTTCAATATTTGTGTATGAATATGGTTCACAACCCCATGCACAGACACACAAACACTAATCCACTTGGAGACGATGTGTATGCAGCAACTTTTGTGGTCTGTTCCGTAATGTTTGGTCTATGAACGTGCACGGGGGCAGAGAATATCTCTGTTGATTATGGAATGACCTGGTCTCATAAATGTATCATTGAGAAAATTACCTACATGCTCTAGAAGCCGTGTCACCAGGACAATGTTTGACTACAGTCACAGGGTATAACACAGAATGCCCTGAATGTCCGATTGGTTACTGTGTTATTTGTGATATGACCCCATTTTGGTTTTTATCTAATGTGTTGGTTTATAAATTATGCCATGTATCTAAAAAGTCAACACTTTGACTTTTGCAAACAGACATATAATGTGAATACTTTGTTTATTTATTTAATATACAATGACATGATAGTATAATGTGGAATTTAAATGTGATGACAAACATGCATTTCCTAAGTTAAATAAGCACTTTTTGCACATTAGGAACTTTTCTATGTTTTTTGCGTGATCACATGACCAAACTTTATGTTACCATAGTCACTAGACACCAATCACAGTGAGGCAACTGTGTTTGTCACCAGGTATATATGTTTGTATTTTACATTCAAGTAGGTGAAGTGAGCAAGGCGGAGGCTTCCGCCGAAACGCGTCTTTTCAGCAGTTTTGGAAAATAAACTTCACTCTTTAGCAACTCACGGAGTCGGTGCCGTCCTTTATCGTGAGGAAGTGTGCTTGGTAACAAATATATATATATATATATATATATATATATATATATATATATATATATATATATATATATATATTCACTGAAAAAACCATAGGTTTCACACCAGTTATAGTTAGGAATTAGCATTTAAAAAACCTATTAAATTCACTGAAAAAACCATAGGTTTCACACCAGTTATAGTTAGGAATTAGCATTTAAAAAACCTATTAAATTCACTGAAAAAACCATAGGTTTCACACCAGTTATAGTTAGCTGGAAATTTTACTGATATAAAACCATTGAAATTCCCACGTTATAGTTAGATGGACTCACTATAACTTGCGCGTGCAATGCACTGCTGATGATGTCACATATTACATCACTCATGACATGGTGAGTGACATCACTCATGACATCACTGATGACACCATCCAGTGAATGTGTGTCTTTCTGAAAAATAAATATATTTTATATATGTATATGTAAAAGTTGATGGAAGAATAAATGTTTAAATAAGTGTCTAAATGGATGGTTTTTAAAAATTGATGGTTAACTGGCTTAATAAGACATCATCAGCAGTGCATTGCACGCGCAAGTTATAGTGAGTCCATCTAACTATAACGTGGGAATTTCAATGGTTTTATATCAGTAAAATTTCCAGCTAACTATAACTGGTGTGAAACCTATGGTTTTTTCAGTGAATTTAATAGGTTTTTTAAATGCTAATTCCTAACTATAACTGGTGTGAAACCTATGGTTTTTTCAGTGAATTTAATAGGTTTTTTAAATGCTAATTCCTAACTATAACTGGTGTGAAACCTATGGTTTTTTCAGTGAATTTCATAGGTTTTTTAAATGCTAATTCCTTTGTATATCGAGTTTCTAACCTTTTTTTTTTTTACAATTTGCTGTTTTTTTTTAAGTATTCATTTTTTTTATATAATTTTTTTCTTTTGCGCTCTGGGTGCGCGCTCCGGGAAGCTTTCAGCTAAGCTCTCCGGTAAGCTTTTCCGAGAGCTCATCTGAAAGCGCACCCAGAGCGCAACTGTCGTTCGTGAAAAAAAATATGAATGAAAAGTTAATAATAATGCAAAACATTTCGTACCATACAAATAAAATTTGTTTTTTTTAATATGGAAAATGATTATGCATTTCTATAAAAGATTGATGACGTCACTTCGGCGCGCAACGTAAGTGCCCTCGGAAGCGCCTACGTGCGCGGCGCCTAAACGCACGCAAAAGCGCCTACGATCGCGCCACGTTTGCGCCCCGGAAGCGCCTACGATCGCGCTGCGTAAACGCACCGGAAGTGCTCCGGAGCACGCAGCGTAAACGCGTCGGGTCATGTGACCCTAAAATAACACTTTTCATTGGTTGCTAACAGTTTTTTTTTACAATGAATGAAATCCCCACCCATTTCCTTCACTTCTTCTTTCACTTTTGTGACTGAAAGACCTGCCTTTTTTGCTGCTCCATATTCCTGGATTCATCATGGCTGCCAGACCATCCAGCAGTGAAGATGACTCCAATGATTTCATTGATGAAGAGCCTCCTCAGCCGAAGGTCAAAGAACATTTCATCTGGAAATTTTTTAAGTTTCCAGCAGACCAGAAGAAGGTGAATGCACCAAAAGTAGAGTGCAGGATCTGCAAACAGGTCCTGTCACGGGGTAACCCCCCAAAAAAATACTCTTTTGGCAACTTCACCATGATTCGCCATGTGGAGAGGAGGCACCCCCAGAATTTTGCCCGGGAAAGTGTCAGGGCTCTGGCACAAGAGGTTCCCAGAGATGGGGCCTCTACATCAACAGGAGGAGCAACTTCTTCTGGAAGAGAACAATCGCAGGGGCAGGTAGCAAACATTCAACCTGCATTTAACCATGGGGTCGTCAGATGCAGATACTGCAATCAACTCCTCACCTATGGGGAGCAAAGTGTCCTGCTCATGGTTCGGGCATTGGAGAACCATCACTGCCCTTCCCACCCCTAATTTTTTTCTTTTCTTTTTGCTCCTGTTGAGCAGTTTCTATTCCCTGTTTTTGTTCCTGTTCAGTTAAAAGAAGAAAACCAAAAGTTCTTTTCAGAACTACCTCCAATTCTCATCAAAGAGCTATAATCTTAAAAAATGAAGAGTAAGTGAAATATAGTGCATTGATAATTGAAAGGAGAATGAGTAAGAAAGAACAGAAAGGTATGAGAGGTGAAAGGAAGTGAAGTAGGAGGAATGAAAGAAGGTGAGTGTTAGAAAAGAAAGTTATGACACAGTGAATAAACTGGAGGCCTCATTTCTGAAAAGTGACGCATCGCTACGTGAAAACAGCGATGCGTCACTTTTCTGGACGCACTCCTTATGACATTCCAGATATGTCATATTTAATATATGACTAATCAATTCGCAAGGAGTTACAGATATGTCAGTATTTCTGACATATCTGTAAACACAAAAGTAACGCATTGCAGGAGTGCGTCACAAAAGTGACGCAACTCCAGTAATGTGTCCTTTCACATGGAAAAAGCACCATGTGAAAGGTTTGCTGTGAAGCAGGCGCAAGATTTTGGCGCAACTGCATCCTAAAAGTGACGCACTGCGTCATTATTACCAAGCTTTTTGCAAGGAACACCCCCTCTGCATGCATTATACCTGACACTATTTTTTAAAAAGTGACGCATCTAGGTACATGGGTCACTTTTTAAAACTCTGCGCCATATTGTATCTGCATCAGGTATAATGTATGCAGAGGGGGCAATCCCTCGCAAAAAGCTTGGTAATAACGACGTACTGAAATCTATGAGATTTCTCTGCGTCACTTTTAGGATGCTGTTGCGTCAAAATCTTGCGCCGGCCTCGCATCACTTTTATGTTTACAGATATGTCAGAAATACTGACGTATCTGTAACTCCTTGCAACATGATTCGTCATACATTAAATATGACACATCTGGAATGTCATAAGGACTGTGGACAGAAAAGTGACGCATCACACCAGCAGTGTAATAAAATGTGCCTCGTTGCACTATATTTAAAGGATGCAACAGCATCCTAAAAGTGACGCAGTGAAATCTCAAACATTTCACTGCGTCGCTATTACAAAGCTTTTAGTGGGGGAACACCCCCTCTGCATGCATTATACCTCACGCAGATATAATGTGGCGCTTGATTTTAAAAAGTGACCCATCTACCTAGATACCTCACTTTTTAAATATAACGCAACGAGGCACATTTTTTTACACTACTGGTGCGATGCGTCACTTTTCTGTGCGCACTCCTTATGACATTCCAAGTAACGCATTGCTGGAGTGCGTCACAAAAGTGACGCAACTCCAGTAATGTGTCCTTTCAAATGTGGAAAGCAGCATGTGAAAGGTCTTGCCTCAGTCTAACACCTGCTGTAAAGCAGGCACAAGATTTTGACGCAACAGCATCCTAAAACTGACGCAGTGAAATCTCAAAGATTTCACTGCGTCGCTATTACAAAGCTTTTTGCGGGAGAACACCCCCTCTGCATGCATTATACCTGACGCTATTTTTAAAAAGTGACGCATCTAGGTACATGGGTCACTTTTTAAAACTCTGCGCCACATTATATCTGCGTCAGGTATAATGTATGCAAAGGGGGCATTCCCCCGCAAAAAGCTTGGTAATAACGACGTACTGAAATCTATAAGATTTCTCTGCGTCACTTTTAGGATGCTGTTGCGTCAAAATCTTGCACCTGCCTCGCATCACTTTTATGTTTACAGATATGTCAGAAATACTGACGTATCTGTAACTCCTTGCAACATGATTCGTCATACATTAAATATGACACATCTGGAATGTCATAAGGAGTGCGCACAGAAAAGTGACGCATAACACCAGCAGTGTAATAAAATGTACCTCGTTGCACTATATTTAAAAAGTGACGCATCTAGATAGATGCGTCACTTTTTAAATATTGCATAACAATGCGCATTTTTTTACACCGCTGGTGCGTCACAAAAATTGACGCACAAGAAGCGCAAAACTAACAGCGCAAGGCCTTCATAAATATGGTCCTGGATTTTCCCCGTGCTTCGCCGGTGCGCGTACCATGCGCTTCCCCCGCGCAAAACGAAAAAAAATTTTTAATGCCCTGCAGGACCCTATTTTAGTCCCTACATCAAACCTAGGGGGTCAGAGGGGGTCTACTCTTCCCCCTTATGGTCATTTGCCCCTTTTTTTTTCAAACCCCTTGTGTCTCGATTTTACCGAGACACAAGATGGCGGCCGCTCCGGACTGTTTAGAATGTTTACAGACAACTGAGAGCCAATCAGCTTCCTGCGCGCAAGTCGCGTGTCGCGCCTGGAGCGCACTCCGGTGCGCGCACGGGAGAGCGCCTATAGATATATATATTTTTTTGAACCTAAATTACTCAAAATCCACTGGAGCACATATCTTGAGACATAGCAAAGGCACATCGGGCTACCAGTCCCTACAATTTTGCCAAGTTTCGTGGAAATCCATTCAGCCGTTCGGGCTAAAAGTGAAATCGACCGCCCTATGGAAATTAACATGGGGAAAACGCGTTTTGGGACCCCCCTTTTATCTCGGCCCCCGCTTAACGTATCCCCCCCAAACTTTCAGGGAAGGACCGGAACCCCGCGAGGCCATTTTCAGGAAATTTTCAGGCAGATTCGTCAACCGGCGCCAAAGTTATTCCAAATAGAATTTTGAGATTTAACATTGAAAAAAATCCTAACTATAACTACCTACTGGCGACCGCCAGTAGGTAATATATATATATATATATATATATATATATATATATATATATATATATATATATATATATATATATGTATAATACTACTATTTTATGTACCGTGGGATTCCCACTTCGACGACAGGGAATTATTCAAGCATGTGAATCTATGAAAGACACCCTAATACTGGAGAACCTGTATTAACTGATTATCTGTACAGTCTGACTAATACCTTTCATACTCTTTATCACCAGGTGCATGAGGCCATACCTGACAAAAGCGAGGGCCCAGGACACGTCATCCAACCTGGGGATTGGGTCTTAGTGAAAAATTTTCAACGGACTAAGAGCCTCGAGCCCCGCTGGACACAGCCCCGTCAGGTGTTACTGGCCACCCACACCGCAGTGAAAGTAGAAGGTCGGAGGAACTGGGTGCATTCGTCGCACTGCAGGCGTGTGCCTCTGCCCCTCCCCTATGATCAGTGGGTGAGGGAAGGACAAGGAGACTCAGAAACAGAAACAGTCCCGACGTTTGTCCCATTCAGCGATGCCAGACTGCATTCTACATCCACGGAAGCAGAGAGTGACAGCATACTGAAAGGAAGGGTGGAACCCTCCCTTAAGTCTGCTAAACACCAAGAACAATTGTTTCCTGACCATAATGCCCCTACATCAGACTGATACAACTTGCGACCCCGAGGGAAGGCTTGACCTTGACTTCACCAAGTGCCTATAGGCTGTAGGGCTGTGATCTTCTCCGGCTGAGAGTAGTGCTGGTGTGTCAGACTAAGGTACGCCATAGGGCCCTTGGCACTTGCGCCCAGTGAAGCAACCACCAATCACAGTCAGCCACTAGAGGTCCCTGGCTTAGCACAATGGCAGCCGTCCAAAACATCCAAATCCAGAAACAAGATGTCAGTCTCCGACATAGCAAATGCTTCATGACCACCGTGGTGACACTGTTTGCCCCCTCATCCTGTCTATCCTTGGTTGGCTGTTGCTAATCTACCATTCTGTTACCTCACCAACTCCTACCCCGACTCCTGCAGAACATCAGTATTTCACGCTACCAGTCCACAAATAACCCTGCCGTGCAGAATTCTTCAACAACACCTTCATCCAAATGTTGCATCATCACTAGCTGATCGTGAACACTTCCAACTGCTGGGTTTATGGACTGATGCCGCATTCCATGATACACCCTGTCCCACTCTTTCCCTACCCCTTTTCCATCTCTGGGTCTTGTCTTAAATGGTAGATGTTGATACATGAGGCCTACACTGTCAATGGTACTGCCAATTCTGCCCTTGTAACATTTCGGGATGACTTCTGGCTGGACAGGTCTGGCCAAGTCAATGCTCCTTTTTGCCCGACCAGCTCATCCACAACGCTACTATCACCAGATGAACTCGTGGATGGTAGTATTCAACTCAACTAATCGACGAACATTTTCCAGATTCCGCACAAGAAAGATATTGCCTGATGAACGAGACACTGTGAATGTCATAAATGTGCAAGGCAGTGTCTGCATTCATGGCCTAGGGACTAAGAAATTGGGTACCAGTACGTGTGATATCATAAAAGCTTTAAACTCCACATTACCTCCAAAGCTTGTGGTATCCCCCAACACCTATTTCATCTGTGGCACTGCCGCCTACACTTGGCTCCCCCATAACTGGTCTGGTAACTGCTATCTGGCCTTCCTCCTTCCACCAACGTATTTTACCCATGGAGGTTATCACCTGTCAATGAAGGGCGCTCTGCGCAGCTCACGTAGGGGCGTCATATCAGCCGAGGATACAGCAGGCCAGGAAACGGGGACTTCTTTAAAGGTTTCCTTCCTTTCTGGGGCCCCATGCCCAACAGTCGGGCTGTACGAGAACTGACCAGGGTCCTTGAAGCCACCATCACAGTAACAGCTGGTGCCCTCTCCAACATCACTGCAGAGCTGCAGGCGGACCGCCTCATAACGCTCCAGAACAGAATGGTCCTAGATGTCATCCTTGCTGATCGTGGTGGTGTGTGTAAATGTATCGGCTCCAGCTGCTGCGTGTACATCCCAGACAACGCACCTACAGTGTACAATGCCATCCAACGTCTGCATCGCCTTTCTTCCGAAATTCTTCTGGATGAAGGCAACTGGTCCCTCACAGGCTGGATCTAGGGCCTCCTTTCCCAGTGGGGGTGAAAGATCCTCTTCTTCCTTGCCTTGGGAGTAACTGTCCTGGTCTCCTTCTGTTTGTGCTTTCAGTGTCTGCCAGTGCTCTGTACAATGTGTGTCCAGACCGTCAAGCCTCCACACTCTAACATTCACAACACCAATATGATGATGATGCTCCAACAAGAAACCGATGGCCTTATGAACATTGACATTTCTTAAAGTATTTGCCACTCAATGGCAAAAGGAGGTTCTGAGGAAAAGTGTTCTTCTGATGGGCATCATTTGTACTGAGACTCCATTGCTTTTTCATTGCCATCTCGAGTCAAACACTTCCACACGACCCACCTGGTAGTTTCTGCTGATGCCTGAGGAAAATCTAACTAACACAACAACATCCATCTTGCAGCCTGCATTTATGCCCAGGAACTGTCGCACATCCAACCCCCCTGTTCTTGCAGTTCAACAGAAAGCCATGAGACACTCACACCCTGTGAAAATGATTTGTTTTCCATCTCCTGCTCCCAGCCTGGTAAACATCCTTGACACAGTGATCAGGTTATCTGGACAATGGTCTGACTGCTGGGCCTTGATCAGGGTGATTAAACAATGACCTGAAAGACCGGGCTTTGATCAGGGTGATTAAACAATGACCTGAAAGACTGAGCCTTGATCAAGCCGAGTGAACAATGATTTGTGTACCAAGCCTTGACCAGGTCACCAACTACAAACGTCGTCAGGATCTGGTTATCAACTGCAAACACTGCCCTGATTGAACAATGAACTAACAGCCAAAAGACTGAGATGAAAAAGTATAAAAGGCTTGTAAGATGCAGAGTAAAGCAGCAGCCTCCTCTGTCTTGTTTCTGACGTGCTTGGGACTCTGTTCCATAGCCCGGGCTATTTGAATAAATCTGGGTTCCTCCTGCAGACGAAGGCTCCTGTGTCTCCTTTTACTACGTATGAAGGGTATGGAAGGCTTGGGCGGTTCCCCCACCGACGAGACCCAGTAAGTGGGTTAATCCGGTTCTTCAGTTTGAAGTTCCTTGAAAGGCTGACGCAATTGGGAGTGCAGGTCAGGATTCATGTCAGAGTGTGCAGAAAGAAAGAGACTGATGTCAAAGCGTAGTGGTGTCCTTTAAATCTGGCACCAGGCTGTCACTTCTGGGGCTGTACGGAGACAAAACATACCCACGCAGTGCCACCTAGCCACACGCAGACGTTCTCAATACAATCTGGTTCCTGGGGAGTATTGAAAGGTTTGCGATTGGAAGCATCCATCAGCAATACATATTGGAATACATATGGCATTATTATGACACTATACAGACACATCATCAAATCAAATGTCAAGAGTCTGAGTTTGATAAGGACATCAGGATAAAGGAAGTTGAGCACTGGATTCAGATACACTAGACAAACCTACCCATGTCTAACGACTGAAGTTAAGAAACATGTAAAAAATAAGGTAACTGAAAGTCTTTCGGAATTACAAAGATTGTGACATGCACACGCAAGTACATAGGGTCAGAGCTCTCAGGTAGTAGGTTTGAACCTTTGTATAAGCTGACAGTGCATACTACAGGTTGGAAAGTTCTAGAGTCCCAGGGGTGGTCATCAAATTCTTTACTGTATTCTGATACAGCGTTACCTCTGCTGGCCTGAGGAGGTCACAAGTAGACAGTGTGACAAATGTGTGGCTTTGCTTATAGATTGCTTTGGCTGATAAGCTGGGTTTATTTACCTTCAGACTGGAGGGTATGGGTTGATGGTGGGTTATGTGGGAACAACTGAGATTGGGAGATTGCAAAACATTTCATGGGATGAAAGCACAGGTCATAGAATTATTGAGAAAGTATTTGGAGTGTCGTTGAATGTAGCTACTGGAGATTGGCTTGGTTGGGTGAAATATATCAGAAGGGGTTAGAATTGAATGGTGCTGTGGACACTGGCATCCACGTGAATGACACTCATGGTAGAGTTTATCAGGTGTCGGAATGTTGCTCTAATAATTTCACACACAGATAAGGGGATATGGATATTTATGGTGGGTACTTACTCTCCATTGGCTTCCAGCTCGCAGATCTCAAAGAAAACCATCAGGTCAAATTGGCAGTGACAATGACCAGCACTGGAGCGAATCTGAGAGCTCAGTTTCGTTGCTGGTACTGAAATAATAAGCAGATAAAATGAGAGGTGCAATAAGTGAAGAGAAATACATTACGTGTCAAAGGGTGAAGGGAAAGGAAGAGATAAAACGGCATACAGAAAGAAAAAACTGTTTAAATTGTGTCCTGTATTTAGGCTGCTTACGTTGTTTGACGTCTTCCAACCATAACACTATTTTAGCTATGGGAACCTGATATTAAATACCCTGAAAACCCTATGTGCCTCGAGCTTCCCTCACATTTGGCCCAGCTGTCACTGGTTCATAAATTGTGGGAAACTCTTTGGAACCTCTTTTTCGCAAGACAAGTTTCAGAAACTACCACACAAACATGGAACTATCATATTTTTCATGACAGGAATTTTCCATAATCTTCACAGTTGCTGTAAGAAAACGACAAAAAAACAGTATAACGTGTAGTACAAAGGATACATTTCACATGAAAATCTTTTTTTGTGTGTGAATAAATATCTTGATTGCATATATCCCTTTTGACATGGTTGGGCAAACCAAATCTGTCAAATAATAACAAGCGGAGGAAGAACTCAGATACATCATTTCAGGCGTAGTTCTTCATTATGACGCCCAATACAGTATGCAGGGTACACACCCGTCCCACTGAGACCCATTACCGCAGCAGGGCCAATATCCGGCCAGGAGGATACGGAATACAGGACAGAAAAATCTACAAGCACTGGCATAGCCAATAGGTCTCGCCTTTGGGACCTTATAAGTGTTTTGACAGAGCTATTGGCTTTGCCAATGGGTTAACGCTATGTTATAGAGCAGTGTGAATGCTGTGCAGTATGTTGAAAAGTTATAGTAGTGTTAAAACCATTTTTGTTACCTTATATATAATCAAGTAAACATTATGTACAAATGAACAACCCTATTAAAAAAAAATTAACATATACAAAGTCTTCTAGTTTGTCTGTCCTGGTGCTGAGGTGATGCTGTGCTGATGCTCCAGTGATGCTGAGTTATACTGACATGGTGCTGAGGTGGTGGTGTGCTAGTGCAGAGGTGGTGCTCAGTGTTGCAGAGGTGGTGCTGCACAAATGCTCAAGTGGTGCTGAACTGGTGCTGAGGTGGTGCTGCAACGATGCTGTGATGGGGCTGCAGCAGTGCTGAGTCGGTGCTTTGCTGGTGGTGCACTGATGCGGAGGTGGCACTGTGCTGATACCGAGGTGGTGCTGTGGTGGTGTTGAGTGATGCTGAGGAGATTCTGAGATGGTGCTAAGGTGGTGCTGAGTGATGCTGTGGTGGTGCTATGCTGATACTGAGGTGGTAGTGCACTGGTAGTGGGTTGGTGCTGCACAGGTGCTGTACTGAGGTGGTGTTGCGCTGGTGCTAAGGTGGTGTTGCGCTGGTGCTCAGGTAATGCTGAGTTAATCTTGCATAGTGCTAAGGTGGTGGTGTGCTTGTGCAGAGGTGGTGCTCCGGTGATGCTGAGTGATACTGTGGTGTTATTCAGTGATGCTGATGTGGTGCTGAGGGATGCTTTAGTGGTGCTTCGGAAATGCTGTGAGAGTTCTCAGGTGGTGCCGAGTAATGATGTGATGGAGTTGAGTGATGCTGAAGAGATGCTGGTGCTTAGTTGGTGCTGAGTGATGCACAGGAGTGGTCTAGCAGTAATCCCCAAAGGACGAGAGAAAAAAGTAGCAAACGGGCACAATGCATAGAGACAGGGTGCCAAACAACCACACACTGCAAGGACACAGATGGCTCAAAGTCACACATCACAGAAGGAAACTGTCAAGCACCTGGCACAAAAGTAACGAGTGGCATACAAGCAGAAAGCCCACAAATGGAATTGGGGTAATAAGGGAGGATATATCTGGGTGGGCCAAATGATTATATCCTATTATATCCACATAGCATATCTTACCCTCGCATGCTACACAGAGCCGGTTTTTGACCCGATGCCTCCTGTACAAGATTCGCAGCTGCACCTGCAGATTTTTTCTACATGGTTTTGTCCTGTGCTAAAATACAAACGTACTAGGCTGCAATAGTAAGCGACTTGTCAGAGGTACTGGGGTGGATAATGCCCCTGTCCCCCAACCTGATCCTCCTGGGTATAGTGGAGGTCGGGGGCACCAGGGCTCAGAGGGCATTCCTGGGTACGGCCTTCCTCACCGCCAAACGCGATATCACAGCGTGATGGTTGAGTCCCACTTCCCCTACTGTTGCAAAGTGGCGCCGTGGAGTTGACTGGTGCCCCCAACAGTAGACAGTGGTGTTTGAGGCAAGGGGCTGTCCCCATAAATATGACCGTGTGTGGGGGAAGTGGTTACACCTTTGACTTGTTATCTTCGCACCTTGCCACCGGAGAGGTTCAAAGTCCAGTGATCCATTTCTGTACATGATCTGACTCTTTGGTTGTAATTTGTATGTGAAATGCTGTATACTTAGCTTGTGCCTACTCTTGTAAGCCACCTGGTAGCTGTTAAAACCCAATAAAAGTTTTTATTTAAAAAAAAAACTCTTCCCATGCCTACACAAAATAAATGTGTCCTTGTGTAAAGTGCTCTAATACCTTCGGGTTGTGCTATATAAAAATGGAAACGAAAACACAAGTCAGAGTCTTTCCTGAAGCAAGACCAGACAAAGGTGTCTGCCTCTCGGATTACTTATTGTGCTGGGTGGGAGCCCAATATGGCAATGGGAGGTAGGGGCAACACAGAATGAAGAATCAAACACGAATATGACTCATTACAACGCATAGTAATTAAACGCGTGCCATTACAACACTGGTATTTCTACGTGTTGTCATTAAAATGACATGCCATTAAATTGCATACTTTTACCACACATATTCCTTTTCTACGCATGCCAATACAATGCACAGGCATGCGTGGTAAAGGTATACTCATGGTAAAAGCATGAAAGGTAAGTGACACTACCCGGTCCTACCCTAAACCCTAATTTAGTATCCCTGCATTACACTCCCCCGACCCCCAGTCCTAACACTACCCTGCACGAACCCCCAACACTACCCTACACCCTGAAACACTCCCCTACACTACACAAACACCACAATACTACCCTAAAACCTATTACACTACCCCCAGCACGACCCTCCCTCTTCCCCCCCGTCCGGTCCCTACACTCAAACACTACCCTGCACGACCACCCACCACTACCCTAAATCCTAAAACACTACCCTACACTACACAAACACCACACCACTACCCTAACCCTAAAGCACTACCCCCAGCACGACCCTCCCCCTTCCCGCAGTCCGGTCCGGACACTCAAACACTACCACGCACGACCCTCAACACTACCCTAAATCCTAAAACACTACCCTACACTACACAAACACCACAACACCACCCTAAACCCTTAAACACTACCCACAGCACGACCCTCACCCCAGTCCAGTCCCTACACTCAAACACTACTCTGCACTACCCCCAGACACTACCCTAAACCCTAAAACACAACCCTACACTACACAAGCATCACAACACTACACCCTAAAAAAGTAACCCCCACCCCTAGCCCAATCCGCCTTACCTCTCCATCCAAGTGGTTCCTCTCTCCTGGTTCCGGTTTCAACTCGTCTGCACGGTGCACGTCGTTGTGAGGAGACGGAACAGCCTCAGTTTCCTCACAGCGATGTGGATCGCCATTACATTGCATGGTTTGTAAAAGCGCATGCGATGTAATGTCATACGTAGTAATGGCTACGCATTGTTACATCGCATGTGTTGTAACGCATGTGATGTAATAACATGTGGGGCAACAGCTGCGTTATAATGGTTGTTTCCCATCAAACACACATGGTGGAAGGAAGCATAGAGCAGAGCCAGCTACAAAACATGCTTTCTGTAGAGTAGTTACACAAAATTAACCAAATAGCTCTGAAAATCGTGAGCAGTATTTGGGCCATGCTATATGGGAGGGTCACATGCAAGAAGAGGGAAGTGCTGATCGCAGAGCTGACCATCAGGAAGCAAGCAATTGACAGTGGCTTTAAAGTCACAAAATGACAAGTAATGGGCGGCCTCCAAGCCCACTAACATTATACAACATGTCTCGAAGAGACAGAGCATGCGTTGTCTAGGAGAAACCTGAAAAGGGCGCACACAGAACTGACCTCCAGCTGCTGTGAATGTCTGATCACAGGCCACTCATAGCTCTAACGTGATCAGTCTCGACCTGACTTGTGAGAGTAACTAGGGCCATCGGCTAAAATTGTCAATGGGAGGGGGGAGGGAAATGGAGAATGAAGACCAGGAGGGGTGCTAAATGTAATTTGGCCTTGGACGCTGCCTGTGGAAAAGCCGACCCTGCCGTCTATCATAGGTTTCAAAAACAACTATCATGTCCTGTACGTGTGCACTGCCTTTGCAAGTATGCTTGTATATAAGTTTTGCATAGCACGAAAGGAGTTTTAGTTGTGGCTATGGGTTCTTAATCAGCAGTTACTTTAAGCAGGGGAACTTTACCACTGTAGGGCACTATCTACTGCAACAAAACTTCTCTCCGCTACTGAAAAAACATCACACCACTAATACTGCATAAATCAGCCTATAACTATGTATACTCGGGGCAACCATGTAACCAGAAAGATGCCAAGAACTACCCGCTGTAAATACACCCCCTGCATTACTACTGTACTGTATTAGAAAATCTTCTAAATAAAAATGTTTTGAAAAAAAAATGAAAAAAAAATCAGTGTCATACATGCCTGTGAACTTGCTCACAATTCACAAGGCATGGTCTCTTAACAAGAACGCATAGAAAATACAATCTGGAATTAAGTTCCAAAAAGGTAAACATTGCCTCGGAATCAGCCACGTGAAGTTGGTACTAATTGAAATTAGCTTCAAAGACAGGATACGATATTTGGGGTTAGACTCAAAGGAAGTAAATCTCAGAAGTAATTTAACACCCAACAATACTAACTGGAGTCCCTATAACCGGCGATAGGACTACCAAGAATCAGCCCCACACAGTAAAAACATTAACAGGAAACCAACACACACACAAAAAAAAGAAAAGCGCAAAGTGAAATCAGCCTTTTACACACACATCAAATAAGAATCCGTTTAACACAGTTTTAACACTGTGAATAAGTCTCGTGGGTAACACCAAACATCTTTCCTTTGTATTCCTTCATTGTCTTACAAGTCATCCCCATGGAAGCCCACGCCCAAAGATGTGTGCTTGTTACCCAAAGGACAGGAGGAGTGTTCACACCATTCACAAGCGAGCAACCAACCGTGTTTCTGAGCCTTGTGGATGGCGCGGTTCATGAAGGGCAAGAGGGGCACAAGGCTGGACTCGTCCTCAGCTTGTTGCTCGTCCAGGATCCTAGCAGCCAGCCCGGCAGCAGACAGGGCGTGTTCAGATAAAGCTTGCAGCGGGGATCCATTTAAGATGTCGGGTACCAAAGACCTTATAATTTGAACGGAGGTATCAAAGTCTTTGAGAAGAGATGGCGCACAAAAGAAAGAGGGTTTAGAGGTGTGGAAATAATCAGAGCAAAGTGGTCGGAGTGAAATCAGTCAGGGAAGATGGGTGACATAGCCGATAAGAGGAATAAAGGTGTTAAAAGGAGGAGCGAGAATTATGCGATGAGATGTGGTAAGTCAAGGGAAGCGGCAAAGAGGATGCCAGAGCAAGGGCACATTGATGGGAAGACAGGAAGAGAAGGTGTAGGCGGGAAGAGGAAAGGCATGCCGGGAGAAGTAGCAGAGAGGGCCAGATGCAATTAAATGGTTGAGAGAAGGAAGCAATGTGATTCAATAGAGCAGGGAAAGGATGTGGTTAGAGTTCAGGCAAAGGGGGGAAAAGGGCAAGAGGTGTAAGAAGTGTTAAACGCGGGCAGAAAGGGGTCAAGGCCAGGAGTGCAAAAGAGTAAACATTTTGAAGAAGAGAACGCAAGTAGGTACAAGACAGGGTGTAAAGATTAGAAGTGGTAAAGGGGTAATAGAGAATGAAGGGGTATAGAGGGCAAAAGGGAAGAGGAGTGAATTGTAAATGGCCAGGAGATTGGGAGGGCATATGTGTTGAGAGGAGGGTATGAATAGGTTTAAGAGAATGGGTCATTGGGAAGTGGTGAAGGGGTCAAGAGAAAAGGAAGAACGTCATATGATCAATACCGAAAGGGGAAGTTTGAAGAGAAATGCCAAAAGGAGCAAGAGGTTGATTAATATCAAAACAGTGTGGGCGTGTTATGAGAAGGAGGGAAAGGGTACAAGGAGAGATAACATTAGTCGAAGAGGTGGAAACATTAGATGGAAAGCAAGCCCAGAAAGAGGAGGGGGAGAGGAGCACAGAGACAATTAGAAACGAGTTATAAAGGCGAGGCAAAACAAAATGCAACAAAGCAAATAAACCATTGAAATGCTGATACTAATAATGAGACACCAGACAAGAGAAAATACACAGGTAGGGAATGGGAGGGAAACACACCTCTTTTAGATAAGGCGAAATAAGTTCTGCCCACCCAGCCCTTCCTTGATGCCAATGACACAGAGAGAGCAACCCAATGTCTCAATAGTAATAATGGTAAAATGTGCTCTATTGCCGATGGCTGCTCGTTCTATTTTCTCTAATTCCATCTTACATTTCTCACACTCATTCATGTTTAAAGGCATTAAACGTTCTCGATGTTCATTATAATTATTTTTTAATTTGAAATTCTATATGTTGAAAACCAGACCACCTGTACAGCTGAACACTTTATGTAGAAACGAGAATACAACAACAATGCAAATATTTCAACACAGTCCCAGGACATGTACAAATGTAAATGTTCAGTTCAATACAAAGACAGCATTATCGGATGGTGTTTTTAGCCGAACAGAAGAAGGATTGAAATTGTATTCTACGGGTGCAATCGCAGAGAAAAAGTGGAAGGAATTTATTGATTTTCTCATACTGGAGTTAAGTTGAAGAGTATTGTCCCTCTGAACGGAGCAAGTGCTTTCTCAGTTAGATAATTGTTTAGCTCGGTACTTTTTAGCCACAGAGTGAAGTGGGGGTATGAACTATACAGGCACATTTCAGACTCACTAAACTCCCAGATAGGAAAGTAGGATTTGCTTTTATAGTTACCCCCACGTTTTGCCTGGTGCTATGCTGTTTCTAATGAGTCTGACTAGAATACTGCTAATCAGGACCCCAGTCTCTGTTCTTTCTCCCCTAAATTGGTATGGTAAGTACTTAGGTACATCCCAAATTGGACACTGGTATACTCCTATCAGTCCCTAGTATATGGTACTGAGGTACCCAGGGCATAGGTAGGCCAGAAGTCCCCCATGGGCTGAAGCATCTATTATGTCACCCATGGGAGAGCATTCAAACTGTAACTACAGACCTGCCATTGCAGCCTGTGTAAGCTGGTGCTAGCACCACTTACAACACACAGGTGCTAGCACCACGTACAACAGATATAGGTTTCCCCATAGCTAAGGTCACTGCAATTAAAACCTATAAGCCACCCCTAAAGCAGGCCTTCAATCCTGAAAGCAGGGTTCTCGGTTCTAAGTGTGAGGGTGCCCCTGCATGAGCAGGATACCCCTACAACCGTTGGAGTCGATTCTCCTGGGTGGTAAGTGCATTAGCCATTATGATACAAAGAGGGGCCATGCCTCATTATGCGATGACCTTTTCTAAACTGGCTGTAGCTAACCCTAACATGATTGGTATCAAACATGTTGGAATCATACCCCCACACAGTAACGGTGTGGGAGGTATGATTTCCTGCACTGTAAAGCTCCTCAGGGAGGCCCTCAGTTTTCCCGGTACCAGTCTTCTAGACCCATACAGCACAACATGGCTGCTGCCGACCAGAGACACGATTCTGCACTCATGCTGCTGAGCCAAGCACAAGCAGGGGAAGGCAGAACAATAGGTATCTTGTCACAGGGAGGACTGATCACCTCCCAGACAGGGTTAAGTCTATTGGGGACAGGTGGGAGCGCTTGCAAGCGGCACTCAGTCTGCTTTTAGGGCACACTTGGTGCCCTCCATGCATAGACCAGTTCAAACCTGCTCAGGTGCCCTCCTTGCATAGACCAGTTCAAACCTGCTCAATCAGCCATTGGCTTCAGCTCTGGCGCTAAACTGGACAAATGACATGGTACTACACTGTCTGACCCCTCCCCTGGGGCGAAACCTGGAATCGTCCCAACACTTTCCTTAGGGTCCTTAAGGGCTTACCTGAGGGGGGGTCCCTAGATTCGTCGTGGGACAAGATTAATTTCAAGACACCAGTTCTTCTTCAACCGTCTGGGCACTATGCACTTCACTCTGGGTATCAAGGCTGCAACTGGGAAGACTCCTGCAGCTCCTGATCTCGTTACCCTGCTAGTCTGCTGCAACGTCTGCACCTGTGCTCCATACTAGAACCTTCCAAGGCCTGTGTACATACAAGACACCTGAAGGAATCTCCCTTGAAGTGAAGGCGGCACTTCCCTGCATCTGCAGGCACCACAACTAAGCTGACCAGTCTGCTAACCCTAGGCTCCCACAGACTCCGAAAGGTTCAGCAACACAGGTGGTGGTTCTTCACATCACTCGAGGCCTGTCCTGTCTTCTCACGCAGAAATCAAACCCCGTGCACCGCATCGACTTGCTGCTGCAAAGGCTTGTTGGCTTCCTTCCATCAAGATCTTTGGGCTCCAAGCATCCCCCACCTCGAGCATCTCCGACCAAGATCTTTGTCCTCATCACATCACTTGCACCTTGGCTCTTATCTCTGGTGAGCTGTTAGAGGCCCTCTTGCGTCTCCAGTGCCTCTGGCCTGTAGGTCTTATTGGGGGTCTTTTTTGATTTCCATGGGCTCTCCTGATTGCTGCGGGCCTGCCCTGACTCATCTGCATGTGGTGAGTCTCCTGGACCTTGCTGGTCCAAGGCTTGTTGGTGCTTCCTACGAACACCGACCCCTCAACTCTCGACATCCGGCGCGGGACAGCACATGCATGGCTCCTGGTCTTCCACAGCATCGCCTGATCCGCACAGCTGCAGTTTCAAGGTCAACGTCAGCTCTCCTGCAGCACCCTACATCGGTGGGAATTCGTATTTAGTGCCCCCTGGTCACTGGTGAGTGGCCTAGATTCTGTCCCCACTGCTTGCAGGTACTTCTCATCTTGAATCCATCATTGGGTTCCACTGGACACTTATCTTCTCCAGGAGCGGCATCTTCCTGAAGTCCTCAATTGTGTTTGACTGCGGTTTCCAATGTCACTTCACACCTATGCACCTGGTTTCCCTTGTGCATGTATACTGAGTCCTAAGATATCCACGGATGGTGAGGCTCTCCAACCTTCTGTCTTCCACAGAGTTTCTTCAGGGTCCACTGGGAAGGGTCTGTCTTCTATAAAAATGCAACCCCGACTTACCCATTGACTTGTATTGAGCCCGCTGTCGTGTTCCCACTCTGCACACGGCCTCCTGGTTACTTACCTTTGGTGGTTACTTGGCTCCCCAGCACTTCTACATCTTCTGGGTATAGTCTAGACTCAAGTCGTGGTTTTTTAGTATATAGTTTGTTTCCTCCCAGTGACAACTGTGTATTCCGTGCTACTTACCTGTTTCCATTAAAAAGTATTGTGTACATTGTGTATATTTCCAGTTAGGAGATATCTGTATGTGTTAGTGAGTGTTCTATAATAAATACATATTTTATAAATAAAATGTGTGGTTCTTTTTCTCTTAATCTATATCAATATGATTATGCTCTGGTGAAACAAGCTGCTTTACACTCCTTCTGGACTAAGCCTGAAGGCTGCTCTCCACAGCTATCACTTAGAGAGCATTCTAAGGTTGTCTAAGACCACTAACATCCCAGTAAGGGTCATCTGGATTGGTGCAGGGTGCCAACGTACATAAGTGTGTACCATATACCAAACCAGCTTCTCACATTGGTGTACAGTGGGTGGGATTCAAGCCTGCATTATTTTACCAGATAATCTTGATGTGGATTAATTGAAAAAATTGCAACCCCACCTTACCCATTGACTTGTATTGAGCCCGCGGTCGTGTTCCCACTCTGCACATGGCCTCCGTGAGGTTTCTTGTTGCTTACCTTTGGTGGTTCCTTGGGTCCCCAGCACTTCTACGTCTTCTGGGTATAGTCTTGACTCGAGTCGTGGTTCGCATACCACTATTTTAGTATATTGTTGTCCCCCCCCCCCCCCCCCCCCCGGTGACCACTGTGTATTCTGTGCTACTTACCTGTTTCTATTGAAAAGTATTGTGTATATCTCCGGTTAGGAGATATCTGTATGTGTTAGTGAGTGTTCTATAATAAATACATATTTTATAAATACACTGTGTGGTTCCTTTTCACTTAATCTATATCAATAAGATTATGTTCTGGTGAAACAAGCTGCTTTACACTCCTTCTGGACTAAGCCTGAAGGCTGCTCTCCACATCTACCAATTAGATAGCATTCCAAGGTTTTCTAAGGCCTCTAAAATCCCCGTAAGGGTCGTCTGGATTGGTGCAGGGTGCCCACTTACATAAGTGTTCACCACATTCCAAGCCACCTTCCTACATTGGTGTGCAGTGGGTGGGATTCAAGCCTGCATTGTTTTACCAGATAATCATGATGTGGATTAATTGAAAAACCCTCATTAATACTAGGCACATATAATAAAGCATAGAATAAGTAAGTTCTACTGAACGTAGGGTTGGGTAGTTAAGGGTCTATCACAACCCTTTTTCCAACCTCAGATAGTTTAGTTCCTTCTAGGGTAGGTGCAACACCCCACTACACCTAGAACCCTGCCTTTAGTTGTGGATACCAGTGTACCCCAGTCTGCTAAGTACAGTGGCCTAAAGTTCTAGGTGGCAGTCTCACCATCAAGCTGCTCTTAGCGCTGCTACAGCAGTATGATAGCAGTTCTTTAGGGGCAGAAGAATAGGATAATGTGGGTGTGAATACTCATGGAGAAGGAACACCAGAGCTTCTCCTTGATGATCATAATTCTGAGTATGGGCAGGAGGACTCAAATGATACCAACCTGCCAACCTCTGACCCCTCAGGGAATAGTGCAGATGGCACAGAAGACATACCCTTTGTTCCTCCTGGGAGGGTCCAGAATAGACCAAGGAGGATTTGACCCTCCTCTAGAGAATCCAATGCTTCAGGACATTCCATAGGGACATCCATATCTAGTAAGATGGATAGCTCTTTGTACAGGGAGTACCACATACTCCAACTTGAGAAAATAAGACTTAAGCTCGGAAGAGATCAGTTGGCCCGTGACAAAGAGTCCCTGGAAGTCCAGAAGGGGAGGAAGAAATTGGGACTAGAGTCCCATGGTGAAAGCAACAGTGACCCTAGAATCAGAGAAACTTCTTTTGACAATAGGAACCAGAGCAGGATAGTCCCTTCTTACCAGGAGGGGAATGATATCCATGAATAGATCACTGATTTGGAGAGGGCCTGCATAGGTCAGAGGGTCCCTCAAGAGCAGTGGGCAGTTATCCAGTGACTCTCCTTTGCTAACCAAGGTAGAGGGAAGCTCTTGGCTGTTAGAGAAGAGGATGCTGACAATTACTCAGCTTTGAAGACTGCTCTCATAGATGGGTTTGGCTTAACCACTGACCAGTATATGACTAAGTTCAGAGACACCTAGAAAGCACACACCCAGGAATGGGTAGATTTTGTAGACAGTGCTATTAAGGCTCTGGAAGGCTGGCTTCGTGGCCCTAAGGTACAGGACTAAGAAGGATTGTACAATTTGATAATGAGGGAACACATCCTTAATAACTGTCAGAACCAACATTTGCTTCAGTACCTGGTGGACGTTGATCTGGGCTCTTCCCAAGAATTGGGAAAGAAGGCAGACAAATGGGTCCTCACCAGGGTTAAGCAGAACAACCATGGTAACAGAGGTGACCAGAAGAAGCAAGCTTCTTCCAAATCCCAGGATAAGGGTGGGGATAAAACTAAAGATAGAAAAATAGTCTTTGCAAGGGCCCCAAAAACCTGCATCTTGAGGTGAGACCCATAATTCCAAGAAAGGCTAAAAGAAAACTTGGTGTTACTGTTGTAAGGTAAAGACCCATTAGACAAAGGATGCTGATTGTCCAAAGGCTAAGGAAACTCCTATTACCACTGCCCCTAAGGCACCTGCTCCCCCTAGTACAAGTGGTAGTAAAGCAAACAAGGGATTCGTGGGGTTAACCTTGGGTTCTGAAATGTGTTCTGACTTAGTTAGATCTAGAGCTCAGGCTGGTCTAGTCTGTGATGGTAAGTGAGAAAAACAAGGACACCTGAACCATGAATAGTATGATTACTAGAACAGAGATAAACTGTTTGAAAAATATCGCTCCTAGGCAATCTAGAATACCAAGATAAAGGTAGACAATAAAATAAAACAGTATGCAATATATGAAGAACTATCAGGCATTTATGCAAAATATATTCAAATTTTAATAATTGTTAAAAAAATTCCGTAGTGGAAATCACACAATACATTACAATCTTTCTACATGTATATACATTTGGATAATCTATTTATATGCAACTGCCATACAAAACAAACATTAAAAAAGTGGTAATGTGGTCTCAATTTGGTCTCCGAAGAGCGTTTCGGCGTGCAGCACGCCTTCTTCAGGAATAGCCACAATACACTCTGCAAGTTAATAAAATACATAATTTAAAATCACAAAATTATTACATAATTTCATCAAATTCACCATATATAAAAACAGCTTGACCCTACTAGATACAGTCCTATTTGGAGATTGCACATTTCTTATATACATGTATAAATCCTAAATGTATAGTCCTCATAAATGCATACTTTTGTAACAATAGTGTCTGAGTACTCACATCTGCACGGCAATATTGAAGAGTTTAGCAGTAATATCAAGTAATTACTACCAAGTTCTAGATCCGTCTCAGTTGCTCTACAGTCAAAACAGAGTTGTAAGTGGAACCTTTTCATTTGTATTTTTCAGACTGCGAGATCACTTATGTCCATAAAGTAAAGGTTTCCCACTCTGGAACATCCTGTTGGCTATGGGATTTCCGTGTTATCTTTTGCAGCTTGTCGTAAGGCTCCATGAAGACACCTATGCTAGAATCCGTTGGGGTAGTCAAGGTCATCTCACAGAGAGGGTGCCAGTCAGCAGAGGTATTCGTCAGGGCTGTGTTATGGCTCCGTCATTGTTCTCCCTCTTTATCAATGGGGTGGTAGACTATTTGAGGGAGGACTCTGCGGATGCCCCAGTCCTGACAGGGGAGAAAACACCGACCCTCTTCTTTGCTGACGACACTCTCCTGATGTCTAAAACCCCATCGGGTTTACAGAAACTCCTTGATCGGTTCAGTGTGTTCTGTGACGAGCGAGGGCTAACAATCAACACCCTTAAAACAAAGTTGATGGTGGTAGCTCAAAAAAAGATTAGGAAACCTAACCTTACCCTAAACGGGTCTGCCTTGGAAGTGGTTGAAGAATTTGACTATCTGGGAGTCAGATTATGTAACAATATGAAATGGGATTCTCACTTAGCAAAAATGCTCCTGAACCTTAAACGGGTTTCCGGAGCAATATTGAGGAATCAGCGTTTTGTCAATTAGCAGACCAATAGGTCCAGCCCTCACAGTCTATGAAGGGAAGGCATTGGCTGCGGCAGTCTATGGCTCAGAACTGTGGGGAGGTGAAAATACAATGGACTTGGTAAAAGCTGAGAACAAGTTTGTGAGAGACCTAGTCTCACTCCCTATTTCAACCCCCCTTAGAATCCTGTATGCTGATTTGGGTAGGAGATCAATTGGGGATATAGTACGCCTTCGCCCCTTACTGTTTTGGGTGCCTCTAAGAAGAACACCTGAATTGGCTAATTACGCCTCGGTGTTGGACGAACTAATCACTTTGAATGTCTTAAATAAAATAAAATGGCTCAATAAATTTAAACAGCTGGTGATTAATCTAGGATTGAAGGAATTTTGGGCTTCCCAATCACCACCTCATAAACAAATTGTTAAAAAAACCTATTGGGAGTGGGTAGAGGCCGAGGAATTAAAAAGTACAAAGCACGGATCATTGACCAACCAATTTCTGGAATTCAAACCAACTAGAAAATTAGAGCCGCTTTTGGAATATATTCAAATTCCTAGAGATAGATCACTCTACTTAAAAATGAGATATAGTACTCTCCCGTTGAAAAAGTTCACATCAGGATGGAAAGGAGTGAGAGATTATGATGTTAACTGTCCAGGCTGTCCATGTAAGATGGAGACTTTACCACATTTTTTGTTTGCTTGTAGGGCTTATAAGCTACCTCGAGCGAGGTGGTTAAAACCTGTGTGTAGAGAGATTGGTGTTAGAGATTTTAGGATCGCATTACGTATTGTGCTAACCGATACATCCTCTACGTTTATTGTTTGTGGAATCGCAAAGTACATCTCTAGCACTTGGTTCATAAGGACTAAGTTGCTGGACTCCATAAAACAGAAATGTTAACCCTCTCTCGATTGATCTTTCCTACTGAAAATGCATTTGAGACTTTTCTAACTTTTTAACTGTAAAAAGCTTTTATAAAACCTCATTTTAGACGATTTGTAATATGTATGTGATACTTTTTGTATATTGATTGTATAACTAATGTATGTTTGCACTTTTATGATATGAAAATATCGAATAAAGTATTACAGCAACTAAGACAGATCTAGAACTCGGTAGTAATTACCTGATATTACTGCTAAACTCTTCAATATTGCTGTGTAGACATGAGTACTCAGACACTATTGTTACAAAAGTATGCATTTATGAGGACTATATATTTAGGATTTATACATGTATATAAGAAATGTGCAATCTCCAAATAGGACTGTATCTAGTAGGGTCAAGCTGTTTTTATATATGGTGAATTTGATGAAATTATGTAATAATTTTGTGATTTTAAATTATGTATTTTATTAACTTGCAGAGTGTATTGTGGCTATTCCTGAAGAAGGTGTGTTGCACACCGAAACGCGCGTTGGAGACAAAATTGAGACCAAATTGCCACTTTTTTAATGTTTGTTTTTTATGGTAGTTGCATATAAATAGAGTATCCAAATGTATATACATATAGAAAGATTGTAGTGTAGTGTGTGATTTCCACTACGGGAATTTTTTAACAATTATTAAAATTTGAATATATTTTGCATAACTGCCTGATAGTTCTTCATATATTGCATACTATTTTATTTTATTTTCTACCTTTAGCTTGGTATTCTAGATTGCCTAGGAGCGATACTAGTCTGTGATGCGGGCATAGATCTTACCACCCAACTGCTCAGCCCCACTAACCTGAGCAAGCACAGCCTTTGAGAAATGGAAAATAAGCAATGGCTCACAGGGACATAGGGGCCAGTGTCCCCTGATCTGAGCATACTTGGACAAATGTACCAAGTTACCAATGCTAGCAATGTCAGGCTGACCAATCCTTGGCAGTAAATGTGTAAATGTAAATGTAAATGTGCTGGACTTGTAAAGCGCACAGCTGCCCGTAAGCGTCCCGGCGCTTGCTTAGGGAACCCGTCCTAGTATTCCCCTGTGAGAAACCACAGCAGGGTGTCCACAAGGTGAAAGCCAGGCATCCCGCTGCGAGGGGCCGTAGTGGAGATTAAGCAAGCTATTGCCCAGAGTCGCAGAGTGTGACCCCGTGAGTTGAGTAGGCAGCAGAGTGAGAATTGTCGAGTCCGTGGAATTTTTGAGCCCGAGACCCGCCGAGGCGGGGAATCGAACCCTGGTCCACGGTCGATCTCAGCTTCCAGGTCTGCCGCCTCTAACCACTGAGCCACGCTTCTCCACTGGCTGGTTGTGAACCTCAACTGGGATGGGTAACTGGACCTAAAAAGGTTCTGGTATCTCCAGACCTACCTGTAGATTGTTTGTTGGGCAATGATCTAGAAACTTCAGCCTGGGCTGAAGTGGAGTTCAAGACTCATGCAGAGATGAGGAGCATCTCTGCCAGTATAATTGCTTTCACCAGGGCTCAGGCCAAACAGCTCAGCACTGACAAGGCCCTGGATCCTGGAACAATGGAACAGGTGCCACCAAGAGAAGGAGCAGGAAGGGTAAGGATTTATCCTCCTAACAAACTCCAAGTAAAGAACAGGCTTCTGAGGGAGATTATCTCGGCCCCTGTGAAGAAACTGTCCCAGAGGAGCTTGGGCCTGACCAGGCAGAGTTCTTGGGGGCAGAGAACCCTTCCAGGGCAGACTTGCGTTTGGAGCAGCAGACCCACCCCTCGTTTGAATCCCTCAGACAGTACGCCACTGCTGATGAGGCAGGGAACATCAGTGGATCCCATAGGGTCTATTGCGAAGATGGGCTTATGTACTCTGGAGGTTGAGACCCCAAGCCTAGTGCCACCAGGAGGTTGGTGATACCCCAGAAGTTCAGAGGTTTTCTCCTCTCCCTCGGATAGGGAACCAAACAGATAGTGATCATTGTCCTCAGGCAATCACTATGGACCTTGCAAAACCAATTTACGAGCGTTCGACGGCTCCTAAAGAGTCCATCTACACCGTAAACTTTAAAAAGATCAAGTATTCGGCCGCAATGGGTGAATTTTTGATTGGACTGGCAAAGCAACATTATATGGAGCGCACAGGCCCCAATGAAGTAGCGAAATGGGTGCAGTTTACTACTACCCTGGGGCAATATGCAACAAAGCCAAAAGTGCGCACAAGGACGAACAAGCTGGGCACCCTTCCCCAAGCATATAGAGGGAAAATAAAAGAAATGAAATACTCAATCTCTAAGTTAATGAGATCAGCACAGCAGGACCACAATAACAAAGGGATGCTGCATCAACTCTCTAAATTAAAAGCTTCATTAAAAAAACTAAAGTGGGAAGCAAACAGAACTATAGAGGAACAACTTTGGGCAACACTCCATGAGGACATAAAAAAGAATGACGGTGCAAGTTTTTGGAAAACAATAAATTCAGTAACGCACCCTGCAAAAATGGAGATTACATCAAATATCACAGAGGCAACTTGGGCAGTATATCTCGAAAACCACTTTAACCGAGATCTGTCGGCCAATAAGAATATGAGCAAACCTTTCCCTGTACGAGCCCATGACGTCGGCAATAGGCTACAAAGGTGCCCAATTGACCAGGACATGGCAGGGGACGTAGATCATATATTACTGGAACCCATAATAAAGCGGCAAATAAAGAAAGGAAGAAGGGAAGGCGCGCCGGGTCCAAACGGGATTCCGTCCGTCCTCTTCAAACAAGATATGGACTATTGGGCAGTGGCACTTGAACCCCTTTTTCGGGAGATCAGGTACACTAACATCTTACCAGACACTTGGAAGGGTTCCATCATTGCCCCCATATATAAAGCAGGGGACAGAGGCCTTCCTCAAAATTATCGGCTAGATGCCCTAATCGATAATGATGCGAAGTATTTTGCAGGTCTAATACTGGAAGAATTAAAGGTATGGGCCATGAGGAAGTCTCTTATACCTGTTAATCAAACAGGCTTCGTTAGAGCAGTGGGGAAAACAACAAACATACTGACTATGGGTATGCTTATAGATAAGGCAGAGA
Organism: Lissotriton vulgaris; assembly: GCF_964263255.1. NCBI lineage: Eukaryota > Metazoa > Chordata > Amphibia > Caudata > Salamandridae > Lissotriton > Lissotriton vulgaris. The sequence continues at coordinate 870,522,021 of NC_141699.1, forward strand.
TGAAAAAAATGCCCCGGCACCTCTGCTATATTGACTATAAGGCGGCATTCGACAACATCAACCGCAATCTACTATGGAAAAAACTCAATGATTGGGGTAACCCAAAAGGTTTGTTGGAGCTGTTAATCAATTTACATACAGACACTTGGATTCAGATTAAGGTGGGGGACGGCTCAATGCTGTCAAGGCGGATACAAACTAACAACGGCCTTAAGCAGGGCTGCGTGCTGGCCCCCACACTGTTCAACCTGTTTCTGGCGGACTTGGTGCCCCTATTAAACAACTGCAACTCACACTCGCCAAAATTAGGAGGCCTAAATTTCCCATGCCTCTTATATGCAGACGACCTGGTGCTAATAAGCCAACAAGAGTAGGGCTCCAAAATCTCTTAAATACGACCCAGAGATATTCCGAGTTAAATGATTTAACAGTGAACCTCGAGAAAACGCAAACAATGACAATCAGCAAGAACAAAAATAAGAAAGTCTTCTTGTGGTTCTGGAACAACACCTGCATTAAAGACACCTCGTCGTACAAATATCTAGGTGTGAAGATTGACAGTGGCGGCCAATTCAGCGCACAAAGGGCCAGCATAAGAGGCAAAGGCCCCGCTCTGGCGATTGCCTTAAAAACACTAAATAACAACCTCTCCGGCCCTTCTCTGACCCCTTTACTACATGTCATACGCGTCATACTGTTACCAACACTAACTTATGGGAGTGAGGCCCACCGAGGCAGAGATGCCGTAACACTTGACAGTACAATCGTGTCGGCATACAGAATCATCTTCAGCCTTCCAAAGCGATCCTCCCCAGCACAGATCAGATTGGAGTTTGGTATTCGGTCACAGCTTTTGGCATGACAAGGGGCATATATCTGCTCATGGGACAAAGTAAGAAAAACGACTGAAGGAACGTTGAACGAATATTTATGGAAAGAGCTAAAGCAGACCCAAAACTCACCAGCAGCAAAATATCTGGAAAAGAGCATAGTGAACACCGGGCTGGCAGAACTCTGGGCGTCCTCTGCAGATCACAAATCACTCAACAAACTGGTGGAAAAATCGATCAAGCTTCAGTCATGGGTCCAGGATAAAGCCACCCAATCAAAAAGATCTCACGCATTGATGGTAATAAACACATACCTGACACAAGCCTCCCAGCCTTATCTCGGTCTAGGTTACAGGTCTAGGTTACACAAAAAAAAACAAACTGTCCTTTTTAAGATACAGACTGGGCCTGCTACCATGCATCCTATACCTCCCTCACTAGCTGAGATCGAAAGCAGGAACACTATGCAGGCTATGTGGCATTGGGGCTGAAGACATGATGCACCTGCTATGCTCGTGTGAAGAACTGCAAGAAGAAAGAAAGCTCCTGCTGAAAAGTCATTTTATTCTACAGGGGGTACGCACACGAAGGAGTGCAGTGCTAACCTGCTTCTCAGCACAGGACCCTCAGCTGAGCTGCAGCTTCGTGAAATTTTTAAAAGCAGTGGAAAAAAAACTACCAAAAACTGACCCATGAATAATCTACAAACAGGACATATGATTTAATTTACATTGATGAATCATCTATGCTGCAAATCTTAACGAATTTTATGGAAAACACGAATAGACTAACAGGCCTACAAAGTGGATGAGAAGTACAGAACGGCCTAATGAGGGCGGCCGGCACATAAAACCATTTTTTATGCTGAATCGCTTATGCTTATCGCACTATAGTACAGAATTGATCTTAAACGTATGTTTTTTTTTATGAGCATTTTAACTTTCTTATTGTGTATTGTATCGCATTGGTTTTAATTAACTGTGCAATAAACTATAAACTATAAACTATCCTCTCCCTGGCACATGATATTTCTCTTGCAGGACACTTATGTTAAAGTAAGACCTGGGACAGGCTTGTCTCTCACTTTCAATGGACTCATATGTCTGAAGGAGTTTTGCCGCTCCTGTGCCACTTGCCAAGCCAGTGGTAAGTCAGGTTGCACAACAAAGGCCCCCTTAATTCCACTCCCAGTGGTTGGGGTCCCCTTTGAAAGGGTAGGTATTGACATTGTTGGTCCATTAACTCTCCAACTGCACCACGGCACAGTTACATCCTAGTGGTGGAGGACCGTGCCACTAGGTACCCATAGGCTATTCCCCTTAGAACCACTTCAGCCCTGTAGTGGCCAGGGCCCTCCTGGGGGGGATCTTTTCCAGGGTGGGCTTCCCTAAGGAGTTTTTAACAGACAGAGATACTAACTTCATGTCTAGTTATATCACTGCCATTTGGAAAGAGTGTGGAGTAAATTACAAGTTTACCACATCCTACCATCCACAGTGCAATGGGGTTGTTGAAAGGTTCAACAAGACCCTCAAGGGTATGATCATGGTACTCCCAGAAAAGCTTAGACGAAAATGGGATGTCCTACTACCCTGCCTTCTCTTTGCCTACAGAGAGGTTCCACAGAAAGGGGTTGGCTACAGCCCATTTGAGCTTCTGTTTGGACAGCCATTTCGGGGTCCATTGTGTCTAGTTAAGGAAGGTTGGGAGCAACTTCTCAAGCCTCATAAACAAGACATTTTGGACTATGTCATTGGCCTTCGTTCATGCACGACGGAGTACATAAAGAAGATCTGCAAAAACCTAGAGGCATGCCAAGACCTACAAAAAGCTTGGCATGACCAAAAGGCTGTCTTGACTGTTCAGCAACCAGGCCAGAAAGTGTGGGTGTTGGAGCCTGTGGCCCGAGCATCTCTCCAAGACAAGTGGAGTGGCCCCCGCACTATACTTGAGAAAAAGGTTGAGGTCACCTTCTTGGGGGACCTAGATACTTCAAGAAGTCCCTATAGGGTACTTCACGTGAATCGCCTGAAACCTTTTGTGGATAGGACTGACATGGGACCTGTTCATAGCCACTGATGAGGGACAGGAGGAAGAGAGAGACCCTCTCCTGATCTCCTCTCTCAGAACACTGATGGGTCAGTAGATGTAGTAGCCTTGGCAGGCAGTCTCACTGACCAGCAGCAAGTCTATTGCAGGCATGTTCTCAATCAGCACAGACACATGTTCTCCCTGACACCCAGTCAGACCACCTGGTGTACCCATGAAGTGTTTAATAAAAATCAAGGATGGGGGGAGGTAGAAGCAACTATGATCCATTCAGCTTCCTAGTAATCAGTCAATATCAATGGGGAACAGATCACGTGTACCTGCAACCAGGGTTTGTGAGTTCTAACCGACATCACTTAAAAAACCCTCATTCACGTAGACAGGTCGTTAGGCAGTATGTCTTGATTCTCTGCCTTAATCAGATAAGTGACTGCATTCTTTTTATGTTTCCTCCACCTGGAGGGAACCACTGGTTATTTCAGTAGTGATCAGTAATAGGGAGAAAAAGTGTGGGTGCTCAAGTGGAGTGAACTTTTAAAAGAGCCACATACTACCTAAACTTCAACTTTATTCAGTTTGAAGCATGGGGAGTGTTAAAAACATTGTTGTGCGTAGTTGGACATATTATGAGTCCCCTGCATTTACTAGTCCAGATAGGCGGTCAACATGTTTCAGCCCCTTTGGGTGCCCAGAAGGGTCGGGGGCTTTCTTCAGGACCAAGGAAAAGCGCTGGAAATGGATATTTTCCATTTCCAATGCTGATAGTCAGAAGTCGTATATCTGAGTAAAGGTCAGAAGTACCTAGAATGTGAAGTATAAGAAACAAAGAGAGAAAAAAAGGTGATTCTAAATAAAAAGTTAAAATAGTCTCATGATGATATTTATCAATTGTTCAACTTGAACATGTCATATGAATAAGCAAATAAGGACCAAGGAAAAGCGCTGGAAATTGATATTTTCCAATTCCAATGCTGATAGTGAGAAGTCGTATATCTAAGCAAAGGTCAGAAGTACCTAGAATGTGAAGTATAAAAAACAAAGGTGACAAAAAGGTGATTCTAAATAAAAAGTTAAAATAGTCTCATGATGATATTTGTCAAATGTTCAACTTGAACATGTCATATGAATAAGCAAATAAGAAAATGGCAATTTTTAAAAAACCCAGTGCAGGGTTGTGAGATCCTGCATATTTTAAAACGTTAAACCCAAGCACAATAGACACTAGGTGTAAGTATCGTTGCATGATTGGGGGAGACACTGTAAATGCCTGTGAGGGGTGACTTCAAGGCGTAGCATGTGTTTGCACGAGGATTAAATGCCTTGGATGGTTATGGCGCAGAATAATTAAAACACAGTGTGTATGCATTATTAGGATGCGTGCTTTGTCCGACAGAAGTACATCTTAGAGTGCTTTACAAATGTTTTTTATCGTGTTCATCATTCGCCTTCATAGGAAATGAGGCTGTGAGGCTTCGCTTTTAGGCAAACAAAGATTATGCTGCGTCTTGAGTGTTATGTAACGCAGTGTGTGCCACATTCAACATCTGCCTGCAAAATTGTATCAGCGTCTGCTCCACTTATCGAGTAAGCCTATAAGTGCTGCGTATCAAATAATACCTAGCACGGTGGGTGTCGTGTTCATCATGTGCCTTATTAGCTGTAAAAAGACAGAAAAGTGAGCAAGTGAGGTTACTTTATGGTGCTAACTCCCGCACAGTGGTGGGAGAAAAAGAGCGTCTTAGAGTGCTTAAGATATGGTTTGTATCGTGTTCATCGATCGTCTTCATGGTAATTGAAGTAGTATAGTAGAAAAAGGGTACCCCATTATGAAAACCTAGGTTTGACATATGTTTAGGGAAAACAATGGTTCAGTTTGCCCAATCGGGTCCTGTGCAACCAAGTGTAGTCCTTGAGAAGGACACAGAGTAAGGAGATTTTTGGCTAGACAATTGATCATTGAGGGAGCACGAAAATAGTAGGGGAGCATATGTAGTGTAAAATAACATTTTATTTTACACGTATGGTGAATGATTCTCAGAGTAAACAGATGCTCACATAAAGTGAGAGGTGCGTGATGTGACAAGGTGCAGTGAACTTAAAAACATTACATCACATTGACAACAGAATAGGAACTTTGCATGAGTGAGTACAATTGAGGAAGTCCCTGTTGAGGGGGTGTAACGACAGGATAATTTGCCCATTTTGGATTGGTGATGACTATGGTCCACTGCCATCTCGGTATATTGCTATGAATCCTTTATTTTAGCCTATTTGTAGGGTTTGCCTATTGGCTTTGGCATGATTCTATGCCTATTTTGCCTCTTTTCGGACCTAAAGGCCTAAACTAGAGAGTAGCCATCTTGTCTTCCTGCCTCAGTTGTCTGATGCGTTTGTAGGTCAGAAGTGATATTTAGAGTTGAGTTGTTTTTCACTAGTTAGAAACCGGTGAGGACCGGCCCTTATCGAAGGAATGTGCTTACTTTCCCGGGCTCTAGACGCAACTACAGCTGGCCACTGTGGGAGCGCAGGGAGCGCGGGGTTTGGCACAGGAATTCGGTGGGAGGCCGGGTGCTTGCTGGAAATTTCCATGAGCAGAGAGCCTCCCATATTATCAGAGAACAGAAGAGCAGAGTTGTCAGATGGTTTTTGGAACTGAAGAGAGCGGTCAGATGGAACTGAAGAGGGAGGTCAGATGGTTTTTGGAAAGGAAGAAGTCAGTTGGTTTGCAGAGCTGGAGCTGAGAGCTGGACCTGTGAGTTGGACAGCTGAGCTGTGGAGCAGTTACCAGTCAGATGGTTTTTGGAATGGTAGAAGTCAGATGGATTTGAGCAGGTGAAGCTGTCAGTCAATGAAGAAGTCAGCTGGGAGTTGACGGAAGAGTTAGAGTTCAGTTGGAGCCAGTGGAGTGCAGAGACCATGATGAACATCAGAAGTTGGTCCGTTGGTGGTGGTGCCATGGTGATGAATAGAGTCCTAATTCCACTAGAGAGGGACAGAGAGTTGGACCCTTCTTAATAGGGTGAGGTGTTCTTAAAATGTTTCTATTATATCTGTTCACAATTAATCACTTTTCTTTCAGCTATCTATTTGTATGCCATGATTATTCACTTTACTTTTCAGTTCTTTATATAAATGTATGTGTTGGTGATTGCATTCTATCATCGCGCTATATAGAGCATTAGTCATTTAGATCCTTGTCATTTTGTCATTGTAATAAAGAGACCCCAGTTTGCAATCCTGTTTGTTTATTGTCTCTGAGAGAGAGTAAAGGGTTCATTTTTAACCAGATGCTGAACTGTTGATAACTAGGTACACTACTCAGGATCAGGGATGGTTGCAAGATAGAACATATAATTTGCCCTTCGTTTCTGTGGAGGAAGGTCGGGCCCCTTTTTTACCAAATGCTGACAGGGAGATGGGTGATTCCTCTCTGGTAAGTAATTGTAGATACGGAGGGAAATCGGCTCCTAAGCAAGAATGCCCAAATTGTTGATAGAGCTACTCAATATAGCATAGACTGTCGTGAGACTATAAAGAATCGTCGGGTGACTCTGGAATCTGCTTGACACCATCTCTCCAGACGTCGCCTTCCTAACTGAAACATGGATGAACGCCACATCAGCCCCAGATATCACCATTGCCATCCCGGAAGGCTATAAGATCATCCGTAAGGACCGTACCGACCAAACAGGAGGAGGCATCGCTATCGTCCATAAGAATTCCATCCGCATCTCAACCAACTCTGACGTCAATCTCGCCAACTCTGAACACCTTCATTTCCTGATCCACATCGACCCCAAGACCACACTCAGAGGCACCCTCCTCTACAGGCCACCAGGTCCCAGGGCACAATTCAGTGAGGACATCACGGACTTCATCACCCCACACGCCCTCCCCTCCGAGGATTACATTCTTCTGGGAGACCTCAACTTTCACCTTGAAAAGAACAATGACCGCAACACCACCACCCTTCTGGAAAACCTCGCCAACCTCGGACTCAAACAACTTGTCACTACCCCCACCCATATCGCAGGGCACACACTTGACCCTATCTTCACTTCCAGCAAACATATCTCCTTCAGCCACACCACAGCTCTCCTCTGGACGGATCATAGCTGCGTTCACTTTACCTACAACAAGACCACCTCCAACAACCTTCCTCAACCCACTCTGCGAAGAAACTGGAACAAAATCACCATCGACCAGATCTCCTCATCACTTCTTCAAAATCCCCCCACCTACTCCTCAAACCCTGACCAAGCAGTCATTAACCTCACCCAATGGCTTTCCAACAGCGCCGACACCCTAGCACCATTGAAAAAACATCAAATCAAACTAGGCAGCAAGAAGGCCTCCTGGTTCAACGATGATCTTAAGAAATCCAAGAAACTCTGCCGCTCCCTTGAGAAGACCTGGAAAAAAGACCCAAACACCAGCACCAAGGACGCCTTCAAAAATGCCACCCGTATACACCACCAACTAATCCGGTCTGCCAAGAAAGCCGCTTTCAAGGACCGACTAGATAGCAACGCCCACAACAGCAAGGAACTATTCAACATCGTCAAGGAATTTACCAACCCCTCAGCCAACTCCAACGACATCACCCCCTCTCAAGACCTCTGCGACTCCCTAGCCTCATTCTTCCACAACAAGATTGCAGACATCCACAACAGCTTCGACAACCGACCCGAACACCAACCCACCCTACCCTCTGCAGTACCCCCACCCCCCTTGAACACCCTCAATCACTGGAACCCAATCTCCACTGAGGACACCATCCGCCTGATGAACTCCATCCACTCAGGATCCCCCACAGACCCTTGCCCTCGCCACATCTTCAACAAAGCAGATTCCATCATAGCACCACATCTCCGAGACGTCATCAACTGCTCCCTCAACTCCACCATCTTTCCGGAAAGCTGGAAACATGCCGAACTCAGCGCCCTTCTGAAGAAACCCACAGCTGACCCCACCGAACTCAAAAACTACCGCCCCATCTCGCTCCTCCCATTTCCGGCCAAAGTCATTGAGAAGGCTGTCAACAACCAACTTGCCGCCTTCCTCGAGACCAACAAATCCCTCGACTCCTCTCAGTCCGGCTTCCGAGCCAAACACAGCACTGAGACCGCACTCATCGCAGCAACAGACGACATCCGTAATCTGCTAGACAACGGAGACACAGTCGCCCTCATCCTCCTCGACCTCTCCGCAGCCTTTGACACAGTTTGTCATAGCACCTTAATACAACGCCTCAGAAACATCGGAATCCAAGGAAAAGCACTGGAATGGATCACCTCGTTCCTTGCCGGAAGAACTCAGAGGGTTCGCCTTCCTCCATTCAAATCAGAAGCCACCGAAGTCATCTGCGGCGTTCCACAGGGGTCTTCACTCAGCCCCACCCTCTTCAACGTATACATGAGCCCCCTTGCAGCCATAGCTCGCCAACACAACCTCAACATCATCTCCTACGCTGATGACACTCAACTGATCCTATCACTCACCAGAGACCCTAACACCGCCAAAACCAACCTACATAAAGGAATGAAAGAAGTAGCCGAGTGGATGAAGAACAGCCGTCTGAAACTGAACTCAGACAAAACTGAAGTCCTTATCCTAGGCACCTCCCCCTCCGCCTGGGATGACTCTTGGTGGCCAGAGTCCCTTGGAAAAGCACCCATCCCGGCGGACCACGCACGTAACTTAGGTGTCATCCTGGACTCCTCACTCTCTATGAACAGACAAGTCAACGCCGTCTCATCTTCTTGCTTCAATATTCTTCGCATGCTCAAGAAAACATTTCGCTGGATCCCCACCGAAACTAGAAAAACGGTCACCCACGCACTGGTCACGAGCCGCCTGGACTACGGCAACACCCTATACGCCGGTACCACCGCAAAACTCCAGAAAAAACTCCAACGCATCCAGAACGCATCAGCCAGACTCATACTAGACATCCCGCGCAAAGACCACATCTCTGAACACCTGAAAAACCTCCACTGGCTCCCCGTTAACAAGAGGATTACTTTCCGCCTCCTAACCCACGCACACAAAGCACTCTACGAACTTGGACCCGAATGCCTCAACTCACGACTTTCCTTCTACACCCCCTCCCGCCACCTACGATCCTCCAACCAAGCCCTTGCAACTGTACCCCGCATCAACAAAACCACCATGGGAGGCAGATCCTTCTCCTACCTGGCAGCTAAAACCTGGAACTCACTTCCCACTCACCTTCGCCTCACTCAGAACCACCTTTCATTCAGAAAACAACTTAAAACCTGGATATTCGACAATTAATTCCCCACCCTTCCTCAAGCGCCTTGAGACCCTCTGGGTATGTAGCGCGCTATTTAAATCTCTTGACTTGACTTGACTTGACATAAGATAAAGATAAAGATAGGATAAAGAATCGTCGGGGGACGTTAAAGATACAGTCTTACGGGACTAAAAATATAGCGACAGTCTTACGGGACGATAAATATAGCGATAAAGTGAGGTAACTATAGGATGAGATATGGAATCCATTAGATGTTAGTAGTATCTTTGATTGGACAGGCTTGTAAATAGCTCTTTTTCACCTTCTCAGGTGAGTATTCTAGATATCATGTATATAGTGGCCTGAGAAGAGTGTGGTTCGTGACGACTGGGTTAGCTACGGTTGGTAGGCTGCCTGTTCTGAGAATCCGGTCGTTACAGGGGGTCAACGGCATTTCGATCTTTTAGGGATTTAAGATCATCATCAGGACAATGAGTGAACAACCTGAAACTAAGAGGAACAGAGTAGAATTACGATATGTACTCTACATACTGATTACTAGCGTTGTGGGCGTGCTCCCGGTGTGGTATCATAATTTAAATAATTAAATCGCTGACACAGAGTGAAGTGTAGATCATCACAAACTATATTTAGAGTGGGGGCAAGGTGCGTAGCACAAAGCTCTATCAATTCCTGTGACCCCTAAGGGGAATTACGCGTATTCTATCAGTTTTTGGTGTTGAGACCTAACTGTTGCACTTGTGAATACATCATGCTATGAATAGTAGTGCACTTACTCTGTACAATGACCACATCCCTAGGGGAGGGGGGGCGGGGGTGGTGGTGGTAGTAGAGGCGGTCTGTGATCAGTACAGGGTTGGTCTTCTTATCGTGAAGCGCATTTAGGGAGGACATGGGATGGGGGTTATGGCTCGTTAGTTGTAAAACGGTTGTACATAAGTAGCTAAGAGGAAGATATTACTCAGGTTTTAATGTCTTTATTTCGATAATAAAATCATAAAAGACAAAAAGAAAAAAGAAAACATTCATAAACAATCAAAAATCATCACGACATACCAATAATTATATAAAGCCAAACTTAAACATGTTATCAAATTTACACAAAGACTAAAAACCACAACTAAAAAGTTATTAAACATATGTTAGTTCCACAAGACATTAAATAAGCCTGATTCTTGAGATTCAATAAACACACACAAAAAAAACATTACAAGATATAATTAGGAAAAAGTTGGGTTCCTTCTGGCTCTAATTGCCCAAGCCCAGCCTAAAAACTTGGCCAAGCATATCACGATGAATTCAGAAGTATTTGTTTTTAGGGCCCATATTGCATCCGAGGATTTTCTACAGGGTAATCGTTTAAAAATGGGCTTTAGCCACTTGGAGCGGGGTTCTATATATTGAGGACAGGCGAACAGAAAATGGCCCTCAGTTTCTTTACAGTCAGGGCAACAGCTACAAAGGCTTGAGGAGGTTTTACCCCAGGATGAAGTAAAGGAATTCAAGGGTAATGAGCCCACCTGGAATTGATGATACAATTTTTTATCCAATGGCCTGGTAATGGAATCCCAGTAGGTCTCGCGGGCAGGATCCAGCTTAAAGCTTAGAAAACGCCCCGTTAGACCCTCAGAACTAGAGGCATGTACCAGGGAAAGGCGGGTTGAGGCCCAAAATAAGTCCTTAAATTCCTTTTTCGAGGGAAAAGTGTTAGTACCTGGGGACAACCACAGATGGATTAAGCCCATGTCGCCCAGACTCTTTTTCACCGAGCGGAGCCATGGGATCCGCTCAGACCCCCATGGCCTTCACTTCTGCTAGCTCTTTTGCAAACAGTACGAGATCCTCAGAGGTCCATATGCGCCTCCAAGTGGACACTACTCTATATCTTGCCATGTCCATAATTGGAAGACAACCCATGTCATGACAGAGAGGGATCAATGGAGTCGATTGGGGTAACCCTGCCAAGTTGCGGAGAAATCTACACTGAGTTCTATATAGACTCGAAAGATCCATGTACCCCCATAGCTCTGCTCCATAAAGTGTGGCTGCGTTTATTTTGGTGTCATATATTCTCAGGGCGGGGATAACCCGTTTCGTAATGGATTTCTTCTGCTCCCGCAGAAGACATCCAGTCAATTGGGCTAGTTTTAACTGTTGGGTCGCTATTTGATCTTTCCAGGACAGACGACAGTCCAAGGTGACCCCCAGATACAACATGGTTTCAACTTGATCCAAGTTGACCCCATTCAGTTGTAGGCTGCTGCGTATTAGATTTTTCCTGGACAAAACCATAAACTTGGTTTTACCCACGTTTATCTGGAGTTCATTTTTTTTACAAAACTCCCCAAAATGGTTTAAGGCCCGCTATAGGCCTCCCCGGGTCTTTGATAGGAGTAGGGTGTCGTCGGCAAAGATCAACATAGGGAATTTAGTCCCCGCCAAGGATGGAGCATCGGTATGAGTGGACATAAAGAATTTAACTACTTGGTCAAAAAAGAGTAAAAAAAGGGTGGGAGCGAGAACGCACCCCTGGCGAACTCCTCGTGTTACTGGAAACGAGTCCGTAAATTGACCTTGTGCTCCCCATCTTACCCTGGCGTAGTTCTCGTCATGTAGTCTAATAATCATCTCAACTAATTCACCCGGCATGCCCAAATCCCTTAAAACCTGCCATAATTTTCCCCTCGGTACCAGATCGAAAGCTGACTTCAAATCTATGAAGGCAGCAAAAATAGTACCACCACCAAGCGTAACAACCTTCCAAAAGATCAAAAGATGTAACAAGTTCAGTGTGGGCAGGGAATCAACGGCCTCTGAACAAAATTGAGAGGAATAATAATTTATCCAGGCTTCAGGGGATACATGATTGGATGGGATACGAAAGTCACCATCCTTACCACATTTAACAATATCCCAGAATTTAGTCTGATTATTGGACTTACTGGCGTCCAAAAGGTCTGCCCAATAATCATCTTCCCATGCCCTCTTAGCTTCCCATTGTACTCTTTTATATCTTTGCCTAGCCACTTTTACTGCGTTCATATTTCTAGATTTAACTTTCTCAATTAAAGAGCTATGGGCCTCCCTACACTCTCTATTGTACCATTTTGCTCTTGGGGCTTGCGGATGCCCAGTACCTTTCTTACAGGGTTTTGAGAGAAGTTGTTTAAGCTCAATAAAAAATTTATCATGCATGCCCATAATCTTATCTAGTTCAGTCTGACCCCTCCCAACAACATCAGTCCTCATATTATTTAATGCAGACTTCACCACATTTTCTATACTAGCCTGTATAGTTGCATCACTTGATATGGTGGACCATTTCAATCTCCTCCGATCATTTGATATAGTTAAAACCCCTTGCCCCCTAGGGTCTGGTTCCGCTAGTCTTATCAGATCATACATTTTAAGTTTCATAGACAGGGGATTGTGATCGCTTTCCAGACGCATAACAATTTCCATATCAACAATTAGGCTCCAAAGTTCCATTTTTAAAAAAATATAGTCAATACGACTTTTTCTCACACCATTATCAAATGTGAAATTGGCGCCAATGTCCGATTTGGTACGACCATTTACAGCCCTTAATCCCCAGGTGAGACAGAAGGCGGTCCAGCTCAGGGCGGCCTCCGTTGCTTTAACAGGTGTTTGGTTTGTTAGTTCCGGGATTTTCCATGTAGCATCCTCTGCAAACCCCCAATTATCCTCAGGCAGATAGAGTGGCTCGATAGTGCAGTTTATATCACCAGCTAACATGATAAATGTTCCTTTATTCCAGCCAGTTAAAAGATTGTCCAGGACACCTATCAGCTGGGGACATCGCCCACCAGGAAGGCCTCGTGAATAAATATTAATAATAAGCACATCCTGACCACCTGCCTTACGCAACCTAATTGCCAAAATGTCAGGGTTTTCCACATACAATTCAGAGACTGAGTAGCCCCAAGCCTGTTTTACCCACGTTGTCAGTCCCCCAGATGCACGCCCTTTATTACTCTTTATTGCGGGTTTAAAAAAGTTTATGAACCCGGCTTTGTATATGGGTGCTGTAGCCCAGGTTTCTTGTAGTAACACAACCTCGTATTTATCAATGAACTCTAACCAATCCTCGGAGTCCAAACGAGTCTTTGCTCCGGCTACATTCCAGGACACAATGTTAGATATCGATGTGTCGGTTACTACGGGGTTATTGCTGACCTTGGCAGGGGAATGGAGATTAAGTAAGCTAACACTGGTTGGCCTATTACTGGCTCTATTTCCTTCCATTTTAACAAATGACGCCCTTTCCCCAACTGGCGTAGCCGGTATTCTAGCTTTCTTGTGGGACATAGGCTGGTAGTCCTTAGTTGATTCCAAAACAAAGTTGGGTGAATATTGCACTCCTTCCCCGTTCTCAATAAACTGATTAGGTGACAGGCTGGATGCACACAGTCAATCTATTCATTCTAAGTCTGACAGCGCCTCAAAGTGGTTAAAGAGCGGGGGGTACTGTTGAGGGTAGGGTATTATCGGCTCTCACGACCTCCCCCCTCTTATTTTCCACTGATTGGGGCCCATTGGATAGTTGATGTGGGTGTGGGGGTAGAAATAACCAAGGTGCAGGGTCTGAACATCGCCAAGATGGGCAAATCTTGGTTTCCTTCGAATTCTGTCCACCACCCAGGGGTCTTTAAAAGAAATCAAAATACAGTCCCCTTCTAAATCTTTTAAACCCTTACCCACCCAATCAACTCTCCTTACATAGAGGATTTCAGTGGGGGATGAGGGGGGCAGTGGACGATGTTTATTTAACCAAAATATAACCTTATTCCGCAAGTCCCCTTGGGTCTCTTTAGTGCCATCTTTTAAAGGGGCCACCCCGGTTAAGACGATGGTGTATTGAGACGCTTCTGGTGGTAAGTTAACTCTGGGTGTTGGTCGTGTTTTTCGATTATCCGTCCTCTGAGACCTAGGTGGTTGGGAATTTGTGGCATAGTGCTCCGCATTTCTTTTTTCTGTGATTTCATCAATATTGTGTGCTGCCTGATTGTTTGCGCCCATAGCGTCCTGCTGTCCTTGTTATTGTTGACTCCACCATTTTGTTGTGCCTGCAGCCCGTCCCTCCCCCTACGCTACCGCCTCCCAACTCCCCCTCCCGCCCACGAATCACCAGGAACAGCCCGTCTGGGAAGCCTCTGTGACCAGCCTAACCCCGTGTGAAGCGGTCGCTCCAGCCTTCCTCCCGACCTGCAAGCGCTATAGTGGTATCGTAGCGCTGCCTGTCCACACTGCCATTCATCTTTTGATCCTGCATTGCGTTATTTGTGATTTCACTCGTCCTGTGTGCATAACGCTGCTCATCCTCTCCTCGCATTGCTCCCAGTGCTTAGATTAATTTTACTGATCTGTGTGCGCAGCGCTGCCTCTCCCCTCTGCCTTAAACTTAATTTGAAACTGACTTGGAAGCCGATCTGTGGCATAGTGCTCCGCATTTCTTTTTTCTGTGATTTCATCAATATTGTGTGCTGCCTGATTGTTTGCGCCCATAGCGTCCTGCTGTCCTTGTTATTGTTGACTCCACCATTTTGTTGTGCCTGCAGCCCGTCCCTACCCCGACGCTACCGCCTCCCTGCTCCCCCTCACACGCTCCGCCCCCCTCCACTTCTCCACTTATGACAGATGCATCAACGCGCAGCGTCCACGCGCTACGGCCGCGCCGAAGGTGCGCCAAAGGTAAGCCCGTCTACGCCCGTCCGCGCCTGGACCGCGCCCAGCGCCAGACCCCCTGGCCCCCGTACCACCCACCCCACCCGCATTACTTACGACGCCTCCACCCTCTTAGCACTTAACCCCGGCCGACTCCCTAACTGCGCCCAAGCAGCACCAGGACACACCCATGGACCCTTCACCTGCCACTCCTGCAAATTCACCTGCATCAAGACCCACACCAAACCCACAAACTCCAACCAGAGCTCCGACACCAATCACCTAAAATGCATCCTGCTCAACACCCGCTCGGTCCACAGACACGCCATCGACCTTTGGAATCTACTAGACACCATCTCTCCGGACGTCGCCTTCCTAACAGAAACATGGATGAACGCCTCCTCAGCCCCAGACATCACCATTGCCATCCCGGACGGCTACAAGATCATCCGTAAGGACCGCACCAAACAAACAGGAGGAGGCATCGCCATCGTCCATAAGAATTCCATCCGCATCTCAACCAGCTCAGACGTCAACCTCGCCAGCGCCGAACACCTTCACTTCCAGATCCACACCGACCCCAATACCACACTCAGAGGCACCCTCCTCTACCGACCTCCAGGACCCCGTGCACAATTCAGTGAAGACATCACTGACTTTATCACCCCACACGCCCTCCCCTCCGAGGACTACATTCTATTGGGAGACCTCAATTTCCACCTGGAAAAGAGCAACAACAGCAACGCCACAACCCTTCTGGACAATCTCGCCAACCTCGGACTCAAACAACTTGTTAATACCCCCACTCACTACGCAGGTCACACACTCGACCCCATCTTCACCTCCAGCAAACATATCTCCTTCAGTCACACCACAGTTCTCCATTGGACGGACCACAGCTGCGTTCACTTTTTCTAAAAAAAGACCACAACCCACAACCATCCTCGACCTACTCTGCGAAGAAACTGGAACAAAATCACCATTGACCAGATCTCCTCATCGCTTCTTCAAAACCCCCCGGCCCACTCTTCGAACCCCAACCAAGCAGCCATCAACCTCACTCAATGGCTCACCAACAGCGCCGACAACCTAGCACCTTTGAAAAAACGTCAAACCAAACTAGGCAGCAAAAACGCTCCCTGGTTCAACGATGACCTCAAGAAATCCAAGAAACTCTGTCGCTCCCTTGAGAAGGCCTGGAAAAAAGACCCAAACACCAGCACCAGGGACGCCTTCAAAAACGCCACCCGCATACACCACCAACTGATCCGGACCACCAAGAAAGCCGCATTCAAAGAACGACTAGACAACAACGCCCACAACAGCAAGGAATTGTTCAACATCGTCAAAGAATTTACCAACCCCTCAGCCAACTCCAACGACATCACTCCCTCTCAAACACTTTGCGACTCCCTAGCTTCATTCTTCCACAACAAAATCGCAGACATCCACAACAGCTTCAACAACCAACCCGGAGACCAACCCACCCAACCTCCTGCAGTACCTTCACCCCCCTTGAACATCCTTAATAACTGGAACCCAATCACCACTGAAGACACCATTCGCCTAATGAACTCCATCCACTCAGGATCCCCCACTGACCCATGCCCTCACCACATCTTCAACAAAGCAGACTCCATCATAGCACCACACCTCCGAGACGTCATCAACTGCTCCCTCAACTCCGCCACCTTCCCGGAAAGCTGGAAACACGCCGAACTCAGCGCCCTTCTGAAAAAACCCACAGCTGACCCCACCGAACTCAAAAACTACCGCCCCATCTCGCTCCTTCCATTCCCGGCCAAAGTTATCGAGAAAGCTGTCAACAACCAGCTCGCCGCCATCCTCGAAACCAACAAATCCCTCGACTCCTCACAGTCCGGCTTCCGAGCAAAACACAGCACTGAGACCGCACTCATCGCAGCAACAGACGACATTCGAACTCTACTGGACAATGGAGACACAGTCGCCCTCATCCTCCTTGACCTCTCCGCAGCCTTCGACACAGTCTGTCATAACACCCTGTTACATCGCCTCAGAAACATCGGAATCCAAGGAAAAGCACTGGAATGGATCACCTCGTTCCTTACCGGAAGAACTCAGAGAGTCCGCCTTCCACCATTCAAGTCAGAAGCCACTGAAGTCATTTGCGGCGTGCCACAAGGATCTTCACTAAGCCCCACCCTCTTCAACGTATACATGAGCCCCCTCGCGACCATCGCACGCCAACACAACCTCAACATCATCTCCTACGCTGATGACACTCAACTGTTCCTCTCACTCACCAATGACCCGGACACCGCCAAAACCAACCTACCTGAAGGAATGAAAGAAGTAGCCGAATGGATGAAGGACAGCCGTCTGAAACTGAACTCAGACAAAACAGAAGTCCTTATCTTAGGTACCTCCCCCTCTGCCTGGGATGACTCTTGGTGGCCAGAGGCCCTTGGAAAAGCACCCATCCCGACGGACCACGCACGGAACCTGGGCGTCATCCTGGACTCCTCACTCTCAATGAACAGACAAGTCAACGCCGTTTCATCATCTTGCTTCAACATTCTTCGCATGCTCAAAAAAACATTTCGCTGGATCCCCACCGAAACTAGAAAAACGGTCACCCACGCACTGATCACGAGCCGCCTGGACTACGGAAACACCCTATACGCCGGTACCACCGCAAAACTTCAGAAAAAACTCCAACGCATCCAGAACGCATCAGCCAGACTCATACTAGACATCCCGCATAAAGACCATATTTCTAGTCACCTGAAAAACCTCCACTGGCTTCCCGTTAATAAGAGGATTACATTCCGCCTCCTAGCCCACGCTCACAAAGCACTTTACGAACCTGGACTCGAATGCCTCAACACACGACTTTCCTTCTACACCCCCTCCCGCCAGCTACGATCCTCCAACCAAGCCCTTGCTGCGGTACCTCGCATCAACAAAACCACCATGGGAGGAAGATCCTTCTCCTACCTGGCAGCTAAAACCTGGAACTCACTTCCCACTCACCTTCGCCTCACTCAGAACCACCTAGCATTCAGAAAGCAACTTAAAACTTGGATATTCGACAAATAATTCCCCACCCTTCTTTAAGCGCCTTGAGACCCTCTGGGTATGTAGCGCGCTATATAAATTATTTGACTTGACTTGACTTGACTGGTCTTTACCCATTGTTAGTATTTGCACTGGGGTATTGATTGCTTGATTTAACATGCCATTCGGCAAGGGATGTTTCACTGGGACATTATTAGCAATTGTTGGGCGTTTATCCCTCGGAATATCCTTTGCGGAAGCTCTACTGACAGTAGTCAATGTGGCAGCGGGTTTTACCCCTGGTAGAGGTTTCTTATTATTAGCAGCTGAAATCCCTGCAGGGATCGCTGTAGATTTTCCCGCTCGTTGTTTTATACCCCCCGTTGATTTGCCGACCCCTATCCCAGTAACGGGTGTTGTTAATTTTTGCAGAAGACCCAAGTTGGTATTAACAGCTGATTCTAAAACATCTATTTTAGCGGTCATCAGCCTTGTTCTCTCTAAGACCGGGAGCAATATAGTTTTTAACATTGCTTCCATCTTTGCCAACAAAATATCATCACTGCTAAGACAGGTTGGGCAAGGATTTGATGACCCAGAGGGAGCTAATGAGGGGCAATACACCATTGGGGGACCTTGATGGGGCTGGGAGAGGGATAAACTCACCCTGTTAGTAAGATCAGTTTTGGGTTGTTTTTGGACCTTTTCCCCCTGTGGACTTGATACGTATTTTCTTTTCCGGTATGTTGGGTTTATGGTATCTTGTGGTAAGTTGGACACACTGGGGGAAGTGGGAACATAAGATTGTGATGCGTCAGACGGGCTGCATTCGTCGTCCTCAATAAATAATCATCCTCATAGCTTGTCTGATTAGTATTTGGGTTCTGTTCTATGTTATCATGGGGTGGAAATATGATAGCTCCATCTCCATCTACATGGACTATCGCCTCTGTTTCTGTGGTCGAAATACAATTAAAGGCAGCGTTAGTTACAGGGCTTTTAACACGGGCTAGGGCACCAATAGAAGAACGCTTCCCGGTAACTAAATCCAGGGACAGTCTATGTTCTACCATTTCTATTTCCTTTTCTAGGATTCCCGTCGCTCTGGTGATAAAAGCATCAAGGGGACCAGAAACAACACCCTTAGAGGTTTGTATATGAACTAGACGCTGTTTCCCAGATCTTAATGCCATGTTTAGGAGCAGGGTGGGATGATATATATAAAGTACAATATGAATATTAAAACATCCACTATGCCACCTAAAAATACCGGTAGGGCCCCTCTCAATTAAATACAATACAGCTAGGTACCACACACGTCTAAATGGTATAAAACAAAATATGATTTTAACCAGGACTCTGGGCCCAACCCAACCTTGTCCGACCACGGACGGCCACAGACGGTCCCGCCCTTGTCCCGGGCTTCTCCCGGCGCCCCCCCGCGCGCTCCCGCGCTGCGGGGATGGTACTTCCTCTTTGTAGCTTTACAAGGTCTCCGAGGGGGCGGGGCCGGCAGGGAGAGGAGCCCAGCTGGAAACGGGCGCGCGGGGACTCCTGGTCCGTGGAGTCCACCGCTCTGTCCTCGCAGCCCTGCCGGTCAACAGGTGAGGCCCCTTGGGATCAACAGCCGCTGCAAGACCGCGAAGCGTGACCCGCGAAGCGGGTCCGGCGAGAAGTGGCGGCTTACAGCAGGCTGGTCAGAGGTGCTCCGTGAGGTTCGTGGTGTTAGCAAAAGGAATCCGCCGTAAATGCCCCTGGAAGCCGTTTAAATCCTGCGATGGCGGGGGCGGGGCCGGCAGGGAGAGGAGCCCAGCTGGAAACGGGCGCGCGGGGACTCCTGGTCCGTGGAGTCCACCGCTCTGTCCTCGCAGCCCTGCCGGTCAACAGGTGAGGCCCCTTGGGATCAACAGCCGCTGCAAGACCGCGAAGCGGGACCCGCGAAGCGGGTCCGGCGAGAAGTGGCGGCTTACAGCAGGCTGGGTCAGAGGTGCTCCGTGAGGTTCGTGGTGTCAGCAAAAGGAATCCGCCGTAAATGCCCCTGGAAGCCGTTTAAATCCTGCGATGGCGGGGGCGGGGCCGGCAGGGAGAGGAGCCCAGCTGGAAACGGGCGCGCGGGGACTCCTGGTCCGTGGAGTCCACCGCTCTGTCCTCACAGCCCTGCCGGTCAACAGGTGAGGCCCCTTGGGATCAACAGCCGCTGCAAGACCGCGAAGCGGGACCCGCGAAGCGGGTCCGTCGAGAAGTGGCGGCTTACAGCAGGCTGGGTCAGAGGTGCTCCGTGAGGTTCGTGGTGTCAGCAAAAGGATTCCACCGTAAATGCCCCTGGAAGCCGTTTAAATCCTGCGATGGCGGGGGCGGGGCCGGCAGGGAGAGGAGCCCAGCTGGAAACGGGCGCGCGGGGACTCCTGGTCCGTGGAGTCCACCGCTCTCTCCTCGCAGCCCTGCCGGTCAACAGATGAGGCCCCTTGGGATCAACAGCCGCTGCAAGACCGCGAAGCGGGACCCGCGAAGCGGGTCCGGCAAGAAGTGGCGGCTTACAGCAGGCTGGGTCAGAGGTGCTCCGTGAGGTTCGTGGTGTCAGCAAAAGGAATCCGATAGATAGAAGATATTACTCACTTCCTATTGTGCGTGTGTGACCTATTCCCAGCTGGGAGTGGTCCGTGAGGGTAGTCTGGTTACGTCTGCTCACAAGAGGGTCGATAAACAAGCTACTGAGGGAGTGGAAGGAGGTAGAATTAGAATGTAGGAGTGCATGTGCCTTCATACAGAGAACAAGGGGCCTTGGTGTAAATCACTTACATTTATGGGGAGGCGGGGTTGTAAGAACGGGTGCCCACCGGATCTTCTGGCGGGGCTCAGTGATGCCCAGGAATAAAGCGCCTGCAGGTGGGGCTCAGTGATGGCCAGGGATAAGGTGCCTGCAGTTCGGGCTGCAACGGTGCCGGGGGGGGGGGGGGGGGGGGGGGGGACTGAGACATTAGGCACTTAACTAATAGTGTTGTGGGGCTACCGGAGTGTTTACATTGTACTCACCATCTAATTAATTAATTAAGGAGGCGCAGGTGAGCCGTACCAACCAGGGCTCATAGCGAGGCGTGGTTATTAAGCTCTGCCTCCGATAGTGACGTGATGCGAAGAAGCGGGGCAGGACCTAATCATTCCTCTGTGGTGATATTAACCACTTAATGGGGCGCACATGTGGATTCTGAAGCTTGTGGTGCCTAGCGCGGCACCTCAAGTCCCTGCACGATCAATAAATATTAACCTCAAGAGCGTGAGGCTAAATAAGCGATAAATAAGCAAATCAAGTCACTTGCCAAGGGGAAAGCTACGAGGGCCGTGTATATGCAATGCATACAGAGTACTGGAAACATGTTAGTACTAGAAATAATTAAAATTTAAATAAATCATATTACACAAACAGTTGGCGGGTGCTCATACAGTATACACTTTACTGGGTAGCGTGATTGGTGGGGGTTGGGCAGGCGCTAATGATTCCCATGTGGCGATATTCACCACTTAACGGGGTGCACGTGTTGATTCTGGAGCTAGTGGTGCCTACCTCAGCATCTTGAGTCCCTGCCCTATCAATCAATATTAACCTCGAGAGCGTGAGGCTAATTAAGTGATAAATAGGTAAAGGGGAAGGCTACGTGGGCCGTGTGTTTACAATGCATAGAGTACTGAAAACATTTTAGTGCTACAAATAAATAATAAATAAAAATGCTAAAAATAAATTGTACAGCCATATTACACAAGCAGTTTGTGAGTGCAGGTACAGAATACACTATACTAGGTAGCGTAATTAGGTGGGGGGTGGTCAGGCAGACTGCATTGTCTGCGTTATGGGTGGAACATCATGTAGTCGTTGGGTTCAGATAGGTATTAGGCAGTTAGGTGCAGGCATTCCATTCATTAACAGAGTTCAAACCATTCTTGAT
The DNA here is from genome assembly GCF_964263255.1 of Lissotriton vulgaris. NCBI lineage: Eukaryota > Metazoa > Chordata > Amphibia > Caudata > Salamandridae > Lissotriton > Lissotriton vulgaris. The sequence continues at coordinate 870,543,842 of NC_141699.1, forward strand.
GGATCTGCAGTTGAGAATTCATTTAAATCCCAGTCGGTTCAGGATAGATTGGTTGTTTCCTCCTCTTGCGTTGGTATGTAGGCTGTCAATCACCTGCCACTTGATTTCGTTTTCAGAGTGTCCTTTTTAGGTTTCGACCTTGGCCGTAGCACCGCAGGTGCTACGCCCAGGGCGAAAGCTTTTGTTTACGCTAGGGGGACTTGAACACTCCCCTTCTTCCATTGGCTAGCTCCATAAATGGAGGCTAGCCATTGGAAGACATCAGCGTCAATCCCTTTCTCCCGGTCAGAACGCGAATCGTGGGCGTTTCTGACTATTTTTTTAAATCCCGCCCCTTGATGTCGTGTGTCCCGGGCCGCGCTGTGATTGGCTGCCGGCTCGGGACACCCCAGTGACGTCATTTCCCGGGCCGCGCTGTGATTGGCTGCCGCCCGGGACAACCCGTGACGTCAGCCAATCACAGCACGGCCCGGGACCTGGCTTGTTTTTTTTTTCTGCCGCTAAATTAGCAAACCCGAGATCTGAATCAGTGGCGTCACTAGGGGGGTGCGGGGGTGTCACCATCATCTGCTTACGCATAACACTGCTCAGACCCAGTCACGCAGCAACGACGGTACATACGCGTGCGTCCATGACAGACGTGAGGGTTCATGGCAGTAATATCCGAGCCGAGGGTCCGAGGGAAGGTAGCGGACGGCTCTGCTGTTGTTAGTGTTACAGACAAGGTGAGTGTTGTTTTATCATGTGGGCACGGATTAATGACACGCCAGCCCTTTGTTCGGTGCGGTGGCACAAAATAGGAGTCTGATATTTGTGTAAAACTGACAACCACATCACCGGCCTTAGCTTGGTAACTTTACTTTGGCAGCGTGACACGCATTTTCTATAGCCGTCACGAGCCTTGCTTTCTTTTCTGTGGCAGCACAGCATGCTTTAACTATAGCGGCTGTGCGCCTTTCATTTCCTCAGAACTTGCCCTGTGCACCTTGGTTGTTAGGTCACAAAATGACTTAGTAGGAAGGACACTCGCTGCTGAGATTTGTGTAATCTTCAAGTTTCAAAACGTTAACTCCCAAACTCCACAGAGCGGAGGGCGTGGGACTGTTTCTGGCTAACGCTCGACCCTTCCTTCCATTCCATGCCCCACTCAGACTGCGCACCATTTTTTAAAAAAGTTTATATAGCGCGAACTAAAACCCAAAAGTACCGGAGCGCTTTAAGCAGCAAAGCCAGGGGGCGAGAGGGAGAGCTGCGCTTCAGCCTGTCTCCGAGCAGAGGGCACTCTGTGTATCTGTGGCTATTCCTCGCAGCTGCCCTGGCCGAAGACTAGCTCTATACTCTGCAGTGAACTGCAGGTATCAATGAGCTCTTTCTCGTCGACCTGGTTTTGCTTTCACAGTTCGTCCAAAACCCCCCCTCCCCCCCACCCCCCCAAGCTCCTCCAGCACACCCTCTCTGCTCATCCTCCCCCTTCCTTCCAATCGCTCATGGGGCCCCAGCTTGCGCCTGCCTCAAAGCGGGAACCAGCTGGACGGAGATGGAGGGCTGTGGTGCAGTCTAAGATTAGGGGCACGGGGAAATCTATCCTTCAAAAATAGAATAGGGGTGGAGTGGTTTAGTTGTTGGAGTAATATTGCCCTATAGTGTGTTTCTTTTAGTCGCATTTTGTCTTCACAGAGCAGGATTTGATTGACTGTGTGGGCATTGCTAGGGGGTTTGCATGCCTGTTTAAGCACCAATATTGTAAAGGTAATCTGTCCGTCAACCCTCCATCTCATTGGTTTTATACTGTGAAAAAAGGACATTGCATGCTCTGGCGAACAGGTGGCATAAGTGTATCTAACCAGCAAGGTCCGGTTGACAAGTGTGTTATTTTCTGGGTAGAAGAGTTGTAGGCACTGCTATGTGTAATACGGCACATTGATTTTTTATTTTACAAAGTTTTATATAGCGCAAACTAGACCCGAATCGGGTATCAGAGGGCTTTACATAGCACCAGTTGCATTACATTGATGCTACAGTAACGCCCCAATACAGATAATGGTGTCAAAGGAAACCTGCATTAAGCACATGGTCATCACCCACTGCTAGCTACAGAGCAATCTCACCATTTCGTTTTCAATTTAGCTCATGCATTCTAATTTAATTTTCTTTCTTCTTGCATTGCAATACTCGCCGCCTGTAGTCCTGCTCTCTGGTCAGATAGTCTAATCTTGGGCAGTTGTGGTTCTTTTGAATATATTGGGTAATTCCTGTAAACATCAGAGTGCACATCGGCCTCCCTACCACCACTGCAATAGTTTGAATAAATGAATAAAAATCACTTCTCTGTTCTTAGCTGCACGGGTCTTCCACGCTTTGTAAGTGCTCCAAGTTCACACAGCTTTTTATTTTGTTGGCCTGCTTTCTAGCAAGAAGTGTTCCTGTTTTGCTTACTCTGTGCAGACTCTTTCATCACGGCGCTCACAATAGTAGATCTAACTCCTACTGGACATTTTCTCAGCGTAGTTTCTCCCCCTGCTTTAATGTGACTTATACAGAAAACGTATCTGCTTACCAATCAGCCAGGTTATGGCTGTAGCCATTCTCCGGGCGTATTCACAAATCTACACTGTATACAATAAAGGAGCAAGATAGTATTTCCAAAGATATTTTGTGACTCATCAGTCGCAATGCCGCTAATATCTCGAGTTGCTAAGTTGTATATGCATTATGTGCTTTATTTTATGCATTGTTTCTGTAGATAAACCTTAACTGGTTTCCAATCTGCTCGGCTGCTGCTACCTCTTCCTCCCCTCTACTTGTCTGTCAGGCTTTTACTTCCCTGTTGCCAGCGCTGCACTGATGATCCCCGGCGGCCATATACCACATGTGCATTACTATCACAAAACATGGCATTTGTAGCTTTCAGATCTAGCGCACATTTTCAGATATGCTTTTTGGAAAGGGGGTAAAATATTGTCATCCTTTATTTTCTCTGAAGAACAAACACTATGCTGCTTACTGCTTAGGATATATTAAAAACCCACCAGTGCTGCCTTTCTGGCACCCTTTGGAGGAGTATTGCAGAAAGTGCTTTTGGCTTAAGCGCCGACACAATCACTTGCAAGACGTGTTCTGTGTGAAACAAGGTTATTATCTGCAGTGTAGCAGGTTCATGGCACTGGTGCTTCTGGGTGCGAGGGGCCCACTGCACCCCAGCTTTAGCTTTTTTTGCAACCAAACTGAGGCACGAGGCCCATTTTCCTGGCTTGCATAATGCCAATCTCCCAGAAGCCCATCATTATTAGAGGTCCATCTGAAGTAGGCGACAATGATCTCTTATCTCAAGTCATTACTAAAGGTCGTATGGAAGCCAAAAAAAGGGTGCAGTGGTCTCTATGAAGTCACTAGAATGGCTGCAGCACCCCAAGTCCTGCCTCCCACATTGGAAAATGTGAAAGGCAGCCCTGTGTCAAGGTACCGGTTTTGTACGAAAAATAACTTGTGTGTTCTGTTTTATGTGCACATTGCCTTCCTTAAAACATGTAGTGAAAGATCGTGCAATGTTTCTACGGGATGGAGTTGGCTATGGAGCTACCAAGGTCCAGAATGACTGGTCGGTGCTCTGCAGCCTCGCCTCTGCTCTGTGTCTAACTATTTAAACTTATTCTCAGCGGAGCGCGCACGTATTCAAAGCACATTTCATGTGTTTATTTCAGTCACTTTGAAAACAAGCATTTACAATGCAACGGTTTCGCCTTTGGAAAAGTTAGAGCTATTGGCAATGTAAAGGACAATGCCATTTATTTATCTGTTTTCAAAACCAACACATAAATACAAATTTTGTCATTTACAATGCCAATAGCTCAAACTTTTCCAAAGGCGAAACCGTTGCATTGTAAATGCTTGTTGTAGATAGTGTTCCACTAGGGGTGCAGTAAGAATTTTGCACCTGATCCTGCTCTTGTGTTGAGTATCCTGGCCTTTACCTTCTGGGTCGTTTGGCCAATATATTGCAGTTTATATGGGTATTCAATGTAGTAGATGACATTCTGGGAATCGCAATTACTGAATGCTTTCAACACGTTTGAAGTTGCCATACTGAAATACTTTGGTGTTAAAGGTAGAGTCACACGCCATGCAGTGATTACATTTAAAGTGACCAACAAGCGGTGGCAGGTTGAAATGTGTATGAATAAAATTGTCCTTTCTAGTGGATGTGTGTGCCCTCACTAGGTGGTCCTTGATGTTGCGCTGTTGTACTGTAGCAGGGTGTTTCTTTCAGTGGGCTTTCTGAACAGGGTTGTGTAGAGTTCGCCATGTGTACTCTTGATAGTGACATCCAGATAGTCTACGCTAGTATTGTTGTAGCTGTATGTAAATTTAAGATCGGGTTGGGTACTATTAAGCCAGTCACAGAAGGTTTTTAGTTCATTTTCATCACCAGTACAAATCATGAGTACATCATCGATGTAACAGCGCCATTAAATAGCGAAGTATACTGTTCTTTTTTCTTCAATATGTATTATAGAAGTATCAGCCGGCTCCGTGGCACGGCATCTATCGAGTGCGATGGATGCCATGCCATGGAGCCGGCTGATACTTCTATAATACATATTGACTATTTAATCAACGAGTGATTCACACGGTTTCATGATATACAAGGAAAACAGTCTAAATAACTAAAAGAGGGTAAATCTGGTGCTAACTTGGATATACTTAAGAGGAGATACATTCGATCTATAAGGAAGAAGGAAATATTATACTCTTCGCCTTGAAGAAGTATTTGTAGAACGAAACGCGTTGGCTACGGCTACTGTCTGTTTTTTATTGGAGAAAAACTTGATGGAATAAATAAAGAATACACTACAAACAACAACTCCACTGAAGATTCATCATTTGTTTTGAACAAGATGTGCCTATAACTGAAATGTTTATTGACCCATTGTTTTCCCTAAGCATTCAGATTATGCTGTATCTTGAGTCTTATGTAAGCAGTGTGTATCACATTCAACATCTGCCTGCATGATTATACAAGCGTCTGCTCCGTTTAGCGAGTAAATCTGTAAGCGAGTTGATGAAGCAAGCTTCAGAAATTATTTTATTCTGACTTGTGGATTCAATTCCCTATAACATGAACTAATCAATTAATGAATTGTTGCATGATATGTTTGATTAATCCAACCTAGATTAAGTTTGCACCACACATGAACACGCGGGAACTAATAACATGTGCTCTTGTTGCATTTGCGAGTCTGTTTTGTAACACATGATTAATATTGTTTTGTTTGTCACGATTGTCCTTTTGTCTTTGTCACTATTAATATGCGACTGATTATTTATGGCATGCGCTTCATTATATGTGCTTACATGTTTGTCCTATCTTGTGATTGTCTGTCTGTGTATCATTTAATCATCTTTTACTCTTTCAGAAACATAAAGCTGGACTATATGAAGAATGGTAGATATTTTATGTACTGCTTTATTTGTTTGCTTCTGCTAGATGTCATTTATTAGTGGGTTAATTATTAGCAATGGTCGGGTGGGTAACAGAAGGGTTTGTTTTACCTGAATTAATCACTCTTTTTGTGTTTGTTTAAATACTAGCCTGAGTGTGGACGAGGAAGTGACAGGGATGATTTTGCCGAGCTTTGGTGGAAGTCAGAAAGGCAACTTTTAAATTTGTTGCAATATGCTCGGAAGTCGTTGTCACTCCATGAGAATGAACAATAATGCGATGCGTTCTTACCCTGGGAGAGGTGGTTCTGGTGGTCTGACAGCCACCAACCAATCAGGGTGCTGAAGTTTATGGAAAAAATTACATTTAGTTAGATTAGCGAGCAAAAAGGGTATAAAAATTGGGCCTCTTGAAGGGAACGGGGCTGACTGTTTCCTGAGGGCGAAGTGCTGTCCAATTTCCCATGGACTTGTAAGCATTCAACTGTTTATTCATTTATTTTCCCTTTCAGGTCAGAAAGCTAACTTAGGGTTTAGGGTCATGTTTTCTTTAATTCATTATTTCATACAATGTTGAACTGCCAGATTTTGAGCCAATGATTAATGCATTAAAACTCAATAAATAAAAAATAAATGTTTGATATTAATAAAGAGCTAATAAAGTTTATGCAATTTTGAGAATTTTAAAATAAACTTTAAAAATGACAAGCTGGTCTTGTTTATTGAAAAGAGTTTAATAACAACATATCAGATTCATTCGCCTCATGATTCAGCTGCTCTGTTGTTTCTATGGGCCTGGTATTGTATGGTAAATCTGGTAGTAGATGGTGACATCATTTATGCAGAATTTTAGTAGGAGCGCTGGATCAGATACATATCAAATAATATCTAGCCTGTCAAGTGTTGCGTTCATCATGTGCCTTATTAGCTGTAAAGTGACTGAAAGATGAGCAAGTGAGGTTACTTAATGGCGCTAACTCCTGCACAGTGGTAGGAGAAAGAAAGTTGAAAAGCAAAGGCGGGTGACTTAGAGTTTGTATGTTATCTTTGGTAATGGTTTGCAATGAGAGTAATAAATAAATTTGCATACCTTTAAAGTCCTCAATAGGGCTTCTTCCGGGTTTTGGTGGCGCAGGGCACTGCTGAAAAGTGTAAGGAATACCTTGTAAGTGTTAGTTTGAAGTAAAATGTTACGTGTGCTCCGGCACCAATGGAGTCTTCTAGTTCTTTGTACCTCATGTGGCAGGCTTGCACAACTTGTGCTGACACTGCCTCCAGGATCCTGGGTGGCTTGAGTGCTGCTGCGAGCGGCCGTTTAATAACAATAGAGGTTACATGTTAGTGAGGAAAGACTACGGAGTGGTGTATTCGAGTCCATTATTAAATTTGTTTTGGGAAAGTATTAAATTGTCAAAAGTGAACAGTAATTCAGTGTGAATTTACTTAAAATATATAGGGGCCAAATTGGAGGTTGTGAAGGTGCATTTGCTGTGACACCTCAGAAATGGGTCACTATGGGATATTGGGATTAGATCCTGAGGTGGACAGATGTTATTAGTCACTTGTATATTCTTCTATGTGTGTAGATAAGCCATCTACGACAATCTGTTAATTTCTGATCAAGTAATGATAGAAGGAAGGTTCATGAGATACTGAGCCAGGGAATATTATCATTAATCCTGTGGAATTTGTCTTCAAGCGATGTACCCCTCTTTATTCTTTTTCAAAGAGTATTCTTTCGGGCATTGTGGGTAGTTGCAGTTAACATTTCAATGATAACCCAGTGCAGGTCTTCAATGGTATGTTGTTGTTCAATGTAATGGCTACTCATTTTAGTTGATCCTCTTTTGCACTTCACATTGCTCGTGTGCTCGCAGATCCTTTGTTTTATCTTGAGACAGGTCATTCCAATGTACCTGAGGTTGCAGGAACACGTGATCATGTAGATTACTTCTGTCAAAGTATAATTTGTGTGTTGCCTCATGGTCCACTTTAGTTCCGATGTTAGTTGAATGGATTTTGTGATGGTGGTCAGTTTACATATCGAGCAATGCCCGCAGGGGTAGTGGCCAGTTACTGGTTGCATCGTCCATAGTGTGTTAGTGATTTCCTTCACTCTTTGTTCTTGGGGTTGTATGTTGGCCAGGATATCTTTGACATTTCTTGTTCTCCTATTGGCAAGCCTTGGTTTGGGCCAGCTTAGAGAGACTGATTTAATATTCGCCAGTTCTTGTTGATGATCTTCTTGACTGCGTTGCTCACTATACAGTATATGGTGACGCAGGTCAACGGTGTTCAGTGTAGGTGTTTTCGGTGTTGTTTCCAGGAGATGGTTCCTGGGTTGATTCCTTGCCCACTTCTGGCATTTCTCCACTGTTTTTGCTGGGAAGTTTCGTCTGGATGGTTTAGAGCAGAGATCCTTGGCTTGCGTCTCATAATCTGTTAGTTTGCTGCAGTTTCTTTTTAAGTGGAGGAACTGGCTGTATGGTAAATAATCCCTGAGTGGACATGGGTGGAAACTACTGTAGGAAAGTAAGCTGTTCTTGGCAGTTGGTTTAAAGAACATCTTGATTCAAATAATGTTGTCTTCCACATAGATGATTAAGTTTAGGACTCCTAAATGCCTTTTGTGAATACCGAACATCTTAAAGTTAGGATTTTTCTCAGTTTGGGAGTAGTAAAGTTAGGACTCCTAACTTTAGGACTCCTAAATGCCTTCTGTGAATAACGAAAGTCTTAAAGTTAGGATTTTTCTCAGTTTAGGAGTCCTAAAGTTAGGAGTCCTAACTTTACTACTCCCAAACAGAGAAAAATCCTATCTTTAAGACTTTTGGTATTCACAGAAGGTATTTAGGAGTCCTAAAGTTCGGACTCCTAACTTTACTACTCCTAAACTGAGTCAATTGTTCAACTTGAACATGTCATATGAATGAGCAAATAAGAAAATCAAGAAAGATGTTCTTGGTATGTGTGACGACCTTCTCTACCAAAAGGAACACAGTAAAGAAAATAATAAATCGACATTGGCACCTAATTACAGATGAAATAGGAAACATACCACCCCCCTTCACACTTTTAAGAAGGCCAAAAATGTACGAGACCACGTGGTTAAGGCACTCCTGCCTACAGTAACCACTCCCATTCAAAAAGTACTTTGGAGAATCCCCCCAATCACTGGACATGTGAAATGTGGCCACTGTAAGGCCTGCCCTCTAGTCCAAGAAACAAAGCAGTTTACGCACAACAACCACACTCATGTTTTACAGGATCACAGCAACTGCAACTCACCGGGGGTAATTTATGCCATCAGTTGCCCATGGAACTTTTTGTATATAGGGCAAACCATTCAATAAGGTAAAATGTCGCATCTTGCAACATTGTAGCTGAATTAGATGCCAAACACAGGGGGCCCCCTTGGTTGACCATTTCATCAGGTTCGGTCATGCACCGGACAGCCTCAAGTGGTGGGTGATAGAAATGGTCAAACCGAACCCCAGGTGTGGAAACTTCGGGAACATCTTGAACACTCGAGAGTGTAGATTTATACATCTACACAATCAACCAAGGGATAAATGAATATGAAGAGATCAACAAACAGGTATCAGGACTGAATAATGGCTGAATGCTGAACAGTTCACACGTACATGACACATAGATTGCCCCTATTGGTCCTTACATGCTGCCTAGAGTAACCTCCATCGACAATCAGAGAAGATGCTGGAGCCAGAAAACATACAATGGCAGTTGGCACACAGCCAGCCATCTCCGTGCTGTAACCAAAAGTATAAGATCACTTTTAAGTGTACCTTATAAGACACGCTGATTCTTTCTGCTGAGCATGCACATGCTTCACTGCTAGTTGGTAACTGCAACCAGTTACCTCTATCCGTAACGTGTGCTGGAGCCAGCTAAACATACAAGAATGGTCATCATATAGACTACTTGAAGCACCACTGGGCTTGACATTACTGGCCCACAGTCACTCACCTTGATTTAATGCATATGGTTAATATTGAGTGTGTTTAAATATACTGCATTGTCGTGCCTTGTAAGATACAATGTCACTATGTCTTAATGTTTTTTAAATGTTTTGTCAAATGCACTTCTGTCATTCCGTCAGATGGTACAAGATACAATGTTATTCTATTATACGTTCATATGTGTTGTTAATTGGGTTTTTGTCAATTACCTATTCTACGGCAATTGTCAGTATAATGTCCCTTTGGAAAATGCCACATGACGTTAAAAATCTACCGTGCAGAAGTTGCCGTACTTTTCTGTAGTTAGTCTTTCTTCAACCTCGTTCACCACGACCGACGTGAACGGCGCGCCAGACGTTCTCCTTATAACGTCCTCACGGTGGAGCAACCGGGTTGCCTTTCTTGTCCGCGCGATCCCTTGACGCCGGTTTCTAGTGGAGATAGGTAAGCACGCCCTACCAGTGAGACTTCTCCACCCTCAATTGTGCCTCCCTGGTACACTTACACTGTTCTTCTCCTACCAGCTTTAACTTTGGCCGACGGAGGAAGGAAAAACTAATTAATCGCACTGCGCGCTACCCTTCAATCACGGGTAAGTGTGCGCCATGGCCTCCATGTAATACCCTTGCGTGTGGACTTAGACATACCGCTCTGGCCCTTTTTTAACTATTTTAATTCTACCAGGACCTTGTCCCCAACACTAATGCCTTCCTTGTCACTACCAGATGAGGATGAAGCCTCAAGCCCTCCAGTAATACCTGTGCTGCCACTATGTTCCAGGGATTCTTCTGGTCCTTATGAAGACACACATGGGTAAGCTTTACCTTGTGTCTAGCTGACACACACAATGGACATTTTTAACCTGCACAACCCTGACCGGCAATTAATTAATCTGCCCCTAGATATGTGCCCAAGCCACATCTTCGGTACCCAGGTTACCCCACTTTCCATCCTTAAGAAGACCCGCAGGCCGAGGTCCTCACTTACCCTTGAGCCCATTGTGGACTGGGTTGTTGCCACTACCCAGACTCAGGTAAGAGCTTTTTTGGGCCTGGCTGGGTATTACAGAAGATTTGTAAAGGGTCATGGGCCCATTGTGACTCGCCTGAATGATATGACATCAAAGATAATGCCCAAGAAAGTTCAGTGGACAGTAAACTGTCAAAAGTCATTTGATGACCTGACGCAGGCCATGTGCACTGCTCCCATCCTGTAATGTCCTGACTATTCCAAAACTTTCATTGTCCAGACAGATGCATCTGAGATAGGGGTAGGGGCTGTGATATCATAATTAATGCAGAGGGCCAGGATCAACCAGTATCTTTTATCAGCAGAAGGTTGACCCCCAGGGAGAAACATTGGTCAGCCGTTGAGAGGGAAGCCTTTGCTGTGGTTTGGGCCTTGAAGAAGCTGAGGCCATACCTGTTAGGCACTCACTTCATTGTTCAGACAGACCACATGCCTCTCTTATGGCCGCAACTCATGCCGACAGAGATGGCTGGCGGTTCTTCGATTATCCCTCGAACTAAGGAAGGGATCCTTGATTAGGAATAGAAGGGTGAAGATGCTCACCTGTTAACACGTTTCTGGCGACACTGGGCCCGTGAAACGCTTCTCCTTGGATATAATAGACCTGTGATGCCAGGCTTCGCTCCAGGCAAGGTTGCTAGATACAGTCCTGAAGAAGACTCGCAGCTAAGGTCCGAATCCCTGACAGCACAGTCGAGTCGAAACGTCGACACTTTATTAACCAAGACCTGTACCTATATTGTTTTTGTCATTGTTTCTGCAAACTTCATTGGGTGCATAATTGAAATTTACATATTACTTGTAAATTTAAGATGGACCGGCGTGTAATTACTGGTCTTTAATAACAGTATGTGTAAAATATTGAATTTTTCCCCTTTATTCTTTGATTCATACTTTCACCTCCCAATACCACTACCCTCCCCTTTTCTTTTCCGCGCGCAACCTTTGTCCTTTGAAAAGTATTTTTGATTTATGCAAAATAAATATCTGTTAATTCATGACAGTATTTGGTGCCTTATCTTTGTGTGGTCTAAGAATTCCTGCGCATATATATAGGCATAGGATTTTTGTTTTTGTTTTGGTTTGTTATTGAATAACCAGGTTGTAGTGCTTCCACACAACCCGCATTTATGAATTTACAAATCTTTGTCTATTAACTTTTTGGTCACGGGCCATCATTTTCATTCCCTCTCTTATGGCTTGAACAGATGAAGGGCAAAACCCTAAAACTTTTGAGCTGGTCCATTTCCCTACAGGGGATGGACTATAAAATGGAACATAGACCTGAGAGTAACATGCCAATGCAGATGGACTCTCCAAATATTTCCACTTTGAAAATGAAGACTCAAATGGGCAAGGTTAGGCTCACCTCCTTACATTTTGGGGGGGGGGGGGTAAAAAATTAAGATCTGCTTTTATGGTTTCCTCCACTTTCTTGCCTGGTGCTATGCTGTTTCTGACTAGTCCGAATGGGATCCTGCTAATCAGGACCCCAGTCTATGTGCTTTCTCACCTGAATTGGTATGGCAAGTACTTAGGTACATCCCAGATTAAGCAACGGTGTCCTATCATCAGTCCCTAGTATATTGTACTGAGGTACTCAGGGCATAGGTACACCAGGGATTCCCCAAATTTTTGAGCTGGTCCATTTCCCCACAAGGGATGGACTATAAAATGGAACATAGACCTGGGAGTAACCATGCCAATGCAGACGGACTCTCCAAATATTTCCACTTAGAAAATGAAGACTCAAATGGGCATGGTTAGGCTCATTCCTTACATTTGCGGGGGTGGGTTGTGTAGAAAATTAGGAGCTGCTTTTATGGTTACCCCTACTTTTTTGCCTAGTGCTATGCTGATTCTGACTAGTCTGGATGGGATCCTGATAATCAGGACCTAAGTCTATGTGCTTTCTCCCCAAAATTGATATGGCAAGTACTTAGGTACATGCCAGATTAAGCACTGGTGTCCTATCATCAGTCCCTAGTATATTGTACTGAGGTACCCAGGGCATAGGTACACCAGGAGTCACCCATGGGCTGAAGCATGTATTATGCCACCCATGGGAGACCACTCAAACTGTAACTACAGGCCTTTCATTGCAGTCTGTGTAAGCTGGTGACTACAAAAGAAAGTTGAGAAGGAAGGCTGGGTAGGGGGGTTAGGGCTTTCCGACCTATAACTATACTGTTGGGCCTTTCAAATGAAAAATAATAGAATGTTATTATCCTGTCCAGATGAGACTCTAGTTGGTAGAATGTATAGAATAATGCTCTGCGAATTACCTGTGGAAGGCTTCCTGTATACATTTAGGATACCAAAGTACTTTAAGAAGGTCACATTAAAATGCCTCCATGCAGCGGCTAAAATTTGGTTTGAAGTCAGATATATTGTGGGTATCACATATTTTAGCCAACTGTCAAACGTAAGGGACTCTCCAGGCACTCCAATATTCATGTTAGATTCTCTCACAGATCCTCTGAGACGGAGCGGTATAAGTAGATGGGGGCAGTTGTTAGATGCAGATCATAACTTGACTTGGGAGTATTCGAACTACAGGACCGAAAGGAGAATCTCTAGATTTAAAATATTTCAAGTAAATTCAAGGATAAAAAATCATGACTGGATAAGTGAAAGCCCAAATCAAATGGAAATGGATCCTCAAAACTCACAGGCCAGGAGGAAGGATGTGGCATTATGGTACTAACATCTACTTACAGCATCCAATGAAAAGATTGGAGCGCCGTTTTTGGCATGGGAAGGATACTTGCCAGATGCTGAGCTGGAAGAATTATGGCAAGTATCTCTATCTACACTTTTTATAATAGTTAAATCAGCTGCATTAAGGAAGAACATTTTTTTCACTCTCTACAGAATCTATTGGACTCCGAAAAAGTTGGCAACATTTAAAAGAAATGGTGACTCCAAATGTAGGCAGTGTGGAAGAACTGATACAGACGACATGCATATGTTTGCCACTTGTTCAAAGCTCGAAGAATTTTGGCTTGCTGTTGGTAAGACAATTTCTGATGCTATCGGTATGGAGGAGGAGGTAAACACAGATTTAATTATTTTTGGGATAAGGCAGCAAGACTTAAAGGATTAATTTCTTAATTTAGAACAAAGACACTTGAAGTTATACCTAATTCTCATAGCGAGAAGGGAAAATTGTACAATTTGGACCCAAAGCTCAGCCCCTACGTGGCAGGAGTGGAGAAGCTCAGTGGCCTTCTTTAAAAAGGTGGATAAGAGAGAATCAAGAAGAGCTGCTGGTGGCATTGTAAGGGACCTATTTAATACTTTGCTAAAATTATTGGTCCAATGATTACATATTCTTACAGCATTGGGCTTAGGAAACAAGAAGTACGAGAAGTACGAGAAGGGGCCCAATAAACAACGCTGTGTTGCTTGAAGAAGCTAGACCAATCTGCAAGGCTCTAGGGTCACCACAGTATGCAAGGTGATTATTTAGATATTGGAGAAGGTATGAGGACAACATTTTTCTTTTTAAAAAGAAAAGAAAAGAAGTGGTACCTGGCTATGTCAGCTTCCCTCAACATCCCAAAGATGTCGATCATTTGTCTATAAACCCTCGCCTCCTCCTCAAATAATTATTCCTCAGTAGAAGAGCATAGCGGTACCTGGCAAAGTCAGCTTCACTCAACATCCCAAAGATGTTGATCGTTTGTCTATAAACCCTCGCTTCCTTCTCAAATAATTATTCCTCAGAAGAAGAGAATAGTAACAAATACACTCACCACCATAGTAAAATCATAAAGGGTTGTTTGCTGTGTGAGTTAATTTCTTATATGGTGAGCCTGACTGTGATTGCTTGGTGTTGAAATGTGTTTCAGCTGTAGATGAGTATTGGAGTTGCGAATAATTATTCCTTTCATTATTAGGTGTATTTCAAGCATTCTAATCCTTCTTATATAAATCAACAGCATTTGCATTTAAATAAAAAATAAAACATAAGTAAAAAAATAATTAACCGTTTTATAATATTAAACAGGTTTTACTGTTGAGAAAAAAAATGAAAGGTGCTAAATTATACAGAAATCACCAAAACAATTATGAAAATAATTGATACTTTGCACAGCATTGAATACAATGTTTCAGCAATTTGGACATTCCAAATAAAAAAAATCCTCTATTCTCAAGTGATTTGTTGTCTCAATTAGTTTCTATGATAGGGTGTTGCAGTACCAGTGGTTGATTGGACATGTGGGGGTATGGGACTCTCTCCAAGGCGGAGCTGGAGAGAATTTACCACTTATTGGGTTCTTTTTGTTTATAATAACTTTAAAAGTGCAGTTTGTGAATAGCAACATGCTTACTCGTTTGTGGGAGGGTTTTTGTATCTCCCATAACCTCTTACAATTCCTCTCTAATCCACCCCCATTTAGTAGTGTACTGCCCATTTTCCAGATACTCCTGCTTCAACTCCCACACTTACTACAACAAGCATTTACAATGCAATGGTCTCGGCATTATTAAAGGTAGAGCTATTGGCATTGTTCATGACATTTTTTTTCATTTTCTTTTTTTTTTTACACCTAAATAAATGGTATTGTCATTTACAATGGCAATAGATGAGCATTAGACAGTAGTAGAGAGTATTCCCGGACACAGAGACACACACACACACACACACACACACACAGACAGACAGAGCCACACGCACACAGACGGCTCTGTCTGTGTGTGTTAGTGGCTCTGTGTGTGTGTGTGTGTGTGTGTGTGTGTGTGTGGCTCTGTGTGTGTGCGTGGCTCTGTCTGTGTGTGTGTGTGCGTGGCTGTGTGTGTGTGTGTGCGTGGCTGTGTGTGTGTGTGTGTGTGTGTGTGTGTGGCTCTCTGTGTGTGTGTGTGTGCGTGGCTCTGTCTGTGTGTGTGTTTGTGGCTCTGTCTGTGTGTGTATGGGTGTGTGGGGCTCTGTGTCCGTGAATACTATCTACTACTCTCTAACGCTCACCTATTGCCATTGTAAATGATAATACCATTTATTTATGTTTTTTTTTTTTTAAATGTCATGAACAATGCCAATTGCTCTTCCTTTTATAATGCTGAGACCATTGCATTGTAAATGCTTGTTGGTATCTACAATTAAGAGAATTTTTGTCACGTCTTTCTTCAAATTAAATTAGTATGGATAATAATTTGTTTTTACAGAGATTTATCAAAGTATCAAGATGTGGCTATAATCATACTTTTTGTTCAGTAGTGATGAGCCAGAAGAATATGGCTAATAAAAGTGATGTCTTGTCTGCTAGTCAGTCACACAACTTGCATTCTAATGTCTCTGTCACTAATATAAGGCTTACCAATCAGCTCGCTCAGAACATTTTATTTCCTTTCCCTTGCATTTACTTTTGCCTACCCGTCCTCCGATCCCCCATAACCTTCAGGTTCGAAATTGGAAACATGCTGACATTTCCCATTTCCACTCTATTCTTGCTTCATCATCTCTCCCTGACTATTCTGACTTGGACTCCCAAGCTACCTCTCTTGATCAATGGCTATCCTCTGCCTGCGATGTCGTTGCCCCCATCAAAACTGTTAAGTCCAAACGCCCCCACGACGCCCAGCGCTGGTTTACCTCCACTCTTAAGGCGGATAAACTCCGCCTTAGACAGGCTGAGCGCCGTTGGCGGCGGAATTATGACCCTCTACTTCAAGTTACGTACTCTGATTTATTAAAGGCTTATAAACGGTCGATCATCTCGGCCAAATTATCTTATTTCTCTCAGAAGGTCTTGACCTCGGCATCCAAGATCAAAGAAATTTTTTCTATTGTAGCTGAGCTCTCCCTTCCTGATCGGGTCACCCCTCAGCCCCTTCCCACACAAGCCCTGTGTAACTCTCTTAACTCTTTTTTTTCCGACAAAATTTCTGCGATTAAAAATAACATTCCCCTCACTACTCTGCCTCATGATTCTGTTCTCCCCCCCCCGAATCCACACTTGTTCTCTAAATTTCCCCCTATCTCCCTGGATACTTTTCTCTCATTGCTTCAGACGGTGAGCTCCGGCTCGCCTAACGATTGCTGCCCCACGTCCATCTTAAGAGCTGCTTTCGCGGCTTGCCCCGGTCCCCCTCTTGATCTCTTAAATCAATCTCTTCTGTCAGGCTCTGTCCCTAATGCTTTTAAAAGCGCTGTGGTGGTTCCCATCTTAAAAAAACCGGGCCTTGACCCTTCCACGTTAGCAAACTACCGCCCCATCTCCCTCCTCCCTTACTTAGGAAAGGTCTTAGAGACCTATGTCACCCGTTGCCTCAGTGCCTTTATCGAGGAAACTCATTTCCTCGACGACCGACAGGCTGGGTTTAGACCCGCCCACTCCACTGAGGCAGTTGTGGTGGCAGTCATGGACACACTGAAACAGGGAGCTGACAGGAATCTGTCCCAGGCCCTTGTACTCTTAGACCTCTCAGCCGCTTTGGACACGGTCGACCATGGTATTTTGGTCGACTGTGTCAGAAATGCTGGCATTTCTGGCTTGGCCCTGTCATGGGTGGTATCTTTTCTTCATTCTCGTTTTCAATCTGTCCGGCTTTCTTCCTTTTCTGCCCCTCTATCCTCTCTTTCCTGTGGTGTTCCCCAGGGTTCTGCTTTATCCCCGCTTCTGTTCAATCTTTATATGCAGCCTCTTCTTGTCTCCCTTCGTCAGTTTTCACTTATTGCTTTCAACTATGCAGATGATCTGCAGCTTATTTTTCCTCTCAATTCTTCTCCCTCCTCCTGTTCTAATTTTCAAAATGCCATGCTCTTCATCTATGAGTGGATGAACCTTAGTCAACTTAAGCTCAACCCCAGTAAAACGGAGCTGGTGGTGACCGGTGGTTCTCCTACTCCCTGGTCTCCCAACTTCTGGCCTGTAGCTTTGGGTTCCCCTCCTTGTCCAGTGAACACAGTGAAGAGCTTGGGGGTCACTATTTCTAGTGACCTCTCAATGCGGCCTCACATTAACACCGTCACTTCGGCTTGTTTTTTCCACCTCCGCCGAATCGGGAAGATTCGCAGGTTTCTATCTCAAGAGGCCCTTATTCTTGTTATCTTGGCCCTCATCACCTCACGTCTAGATTATGCCAACTGTCTTTACGTGGGGGTCCCTGCCTGCCATCTTTCCCGACTTCAACTGGTCCAGAATCAGGCAGCCAGACTAATTTTTCGGCAACCCAAACATCAGCATGTCACCCCTTTGCTGAAAACTTTACACTGGCTCCCAGTTGCACAGCGGTGTGTTTTTAAAATGGCCTGCATTATTTTCAAATCCCTGTTTTCATGCGCTCCTGCCTTTATTTCTTCCTGTTTACTTGCCTATGTCCCTTCCCGTCACCTCAGATCCTCGGCTCACAACCTTCTGATCACCCCTAGGTTTAACCGCAAGAAACATGGAGGAGCTTGCTTCTCCTTCCTTGCTCCGGCTACCTGGAATTCCCTCCCTCTTGCCATCCGTCTGTCTACCGACTATCGTTGCTTTCGAAACTCTTTAAAAACTTACCTGTTCCGTTTGGCGCATGGCTAGCTGCCTGGCCCCTGCGTGTTCTCCTCCCACCCGGTCTCGAGCGCCAAGAAACCAATTGGTGTATGTGCGCGGTACCAAATCTTTTTTTTTTAATAATAAACTTAAACGTCTCCAAGATTAAGACTCATTCCTTTAAAAACGTTGTATGATTTATATTATAAACCAAACAAGTTGCATAAATGGGATCTAAGGAACATATCACATTGATTTCGATGCAGTAAGCCTGGTGCTGATACCGTACACATTTGCAACTTGTGAGTGGTCTCATTGTTCGGTACTGGTACACAGTTCTCAAATTGATTAATCAATTATTAAAGTTTGGTGCAAATTTGACCCCAAGACTGTCCTATTAGGTCACAGGTCTAATGTTTCACCTTAGTGGTGGGGTGGGGAGGGGGGGGGGGTCTTTTTCATTGCTATTACAACTGCAAGATTGGAGATTGCTTGGGCATGGCTTCAAAAAGAGGCCCCAGATCCTTTTTCTTGGTGGAAGGAGTCTGTATTACTCAGTGGGTTGTAATTGGCACACATTCAAAATCATCCCAAGTATAGCAAGCTAAGAAATTCATCTGGTAGCTAGACAGAGTCTCATGGGTCTCACACCTGGTCACACATGTATATTATGAAGGGATTGCATTCATTCGTACTGTCATTGATTTTTACATTTCTTGTGTCCAATCGATTCTGTTTGTCAGATTTACGTAAGCACGGCCGCTGGTGCTCTATTTTATGATCTATTGAATAGCTTGCTTTTTAGCTATTTATATTGTTGGCTTGTAACTGTTTTATTGACTTGTTATATCTTTTTAATTGAAAAAAAGCAGAGAAAAAGGACTGAAAAGATGAAGGAAAGGAGTTGTAATTTTCACATCATCAAACCTGCTTTCCTTTTAACACAAGAATGAAATGGTCACCGTTTCGGACCATCTGAAATTCTCTTACTGCGCTTGAAACACTGATGCCCCACAAGAATTTGCTGGGTTAATCGTGTTGAAGAAAATAAAAGAGGCTAATTCTTAGGCATGCGCCACACAGCATTGCAATACCTTGCCTTTACAGCAGTTAATTTAATAACCCAAGAATGATGAAGTCCGGACTTAGTGACATCAGTGAAGGGAAAGACGTTCTGGAATTTGAAATGATGAGTGGTAAACATTAGTACAAAGTAGCAGCTTTGGTTCCCCAGCAGTCAACAATACAATATTTGATGTGAGGACTGCTGTATTGCAGCAGAGATGGGCTCCACTGCAAGAAGAAAACAAAAAGTGGGAAGAGTGGGCACTCCTGCCTGGTACCCCTATAGATGCAGGACGCTTCTTAGAGGAACCCTACAAATTACCTTTTTGCTGAGAGGTTTTCATATGGCCAATTTACTTTTTTAATTAAATTAGCACCAAGACCTGCTCTATCTAATGTCTGGAAAAGGTAGCCTCACTGAACTCGATCAAAGATTTCTCTCCATTCAAAGAAACTGACACAACTTTGCCTTGATCATCTTTAACCTAGCAGATTAGACCGGGTTTGAAGACGATTCCTGGAGCTGCGACCAGGCACAAAGCATACTTGACAGTCATGAATGAGAGTAGTTAACACCTTCCGTAACTGGGATGCCAGAATTTTAAAGTCTACATGAGGGATATGTGTTTGGAGAGGAGACATCACTGGTTTACTGAGTTCAGGTTGGAGACAACCAGTGGCCTCAAATTCCTTGAATGCTGCATACAGCATTTTTGTCATATGTGCACTATTGATTCTGTAAAATTAAGCAGAAAATCCATCTTCTCAAGAGCGAGCTCACGCTCCAGCAATTTTGTTTAGATAGTCTGGGCAGTCTGACAGTTGCCAAGAATGCCTCTTCTGCCCACACATCTGCCTGATCTCATTGCTACAGATATCTAAAGAATTACACAAAAGACAGTATTGTCACTGGACATGTGCGTTTAATGCCATCACTATTGAAGATAGCCAAGATCGCAATGAGTGCCTCCCTTTGCTTCAGCTGTGCAGTATGGCGCCAGCAAAGTTTCCCCCCTTGCTCTTAATGGAACTATTCTAAATGGGGCAGGGTGCAGTCTGCCTTGAAGGTGTTAAATGAATTCAGGGCAAATTTATTTGTTTCTAACCTGCGCAGAAAGTCAGGCATCTGTGTTCAATAGGACCCCTAACTCCAAAACATAAATTCTTCGGGACTCCGCCCCTCACTGCTTCGCAGTGAGAGCTACGGTCCCTCGACCTAAAAAACCAAGTAAAACAAACCCACATGGTGCACTGACAAAGTATAGCAGCTTTAAGTTTGGTGTAAGAATCAACATTTTATACTATAGGGAACCTGCTGATGTTTAGCAGGGGAAATCTGTAGGATTGTTATCGTACTATGCAGATCTTGGTGCGTTATTCACCAAAACAGCCATGTTAGTCCGAGAAAACTCATAATAGGCATTATATATAGCTGACGCGGGTATTGTTATTTATACGGTGTGATGAAAAGTGCTTTCACTCCTGATCAGGCCCTTAGAGTTTGTATCTGCCTATTATTTGTGGAGAGCAACACCATCCTGCCCTTGGTCTAGTCATTTCCTCTGTATTGGTGGAAATGGCTTTCACTCAAACTAAGAATGGGAGCTGATAATAGGGTCCTGAGGGCCAGCATGGAACCGAAGGGTGCTACAGGTGATACCAAACCAACCCACCACTCTTTATTTCTTTAGTGTTTAACTGAAAGGTCATACAATTAATAAAACCAATTCATATAAAACGATCAGTAAGAATCCATTATTTGATGCAATTTATTAAGAGTGCAATTTACTAAGTCCACGTCTTTGTTACTGAAACAGTATAGCAGCTTTAAGTTTGGCGCACGAATCAACACGTTATACTGTAGGAAACCCGGATAAAAAAGGAGCAGCATAATGAAACCCCAAACCATATGATCACCTACCTCGGCTTCATAGACTGGAACTGGTGTCCTACAAACACACACACACACGCACGCACACGCACACACCCACTCACGCGCACACACACACACGCACACCCACACCCACGCACACCCACACACACGCACACCCACACACGCACACTCTCTCTCTCTCTCTCTCTCTGAAAGGGCATTCAGTAACTGAGCTCAGGTGATACTTTTGCAGTTGAGCTTTTGCACTATGAAAACCATGTGCCAGTGGGTGAACATCAGCTGATACCCGTTTTCTCTTTTCACTAACTGCTGGACTCGAGTGGCCTGCACTAGGGAAGAGATCCATAAAGTAGCAATGTAAAATGCTGTACAACTGCATGCTTATTCATAATCAGAACAGATATAAAAATGCAGAAAAAAGGAAAAGAGTTAGTAGTAAACAACTTCTTTCGTGTTATGGAAAATAAAGTCAGTAACGCTTATTAAACAACCAAAGTTGTATACAACATAAACATATTGAAGGCAAACGATATCCTTGCCAACAGAAAAAAATATATATTTAGGACAGCACTTTAATTTATATTTCAAACGCAATTTTTTAGTAGCTCCCGTGCTGAAGCTCCGTTGCTGTCCATGTGCATGTATCCAAAAAACAGCAAGTAACACAAACGAATATGCAGCAGTGACAAAGCATAGCAGCTTTGAGTTTAGTGCAAGGATCTCAACTATGGCCAAGTGAAAGACGGCTAAAAAAAGGAGCAAAAAAATGAAATAACAGACCATAGATCACCCACCTCGGCTTCAGAGACCGGAAGTGGAGCCCTGCACACCCATTGAAAGGGCATTCATTAACTGATACTTTTTCACTCTGAGCTCCCGCTATGAATTACATGTGCCATGAGAGTGAACAGTACACTGAGCACATAGGTGTTCGGTTTGTCTTGGGCTGCACGAGAGTGCAGGTGAACATCATCTGACACTCGTTTCCTCTTTTTACTAAACACTCTGCTGGACTCAAGCAGCCTGACTAGGGAGGATAAAAAGGGGCACGGCTCGTTTACTCTTGCTGTTCCCAGGTCAGAGGGCACGAGTGGAATCTTGCCGACCACAGCCTGTGGCTAGGGAAATAATAAATGCAAAATACAAAAAGAAAACAAACACTTACATCGTCCTCGCGCGCTCAGTGGACGGCCGCAGCCCCGGGTCTGCCGCGGCCGGTCCTGCAGTAAGGGGCACGGCGCATGCGTAAACCCGAAACCTTCAATGGGACACGGCACATGCGCAAGCAGCGGGAGGTATAGCTAGCGTCTCAGCTTCCGAGGAGGACAGCGCGTTCGCGTGCTCGTGGCCGGCGCAAATCGCCTTGCGCGCGGCCAGGACTGTCCTCCTCGGAAGCTGAGTCGCTAACTATAGATCTCTGGCGAGAGCGAGCTTCGCTCGCTTCTAGCCGAGACCTAAAAATATACTTGTGTGGAAATCTTCATAATTGGATGGAGATGTCTACAAAAAAAGATAGGAAAAGCGGAGACCCTCGCACATACTTGTTGTAGGAAAGTAGGATTTGCTTTTATGGTTACCCCCACTTTTCGCCTGGTGTTATGCTGTTTCTGACTAGTCTGACTGGGATCCTGAAAATCAGGACCCCAGTCTCTGTGCTTTCTCCCCTAAAGTGGCTGTGGTAAGTACTTAGGCACACCTCCAGGGTGGGCTTCCCTAAGGAGGTTTTAACAGACAGAGGTACCAACTTCATGTCTAGTTATATCACTGCCATTTGGAAAGAGTGTGGAGTAAATTACAAGTTTACCAGACCCTACCATCCACAGTGCAATGGGGTTGTTGAAAGGTTCAACAAGACCCTCAAGGGTATTATCATGGTACTCCCAGAAAAGCGTAGACGAAAATGGGATGTCCTACTACCCTGCCTTCTCTTTGCCTACAGAGAGGTTCCACAGAAAGGGGTTGGCTACAGCCCTTTTGAGCTTCTGTTTGGACAGCCATTTCGGGGTCCATTGTGTCTAGTTAAGGAAGGTTGGGAGCAACTTCTCAAGCCTCATAAACAAGACATTGTGGACTATGTCATTGGCCTGCGTTCATGCATGACTGAGTACATAAAGAAGGTCTGCAAAAACCTAGAGGCATGCCAAGACCTTCAAAAAGCTTGGCATGACCAAAAGGCTGTCTTGACTGTTTAACAACCAGGTCAGAAAGTGTGGATGTTGGAGCCTGTGGCCCGAGCATCTCTCCAAGACAAGTGGAGTGGCCCCGCACTATACTTGAGAAAAAAGTTGAGGTCACCTTCTTGGGGGACCTAGATACTTCAAGAAGTCCCTATAGGGTACTTCACGTAAATTGCCTGAAACCTTTTGTGGATAGGACTGACATGGGACTTGTTCATAGCAACTGATGAGGGACAGGAGGAAGAGAGAGACCCTCTCCTGATCTCCTCTCTCAGAACACTGATGGGTCAGTAGATGTAGTAGCCTTGGCAGGCAGCCTCACTGACTAGTAGCAAGCTTATTGCAGGCAAGTTCTCAATCAGCACAGACACATGTTCTCCCTGACACCCAGTCAGACCACCTGGTGTACCTGTGAAGTGTTTAATAAAAATCAAGGATGGGGGGAGGTAGAAGCAACTATGATCCATTCAGCTTCCTAGTAATCAGTCAATATAAATGGGGAACAGATCACGTGTACCTGCAACCACGGTTTGTGAGTTCTAACCGACATCACTTAAAACACCCTCATTCAAGTAGACAGGTCGTTAGGCGGTATGTCTTGATTCTCCGCCTTAATCAGATAAGTGACAGCATTCTTTTTATGTTTCCTCCACCTGGAGGAAACCACTGGTTATTTCAGTAGTGATCAGTAATAGGCAGAAAAAGTGTTGGTGCTCAAGTGGAGTGAACTTTTAAAAGAGCCACATACTACCTAAACTTCAACTTTATTTAGTTTGAAGAATGGGGAGTGTTAAAAACATTGTTGTGCGTAGTTGGACATATTATGAGTCCCCTGCATTTACTAGTCCAGATAGGCGGTCAACATGTTTCAGCCCCTTTGGGCGCCCAGAAGGGTCGGGGGCTTTCTTCAGGACCAGGAAAAGCGCTGGAAATGGATATTTTCCATTTCCAATGCTGATAGTCAGAAGTCGTATATCTGAGTAAAGGTCAGAAGTACCTAGAATGTGAAGTATAAGAAACAAAGAGAGAAAAAAAGGTGATTCCAAATAAAAAGTTAAAATAGTCTCATGATGATATTTGTCAATTGTTCAACTTGAACATGTCATATAAATAAGCAAATAAGGACCAAGGAAAAGCGCTGGAAATTGATATTTTCCAATTCCAATGCTGATAGTCAGAAGTCGTATATCTGAGGAAAGGTCAGAAGTACCTAGAATGTGAAGTATAAAAAACAAAGGTGACAAAAAGGTGATTCTAAATAAAAAGTTAAAATAGTCTCATGATGATATTTGTCAATTGTTCAACTTGAACAGGTCATATGAATAAGCAAATAAGAAAATGGCAATTTTTAAAAAACCCCAGTGTAGGGTCGTGAGATCCTGCATATTTTAAAACGTTAAACTCAAGCACAATAGACACTAGATGTAAGTATCATTGCATGATTGGGCGAGACATTGTAAATGCCTGTGAGGGGTGGCTTCAAGGCGTAGCATGTGTTTGCACGAGGATTAAATGCCTTGGATGGTTATGGCGCAGAATGATTAAAACACAGTGTGTATGCATTATAAGGATGCGTGCTTTGTCCGACAGAAGTACATCTTAGAGTGCTTTAAAAATGTTTTTTATCGTGTTCATCATTTGCCTTCATGGTAAATGAGGCTGTGAGGCTTCGCTTTTAGGCAAACAAAGATCCTGCTGCGTCTTGAGTGTTATGTAGCGCAGTGTGTGTCACATTCAACATCTGCCTGCAAAATTGTATCAGCGTCTGCTCCACTTATCGAGTAAGTCTATAAGCGCTGCGTATCAAATAATACCTAGCACGGTGGGTGTCGTGTTCATCATGTGCCTTATTAGCTGTAAAAAGACGGAAAAGTGAGCAAGTGAGGTTACTTTATGGCGCTAACTCTCGCACAGTGGTGGGAGAAGAAGAGCGTCTTAGAGTGCTTTGGATATGGTTTGTATCGTGTTCATCGATCTTCTTCATGGTAATTGAAGTAGTATAGTAGAAAAAGGGTACCCCATTATGAAAATCTGGGGTTGACATATGTTTAGGGAAAACAATGGTTTACTTTGGCCCAATCGGGTCCTGTGCAACCAAGTGTAGTCCTTGAGAAGGACACAGAGTAAGGATATTTTTGGCTAGACAATTGATCCTTGAGGGAGCACGAAAATAGTAGGGGAGCATATGTAGTGTAAAATAACATTTTATTTTACACGTATGGTTAATGATACTCAGAGTAAACAGATGCTCACATAAAGTGACAGGTGCGTGATGTGACAAGGTGCAGTGAACTTAAAAACATTACATTACATTGACAACAGAATAGGAACTTTGCATGAGTGAGTACAATTGAGGAAGTCCCTGTTGTGGGGGTCAACGCCATTTCGATCTTTTAGGGATTTAAGATCATCATCAGGACAATGAGTGAGCAACCTGAAACTAAGAGGAACAGAGTAGAATTACGATATGTACTCTACATACTGATTACTAGCGTTGTGGGCGTGCTCCCGGTGTGGTATCCTAATTTAAATAATTAAATCGCTAACACAGAGTGAAGTGTAGATCATCACAAACTATATTTGGAGTGGGGGCAAGGTGCGTAGCTCAAAGCTCTATCAATTCCTGTGACCCCTAAGGGGAATTACGCGCATTCTATCAGTTTTTGGTGTTGAGACCTAACTGTTGCACTTGTGAATATATCATGCTATGAATAGTAGTGCACTTACTCTGTACTATGGCCACTTCCCTAGGGGGGGGGGGGGGGTGGTAATAGAGGTGGTCTGTGATCAGTACAGGGTTGGTCTTCTTATTATGAAGTGCATTTAGGGAGGACATGGGTTGGGGGTTATGGCTCGTTAGTTGTAAAACGGTTGCACATAAGTATCTAAGAGGAAGATATTACTCACTTCCTATTGTGCGTGTGTGACCTATTCCCAGCCGGGAGTGGTCCGTGTGGGTTGTCGGGTTACGTCTGCTCACAAGAGGGTCAATAAACAAGCTACTGAGGGAGTGGAAGGAGGCAGAATTAGAATTTAGGAGTGCATGTGCCTTCACACAGAGAACAAGGGGCCTTGGTGTAAATCACTTACATTTGAGGAGAGGCGGGGTTGTAAGAACGGGTGACCACTGGATCTTCTGGCGGGGCTCAGTGATGCCCAGGAATAAAGCTCCTTCAGGTGGGGCTCAGTGATGGCCAGGGATAAGGTGCCTGCAGTTCGGGCTGCAACGGTGCCGGGGGGGAAAAGGAACTGAGACATTAGGCACTTAACTAATAGTGTTGTGGGGCTACCGGAGTGTTTACATTGTACTCACCATCTAATTAATTAATTAAGGAGCCGCAGGTGAGCCGTACCAACCAGGGCTCATAGCGAGGCGTAGTTATTAAGCTCAGCCTCCAATAGTGATGTGATGCGAAGGGGCGGGGCAGGACTTTTACCATTTGGGCGGTGGGGCGTTACCCCACTAATATTATCAGGCAATTTATTCGAGCGGCGCGTTAATAGACGTTTTATAAATCAACGCGCCGCTCAAATAAATTACCCGATAATTATTGCCCTGCGCCTACGGCTGTGGTGTCAAGCAGAAGCTCACTCTGATGTTACATGCACTGTCTGACACTGTGTGGCGCTGGAGTGCCGGCACAGTGCGCACTGCGCATGTGGTGTTTGCCCAACTGCCTCTGTGCAGCGAGCAAACTAAATGGTTTTGAAAAAGCAAGCACTGCAGAGTACGGGGTTTGCTCATGCAACATACCCCAGAGCTTAAAAAATGAGCGGAGTTTTTTTCGTGCTCAGTCGAATCCTGATGCTGTTCTCTTTAGAGAGCAGTTCTCCTCTAAAGAGATCAGCGTCAGGATTGGCTACTACTGTACTGTACTGTAGTGTCCTGTAACAGTAGTACTGTGTTCACGGTCTAGTGTCTCACCGCGGGGGTGGGAGCATCTAACACATGGTGGGCAAGCAATGCCCAATCATTGTAGTGGCTCAGTGTTAAGCCATTCAGTGATTGGGCATTTCTAGTTGCTGGGCAAATCGGGCCGGCCCATGGCCAGTCAGTGTCACCCTACACCTTCCCTTCCTCCTTGTGGTATACTCGTGGTCGACTCGTGCGCATGAGGGACAGAGACTGTCTGGTCTGAGGCCTAGTCACTTAAACTTCACCTAGTCTCGCCGTCGAGTCTGTCTTTGGACTTCAGGTCAGGTGTGAAATTCTAATCCTACCGTACTTGTGTGCAGGTATGGACCTGAAAAATATTATATAAAAGTTAAACTTTTATATAATATTTAAGTTGACATCTATCACGCAGTTGAGTTCTGTCATAAAGACTGTGCGTGCGGTTTCCTTTAAGGCTATACAGAAATGTGTGTTAGTAGACGATTCGGAAAGGGACAGGGGGGATTCACGGGCAAGCTAGTAAATCGGAAAGGCCATTAGTATTGGAAGACAGAGGTGAGGGCTGTAACTTCTTATCTGATGGCGATTCGGGATACATGTCAGAAGAGAGGTGGACTGGCCTTTGGAGAAATGGGGTGCAGCCAATTCAGCCTCAGAGGCCATTAGGGGTGGAAGAGAGGGGTACATCGTATCTGATATTGGGACAGGAGTGTCTCACTAGTAAAGGTGACCTGGCCTCCCAGGAAGGGGGTGAGTGGATGCTACAGCAGGGCACTGAGTGTGAAAGGCAGGTGTGGTGGAAGTCAGAGGTGGGATACAGAAACTTATCTGATCCTAGGCACATCTCCTTAATAGAGAAGGACTGGCCTAGAGGGGATGGCCTGTGTGTGTGTGTGCGATTGTGTGTGTGTGTGGGGGGGGGTGGTGGTTCTGTAGCAGCCTTTAAGCCTTAGAGGACGTAGGAGTGGAAGACAGACATAAGGGCGGCATCTTCTCTAGTTCATGTGTATCTCCACTGCCATACAATGTGAAAGAGATTCTATAATTGATCAGTGAGTGTTGTAGGTAGATGGGGCGGGAGACAGGCATCAGGTGCAGCGACCTCTCATCTGATCCTGGGCACTGTGAAACTGCAAGAATCGACAGGCCTGCAGGGACAGAAGGGTGGGGGGGTCCGTGGATTCTTCAGCAGGCAGGTCCCACTGAGAGGCCGGTAGGGGTGAAGGCAGGTGTAAAGGGGGTCAGCATTGATCCAATCGCGGGAACAAGAAGGGGTGAACTGCAAAGACATGGGAGGATGTGTCAGTAGGATAGTTCAATACCGGGGTAACAGGGGGAGAGCTGGATTCTCGCCAGGTGCGGGGATGTGACTCGCTCTGCCCCAACCCTGACTACGTTCATAGACACCTCCTCTTAACCCTAGGTCTACATGTGTTGCATAAACATCAGGCAGAGGCAGGAACTAGTACTGGGGGTCCTTGGGGGGAAACGCCATGAAACCTGGGATTAGAAGGGGGCAGTACCTGCCGTGCCACCCGCTCTGCCTCCAACCAGGGGGCTAAGAGGCGAGGGGGTATTTAGACCCCACCCGCCCGGTATTAGTCACAGAACTACCTCAACCACCTCACATGTCATGGCCGGTCCCCGTCTGAGCAGGGTGCCCGCGCTCAGCTGAGAAAGCAGCCCCTCGGGTCAAGAGTCCGAGGTGGAGGCAGCTAATGGACAGTTTATATTGAGCCAGGGTCTGCAACAAAAGTGATACTGAATGTATCTAAGAAACTGACCCTGTCATCAATCACCAGGTTCTTAACAGGTTACCATCAACACAGTAAATGATCAAATATGCTTTCATCGAATGCGACTCGATGAAAGCATATTTGATCATTTTCGAAAGGCCTTTTAGCTATGCCACTCTCTAATAAAAGAGAGAGGGACTCAATATTAAAGGGATAGGGTACCAGCAACTGACTTTGTGTCAAAAAGAAATTCCCTTTGGGCACCTTAATGTAAATGCACCAACTAAAACAGACAAAATAGACATCAATTATTCAGACATAAAGACCTATCACTCGGAGCAATGCAGTAGATAACAAAACTCTGTAAAAACTAATAAATTCAGTATGCACAGTTTATTTATGTATTTAAAAACAGTTAAAAAGAAACACATTAAAAAAATATATATAAAACTTGGGAACACAGACAATATAAGAAAAGGAACAAATCCTATACATGAATTTATCCAATCTATTTCCTAAAGCTAATGAGGGAGGTACAAATAAGGTATATTCAGCAACAATCAGAATACTCCTTGATCAATATGTATTGTACTTCTCCCTTAGTTTCAACGCGTTTCAACGGACAGTTAACATATAGCCGCCTTCATCAGGAAAATATTAGCTGTCTTCCCAAAATTTCTTTTGTAGAAAGCCTGCCTTCTAGGTAGGGGTGTAACGCCTCCTTCCTCGTAAACAGAATCGTATTTTTCAGAGCTGACAGTGTCTACATGGACCGCAGCTTAATCAATTCTTTTTGTATCTAGATGTCACTCATACGAACGGGATATGTTCATTTCTTTATGAGCAATTAAAAAGAGTGAAACTAGAAGCCGTTGTTTATAGTTCAAATTGCACGCGGTACAGAGCCAAAGTCGCAGGGGTGTGTTTAAAATCCATACACGGTTGAATACTCGTAGAGCAACTTTTCTCTATTATGATGCACTCAGAGCCTAAGAGATATATCCAGTCTCTTTATATGTCCAGCTTCTTAAATTATAGTACGCCAAGCGTCCCGCGTGCAGTTCCGGTCGTCTTCAGCAAGAAGACAACCTGTTTATGAGGAAGGAGGCGTTACACCCCTACCTAGAAGGCAGGCTTTCTACAAAAGAAATTTTGGGAAGACAGCTAATATTTTCCTAATGAAGGCAACTATATGTTAACTGTCCGTCGAAACGTGTTGAAACTAAGGGAAAAGTACAATACATATTGATCAAGGAGTATTCTGATTGTTGCTGAATATACCTTATTTGTACCTCCCTCATTAGCTTTAGGAAATAGATTGGATGAATTCATGTACATGATTTGTTCCTTTTCTTATATTGTCTGTGTTCCCAAGTTTTATATATATTTTTTTAATGTGTTTCTTTTTAACTATTTTTAAATACATAAATAAACTGTGCATACTGAATTTATTTGTTTTTACAGAGTTTTGTTATCTACTGCATTGCTCCGAGTGAGAGGTCTTTATGTCTGAATAATTGATGTCTATTTTGTCTGTATTAGTTGGTGTGTTTACATTAAGGTGCCCAAAGGGAATTTCTTTTTGACACAAAGTCTTTTAGCTATGCCAGCCAGTGGTGAAAGCTCATTAGCACAGAGGACGGCCCGGTGGTAAATTGTGAGTTGAAATGACAGGAATGCGGTTTAAACCCTTTGCGAGCAAGTGACACGTCCAAAAGGTATTTTATAATCATTTCCTTATGTATAGTTGAAGTGAAAGTCTTAACAGTGAAAGAGACTTTTATTCAAGTGCACAAAGACTGGGTCATTCTTAAAACACACCCACAATTTCTACCTAAAATTGTTTCCTCGTGCCATGTTAGATAAAGGGTACTAAGTTTCCTTACATAAATTCAGTAAGTTGCAGAAATAACCTTTCACACTTTGAATTTCAAAAGATCCAATACGTTTTAATGTGACAATTACTAAAGAAAAAAACTGTTCGTTGCTTTTGCCAATCCTATTGCCAAGTCGGGTCACACAAGATGGATAATTAAGTACATTCAAGTGAGTTATGCCACAGCTAAGCATGCCGTAAATACTGTTGTGACGTGAGAGCACATTCTACTTGTGAATAAGGAACCACTATGGCCTTCCTATGACATATCCCTTTTACAGACCTCTGTAAAGTTGCAACGTGGTCTACACCTCCCACGTTCACAAAGCGTTACTGTGAGGACATTCGTGCTACCCAAGAGACCCAGGCTGGGCACACTGTCCTTAAACCCTGTGCCAAACATCTCCTGTATATGCTCGCAAGCCACCGCTTTTGGGAAAATGGAACTACTTTTACAATCTGTGCTAAGCTTATGGTCTTCAGTGGCACATGAGAGAACAGAAAATATTGTAGGTTCACATGGACCATTCCATCCCTCCAGATGCGAGCTCATAGTAAAATATTTCAACTGATATAGATCTAAAATAGCACTGTCACAGTTCATTAGTATACAAACTAACGGTCCTGTTTCACAACACTCCACATACCTTCTCTCTCTCACCTCGAGGGAAGAGAGGGCAAAGGGGGAGAGGAGACAATATAAAGGGGAAACCGTGGGTAAGAACCTACGGTGGAGTCTTTGCCCTGGTGTTGAGGATTTTTGGGAGGAATCCTAAATCGGCTTATAACTGCAAACCTTTGCTTCAAAGAAAAACAACTTACAAAAGAAGCGCCAATCACAAGATGATAGGAGAGTGCAAGCCGTGAATTAATCCATGGCATCGCAAGCTGCAAACAGAGTATCACACGTAGATAACGTTTTCATCGGCCGCATATTTTGTTATTTAGAACGTGTGGGTTAACAGTCTAACATTAGTATGTCAGACCTTTCCCAGATACAAACACACCTGTCATGTGGTGGTTGAGAAAATGCAAAGTGAGATAACCCATTCCCGATACTAATTTTTAAAATAATGTTTGGCGGGAAAAAAAACAACTTGAGAAGATGCATGGAACTGCAAAGAACATTCTGGAACACATGCACACAAGGAGAACTTGGAGTTGAGAAGCAAAATGACTGCCTTCATCCATTTGTGAAATGGCTACCAGCAGTGCAAAAGACGAGATACTTTTTTGGGCCAATTTTGGAAGGAAGCCCTCCATTGGGAGCATGGTGCTTGTAGTACAATACTAGTCGCCAGGGTTTTAACTTAAGAGAGCCACACTGAGCACATTTTATTGCAGAGGCATTACACTAAAGGCGCTTCCCCATCACGCTCTCCGGTGCATGAGCATACTAAATGAGCTTCTTTCCATGTTGCTATATTTCA
The DNA here is from genome assembly GCF_964263255.1 of Lissotriton vulgaris. Classification (NCBI taxonomy): domain Eukaryota; kingdom Metazoa; phylum Chordata; class Amphibia; order Caudata; family Salamandridae; genus Lissotriton; species Lissotriton vulgaris. The sequence goes on from NC_141699.1 coordinate 870,575,841, forward strand.
CTTCCGCAAGGTTTAAGTTTACAAGCCTTGGCAGTTTTGCTGTGTAATATCCCTTAAGAAATCCCGCATGATCCAATTGATAGCTCCATATATTTAGCTTGCTTGGAATGAAATGAATAATATCCTGCCAAGCAGCCAAGGTGATCTTCAGACATCATGTGCCATGAACATGAAGCTTTACGGTGCCAAATATCACATGAAGTGATGTGATATAATATCCCTGGAAGTATTGTTTGTTTTTCAAGGTGAAAGCTATTTTTTGATTACATCAGACATTATCTTTATGTACCTTTTTCTTGACCCGATGTAAATGAGACAGTGACTCTTCGTGTCTTCTCACTGAAACAAATTCTGATTTTCGAGCTTGGTAAAAATGGTAGACCCAGATTTGTAGCTCACTTTAAATATTATCTGCCGATAATGGCCAGTGAAGTCTCAGTTGTCAGCAGGAAAGGCAAAGCATATGTGCAAAACACCCAGGATTAGACGATAATAATTTTAATGATCGCAGTCAAAAAGAGTAATATCATATACCTTCCCCCACCGTTATGCCAAGGAAAGCGTCTTCCCTCCTCCTCGGTAATGCCTCCTAATGTTTCACCCCCTCATTTCTCACGCTGCTCCTTCCTGACTCTTTTGCCCTCTTGTTTACTGCTTACCTCTCAGACCCCTTCTGTGACTTGTGGGACTGGCTGTTTTCACTGCTTACTCCATTCCTTTTCCACACTTGGAGTGTAAGACTAGCTTCTTCTAGAAATTGTAAAATAACCGTCACCAGGGCTTTATGTGGAAGCTATTTCATTGTTATATACAAGCCACAGTTGCTGCTTATTTTTCTTTTGCAACTAACAACCATCGACAAAGCCAGAAGTCCTGACTTCTTGTAAGTATGTTACTTGTTGTATCATATATCTGGATGCAATGACAAAAACAACAAAATACCAGTTTTCAGTCTTCCTTTGAATTTGTATTTGTTGCATATTTTCCATAGTGCATGTATTGTTTCAAAGGAAGATTAATTTTCACTGGAGAAGATTTTACCTCTATAATTTATAGATCAACCGCTAACTACGTGCTACAGGGGGGGGGGGCTCATTTTGCGTTACACCACTGTACATGCCTGCCCATATTTTACAGTTTGAATGCTTTTGTTAAAAGTGTGTGTGTTTGGTTGACACAACTACATTTTGTTGTATTTGCTTTTCAGCATTTGGTAAAGCCTCAGGCTGCCGAACTAATTTTTGGGCTAATCAAGCAAAGAAGAAGAGACGCTACAACACAGCCAACAACCCCAGTGTTTAAGGTAAGGAAACTGCTGCTATATTTTACATTCTAGTAGTCAAGGACTATGTAAGTTGTGTACATGGTGGGTGGCGTCAAATACCAGTTTTCAGTCTTCCTTTGAATTTGTATTTGTTGCATATTTTCCATAGTGCATGTATTGTTTCAAAGGAAGAATAACTTTCACTGGAGACGATTTTACCTCTATAATTTATACATCAACTGCTAACTAAGTGCTACAGCTGTTGTGTGTTAGTTATTGATTCAGAAAAGGGGGTGGTGATGAACAGAGTGTCTGAATTAAGCAGACCACTCTTACCCAGTTAGTTAGGCAGTACTCCAACATCCTACGCACAATGTGTTTTTATCGTTATCGGAATTGTGCCAAAGTGCAAAGCTGTCCTCCTGGTTCCAGTGTCCGTTTTCCTAATGGCATGTCTATGACTGTGACATGTTCATCTCCAGACTACAGAGCTTATGCCAGCTTGCCCACGTCAACCTTCTAGAAGTCCACATGGCCTACAAAAGCTATGCTAAGGCAGGCTTAACCACTTTCCAGGAGTGTGATCTGAGTCCCTTAATAATTCAGATGATCGTCGTCTGCATGTAGACTACACATAGGAACCAAAAGTGTGCCCCCTAGACTGTACTGGTCAATGCAAGGAATTGCATTAGCCCACTTAGTAAAATTTGCGTATATTGTTATAAGAAGGTGAAACCTGATGTATAACCAAAATGTAATGTGCAGTGTACAGGGTCAAGTCTTTGTGGAACACTTAAGCCAAGGGTCTCCAACTTTTTCTGTAATAAGAAGCACTTATGATCAAAGAAATGCATCGTGATGTGATCACTAAGGGGTGCTTCAGCACATTCTGTAAGGGGGGGGGCTCATTTTGCGTTACACCCCTGTACATGCCTGCCCATAATTTACAGTTTGAATGCTTTTGTTAAAAGTCTGTGTGTTTGGTTGACACAACTACATTTTGTTGTACTTGCTTTTCAGCATTTGGTAAAACCTCAGGTTGCCGAACTAATTTTTGGGCAAATCAAGCAAAGAAGAAGAGGCGCCGGCCTCCTTTTCTGCTACAACACAGCCAACAACCTCAGTGTTTAAGGTAAGGAAACTGCTGCTATATTTAACATTCTAGTAGTCAAGGGCTATGTAAGTTGTGTACATGGTGGGTGGCGTCTAAATACATGCACCAAACCTCATACGTTGTTGTACTTTGATTATTGACAGGTAACACTAACATTGGTAACACCATGAATACAGTAGAGCAACTACTTGCAAAGCCGTTCATTGGACGGAAACGTGAAGAGAAACTAATTGTAAAACAATTAGGACCTCACCGGCCAGACCTAAACCTACAACAAAGTTCCCTAGACAGATGGAAGCTATACACACGTTCTTTCACAAACACCTGGTACACAAAAGTTGATTGGCTTACAGGATGTCCTTCAAAAAATACTCTGTTCTGCTTCCCCTGCCTGCTGTTTGGTGGTGAAACTCCTTGGACCAAAAAAGGAGTAAAAGACTTGAAGCATTTGTCAGATAAAGTAAAGAAGCATGCACACACGAAAATACATATGGAAAACCTGACAAGACTGGGAATGTTGGGAGATACACCGATTGAAGCCCACATAAGCGAGGCCTACCGAAAAACAATACGGAAGCACAATAAAGCAGTTGATAGGAATAGACATGTGCTATCAAAAATCATTGACTGCATTCATTTCTGTGGTGATTTTGAAATGGCTTTACGATGGCATGATGAATTGGAAGGTTCTGCAAATCCTGAGACATTCAAAGGGCTTGTGGACTTAATAGCAAGCATAGACCATGTAATGGATGAACATCTATCAAGTGCTACAGTCTTCAAGGGCACCTCTAAAATCATACAAAATGAACTGCTTGAGTGCATGCTAGAGATTGTAAAAAGCATTATCGTACAAGAGCTGAAAAACACAGACTTTGTGGCTATTCAGGCTGATGACACCACTGATGTGGCCACAAAAACACAGTCAGTATTGGTCTTTCGGTACCTTGACAGTGACAACAAAGTTTTGGAAAGATTCTATGGATTCACCCATTTAAGAAACTCTTGTGCAGAAAGCATTTCTTCAGTTATTCTACAGGAACTAAACTTGATTTTTCCAGAGCAGCCTCAAAAACAAAAACTGATTGCACAAAGCTACGATCGTGCTGCAGTAATGAGTGGAACCTCCGGTGGAGTACAAAAAAAAATTAAAGATGTATACCCTAATGCCCAATACATGCAATGTTATGCCCTCCAACTAAATCTAATTATGCAACAATCGGTAGGAAAGATCTCTGAGGCAAAGATATTCTTCTTGGATGTAGGAGGAATGGCAGCATTCTTCTCACGCTCCCCCAAAAGAACGGAGGTACTTCATACCATTGTTAACAGAAGGATTCCAAAGGGAGGCCCAACTCGTTGGAATTTTCACATCCGTACAATCTGCCTAATATACCAATATAGGGTTGATCTTGAGAAATGTTTTGACACCATAGAAGCCAATCTAGAATTTGACTACAAAAGCCGGAATGAGAATCGTGGCTTTGCTAGAACACTGCAAGACAGGGAGTTTCAGTTTTTGCTGTTTTTGTTTTTTAAAATAATGCCTCAAGTTGACACACTGTATGAAACGTTACAAAAACGTGAAATAGATACTCTCCATGTGGAACCAGCTATCAACAACTTTGTCACAAGCATAACGAAAGTCAGAGAAGGGGTTGACAATTTAGACAGCACACTGTCAAATGATTCTACTTTCTCTAATCGCAGAAAAGACATCAGCAGTCTAGTCCGAATTTCCAAAGAGATATGTGACACTATAATTATGCAGGCAAAGGAACGCTTTTCTTTTACAAAGCATTTGGTGAGTGCCACATTACTACGAAGTGATCTGTTTGCTAAATATGATATTTCCTTCCCTGAGCAAGCACTGAATACCGCTGTGGATGCTTACCCTATGCTCAACAAAGAGGATCTGAGAACAGAATTAACTGTACTGTATGGAATGCATGTATAACGGCAGGCCACTACTTCAATTTCTTTGCTTGCTTTAATTCTGAACCTTAACATGGAAAAGACACTAACAGAAACAGTGACTTTACTAAAAATACTCATCACCACACCGATGACAACAGCAGAGGCGGAACGTTGCTTTTCCGCTTTGAATAGAATTCAAACATTCCTGAGAAATACCATGATTCAGGAAAGGCTGAATGCCTTAGCGATGCTTTCTCTAGAGAGTGACTTAGTTAAAAGAATGCCAGACTTCAATGTTCAAATCATTGAGAAGTTTGCTTCCATGAAAAACAGACGTGCTGATTTTAATTACAAAAAGTGAACACTCTATTTAAATGCTGCTAGTTTACGTCCTGTTTATTTGTTTGTTATTAAAATACATCTGTGAGGTACTAAGCAATGCATTGTGTTTCAAAGTCTGTTATGAAGCTCTGTGGTTATGTTGAAGATGAATAAGCAGCTACCTATGTTATATGACACCACTTTATTAATGTAATAACTGCACTTTCACAATTCCTTTATTAACCTTCCTGCTTTCACAAATTTGCTTGAAAATGCACCATTTGTCCACTCATTTTTCACAATTTTCTCAGGGGGAATTCCGCCCGAACCCTCCTTAGGGGGTTCGGGCTCGCTCGCTCGCTAGGGTGCAGTGTGATTATCTTTTTACGGCTCACCACTTTCAAATGTCACCGGCCGCCACTGCTAATCATTCCTCTGTGGTGATATTAACCACTTAATGGGGCGCACATGTGGATTCTGAAGCTTGTGGTGCCTAGCGCGGCATCCGAGTCCCTGCCCGATCAATCACTATTAACCTCAAGAGCGTGAGGCTAAATAAGCGATGAATAAGCAAATCAAGTCACTTGCCAAGGGGAAAGCTACGAGGGCCATGTATTTGCAATGCATACAGAGTACTGGAAACATGTTCGTACTAGAAATAATTAAAATTTAAATAAATCATATTACACAAACAGTTGGCGGGTGCTCATACAGAATACACTTTACTGGGTAGTGTAATTGGTGGGGGTTGGGCAGGCGCTAATCATTCCCATGTGGCGATATTAACCACTTAACGGGGTGCACGTGTTGATTCTGGAACTAGTGGTGCCTAGCGCAGCATCTTGAGTCCCCGCCCTATCAATCAATAATAACCTCGAGAGCGTGAGGCTAATTAAGTGATAAATAGGTAAAGGGGAAGGCTACGTGGGCCGTGTGTTTACAATGCATAGAGTACTGAAAACATGTTAGTGCTACAAATAAATAATAAATAAAAATGCTAAAAATAAATTGTACAACCATATTACACAAGCAATTTGTGAGTGCAGGTACAGAATACACTATACTAGGTAGCGTAATTAGGTGGGGGGTGGTCAGGCAGACTGCATTGTCTGCGGTATGGGTGGGACATCATGTAGTCATTGGGTTCAGATAGGTATTAGGCAGTTAGGTGCAGGCATTCCATTCATTAACAGAGTTCAAACCATTCTCGATGGATCTGCAGTTGAGAATTCATTTAAATCCCAGTCGGTTCAGGATAGATTGGTGGTTTCCTCCTCTTGCGTTGGTATGTAGGCTGTCAATCACCTGCCACTTGATTTCGTTTTCAGAGTGTCCTTCTTGTAGATAGTGTTCCACTAGGGGTGCAGTAAGAATTTTGCACCTGATCCTGCTCTTGTGTTGAGTATTCTGGCCTTTACCTTCTGGGTCGTTTGGCCAATGTAATGTAGTTTACATGGGCATTCAATGCAGTAGATGACATTCTGGGAATCGCAATTACTGAATGCTTTCAACACATGTTTGAAGTTGCCACACTGAAATACTTTGGTGTTAAAGGTAGAGTCACACGCCATGCAGTGATTACATTTAAAGTGACCAACAAGCGGTGGCAGGTTGAAATGTGTATGAATAAAATTGTCCTTTCTAGTGGGTGTGTGTGCCCTCACTAGGTGGTCCTTGATGTTGCGCTGTTTTACTGTAGCAGGGTGTTTGTCAGTGGGCTTTCTGAACAGGGTTGTGTAGAGTTCGCCATTTGTACTCTTGATAGTGACATCCAGATAGTCTACGCTAGTATTGTTGTAGCTGTATGAGAATTTAAGATCGGGTTGGGTACTATTAAGCCAGTCACAGAAGGTTTTTAGTTCATTTTCATCACCAGTACAAATCATGAGTACATCATCGATGTAACAGCGCCATTAAATAGTGAAGTATACTGTTCTTTTTCTTCAATATGTATTATAGAAGTATCAGCCGGCTCCGTGGCATGGCATCCATCGAGTGCGATGGATGCCATGCCATGGAGCCGACTGAAACTTCTATAATACATATTGACTATTTAATCAACGAGTGATTCACACGGTTTCATGATATACAAGGAAAACAGTCTAAATAGCTAAAAGAGGGTAAATCTGGTGCTAACTTGGATATACTTAAGAGGAGATACATTCGATCTATAAGGAAGAAAGAAATATTATACTCTTCGCCCTGAAGAAGTCCTTGTAGAACGAAACGCGTTGGCTACGGCTACTGTCTGTTTTTTATTGGAGAAAAACTTGATGGAATAAATAAAGAATACACTACAAACAACAACTCCACTGAAGATTAGTCATTTGTTTTGAACAAGATGTGCCTATAACTGAAATGTTTATTGACCCATTGTTTTCCCTAAGCATTCAGATTATGCTGTATCTTGAGTCTTATGTAAGCAGTGTGTATCACATTCAACATCTGCCTGCATAATTATACAAGCGTCTGCTCCGTTTAGCGAGTAAATCTGTAAGCGATACATATCAAATAATATCTAGCCTGTCAAGTGTTGCGTTCATCATGTGCCTTATTAGCTGTAAAGTGACTGAAAGATGAGCAAGTGAGGTTACTTAATGGCGCTAACTCCTGCACAGTGGTAGGAGAAAGAAAGTTGAAAAGCAAAGGCGGGTGACTTAGAGTTTGTATGTTATCTTTGGTAATGGTTTGCAATGAGAGTAATAAATAAATACGCATACCTTTAAAGTCCTCAATAGGGCTTCTTCCGGGTTTTGGTGGTGCAGGGCACTGCTGAAAAGTTTAAGGAATACCTTGTAAGTGTTAGTTTGAAGCAAAATGTTACGTGTGCTCCGGCACCAATGGAGTCTTCTAGTTCTTTGTACCTCGTGTGGCAGGCTTGCACAACTTGTGCTGACACTGCCTCCAGGATCCTGGGTGGCTTGAGTGCTGCTGCGAGCGGCTGTTTAATAACAATAGAGGATACATGTTAGTGAGGAAAGACTACGGAGTGGTGTATTCAAGTCCATTATTAAATTTGTTTTGGAAAGTATTACATTGTCAAAAGTGAACAGTAATTCAGTGTGAATTTACTTAAAATAAATGGGGACCAAATTGGAGGTTGTGAAGGTGTATTTTCTGTGACACCTCAGAAATGGGTCACTATGGGATATTGGGATTTGATCCTGAGGTGGACAGATGTTATTAGTCACTTGTATATTCTTCTATGTGTGTAGATAAGCCATCTACGACAATCTGTTAATTTCTGATGAAGTAATGATAGAAGGAAGGTTCATGAGATACTGAGCCAGGGAATATTATCATTCAATCCTGTGGAATTTGTCTTCAAGCGATGTACCCCTCTTTGTTCTTTTTCAAAGAGTATTCTTTCGGGCATTGTGGGTAGTTGCAGTTAACATTTCAATGATAACCCAGTGCAGGTCTTCAATGGTATGTTGTTGTTCGATGTAATGGCTACTCATTTTAGTTGATCCTCTTTTGCACTTCACATTGCTCGTGTGCTCGCAGATCCTTTGTTTTATCTTGAGACAGGTCATTCCAATGTACCTGAGGTTGCAGGGACACGTGATCATGTAGATTACTTGTGTCAAATTATAATTTGTGTGTTGCCTCATGGTCCACTTTAGTTCCGATATTAGTTGAATGGATTTTGTGATGGTGGTCAGTTTGCACATCGAGCAATGCCCGCAGGGGTAGTGGCCAGTTACTGGTTGCATTGTCCATAGTGTGTTAGTGATTTCCTTCACTTTTTGTTCTTGGGGTTGTATGTTGGCCAGGATATCTTTGAAATTTCTTGTTCTCCTATTGGCAAGCCTTGGTTTGGGCCAGCTTAGAGAGACTGATTTAATATTCACCAGTTCTTGTTGATGATCTTCTTGACTGCGTTGCTCACTATACAGTATATGGTGACGCAGGTCAACGGTGTTCAGTGTAGGTGTTTTCGGTGTTGTTTCCAGGAGATTGTTTCTGGGTTGATTCCTTGCCCTCTTCTGGCATTTCGCCACTGTTTTTGCTGGGAAGTCTCGTCTGGATGGTTTAGAGCAGAGATCCTTGGGTTGCGTCTCATAATCTGTTAGTTCGCTGCAGTTTCTTTTTAAGTGGAGGAACTGGCTGTATGGTAAATTATCCCTGAGTGGACATGGGTGGAAACTACTGTAGGAAAGTAAGCTGTTCTTGGCAGTTGGTTTAAAGAACATCTTGATTCAAATAATGTTATCTTCCACATAGATGATTAAGTTTAGGACTCCTAAATGCCTTCTGTGAATACCAAACGTCTTAAAGTTAGGATTTTTCTCAGTTTGGGAGTAGTAAAGTTAGGAGTCCTAACTTTACTACTCCCAAACGGAGAAAAATCCTATCTTTAAGACTTTCGGTATTCACAGAAGGTATTTAGGAGTCCTAAAGTTGGGACTCCTAACTTTACTACTGCTAAACTGAGTCAATTGTTCAACTTGAACATGTCATATGAATGAGCAAATAAGAAAATCAAGAAAGATGTTCTTGGTATGTGAGACAAACTTCTCTACCAAAAGGAACACAGTAAAGAAAATAATCAATCGACATTGGCACCTAATTACAGGTGAAATGGGAAACATACCAACCCCCTTTCACACTTTTAAGAAGGCCAAAAATGTAAGAGACCACGTGGTTAAGGCACTTCTGCCTACAATAACCACTCCCAATCAAACAGTACTTTGTAGAATCCCCCTAATCACTGGACATGTGAAATGTGGCCACTGTAAGGCCTGCCCTCTAGTCCAAGAAACAAAGCAGTTTACGGAAAACAACCACACTCATGTGTTACAGGATCACAGCAACTGCAACTCACCGGGGGTAATTTATGCCATCAGTTGCCCATGGAACATTTTGTATATAGGGCAAACTATTCAATAAGGTAAAATGTCGCATCTTGCAACATTGTAGCTGCATTATATGCCAAACACAGGGGGCCCCCTTGGTTGACCATTTCACAAGGTACGGTCATGCACCGGACAGCCTCAAGTGGTGGGTGATAAAAATGGTCAAACCGAACCCCAGGTGTGGAAACTTCGGGAACATCTTGAACACTCGAGAGTGTAGATTTATACATCTACACAATCAACCAAGGGATAAATGAATATGAAGAGATCAACAAACAGGTATCAGGACTGAATAATGGGTGAATGCTGAACAGTTCACACGTACATGACACATAGATTGCCCCTATTGGTCCTTACATGCTGCCTAGAGTAACCTTCATCGACAATCAGAGAAGATGCTGGAGCCAGAAAACATGCAATGGCAGTTGGCACACAACCAGCCTTCTCCGTGCTGTAACCAAAAGTATAAGATCACTTTTAAGTGCACCTTATAAGACACGCTGATTCTTTCTGCTGAGCATGCACATGCTTCACTGCTAGTTGGTAACTGCAACCAGTTACCTCTATCCATAACGTGTGCTGGAGCCAGCTAAACATACAAGAATGGTCATCATATAGACTACTTCAAGCACCACTGGGCTTGACATTACCGGCCCACAGTCACTCACCTTGATTTAATGCATATGGTTAATATTGAGTGTGTTTAAATATACTGCATTGTCGTGCCTTGTAAGATACAATGTCACTATGTCTTAATGTTTTTTAAATGTTTTGTCAAACGCACTTCTGCCATTCCGTCAGATGGTACAAGATACAATGTTATTCTATTATGCGTTCATATGTGTTGTTAATTGGGTTTTTGTCAATTACCTATTCTACGGCAATTGTCAGTATAATGTCCCTTGGGAAAATGCCACATGACGTTAAGAATCTACCGTGCAGAAGTTGCCGTACTTTTCTGTAGTTAGTCTTTCTTCTACCTCGTTCAACGCGACCGACGTGAACCGTGCGCCAGATGTTCTCCTTATAACGTCCTCACGGTGGAGCAACCGGGTTGCCTTTCTTGTCCGCGCGATCCATTGACGCCGGTTTCTAGTGGAGATAGGTAAGCACGCCCTACCAGTGAGACTTCTCCACCCTCAATTGTGCCTCCCTGGTACACTTACACTGTTCTTCTCCTACCAGCTTTAACTTTGGCCGACGGAGGAAGGAAAAACGAATTAATCGCATTGAGCGCTACCCTTCAATCACGGGTAAGTGTGCGCCATGGCCTCCATGTAATACCCTTGCGTGTGGACTTAGACATACCGCACTGGGCCTTTTTAAACTATTTTAATTCTACCAGAACCTTGTCCCCCAACACTAATGCCTTCCTTGTCACTACCAGATGAGGCTGAAGCCTCAAGCCCTCCAGTAATACCTGTGCTGCCACTATGTTCCAGGGATTCTTCTGGCCCTTATGAAGACACACATGGGTAAGCTTTACCTTGCGTCTAGCTGACACACACAATAGACATTTTTAACCTGCACAACCCTGACCCGCAATTAATTAATCTACCCCTAGATATGTGCCCAAGCCACATCTTCGGTACCCAGGTTACCCCACTTTCCATCCTGAAGAAGACCCGCAGGCCCAGGTCCTCACTTACCCTTGAGCCCATTGTGGACTGGGTTGCTGCCACTACCCAGACTCAGGTAAGAGCTTTTTTGGGCCTGGCTGGGTATTACAGAAGATTCGTAAAGGCATTGTGACTCGCCTGAATGATATGACAAAGAAAATGCCCAAGAAAGTTCAGTGGACAGTAAACTGTCAAAAGTCATTTGATGACCTGACGCAGGCCATGTGCACTGCTCCCATCCTGTAACGTCCCGACTATTCCAAAACTTTCTTTGTCCAGACAGATGCATCTGAGTTTGGTGTAGGGGCTGTGATATCATAATTAATGCAGAGGGCCAGGATCAACCAGTAGCTTTTATCAGCAGAAGGTTGACCCCCAGGGAGAAACATTGGTCAGCCGTTGAGAGGGAAGCCTTTGCTGTGGTTTGGGCCTTGAAGAAGCTGAGGCCATACCTGTTAGGCACTCACTTCATTGTTCAGACAGAACACATGCCTCTCTTATGGCCGCAACTCATGCCAACAGAGATGGCTGGCGGTTCTTCGATTGTCCCTCGAACTAAGGAAGGGATCCTTGATTAGGAATTGAAGGGTGAAGATGCTCACCTGTTAACACGTTTATGGCGACATTGGGCCCGTGAAACGCTTCTCCTTGGATATAATAGACCTGTGACGCCAGGCGTGGCTCCAGGCAAGGTTGCTAGATACAGTCCTGAAGAAGACTCGCAGCTAAGGTCCGAATCCCTGACAGCACAGTCGAGTCGAAACGTCGACGCTCTATTAACCAAGACCTGTACCTATATTGTTTTTGTCATTGTTTCTGCAAACTGCATTGGGTGCATAATTGAAATTTACAGATTACTTGTAAATTTAAGATGGACCGGCGTGTAATTACTGGTCTTTAATAACAGAATGTGTAAAATATTGAATTTTTCCCCTTTATTCTTTGATTCATACTTTCACCTCCCAATACCACTACCCTCCCCTTTTCTTTTCCCGCTCGCAACCTTTGTCCCTTGAAAAGTATTTTTGATTTATGCAAAATAAATATCTGTTAATTCATTACAGTATTTGGTGACTTATCTTTGTGTGGTCTAAGAATTCCTGTGCCTATACATAGGCATAGGATTTTTGTTTTTGTTTTGATTTGTTATTAAATAACCAGGTTGTAGTGCTTCCACACAACCTGCATTTATGAATTTACAAATCTTTGTTTATTAACTTTTTGGTCACAGGCCATTGTTTTCATTCCCTCTCTTATGGCTTGAACAGATGAAGGGCAAAACCCCCAAACTTTTGAGCTGGTCCATTTCCCTACAGGGGATGGGCTATAAAATGGAACATAGACCTGAGAGTAACCATGCCAATGCAGATGGACTCTCCAAATATTTCCACTTCGAAAATGAAGACTCAAATGGGCAAGGTTAGGCTCACCTCCTTACATTTTGGGGGGGTAGAAAATTAAAATCTGCTTTTATGGTTACCTCCACTTTTTTGCCTGGTGCTATGCTGTTTCTGACTAGTCCGAATGGGATCCTACTAATCAGGACCCCAGTCTATGTGCTTTCTCACCTGAATTGGTATGGCAAGTACTTAGGTACATCCCAGATTAAGCACTGGTGTCCTATAATCAGTCCCTAGTATATTGTACTGAGGTACCCAGGGCATAGGTACACCAGGGATCCCCCAAACCTTTGAGCTGGTCCATTTCCCCACAGGGGATGGACTATAAAATGGAACATAGACCTGGGAGTAACCATGCCAATGCAGACGGACTCTCCAAATATTTCCACTTAGAAAATGAAGACTCAAATGGGCATGGTTAGGCTCATTCCTTACATTTGCGGGGGTGGGTTGTGCAGAAAATTAGGATCTGCTTTTATGGTTACCCCTACTTTTTTGCCTAGTGCTATGCTGATTCTGACTAGTCTGAATGGGATCCTGATAATCAGGACCCCCGTCTATGTGCTTTCTCCCCTGAATTGATATGGCAAGTACTTAGGTACATGTCAGATTAAGCACTGGTGTCCTATCATCAGTCCCTAGTATAGTGTACTGAGGTACCCAGGGCATAGGTACACCAGGAGTCACCCATGGGCTGAAGCATGTATTATGCCACCCATGGGAGACCACTCAAACTGTAACTCCAGGCCTTTCATTGCAGCCTGTGTAAGCTGGTGACTACAAAAGAAAGTTGAGAAGGAAGGCTGGGTAGGGGGGTTAGGGCTTTCCGACCTACAACTACACTGTTGGGCCTTTCAAATGAAAAATAATAGAATGTTATTATCCTGTCCAGATGAGACTCTAGTTGGTAGAATGTATAGAACAATGCTCTGCGAATTACCTGTGGAAGGCTTCCTGTATACATTTAGGATCCCAAAGTACTTTAAGACGGTCACATTAAAATGCCTCCATGCAGCGGCTAAAATTTGATTTGAAGTCAGATATATTGTGGGTATCACATATTTTAGCCAACTGTCAAACATAAGGGACTCTCCAGGCACTCCAATATTCATGTTAGATTCTCTCACAGATCCTCTGAGACGGAGCGGTATAAGTAGATGGGGGCAGTTGTTAGATGCAGATCATTGCTTGACTTGGGAGTATTCGAACTACAGGAACGAAAGGAGAATCTCTAGATTTAAAATATTTCAAGTAAATTCAAGGATAAAAAATCATGACTGGATAAGTGAAAGCCCAAATCAAATGGAAATGGATCTTCAAAACTCACAGGCCAGGCGGAAGGATGTGGCATTATGGTACTAACATCTACTTACAGCATCCAATGAAAAGATTGGAGCGCCGTTTTTGGCATGGGAAGGATACTTGCCAGATGCTGAGCTGGAAGAATTATGGCAAGTATCTCTATCTACACTTTTTATAATAGTTAAATCAGCTGCATTAAGGAAGAACATTTTTTTCACTCTCTACAGAATCTATTGGACTCCGAAAAAGTTGGCAACATTTAAAAGAAATGGTGACTCCAAATGTAGGCAGTGTGGAAGAACTGATACAGACGACATGCATATGTTTGCCACTTGTTCAAAGCTCGAAGAATTTTGGCTTGCTGTTGGTAAGACAATTTCTGATGCTATCGGTATGGAGGAGGAGGTAAACACAGATTTAATTATTTTTGGGATAAGGCAGCAAGACTTAAAGGATTAATTTCTTAATTTAGAACAAAGACACTTGAAGTTATACCTAATTCTCATAGCGAGAAGGGAAAATTGTACAATTTGGACCCAAAGCTCAGCCCCTACGTGGCAGGAGTGGAGAAGCTCAGTGGCCTTCTTTAAAAAGGTGGATAAGAGAGAATCAAGAAGAGCTGCTGGTGGCATTGTAAGGGACCTATTTAATACTTTGCTAAAATTATTGGTCCAATGATTACATATTCTTACAGCATTGGGCTTAGGAAACAAGAAGTACGAGAAGTACGAGAAGGGGCCCAATAAACAACGCTGTGTTGCTTGAAGAAGCTAGACCAATCTGCAAGGCTCTAGGGTCACCACAGTATGCAAGGTGATTATTTAGATATTGGAGAAGGTATGAGGACAACATTTTTCTTTTTAAAAAGAAAAGAAGTGGTACCTGGCTATGTCAGCTTCCCTCAACATCCCAAAGATGTCGATCATTTGTCTATAAACCCTCGCCTCCTCCTCAAATAATTATTCCTCAGTAGAAGAGCATAGCGGTACCTGGCAAAGTCAGCTTCACTCAACATCCCAAAGATGTTGATCGTTTGTCTATAAACCCTCGCTTCCTTCTCAAATAATTATTCCTCAGAAGAAGAGAATAGTAACAAATACACTCACCACCATAGTAAAATCATAAAGGGTTGTTTGCTGTGTGAGTTAATTTCTTATATGGTGAGCCTGACTGTGATTGCTTGGTGTTGAAATGTGTTTCAGCTGTAGATGAGTATTGGAGTTGCGAATAATTATTCCTTTCATTATTAGGTGTATTTCAAGCATTCTAATCCTTCTTATATAAATCAACAGCATTTGCATTTAAATAAAAAATAAAACATAAGTAAAAAAATAATTAACCGTTTTATAATATTAAACAGGTTTTACTGTTGAGAAAAAAATGAAAGGTGCTAAATTATACAGAAATCACCAAAACAATTAAGAAAATAATTGATACTTTGCACAGGATTGAATACAATGTTTCAGCAATTTGGACATTCCAAATAAAAAAAATCCTCTATTCTCAAGTGATTTGTTGTCTCAATTAGTTTCTATGATAGGGTGTTGCAGTACCAGTGGTTGATTGGACATGTGGGGGTATGGGACTCTCTCCAAGGCGGAGCTGGAGAGAATTTACCACTTATTGGGTTCTTTTTGTTTATAATAACTTTAAAAGTGCAGTTTGTGAATAGCAACATGCTTACTCGTTTGTGGGAGGGTTTTTGTATCTCCCATAACCTCTTACAATTCCTCTCTAATCCACCCCCATTTAGTAGTGTACTGCCCATTTTCCAGATACTCCTGCTTCAACTCCCACACTTACTACAACAAGCATTTACAATGCAATGGTCTCGGCATTATTAAAGGTAGAGCTATTGGCATTGTTCATGACATTTTTTTTCATTTTCTTTTTTTTTTTACACCTAAATAAATGGTATTGTCATTTACAATGGCAATAGATGAGCATTAGACAGTAGTAGAGAGTATTCCCGGACACAGACACACACACACACACACACACACACACACACACACACACACACACACACAGACAGACAGAGCCACACGCACACAGACGGCTCTGTCTGTGTGTGTTAGTGGCTGTGTGTGTGTGTGTGTGTGTGGCTCTGTGTGTGTGCGTGGCTCTGTCTGTGTGTGTGTGTGCGTGGCTGTGTGTGTGTGTGTGCGTGGCTGTGTGTGTGTGTGTGTGTGTGTGTGTGTGGCTCTCTGTGTGTGTGTGTGTGCGTGGCTCTGTCTGTGTGTGTGTTTGTGGCTCTGTCTGTGTGTGTATGGGTGTGTGGGGCTCTGTGTCCGTGAATACTATCTACTACTCTCTAACGCTCACCTATTGCCATTGTAAATGATAATACCATTTATTTATGGTTTTTTTTTTTTTTAAATGTCATGAACAATGCCAATAGCTCTTCCTTTTATAATGCTGAGACCATTGCATTGTAAATGCTTGTTGGTATCTACAATTAAGAGAATTTTTGTCACGTCTTTCTTCAAATTAAATTAGTATGGATAATAATTTGTTTTACAGAGATTTATCAAAGTATCAAGATGTGGCTATAATCATACTTTTTGTTCAGTAGTGATGAGCCAGAAGAATATGGCTAATAAAAGTGATGTCTTGTCTGCTAGTCAGTCACACAACTTGCATTCTAATGTCTCTGTCACTAATATAAGGCTTACCAATCAGCTCGCTCAGAACATCTTAAACGTCTCCAAGATTAAGACTCATTCCTTTAAAAACGTTGTATGATTTATATTATAAACCAAACAAGTTGCATAAATGGGATCTAAGGAACATATCACATTGATTTCGATGCAGTAAGCCTGGTGCTGATACCGTACACATTTGCAACTTGTGAGTGGTCTCATTGTTCGGTACTGGTACACAGTTCTCAAATTGATTAATCAATTATTAAAGTTTGGTGCAAATTTGACCCCAAGACTGTCCTATTAGGTCACATGTCTAATGTTTCACCTTAGTGGTGGGGTGGGGAGGGGGGGGGGTCTTTTTCATTGCTATTACAACTGCAAGATTGGAGATTGCTTGGGCATGGCTTCAAAAAGAGGCCCCAGATCCTTTTTCTTGGTGGAAGGAGTCTGTATTACTCAGTGGGTTGTAATTGGCACACATTCAAAATCATCCCAAGTATAGCAAGCTAAGAAATTCATCTGGTAGCTAGACAGAGTCTCATGGGTCTCACACCTGGTCACACATGTATATTATGAAGGGATTGCATTCATTCGTACTGTCATTGATGTTTACATTTCTTGTGTCCAATCGATTCTGTTTGTCAGATTTACGTAAGCACGGCCGCTGGTGCTCTATTTTATGATCTATTGAATAGCTTGCTTTTTAGCTATTTATATTGTTGGCTTGTAACTGTTTTATTGACTTGTTATATCTTTTTAATTGAAAAAAAGCAGAGAAAAAAGGACTGAAAAGATGAAGGAAAGGAGTTGTAATTTTCACATCATCAAACCTGCTTTCCTTTTAACACAAGAATGAAATGGTCACCGTTTCGGACCATCTGAAATTCTCTTACTGCGCTTGAAACACTGATGCCCCACAAGAATTTGCTGGGTTAATCGTGTTGAAGAAAATAAAAGAGGCTAATTCTTAGGCATGCGCCACACAGCATTGCAATACCTTGCCTTTACAGCAGTTAATTTAATAACCCAAGAATGATGAAGTCCGGACTTAGTGACATCAGTGAAGGGAAAGACGTTCTGGAATTTGAAATGATGAGTGGTAAACATTAGTACAAAGTAGCAGCTTTGGTTCCCCAGCAGTCAACAATACATTATTTGATGTGAGGACTGCTGTATTGCAGCAGAGATGGGCTCCACTGCAAGAAGAAAACAAAAAGTGGGAAGAGTGGGCACTCCTGCCTGGTACCCCTATAGATGCAGGACGCTTCTTAGAGGAACCCTACAAATTACCTTTTTGCTGAGAGGTTTTCATATGGCCAATTTACTTTTTTAATTAAATTAGCACCAAGACCTGCTCTATCTAATGTCTGGAAAAGGTAGCCTCACTGAACTCGATCAAAGATTTCTCTCCATTCAAAGAAACTGACACAACTTTGCCTTGATCATCTTTAACCTAGCAGATTAGACCGGGTTTGAAGACGATTCCTGGAGCTGCGACCATGCACAAAGCATACTTGACAGTCATGAATGAGAGTAGTTAACACCTTCCGTAACTGGGATGCCAGAATTTTAAAGTCTACATGAGGGATATGTGTTTGGAGAGGAGACATCACTGGTTTACTGAGTTCAGGTTGGAGACAACCAGTGGCCTCAAATTCCTTGAATGCTGCATACAGCATTTTTGTCATATGTGCACTATTGATTCTGTAAAATTAAGCAGAAAATCCATCTTCTCAAGAGCGAGCTCACGCTCCAGCAATTTTGTTTAGATAGTCTGGGCAGTCTGACAGTTGCCAAGAATGCCTCTTCTGCCCACACATCTGCCTGATCTCATTGCTACAGATATCTAAAGAATTACACAAAAGACAGTATTGTCACTGGACATGTGCGTTTAATGCCATCACTATTGAAGATAGCCAAGATCGCAATGAGTGCCTCCCTTTGCTTCAGCTGTGCAGTATGGCGCCAGCAAAGTTTCCCCCCTTGCTCTTAATGGAACTATTCTAAATGGGGCAGTGTGCAGTCTGCCTTGAAGGTGTTAAATGAATTCAGGGCAAATTTATTTGTTTCTAACCTGCGCAGAAAGTCAGGCATCTGTGTTCAATAGGACCCCTAACTCCAAAACATAAATTCTTCGGGACTCCGCCCCTCACTGCTTCGCAGTGAGAGCTACGGTCCCTCGACCTAACAAGCACTGGCGTTGCCAATAGGTCTCGCAGTAGGAAAGTTGGAGCTATTACAATTGCAAATAACAATGCCTTTTATTTTTGTTTTATTTTTAAAAACATAAAGGGCTTTGTCATTTACAAAAGCAATAGCTCCAACTTTCCTACTGCGAGACCTATTGGCAACGCCAGTGCTTGTTACATTATGGGACACCAGCCAGGCTGGACCTCCGCGCCAAGCAGCAGAGATAAAATGCGAGCATCGAGTGCGTTTGGACGCACTGTTGGAGTAGACTGCAGTGCCAGTAGGGGGTGACATGCGGCACCGTTATTCACAGTGACAGTTCCTCAGTGTTTGAACCACTGTAAATCCCCAGGACGTTACTAAAGCCCCAGAACCCGAGCTGAACGTGATAAAAGCCCACTCTGAAATTGTAGACTAGTTCACGAACACCCACAAAACAATCTGCCACTGTGTTTGGTCCATTCAATCCAAGCGAGGCCTCTTTCACACGCCCCATCCATGGGTGTCATCAGATAGTTAATTGTAGTTTCTGTTTCCTTCTTCTCCATGTGCACATTTCTTTTTTCTTCAGTAGTAATTTACATTTATTTTAGATTGTTGTCATCTGACGATGCCTGATAATAGTGATCTAGCAGAGTGACTGCAGTGAGAATGAACATCCTGTCTTTGA
Source organism: Lissotriton vulgaris (assembly GCF_964263255.1). Lineage (NCBI taxonomy): Eukaryota > Metazoa > Chordata > Amphibia > Caudata > Salamandridae > Lissotriton > Lissotriton vulgaris. Next base: position 870,595,142 of record NC_141699.1, read on the forward strand.
CAGGGGTGGGAACAGTAAGGTTTAGTGTGTAGTGTCAGGGAGATCTGGGTGGTGCAGAGATGTGTAATGACAGGGAGCTGTGAGGCAGGGCATAGGTGGGAACAGCCAAGGGAATCTGGGGGTGGGGCATAGGTGTGCCCATCCAGAGTCCTGTAGATGGCGGGCATACATGTATACAGTCAGGTAAATCTGGGAGCGGCAAAAAAAATTGCAGGAGAAAACCTGAATTCTTTCCTTGCAAGTGTTTGGAGTTACTGAGAACACACCCAAATCAGCTGTTTAGAACAGGCAGAAAGAGAGGTGCTAATCACAGATAACAAAAGCTTCATTAGCATGACTAGAGAGAGTAACTAAAGTACACATTCTTAGTTCATTTTGACGTTAATTAAACACCGTGGTGGTTATAAATTGACAAGTCTACTAGACAAGGGTTCAATTGATGAATCAGTGTGGCCCGTTTCTTCAGTTGCCTGTAAACAGGCCGCCATACCCTGCAAAACACTTGCACAGCGGTCTGTGCAAGTTAACAAAAAACAACAAACACCAGCCCTCGTTTGCAAATTCGTGACACTTTAAAAAAAGCCTTTGATGCAGCAGAATCTGCATTAAAATAAACAATAAAATTCAAGCAGCGGTTCGAGGTCCAGTCTTCATGCCCTTCATCCTTCTGAGGCCAGTTAGACAAGTTACAGTTCCTTGTCACTGCGGTGCCTACGGGCGCCCAAGAAACATGAGCGGGGGTCAGGTGCTGTCTGGGGAGGGGTGAAGGGGTGTTCTTATAGTTGGGCATCGAGTACATACAATTCCGTGGAACCTGCAGTGCGCATGGAGGACTGACTTGCACCCCCTCCCTGGGCCTCCCCACCACCACCTCCTTGTCACTGCGGTGCCTACGGGCGCCCAAGAGACATGAGCGGGGGTCAGGCGCTGTCTGGGGAGGGGTGAAGGGGTGTTCTTACAGTTGGGCATTGAGTACATACAATTCCGGGGCCTCTCCACCACCACCACCCCCCAAGTTCACCTGGCGGCAGGAGTGGAGCAACGTGCGAGAGGATGGGTGATTGGGAGGGGGGTTACACAGGGTATTTAATTTAATTTATTTAATGCAATTTTATATAGCGCGATCTTTACCCGAAGGTGTCGGAGCGCTTTACATAAGAACCAGTTACATAAAAGATACAAACAGAAAAAATTGCAAATGTACAAGATTTGGCTTTAACGTGTGTAGGGTGGGGGCGTTATCATTTCAAGTTGGGTATGCGCAAATACTGGGAAATGGCAGAGGATGGATGTTTTGCCGGGCTCGGCCCACTGACATGTAACTATCTGTGAAGGAATAGAAGTACCACAGAAGGTTTAATGAGCGAGGCAGCCACGGGAAGAGGCAGCGACAGGTCTAGTTACAGGGCTAAAGGGAGGGGGGGGGGGAGCCGGGGGACGAGACCCTCCAAGAGAAGGAATTTTCAGATAAGGGGAATGGGCGGTCCCTCAAATCTGGTCTGTAGGGGTGAGACGGCGAAAGTTTACCTAGCACTCCGCCTTGCATCTTTCCAAGGCCAGTTACAGGAAAGACTGTCATTTCTTGTAGGGGGGGGGGGAGACTGTCTGGGGCGGTAGGAAGGGAGTTTATACAGTGAGAGATGCGAGGGAAGCCGGAGCTGGTTTGCACAGGTGGGGGCAGAGCAGACTGTCACCTTCGGGAGAGGAGGGGGCCCCTCGAGGCGGGTGGCGGTTCGGACGCATGGGGAGTACGAGTCATACTCAAACAAGGAGGAGCATAAGGCACAGAGACAGGGAGCCAAAAGTGCAGAGAAGCACACAAGCAGTACGTGCTGTTGGGATAGGGTAACAGATGACTGACAGTGATAGAGGTCATTCCACGAGAGAAAGGCATGTTAGATGCTTTATGAATCCAAGGAAGTGATATCGGACCGTTAGCTTGCTTATAGTTCCGCAATTGGAATTGCAGGGGCAGTGTGCGAGAACACAAACGTAGTTACAAGGGCAGGGTTTAACAAGCGATGCGCACTCTATGCTGGGGGAGGGAGAGGGCCATTAAAGGAAGGGGGCGGAGAGGAGCCTGAAAGTTCAAAGAAAAGCGAGATCAAAGGAAGGGTGGAAGGGACATTGGCGAGCCAGCGTCATTAACACACAAAACATGTAAGCAACAAGAACAAGTTGAAGAGTTAATGGGAAGATGCCCCTGAAACAAGGAAAGCGAAAGTAAATGGGAAATCTAAAGCGGAGCTGGAGAGTGAGAGCGCACGCACGAGCTGCCTGTGGGAGGGAGGCTGATTACCTGATATGTGTCACTCGAGTGCATTCAAATATATGCGTAGATAAGTGACGGTCGCACAGAAGTATAATTGTGGTGAAGGCACACTATTAAGAGAAGGAAGGGAAAAGAGCCGAGCACTCGGACAGGAGAAACGCGACGTGCACCAGAAACCAAAAAATGAAACGCCGGATGGGGGCGGGAAAGCCTGGTGGGAGGCGTGAATGCGCGAGGGGAGGCAGGCGGATTGGGAGAATCCAAGGAAGTGATATCGGACCGTTAGCTTGCTTATAGTTCCGCAATTGGAATTGCAGGGGCAGTGTGCGAGAACACAAACGTAGTTACAAGGGCAGGGTTTAACAAGCGATGCGCACTCTCTGCTGGGGGAGGGAGAGGGCCATTAAAGGAAGGGGGCGGAGAGGAGCCTGAAAGTTCAAAGAAAAGCGAGATCAAAGGAAGGGTGGAAGGGACATTGGCGAGCCAGCGTCATTAACACACAAAACATGTAAGCAACAAGAACAAGTTGAAGAGTTAATGGGAAGATGCCCCTGAAACAAGGAAAGCGAAAGTAAATGGGAAATCTAAAGCGGAGCTGGAGAGTGAGAGCGCACGCACGAGCTGCCTGTGGGAGGGAGGCTGATTACCTGATATGTGTCACTCGAGTGCATTCAAATATATGCGTAGATAAGTGACGGTCGCACAGAAGTATAATTGTGGTGAAGGCACACTATTAAGAGAAGGAAGGGAAAAGAGCCGAGCACTCGGACAGGAGAAACGCGACGTGCACCAGAAACAAAAAAATGAAACGCCGGATGGGGGCGGGAAAGCCTGGTGGGAGGCGTGAATGCGCGAGGGGAGGCAGGCGGATTGGGAGAGAAGCCTGATGGGGGCGGGAGAGCCTGGTGGGTGGGCGTGAATGAGGGGAGGACTGGGCTGGGCTTGCATGCGGATTGGGAGAGAAGCCTGATGGGGGCGGGAGAGCCTGGTGGGTGGGCGTGAATGAGGGGAGGACTGGGCTGGGCTTGCATGCGGATTGGGAGAGAAGCCTGATGGGGGCGGGAGAGCCTGGTGGGTGGGCGTGAATGAGGGGAGGACTGGGCTGGGCTTGCATGCGATGCGCGTGCATGTTGACGGGCACTGCATGAAAACCGCGGGCTGAAAGCCCTTTGGTTTGAAGAGAAAATAGCCGACTTGAATTCTCCCCATTTCCCATTCCTGCGGAATGGTAAAGGCTCGACCTAAAAAACCAAGTAAAACAAACCCACATGGTGCACTGACAAAGTATAGCAGCTTTAAGTTTGGTGTAAGAATCAACATTTTATACTATAGGGAACCTGCTGATGTTTAGCAGGGGAAATCTGTAGGATTGTTATCGTACTATGCAGATCTTGGTGCGTTATTCACCAAAACAGCCATGTTAGTCCGAGAAAACTCATAATAGGCATTATATATAGCTGACGCGGGTATTGTTATTTATACGGTGTGATGAAAAGTGCTTTCACTCCTGATCAGGCCCTTAGAGTTTGTATCTGCCTATTATTTGTGGAGAGCAACACCATCCTGCCCTTGGTCTAGTCATTTCCTCTGTATTGGTGGAAATGGCTTTCACTCAAACTAAGAATGGGAGCTGATAATAGGGTCCTGAGGGCCAGCATGGAACCGAAGGGTGCTACAGGTGATACCAAACCAACCCACCACTCTTTATTTCTTTAGTGTTTAACTGAAAGGTCATACAATTAATAAAACCAATTCATATAAAACGATCAGTAAGAATCCATTATTTGATGCAATTTATTAAGAGTGCAATTTACTAAGTCCACGTCTTTGTTACTGAAACAGTATAGCAGCTTTAAGTTTGGCGCACGAATCAACACGTTATACTGTAGGAAACCCGGATAAAAAAGGAGCAGCATAATGAAACCCCAAACCATATGATCACCTACCTCGGCTTCATAGACTGGAACTGGTGTCCTACAAACACACACACACACGCACGCACACGCACACACCCACTCACGCGCACACACACACACGCACACCCACACCCACGCACACCCACACACACGCACACCCACACACGCACACTCTCTCTCTCTCTCTCTCTCTCTCTGAAAGGGCATTCAGTAACTGAGCTCAGGTGATACTTTTGCAGTTGAGCTTTTGCACTATGAAAACCATGTGCCAGTGGGTGAACATCAGCTGATACCCGTTTTCTCTTTTCACTAACTGCTGGACTCGAGTGGCCTGCACTAGGGAAGAGATCCATAAAGTAGCAATGTAAAATGCTGTACAACTGCATGCTTATTCATAATCAGAACAGATATAAAAATGCAGAAAAAAGGAAAAGAGTTAGTAGTAAACAACTTCTTTCGTGTTATGGAAAATAAAGTCAGTAACGCTTATTAAACAACCAAAGTTGTATACAACATAAACATATTGAAGGCAAACGATATCCTTGCCAACAGAAAAAAATATATATTTAGGACAGCACTTTAATTTATATTTCAAACGCAATTTTTTAGTAGCTCCCGTGCTGAAGCTCCGTTGCTGTCCATGTGCATGTATCCAAAAAACAGCAAGTAACACAAACGAATATGCAGCAGTGACAAAGCATAGCAGCTTTGAGTTTAGTGCAAGGATCTCAACTATGGCCAAGTGAAAGACGGCTAAAAAAAGGAGCAAAAAAATGAAATAACAGACCATAGATCACCCACCTCGGCTTCAGAGACCGGAAGTGGTGCCCTGCACACCCATTGAAAGGGCATTCATTAACTGATACTTTTTCACTCTGAGCTCGCGCTATGAATTACATATGCCATGAGAGTGAACAGTACACTGAGCACATAGGTGTTCGGTTTGTCTTGGGCTGCACGAGAGTGCAGGTGAACATCATCTGACACTCGTTTCCTCTTTTTACTAAACACTCTGCTGGACTCGAGCAGCCTGACTAGGGAGGACAAAAAGGCACGGCTCGTTTACTCTTGCTGTTCCCAGGTCAGAGGGCACGAGTGGAATCTTGCCGACCACAGCCTGTGGCTAGGGAAATAATAAATGCAAAATACAAAAAGAAAACAAGCACTTACATCGTCCTCGCGCGCTCAGTGGACGGCCGCAGCCCCGGGTCTGCCGCGGCCGGTCCTGCAGTAAGGGGCACGGCGCATGCGTAAACCCGAAACCTTCAATGGGACACGGCACATGCGCAAGCAGCGGGAGGTATAGCTAGCGTCTCAGCTTCCGAGGAGGACAGCGCGTTCGCGTGCTCGTGGCCGGCGCAAATCGCCTTGCGCGCGGCCAGGACTGTCCTCCTCGGAAGCTGAGTCGCTAACTATAGATCTCTGGCAAAAGCGAGCTTCGCTCGCTTCTAGCCGAGACCTAAAAATATACTTGTGTGGAAATCTTCATAATTGGATGGAGATGTCTACAAAAAAAGATAGGAAAAGCGGAGACCCTCGCACATACTTGTTGTAGGAAAGTAGGATTTGCTTTTATGGTTACCCCCACTTTTCGCCTGGTGTTATGCTGTTTCTGACTAGTCTGACTGGGATCCTGAAAATCAGGACCCCAGTCTCTGTGCTTTCTCCCCTAAAGTGGCTGTGGTAAGTACTTAGGCACAACCCAGATTGGCTACTGGTGAACCCTTATCAGTTTCCCACAAAAGAGCTGCTCCTAGTTCAGTGACCCTATTAAGATTACAACTGTGTTGTGAGCAAAGGCATCTCACTAAATGTGACAGACTGGTCTCACACACCACCTGGTATCATGCTTCATCATTGACCAGTCCTCGCCCTCTACAACCTTCGTTTGATAGAGGGCGGGCACACACCTGACGACAGGGATGCACTTTTAAACTAAGTGGGGCCCGTGAGGATGTGAGTGAAAGTAAAAAATCATTATCAGGTGGTGTGTGAGACCAGTCAGTCACATTTTGTTAGATTCCTTTGCTCACAACACGGTTGTAATCTTAATAGGGTCACTACACTAGGAGCAGCTCCTTTGTGGGAAACAGTTAGTATTGGAGGCTGCTAGCTCCTAGAACCCCGTGCCTCTTGTTACTTACTCCACGCTTCGTTGAGTTTGTTTGTGATTACCGAACCCTTATCAGTCCCTAGTATATGGTATCCAGGTAGCCAGGGCATAGGTACAATGGGTCTCCCATGGGCTGAAGCATGTATTATGCCACCCAAAGGAGACAACTCAAACTGTGACTACAGGCCTGCCTCTGCAGCATGTGTAAGCTGGTGCTAGCACCACTTATGACAGATATACATTTTCTTATATCTGAAGTCACTGCACTTAAAACCTATAAGTCACCCGTAAGACAAACCTTTCGATTCTGAAGGCAGGGTGCTTGGTTCTCAGTGTGAGGGAGAACCTGCATGAGCAGAACATCCCTACAACTTTTGGAGTCCGTTCTCCCGGGTTGTAAGTGCATCAGCCTTTACGAGATATAGATTGGCCATTCGTCATTATGCGATGGCCATCTCTAAACTGGTATGAATGAACCCTGTTGTATTTGGTATCAAACATGTTTGAATCATACCCCAACACCGTATACAATAAATGGTGTGGGAGGTATGATTCCCTGCACAGTAAAGCTCCGCTGGGAGGCCATCAGTGCTCCCGGTGCCATTCTTCCAGTACTTGTCAGCAAGCTAGGGCTGCTGCCGACCAGAGACATGTTTCTGCCCTCCTACTGCTGAGCCAAGCTCGAACAGGGGAAGGAAGAACAATAGGTATTCTGTCACAGGGAGGTGTGATCACCTCACAGACAGGGTTTAGTGTATTGGGACAGGGAGGGAGCGCTTCCCAGCACCACTTAGTCTGCTTGAAGGGCACATTTTGTGCCTTCCTTGCATAGTCCAGTTCAAACTAGCTCAGGCAGCTGTTGGCTCCCGCTCTGGCGCAAAACTGAACAAAGGACATGGAAGTATCCTCCCCACTGTCCAACCCCTGTGAGGAAACCCTGAATCCTTCCAACCCTATCCTTAGGGTACTTAAGGGCTTATCAGTAGGGAAAAAAATGTAGAGGGAGACCTTATAGTTATAAATTTTAGAGACCCAGAGGCAGTCAGACTTATACTGAATGGGTCCTCGGGGAACTCGAGCAGTGCCATAGTTCCACACGATCTAACTTTTTTTTACCCAAGATCTCTCGTGTGTCCCCCCTTTTTTCCGGGAGGTTTAGCTAAAACCCAACTTAATATGTATATGCCATCCACCAATAGTTACACGGGGCAACCCTTTAGACCTTTGCCCATTAGGAACAATCATGGGTGGAATACAGTGCCCGTTAGAAACTATTGTATGCCACCAGGGAGGTTGGACCAAGTGTATGGTGACAGTAGAATGGACCATCTGATACCATTCACCCCGTTAGAAACTTCTAACAGATTCAATATTCTCTCTTGCTTCGACGGGTGCGATTGACAGCCGGGGCAATCTGTTGGCAGTCCACTGGGTACGCTCACTCCTAGGTCAAACCCACTATCAGAATCAGCATATGAGTGGTCGCTACCTGCCTTATCTACAGAGCTTACAACAGCTCTCCCCTCTGCTGATGGTCGCACATTTGCTGAGGGATCTGAACAGGGGTTATTCGTTGGTTCAAATGCTGACAAAGCCATCCTTGGTAATTTATTATCTCCAGTTTTGCCTGTAGGTTTGCAACCATCTTGCTTTGATGCTAGCCCTACTCCTTGTCCACCATGCCCTGCCATACTTGGCTCGGCAGGAATGGGGATGGGGGTAATCGACCCTTGTTTGTCGAAGCTACGGATATGCTCCTGGAACATTGCTGGTCTTGAATCAAAGCTTGATCTGCCGGATTGGGGGACCTTTATAGATAATTCTGACATTTGGGCATTCCAGGAAACCTGGGCCCTTGGGCCTATATTTCGTGTTGGGTTTCTGAACTACTCTAGACCTGCAGTGAAGGGTGCAAGGGGTAGACCAGTGGGTGGTCTAGTCATCTGGGTACGCCAACATGCAGGTGTAACAGTGGAAGAGTTCCCATTGGATAACCCCGATATGTTAGCCATACAGGTAATCTCGTCTTCAGGACTGAATATGGTGATTGTAAATACCTACATGAGGGGTATCCAAGGGGGAAAATGTTCTCCTGCTGCGTTGTTGTTGGATGGATTCCTAAGCTCTTTACCGGTGAATACAAACAGGGTGGTATTGGGGGATTTTAATACCTGTTTCGAACCTATGGGGTTGGATGATGGTATGCTCACCGAGGACGAGGATTCTTTGTGGGGCATCCCGGGTCTGGAACTACAACCCATCAAGAAATGGTCCCAATCAGCCATATTTTTGAAGGGTCTTTGTTTGAACCAGGGAATGCGTGCAGTAAATGGGCGTCTGAAGTCCGATAGGATGGGGGCAATGACTTTTGATAATGGTAGATCTGGCTCTCGCATTGACTATATCTTGGTGAATGTGGAAATGTGGCCTAGTTTGCTGGATATGGTGGTAGTAAATAGAGTCGAGAGTGACCATCATCCCTTGGTTCTATCGATTAAAGAAGGAGCTTTTGCAGTACCTACGGTGGCAGAGGCGTCCCTGCCACAGGTCCTATTGACCAACAATGAAAGAAGGGTTAGTTGGCCCAAAATAGCCCTGGATGAGGAGGTTCTGTTAAGAATTAGAACCATGTTGAGGGATACAATGACCCAAATCAGCGGGTTCAGTCAGGAGTCGGCCCTTCTGGATAATATTACATCTCTACATAGTGACCTTTTTTTAAATCTCAAAACCTTCTTTATTAAATCTATAGCCCCTAGTAGGCATAAGCTGAAACCCTTAACTTGGTATGATAGCGCCTGCAGGGAATCACAAAGGGCGCTACATGCAGCCTTAAGATCAAGAGATCAGACCCTAATTCGTTGCTGCAGGGCCACTTATAAAGTTGTGCAGGCCACTGCCAAGAAGAATTGGGACGAGATCCGTTGGAAGGAATTGTTGGAGGCTTGCCAGAGTAATAACATTACCAAATTCTGGCGGCAGCTTAAATGGGGCAATCGCCCACAGGACAGATCCCCCACAAATAGTGTAGAGCCAAGGGAATGGGTTGAGTATTACGGGAACCAATTCAAAGAGAATGTTTCAAGTCCCGCTAATTTGACGCATTTTACTACCAACGAAGCTTTGGTTTTTACGCCTACTGAAGTTAGGGCAGTACTAAGGGTTATCCCGGGGGGTAAAGCACCAGGTCCTGACTGCATACCAGCTGACATGTTTAAGCAGGAACAGGACCTTTGGGTCCCATATATTGTTCTCCTGGCCAATGCATTGGCAAGGGGTGCGAAAGTCCCTGAATCATGGCTTGGGGCGGAGATCCTCCCCATTCATAAGAAGGGTGACCGTTCAGTAACGGCAAATTACCGACCCATAAGCCTCATTGATGCTCTACAAAAGATTGTGGCCCGCCTTCTTTTAGGTAGGATCCAGACCTGGATTTCTGACCATGATGTTTTAAGTCCTCTCCAGGCGGGTTTTCGGCAACATATGGGGACCTTAGAGCAAGTTTTTAGATTTATGTTAATATATTGGAAGGTGGTCCTTCTTGGGGGAGGCCTGTTGTTCGCGGCATTCGTGGACCTCAGGTCAGCCTTCAACCTTGTACCCAGGATCAAGCTCTGGGAAGTTTTGCTGGATCTAGGCATGCCCAAAGAGCTGGTGGTGCTGCTGATCAATTTGCACACAAATACCTATGCCAAAGTAAGATGGGGTGGTCCAGGGGAAGTCACTGATAGTTTTAAAGTAGCTAAGGGGGTTAGACAAGGGTGCGTGTTGGCCCCCACCCTTTTTTCTTTGTTTATTAATGGGGTGACCAAGTATTTTTCTAACTACCCAACGGATGTGCCCACCCTTGCTGGAAGGAAAATTCCCCTCCTCATGTTCGCGGACGACACGCTTATTATTTCAAAAACGAGGCAGGGATTGCAGTCCGCCCTGGCCCGTTTTGAGTGTTTCTGCAGCGAGCACGAGTTAGAGGTGAATGTCAGTAAGACCAAATTCATGGTTCTGCGAGGCCCCAAGGCTGTGAAGGCCAAGGTGTCAATGAGCGGCGCCATTTTGGATCAAACGGAGGTTTTTACATACCTGGGTGTCACATTAAGTGAGAATTTGAGCTGGAAACCTCAAATGGATCTTATGACCCTGAAACACGCGCAACTTGGGGGAGCCTTATTGAAGGAGTATGCAAAATCTCTCACCAAACCCATGGCACCGTTGGTTAAAATTTATGGTTCCAAGGTAATTCCTGCAACTATCTACGGTGCCGAACTGTGGGGGTATAGTGATTTATCCTCTTTGACGGTGGCTCAGAATAGGTTCCTGAGAATGGCAACTGGTCTCCCACAATCGACACCCTGCTTACCCCTGCAGCTTGACCTAGGTGTCAAATGCATAGAGGATGAGGTACGGTATAGACCACTGGCGTTTTGGCGGCGCCTGTGGACTACACCTGAATTATCCTTGTTCGCTGAGGCCATTGACGATGTGAGGGGTCTTGAAGGGTCTCACGGGGTACCCTGGTTCAGTCACCTCAGGAGGCTCTTGAAAAATCTAAATTTGGAGGCATTATGGGTTGATCCAGCACGCGCGACCTTTCCCTCAAAGAAGGCCCTCAAAGATATTTACTGGCATTGGATTACTGAGAGGAGATCCGCTATGGTTGTAAAAGATGTCCCTAAATATGAAGCTTATTGGGACTTAATCACCAAGCCAAAGGATCGCAAACTGTACCACCAACTACGAGTAGGCTCGTTACCTGTGCGGGGGCTTACGCACTCTTGGACTACTGGTGGTAGTGATAAGTGTCCCTTCTGTGTAACAGCAGTGGAAAATATTGAACATCTTTTTTTCCGCTGCCCTATGTATTTGTTACCCAGGAAAGTTTGGCTTTTACCAGTCTGTCGGTTACTAGGCACCAGCTCTGCTCTTGCAGCGTTTAGGATTCTTAAAACTGATACTTCCCCCTCCATCGCTATTGGTGTAGCAAAATTTGTGAGTTGGGCGTGGTCAATCCGAACCCGTAACCTTGGCAAATGATGTTTTTTATTATATAGTTTTTATGACTATTTGTTTAAAGTAGCACTGTTATTATGTAGCAAGGGGTCTTCTCGTTCATCAATGTTTAAAAATTTAATACTTTTCTTAACTTGTTTTTAAATGTAATGTATTTATTATCTTATATGCAAAATGAATCGTTTTTAAATATATATGTATTTGTCTTTTATGATGTGAATCGAATAAAGACCTCTTGACTGACTGGCTTATCAGTGAGTTGGTACCTAGATTCATTGTGGGACAAGATTTACATCAAGAAACCACTGTTCTTTGACCGTCTGGGCACTCCGGACTTTGCTGGACTTCACTCTGGGTATTGAGGCTATAACTAGGAAGACTTTTGCTGCTCCTGGTCTCATCGTCCTGCTCGTCAGCTGTAACGTCCGTGCCTGTGATCCATACAGGACAATTCAAGGCCTCTGGGCATCCAAGACACCTAAAGAAATCTCAGTTGAAGTGAAGTGAGACACTTCCCTGCATTTGAAGGCACTGCAATTAAGCTGACTGGTCTGCTGATCCTGAGCTTCCGTAGACTACGAGAGGCTCAGCAACACAGGTGGTGGTTCCTCACATCCCTTGAGGCATGCCTGTCCTCTCACCAAGTTTGAGGCCAGTATCCCTCGTCGGAGCCGCAGGAACCAAATCCCTGTGCACCGCATCGACTTGCAGTTGCAAAGGCTTGTTGGCTTCCTTCCATCAAGATCTTCGGGCTCCAAGCAGCCCTAACCTCGAGCATCTCCATTGACCAAGATCTTCATCCTCACCACATTTCTTGCATCGTGGGCCTGCATCTTTGGTGAGATGTGAGAGGTCCTCTCGTGACTCCAGTACCTCCAGCTTGTGGGTCCTCTTGAGGGTCTCCTTTGATTTCAGTGGATCCTTCTGATTGCTCAGGGCCTGCCCTGACTCCCCTGCTTGTTGTGAGTTGCCTGGAGTTTGCTGGTCCCGAAACAGTACCTTGTTCACTTTCAATGATGGTTGCAGTTGCCAAGGCTTGTTGGTGCTCCCGGAGGACACCAACCCCTCAACTCTCGATATCTCATGTGGGACAGCTCATAAACAGCTCCTGGTCTTTCACAGCATCCCCTAGTCCACACAGCTGCATCACCATGGTCACCGTCATCTCACTTGCAACACCAGACATCAGTGGGTGTTCGTCTTCTGTGCCACCTAGTTACCCTTGAGTGACATAGACTCTGTCCTTTCTACCTGCAGGTACTTCTCACCTTAAATCCACCTCTGGGTTCCACTGGACCCTTTTTCCTTCTCCAGCATTGGCATCTTCCTTAGGTCCACCATTGAGTTTGATAGTGGCTTCTGATGCCACTTCACACCTATGCACCCGGCTTCCCTAGTGTAAGTATCCTGGTTCCTAGGGAATCCATGGGTGGAGTGGCTCTCCAAATTTCTGCCTTCCATGGGGATTCTTCAGGGTCCACTGGTTAGGGTACTTTTTCTTTAAAATTACAACTGCGACGTAGCTATTGACTTGTAATAAGGCTGTGGTCGTGTTCCCACTCTGCAGACTGCCTCCTTGGGGTTCCTGGTTACTCACCCTGGGTGGTTCCTTTAGACCCGGGCACTTCTACGTCTTCTGGGTATAGTTTTGACTTGAGTCGTGGTTTGCATAACACTATTTTAGTATATGGTTTGGTCTCCCCCTGGCAACCACTGTGTATCTGTGCTACTTACCTGTTTTCTTTGCAACGTGTTTGTGTATATTGTGTATATTTCCATGTAGGAGATATTTTAGTATGTTAGTGAGTGTTACATATATAAAAATACATATTTTTATAAATATACTGTGTGGTTCTTTTTCACTTAATCTATAACTATAAGATTACGTTCTGGTAAAACAAGCTGCTTTACACTCCTTCTGGACTAAGCCTGAAGGCTGCTCTCCATGGCTACCACTTAGAGAGCTTTCTAAGGTTGTCTAAGACGACTAAAATCAACTAAAGGGTTGTCTGGATTAGTGCAGGGTGCCCACTTACATAAGTGTACACCATCTACTAAGCCAGCTTCTCACATTAGTGTGTAGTGGTTGGAATTCAAGGCTGCATTGTTTCACCAGCTAATCTTGGTGTGGATCTCCGATCCGCAGACTTTGCCCTCGCCGAGCCCCCACACATCCGCAGAACAACATCGGTGAAAGAACCTTCTCCTACATCGCGGCCAAGTCCGGAACGAGCTGTCAATCAACATCAGATGCGCCCCCACCCTGTACATCTACAGGAAGACCCTCAAGACCTGGCTCTTAGACTGACAGTAGCTGATTCACCCTACCAGCGCTTTGAGACCCTCACGGGTGAGTAGTGCACTTAAATCTTCCATGATTGATTGATTGATTAATTGAAAAACCATCACTAATATTAGGCACATATAATACAGCTTAGAATAAGTGAGCTCTACTGAACTTAAGGTTGAGTAGTTAAGGGTCTAGTACAACCCTTTCTCTAACCTCAGAGAGTTTAGGATCCACTAGGGTAGGTAGGCGCAAGACCTCACTACACCTTGAAACATGTCTTTAGTCGGGGATACCAGTGTACCCCAGTTGGCTAAGTACAGGGGTCTAAAGTTCCAGGAACTAAGGACCCGGTGTAGCCTTAGAATTATAAGGACAGGTGGCAACGCCACCATTAAGTTGCTCTCAGAGCTGCTTTATCAGGATGATGGCCATACTGTAAGGGGAGAAGAACAGGATGATGTGGGTGGGGATACTCCAAGAGAGAGCATCAGGGGTACCCCTGATGATCTTAATTCAGAGTATGGGCAGGAGGATTCAATGACTCCAACCTGCCAAACTCTGACCCCTCAGGGAATGGTGGAGATGATACAGAGGAAATCACCTTTGTTCCTCCTGGGAGGGTCCAGAGCAGACAGAGGCAGTCTAGATCCTTTTCTGGACAATCCAATGCTTCAGGCAATTCCATAGGGACCTCCATATCTAGTAAGAGCTACAACTCTTTGGAAAGGGAATACCAAATGCTCGAACTTGAGAAAGTCAGACTTAAGCTCAGGAGAGATCAATTGGCTCTTGACAAAGAGACACTGGAAGTGCAGAAGACTAGGAAGAGATTGGGACTAGAGTCCAATGGTGGCAGCAGCAGTGTCCTTAGAAACAGGGAAACTTCTTTTGAGAATAGGAACCTGAGCAGGATAGGCCCTCCTTACCAGGAGGAGGATGATATCCATAAATGGATCACTGCTTTGCGAGGGCTTGTAAAGTTCAGTCGGTTCCTCAAGAGCAGTGGGCAGCTATCCAGTGGCTCTCCTTTGCTAACAAAGGTAGAGATAAGCTCCTTACTGTTTGAGAAGAGGATGCAGAAAATTACTCAACTCTTGACATCCGACATGGGACAGTTCGTGAAAAGTTACTGGTCTTTCACAGCATCGCTGGTCTACACAGCTGCAGCTCCAAGGTCACCGTCATCTCCCCTGTAAAACCCGACATCAGTGTGAATTTGTCTTCCGTGCCACCTGGTCCCCCCTGAGTGGCAAAGACTCTGACCCCTCTGCTTGCAGGCACTTCTTGATTTGAATCCACTTTTGGGTTCCACCAGACACTTTCACCTTCTCCAGCAGCGGCCTCTTCTTGAAGTCCACCATTGATTTTGATGGCGGTTTCCGGCGCCACTTTATACCTATGCACCCTGCTTCCCGTGTGTAGATATTTTATTTATTTTAAAGGTTTTATATAGCGCTGGCTAGACCCGGAGGTATCGGAGCACTTTACATGAGTATCAGACCATAGTTGTAGGTCACATTGCACCAGTCCATGTAATCTTTATATTCTTTAAGGTCCGGAGTTGCCCTCAGCCCCCACTTTCTCGCCCTGTTCCTTTTGGCTAATAATGAGCCCAATGTCACCCAGTCCTTTCTTTACTGTTCAGGACCATCGGCTCCAAATATTTAGGAGACCACGTTTGGCCTCCACAGTGAGTGTTTGACCCATGACCTCACCCATGCATGCGTAGACCGCACTCTAATAGCGAGCTATGTTCGGGCACTCCCACCATATGTGGTAGAATGTGCCCTCTTCGCCACGGTAATGTCTGCAACTGGAGTCAGTGCTGAATCCCATCCTGACTAATCTGGGCCCGGTGACATATAACCTATGGAGTACTTTCAGCTGTATAAGTTTCAATTTTGAGGATATTTCCCCCTCACGTGGGGATGCCAGTGCCTCCATCCATTCATCCTCATCAAGTTCCTGTAGGTCACCCTCCCATTTTGTACGAAGCTGAGGAAGGGGGTCAGGGGCATGGCAAATTAATTTCAGGCATGTCAATGAAATTGCCTTTTTAGGCATGTATCCGTCCTCAAGCCTATCCTCGAGAGGAGAGGCCTCCAGAGGGGTCTATCTCTTTGGGATGGCTGTCTGCAACGCGTTTTGTATTTGGAGGTATCTAAACCACTCCGAATCGGCAAGTTCATATTTATGTTGGAGTGCTGTCAAGGGTAAAACCTCCCCCTTTTTCCAAAGATCTGTTACACATGAGATCCCTATCAGGTGCCACTTATCAAACCCTTTAGTCTTCCAAAGATAGCCCAACTGAATCCTGCCTTGGAATTTAATAGTGCCACAGAAATACCCCAAAAGATCAATGACGTCTCCTCCAGAACCTCTGGTTTTGATGTCGGGCTTGACTAATTTGACCTTGTTACATAGCTGTTGATCATAAAAACTCTTAGGAATAAGCATGATTTTGGCACCAGAGTCAAATAGCATATTTACAGACTGATCGTTTATCAATACATACTTAAAAGGCCCCTCATTCCTTGAATCAACAACTTGACAAATCTCAACAACCTCACCATCTTGCTCGTAAACATCAAATTCCCTAACTTTCTTTTGATCCGTCTTGGATCTACCGCAATACAAAAAATGGCCTTTCTTGCCACAATTGGAACAGGAAACCTTCTACCCAGGACAGTCTTTAAAGTTTGTCATGTGCCCAGGATTGCCACAGCTAAAACATTTACCTTGAAACAAAATGTTACTAGAAGGTGAAAAACTTATACTTCTGATCACACACATTATACATTCAGTAGTTTGTTACACCACAAACAAAGGTTATCTTATAATATTACAGCATAGGCAATAAGCATAAACAATTTACAGTAAGAAAATAAGCAACAAGAGAAGTAAAACAAAATTAAATGAAAACCATACCATCATGCTTTACATAATTCATAATTCATAGGTCCCCCTATTTTAAACCAAAATCCAACGATAAACAAAATCCTAATCATAAACATGTTACCCTATCCCATCCCTCCAGCGAGCTAAGGGCTCCCAAATTCTACCTCCTCAAACTCTCCCTACCCTTCCCTTCCTAGCATATATAGGTTTCTCCAGATTGTGTGCCGCTATTAGATTTGCCAACCAGACTTGTATCAGCGGGGGGGTCTTGTCAAGCCAAGCCCTTGCTAGCATTAATCTGTAGACTGCCATAACCAAAAACAGGAATTCGGCCTGTGCAAAATGACTCCCTTCTGGTCCAATTCCCAACAAAATCCAAATGGGGGTTAAAATTATCTGTATCCCTAATGACCTATCCAGGAAACCCTCAATGTCTTTAATTAAAGTGTGAAGCTGTGGACAGGTAGCAAACATGTGGACAATGTCTGCATCAGGGAAATTACACCTGGGGCAAGTGGTCCCCTCGGAACCCCCCCATTTAGCAATTCTAGCTTGCGTGTGGTAAAGTGAATATAAGGTCTTATAATGCTGGGATTGTAGGGGAGATGAACACAGAATAGTGCGACCCAGGTCCAATGACTCCTTAAAGGCTTCAGGATCCGCGCCTACTTTCCCTATCCACTTACAGCTATACTTAACCATATCATCCGGTTTACCACTTACTAAGAACGCATACACTGACCTGATCGTGGGTTCGCCACCACTAGTTATATTCTCCATAAAATCATTACCATTGTACCCTGCTGGACCCCCCTGTTTGTTACCCAGGAAACTCCTAACCTGTAGATACTTAAAAAAATCTCTTCTGTCTATTCTGTATTTACTTAGAAGGTCCCCAAACTGTATTATTCCCTACTGATTCCTTAAGTCGCCTATCTGTCTAATTCCTTTAACCTCCCAAGCGGCCATTACTGAATCGGAAAAGATTTCAGGGGGAAATGATTTATTATTATAAACTTTAATATATCTATTATATCTGCCCAGGCCCGACTTCTTCAGAAAGATATTCCAAATTTTAAGGGCAGCACTTATAGTCTTTGATTGTTTCCTTCTGAGATGACCTAACTCAACATGATATAAGAAACAGTTTTCTGCCTCTTGCCCTAACACTACTGCATATATTTCTGTAGACATGGTTGTTATTTTCTGTAGCTGACCGCCCCCTCCAATCAATCCCTGCATATATTGCAATGCAGCCGCCAAATAGTACAGCCTAAAATCTGGCGCGCCCCAGCCCCCTCTTTCTCTTGGTAGCGACATAAATCTATAAGCCCTCCGAGTTATTCCATGAGCCCATAAAAACCTACTTAAAGTGCATTCCAACGTATTAAACCATTTGGCCTAAAAAAAAAAGGGGAATCGATCTAAATAAATAAAGAAACTTAGGTAAAATCAGCATTTTTAAAATATTAGTACACCCCACCAAGGAAAGATGCAAATTATTCATCCTCTCCAAGTCCTTTCTAACTTGAGCCAGCAACGGACCCATGTTGATCTCAACCACAGTATCCAAGTTCGAGGAAATTAAAATCCCCAGATATGTTGCTGAACTAACCACCCTACTGTCAAAACTCCTAGTGAAATGGTTCGTAACAATTTGCGTCTTGGATTTGTTTAGACTATAGCCTGAGACTTGACCAAACAGTTGGGCTTCTGTTTCCACCACCCTGATAGCAGTGTCTGGGTTTGGGGATAGTATAGCCACATTGTCAGCGTAAGCTAGAGATTTGACTGTGCAGCCATTCAATTTCATTGGTGGAATCCCTTCATTTCTTTCTAGTCTTCGTAGAAATGGCTCCAAATATAGTGCAAAGAGTAGTGGGGGTGCCGCTCACACAGCTTAACTTGAAGTGTGCTGCTCTGTCCATCGAGGGAGGAATCTCTGCAACACGCCAAACAGTGCTTCTCTGGCCACAGCCTCCCCTCAACGCGAACTCGCTGGTGTGAGCGCGTCCTGCAATCGGCAGGACTTGCTAACGCTCCCAGCTTGAGTCCCTAGGGTTGAGGCTAGAGGCGAATTCTATCAGCGAGGGCACAGACCGGGTGACTGCGAGGACCAGCGTTCCTCACGCAGCTCAGCTGGTTCCTCTTCCCCCGGCGGCCACGCCCACGGACACGCCCACCGCCTACTTGGATTTAACCTTTCGCGACACCCGCTCCGCGGGTGCCGCTCACACAGCTTAACTTGAAGTGTGCTGCTCTGTCCATCGAGGGAGGAATCTCTGCAACACGCCAAACAGTGCTTCTCTGGCCACAGCCTCCCCTCAACGCGGACTCGCTGGTGTGAGGAGCGCGTCCTGCAATCGGCAGGACTTGCTAACGCTCCCAGCTTGAGTCCCTAGGGTTGAGGCTAGAGGCAAATTCTATCAGCGAGGGCACAGACCGGGGGACTGCGAGGACCAGCATTCCTCACGCAGCTCAGCTGGTTCCTCTTCCCCCGGCGGCCACGCCCACGGACACGCCCACCGCCCACACGTATATAGCTGATACAACCCTTACCGCGACGCGGGACGCGCGCGGGGCGGAGCACGGGGCGAAGACCGGGCAAAGAGCGGGCCGTTTGAGGCCGTTCGAGAACGTGAGAGACCAGTCCGGGCCCTTGCTCTAAGCTCTGCATTAACGATCTATCACTGCAGGTACTCATCAAAATAACCTCTGCGAAGATAATTACCCTTTTCTACCATCAATCTAGTTCTAGTATATTTCATTCATTGAAAATGAACACGAGGGGTAGCAAACTAAAAAAACTTAAAAAGACTGGGGTAGGAGAACAGCTGTTAGGACCAATGGATGATTTTATTACCAACACGAACACATTTATTGATCAAAGCATTAGCCTGATTGAGGGTAGGGTATCTACCGATCTTGCAATTGCAAGGCGATCTTCAATGGGTCCACTAGCAAGAGCAAGAACCCCAGAAACACAGAGTACTCTAACCGAATCTTCACTAGGTAACAATAGGCTTAGTCTCCCAAATGTTGTAGATCTTTCAGCCTCCCAACTGTCTGTAACAACTTCAGACTCTGAGTTAGAAAAAACGCCTGAAATCTTTCCTGACCACACCCCAGAAGAAGTAAGGCAAGCAAGAGGGAGGAGGGAGGGAGCCATCAAGAAAAGGAAAGAGAAGGAAAAGGTAGATAAAACTGTAAACAATGAAGTGGCTGATCAGACAGATCTAATCGTCACTACAAATTTGGTAGGTCCATCTCTCCAAATAGCTGATCCAGCTAACAACCTTGTGACGATTCACCACCCACCACAGAATATCCCAGACACCTTCACATCAGAATCTCCTCTTTTTCCGATAACTGGCAAAGAACAGGATACACCAGGGTTGGTAAACGAAATAGCTTCCCTACTAAATTCCTTCTTCCGCCCAATAGAAACCAGATTGCTTAACATCGAGTCGCAACTGACTAAACTTGCTAACTATCCAAAGCCAAAATCTATCCAGGGCTCGCAAAAAACGGGGACAAATAACCCGGTTACTTTACTTGCACAAAAGAAAGCTACAACTTCAGCCTGCCCGTCCCCCAAACAACAACTTGCAGTAAAGGCTCCTATAGCAGCAAAGGCTCCTACAGTACCGAAACCCCCCCTAAAGCCCTCACCATTACCCCCCAGATTAATACGGCCCCAAAAACACCTACAATAAACACGCCAGCTGTAAAAACATCGGCCCCAAAAACTCCTGCCACTAAAAAAACAAATCCTCCAGCAAATAAAGGAGGCATGAGAGGGACTATTGACAGCAGGTTCCCCCTAAACATGCCACCTGAGGCATGCCCATATGTGGTAGTGATGACAGGGGTACCAGAACTAACGGGGGAGGGGGCGGAACCGAATTGGTCTTTAAAAAATAAGGTTCAATATTGGTTGAACACAAACCGACCCATTCCGCCAAATTGGTCAAGTAGGATAACATCAGTATGTAGGACCCCGTGGGTGGGACATAGGAAAAAAACTATACAGGGAGATTGCATCGTGATCACCTTTGAGGACCCAAGCGTAGTCGAGTATATTTGTTCTTGGGAACACCACAATACAAGTGGTGGGATTGACACAAGGTCTCTTTCCTTTTTTTATCCAAAAAGACATCACAATAACTATTCCCAAGAATTTGATAATACCTGGCGCAAAGCAGTCCCACAACCATGGGAACTAGACTTCGCCGGGTCTAAAATGCCTCAACGAGACAGCGATTACGATAATTTCTGGTGGTCAGCAAACCCAAATTACCAGCACTATGAGGGCCCGTGGCAGACCATGGGACCACAGAATAGAGGTAGAGACTGGGAACATTGGGGCAGGTCCCGATACCGACCATACAGACCTACCTATAGAGATACTCCACACTGGGAAAATTTGCCGGGTATACCGACCATGAATCGGTTCAGTAGCCTGGAAATGGTCGACTGACCACTAGTCGAAATCCCAACTCCTGCACAGACTGTCCCAGTCCCAGCCCCAGATTCTCCAGAGAATAAGACGGAAGACCCACAAAAGAATACATTATGGCTCTCCGTCATCTTCTGGAACATTGCAGGCCTCCGACTGAAAATAGAGGATGGCTCTGCTGCCCACTTTCTTGAGGAAGGCAAGATAATATGTCTTCAAGAGACATGGGCCATGAAGGCCCTACATCTTGTGGGCTACAAGACATACTATTCCCCAGCCCTCCCAAGTAATGCAGGTAGACCCAGAGAGGGCTTGGTAACCTACATAGCCAATACAATAACAGACCTAAAGGTACTAGAGGCAGAATCTTTCACAAACTTTCAACTGCTATGTCTCACGGTAGGGAAAAAATATACCATCATCCTAATAAACCTTTACAATAACTTAGAGGATGATCACTTTCTTAATATTCTTTTTACAATTCAAAAAAAAAATTGTGCATGCAAGACACCTACATGAGAAAAAGGGTAATGTCCACATATTATGGGGAGGGGATTTCAATTTACACCCCTGCCCGTCATCGGGCAACCAGAGCTGTGGAATAGTGGATGAAGACGAGAACCCCCTCATACATTTCCTCCACTCACGAACGGGGTTAGCCATGAATAACCTCCTTTCAGACCTGGAACTAACAATAGTAAATCCAATTGATCCAACTAAGAACTTACTAGAACCCACATATCGAGGGAGGGGGCATGAGACCACAGTCGATTATATAGCCCTGACAGACGGTCTGAGACACTTAAGTAGGGACTTTAAAATCATTGAAAATACCTTAAGCGACCACTCCGCTCTCAGGCTGGACCTTCAGCTGAATCATTCAGTATCCCACATAACAACAATAGCAAATACACTATCTCAAAATAGGCTTGAATTGGGCAAAAGAAATGGATACACTATAAAATGGGAAAAAGCGGATCCCAACAAACTGACTAGCACACTAATAAAGTCTGCTTACAATAACATAACAACATGCTTAGATCCATTAGCAGACGATGATACAATCCTGCAAAATTTTAAGCTAATATTAGATCAAGGAAAAATATTGCTGACCAGAACCCCTAAACTAAATAATTCAAGTACTACTGGTTGGTTTAACCATGACTGTACCAAGGCGCAAACCAACCTAAGAAAGGCGCTCGGGAAACCGATCAGAAATCAGCTAGAAATACAACATCTTAGGCTAGAGTATAACAAGGCCAGAAAGATGAGGAAAAAAGAGTTGAAATCGTCTTTATGGAATGATCTTCATAAAAGTGCACTCATGAAAGATAGTCAGTCCTTTTGGCGAATAGTGAAGTCCCCTTTGCTATCAGATTCCAACACACCCCAGATTGATGTTGCTATTGACGAGGAAACCTGGGTAAATCATTTCTCTAAAATTTTTAAACTAACATCTCCAACAGAAGAATCCCATCATATTCTTCCCCCGGTAGTGTATCCAATAGCAATAGCATTCGAACTACAAGACATCGAACAGGCACTGCAATTGAGTAAGGGTGGTAAAGCACCCGGACCCGATGGGGTCCCAGTAGATCTATTTAAACATCTTCCTGATCTTTGGGCCCCCATACTCACACGAGTATGTATTGCAGCTGCAAAACTGGGACTGATGGAGTCATGGTCAAATTCCATCATGGTTCCAATTTTCAAAAAAGGGGATCACCAGGACGTAAAATGTTATCGCCCCATTTCACTTTTAGACTCCCTGGGCAAAGTAGTAGGTAGAGTAGTCCTAGAACAACTCCAGCAATGGGCAGACGACAAAAACATTCTATCGGACCTGCAATTTGGATTCAGGGAAGGCTTCGGAACTGTCGAACAGGCCCTTAACCTAAGTATGATTGTGGCCAAATACATCCACGCAAAGTCAGGAACAATGTACATGGTATTCGTGGATTTGTCCTCCGCGTTTGACTGTGTGTCTCACGCGAAGCTTTGGACCCTTCTAGGAACCATAGGGGTGGATCCCCCCCTCTTGGATTTCCTAAGAGAGTTATACGGTGAAGCCTCTGCAAGAGTGCGCTATGGAACAAAAGGAGAGCTCACTGCGCCATTCAGAGTAGAACGAGGAGTAAGGCAGGGATGTGTCCTAGCCCCCTTCCTCTTCTCCCTGTATACCAACGGATTGGAGGAGACGATGTTGAGGGGGGGGCAGGACCTCCCTAGACTGAAACACCGCCTGATCCCCGCACTGCTCTATGCGGATGACGCAGTTATTTTAGCACGCACCCCCATTGAGCTCCAGAAATCCCTATCCAAGTATGCTGATTTTATGGATGCCTTAGATCTACACATAAACGTAAAAAAAACATTTGTCATGGTAGCGGGCGGAGGCCGAAAAGCCACAAAGAACATTTACTTAAAAGACCAAAAAATTGAGAGGACCTCGCAGTACCCTTATTTGGGCATTATGATCGACGAATGCCTAAACTGGAGGGCCGCTGTTGAAGCCAGGAGACATCTGTTCAAAAGAGCAATTGTAGCATTAATGAACTTTTCACAGCGACTTGGAAAGAGACCACCAGCCGAACTTCTAAAGATTTATGCTGCAAAATGCCAAGCTATCGCCCTTTATGGGGCGGGGGTATGGAGACATACAGCCACTGGTCCACTTCAAACAGCAGAGAATACATTTATGAGATTCCTCTTATCCACCCCAAAATGCTCTTCCATCTATGCTTGTCACATGGAACTGGGAATCCCATATATAGAAGACCTGATTAAGATCCAGCCACTGCTACTCTGGAGACGCATCTGGCTGTCGGACAAAAATTTGCTGACTAAAGACATTTTGCAGGACACCATGGCACTGGATTGTGCACACAAAATAGCATGGCTCACCTACATCAGACACTTTTTTTCCGACTTGGGTCTAGAAAAGTATTATTCCACCCCAGAAAAATTATCTGAAATTTCAAAGAAAGACCTAAAACAAATCGCGCTGAGCCATCTAGAGTCTCTCAGGTTGACCCTGCTATCGACCAAACAATCTGTGCTCCATGCAAACATGATACAGCATACCCCGCAAATCCAGCTTTATCTGACATTAGAATTCACCACATATGGCAAGATGCTCTTGACAAGGTTCAGACTGAATCTTTTTCATAGACTAGTGGCCTTTCCAGAAAAGAACACTTGGGACGCAAATTTGGCCCTTTGCCCATGTGATGATACGTCCCCTCAGTCATGTATTCATACAATATTGTTCTGTAAATATTTTCACACCCACAGAAAGATCTGGCTATTTCCGCTATTAAAATGTTGGGGTTTCAAACAGTGTCGCCCCGCCATGCTAGCCCTGCAGATGTTGGATACTGAACGTACTTGCTATCATGTACTCAATTTTCTAAAGTGCATTATGAGACATAGGAACAATCTTTAAAAATATCAGACTGAGACTTATCGATTTATTCCTCATTTAAGAAAAGTACAGGATTCTGGTCACATTTATGTCTTAAAACTAATAATTAGTTTTTATCTCATATATGAACATGTATGTACATTGTGATAACTTTTATGGTTTTACATTGTTAAAAAAACGAATAAAGGAATTTATTATTATTAGTGGGGATGACGGGCACCCTTGCCTTGTCCCCCTTAAAATTTTAACTGCATCTGAGTGCCCCCTATTCACTCTGATATTTGCGGTAGGATTATTATATAGGACTTGTATGGCTTTTATGAAACCTCCACCAATACCACTCCACCTCAAGACTGCCCATAAGAATTTCCAGGCGACCCTATCAAAGGCCTTCTCGGCGTCTAAAAAGAGTGCCGCGATAGGGTCGCCCAGGCCCCCCGCAGCATCGAACATAGTGACAACCATTCTAACATGCTGGGTCGTGCCCTTCCCGGGCATAAAGCCGTGTTGTGATGTGCTTACCAGATGTTCAATACTCCCTGCAAGCCTTTTTGCCAACATTTTTGAATATATTTTAACGTCTGAATTAATCAGAGTAATAGGTCTGTATGAACCGGGCAGTGTTGTAGGTTTCCCCTTTTTTGCGATGACAATAATATCGGCACCACCCCAGGACTCTGGAGGTAGCCCATCCCGTTGTGTATGTTCCATAATCTCAAACATGTCGACCAACAGAACATTTTGAAACACTTTATAAAATTCAATCGGGATTTGGTCTGGCCCAGCTGCTTTCCCTGAGGGGAGGCTACCCAAAGCCCCAGTAAGCTCCTCCAGACGAAGAGGGGCATCTAATATCTCCTTTTCCTCAGGAGAGAAAGAAGGGGGAGGAATATCGCTAAAATAACGATCTATCTCATTCTGGCTTGTTACATCACCCAAGGAGTATAGATCATCATAGAATTTTCTAAAAACTTCCCTTATCAGGTCTGGGTCTGTAACAGAAACCCCCTGTGGATCAAGAATCTCTTTTATATCGGTTGCAGCAGAACGCTGCCTGGTTCGCACTGCCAGGATGTGACCAACCCTCTCACTCAGTTTGTACGCATCCTGTTTTTTAACCATATAGTTCTCAGCTGCTTTCCTGCTGAAACCTTCTATGACCTCCCCTTTGAGGGCTACAATTTTAAGCAAGAAAGGCTCCACTGAGATATTCTGTCTTATAGCTGTAACTAACTTTACTTCCTCTGCAATCAACCTTTGTCGAATTTCTTCAACTCTGATTCTTTCCCTCTTTTGTCTTGCCAACACATAGCTCATCGTCTCCCCTCTTATGCCAGCTTTGAAGCAGTCCCACACCACCCCTGGAGATGCCGAACCTCGGTTTATATCCCAGAAAAACTTTATCCAGGCTTCCATATGTTTCTGATAGGCCTCATCATGTGCCCAGGATTGCCAAGGCTAAAACATTTACCTTGAAACAAAGTGTTACTAGAAGGTGAAAAACTTTTAGAAGATTTAGCTGAGACTGAAGGCCTATCAGATCTACTCTTAGAGGGAGTTTTGATACTAACCTCTTTAACATCTTTTTCACCTTTCTCAACAGCACCATTTTGAGCACTTCTTTCTAATAGTGTCAATACAAGCTTTAGAATGTTCATGTAACTTCAAAATAGTAATAACTTCTTGTAAGAAGGAATTATCGTTTTGCCATGAACTGTCCTTGGCTTTATCAATAAGACAACCGAGCACAAGTTGATCTTTCAACCTCTCCTCCAAGGTTGCACCAAAACAACTAGTAGAAGCTAGTTTTCTTAAAATTGTAATATATTGCTCAACAGTTTCCCCTTGTCTTTGCATTCTCTTCCCAAAATGATAATGCTTGTAGGAAGGTGGATATCTGACTATGGTTACCCCAAAACTTGTTGCCTGGTGTTTAGCTGGTTTTTGACATAGTTGGCCTGGGATCCTGCTATTCAGGGCCCCAGGCTAATTGCTCTCTCCTTAAAATGGACTCCATGTACCTTAGGTACATACACAATTGGAACTGGTTCACCTTATAGGCCCCTGTAACAGAGTACTACAGGTACCCAGGGCATAGGTGTATCCAAGGTCTACCAGGGGCTGAAGCATGTATTGTGCCACCCCTGGCCTCCATATTTGACACAACTGGCTGATCACTCAGCTGGGGTAAGTTGGTGTAATAACCTCTTACTTAGATATAGTATATCTATGTCTAACCTTAACTGGACACATGTTAACCTACAAGCCATTCCTATGGAAGGTCCCTGCAATCCTGGGGGCAGAGTGCATGGTTTCATGTGAGATGGTGCTCTAGAATGAGCTGAGCCTGCCTGCAGCTGTCGGGAACAACTCCCTTAGCTGTTCCGGGATATTGCCATACCATATACTCTTAAGTGCATTATTAGCCTTGCGGTTATATGCTAACTTTGGTTAGGCTTTATCAAAACATGTCGAGTAAGGTGTCATACGATTTGGAATACTATCCCCTCGACAGTTCCGTCGACGGGGATAGCATTCCACCCTTCTAGAGGGACACGACATGTACATAGCCTTAACCCCGGTTAAAGTTAACCAGAGCCTCAGCATCACAAAATGGATGCTGCCACCGCAGACACAAGTCTGACCTCCTGCTGCTGGGAGTCCTTCCAGCGAGGGAGACTTGGACAAAGGGTTTCCTGCCTTGGGAGACATGCCCGGGGCACACAAGGTGTCCTTGTGCATAAGCCAGTCCAAACCGGTCCTGGGGCTTTCCAGCCCCAGTCCTGGCACGGAGCTGGACAAAGGAAAGGGGGTGTAACCGCCCCCCTTCCTGGTCCCACCCAGAGGAGGGACCTAGCAGGTGATCCACCCCTCAGATTGGGAATAAGAGTGGGAGCAGTGCCATAGCACCTCAGATCATCCTGAATCAACATTCGACATTCTGCTGCACAGAAGACTGAAGAGCATCTCCCTTGTGGCCTAGGAGTGGCCACCCTGTGAACACAGGCACCATCCAGCAACTCGACATCTGCTTTGCCGCCGCCTCCTGCGGGAGCCCGAGCCCAGAGCCTGACGAGACCCAGACTTCTCACAGCCTGTCCACAGTCCCTGCAAAGAAGGGACCCGTGGAGGCACCAAGAGATGTGGGACCGGCCATCTCGAAAGACCCCCGAGAAGCTGACTGCGCAGTACCCGAGGCACCCTCGACACTGTGCTTTGGGGTTTGGGAAGCCCCACAACCGAGCAGCCCTTGCACCGAAGATCAGTCCCCCAGCATCTCCACGATCTGCGTGAGGCCCTTTTGCATCGTGCCACTTGACGCGACATCCCGGCCACTTGCCACGTGGTCAGCGGTCATCTTGGCGACGAAACCTACAATTCACACTGCGGGTCTGGTTGCTCCCGACTTGCCCTCGCTCCTGTAAAAAGGAGCACCCGCTCTGACCTTGCTGGTCCGA
The DNA here is from genome assembly GCF_964263255.1 of Lissotriton vulgaris. Classification (NCBI taxonomy): domain Eukaryota; kingdom Metazoa; phylum Chordata; class Amphibia; order Caudata; family Salamandridae; genus Lissotriton; species Lissotriton vulgaris. The sequence continues at coordinate 870,622,979 of NC_141699.1, forward strand.
GTGATAAGCTTTTTCCACTTCCTGCGTGGCTTGCATTAGCCAAGGCCTGTTTGCTCCGATCAAGTTGCCAACACCGCCATCAGCTACAGCCTTTGTGGGACAGCTCGTGATTGACTTCTGGACGTCCTCGACCTCTTCGTGTCCACGTGGCTGCAGAGAGAAGATACACCTCATCGCCTGTTTGCACCCGACATCGCCTGGTTCCATCCTGGTTCCACGATAGTCACAGGCTAGTGACTTTGAACATTGTCCCCTCTGCTTTCAGGTCTTCACCACTTCAGATCCACCCTTGGATCCACCGGAACTCTTCACATCGAGCTGCCTGCAGCATCTTCAGCTCCAAGCACCATCGACCTGCGTGACGAAAGCCGACACTACTTCGCACTTGTGCACCCGCTTCCTGTGGGTGAGGTAACTCAGCAACGTCGTTGTTCCTACACTGGTACACATCTCTAGTGTCTGTGTCTAAAGTTTCATTCTTCTAGGTCACTCGGAAGGTTCCTTAAACACTAACTTTGTAACTTTTACGCACCATTCACATTGCATTGGTGTATGCGTGCACTTTAAGCGCTGCACCCGAGTCCCGCGGGCCTTTCCCGACTTAGTCACTGCTAGTCCCGATCAGCTCCAGCGATTCCCAAGGCCCTAGGCCTATTTCCTTTCCGATTGGTGGTACTTATACCACTATTTTAGTATATGGTTTAGGTGGCCCCTAGGTCTCATCCATATTGGGCAACTTTTGTATATTTAAACTGTTTTGTTTTAACGCTTATGCTTCTGTGTTCATAAAGAGTATAGGGGATATTTGTAGTAAATAAATATATATGTATTTTCAATATATATCTGTGTGGCGTCCTTTCATTTGACATTCAAGGGGATTGTGTATGGTAAAACAGCTTGCTTCACATGCCTTTACAGAGTTTAGCCTAAGACTGCTTTGTCCACGCTACCCCTAGGATAGCTGGTCTATAAGGTTGACTTACAACCAATCATCATAAGGGTTGCTTGGCATGGTACAAGGTGATCACTAGAACTAGTGAGCATCATATACCAGGCCAACTTCTCACTTTGGTGAGCAGCGGATTGGGATTTGAGCTTGCTGTTGTTTTACCATTACAATCTTTGAGAGTATCATTTGAAAGATCATACAGGTACCTGCTAGGTACATATAAAACAAGACTAGTATACTTAAGTTCTACTGAACTTAGTCGTTGTAGAGGATAGGGAGTAGCACACCCTGACTACAACTACTAGATAGGTTTAGTAGGTAAATACCAGTGTAGGTAGATTGCAGCACATCCACCCACACTAGAGCAATGTCTGGAGCAGAGGGGTGCATTGGACTTACTCCTGTTGAGAGTGACCCTCCAAGGGCACCATCCAAATTTCCTATATTCTCCTTTAAGGAATTAAGGCAGCTTTGTGCCTTAAGAGGTCTTAGGACAGGGCCAACCCCTACTACACACCACCTTAGAGAGCTTTTAGACCAGTCTGAAGCTCTAAAGACCTCTAAGCCAGACCCCACAGGGAATGGTGAAGGAGGCTCTCCCACTGAAGATGATAACACTGACACCCCTGTCCCTGTAGACCAGTTAGATGAGGATGACCAAGTCACTGGAGACACTCGGCCTGATGAGGAGGAGGAAGAAGAGGAGACAGAAGGGGGAGCAGTGACTCTGATGATGGTAGACTTAGTCAGGTGCCAGCCAGCAGGCTCAGCCAGGCTAACTTAAGTGTATTTGGGACTGAGCTAAGGATGACCTTACCCAGACCCCCAATTGGACTTAACCAGGAGCAAAGGAGGAGAAGGAATCACTCAGGTGAATCCAATACCTCCCAAGCTTCTAGAGGCTCTCATGGTCGCTCCAGAAGGGAGATGACTAGCCCTCAGAGAAGGGAACATGAGGCCAAAATGAGAGAGGCTGAGCTTAGGATCCAGAAGCAAGAATTAGAGGTTGCCCTGGCCCAAGATAAACTTGCTAGAGCAAGGCAGTCTAGAGAGAGTGGGTTAGTACCCACTTGTGGCAGCATTATCCCTAAGGATAAAGACAGGTCTTTTGATAACAGAAACCTGAGTAAGATTGTGCCCCCCTACAAAGCTGGGGAGGATATCCACAAATGGATGACTGCACTTGAGAGAGCCTACAAAGTACAGCAGATCCCTCAGGGGCAGTAGGCAGCAATCTTGTGGCTCTCCTTTGAAGGTAGAGGCCGAGACAGACTCCTCACAGTTAGTGATGGGGATTCTAGAAACTACCTGGTCCTGAAGAGTGCTCCTATTGATGGGTTAGGCTTAACCACTGAACAGTACAGGTTGATGTTCAGAGATACCCAGAAGACACAGACTCAGGACTGGTCTGAATTTGTTGAATGTGCCACTAAGGCTCTGGAGGGATGGTTGCTGGGAAGTAAGGTTACAGACTATACAGGATTGTATAATTTAATTATGAGAGAGCAAATCTTAAGTAATTGTCAAAATCAGCTTCCACATCAGCACCTGGTGGACTCTGATCTGACCTCTCCACAAGAATTGGGTAAGAGGGCAGACAAATGGGTCAGAACCAGGATCAGGCAAAAGAACCAGGGTGGTGACCAAAAGAAAAAGACTACCAAGCCTCAAGAGAAAGGTGGGGATAAATCCAAAGAGAAGACTTCCCCAGGGCCCCAAAACTCCAATGGAAAGGGTGGGCCCCACGACACTTCCTCTACAGAGAAAAGCCTTACTGCCATGCCTGTAAACAGGTTGGACATTGGAAATCAGACAGTTGTTGTCCCAAGAATGGTAATAAGGAAAATATACCTCCTAGTAAAGCTCCAACACCTAATGTCACTGTCAGCAGTGGTCCCCAGGTGGTGGGAGCACCCCCAAGCATTTGGGTGGGTTTACTTTTGGAGCACAGGTGGATTCTGGCCTAACCAGGTCCCCTGTCTATGAAACTGGCATGGGGTTTGCTAATTTCACTGCTTGCCCACACACTTTGAGCAAGTATAGGCAGGAGCCCCTCATCAATGGTTTGAAAGTTGAGGCCTTAAGAGACACAGGGGCTAGCATCACCATGGTGGCTGAATGTCTAGTCCGCTCAAGGCAACTTTTACCTGATGCCACATATCAGGTGACAAACATTGATGGAATAGAAACCAAACATCCCATGGCAGTAGTCAGTCTTAGCTGGGGAGGTGCCACTGGCCCAAAGAGAGTGGCAGTGTCAGCAAACTTGCCTGTAGATTGCCTACTTGGTAATGATTTGGAAATCTCAGCCTGGGCTGAGGTTGAACAGCAAACCCATTCTAGAATGGTTAATCTCCATGGAAAGGTTAGTGGGACTGTGATGGCTACAGCCCCAATCCAAGATGTCCTTCTTGAAAAGGTTGGTAGGGCTGGGCAGACCTCAGCCCCATCTTTAGCTAACTTCCCTCCTGAAAAGAGTAGCAGGGCTGTGATGGTAACAGCCCATACCGAAACTGAGTCTCCTCCTGAAAAGGTTGGTGGGGCTGTGATGGCCACAGCCCAAACTCAAACTGATACATGGGTAGTGAAGCCTGAAATGATGGATCACTCCACCCAAACTGAGAGCATTGAGGAGGAAGATAAATCTCCCTCCCACCAGACTTTAGGAAAGGATCAGCCTCCTCAGGGAACTGATCTTACCCCTGATGAAGGAACTGTCCCAGAGGTTGTTAGGCCTGGCCTGACAGAGCCTCTGATGGCAGTGGACCCTTCTCAGGTGGGACCCAGTCTTGAGCAAGTAACCTGCCTCTCTCTACCTTGCCTTAGTCAGCCCAGGGCTGCAGAGGACAAGAAGGACAGTGAGCCCCAAAGGGCCCCCTGTGAAATAAAGCACCCCCATCAACAGATTAGGGGCACCAAAACTAGTAGCCGTAGTAAGGTGAAAACTTTAAAAACTCCTGAGGGAGCTCCCTTAAAATAGTTAGGGACCTCCCACAGATGGATTCTGTTGGGCACAGCCAAACCTGGGACCCCAAGGCCCCAAACCTGACCTGTCCCTCCAGTAAACCAAACAGAGGGACCCAGCCTCCAGCTTTAGGTAGCCAGAGGTTGACCCTAAGAGCACAGTGCAACTCAGTCAAATAAAGAAAGGCCTACATCTCAACATCAGCCTTTGACTTTGCCAAGACACACCACAGGTAGAGATTCCCTATGGTGGAGACCCTCAGATACCCTTAGGGTGAGGGATTGCTTCGTGGACCATGAGACAGGAGGTAATTAAGCCAGAGCTGGTACTTCCTTATATGGCCACTAAGGCAATGTAGGCTTACCTGGTCAAGGATAGCCTTATCTCCTTTCGTTTGGGGGGGGGGTTGTGTGGGAAGGTGGATATCCGACTATGGCTACCCCCAAACGTTTTGCCTGGTGTTTAGCTGGTTTTTGACATAGTTGGCCTGGGATCCTGCTATTCAGGGCCCCAGGCTAATTGCTCTCTCCTTAAAATGGACTCCATGTACCTTAGGTACATACACAATTGGAACTGGTTCACCTTATAGGCCCCTGTAACAGAGTACTACAGGTACCCAGGGCATAGGTGTTTCCAAGGCCTACCAGGGGCTGCAGCATGTATTGTGCCACCCCTGGCCTGGCCTCCATATTTGACATAACTGGCTGATCACTCAGCTGGGGTAAGTTGGTGTAATCACCTCTTACTTGGATATAGTATATCTATGTCTAACCTTAACTGGACACATGTTAACCTATAAGCCATTCCTATGGAAGGCCCCTGCAATCCTGGGGGCAGAGTACGTGGTTTCATGTGAGATGTGCTCTAGCATGAGCTGAGCCTGTCTGCCGCTGTCGGGAACAACTCCCTTAGCTGTCCTGGGATATTGCCATACCATATACTCTTAAGTGCATTATAATCCTCGCGGTTATATGCTAACTTTGGTTTGGCTTTATCAAAACATGTCGAGTAAGGTGTCATACGATTTGGAATACTATCCCCTCAACAGTTCTGTCGACGGGGATAGCATTCCACCCTTCTAGAGGGGCACGACATGTACATAGCCTTAACCCCGGTTAAAGTTAACCAGAGCCTCAGCATCACAAAATGGATGCTGCCACCACAGACACAAGTCTGACCTCCTGCTGCTGGGAGTCCTTCCAGGGAGGGAGGCTTGGACAAAGGGTTTCCTGCCTTGGGAGGTGCGAGCACCACCCCAGACAGGATTTTGTGTATTGGGTAGGACAGGGCTGAATAGAATCAGACATGCCCGGGGCACACAAGGTGTCCTCGTGCATAAGCCAGTCCAAACCGGTCCTGGGGCTTTCCAGCCCCAGTCCTGGCACGGAACTGGACAAAGGAAAGGGGGTGTAACCGCCTCCCTTCCTGGTCCCACCCAGAGGAGGGACCTAGCAGGTGATCCACCCCTCAGATGGGGAATAAGAGTGGGAGCAGTGCCATAGCACCTCAGATCATCCTGAATCAACTTGAAACTAAGATGACTGGACTTCGACATTCTGCTGCACAGAAGACTGAAGAGCATCTCCCTAGTGACCTAGGAGTGGCCACCCTGTGAACACAGGCACCATCCAGCAACTCGACGTCTGCTTTGCCGCCGCCTCCTGCCGGAGCCCGAGCCCAGAGCCTGACAAGAACCAGACTCCCAGACTTCTCACAGCCCGATCCACAGTCCCTGCAAAGAAGGGACCCGTGGAGGCACCGAGAGACGTGGGACCGGCCATCCCGAAAGACCCCCGAGAAGCTGACTGCGCAGTACCCGTGGCACCCTCGACTCTGTGCTTTGGGGTTTGAGAAGCCCCACAACCGAGCAGCCTTTGCACCGAAGATCAGCCCCCCAGCATCTCCACGATCTGCGTGGGGCCCTTTTGCATTGTGCCACGTGACGCGCCATCCCGGCCACTTGCTTCGTGGTCAGCGGCCATCTTGGCGACGAAACCTACAATTCACACTGCGGGTCTGGTTGCTCCAGACTTGCCCTCGCTCCTGTAAAAAGGAGCACCCGCTCTGACCTTGCTGGTCCGAGTGATAAGCTTTTTCCACTTCCTGCATGGCTTGCATTAGCCAAGGCCTGTTTGCTCCGATCAAGTTGCCGACACCGCCATCAGCTAGAGCCTTTGTGGGACAGCTCGTGATCGACTCCTGGTCATCCTCGACCTCTTCGTGTCCACGTGGCTGCAGAGAGAAGCTACACCTCATCGCCTGTTTGCACCCGACATCGCCTGGTTCCATCCTGGTTCCACAATAGTCACTGGCTAGTGACTTTGAACATTGTCCCCTCTGCTTTCAGGTCTTCACCGCTTCAGATCCACCCTTGGATCCACCGGAACTCTTCACATCGAGCCGCCTGCAGCATCTTCAGCTCCAAGCACCATCGACCTGCGTGACGAAAGCCGACACTACTTCGCACCTGTGCACCCGCTTCCTGTGGGTGAGGTAACGCAGCAACACCAGTGTTCCTACACTGGTACACACCTCTAGTGTCTGTGTCTAAAGTTTCATTCTTCCAGGTCACTCAGAAGGTTCCTTAAACACTAACTTTGTAACTTTTACGCACCATTGACATTGCATTGGTGTATGCGTGCACTTTAAGCGCTGCACCCGAGTCCCGCGGGCCTTTCCCGACTTAGTCACTGCTAGTCTCGATCAGCTCCAGCGATTCCCAAGGCCCTAGGCCTACTTCCTTTCCGATTGGTGGTACTTATACCACTATTTTGGTATATGGTTTAGGTGGCCCCTAGGGCTCATCCATATTGTGCAACTTTTGTATATTTAAACTGTGTTTTGTTTTAACGCTTATGCTTCTGTGCTCATAAAGAGTATAGGGGATATTTGTAGTAAATAAATATATATATATATTTTCAATATATATCTGTGTGGTGTCCTTTCATTTGACATTCAAGGGGATTGTGTGTGGTAAAACAGCTTGCTTCACATGCCTTTACAGAGTTTAGCCTAAGACTGCTTTGTCCACGCTACCCCTAGGATAGCTGGTCTATAAGGTTGACTTACAACCAATCATCATAAGGGTTGCTTGGCATGGTACAAGGTGATCACTAGAACTAGTGAGCATCATATACCAGGCCAACTTCTCACAATGCTCAAGAACCATACTTACTCTGGGAAAGTAATCAATGTCCATCTTTCGAACACATTTCATATTCAATGTAAAATGGCAGCTTTACTGTCCCGAAGATTAGGGAGATGTTTAAAGACTTCCTAACCCTCCAAACCCAAACAATGCATAAACAAAGAGGCTTTCCTTTCCGCCCTTAAGGAAATGCCACAGACTCTAGCATAATTGGCAAAGACTTTTGATCCACAGAATTAAAGGATCACCAGGTACAGCTAGAAAAAATGGAGCAGCAGTGACATTCTGCATATTTAAGAATTAAGGAGAGAGTTTCACACAGACGTAAGTAATTGTAAATATTTTAAGAAAGACAAGAAAATAAATGAGACAAAGGTTAAGGAAACAGCTGCGTGTGGAAATAAACAAAGAGAACTACAGCTGTGCACGTGAATACCTACAATAAATCGCAGCTGTGCACATAAGGTAACAATAATAAAGTCAATATTAAGAATTGCCGCTGTGCACATCAGTGTTGGCATAATAGAAAGCTCTGCACAGAAGCGCTGGCTTCAAAATATTAAATAACAGCTGTGTGCAAACGAAGCTGTGCAGATCAGCGCAGAAATAGCAAAGATAAACTTTACAGAAAGGATTACAGCTGTGCGCATCAGCGCAGGTTTAGGAGTATTAAATGGTGTTGACAATAAAGCAATGAGCTTGCTCCAACAAGCATCCAGGCAAGGTCAGGCAACAGACCTCAAGCCAACATTTAAAGGAGAACATTATGCGAGCCTGACGTACTTCGTGAGAAACAGAATTAAACAAATCAAGTAAATAATAAAGCTGTGCACATCAGCGTAGATGTGAAAATATTAAATAAAAGAAGTGCATATAGGCGCCAAGAATCAACAAATTGGCCAGCTCCGACAGGCCTCCAGGCAAAACTGGCAAATGTAGGCCTCGAGGCAAGGTCAGGCAAATGTAGGCTGCCGGGCAGAGACAGGCAAGTGTAGGCCGCCAAGCAAGGTCAGGCAAACGTAGGCCTTCAGGCAAAGTTAGACAAACATAGGCCTCCAGGCGAGGCCATGCAGATGTGAGAAGGCCCAAAGATGCGCTCAGCAGCTTGTTGTGAAGCCAGCAGAGCAGATGCCAGAAAAGGAAAACCAAACACTACTGTGAGACTCCAGGGTACAGTACACTAGCACGCTCCTCAGGAAGACAGGAGCAGGGAGGCTGAAAAGTCATCTATGAAGAGTCCTCACGTTGAATGAAGCAAAGAAGACGTTAGTCGAGGGCAGCACACCTGATTAGCCTCACGAAGGATTTAAGGTAAAAGCAACCTTATATCTTCAAGCATGGAACACCTCTTCAGAAGTGGCTGAGCTGGATAGTTAAGCTGAGTTTTGTTGAGGTCCCAGTTTGATGAAAGTAGGTTCACTCGTCGCCATAAAAGCAGAATACCACACATACATTCTTAGCTCAAGCACACATTTTCACATTTGTGGAATTACTTGCCTGTTATACCCACACTCTTACACTTCATTTCCTTTGAGATAAGAAAATGTGTTTCCCACCTCTCATTGCTTGCAGTGGTACAGGGTAAATTTCATTCATCTTTTTTTTACATGTGCACATTAATTAATTAATTTTCACCATACCCATCAATTTAAGTTAAATAATTTCATAAATTAAAATTAAACAGTACTTTCCTCTGAACATGATGAGTATTTACTATCACTGCCATCTAAGTGAGAGGAAAGACTGGAAAGACGGATGGAGGCTGCAGAGTTCCACGCCTCTGCGTAGTCTCCGGTGACTCGTGACCTTTGGCCGCGCCTCTGCGATGTGATGGCGATAGTGAGATGCTAGCAGGCTGCTGCTCGTACACTCTGTGAGGAAGGAAAAACATGTTGGGGAAAAGCTAACAGACCGCTGCCTGTGTAATGCTCCAAGCCCTGCCGAGTCCTACCTTCGTTTGATTGTTTGAGTGGGTGTCGCTGACAGAAGGATCTGCAAAAGTCTTCGTTCAAGCGCCCATGATTGTCTGCTGAAACCCTAACAGGCTATCAGGCTATCAGGCTGCTGTATGCACGATACCTTCAGAGGCTCCGTGAAGCTCCGCGCGCTCTGCGAGCAAGGAGAGCACGATTACAGACAGCTGCCCGCGTACTTCGTGATTGCTCCGTAAGGCTCCGTGTGCTCAGTGGAGAGGAGGAGGAGCACAGTGGTGGAGCGCCGACGGGCGACTGCATGGTAGTCTCAGGTTCTGCAAGTCGCAACTGCACTAAGGGCAGAAAGCAATCCCATGGAAATATTGCTTCGAGCCCTGCCGTTGTTTGAGTGCCCGAGGAAAGAACTGCTGCTTCGGATGGTCTCTGTGAGGTAGGCTCGTTTGGTGTGTTGCTGACAGGAGGAGTTGAAGAGTCTTTCTGGAGCTGGCGGCAGGCTGGTCGAAAGGGGGAAAGACGTTGTGCTCTGGTGCTTTGGTGAAAACTTATTGTAACAGCCAGGAGGCTCTGAAAAGAAGGTAGTGGGGCTGCCTATTCAAGTGGTTCTTAACACTGGTATCCTTCTACAAATAATAAGACAAAGCGGGACTGTTTTTTTTCTCTCTCTCACAAATTTGGCCGAAAAAAAAAAAGAGAGGATAAATAAAAAAAGGAAAAAAAATATATATAACTTTTTTGAAAGGGGGGGAAGAAGGAAAAGAAGAAGGGAAGAAGGGAAGAAGAAGAAGAAAAGAGAAAAAGACAAGGAAAGAGGGAAAAAAAAGAAGAAAGAGGAAAGAGGGGGAAAAAAAAAGAAGGAAAGGGAGAGGAAAAAGTAAGAAAATGGGTAAACCACAGAAGGAGGGTGATGATACAGTAAAGCTCAGCAGAGTGGACGCAGCTGCACGACAGAAAGCCAAAACTCTCTTTGCCCTAGCTAGGAAGGCTGAGCGTAAGGCTGCAAAAGACAGAAATAGAGATGAAAATAGGGTTGAGAACTCTGCTTTGGAAGATTCCACACCTGAGTCATCAGAGGATGAATCACTCCCCCACTCTGCTCCTCTGCAAAATGATCAGCGAAAGACAGTAGTAGAGGGGGGTAATATAGATGATATCAATATCGCAGATGCTGTACCCCATTCTGAGGCGGATCTTCAACTTCAAGCCCCTAAACACCCTAACACCTCATTGGTTCCTGTCCTGGCAGTACCCCAGGCAGATGAGGAAAAGAGAAAGAGCGGTGTTGGGGGGGGAGGTGCTGGGGGGAAGGAAATGAGAGATTTTCCACTCTTTGCAAAAAAAACAACTCCAAAAACACTTCCCCCCCCTCTGGAACAACCACCTCTAATTTCCACTCCCTCTTTGGTATCATCACTGACCATATCTGCCACAGATCCCGGCATGATTGAAACCTTACCTCAAACTACGCCTCTCACAGTAAATGAGGGAGAATTCTCGCAAGATATAACTCCCGGAACTGAAGGAACAGTAGGATTCAACGCTAGTCTATCCGGTTCTGAAAAGAGATCTGAAGAGAGATACCAGCTAGATATTCGCAAAATGCTTAATTTAATTCTCGATGAGATCCGCGAAATTAAAAACAATCAGCAAGTGGAGCTAGCTGCCCTCCATGCTAGAATGGACAAGCTTGAGGAGTTAACCGTATCACTCCCTAATAGAGTAGTGGAGGCGGAGTCCAGGATCTCGGCTCTGGAAGATCAAATGGGACTGGTATCAGGAGCAACTAGAGAGGCCACTAAGAAGCGGATTGCCATGGAAAACAAACTCGAGGAGTTGGAAAACCACTCTCGCAGGTCGAATCTGAGAATTGTGGGGGTCCCGGAAGGGACAGAAGGCTCTGACACAGTACAATGGGCTAACTCCTTTATCCAAAAGATAGTTCTCCCAGAGTTCGAAGGAGACTTAACGATCACAAGAGCCCATAGAGTATCAGCGCAGCGTTTTGCGAATTCTACATTTCCAAGAACTATTTTACTGAACTTTGCTGACTTCAGAATAAAAGAACGAATCCTCTCTATGGCATTTCAACAGCGCCAATTTAATGTTTCTGAGACGGCAAAATGTAGAATATTTATGGACATGACAGCGGCAGCGGCCAGAAGAAGAAAGGAATTTGTAAAACTCCTGCAGCTATTCAAAGCTAACGGCGCCCAGGCTTCGATTGCGCAACAATCAAAGCTATAAGTTCTTGTCAAAGGAAATTTTTTTCTTCTTACCGATTTAGATGAGGCTCAAACTCTTTTAATGAGATATCTGCAAGGGCTTAGCTCTGAAGGCATGGGAGTTAAAATGGAAGGAACCTCGATTTAGAACTTGAAGTTGATATAAAAGTTAGGATTCATTTATCTTATTCTTTCTCCTCACTAATTAAAGTTAAAAAAAAGGAATACCAGAGGTGGGTGCTCTGGGTTACTGAGTCACACCAGGGTGTAAGAAGAGGACACCCGAAGAAGAAGTGGAGGGTGGGATGGGGGCTGCGTGGACAGGAAGGGGGCTCCTGCATCCCTGGGGGAGGTTTGGGTGGGGGGGGTGGAAAGCAGTAAAAAAAGACATGTCTAGTAGGGTTGCTATTTTGACTGTTAACTCTGGTTGGTGCAGACTAGATATTCATTTCTACAAAAGAAGAGATGAGATTTGATTCATGTAAAATCCTGTCCATCAATGCAAACGGGCTACTGAATAAACAGAAGTACGGCTCGCTTTTGAAATGGGCAATGGCCCTGAATCCCCAGGTTGTCTTCTTACAGGAAACACACCTAAAGACCAATTCTCCAAAGTTGTTTTTGCCAAGATACTTCTCGTATGGGTTTTTCTCCTCAGCTGGGGTTGCCCAGAGGGGAGTTGCTATCTATCTCGCAAGGAGTCTTCCTTGGGAAGTCATGCAGGTGCAAAGAGACTCTATAGGCAGATGGCTCTGGGTAGCAGTAAAACTGTTGGGGAAAGTATTAAACTTTGTTAATTACTATGGCACAATATTCGATGACAAATTGTGATAGGAGGCAATTTTAATTATATACAAGATTTAAAAAGGGATATTTCTAACAAGAACAAGAAGAAACTAAAGCCAAAAACAATAGGGGTGCTGGAAGCTTTTATGATAGAATACCAACTGCGGGACTCATGGCGCTCCCTAAATCCTAATACAGAGTCCTACACTTGCTGCTCTAATAGATTTCACACTGCCTCTAGAATAGATTTTTTTTAACTTCCAGGTCTCTTCAAATTGGTAATGCATTGATAGTCTGCAACCCCTTCTCAGACCATGGGAGGATTGAAGTGGAACTGATGTTAGAAGGTACAAAAAGAGAACGCCCCAGGTGGCAGATGGATCGTACCCTTTTACAGAACACGGAGTCGGTGGAGGGCTTCAAAGAATGGATGAAAGAATTTTTCTTAGTTAATAAAGATTCAGCGGAGCCTTTCTCTATATGGGGAGCATTTAAAGCTGCAGCCCGGGGACAAATGATAGCATTTTCCTGCAACAAGGCAAACGTTCGTAAGGAACAAATTGCCGTCCTTCAAAGTGCCGCTGAGAAGGAACATGCGCTAAAACTTAATCGAATGCCCAATAAATGGGAAGAAGCGAAAGCATTGCTTAGGGATTTCTTCACCCCGGCCTTTCAGCAAAGGCTCTATGAGGATAGTCAATTGATGGGGAAGCTTTTGGCTAATTCAATTAGAAAAAAACAAGAATCTTCCATTATTCTAAAAATTCAAGATCCTCTGGGTGGAATAGAGACTCGTAGCGAGGGAATTGCGAAAGTATTCCTTGATCATTACGAGAGAATATACTCCACAGATATTCAGGTGGAGGGATTATTAATCAAGGATTATTTCGAAAGTTTAGATATTCCCAAAATCTCTGATTTTAGGAGGAATCAATTAAGCAGTGAAATAAGCATACTGGAAATTCAAAATAGTATAAAAACAACAGCAGGAGCAAAAGTATCAGGCGTAGACGGGTTCCCGATTGAATTTTATAAGGTATTTTTAAAAGAACTGGAGGGTCCCTTGAAAAATGTATTTAACTATGTCAGAAGAGGTGGCAAGGTTCCCTCTGAGTTTAAAGAATCTACAATTATCAGCTTTGTTAAAAAAGATAAGAATCCAGAGGAGGTAAATTCTTACAGACCAATCAGTCTACTGAATTCGGACTATAAGGTGTTTATGAAAATCTGGGCCCAAAGATTTGTGTCTGCAGCACAGGAAGTAATCCATCAAGATCAGACAGGGTTTATAGCGGGTAGATCAATGGCAGCGAACACAGAATATTTGATACAGGCTTTAGATTTTTTTAATATTAATTCAACTTCTGCATGTATCTTGATGATCGATGCAGAAAAAGCATTTGATTTAGTTAACTGGTCAGCGTTATTTTTTTCCTTGGGTTGTTTTGGATTCCCGGCCCCGATTATTAGTATGCTACAGAACATTTATGAAGGGGCAACAGCTCAGGTTATAGTCAACACCAGGCAAGCAGGGAAGATTAAAATAAATCGCGGGACTAGGCAAGGGTGCCCTCTATCTCCCTTGCTTTTTACCTTTTTCATTGAACCGCTGGTGATAAAAATAAGGAACAATGAAGCAATAATACCCCCTATTGGCGGAATGTCAAAGTTAAAATTATTTGCCGATGATATTGTTTTGTATTTAGCTCCAGAAAAAGAAAATATTCTACATCTTATGAAAGAGCTTAAGGACTACGAAAAGATTGGGGGGTATAAGATCAATGAGAAGAAAACGGAAGTTCTTATTTTAAATTCCAATCTAGATTTTCTTCCACCAAATCTCCAGTCTCAAGCAGAAAAACGGGATCCAATAAGATATCTAGGAATTTATGTGACTAGAGACTATCAAGATCTTTTTGGGTTGAATTATATTAAGATGAAGAACAAAATTAAGAACATGCTGGAACAGTGGGATTCCTTGCCCCTGACTTTGATTGGTAGAGTTGCTTTGATAAAGATGAACTTACTCCCCTTGGTTTTATTCCTTTTTAGTAATATTCCAATAAAAGTCAACATGGCCTATTTCAAGGAACTCGATTCTATGATGAGTAGATTTATCTGGAATAAAAAAGCCTCAAGAGTTAAGCTCTCGGTGGTACAACTTTCTGTAAAGCATGGCGGGCTGGCTCTCCCCCATTTTAAAACATATTACGAAGCAGCCCTTTTCGATATGGTGGCAGGACTATTAAGGACCAGACAGTCTAGAGACAATTTCTTTTTTGATAAAATTCTTGAGGAAGCAGGCTCTCAAATTTTTTTCTTTTTAAAAACTGCAAAGCTGCCCAAGAAAACAAGATATAAGACACTACTAGTGTACTCCTCAAGATTACGACTTTTATATAAAAAATGCGGCTCAGATGGCTCCAGTTTTTTGAAATTACTAGAATGTGGTAAAATGGGCCTCAAGATTTCTCAGAACCATCTGCTACAATGGGAATTAGCTGGCTTTTGTGAAATCAGACATTTACTTTCCCAACACAAGGTAATTAGCTGGCAAACAGTTGTAGATAGAGCATATCCTAAGCGGCTTATGTTTTTTGATTATTTACAACTGGTTTATCTGATAACTAAAACAAATTTGGCAACCAAGTCAAAGATCAGGCGCACAGCTCTAAGTATAGAAATATTTAACAGGTTCAACAAAATCAGAGAAGTGAACTCCAAGAGAGAAAGGTACTGGTTACCAACAGTGACCCAAGAAACCCCGGAACTCCAGGGAGTAAGCAATCAAAACAGTATCTCTCTGAGCTCCACAAAATTAATCATTAGGTTACAATTCACCCATCCGGTACAATGTCCAATAATATTTAGTGCAGAGATGATATCTTCCTTGCCAAGTAAAGTCTTTGATTAATGAAAATTCCAAAATTCCAATATTCCAATCTCCTTTATTGATTTTTCTTTACTCCAAATCACAGTTGTATCCTTAATTGATTTTCAGCCAACACGTGTTTCGTCTGATGCTAATCCTTGCATCAACAGACTTCCTCAGGGCTGAAACCCAAACACATTTACATTAATAATTATACCAACTAATCGAGATATTATATTACCCATAACCAATTCCACCGAAAAAAGGGTAGTGTAAAGGAGCCAAACACGTCAGTTCAAGAGGCTACCAAAATTAACCCATAGAACTTGAGACAGGAAATTAATCTAATGAAACAGGTGTATCATACACCAGGTGCTCACAAGGCAATACTAAGTAAAAATAGTCCCAAACGCACCATTCCATTACTAAAATAGTAGAGTATTACCTCAATTGCAATTAAGTCTTGCCAAAAATGTTTTTGTAATCAGTCGAAATCAGTTAGAAGAGCCTGAAACAAAGGTATACTTTCATAGTAAGATTGATCAAAATTGTATATATGGAGGAGCTATTGTAATATATAAACAACGGTGCTTCTTATTCACAGGGTTATGTGAAAGACTCACCTATCGTAGTATAGGTGTATTCTCTCTAAGGGGTACATCAGATCCGATGCAGCAATTAGATATTCAGGATACACGAGTACGTGTACCTAGAAAGAATGAAATATTTATTAAGTATTTCACCATTAAGCGTAATAACCGTTTAAGCAGACTGAAATATTGAGCTAAAGTGCCTTTTTAAGTTATACTCGGGCATACCGAACAACCGGTATCGGCAATTTCACTAATATGTGCACACTGTCCGCATTCGAGTCAGTACGTGCAATAGTAAGTTATATTCATACATGTAGAAAACCGGTCTCGGCAATTTAACTTATCTATACACACTGTCCACGTTCGAGTCAATACATGCAATGTCCTGCAACAAGGACGGAATAAAGATACAATCCTAAATCGTGCCCGCGTTCAAAACTCCGCCGGCGTTTACCTGATCAGGTTATCGCAGCGTCTCCTCGTCAGCTTCCCGGCTTTCGCGTTCGCGTTCAGTTATGGCGCCATATTTGAATCTAAAAGCGCGCCCTACCAGCTAGTCGCGCCATGTTTAGCATGGCACGAAGATACATAAATGTTGAATAAGTCCTTATTGCGGTATGATTGCTGCATCATAGTTATTTTATAACTATGCAGAATAATTGTATTATATTAATCTGATGTTTTTTGGTAATTTTACAATCAAATCTCGCTACTTTTATTGATAGTATTTACTACGTGTAAAAATGCTAACTATGATCGGAAGTTGAATAAACTCAAAATTATCGTTCGTGCTCGTGTTCCAGGTTAATTATTAATACAAAAACGGCAATATCACGTATTTTAGTCCTATCTTAGTTTCTAGAGAACTCCGAGTACGAGTCATGTTTACCATTAATTATAATCTGTGCCTGTCTGAATATTCCACGTTTCAATAAAGCTCATAATTATATTGTTAAAAAATAAACTTCAATAAGGTATGTATAAGGATAGTTTCAATTGATAGAAAATCTGCATAATAGGTCACTCGAACCTATGCTTCCAAATGGTAAACATGACTCGTACTCGGAGTTCTCTAGAAACTAAGATAGGACTAAAATACGTGATATTGCCGTTTTTGTATTAATAATTAACCTGGAACACGAGCACGAACGATAATTTTGAGTTTATTCAACTTCCGATCATAGTTAGCATTTTTACACGTAGTAAATACTATCAATAAAAGTAGCGAGATTTGATTGTAAAATTACCAAAAAACATCAGATTAATATAATACAATTATTCTGCATAGTTATAAAATAACTATGATGCAGCAATCATACCGCAATAAGGACTTATTCAACATTTATGTATCTTCGTGCCATGCTAAACATGGCGCGACTAGCTGGTAGGGCGCGCTTTTACATTCAAATATGGCGCCATAACTGAATGCGAACGCGAAAGCCGGGAAGCTGACGAGGAGACGCTGCGATAACCTGATCAGGTAAACGCCGGCGGAGTTTTGAACGCGGGCACGATTTAGGATTGTATCTTTATTCCGTCCCCGTTGCAGGACATTGCATGTATTGACTCGAACGTGGACAGTGTGTATAGATAAGTCAAATTGCCGAGACCGGTTTTCTACATATATGAATATAACTTACTATTGCACGTACTGACTCGAATGCGGACAGTGTGCACATATTAGTGAAATTGCCGATACCGGTTGTTCGGTATGCCCGAGTATAACTTAAAAAGGCACTTTAGCTCAATATTTCAGTCTGCTTAAAACGGTTATTACGCTTAATGGTGAAATACTTAATAAATATTTTGTTCTTTCTAGGTACACGTACTCGTGTATCCTGAATATCTAATTGCTGCATCGGATCTGATGTACCCCTTAGAGAGAATACACCTATACTACGATAGGTGAGTCGTTCACATAACCCTGTGAATAAGAAGCACCGTTGTTTATATATTACAATAGATCCTCCATATATACAATTTTGATCAATCTTACTATGAAAGTATACCTTTGTTTCAGGCTCTTCTAACTGATTTCGACTGATTACAAAAACATTTTTGGCAAGACTTAATTGCAATTGAGGTAATACTCTACTATTTTAGTAATGGAATGGTGCGTTTGGGACTATTTTTACTTAGTATTGCCTTGTGAGCACCTGGTGTATGATACACCTGTTTCATTAGATTAATTTCCTGTCTCAAGTTCTATGGGTTAATTTTGGTAGCCTCTTGAACTGACGTGTTTGGCTCCTTTACACTACCCTTTTTTCGGTGGAATTGGTTATGGGTAATATAATATCTCGATTAGTTGGTATAATTATTAATGTAAATGTGTTTGGGTTTCAGCCCTGAGGAAGTCTGTTGATGCAAGGATTAGCATCAGACGAAACACGTGTTGGCTGAAAATCAATTAAGGATACAACTGTGATTTGGAGTAAAGAAAAATCAATAAAGGAGATTGGAATATTGGAATTTTGGAATTTTCATTAATCAAAGACTTTACTTGGCAAGGAAGATATCATCTCTGCACTAAATATTATTGGACATTGTACCGGATGGGTGAATTGTAACCTAATGATTAATTTTGTGGAGCTCAGAGAGATACTGTTTTGATGGTTTATCTGATAAGAAAAGAGATAGGGGGTTCTGATACTTCACCCAATGCCTTGTTAACAGCCTTATACGGGGAAAAACATAAGGGTATAGGATACTGGTACAAAAGGCTACTTCCTTCAGGACCTCCTCAGGCAATTCTTAAACATCTAGACAAAATAAGCCTCACGACACAGTGCGTTTTGTCAGAAAAGGACTGGGAAGTAATATGTCAGCAAGGATATAAAACTCTCCGGGCAGCCAATTTTAAACGAATGTCCTTTCTCTCCCGCTGGATGGTGTATTACACCCCGGAGGCCTTGCAGAGAATATTCCCTGGCTATGAGAATAAATGCTTCAGATGCAAAACCAATGGTCAGGGCGGCTGGCATCATGTGTTTTTCTCTTGTCCAAAGCTAGAATCTTTTTGGAAGGGGATTTTTACTGACATGGAATTGGCAACAGGGAAATCACTGCTACCTGAAGCAGAAGTGGCCCTTTTTGGCATTTGTAAAGATAGGAATAGGTTTAATAACTCAGAAGAAGCATTTATTTTTATTTCTACTACTGTAGCACGGTCCATGATTTTACAAAATTGGAAATCTGAAGTAATCCCATGTCAGTTAAAATGGGTCAATAAAATGAAAAGAACATGTTCATTTGAGAGAGCTTATGCTGTCAGGGTGGGTGCGATCAAAAGATTTGAAAAGTATTGGAAATATTTTGAGAGGTTGAAATCTATAAAAGGAAATTGATATTTCACTAGCTGCTATCGCACTTTTTGCACCTTATTCGGATATTTTGCACTTTATTGCAGCAGCACTTTAATAATTGTAATAATAACTTTGCTGCTTTTTTTTGATGGGTTTTGCCATACCAATATTTGATGAACCATTCAGCAGTACCGATGTATATTTTTGCACTGTCACTTTAGAATTAGATTTTTATTATATAGGATGTTTCTGTACTTGAATTAATAGGGTTATAGCAACTAGAGTAGAAATTCGAATGTCTTTTTCTTAGCCCTCCTTGTATTTTGTTAATTGTGCGTGTTCGGGCATTAGCACTTTAATATTGCTATAGCACTTTTGAAGTTACAAATTAGCAGCTCATTGCACTTTTCTCCTGCTCTTGTATTTGATAAATTATAAAATAATTTAGTTAATTTTGATTAATATTGCATTAGTGGTAGTTTATCGTTTAACTCTCTATGATTCTGCTTTTTGTACTTTATAGAAGGGTAAAAGATGCCCTCGGGGTGTTAAAATGCTTTGTTTGTGTACAATGTAACAGGGGATTTGACGTATTGGATTAATTGCTTTCCTTTTACCACTTTGCACTAGCACTTTAAGATTGACTTAATTTATTCGATAGAAGTAATGTATAGGTCTGGTTTGTCTCATGTTTATTGTATGAAAAATTGTATCTAAAGTCGAAAAATCAAATGTACCTATATCACCCTACTATCTTGTTTAATAAAATAAAAAATTTTAAAAAAAAGAGTATTTACTATCACACTACCCATTATCCACCTTACTTATTACCTACCATCCCATTCTCAATGTTAGGCACCGCCAACCTCTCATAAACAAATGCAGTGTTAACTATACCATAATACTTTTTAGGTCAAGCTTGGGCAGCCATACTGTATTGGAGTATATACTTTAAGGCCCCACCCACTCTCCGGTCATATCTGTCATTGGCTTGTGTCATTGTCCTTCGTAAATGCTGGGTTCTGATTCATTATTAGGCTTGTAAGTCCCTCCTTAGTACCGCCTTTGCTTTATTTGTAACCTCCCATTAAGACTGGCCTTTTAACTTGGGTTGTTATAAGGTATGCCATATTTAGGCTGTAAGCACTATTTTCTTTAATGAGTTTCTCCTACTGCAGGCACTACATGCTTTCCTTCAAGATTCAGCGCAGCCTGCGCTCTTTCACAGATCAATTACACAAAAAAAGGACCCCAAACAGCAGCCGCTGGCCTTTCTTGAGAAACGGCTCCTCTGAAGAAAGTGAAAGCACAGCATGGGTTGCTCGTAAACAAAAAGCATTTGCAATGCAATAGGTCTCACATTTTAGAAACTTTGACCTATTGGTATTGTAAATAACAATGCATTTTATTATTGCAGGTTTTTTAAACACATAAATAAAAGGCATTGTCGTTTACAATGCCAATAGCTCAAAATCTCGCAATTTCAAGACCTATTGCATTACAAATGCTTGTTTGAGACAGCCACTGTACGTGTTTCTACTTCCCTTCCATTTCATATTTTAATTCAAAACACAGACCATCCCTCATGCATTATCAAATAAAAAAAGAATGGCTGTTTCATAGTAATTCAGAATAAATCTTTAAATATACAGTCAGCCACAGGGCTGTACAACACAGATAAAATAAACGAAACCAATAGCTGTTGCAGAGGCGAGGCCAATCCTTGTTTCTATTTTCCTGAGCCGGAAAACAAACAGAAGGCCATCACTTGTGGAAAGGTATTTTTATGATGGGCAATCCAACTATAAATTCACTGAATATTTAGGTTGCAGAAAATTCACTTTGGAAAGGTTTCTAAAACTACAGGGTATAGTTTAAACTTTTTAGACAAACCAGGATATTGTGGCATTGATTAGCATATTTTGTGGCACAAAAAATTAAAATTCTGTGGCAAATGGTGGCGTTTTTTGTGCTGCGCATTAGACAATTGAGTGACCATTAGAGGTCTCCGGACATCATGTTTTTTTCTGTTCTTTAGTCAGTGTACTCCTAGGGTCCTTTGGGGTGACCTTTCTTACCGTCTACAATGATATTGCGAAATACACGTGGGGGTCCTGTCAATTCCCTCTTTTTTTTTAAAAAACCATATTTTATTGGTATTTAAACAATATCGACATAGACGTTCATTCGGAAGCTTGAGTCTAGCATCCAGGGTACATAACGTCCCATTGACATTCTCTGGTGCATTTTCCTCAATATTCCAGCGGAATCAAAACTAATCCCTCTCCCCCCTTGAGTTGAGCTTTGGTAAACAGGTGGGTGTGTCTACATGCTACCGGGTTCTCGTGTGTCAGACTCTCAGAGACTGCGCATTACAGTGCTATACCTGCTAATGATTTTAGGACAATTATCCCTCTTGTCTATCTTCTTGTTCTGGCTCTGCCACCCTCGGTGTGCCCACTCCACTAATGTTGTTCTGCTCATTTGCCACCAGTACACACACTAAGCTTTCCCAGGCTCTGGCCCTCTCCATCTTGCTTATTCCCCGACTGGCCTCTCTGAGTAGCAATCTGCCTTCCGCTCCTGCCCCTTCTTGAGATCTTGTTTCCATGTGGTGATCCACAGCCCTCCCGGTGCTTTCCAATTCCTGGCTATCTCCCTCTTGGCCAAGACATAGGCAAGGACCTGAAACTTTCCTGTCACTTTATTTTTGGCCGTATGAGGAAACCACCCCAAGAGGAAGTGCTCTGGGGCCCACAGAAGCTCTTTGTCAACATGGTCTCCTATCACCTGCAGTACTTCCCCCCAAAAGGCTTGCAATAGTGGGCAATTCCAGAACATATGGAGTATGTGCGCCTTTCTTTCCCCGCATCTCGGGCAAGCGGCCGATTCCGCACCAAAATGCCTCCTAATGCGGGCCGGTGTTCGATATGCTCTGTGCAGCACGTAGTAGTTAATTCATTTAAATCGTGCATTCCTAGACGCTTTCCGGGTACGTTCTAGGATTTTATCCCACTCTCCTTCTGGTTTTTGTTTACCCAAGTCTTCTTCCCACTGTAACACTAGCACTCTAATGGCTTTTGCATATCCCCCGTATTGTCTTATAGAGGCAGGACACCATCTTAATTCTTCCTGTTGACAGTGCAACATACCTGCATCCCGCCAGTGCTCGTGGTTCCGCACCCCCACCTTTCCAATGGGTTCTAATCCTGCACGTTAGGGCCCTCTGCTTCAGGAAGTGGCATTCGGGCAAGTCATATGCAGTTTGCAAGTCTTCAAATGGAAGTAGCGTGGAATGTCGGTATTTGTCCCCCATCTTTAGTCCTGCCTCAACCCAGTCCTCCAGTCCTGACCAGTGTTCACCCTGCGGACGATAGCGTTGCATTGTGATAGGTATGTCAGGGGTATAGGGAGTCACAGCGCCCCCTTTCTTCAAGTATCTGGCCCAGCAGCGCCCCACCACCCTAGTTGCATTGTGTCCTCGGATGGATTCCGACGTACTCGCAGAAGGATTTTCGCCAGAATCTCAGTGTTTGGTACAATTGGGCATTGTTTACCATTCAAGTTACGATCTGCAGCCAACCATTGGATCAGCAAGTATAGTTGTGCAGCTAAATAGTAACTCTCGAAGTCAGGCTCCGCCAGCCCGCCCTCCGCTGTTGGCCGTCGCAGTGAGGCCTACACCACTCTCCTTCCTGCACCCCAAATAAATTACGTGACCACTGAGTCAAGCTCTTTGAACATCGCTCACGGGATCCACACCGGGAGAGTCCCGAAGTAGTATAGTAGGCGCTGCAATGTTAACATTTTCAGGACTTCTGTCCTCCCAGCCACAGAAAGCAGAAAGCAGAAGCGTTCCCCAGAAGTCCATTGCTATTTTTGATGACCTTACTGTAGGAGAGTAGGGTCTGCTTTCCTATGGTCACCCCACTTTTTGCTTTTTGCTTCACTGGTTTTCGACTTAATGTGGCTGTGGGCCTGCTAATCAGACCCACAGCCCAGCTGTTCTCTCTCTAAATTCACTACCATGTACTTTAGGTGCATTAACAATTGCATACTGGATCACCTTATGAGCCCCTGTACAGAGTACTATAGGTACCCAGGGCATAGGTGCATCCAAGGCGTACCAGGGGCTGCAGCATATCTTTTGCCATCCCTGGCTGGCCATTCACATTGACACAACTGGCTGATCACTCAGCTGGGGCAAGGTGGTGTAATCACCCCTTGCTTAGATATAGTATACCTATATCTAAACTTAGATCTAGACACATATACACCTATAATTCACTCCTATGGCAGGCCTTAACAATCCTGGAGGCAGAGTGCTTGGTTTTATGTGAGGTGGTGCTCTAGCATGAGCTGAGCCTATCTGCAGCTTTCGGAACCATGTCCTTATAGCTGTTCTAGGATATTGCCATACCATATACTCTTAAGTGCATTATAATCCTCGCGGTTGTATGCTAACTATGGTTTGGCTTTATCAAAACATGTCGAGTAAGGTGTCATACAATTTGGAATACTACCGCCTCACCAGTCCTGGCGACAGGGGTAGCATTCCACCCTTCTAGAGGGAGAAGACATGTTGTTCCTACTATTCCCGGTTAAAGTTAACCAAAGCCTCAGCATCATAAAATGGACGCTGCTGCCACAGACACAAGTCTGACCTCCTGCTGCTGGGAGTCCTTCCAGCGAGGGAGGCTTGGACAATAGGTTTCCTGTCTTGGGAGGTGCTAGCACCACCCCAGACAGGGTTTTGTGTATTAGGGCAGGGAGGGCTGAAAGGAGACACTGCCTGGGGCACACAAGGTGTCCCATGCATAGGCCAGTTCAAACCGGTGCTGGGGCTCTCCAGCCCCAGCTCTGGCGCGAAACTGGACAAAGGGAAAGGGGTGTAACCACCCCCTTCCCTGGTCCCACCCATAGGAGGGACCTAGCAGGTAATCCAGCCCCTAGATTCGGTATATAGGTAGGAGCTGTGTCCCAAGACTTTAGATTAATCCTGACTGAAACTCTGAAACGAAACTCTGGACCCTTCGATGATCTACTTGAAGAAGACGACTGAAGAATCTCCCTTGTGGTCAAGGAGTGACCACCCTGCACAAGCAGGCACCATCCAGTGATCGGCGACTTGCCGCCGCCTCCCACCGGAGCCCGAGCCCAGAGCCTGACAAGAACCAGATTCCCAGACATCCAACAGCACGATCCACAGTCCCTGCAAAGCTGAGACTCGTGGAGGTGATAGAGACGTGGGACCGGCCATCTTGAAAAGTCTGCGACCTGCTAACTGTGAAGAACCCGAGGCCCCCTTGAAGCTGTGCATTGGGGATTGAGAAGCCCCAGCCCCGAGCAGCATCTGCACCGAAGATCAGCCCTGCACACTCCACTAGTTCTGCGTGGGGCCCTTTTGCATTTTTCTGCTAGACGCGTCTGCCCGGTCACTTGCCCGTTGGCTAGTGGCCATCTTGGCGACGATACTTTGAATTTCCACCACTGGTCTGGTTGCTTCAGAATGGCCCTTGTTTCCCTAAAAAGAAGCAGCCTCTCAGACCTTGCTGGTCTGAGTAAGAAGCCTACATCGATTCCTGCGTGGTTTGCCTTTGCCAAGGCTTGTTGCCTCCAATCTTGAAGCCGACACCGCCAACAGCGAGAGCCTTTGGGGAACAGTCCGTGCCTGACTCCTGGTCATCGTCGACGCCTCCTGGTCCACGTGGCTGCAGAGACAAGCTTTCCATCAGCACCTGATCGCATTCGGACATCGCCTGGTACCTTCCTGGTTCCTTCCTGGTCACTGGCTAGTGACCCAGACTCTGTCCCCTCTGCTTTCAGGTCTTCTACATCTTCGATCCACCCTTGGATCCCCCCGGACTCTTCTCTTCTGGCCGCCTGCAGCATCTTTTCTACAAGGCTCCATAGATCTCCACGACGAAACCCAACACACTTTGGGACCTATGCACCCGCATTCGTGGGTTAGGTAACGCGAGTACTACGGTGCTCCTGTAGAGGTTTACACTCCTAGTGTCCTAGTTTCAAGTGGTCAAGTTCTAATCCAGTCGGAAGACTCCCAAACTTTTAACTTTATAACTTTTACGCACCCATTGACTTCTATGTGTGAACGCGTGTGCCTTTAGACACTGCACACGCATCCCGTGGGCCTCCTGCTCCCTAACTATCATTAGTCCAGTGTAGCCCCAGTGATTCTCAAGGCCCTAGGCCTTACCATTGTTCGTGATGTGGTACTTATACCACTTTCTTAGTATATGGTTTAGCGGGCCACCCCGACCTATCCATATTTGTGCAACTTTTGTATATTCTATTAAGTTACTTGTTTTGCGCTTGTGCTTCTGTGCTCATAAAGAGTTCAGGGGATTTGTTTAGAAATAAATACATATATATTTTGAATATATATCCTGTGTGGTGTCCTTTCATTTGGTATTAAAGGGATTGCATATGGTAAAACAGCTGGCTTCACATGCCCTCTTGAGTTTAGCCTAAGACTGTTTTGTCCATGCTACCTTTAGGATAGCTGGTCTATAAGGTTGACTTTACAACCATCACCATAAGGGTTGTTTGGACTGGTGCAAGGTGCTCACTAGAATAGTGAACATCATATACCAGGCCAACTTCTCACATTGGTGTGCAGCGGTTGGGATTTGAGCTTGCTGTTGTTTTTCCAATTGTAATCTTTGCAATATCATTTGAAAGATCATACAGGTACCTATAGGTACATATAAAACACACTTAGAATACTTAAATTCTACTGAACTTAGTTGTGGTAGAGCAAAGGGCCTAGCACACCCTGGCTACAACTCCTAGGGAGGTTCAGTAGGAGAACACTTAGTGTAGGTAGGTTCATCACTTTCACCACACTAGAGCAATGTCTGGCACAGGAGAGCCCAGTGGACTCCGACAGGTGGAGAGTAACCCTCCAAGGTACCATCCAGCTTTGCATTCCTCAATTTCAAGGAACTGAGGCACTTGTGTAGAACAAGAAAGCTGAAGCAAGGGTCTAACCCTACACTTCAGCACCTCCTAGAGCTCTTAGATGAGTCTGAAGCTCTAAAGGCCTCTGGTGCAGACCCTACAGGGAATGCAGAAGAGGTCCTGCCCTCTACAGATGATAATACTGATACCCCTGTTGTCGAGGAAGAAGATGATGAGGATTAGGTTGAAGAAGATTCTGATGAAGAGGTAGGTAGCCAGGCCCAAGTCAGGAGACTTAGCCAGGCTAACTTAAGCCAATTTGGGGCTGAGAATGGAATAGCTCCATTCAGGCCCATAATTAGGCTTAATGAGGGGTATAGAAGGGAGAGGTCTCATTCAGGTGATTCCCATCACTCCAATGCTTCTAGGGGTTCTCAGAGGGTAATGACATCTCCTCAGAGGAGAGAACACCAGGCTAGGATGAGGGAAGTCAATCTCAGAATTGAGAGAGAAGAACTTGCCCTAGCCAAGGAGAAACTTGCTTTTGACAGAGAAAGGAAGTTAGGTGAGGTAACACCCACTGGTGGCAGCAGTATCCCTAAGGATAAAGACAGGTCCTATGACAATAGACACCTGAGTAAGATTGTGCCCCCCTACATAGTTGGGGATGATATCCACAAATGGATAACTGCTTTGGAGAGGGCCTGCAAAGTACAGCAGGTACCCCAAAGTCAGTGGGCAGCAATCTTGTGGCTCTCCTTTTCAGAAAAAGGTAGAGATAAGCTCCTCACAGTTAGTAATGATGATGCTAACAATTACACTGTCCTGAAGAGTGTTCTGATTGATGGGTTTGGCTTAACCACTGAACAGTACAGGTTAATGTTCAGAGATACCCAGTAGACACAGACTCAGGACTGGACTGATTTTGTTGATTGTGCCACTAAGGCTCTGGAAGGCTGGTTGTTGGGAAGTAAAGTTAAGGACTATACAGGATTGTATAATTTGATCATGAGAGAGCAAAAGCCTTAATAATTGTCAGAACCAGCTGTTGCACCAACACCCGATTGACTCAGATCTGACCTCTCCCCAAGAATTGGGAAAGAGGGCAGATAAGTGGGTCAGAACCAGGGTTAAGCAGAAAAACCAGGTCCAAGGTGGTGATCAGAAAAAGGCAGACCAGAAGGGTGGGGAGCAGAAACAAAAAGACCAGAAGTCTTCTACAAGGCCCCAAAAATTCAATGAGGGGATCCCAAACTTCCAAGAAGAAGATGAAAGATGGCCAAAGGAAACCTTGGTGTAATGTATGTAAATCTACTAGTCACTGGACCAGTGACTGCACCAAGAAAGATTCAGCCCCTACCACTGCTGCCCCTAAGGCAACTGCACCCCCTAGTTCAGCTGGCAGTGGTAGTAATCAATCCAAGGGTATAGTAGGGTTAACCCTGGGAACTGAGATGGACTCTGGCCTAGTCAGAATACCAACTCAGGCTGTTCTAGTTTGTGATGTGGACATGGCTATGTCCTCTACTATGAGTCCCAGTACTCTGGGCAAGTACAGACAGACACCTTGATAAATGATAAAGTGGCTCAAGCATACAGGGACACATGTGCCAGTGTCACAATGGTGACACCTGACTTTGTGGACCTTGGACAGATTGTACTGGGTGATAATTACCTGGTGACCAATGCTAGCAATGTCACCACTACACATAGTGTGGCAGTTGTTAATTTCTCCTGGGGAGGGGTAACTGGCCTAAAAAGAGTTGTGGTAAGTGCAGATCTCCCAGTTGAATGTCTGTTGGGCCATGACCTTGAGTCCTCACTATGGTCAGAAGTGGAGTACAGGACTCATGCTGAGATGTTAGATATATCATCACATGTCCTTGATGTGACCAGGTCACAGGCCAAAAAGTGCCTCACTGAACAGGTCTTGGATCCTGGAACAATGGACCAAGTACCTTCCAAGAGAAAGAGCAGTAGGGTAAAGGCAGTGCCTTTCACCCTGCCTACAAGTAAAGATCAGCCTTCACAGGAAGCTGATTTTGAGACCTCTGAGGGAACTGTCCCAGAAGATCTTGAACCTGACCAGGTTGAGTTTCTTGGGACAGGAGCACCTTCAAGGGCAGACTTGAGGCAGGCACAGTTAGACTGTTCCTCTCGTGAACCCCTCAGACAGCAAGCTGCTTCTGAGGATGCAGGGAATGCTACAGGTACCCACAAAGTGTACTGGGTTGAAGGACTCCTTTATTCTGAGGCTAGAGACCCCAAGCCTGGTGCTTCCAGGAGGTTGGTCATATGTCAGTCCTTTAGGGGTTTCCTTCTTACCTTAGCCCATGATATTCCCCTAGCAGGACACTTGGGCCGGAACAAGACTTGGGACAGGCTTGTCCCTCACTTTCACTGGCCTCATATGTCAGAAGATACCAAGGAGTTTTATCGCTTTCTGAGGCTAGAGACCCCAAGCTTGGTGCTTCCAGGAGGTTGGTCATATGTCAGTCCTTTAGGGGTTTCCTTCGTACCTTAGCCCATGATATTCCCCTAGCAGGACACTTGGGCCGGAACAAGACTTGGGACAGGCTTGTCCCTCACTTTCACTGGCCCCATATGTCAGAAGATACCAAGGAGTTTTGTCGCTCCTGTGTAACCTGCTAAGCCAGTGGCAAAGCAGGTGGCACCACAAAGGCCCCCCTGATACCACTACCTGTGGTGGGGGTACCCCCTTTGAAAGAGTTGGGATAGACATTGTTGGACCAATTGATCCCCAAACAGCATCTGGGCACAGATTTATACTGGTGATAGTGGATCATGCCACCAGGTATCCAAAGGCTATTCCCCTAAGGACCACAACAGCTCCTGTTGTGGCAAGAGCCCTCCTGGGAGTATTCTCAAGAGTGGGTTTTCCAAAGGAGGTAGTATCTGATAGAGGTGCAAACTTCATGTCAGGATACTTAACTGCAATGTAGAAAGAGTGTGGTGTAAATTACAAATTCACCACTCCCTACCATCTACAGTGTAATGGGCTTGTTGAAAGATTCAACAAGACCTTAAAGGGTATGATCAAGGGTTTACCTGAAAAGCTTAGGCGAAGATGGGACATCCTTCTACCCTGCCATCTGTTTGCTTACGGAGAGGTCCCACAGAAGGGGGTTGGCTACAGCCCTTTTGAACTTTTGTTTGGACATCCTGTAAGGGGACCCCTATGTCTACTGAAGGAAGGATGGGAGTTACCTCTCAAAAAGCCTAAACAAGACATAGTGGACTATGTACTTGGTCTCCGCTCCAGGATGGCTGAGTACATGAAGAAGGCTTCCAAAAACCTTGAGGCTAGTCAAGAACTCCAAAAAGCTTGGCATGACCGAAAGGCTGTGCTGACTGAGTACCAGCCAGGACAGAAGGTGTGGGTGTTAGAGCCAGTGGCCCCAGCAGCACTCCAGGACAAATGGTCTGGACCGCACACCATTGTTGAGAAAAAGGGAGAGGTCACCTACTTGGTGGACCTAGGCACTCCCAGGAGCCCCCACAGGGTGCTCCGTGTCAACAGACTGAAGGCATATGTTGACAGGGCAGACATGGGCTTGCTCATGGCTACAGATGAGGGGCAGGAGGAAGAGAGTGACCCTCTGCCAGACCTGCAATCTCAGAACCCTGATGATGGTTCAGATGATGGTGTGGCCTTAGCTGGCAGCCTCACTGACCAGCAGCAACAGGACTGCAGACAAGTTCTACAGCCCTACAGGCATATGTTTTCACTAACACCTAGTCAGACTAACTGGTGCACCCATGAGGTGGATACTGGTGACAGTCTGCCTGTGAAGAATAAGATTTACAGGCAACCTGACCATGTCAGGGACTGTATAAAGACTGAGGTGCAGAAAATGCTGGAACTGGGAGTCATTGAGCCATCAGAGAGCCCATGGGCCAGCCCAGTAGTCCTTGTGCCAAAACCTCACACCCAAGATGTTAAGAGAGAGATGAGGTTCTGTGTGGACTACAGGGGTCTCAATGCTGCCACTAGGACAGATGCTCACCCAATTCCAAGGGCAGATGAGCTCATTGACAGATTGGCTTCTGCCAAGTTTTTGAGCACATTTGACTTGACAGCTGGCTATTGGCAAATCAGGTTAGCTGAGGAGTCCAAGGCCAAAACTGCTTTCTCAACCCCAGGAGGTCATTATCAATTTGTGGTAATGCCCTTTGGTTTGAAGAATGCACCTGCCACTTTCCAAAGGTTGGTCAGCCAAGTCCTCACTGGGTTGGATGACTTTTGTGAAGCTTATCTAGATGATATTGCTGTCTTCAGCTCCACCTGGGAGGATCACCTGATTCACCTGAAGAAGGTTTTGGAGGCTCTGCAGAAGGCAGGCCTCACTATCAAGGCAACCAAGTGCCAGATAGGGCAGAGTAAGGTTGTGTACCTGGGCCACCTTGTAGGTGGGGGTCAGGTTCAACCACTGGAGAGTAAGATCCAGACCATCAAGGACTGGGCTCCTCCAACCACGAAGAGACAGGTCAGAGCTTTCTTGGGCCTGTCTGGGTACTAAAGAAAGTTTGTTGAGAACTATGGGTCCATTGTGACTCCTCTTAATGACTTGACTTCCAAGAAGATGCCAAAAAAGGCTCAGTGGACAGTAAGCTGTTGAAAGGCATTTGATGACCTGAAGAAGGCCATGTGCTCTGCACCTATCGTAAAGAGTCCTGACTACTCCAAAGAGTTTATTGCCAAACAGATGCTTCTGAGTTGGGGGTGGGAGCTGTGCTTTCACAACTTAATGTAGATGGTGAAGACCAGCCCATTGCTTTTATTAGCAGAAGGCTGACCCCTAGAGAGAAACATTGGTCAGCCATTGAGAGGGAGGCCTTTGCTGTGGTGTGGGCCCTGAAGAAGCTGAGACCATACTTATTTTGCACTCACTTCAAGATTCAGAACGACCATAAGCCCCTCTTGTGGCTAAATCAGATGAAGGGTGAAAACCCCAAACTGCTCAGGTGGTCCATTTCCCTACAGGGGATGGACTTTACAGTGGAGCACCACCCAGGGACTGACCATGGTAATGCAGATGGTCTCTCCAGGTACTTCCACTTAGAACATGAAGACACAACTGGTCAAGGTTAGTCTAATGTCCCTGCGTTTGGGGGGTGGGGGGGGGGGGGGTTGTGTAGGAGAGTAGGGTCTGCTTTCCTATGGTCACCCCACTTTTTGCTTTTTGCTTCACTGGTTTTCGACTTAATGTGGCTGTGGGCCTGATAATCAGACCCACAGCCCAGCTGTTCTCTCTCTAAATTCACTACCATGTACTTTAGGTGCATTAACAATTGGATACGGGATCACCTTATGAGCCCCTGTACAGAGTACTATAGGTACCAGGGCATAGGTGCATCCAAGGCCTACCAGGGGCTGCAGCATATATTTTGCCACCCCTGGCTGTCCATTCAAATTGACACAACTGGCTGATCACTCAGCTGGGGCAAGGTGGTGTAATCACCCCTTGATTAGATATAGTATACCTGTATCTAAACTTATATCTAAACACATATACACCTATAAGTTACTCCTATGGCAGGTCTTAACAATCCTGGAGGCAGAGTGCTTGGTTTTATGTGAGGTGGTGCTCTAGCATGAGCTGAGCCTATCTGCAGCTTTTGGAATCATGTCCTTATAGCTGTTTTAGGATTTTGCCATACCATATACTCTTAAGTGCATTATAATCCTCGTGGTTGTATGCTAACTATGGTTTGGCTTTATCAAAACATGTCGAGTAAGGTGTCATACAATTTGGAATACTACCCCCTCGCCAGTCCTGGCGACGGGGGTAGCATTCCACCCTTCTAGAGGGAGAAAACATGTTGTTCCTACTATTCCTGGTTAAAGTTAACCAAAGCCTCAGCATCACAAAATGGACGCTGCTGCCACAGACACAAGTCTGACCTCCTGCTGCTGGGAGTCCTTCCAGCGAGGGAGGCTTGGACAATAGGTTTCCTGTCTTGGGAGGTGCTAGCACCACCCCAGACAGGATTTTGTGAATTAGGGCAAGGAGGGCTGAAAGAAAGGAGACACTGCCTGGGGCACACAAGGTGTCCCATGCATAGGCAGGTTCAAACCGGTGCTGGGGCTTTCCAGCCCCAGCTCTGGTGGGAAACTGGAAAAAAGGGAAAGGGGTGTAACCAACCCCTTCCCTGGTCCCACCCATAGGAGGGACCTAGCAGGTAACCCAGCCCCTGGATTCGGTATATAGGTAGGAGCTGTGCCCCAAGACTTTAGATCAATCCTGACTGAAACTCTGAAATGAAACACTGGACCCTTTGACGATCTACTTGAAGAAGACGACTGAAGAATCTCCCTTGTGGTCAAGGAGTGACCACCCTGCACAAGCAGGCACCATCCAGCGATCGACGACTTGCTTTGCCGCCGCCTCCCGCCTCCCGCCCGGAGCCCAGAGCCTGACAAGAACCGGATTCCCAGACATCCAACAGCCCGGTCCACAGTCCCTGCAAAGCTGAGACCCGCGGAGGCGTCGAGAGATGTGGGACCGGCCATCTTGAAAAGTCTGCGACCTGCTAACTGTGCAGCACCTGAGGCCCCCTTGAAGCTGTGCATTGGGGATTGAGAAGCCCCAGCCCCGAGCAGCATCTGCAACGAAGATCAGCCCTGCACACTCCACGAGTTCTGCGTGGGGCCCTTTTGCATTTTCCTGACGCGTCTGCCCGGTCACTTGCCCGTTGGCTAGTGGCCATCTTGGCAACGATACTTTGAATTTCCACCGCTGGTCTGGTTGCTCCAGACTGGCCCTTGCTTCCCTCAAAAGAAGCAGCCAGAAACCTACATCGATTCCTGGGTGGTTTGCCTTTGCCAAGGCTTGTTGCCTTCAATCTTGAAGCCGACACCGCCAACAGCGAGAGCCTTTGTGGGACAGTCTGTGCCTGACTCCTGGTTGTCGTCGACGCCTCCTGGTCCACGTGGCTGCAGAGACAAGCTTCCCATCAGCACCTGATCGCATCCTGACATCGCCTGGTTCCTTCCTGGTTCCTTCCTGGTCACTGGCTAGTGACCCAGACTCTGTCCCTGCTGCTTTCAGGTCTTCTACATCTTCGATCCACCCTTGGATCCACCCGGACTCTTCTCTTCTGGCCGCCTGCAGCATTTTTTCTCCAAGGCTCCATAGATCTCCACGACGAAACCCAACACACTTTGGGACCTATGCACCCGCTGCCTGTGGGTTAGGTAACGCGAGTTGAGGTTCCGTGACGATTTGAACCCGTGTTTTCAATATTGTCGGAAATACATAATATTGGTATCAGCGAACCGCAAATGATCCATTTAGCATATCCTGGTGTTTTCGCTACGCTACGAGCAAGAGCACTCCTTTTATAAACATATTTCTGATCTACCCACGGCATCCATCTTAGATCATGGCCGCCATTTTGTGTTTCTTGCCCTCACATACGCAATAACCTCTGATCACTTCATTTCGATTAAGGACACATAGCCTTAGCCGGAGATTCACCTCTTTCATGACACGTACACCTCAAACCAGATCACGCTGTAGCTGCATGACTCGACAAAGGCTGCCTTCTCTGCCAGAGGCCAGTCCTGCTAAACTGGTCTTCGTGTCCATTGTCCTGATCACGATTAGGCGGCCGAAGCCGGTAGCCTTGCCCATTTACAACCCACAAACACCCCTTATCCTGCTTTCCTATCTTGTACACCTGGCTCTGCTCCTTTCCTTCTGGGCTTTTATTAGGGGGAGGTAACGAAATTTACGATGAGGCGGTCCGGGTCTTGAATGAAAAGTTGACATGGGATTATGATGGAAAAGTGGGAACCCCTCGTTTATAATGTTTTGACATCAGATATTGTCGACGATTCCTGGGTACACCAAAATATTTATTGTTCATGACACAAAGGTTTGGGAATGTACTAACATGTGAAGAATTCGCCTGAAGGCCAAAATTTAGTATATAAGGAGCAACCCTCTTTGTACAAATCGAACAGGCTCCTAGTTACTGCCCATGCGTAGTTTCTGTGACTTCTGTGTCCCTGCAGTAATAAACCTTTGGTCTTTGACGCCACCATCGAGAAGCCCGTGTTTCTGTTCATTTGTGCACCAAGGCAGGTGGAACTCCGGGGTCTTTGGGTGTTATTCCCTGACACCTCTGGACGGAACCAAAAAGTCCAGAACTCCAGAGTACTACGGTGCTCCTGTAGAAGTTTACACTCCTAGTGTCCTAGTTTCAAGTGGTTAAGTTCTAATCCAGTCGGAAGACTCCCAAACCTTTAACTTTATAACTTTTACGCACACATTGACTTCTATGTGTGAACGCGTGTGCCTTTTTAGACACTGCACACGCATCCCGTGGGCCTCCTGCTCCCTAACTATCATTAGTCCAGTGTAGCCCCAGCAATTCCCAAGGCCCTAGGCCTTACCATTGTTTGTGACATGGAACTTATACCAACTTTCTTAGTATATGGTTTAGCGGGCCACCCCAGCCTATCCATATTTGTGCAACTTTTGTATATTCTGTTAAGTTACTTGTTTTGCGCTTGTGCTTCTGTGCTCATAAAGAGTTCAGGGGATTTGTTTAGAAATAAATACATATATATTTTGAATATATATCCTGTGTGGTGTCCTTTCATTTGGTATTAAAGGGATTGCATATGGTAAAACAGCGGGCTAACGGTCACAAAGGGAGAGAAGGTAGTGCTCAGTGGAGGGCTACCCAGGGTATCCAATATGTTGGTATTAATGGCCTCACACACCCTTGCGAGTGTCATGCTTCATCATTGGCGGTTGCTCCTCGTCGGGCAGGCGGTGCAATGCCCCACGGGCTCACCTCAAAGAGGGGCTCTTTAACGGAGATCTTTTTACCAACTGCCTCGGGTGAAGTGCGGGTGAGGGGCCAGAAAGGAGCGGATAGTGTAGGTAAGTGAGTTAAAATATGACATGAGGTACCTGAGATCAATTTATTCTGGGGGTCCCCTGTCACAGTTAAAAACAGTGGGTAGCCTATGATCACTGGAAATTAGGATTCCATGTGTCGATCCAGGACTACAGATTTTATCGTGAGGTCAACATGTTTCTCGCTTTGCCCTTCGACTGCGATTCTTCAGGACCTAGTGGTTAACATCTATCCTAAAAAAACATGACCTAGATAAGTGTCAGTTTAAAGGTTGTACTACCTGTATTGGACAACTCTTGCCTAATAGTCAAAGTGTCTAGGTGTCAACAGTACCCGGTAGGTTTTACTTCAAGGGGAAAGAACCATAGGGGTTTAAGGTTCCTGCTGCCTTGGTCAGCACCGTCTGCCTACCCGACCTACCGGGATCCGGATAATCAATCAGTGACCAATCAGTGACACTTATAGAGCGCGCTACATACCCGTAGGGTCTCAAGGCGCTGGGGATGGGGGGGTGCCGCTACTGCTCGAACAGCCAGGTCTTCAGCTTCTTCCTGAAGGAGAGGTGGTCTTGGGTCAGGCGCAGGTCGGCCGGGAGGGAGTTCCAGGTCTTGGCGGCCAGGTAGGAGAAGGACCTTCCTCCTGTAGTCGCTCTTCGGATGCGGGGGACGGCGGCGAGGGCGTGGTTGGCTGATCGGAGGTGGCGTTTGGGAGCGTAGAAGTTGATGCGGCTGTTGAGGTAGCTCGGGCCTTGGTCGTGTAGGGCTTTGTGTGCGTGGGTGAGGAGGCGGAAGGTGATTCTTTTGTTGACGGGGAGCCAGTGAAGGTCTCTCAGATGTCCGGAGATGTGGCTGGTTCGTGGGATGTCGAGGATGAGTCTGGCTGAGGCGTTCTGGATCCGCTGGAGTCTCTTCTGGAGCTTGGCGGTGGTACCGGCGTAGAGGGCGTTGCCGTAGTCCAGTCGGCTGGTGACGAGGGCCTGGGTGACGGTCTACCTGGTCTCGGTGGGGATCCACCAGAAGATCTTCCGTAGCATGCGTAGCATGTTGAAGCATGCCGAGGAGACGTTGTTGACTTGCCTGGTCATGGAGAGGGAGGAGTCCAGGATGAAGCCCAGGTTGCGTGCATGGTCTGTCGGTTTGGGTGCGGTGCCCAGGGCGGGAGGCCACCAGGAGTCGTCCCAGGCGGAGGGTGAAGAGCCCAGGATGAGGACCTCCGTCTTGTCAGAGTTCAGTTTCAGGCGGCTGGTCGTCATCCACTCGGCTACCTCTTTCATCCCTTCGTGTAGGTTGGCTCTGGCGGTGGCGGGGTCGTTGGTCAGGGAGAGGATCAGCTGGGTGTCGTCGGCGTAGGAGATTATGCTGAGGTTGTGTTGGCGTGCGATGGCCGCGAGGGGGCTCATGTAGACGTTGAAGAGGGTGGGGCTCAGAGAGGATCCTTGAGGGACGCCGCAGATGACTTCGGAGGCCTCTGACTTGTACGGTGGTAGGCGGACTCTCTGAGTTCTTCCGTCGAGGAAGGAGATGATCCATTCCAGCGCCTTGTCCTGGATTCCGACGTTGCTGAGACGCTGTACTAGGGTGCGGTGGCAGACAGTGTTGAATGCCGCGGAGAGGTCTAGGAGGATGAGGGCCGCTGTTTCTCCGTTGTCCATCAGGGCTCGGATGTCATCGGTGGCGGCGATGAGGGCGGTCTCGGTGCTGTGATTGGCTCGGAAGCCGGACTGTGAAGGGTCGAGGGATCCATTCGTCTCGAGGAAGGCGGCCATCTGCTTGTTGACGGTCTTCTCGATGACTTTGGCTGGAAACGGGAGGAGCGAGATGGGGCGGTAGTTCTTGAGTTCGGTGGGGTCCGCTGTTGGTTTTTTGAGTAGAGCGCTGAGTTCGGCGTGCTTCCAGCTCTCAGGGAAGGTGGCGGTGTTGAAGGATGTGTTGATGATGTCTCGCAGGTGGGGTGCGATGACAGCGTCGGCCTTGTTGAAGACGTGGTGAGGGCAGGGGTCGGTTGGTGATCCAGAGTGGATGGAGTTCATCGTGCGGATGGTGTCTTCGGTGCTGATCGGGGTCCAGGCATGGAGGGTGGTGGTGGGTGGTTGTTCGGTCATGGTGTGTGTTGGTTGGTTGTTGAAGCTGTTGTGTATGTCCGCGATCTTGTTGTGGAAGTATGAAGCGAGGGAGTTGCAGAGGTCTTGCGATGGGGTGATGTCGTTGTTTCCTGCGCTGGGGTTGGATAGCTCTTTCACGATGTTGAAGAGTTCCTTGCTGTTGTGTGCGTTGTTGTCCAGCCGGTCCTTGAATGCAGTTTTCTTGGTGGCGCGGATCAGCTGGTGGTGCTTCCGAGTGGCCTGCTTGAGGGTGGTCCTGTTGTCCGGTGTAGGTTCCCTTCTCCAGACTTTCTCGAGGGCTCGGCAGTTCTTCTTGGAGCTCTCGAGTTCGTCGGTGAACCACGGGGCTTTCTTGCTGCCGGGTTTGCTGGGCGGGGTCCTCAGCGGGGCGAGCTCGTCCGCGCAGTTGCTGATCCACTTCGTGAGGTTGTCGGCGGCCTGGCTGGGGTTCGCTGAGCTGGCAGGAGGGTGCTGGCTCAGGGAGGTGGCGAGCTGGTCTGCTGTGATCTTGTTCCAGCTTCTGCGGGCGGCCTGTTGCTGGTGGTGGTGGGTCGTCGTTCTCTTGAAGGTGAAGTGGACGCAGCTGTGGTCCGTCCATTGAAGCTCTGTGGCGTGGCTGAAGTTAATGTCTGTGCTGGAGGAGAAGACTGCGTCGAGAGTGTGTCCGGCGAGGTGGGTGGGGGTGGACACCAGCTGCTTGAGTCCAAGATTGGCGAGGTTGTCGAGCAGGGTGCTGGTGTTGCGGTCGTTGTTGTTCTCCAGATGGAAGTTGAGGTCTCCCAGGAGGATGTAGTCAGCGGAGGGGAGGGCATGCGGGCTGACGAAGTCGGCGATGTCCTCGCTGAATGGGGTGCGTGGTCCCGGGGGTCGGTAGATCAGGGTGCCTCTGAGGGTGGTGTTCGGGTTGGTGTGGATCTGGAAGTGCAGGTGTTCGGCGCTGGTCAGGGTGTTGTCGGTGCTGGTCGTGAGACGGATGGTGTTCCTGTGGATGATGGCGATGCCTCCTCCCATCTGGTTGGCGTTGCGGTCCCTCCGGACGATCTTGTAGCCCTCTGGGATGGTGATGGCGATGTCAGGAGCTGAAGAGGCGTTCATCCAGGTCTCCGTGATGAAGGCAACATCAGGGGCTGTGGCGTCTAGGAGGTTCCAGAGTTCGATGGCGTGTCTGTGGACGGAGCGGGTGTTGAGCAGGATGCACTTGAGGTGGGTGCTGCTGGTGTTTGAATTGGCGGGTGCTGGTGCGAGGCAGGTCCGGATGCAGGAGAATTTGCAGGCGTGGCAGCTGAAAGGTCCGTGGGTGCGTCGTGGTGTGGCTTGGTGGCATTCTGGAAGTCGGCCGGTGTCGAGTGCGATGAGGGTGGCGGCGGAGTACGTCAGGCGGGTAGGTCGGGGTCTTCGTGGGCCAGGGGTCCTGGCGCTGGGCGCGGGTCGGTCGCGGACGGGCGCAGACGGGCTTACCTTTGGCGCGCCTTCGGCGCACAATCGGCGCGCCCGCTGCGCGTGACCGCTGCGCGTTCGCACGGTCGCCATTTAAGGCGAAGTGTGCGGGTGGGCGGAGCAGCTGGGAGGCGGGAGCGGGGAGGGAACAGAAGAGAAAAGGGGCGGGCAAATGGCGGTGGCGGGAAGCGGGAAGCGGGGAGGGAGAGCGGAGGGCGGCGAGGTAGGCGGGCAAACAGGAAGGAAACTGAACACAGCACAGGGACTCCACCAAATGAAACAGGCACAAAAGGAGGGTCAAAACAAATGGCAAAAACAGCAAGGAAAACGATGTCCCGGCACAAGAAAACACAAGCACAAATGGAGGGCAAAACAACGGCAAAAACAGTGAGAGAAACGATGTCACGGCACAAGAAAACACAAGCACAAATGGAGGGCAAAACAACGGCAAAAACAGTTAGAGAAACGATGTCACGGCACAAGAAAACACAAGCACAAATGGAGGGCAAAACAATGGCAAAAACCAATGGGGAGCGATCAAGGCGGCAGCGAGGCCGGCGGCGAGGCAGCAAGGCAGGCAAGGGGCACACGCAGCAGCTGGTGGCCGTGCGGCGCGGGGGTGTCCCACAAGTGGGCAGGCGGTGCAATGCCTCACGCTAGTGCTATGTGCTAGTGCTATTGCATAGTGCAGTGAGGTGAGCCCGTGGGGCATTGCACCACCTGCCCGACGAGGAGCAACCGCCAATGATGAAGCATGACACTCGCAAGGGTGTGTGAGGCCATTAATACCAATATATTGGATACCCAGGGTAGCCCTCCACTGAGCACTACCTTCTCTCCCTTTGTGACCGTATCTCTACCTCCTATAACTCTCTATTCGATAGGAACAGCCGAGTCTGTCTTTGCCTTACATTGTCCCTTTGCGCTCCGACTGTGGCTGGACCTTCCATTCTGAGGTCCTTGAATGGTAAACTGAGCCCTAGGATCTTGACGTGATCCGCCCCTTCCCCCCCTTTTTTGATATAAAACAGCTGGCTTCACATGCCCTTTTGAGTTAATCCAAAGACTGCTTTGTCCATGCTACCTCTAGGATAGCTGGTCTATAAGGTTGACTTTACAACCATCACCATAAGGGTTGTTTGGACTGGTGCAAGGTGCTCACTTGAATAGTGAACATCATATACCAGGCCAGCTTCTCACACTTACCTTCTTACCCACATTGCCTTCCAGTAAGTCTATCACTCCGTGATATGTTTTAACTCCAAGGTACTGTAGGCAGTTAGGTTCCCACCTCAAGTGTTCTAGAACAAGCGGCGGGGAGTATCAGGCACCATTGGGTATAAACTGGATTTTTGCCAATTGACTAGAAGGACAGATACAGTGGTGAATCGGGCCAGCATGTTGCGCGTTCCGCGCAGTTCACCTGCCATGTTACGTAAAAATATCAAGAGGTTGTCTGCATACAATGCTATGAAGTGCTGCCCCGTTCCCGTCTCCCTCCCCCAGACCCTTCTTGGGCAGGACTTCATATAGGTACCCTGTCAATTCCTTCTATTCATCATTTGGGTTCAAAGAGAGGTCAACAATGTCTCTTTTGTTGATTTATTGCTTACTTTGTGGCTTAATACGTGTATCCCTTATGGTAATTCGGCTTGTCATTGTTGTATTATTGTTCAATTTGATAATATTCCGGTCACAAGTGATTCATTCTCCTGAGTTGCTAACCTAAGGGATTTATCACGACGTCCCCTCTTGGAGATGTCCATTTGGGGTGTTTTCACATCTGCCATTTGGTAGTTGGCCCTGCCCTAAACAGTTAAAAATATAAAGCTGTAGCTTATACAGTATGAAATTACTTTTGTCATTGAGATGAGGAAAATATAGACAGGAATCCGTTACGAGTCGTGTTCAGTTCAAAGCGGCTGAAGAACCAACAGTTAGGCTGTTGCATATGTTTAAGATTGGGTTAAGGAGAGAGGGCAGGCATATAAGAAGTCAATTTTTTCCACTGAGCAATATGTGTCATGGGTTTGCAATTTCACGACTTTTTGGTTATTCACATTTTTAAAGGTGGACCCAAGTTAAAGAAAGTGCTGATTTGTTGTTGAAGGTCCAAAAGAAGTGTGCCTTGTCTCATGCATTGCCATGGTTTTTGGATTGGGCTCTTTTGACCTTCAGAAGAAATATGCCAGACTACTTTGATCCTACTGGTACTAGCATACACTACATTCATGACGTGAGCTGGCTCTTAGATGTACAACGATGGCCCACTTCCATCGTCGCACAGTCTGTCAGTCCGAGACTCCATCATAATCCCAGTTTCCAAGCTGCAGCTCCTTCAATAACACCTAAAGGCAGCCGCGGTCCAAGCAGTGCCGATTTCGCGGCACTTTTGTAAAAATCGCGGCATTTTTACAAAAGTGCCGATTTCGCGGCAAACCGCGAAATCGCAAAATCGCGAAATCCTGGAAGGTCTGGTTATGGCAGAAAAATACCTCACTCGGGGGTGAGACGCACACCCTATGGAGTATTGCTTTAAAAAAAAAAGAGGTGGTGATGGGATCCTATGAGAAGGGGGACAGGGACAAAGAAGAAGAGTCACTGTGCAAAGAAAGAATGGCTGCAGGCAGAATATGTGGGTTGGTACAATCATATAGTAGATGAAACGAAGAGACAGGCAGAAGGTGGAAATGTCAGGTTTTAGGTGCACTATACAGTTTGGACCCGGACTCTCCAAACATTTTTAGTGCTGACAAACAAATACACTAAGAGCAGCACCACAAGGATTGGCAGGTATAGAAGAGATACAAGACGTAGTTTACTACACACTCAGAAAATGAGTCCAACAGAGTCTCCACTGAGTCTGGCCTCAACTAGTAGGGTGGCTCGAACTACATGCAAGGAATTCCCAGATTACCAAGGGATTAACACAAAAATGTTACGAAACAAGCGAGGTTGTTGCTGTCGTCCCAGGAGACAGTTAATTGGTACCACCCAATTCTGCCTCTTTTCTCGTGCTCTAAGCTCCCCTGAAACTGCTGCTCAGGGGCCTCATGAACCCCCCACTTTAGCATCTACAGTGGGGATAGGGTTGTTTATGGGCCTCTTCTGTCTGCAACCTGGCAGACTAAAACGTGTAATTAAGCTACAAGGAAGCATCAAAAATGATGGTTCGATAGACAAAGAAAAAAGGATGGAAGGCTGAAAGGAAGGAAAGGTGAAAGAAAGGTAGGAACGATGATAGGATGGGTAGATAAAAATGATTGATGGGTAAAAGCATGGGTCAATAGATAGGTGGATGAATGAGTGAACAGAGGACAGGGTAAATGGAAATCTGAGAGTATGGATTGGCAAATGGAGAGATTGGTGGATTAAAGCCTTTATTGATGGATAAATAAGTTAAATGATGGATGTATGGGTGACGGGATGGAATGGCCGATGGATGGATGGAATGGCCAATGGATAGATGGAATGATGAAAGGATAAAAAGATGGATGAAAGAATTAATGGATGACAGAATGTAAAGCTGAAATGGTGGATAACAGTGGGTGGATGGAAGGGTGAAAGATAGGATGGAAAGATGTTTGGAATGAAGAGACAAGGGAACTAGGGAAGGTTGTGCTTACTTGCTTGGTGCCATAAGAGCTGTGGTTCTAAATTGGGGATTATCATTTTATGGCTACTCCATTGCGGCTGTTTGTGAGCTGCAGCTAACCTATTCAATCAGGCCTCAACCGGCCAGTTAATACATGTTATACTGAGCTACTGACTTTACGCTGTCCTTTTTCTGTCTCCTGGCACCAATTTCAATTTCCTGGTCCTGAAGTGATGCTTTTCCTCACAATTTTTCGGTTTGCCCAAACTCTGCCCTACTGAAGACTCACTTTGCTTTTTGATTGGTATCCCTCCAATGTTTTTATCATCGAAGTATTTTTCTTTTTGCGAGTATGGCAGGCATTTTAGCAGTATCGCTTGTTGGACAGCATGTTCTGCTCCTATCTATCCCCCTCTCCAGCCCTCCATTGTCTCCCCAGTCATCTTCAAATTTTCACGCCTTTCCTCCTTGCTGCTCTCTACCCCACACTCTGACCTCTTCCTCAGCCAACTCAAACAATTGTTGATCCTCTCTCTTCTCCCTCCACCTCTCCCTCCTCTCCTCCTCCCCCACCTTTCTCTTTCACTTCCTCCCCGAGACCCTCACGGCCTGATGTGAACTGGACACCAGTAACCACTATACGGCTTTGCTAATGGTTGTAAAAGTGCACTGCAAGCACTGCCAATAGTTGCAGGTGGCCATCTTGACATACCATTTTCTATACTTCTCAGATAGTCACCATGTTCTATCTAGACACAAATAAGTATGGAAAATAACATTAGGTTAACTTGGGACAATATTTTCCGTACTTCTACGAAGTTCCACCATGTTGTGTTTATACACCCACCACTCCTGGCCTTGCCGATGATTCACCACAATGGCGAAGCAAACAGTGGAAGCAAACGATAATTGGCAACGCAAGACTTTGGCTTCAGCAATGCTCATTGTAATTATAGCTTCAAGATGAAGCACACTGCTTAAACTCAAGGACAAAAAGGAAATTCCATACCTGGTTTGGAAAGTGGCATGACTCGAGGCAAATGGCGTCGTGAGGGTCTTAGAGGGCTGAAAAGTATATATAAATAAAAACAATCAGTTAGTTTATTGGCTGGGAGAATGTCTCAAATCAATTTTCCTGAAGCATATTGCTAATGCCCTTTCCCTCAAAAATAAACTTGCACGTTGAGATTGATTGATGTTGCAATATGCCTGGGTGAGAACAGTTTTCTTCTATGGTGTACTTTTGTGCCCACTTGTTTGGTGCTTATGGTATAAAAGCAAAGTGGAGTAATAGTCTTGATATGTTTGAGCAGTTTATGAGACAGAAGAAAATAATTCGCTGCTTAGTGAAGCTGCTTTGTAGCTGGAGGGTTCTATTGTAAAAGGCAATCCTTCTATATTTGAAATTGACTGGTGGGACTGTCTCTAAAATACAGGCGGATGTTTTACTTGAGGCCATGAGACTTGAGAACAAGTGTGTATCTCCTACTGTGCATGCATGTGCATTAATGTGTTTGTGTGTGGGCTGAGCATTTGTAATCGCATTTGTTTGTGTTCACTCCACGGTGGGGAAGAGCAAGTTATTTATCTCATGTATGGCTATTTGTGGTCCAGACTCTCTAACTGCAGATTCCTCACCTTAGAACAGAGGTCTTCA
This sequence comes from Lissotriton vulgaris, assembly GCF_964263255.1. Lineage (NCBI taxonomy): Eukaryota > Metazoa > Chordata > Amphibia > Caudata > Salamandridae > Lissotriton > Lissotriton vulgaris. Next base: position 870,666,356 of record NC_141699.1, read on the forward strand.
AACTTTTGGATGCCGAGACCCCCCGTCAACATTTTGAGGTGTAAGGACCCCCTCCTGACAAAAAATTCTAAACCTTTATGCAGAGCAACTGGAATTATGAGGCAGCTGTGGATCAAATTACGCAACAGTCTTGACTAAATTGTGTGGGAAGAAAACGTAAACGTGATGCCTAGTATTTTGGGATAGCATTGCTTCATTATTTTGAAATACATTTTTTACACACAGTAACACTGAGGAAAGATTTCACCCCATCAGTACCTGTTTTTAACCAAAATACAGCAATTAACACCAGAAAGATTTCTAGTCAACCTTTGTGAAGGGCCTTCCACTCCGCAGGAATACATGCTGCCACATTAGAAGCTCACCTGGCCCTGGCCGGGAGAAGCAGGGGTCCCTTAAAACCCTGGCGGTTTTGTGCAGAGTTAAGCTGTTTACCCATGCAGTTTTCCTCTCGCCCCATCCCTTCCATCCCTCTCTCCTCTCCCAACCCTGGATCCCTCTTTCACTTTGCAGGCCATTTTCTTTCACCCCATTTTACAACTTCTGAACTCTCCCCATTTAACCTCTCACTTCACCTTTAATCACCTTTTGCCATTCTGTCTTTTCACTGCCCTCATCTCTAACAGTCTCTCGCATTTATCTCATGGCCTCTCTGGCCCGTCACCACCCGTTCCCCTCAGCACTTCTCATTCAACTCATCTCTCCGTTCAACTTTTTGTCTATTTGTATCTTACACCTCACCGGTATCCCCATTCATCTTTCACATCTCCCCTTTGTTTTAACAGAAGCCCTCACCTTTGGCTCACACTCACTTCTAGCGTGTCCACACTCCCTTGCTGTCCTCTCTCATCCTCTCATCTCTCCTCACTAGGCATACGGGTTGGACCTCTATGCTCCTCTCAGCCTGTGCCACTCTGCTTATTGTTCCCTAATTCAAGAAGGCATGAGTTGTCTGTCTCACTGTTTTGGTGCAGGCCGCGCAGTTATGGGACTTGCACCCTCCTTTGCTTCGCTCCACCAAGAATCGATTATCCTTTAGGAAGATATAAAAACCTTCCTCTATGCTCTGTAGGTTACCCCATTTGGCTGGTTCTCCTTCTTCTGTGTGTTTCTTATTTGCCTTCAGGCAGCAGATGGTTATTAGCCCCAGGACATCTTTTGGTAACAGTTGCGCACTACAAATGTAAATAATATTAATCTGCAGAAGCAGGGGAGCCACTAGACCAGAACTTCTGGGGGAGGGAGGTCTAATACTCCCAGCCAGGGCTGGCCCTAACACTGGTTGCACACGGTGCAACAGTCTTTTTTGGTGCCCCACCCTTGTTTCCTTCTTCTCCATGAATTCCCTCACTACCACTCACCAACATTGCACCTCATCTCTCTATAGCACCTTTCTGACAAACATTTACTTTTTTATAGCACTACTCATAGTTTACTCACACTCCTTTCTGTGATCTGCATGGTACATATTCCTTGTAGCAGGCACATTAACCCTCTGCACTGTGTGGGTGGCAAGAGTGCCCATGTGAGTGCACGGTGAGCGATGCAACAGTGTGAGAGTAGGATGAGAGGAGTGACTGCAGGGTGAGTGCGGTGGCTGTACGAATTTGGGTGCGGATGCAAGTTGAAAATGGGACAAATTAATGTATGATTACTGCTGGGCTTGTTTGAGTGAGTTGTATATTTAGCAGTGAGAGGGACAGGTGAGTGAAGTGTCACATGAGTGCAGGATGAGTAGTGTGCTTGTGTGACTGCCGGGTGAGGTATAGGGTGAATAGCGGAAGTGCATTGTGAGTGCAGAGTATGCATGAGCATTTCTCGTGAGAAATGCGCATGCGCGGGCGGCCGCGCATGCGCATTGGTTATCAAGACGGCGGCGTGAACGAGCAGAGGGAGCCACGGGTCGCAACGGACAAGGTAAGTGCCTTTTATTTATTTTTCTTTGCCCATTTACTAAAATTAGGTATGTAGGGGAGGGGGACATGTGGCGGGTAGTGGGGCTACGCAAAGTGCGTAGGTGGGCGTAGTTTGTCGCCCACTTTGCGTAGCTTCGCATAGCCCCACAGGTTTTTTTGTAATCTGTATATTAATGAAAGACGTGCCTTTCTAAAACCATTGTTAAAATTTCTAGATATTACAAAATGTCGGGCTGCCCTGTGTCATCTTCAGCTTTTACATGATGAGTACACTTGTTTGATGGTTTATAAACATATTTCTTCCGCAGTTCGGACACGAAATATTGGAAAATTATTTTTTATCTTACTTATTTTTCCCACAGTGATTATTTTTGAAACATACTCATTAATTGTGTTACTGATGCGTGTTACGCTTACAGTCGTTTCCTTGTTCATGGTATTTATATTGGATTCTGGTACTGTATTTTATTATTATGAAATGATGTGTTCTTTTATGGTTGACCACAGCCGAATAAAGATTTTATGATGAGGATGATGGCCACACTTAAAATGTCCCTCCACAGGTGGATTCTTCCAAAGGGTAGTTTGAGAGATCCTTGGTTCAATTGGAGGTAAGGATTTAACTACATTTCCTCGTACTTTTTTGCCCTTTCTGAACGCATGTATAGGGGGTGGTATGTTCCCAAGTTTGTCTGCCACCAAATGAAAATGGCGGTTTATCACTTTTTTAATCATGCTACTTTTTAGTGCAAAAGGTTGTTACACAAACTAGCGTTCCTGATCTGTGGTGTCCCTCTTCTTGGTTTCCAGAAGGACTTCCTGTTATTGAACCAGGTGGAGTGGCACTGGTGATGAAGAAAGGCACGTCCTGTACTATCCTGCCAGTGGATGACATTCGCGGCTCTGAGACCCTTGCTTTCTCTATCGCTTTGGCTCCGCATCAATCAGTTAAGGGATTACTGGTATATAGACCGCCTGGTCCAGCTGGAACGTTTTTTGAAGATCTCGACTCCGTTTTGCTGGGACTGGCCCTGAAAGCGGAACACTGCATCGTGGCCGGGGATTTCAACTTTCGGATGGATGATCCGTCTGACCCTGCCGCGATTAAACTTTCAGAGGCTATGGCCCCGCTGGGACTGATCCCTTATCTTCAGGGGCCTACGCATAACAAGGGACACACTCTTGACCAGGTTTTCTCGTCATCTCCCCTTGAGGTGAGATTCTACTTTCGGCTTGTTCTCATTCCTCTCCAGAGTCACCAGGTGGCGCAATTGAGCTATCGCAGAGCAGAGCACGGAGCACAGAGACGAGCAAACGAGCAGCGGACCGAGGGCTGGCGGCAGCGGCGTTCTGGCGAGCTCATCCGCCGTTAGTTGCCGAGGCTGAGGCTGAGGAGGCAGAGAATCGACCCCCGAGCATGGTAGGAGCACGGTAGGAGCCAACTCGAGATACCGGCACCAACTCGAGATACCGGCACCCGCTCACCCGCTCCCCCGGTCCCCGGCACCAAGGCTCACAGCGCTACAGGCACTAGAGGCACGGAACCACCACCACATACTCGGAGCACTCGGGGCATCCCGGCTTGGCCGGCTCCCAGCTACAGGAGCAACAAGCGGCAGGCGACGAGGGACCAGGCGGGGCAGGCGGGGGGGGAGAGCTCGAGGCGGCCTACGGCCCGTAACCAGCCTGTAACCAGCCTGTAACCAGCAACCGGCAGCCCAACAGCCTAATAGCCAAACAGCCCAGCCCAGCCAAGCAGCCCAGGGTCTACCTCAGCTCTCCCAGCTCGGCTCAACACAGAGCCACGAACCACGAGCACGTAGCAAAGAGGTGAACTAACCTGATTAGGCAACAGCCACGCAACAATCAGTAACAAAGCAAGTGCGAGCAAGTGCGTGCAGCAGTGACCCAGAGCAGAGGAACGCTCCGAGATTTCAGAGAGGCTGTGTACCGTTTACCATCCAAACAGCAGCCAGCACCAAGCGCAGAGCTGATTCAACCCATCTGCCCGCGAGCAAAAGGCGGGCGGCCGAGAGATCAGCTTGGTGTCCCAGGGAAGTGCTGGCAAAAACCTGGGATTTGGGTCCCGACCTGACCACCGACAGCGGCGAGCCACGGCGGAGAGAGTGAGTACGCGCCAACCTTACCTTTACCTTCACCTCCACCCTCACTCTTTCCCCCAACCCCTCCCTGCTAAAGACACCCACTGACACCAAAGAGAAGTCAGTAAGAACAGCAAGAACAGAGAGAGCGAGCGAGGAGACAACAGGCAGGAGGCTGAGGGTCCAAGTGGCAGGCATCTGCAGCAGCCCTCCTCCCCTCCTACCCATCTAAGGCAGAGCATTCGGAGCTTTCGAAGCAACAGCTGCCGGAGAAGGCAATAGACCACAGACTACCGCCTTCGCAGGACCACGCTAACAGCCCACCTATAGCAAGCGTCTCAGCCCGGCAGCAGAGAAGCCCAAGAAGCCCAAGACGCTGCAACTCACGCCAAACCATCGCAGCGCTAAATGGCCCCTGTACCTGATCCAGAACATCGGTCCACGGCAGAACCAGCAGAAGCAGCACAGCCCCGGCGATACAGACGCAGGCACGGAGACACAGAGCGACTTCCCGAGCCCCTGAGAGGAACTTACCGGATCATGAGGTCGGGTAGGGAACGAAGACCCCCAACAAAGCAACCAGCCAAACGAAAAAGAAATAACACAACCACAAGCTCAGCGTCACCGGAAAAAAATAAGCGTGCTACCAACAGCAAAAAAGGAAAAGAAAAAACTACAAGTAAAGAATTCAACACCACAAACGACGGTTCGCAAACCGGTGGGCAACAACTCGATAAGGACATCAATCTCAGCTAAACCCAACCTCTAGAACAACCCAGAAGCAACAAAAGGAAACACACCCACCAACTACTCAATGTAGCGGGCCAGCAAAAGGAGACAATACAAAATTTTCAGCCAAAAATCTACACAAAAGTTGCCTTCTTAAAAAACCCAGGAAACGTCATCTTCTCTTCAAATGACTCCATTACAGGCCTCCAATCTCCATTACAACCCGCCAACGCATACAACGCTCTCCCACAAACTATGAGCTACTCAGTAGCAGAAATACACAACGCACCGACCCCAAGGGAAAGAATGAATGACGTAGGAGGCGAAGCAGGCGTAGGGGACAATGGGGCAAAAGAAACCAGAAGACAGAAGCGACTAGAAGGCAACAACAGTCAAGCCCCCCTACCAGAGAAACCAATCAAGGGGAGGGAAAATGGACGCAATGAGGAAGTAATCCAAACAAGTCCCTCACTAAACGAGGACACATCAAGGAACCATCACCTGTCAGAGCTGGCAGGGCCCTCGGGGCCTGATAGCACTAAAAAACATCTTTCTCCAACCAATTCCTCCCCATACACACATCAAGGGGCGGCAGCACCACCAACAACCCAAGAATCAGCACCCCCACCAGCATTAATTGCTCATTCGGAACAAAAAACTCAAGGCCACACTGAGGTTCCTGACACAACGGGACCAATACACGACCCTGCGAATTCGCCCCCAAACATAGCAAGAGGGGTCCAAAGCTCTCTGGACAGGGACATGTCTTTCCTGGTATCTCAAGAATGGAGCGAGTTAGTGGCAACATATAACGCCACAGGACCCATCAATGGTAACAACGAAGAAAACTCCCATCTGCCAACAGAGGGGTCCGGAGATCCCCCCAACCCGTTCTGGGCAACTCTTCTCAGCACAATACAGCTATCTTCAACGGCACTCCAGTACCAATCAGATAAGCTCGATCTACAACTGTCAGTCCTACAAAGCTTAGCAGAGGCCACAATGGGGATTGACAGAAAACTAGCTGACCTTAATGGCCTAATAAAAAGAGGACAGGAATCAGCTAACCTAATTCAAATTGAAAGAACCAACTGCATCTGCTCACCAATCATTGACAAACTATCAACTATACCCACGATGCGGGGCAACCTTTTGGAGGACATAAAAACAAACATCACAATGCCCCCCTCAACAATTGAAAGGCACATCAAGACGGAAACAGAATCAACCTCAATGAAACATTCATCACCAAACAGATGGCCCGACACCCCACACCTCAAAGGGGCGCCAGAAAACAGCAAAGACCCACATAAAATAAAAATAAGCACGCAGTGGAGCCTGCCCCCACCTATCATAAGCTCACCCGAAGAACTGCTACGGAACAGCTCCAAAAGAGGACAAACCGAACCACTGGAGATCCCACCAAACGCACGGGCACGACGCAAGCAAAAAAGAAAGGGCCGGAACAAGAAAACAGCTGAATTGGAAAGTAGAGAAGAGCACAGTCAACTTACCACACCGAGGGACAAGGAGCAGCCAGGTGACAGTAAGCACCAAAAGGAACCCACAAATCTCCCATCTCCACTTATAAACCCATTGCAAACAAAGACACCAACAGCGGCAGGAACGGGACCCTTCATACTCCTAAAAGAGGCCCTCAGCCCCTACTCAGAGCAGAACTCTGCCGGCCAACCATCTAAACCGGCAACTGGAAACCCACCAGGACAGGAACAAAGAGGGCAAAGGGCCTGTCAAGAGGCAACAACACAAACAACCTCGGAAGCAAGCAGACAGTTCCGAGCGAATCCCACACCACCACGAACCGAAGCGACAACACAAAATTTCTCAGGAAAATGCACCTGCAACAAAAATGAGACCGACACTAGAGAAACAACACAGAATCACCGATTAACAAGCGTTGCCCTCTCGTTAAGCAGCCAGATAAAGGAGAAACCGGAAGGGGTCACAACCAAAAGCGGAACAATAACCCCGCCCATTCACAAGTCACACGGTAATACCCAAACCGAGCAACAAAAGCATCAGCAAACACCTCCCCTGGGCGAAAAGTACACGGACACAATCTTATTCATCCCCGAATTTATCTCCAGAGGAAGAGTGGACATTTTAAACAGAGGCAACATTTTAAAGCTCATCAATTCAATAGAGAAATTAAAAAACATAAAAACCACCGATCTGCTAACACTCGAATTTCAATCAGCCCCCCACCCACAAGGAAACGAAACAACAAAGACCAAATGGTCATCGAGGGAGTTAGCAACTTCAATTATGAACGAATCACCTACTTTTTCACTGTGGGGAATCAAACTCGAAGCAGAAAAAAAGCCAGCCTACCCCACTCTGCGCCTTGTAGATATGAACCAAGAAAACACCCAGCTGGCCAAATCAATACTGAAAGGAGCGCTTAGCCACTCCCCAGGGTTGGACAAACACTCACCATTCCCTCGCAACCCCCCCACACAGCAATCAACACTAAGCAGTCTCAAAATCACACGCACTATACCTGGAGGAGCCCCCAACTGACAAAAAGTGCGATTCCTACCATCCGACCCAACGGCCACCTTCACCAAAATCAAAATATGCAGTTGGAACATTAATGGCCTCTCAAACAAACTGGACGACCCAGACACACAAAATTACCTCAACAATTTTGACTTGATCCTCCTCCAGGAAACATGGGAACCAAACGATTTCCCTTTACAAGGCTACACAACTTTGACCCATCCGGCAACCAGAGGCTCCCAACATGGCCGATGCTCAGGAGGACTTGCGATACTCTCCTCAATATCCACCATCGGTGCAACGGAAATCAAAAGAGCAAATATCACCCCTCCAAACGAAATACAGTGTATATCATTTGCAGTTAAAATAGAACAGGTCATTCAACAGTTACACGTAATAAATACATACATTCATCCGAAGCACAAAAAATCAGGGTCAAGAGAACTCGTCAAAGAACTGACAAGGCTCATGGTCTAGTGGGACATGGAGAACGTACTTGTGGCAGGAGACTTCAATCTTAACCTTTTCAGAGATAATACCACGGACGAAATGACAATGGAAATGGACACCATCTTGAAAATCCCAAGCCAATCTTTCCCCCCCCGAAACAGACACACCAAAACTGCAACCCAGCTTGTACAAGATCTCGAGCAATTAAACCTGAGAGCGCTCAATGGACGTCTCACCGAGGACAACCCCCCAGCACCAACTTATTTTTCATCAAGCACCTATTCACACCTTGACTTTATGCTCGTATCACTCCCACTGTACGAGAAGATAAGCTCGTTCAAGATAGGAAATAGCACCCAAAGCGACCACCTGCCGCTAAAATCCACTCTTGAACTGACCAGCGTAAACAAAGCTGCTGCAAGAAGACACCTTGCTACAGAACACACCACCAACTATCGTAGAATAAGATGCAAAACCACAGCGCCTGAGAATCTCCTAATCAGCGCAAAAACCATCATAAATCAGACATTCAGCTCAAACAACAACCCCCTCGACGCCTGGGTTGACTTCGTAACGGAAATCGGAGCCAAACATGCAACAGAGACAAAAACCCAAAAAGGGAACAACATCGCCAGGATCACACACGGAAAAATAACAACTGCAGAGATAAAAAACATAAAGCGAGAAATAAAAAAGATCCTCAAAGAACTCCGAAAACACCCCAACACCGTGGACTCTCAAATGAACCTCCGCAAGCTAAAAGCACTACTAAAAAAGAAGACCTGGGAAAGAAAAAGGCAACTAAACGAGGACCTCTGGGCAAAAATCCTCCACAACTCCAAACAGAAGAACAGTTCCGGCTTCTGGAAGATCATCCATAGTCTCCAACAACCAGGCCACAAAGGCATAGACTCCAATATTTCCAAATCTGACTGGGCTACTTATCTATCAGCTCATTTCAACGCAGCGGACCCAACAACGGTCAAGCCAACAGGGGAAGACAGGTCAGACACAGGGTATCAAAGCCCTGACAACCTGGGCATACTTTGTCTCAAAGAGAACCAAGCCCGTAGGACTAAACCAATCGAGGCCCAAACCCCACCCGAGGCCAGAGGCCAATCACCCACACTGGACTCAACTGTGCTTCGAGAAATAAATTCAACCCAGGTCAAACCAGACAGGCTAAGGAAACGAATCCAGAAAGGCAAACTCGAGGGGGCCCCCGGTCCCAACGGGATACCGCCGATCCTATACACGCAAGACCCCACTTTCTGGTGAAACACCCTGACACCAGTATTTCACGCAATAAGAGGAACAGCAAGTATACCATCATCCTGGAGAGGCTCAATAATAAGCCCGATCTACAAAAAGGGAGCCAGGAACGACTCGAGCAGCTATCGTCTTATCGCCCTTATTGATACAGAGGCCAAATACTACGCAGGCCTCATTTTGGAGGAACTAACATCTTGGGCATCAGAAAAAAACATCATTGCAGCAACCCAAACTGGATTCCGCAGCGGCCAGGGCACCTCAACCAACATCATGGCACTTACCCTTCTGGCCGACGCTGCAAAAACCTCTAAGGGTGCACTCTTTATGTGCTTCATTGACTATAGTGCCGCGTTCGACCACGTGGATCGGCAAAAACTCTGGCGAAAGCTGGACAGATGGGGAATCCCAGGCCCACTCTTACAACAACTGGTAATGCTATACACCAATACCTGGGTCAGAATTTAGCTGGGTTCAGGCTCGCATCTCTCGAGACAAATTAAGACCAGTAAAGGCCTGAAACAGGGCTGCGTCCTAGCCCCCATGATGTTTAACCTTTTTCTCGCAGACCTCCCCGACGAACTGGAGACAGTTAAATCTCATGCTCCAAGACTAGGCAACATCACGCTTTCAAACCTTCTATACGCGGATGACCTAGTCCTCATCAGTCGGTCCCCCATCGGCCTTCAACACCTCCTCAACAAAACCAACGCATTTTCAAAAATCAACTCATTAACCATCAATCTAAACAAATCAAAAGTAATGACAATAAACCATCACAAAAAACGGAAACCCACATGGTTCCTGAACGGACAGAGGTTAGACCAGGTAACCTCCTACAAATACTTAGGCGTCATAATAGACGGGAATGGCTCTTTCAAGCAACAACTAGAGGCCATTCGCCGAAAGGGCACGACATTCCACCTATCGATAAAGCCCCTGCAGAAAGCACTCCCAGACCGGTCCCTGGGCCCTCTCCTACAGGTAATAAGAGCTTGCTTACAGCCCATGCTCACCTACGGCAGCGAGGCCATGAGAGGAAAAGACGCAACAACACTAGATAAAACCATCAGTCGAGCATTCAGGGCAATATTTCATCTCCCCAACAACTCATCACCAGCACAAATTCGGCTCGAAATCGGCCTGCAGAAACAAGAGGTCGAGAGAAGAGGCGCATACTTAAAAAGCTGGCGGAAAATCAGAGACGCGGACCATGGAACCCTAAACGCCCATCTATGGACAGAACTAAACATAAGAGACAACTCACCAGCAAGAACCTACTTAATGGACTCCCTGAAGGTCTTAGGACTTGCAGACCTATGGGAGTCGGCTACTGACCCTCGTACCTTTAAAAAAGTGGTGTCAAAAGTCACCAAGATGGTGTCATCAATTGAGGACAAAGCCACCCTAGCCAAGAGAGCGCACGGCTGGGTGGTGCTGAATTGTTATAGCGCTCTTAAACCACAAGACTACCTAATGATGGGACTCACACAGAAGACTAAAAACAAGTTTCTTAACATGCGCATGGGTAGAATCCCCATAGCTCCGCACCTGGCACCATGGTTAAGGGAAAATCATGCAAATCATTGCCGGCTCTGTCTCTCTGCAAAAGAAGACCTTATACACATTATCTGCATTTGCACAAACCTCCAGGACATAAGGCGCTCCCAGCTTCGAGCTCTATGGAACCAGAAGGGCATTACGAGCTGCAGGCAGGCCGTGATGCTCTGTTTTAACCCTAATGAAACTCAGCTAAATTGCCGAATAACAAAATACTTTGATATAGTGGCCAAAAGACTGAACGAAAAAACCAGAGGGTACTCTCTAGCAGAAGTCAAATAATAACTAAACAACACCCCTGGCATTCATGGCCATCAAAAGAGGAAGCATTTAAGCCCACTAAAACTCCACAGACTCTTAAGCAACTAAAGCTGAGACTTTTTAGATTTTGAACCACTGCACCTTACTTGTTTTAACGAAGAAACAGACCTTTTAAAAAAAAATTGTACGTTTTATAATTGTGAGTTTTAATTAACTGTACAATAAACAAACCTTAAACCTTAAACCTTGAGGTGATAGAGATTATCCCGGTACTATGGTCTGACCATTTGCTTGCTAAATTTTCGATCAAAGGCACAGTTAAATCGGCTGTGGCTATGCCACAGCAGCAGGGTCGAATACATAGGGCTTATCATCGAGTGACCCCTGCGGTGCTGGCTCAGGCCGCCTTGGATCACCCCTGCCCCCTCTCTGGCGACCTGGAGAAGGATCTGGAGTCCTTGCAAGTTTGGCTCTCAGACAGGCTAAACGATCTTGCCCCGGAATTGGGCCCCCGCCTGACTCCGAAACGGGCCCTTGGTTCACCGCAGCACTGTCGGCTATGCAGCAGCAGTGTAAGGTGGCCGAAAGAGCCTGGCGGGCAAAATACGACACTGAGGCCAAGCTGACCTACAAGACGGCGGTCAAGACCTATCACCGGGACATTCGCCTGGGAAAAAAAGCCTACCTGGCAGGGAGGATAGAAGCTGCCTCCAACTCCTGTAAGGAGATTTTCTCCATAGTGAGAGAATTTATATCTCCACGGTCCAATACCTCTGAGGAGAGGCCTTCTGACTCCTGGGCTTCGGATCTTGCTAATTTTTTTAATAGCAAGATCAGGCTTATACAGGATTCTTTTCCATCGGCTATACCCGCGGGGCTGATTGACCCTGAGGCTAACTTGTCCCCTCCGGCCTCGCCAGGCTTGACGTTGGGCGTGTTTCCACCTATCTCTGCCCCTGGCTCTTTAGCTCTTTGGGCAACCTCAAATCGGGCTCGCCCCTGGACCCGTGCCCCGCTAAATTTCTGGCGAAAGTTGCGGAGGTGATTAATCCGTTGGCGAACCCGCTATTGAATCTCTCGCTGAGCCAGGGAGTGGTTCCGCAGGCTTGGAAGCAGGCAATGGTTATTCCGCTGCTTAAGAAGCCTGGTCTGGACCCAAAGGCCCCAGTCAACTATAGGCCTATCTCTCTGTTACCGGCTCTCACGAAAATTGTGGAAAAGCACGTTCAGACGGTGCTCTCCAATTTTCTAGAGACAAATGAGATTCTGCACGCCACCCAGTCGGGCTTTCGTCCAAATCTTAGCACAGAGACCGCGCTCCTCGAGGTCTCAGAAACCATTAAAGGGGTTTTGGACACTGGGGGCAAAGCCATGCTGGTGATGCTGGATTTGTCGGCGGCTTTGGACACTGTCCCCCATGATGGCCTTCTCGCAAGACTCTATGAGATAGGACTACGGGGGCCGGTGCTCAGTTGGTTTTCCTCCTTTCTAGCTGGCCGCCGGCAAACGGTCTGGGCCTCGCGAGATTCCGCCGTGATGCCGCCTCTGGGAGTCGGGGTCCCACAGGGCTCTATTTTGAGCCCGACCCTTTTTAACATCTTCATGACCCCTTTGGCGGCGTTGGCGGAGTCATTTGGGGCCCAGATCATATCCTACGCAGACGACACCCAGCTCCTCTTCTCGTGCAAGAGAGGAGGAGACTTTGATGGGGAGAGTATCCGGGATTGCTTTGGGGCTGTTTTCCAATGGTTCCAACTGAACAGCCTCAAGTGCAATTCCGATAAGTCCGAGGTACTCTTCTTTGGGTGTGACACGGAGCCAGACTGGCAGGCTTGGTGGCCTATCAATATGTTCCCTCCGTCTTGCTCATCCCAAATTGCTAAGAACTTGGGGGTCAAGATGGACAAGGGGCTAACGTTGAAGTCCCAGATCCTGGGGGTGTCGGGCACCTGCTTCGGCCTCCTTAGGATGCTGCGGAGGTTTCTTCCCCTTTTGTCTGAGGAGCACAGGAAGCTGACTGTGCAGGCCCTGATAGGCTCTAGGCTAGATTATTCGAACGTTCTGTACCTGGGCCTGCCAGAGTATCTGCTACAGCGGCTCCAAGTGGTGCAGAATGCTGCGGCGAGAGCTATTTTTGGCCTGAATAGACGCGCCAGTGCAGCGGGCTTGCTGCAGACTTTGCATTGGCTTCCAATCCGCAAGCGGATTGCCTTTAAGGCTTTGACCCTGACCTATAAGGCCCTTCATGGGGTGGGAGCAAAGTACCTCCAAAAGAGACTTGCCTTTTACCACCCGGCTCGTTCTCTGAGGTCGGAATCCCTGTTTTTGGCGGCTGTCCCACGAGTGAAGAGAGCCCGCCTGGGAGGTCGCTCCTTTGGACTGCTGGCGCCACAGTTGTGGAACTCTCTGCCGCTCACACTCCGGGGAGCCACCAGCCTACTTGCTTTTAGAAAAGGTCTCAAAACCTGGTTGTTTACCCAGTAGGCCGTCTTGCTGTTGTGTGTCCTTTCTGCCTGTGGTCTTTTTCTTCTTTTAATTGTGTTATGTTATTGTGCTGTAGCCATCCTTACTCAAAGCGCCAGGACACTCTTTTTGAGTAGCCGCGCGCTATACAAAAGTAAATATAACATAACATAACATAACATAACACGTTTACGTGCCTTTTTCAGCAGTATCATGGGGTACCCTCTTTCAGATATACGAGAAATTAATTCACTGGATTCCAAGAAATAGTCCTCCTTCTTGGAACAGTTTGTCCGTAACCTTAGATATTGTCCAAAGGGCAGGTTATCTCTAAGGTTGCGGGGACTGTGACTGGAATAATGCAACAATGTGTTGCGTTCGCTGGTCTTCTATACATGCGAGTAAAATGTTTATCATGTTCAGCATGTATAGCTATAGCCAAAAAATTGACAGTGGTTTCACTGACGTCTAGTGTGAATTTAATGTCTTCTGAACAGTTATTGAGCCACCCATGGAAGTCTTTGAGTTGTTGTTCAGTTCCTTTCCATATGGGTAGAACATCATCAATGTATCAACGCCAAAGTTCGATACATTAACAATAAGGATTCTGTGGATTCAACACAAAGATGTTCAAATACATTCATGTAGAAATCTCTAGATTGGGAGCAAAACTTGCTCTCATTGAGACTCCTTTACTTTGTATATAGAAGTCTGCTTGAAAAGTAAAGAAATTACGGGTCATAGCAATGGTCAGGAATCAATGATGAAATTGATAGGGACCCGAAGAGGTCTTTGGTGCTCATCTAGGGCCCTCCTCATGACTGCTAATGCCTCATCCTTGGGAATATTAGTGTAAAGAGACACTATGTACATGGTGGCAAGCAAATTGCTCTCCCTATAAAAGGGGAGATTGTCCACCAGTTGTATAGTCTGCATAGTATCTCTAAGATAGGTAGGAGTATTCTCCGTAATTGGTTCAAAAAAATAAAACGACTATGTACTTGCACAGTGGCTCCAGAAGGGAGCCACATCTAAAGATAATAGGTCTCCCCAGAGGGTTATCCATTCCTTTATGAATTTCTGGAAGGGTATATATGGTAGGTGTTCTAGGGTGTTTGTTATTCAGATAATCAAATTCATGATCACTCAGGAGCCCAGCCTCTAGGCCATCAAGTGTGATATATTGTATGGCCTCAGCTATTTCTTTTGTGGGATCTGCTCTAAGTTCTCTGCTGTAGTCTTCAGTATTTTGAATAACAATAGCCCCGCCCTTGTCAGCAGGCTTGATGGCAATACTTCTGTTAGAGCCAAGTGCTCCAATGCCAAACGTTCAGGTTTAGTGATGTTGTACTTTACATACTGGCGTTGGATGGAACTAAACTTTCCTCAATCTTGAGATAAGTAGAGTTGCATCTGCCGTTTTTCACTAGTTAACCCCTTCCACGCTGATGACGAGCTGGGCTCGTCATGGCGTAGCCTCCTCACACGCTGATGAGGAGCCCAGCTCGTCACGTAAAGTGCGATTCACAAAATCTCAGCGTGCGAGCAGAATAACGCTAGTGCGCATGAGGTTAAGGGATTTACCCAAATTGAGACTAAGTTTGTGAAAAAAGGGCATTCTCTGTATAGAACCAACACAATATCGGATAATGTAGTTCAGTATAAATAACACCCTAACATGTGACATATATTTTATCAATGTTTTTAAATTTGAATCTCGCACGCATATTGACCAATTTTATATGATGTACTTTTTACTTTTGTAATGGTTTTAATTAACTACACAATAAAAGTCTGGAGACGTACTCCACTGCCTGTCTACTCTATTACATGTGTACCATCTCGTTTCTCGCCCTTAATATAGGTTCAAAACACTGGGCATTACCCAAGACCTTGTGAGGTGGGTATTATGGGCTTAATTTTCAAAACGATTACTTTTAAACGATTATAGATCTTGACTGTTTGGGACTTTTTGAACAAAGTGCCCCTTACTCTTTAGGGTTGCCCCGTCCCTGTTTGGCCCCCTGTCCTGAAGAAGATCGGTTTGGCTGAGGTAAAAATGTCCCTCTTCTGCCATCAAGTCGGGTCGAAATGTCGACACCACACCCCCTCCATTTTGGAAATCTAGACCTTCGTTCTCAGTGCCCCTCCCTTAAAGGAGACATAATCCTCTAATTTTGAGAAATGAATTGTGTAAACATAACACATGTACTATTACTGGGCCAGCTTTCCGATGACTGGTTAATAATTACCAGCCTTACACTGAATGATGTAAATATATGCTTCTCATTCTTTTGGGAATCTCTCCCTGTTCTAAAATCTTTTTACACTTTAAGCACAAAATTTCCTTCACGTTACTCTTTGGAGCAATCCTTTCTTCCCCTTTTTTTCATGACTGTTTTTAAATCATATTATGATCTTTTATTGTATTATATATACATATGTGAAATAAAATATATGCCCTTCTTTGAAAAACTTTATTGAAATGATTATGTTTGGTGCACATTTGTTTTTTTGTATTAATTTCCTGGTAATGTGAGCTGACTCAATAGTAGCTCCTGTTGAGAATATCAGTACCTTCAAATTAATTTAGGGTTGAATAGGTATTGGTCCAGGACCATTGTTTTCTTTGCTGAATTTCATACCCAGGTCCACAGACTTTAGTTGGGTTACCCAATTTAATTAATGGATACATATGTTGGCAAAACATTCTCAGACGACAATCCCTTGGAGATCACCCTTGCTTGGGTTAGAATTCCCGGCCCTGTCCCCACCTGAAAGTTGTGGCCTCAAATGCTTGAGGACTTGGTCTTCTGTAGTGCATTGTCAGCGAGTGGGATGCCCTCAAGATGGTAATCAGGGGTATTGCCATCAGCACCACAGTGGGGGCTAGGCATGAAACGCATAACAACCTCAAAGATGTCGAAAACTCCATCAACAAATTGGAGCAGGCAGCTGTAGTAGTACCCTTTCATAGGAAACCTGTATGAAACACGCAGACCTACTAGAAATGCGGAGGCAAATTGATTACACAGCATACACGCACACAAAACATGCTGAAGCTGACAAAGCTGGCCCACTTCTGGCGCGCATACTAAGGGACGACCCCCCATTCATCCCAATACATATGATAATTACGATGGGCGGGCCACTGTGGACACGCAGCGAGAAATCAATGAAGCCTTCAGCTAATACTACTAAATGTTTTATCAATCGCCCCCACCACTGGTGGAAGACTCGCTACACACATTTCTAGCTGACTTACCATTCCCCAAACTAAACAAAGCAGTGCAGGATGACCCCTCCGGCCCCATCACCCGGGCAGAAATCAAAGAGGCCACACAAGACCTCCCCCGGAATAAAGCCCCTGGTCTTGATGGCCTACCGGCTAAATTCTTAGCTACATTCTCAGATGCCCTAGTACCGCAGTTAGAGCATTTATTTAAATCTGCAACAGACACAGGAACGTTACCTCACACCACAATGCAGGCACTAGTTGTGTCCCTTCCCAAACAGGGTCGCTCAGAGACCGACATCTCGGGTTACAGGTCCCTGTCCCTGCTCACAACTGAGTATAAAATACTAAGCAAAGTCCTCTTGCGACATTTACTCCCTTATTTGCATAAACTAATCTACCCAGACCAATGCGGCTTTGTACCTGTGCGCTGCACCTCGCTCCACAATTGGAGGCTAATTCATGCCATGGAATCAACCCCCCCGGACAGCCACAATGCAGGATGCATCACCCTGGATTTAAAGCAAGCATGTGATACTCTTAGATGGGTCTACATGCTCCAGGTCCTTGAAAAAATGTGCATACCCCCAGAATATCTGAAATGGGTTAAATTATTGTACTCTGTCCCCACCGCGAGGGCTCGCACCGGTAGACACATCTCGCATGAATATCGGATCAGCAGGGGCACCCGACAGGGCTGCCCCTTATCGCCTTTTATTATTTGTGCTAGCCTTAAAACTTCTGGTCCTCTATTTACGGCTGTCTGCAGAACAGAAGGTGATATGTCTGGGTAATGCAACACATGTGATGCCCGCTTATGCAGACGACATTATACAGTATGCAAACGACCTGCTCACAGACCTAACACAGATGCCGGAGATCTTTGCACAACTTTCCAGACTTACCATAAACAAGTCTACCGGGGAACGTCCAGAGGCAATTCTGTTTGGGCAGCTATCCCTGTCAGTCGCCTCACACATGTTCAAATACCTGGGTGTACAAATTTACAGAGCTGCAACTGACGTCATAGAGGGAAATCTGAACCTCGCTGCCGCTCTCAGTAATGGGCAGAGTGGCAATCTCGAAAATGGTGCTTCTGCCTCGTCTACTATACTTCTTTACTAACCTGCCGGTGGTGATACCAACTGCCATACTTACCTCACTGAGCCAGTTACTGACTGACCTGATATGGGCTAATGGCTGCCATAGGGTGGGACTGCCTAAATTACAACTAGATACAGACAAGGGTGGTCTGGGTGCCCCAGATTTTCACGCTTATTGTTATGTGTGCCAGCTACAATGGCTATCGTATTGGCTGGCAGGACTAAACCTGCATGCAATTGGTTACACATCCCTGGAAATTGGCTGAGGGGAGCTGCAAACACCATTACTACTGTGGGCTACTATATCCTAATGCACCCCAATACTTCTTCGCTCCGTGCTCACATACTGGAGACAATCCCTCCATTACAAGCGCAGCTGTCCTACATACTCGGACAACACACCACTATTGTGTATCACCACTCCTACCACTTTACTCACTACATGGAGAATCCTCCCCTGGTCTGAGGGCTGCGTCACCACAGTGGGCACACTATTTGATGGGGGCGCCCTCGTGGACCACTGCAACTTTACCAGAACAACTGGGTCACAGACACATTATACCTAACACATGCTGCAGTCCTCCATTATGTGAACAAATATTGGGCCCCACACAGGGTGGCACCTGCCCCCCTCCCCACCCCCCAAACAGTTCAGTGTTAAATCTCTTGCTTCCCTGCTCTTCGTCTTGTCTTATTCTTTCATTTAGTTCATCTACAAATATTCTCTCATCCTTGCTAATTTTGCAAGTTTCTGGGCTCAGGCTCTTGGTCTTAGCCTGCACAGGTGACACTCAGCCAGCGCGTTCGAGGTGATGACCAAATTGAGGGGTTGTGGTAGTGTGGTACTGAGTCCGGTACCTAGCATGTCTAGATCATTTTCGCCAAATGCTTTAGGATTCACATCTGTAGGGAGTAGTTCTTTATCTCAGAGTTCGTGGAAAGTAGTGTCTCCCAAGATGGTGACAGATGAGCCAGAGTCTGCCATAATTTGCAAATTTATACCATTGACGCTAGCTTCACAGGTGGGACCTTTGATTGAAGTGTCTACAGAATTGCATTCTACTGTTAAAAGTACGTTGCTGATGGAATCAGTACACTCCTCTGCTTGTGTGTCAATCGAACTGTCTCTTACGGTGTTTCTACTTCTGTAGACTTATTAATAATGTCCCAGTTTTTTGCAGGAAAGGCAACGCTTTCCTGAAGCAGGACATCCAGGAAAGTTACCTATTGGAGTTGTAGATCCACATCTGAAACAAAAAGAACCAGATTTGTTTGTAGTTGGTTTGGTATATTTGTACTTGGCGTTAAAGGCACAAACAAGATCAACCTGAGGTATACTTTCCGTTGTTGAGGTGCTGACAGAAGCCTCACGTGTAAAATGTTAGTGGAAATAAGAGAAGGCTCGATGCTCTTAGCCAAATCGATGACCTCATCAAGTTTGGGATTACGACAATTTAGGATTCTTTCTTGAATTTTACGTGCAGCTTGGATAGGTGGTACATTGTCAAATATTTGTAGGGCAGCATGTCCAAGACTCCCGAATAATAAGCTGAATTTCCTTTGAGGGTTGTAATTGACAGCATCAATTGCAACAAGATGGTTTTTAAAGAGCCTGAGCTACTCTGACCACTTAATGGTTGGGTTACCTGGTTTGGCCAGAAAAGGAGGTGGCTGAGTGATTTGTTGGGGAGTTGTCATGTTGAATGAAGAAAATATAGTTTAAAAATAAAATTGTAATGAACCCCTTTAAAAAAAATCTGAAAATTTTTTTGGGGGAAAATTATGAGAATTGTTAAAATTGTACATGTGCAGAACCAGTGTGCTGAAAAAGGGCAATGCACATAAAAAATGGACAGTGAATAGTTGTAAACACTGAAGAAATAGTGTAAAAGATGATTAAATGCTGGAGAAACAGTGTCATTGAATATTTGAAGGTAAAACTGTACCAATATGGCCGCTGCGTTGCACGTAAGGTAACGTGATAATTGATGGGAGGAGTATGCGCAATACAGGGATCAGAGCGGGTGAAAAATTACCACTTGCGTCACACAGCTCGAGGTAAAGGTCCGTAGAGTGAGGGAGAGAGAGGCTTAAGCAGCACACTGGTCAATGAGGGAGTCCGGTGAAATAAGTAAAGGCTAAAAACACTGCGTTAGGGTCCAAACTCACTGCGTTAGAATTCTAACTGAGGCAGCAGATCAGATTGTAATCTGGAATACAGCAGGAAGCTGCACTGTGGCAAGCGGGAAATGAAGAGTCCGTCGGTGGGCTCGAAGAGCAATCCCACTCAAAGAGTCAGTTGGTGGGCTCGAAGTTCAATCTCGGTTGTCACCAATATGTGGAAAGCATTAAACAGCACAGGAGAGGTATTTTGATGAGGATTTATTAGCGTACAAGCCCAGGAGGCTCCAAGGCATCTGGTCGGCAATCCACAGCACAAGTAACTGCCATGAAACCATACCGTTGCCTAGGAACCCCAAAAGAACTTCATAAGAACACATTTGAGGGCATGCGGGGAGACCGCGCGTCCTCAACAACTAGTACAGAAGAAATGTGTACATACTACAACAGCAGAGGGGTAATACACTTGCCACCATAACCACGAGGTCGTTACTGGCCGCTATTTTTTACATCACTGTTATGTCCCGGCCATGACTATCTTATTCACGTTAGTGGGGTCCATCTTCTAAACACACCTACATCACTACCCAACATGGGGTGGTCTATCCCCAAACATAACAGTCGTCAAAGGCAGCTGTATTTGGTGGACCCTGGGTTCCTCACCACTCTAGGCTCCGGTGTCACTTCACCTACTACAACAATAATATATTGGGCCTGGAAATATGGTTACTATTTCTTGGAGCGTTTTTGGAAGACAGCCAAACTACATAAAAGCTTTGCTTGTTTAATTATTATTATTATTATTATTATTATTATTAAATGAAATTTGTAGAGCGCGCTGACACCATGGGTTTCCTGGCGCTGTGGGACATCGAATTCCGGGACTGAGGTAAAGTGCAGAGTTAGCAGGGTGAGGGAAAAAGAAAAGTTTTAAGCAACTTCCTAAAATGAAGGAGGGAGC
Organism: Lissotriton vulgaris; assembly: GCF_964263255.1. Classification (NCBI taxonomy): domain Eukaryota; kingdom Metazoa; phylum Chordata; class Amphibia; order Caudata; family Salamandridae; genus Lissotriton; species Lissotriton vulgaris. Next base: position 870,687,046 of record NC_141699.1, read on the forward strand.
TGCTTGATTTGATGTTCAGAGGAAGGGAGTTCCAGAGTTTCGGAGCTAAAAAGGCAAATCTTCGTCCACCGAATTTGTTAGTTCTGGTTTTGGGTGTGATAAGTGATTTTTGATAGGTGGAACGGAGGTTGCGGTTTGGACAGTAAGGAATGATAAGGGAACTCAAAAAGACAGGGCTGGGGCAGTTGAGGGCTTTGTACGTGAGACAGCCCAACTTAAAGGCCACCCTTTGTTCAATTGGTAACCAGTGAAGTTTGTGTATCATTGGTTTGGCAGATTGCCATTTGGGAGATTTAAAGATGATTCGGGCCACCTGATTTTGGACCACCTGAAGGCGGTGGAGGAGAGTTTTTGGAAGTCCATGATAGATAGAGTTGGAAAAGTCCAAACGGGAAAGCACAAGAGAGATGATAACCTGGGTCAGGGCAGGTGTGGGAAGCAGATGGCTGACCTTCCGGATTTTCCTGAGCTGGAAGGAGCAGGATGAGATCACGGAGCCGATATGAGGTCGGAGGGAGAGTTCGGCATCAATAATTACGCCGAGGCTTTTTACAGAGGTGGAAGGGATCGGCGAGGGGCCCAGTTCGGAAGGCCAGAACTGGGTTCCCCAGGAAGAAAAGCTGGAGCCCGGGAGGAGGAGCTCGGTTTTCCCGGGGTTTAGCTTCAACTGGTTGGAGTTCATCCAATCTTGGATATGAAGCATAGCAGAGTGAAAATCGTCTATTGCATTGGGAGAATTGAGTGGAAAAATAATCTGCAAATCGTCGGCGTAGTTAAAAACTGTAATTTCCCAGTTACGGAGTGAATGGAGTAGGGGCTGGAGGTACAGATTGAACAGGAGGGGAGACAGGGAGGATCCCTGGGGGACCCCGCAGGTTGTGGGGGTCTTGGGAGCTGTGTATGGGCCCAGGCGGACGGCTTGGGATCTGTCAGATAGAAAAGAGCAGATCCAGTTGAAGGCGGAGCCCTGGATGCCAGCCTGTTCGACACGGTTGAGCAAGATGTTATGGTCAACCATGTCGAACGCGGCCGAGAGGTCCAGGAGAACGAGAGCCTGGGGGGTTCCTGAGTCGGCATTTCTCCTTAGTGTGTCGAGGACAGCTAGGATGACGGCTTCAGTAGAGAATGACGGCCTGAAGCCGGCCTGATTAGGCTCCAGATAACCAGAGGACTTTAACAGAGAGTTTAACCCTGTCTTTCATATTGATAAGTGATTAGCTGCCTCCTGTTGAGAATCCTTTCTCTTCTCCAGAGAGCCAGCATTTCAATTGCCCCCACACCCCAAACCAGCTTTGGACGACATGCCCTTGACAACATGTTTCCGGTTACCTTAGTACATCTTTGCACAAAAGTGGGAATGGGTGCTGCTGGTAGTGTCCAAACACCTCAAAGACGATGGGCTGGCACTTGATGTATTCCACAAAAGATTTGGTTACCTCCACGGCAATCTGCAAAAACATGTCAAGCAAACAAAACACACAGTGACTATTCTACAGTTGGAGGAGAGAAATATTTGAACATTCGGAAACTTAAATTCATAAACATGTCATGCTATTTATACGTATTTAGAATACATAGCACTGTCTAAAAGATACTTGAGTAGTAAAGCACTGCATCCTTACTGGCTGATGTATATACATTTGTTTATTTTGCACTTTAATATACTGTGCACGAAGTCCATAAGGACTTCTGATGGCTGTACATTTTAAGCAGCATAAAAAATGAAATGCAGTGTTGCCATACCCATGATGCATATAGGTATATAGAGGTAAGTAAAACATGGAAAATCATAACAAAAATACATTATTTATAGAACAGTGGGTAAAGTAACTCTGAATGGTACATTAGCAAGATGGAAACCTGAGACGAACTGCTCAGCACTTGTCAAACATATCTAATAAACTACTAGCTTGAGGGATAGCTCGATGAGATTACCATTCAACACTTTAGTCAAGATTCTACTGTTGAATAACAAGTATAGCAATTCTGTGAAATACAGGCAGCAGGCAAACAGGGCTAAGAGCAGTAAAATGTAATCTTTCTAAAAGTAAAAGACAGACAGATGATGAACGGAGGGATCTGCGTTAAATGCATTAATATTTTGCTCACCATGCCACCCCAGTTTGGACCCAAACATATTCAAATCAGTCTTGAACCTGTACCTCATGGGAACAGTCCAGTCCGAATTGCCAAGCAGGGTCCTCCCTGGACCAGAAACTAGCATCCTAGAACCGGTTTCGGGGCATCACCCCAAAATACTAGATGTAAGGTTAGAAAAATACATTATATTTTTGGGAGTTTCTAGTTAGTTAAAGTTTGTAAATTCCTTTGTAGCCCGAATGGGGTAAGGTCTAATATAACCACATCATTGACGTACATCATAATGTGGATTTTACAAGTAGATGTTTTTGGAGGGAAATAATAATGTGTGAAAAACAGTGGGGGAGAACACTTGTGTATAAAGAATAAAGCAGGGGAGCTAAAAGGCAAACTTGCCTCAGGCCGTTTGGTATAGCTATTGGTCAGGTGAGTCCTTCCTCTCTCCCCATTTGTACTTGACACCATGTTGCTGAGTGTAATGATATAATATTATGGAGAAGATTATTTGATATTCCAAATTTTCTATGATTTTTCCAGAGTGTAGATCTGTCTAGTCTGTCAGACACTATCGTAAAGTTTACAAAGACATAATAGACGATCTGCGATTTTGACACAACATATTTATCTCTTACTGTTTGTAGCACCGCTATGTTGTAGGTATTGAGGGTTTTAATCGAAACCCAGCTTGATTTATAAGGATCACTCCACAGGAGAAAGCCCAGTCCATCAGATGTTCCAGGACACTGCCACAATGATCCTCCCTGTAGCATCCAACAAGACAATGTGTCGATAATTGCAGGGTAGGAACCTAGAACCCTTTTTATAGATTGGATCACGATGCTGCTCAGCCATGATTTAGGGATTTCTCCGGTAAACAAAGCAATGAGAATATATGGGGGCTAAAAACGTATTCAAGTCTTCTGGGTTGCTTTGAAGTACTTTTATCGGGATCTGATCCGGACCCATTGCAGCAGAAGATCTAGCGTTTTGTATGTGGTATTCTATTTGCCGAGCTGCAGGAGCGAGGATGTCTTGGATATTTTTTCCTGTTTTGCTTATTGCTTGCTTCAAGCTTTCTTGCCTCAAGTTTAATTTATATAAATCATGTAGATATGTTTCCCATTCGGTTGGGGGAACTGGTGAGGCTTAAAGGAATGTCTTTGTTCCGGTTTCTTTGGCAATTTCAATTTCAAAAACTTTATTCGGTTATATTTCATAAATAACCATAAAAGTACATCAAGTCACATCAAGTTAATACATCTTCATGATTAATATTATAAAAACAGGAAACACAATATTTAGCATGGGCTAGCATTTAAAATGAAGAACTTTTATATGATTATTGTCTTACGTAGATAAAAAATGCTTTTAAGAAATGCTGAGACAGATGCCACTGAGAATATATCATCCAAAGTTTGTATAGTTAAAAAAGCTGGGCGGCACTGTCTCATATTCATATATTTTAAAATAGCCATAATCCATCTTTTCCTGGATATTGAGTAAAATCTACAGAAGAATAAAATATGGATATCCGATTGAGTGGAGAGATTATCACACGGACATTTACAGATTTCCTTAGTCCAATCATTTATAACAGGAAAACTCATCAGTCTGAACAATATTCCAAATCTAAATCGGGTCAACAGAAACCTTTCCTGATCTTTCATTTGGAGGTTTAGAAATGGCTGAATAACCCATGGTTTTAATATCAATTGATGGGCGATCACAGTCTTTTTTAACAGTTCTGTTTGTTGTTTTCAGGTTCTCTAAAAAAATTAGACTTAGCTGTTTCAGTGCTTTTCTGAAGAGATATTAGACATCAACAAGGGATTTACATCAAATTCAGGATGATTAATACTATCACAGGGCGTGGATTGGACGCCGATGGCGATGGTCGCCTGAGAGCTCGGCTCCGGGACTGAGCCCGCATTGATCCTGCAGATCGGAGTCCATGGGGCACCCTAGTCCCCGCAAACCGATGATCGGACTGATTGGGACCCACTGGGACACCCGGTGAAACTTGAAAACCGGTTGATCCGACGGAAAATCGAAGTTTGGGGACCCGCGGAGTGCGACTCAAGATGGCGCCCGGACCTTCTCGACTCCTTGGCCGGGACCCTTAATCCGGAGGAGCATCGTTGGGCACGGCGCACCCTCCGCCTCCTATCTCCCTATGATGTGATGGTCTGGGTGTTGCTTTACTCAGATACTGAGCACGGTGACCGATCCCGGACGATCTGAGATCCGGACTATCGTTGACTTTGGAACACGGACGTCTGGTGACCCTGTGTGTGGAACCGACCCCCTGTGCCGCACCCGGCTGCACCCCGCCGAATGACTGAACTCCATGGGCAGCACGGCGCCTTGGCGCCACAAAGTCTCCGGCGGTGTTGGTGACTCTCGTTCTAGATCCTCATCGGCTAAGCGAACCTACCCGACCTGGCGCCGATTGTCCCCGCCTCCTTCTCGGTGCCCTCCGACGACACGGTGGTGGCGCGGCCCGGGGTTGCGGAAGACCGACAGGCCCTGGAGACGGAGATCGACGACCCTCGGCTCCACGACGATCTGCCGGGAGGGACATAGTCGACGCCCGCACTCGGTTGTGCCTCTGACTGACTTTTCACCGTGGGACTCCAGCGCCATGGGAAAACCGAGAGGACCCAAAGGGACCACTCCAGCTGCCTCAGATTCGGAGGCGCCGGACAAGGATGATCGTGGAGACCCGGAGAGCTCTGGTGGCCCTCACTTGCAACAACAATTTGACCGGGTCCTGGAGGCGATAGCGACCACGCGCTCGGCCCTCCAGCAGGACATCGCCCAGGTTGCGACAAGCCTGGGCCTCCTTAGAGCGGACCATGGTAAGCTCTCGGATAGAGTCAAGGAGGTGGAGGGCTCTGTGAAGACCTTAGAGCCCGCGCAGAAGACCCTGGTCGCGACGATGAAGGATGCCCTATCCCGGATTGAGGCCCTGGAGCGGCGAGCGGAGGATGCGGAGGGACGTAATAGGCGAAACAACATTCGAGTGGTGGGCCTGCCGGAAAAGATTGAAGATGGCGATATGGTGGCCTACTTGGAAGCCTGGCTCCGAGACACGGTGGCTCCGGAAGGCCTGTCCTCCTTCTACACCCTGGAGCGAGCACACAGGGTGCCAGCGAGACCGCCGCAGCAGGGCCGCGCCCCATGGCCGGTGGTGGCACGGTTGCTGCACTTTAGGGACAGAGACCTCATCCTTAATGCCGCCAGACATAATGGCCCTTACAAGGTGGAGAATAGCCAGGTGAACATTTTTCCGGACTACACGTATGAGACCCAGCGCAGACGGTCCTCTTTCCTGGCGATCAAGCGCGAGCTCCGGAGCGAGGGCATCCAGTACTCGCTCCTGTTTCCCGCAAGGCTCCGCATAATCGTTGATGACAAGACTCAGTTCTTTGATTCCCCGGAGGAAGTCTGCAACTGGCTCGAACTCTATAGGGCTGGTAAAGATGGTTTCAGCTCGTCATCGCAGCTGGCAACAGAACCTGGAAAGCGACGGCGGTCCAAAAGGCTTCGGAGTCGCCGTGGCCAGACGGGCAGACCTTCGACTGTGGAGACGTCGGCGGAACGGAAGGGAGTGCTGGAGATGTTGTCTACGCTGTCTGGTTCGCGTGAAGGCCCCATTATTGAGGAAACGGACCCTGAGGACGAGGGGGCGCCAACGGACTCGGAGGAATCGGTGACCGACAGTGTCCACATGCCGGTGGTCACTCCTAACTCGGTTGAGGACCTTTTGGATGGACAGGGATGATGGGGTGAGCTACTTCCATTTGGGTGGGGGTCCGCAGCGGGGGTGGCAGGGATAGGCGATTGCCCATGAACTCCGGTGTAAATAGGGAAGGGGTGCCCTGCTAGTGACATAGCTTTTGTTTTGGGCTCACTATAGTCTCGGTAGCCCGAGAGTCGAGGGCCCATTACCGGCGCCCCGCCCGCACCTAGCCCTTAAGGCCTTCCTGCGGTGGCGACCGCAGGATTAGTCGGGGATTGTGGGATTGTTAAGGGTATGGTTTGGATGGGAACTAGATGGTACTATTTGGGTCCTGTTCTGGGGAGGGTGGGCAGGGGTTTGTTCCGAACGGGGGTTGTTGTTTTTTGGTTGGTGAAAATGGCCGCCATCAGTGTTCGGTTGATTGTTGCTCTTTGTTTGTTGGGACCGAGGTGGAGAGACCCGGAACGAACGATACGGGACAATGGCTGATATTGCTCATGTGAAAAGCATTACTTGGAACGTACGAGGGCTTCACACTATGTCTAGACGCCACAAAGTCCACGCTTATTTAGTGCGTAGAGGGGTGCAAATGGCGCTGCTGCAGGAGACCCATCTCAACAAGGCGGAAGGGGCGGCGCTACAGCGTAGATGGAGGGGGCAGGTCTTCCATACTTCGTACTCAGCGTATGCCAGGGGGGCGCTGATTTGGATCAGAGCTGGGGTTCCATTCCAGGTTACGAAATCCGTGGTGGACCCAGAGGGTCGCTACGTAGCCATCTCAGGCACGATGGGGGGATTGGACCTGAACGTTTGCTGTGTTTATGCGCCTAATGTGGACCAGCTTGCCTTCCTTTCCGGGTTATCGGGCTCGTTGGCCCACTTCTTCTCTGGGCCCCTCCTGCTCGGAGGGGATTTCAATTCAATAGTGGACGTGGAGGCCGACCGCTCGCACCCCCCCTCCCTGATTCTCCGGTTCACCGTGTGGCTAAAGGTAGACGGGAATGGCAGACGCACTGGGGGCTCACGGACATCTGGAGGGCACAACACCCGATACTAGGGACTACTCCTACTTTTCGGGCCTGCACGAGTTGCACGTCCGACTGGACGGGTTTCTGGGCTCGGTGGAGTTGACTTCAGCAGCGGTCCGATCTGAATATTTGACCAGGACCATCTCAGACCATAACCCTCTCCTGCTGGACCTTCGCTGGTTTCCCGGGGTTCCCGCTGTGCCCACCTGGAAAATGCGCCCGGAGATCTTGGAGGACATAGTTTTTAAGGCGGACCTAGAGGATAAAATCTCGGAATATTTTACGTCCAATGGGGGTACTGCGGGATCAAGGGCGCTGGAATGGGACGCCTTTAAGGTGGTGGTCAGGGGCTACTGCATTTCTAAAAAGGTGGGCATGCGGCGCATCATCCTTGATGATTTGGCTGCGGCGGATCGGAAGCTCCGTGAGTTGGAACTACGCCGCCCCGGGCGTCCTGAACTCCAGGAGCTCACGGCGGCGGCGAAAGAGGCGGTGGCGGCGGAGGTCGAGCGGTTGCGCTGCTTTGACTATAAGGCCTATACTGCTAGGTCGCTCGCGGAGGGGGACAGATCGGGTGCATTGCTGGCGTGGTTAGCTAATCCCACACGCCAAACTTCCCTAACGACGTCCATGCGCACGGCGGAGGGGGCCGAAGTGCACACTCAGCCTGAGATCCTGAGTTGCTACCTGCGCTACTATGAACACTTGTACCGCAGTTGCTCGGCCAGAGACCCCTCCCTGATTGAGGACTACCTGCAACCCCTAGAGCTCCCAGTGGTCGAGCCGGACGTAGCGAAAGCTCTGGGCTCCGACATCGAACTGGGTGAAATCCGCAGTGCCATTAAAAAGATGGCGAGGAATAAGACCCCGGGCCTAGACGGCCTTCCGATTGAATTTTATTCTGCCTATGTTGACCTCCTGGCGCCGAGGTTGCTGATAGTTTACAGAGAGGCGAAGCGGCTGGGTCGGCTCCCCGGCTCGATGTGTGAGGCCTTGGTGGTTCCCCTTCTCAAACCGGGCAGGGATTCATCCGACCCGGCGTCCTACCGTCCTCTATCCATGTTGACGGTCGATTATAAGATACTGAGCAGCATATTGGCATCGCGGCTGCTCGGTCACATGCGCTCTCTGGTACACGAGGACCAGGCCGGATTCATTCCCAAGCGGAACACGACCATGAACATCCGCAGGCTGTTCCGTTTGCTGGGAGAACCGCTCGTGGACGCCCCGTGTCCGGTGGTCCTGTCGGTGGATCTGGAGAAGGCCTTTGACAGCTTGGAATGGGACTACCTGCGCAGTGTATTACTGCGGTTTGGCCTAGGCGAGGGCTTCGTCCGGTGGACTACGGTACTGTATGCCTCGGCATCGGCCAGGGTACGGGCAGGCCCGCTGATTTCCTCGCAATACCTGGTGAAGAGAGGCACGAGGCAGGGTTGTTCACTGTCCCCGCTTCTCTTCGCACTGGCGGTGGAGCCACTTGCGCTGCTGCTCCGATCGGGGGCCCACTTTAACGGTTTGCGGACACCATCGGGCCCACATTATGTCTCGCTGTACGCTGATGACCTGTTGCTCTTTCTTGAGGACCCGATTGATGCCTTGAATGGAGCTGCATCGGCGCTCACGGCGTTTGGGGAGGTTTCGGGCCTTCGGGTGAATTGGGCCAAGACCTGTCTGTTCCCGGTTCGCAGGGGCACGCCCAGCCCCGATATCAGTAGGGAGATTAGATGGGAACCTGACTGCTTCAAGTACCTGGGGGTGTACGTCTACCACGACCCGGCTGACCTCCTGGATGGGAACATAGCTTGCAGCACTCGCGCACTGCGGGGTAGCATGGATTTCTGGGCTACCCTGCCGCTCTCAGTGGCGGGGCGGATCGCTCTGCTAAAAATGGTGGCGCTCCCTCAGCTGCTGTACTGTTTCCGTGCGCTGCCGGTTTGGATCCCGCCGGCCACCTTTCGCCTGCTACGGTCAATGGTGGTGGGATTCCTCTGGGGCTCGGGCCGCCGGAGAGTGGCCCTCAAGACCCTGACAAGGCCGAAAGCTGAGGGCGGTCTTGCGGTGCCGGACTTTGAGAAGTATTACTTGGCAGCGCAGCTACAGACCTTCACTCAGGAGGTCGCCAGGGAGTTCCGAGGCCCGGAGACCGGGAGGGGTACAGGGATGGCTAGGCATGTTATCTCCTTCATCGCGCTGCGTCAACGTTTGGCCTTACAAGACCTGACGCTTGAGGAAAAGACCATTCGACTATGCTGGAACCGCGCCCACGCCCGGGGACAGTTGCGGCTGCCGTACGCACCCGAAATTCCTCTGGGTATGTTGACGGCCCTGCCTCACGGCGGTGATTTGTCACGACTAGCGGTCTGGGAAGACGCGGGTCTGCAGCTGGTAGGTGACCTTTATGAAGATGGGGCGCTACTGCCCTTTCAGGAGCTCATTGACCGCTTCGATGTTCCTCGTGGCGACTTTCTTTTGCACACTGCCCTGGTCCGAGCGATCCAAGCGCACTGGAAGAACGGTTTGGAGGAACCTCCTACATCCCCAGTGTGCCAGTATGTCATGATGTCCGCGGGTACGGTCAAAGCGGTCACATGCCTGTATAACTGACTGGTCAACGAGGGATTAACCCCCCTCACCACCTTGAGAACCCGCTGGGAGGCGGACGTAGGGAAGGAGATACCGGAGACGACTTGGTCACAACTCATGAGGCGGGCCTGGAAGGGCACGCGCCACGCCCGCTTTCAATTGGTCCACTTCTATGTGCTCCACAGAGCATATTTGACCCCGGCGAAGATCCAACAATACTTTGCCACGGACTCTGCGGACTGCCCCAGGTGCCGTGCGCCTGGGGCAGACCTCCTCCACATGTTGTGGTCCTGCCCGGGATTGTCCTCCTATTGGCTTGAGGTGGGGGACACCCTGAAGAGGGTGACGGGGAGGTCCTTCTCGGTTGATGCGGTGGTGGGTCTCCTGCACTGGTTTCCACATACCCCCAAAAATAAAATGTCTAGTAAATTCATCGATCTAGGGATTCTCCTTGCTAAGCGGGAGGTGACCAGGAACTGGAAGGCAAGGGTTGGTCCAACGTGGGTCCGGTGGCACAGCGAACTTTTGAAATGGGCGGCAGGGGAAAGCACGCTGCGATACCAGTTAGCTAGGAGGCATCACAACGAGAAGGCGCAGGAGGCAGCACTAGAATGGGAGACATTAGTGCAGGCCCTCAGGGATTATTGCGCTTCCAGCTACTCTGAAAGTGAGGATGCAGCTCGCCCCGAGTCCCGATAGACGGTTGTACTTTATATGTCCGTAGCATTCCCGGGAGATTCTCCCATGATCCCTTCTACATTGCTTACCAAACACTGATGGCGGGGTTGGGGAGGGTTCTGTTTAGTTTCTAGAATTTGGGGGGGGTTTCTTTTGCTTCTTTTCTGTAGGATGGTTTAGAAAAGCAGATGACGGACTGTGGATCATCCGGACCGGCCTTGCCCTCCTATCGGGCCCTCACTGGTAATCGCCGCCCGACCCTCGGGTTGTGGGCTGAATGGCTGTGTAACGGAATGTCTTACTGAGAGGGGATGGGATGTGTTCTATTGTTTTCGATTGAACTTATAATGCTGGTACACTTTGTAACTTTTTACTGATTCCTGCAATAAAAATATATTTAAAAAAAAAAAATGAATAATACTATCACAGAATGCCTTGATGTAGCACAACCATTTTATCCTGTTCACTCCATCTAATTTCAGGGCATCCCCCAGGATGAGGCGATTAAGGTAGCATTTTTCAGTAGTCCATACCCGATGCCATAAAAGAATCGGTTGCACCTTAATTAAATCTTCTAGATAGGCAATACCCAGTTCGGTATGACAATTGTAACTAGACGTACTCTCTGGGACAGCTAGAAGATATCGCAAGAAGCCATTTTCAGTTAATTGTAAGCTAGTGGCGTTGTAGTCACCCCAAATTCCCGCCCCGAAGGTTGCCACCGCAACACAACTAGCTTTATATATATATATATAGAAGCTCTTTAACTTGTTTTTTCCCCATCTTTTTGCTGAACGATTTGAGGGCCATTATAGATTTGGAAAATAGCATATCTCTAGCTTTAATTGCACTGCTCCATTTACCAGTACAGTCAAACAAAATCCCCAGATATGGGAATGTTGGGGTATGGTCTAAAGCAGTGGTTCCCAAACTTTTGACTCCTGAGGACCCCCATTGAGTCACCACTGGAAGCCGGGGACCCCCAAGCAATTTGTATGAGTTAAATTTCAAATATTAAAACAGTAGTTCGAAAAAAATACACATGTGCACACAAAGTAAATACTCAAAGTACTAAGGATTTTAGGGCCAGATGTTCGGCCATTTCATTTAGCGCCTCGCAATTGGTGACACATTGCAAGTAGCAAATTGCGAGACGCTAAATGAAATGTACAACAGTGTGTTTAAAACTGGGATTCCCAATGGGGTTGCAAATTGCGAGGTTCATTAATATTAATGAGCTTCTCGCAATTTGCGAGCCCATTAGGAATGCCAGCCCTCACAGGTATGGTGGACTGCTGGGCTCTGTAGGCCACCATGTCTGGGACTGCTTTTAAATAAAGCAGTTAAAAAAAAATGCAGCCCGTTTACCATGCATTTAAAAAAAAAAAGAAAAGAAAACGTTTGTTTCATTTTCTACGGGCAGGAAGAGGTATCTGGGACCATTGCCTGCCCTTAAAAAATAATTTTGCATGCATTTGCAAAGGGGAAGGGGACCACCCCTTCCCATTTGCGAATGCATTACCATCTACTTGAAGTAGGTGGTAATTGCGAGTGTTTTGCGACCGCAAAACATTTGTACATGGTTTTGAAACTCATTATTTGGAAAGGAATGCCCCTTCCAAATAGCAAGTTGCAAAAACTATTTAGCGAGTCGCGAACAAATTGTGACTCGTGAAATAGGCAATGTACATGGCCCAATAGGTTTTTGAATTCTCAAACGGGTTCACAAACCCATTTGCGCATGTAAAAACGGATCGTACATCTGGCCCTTAGTATTTTATATTGAAAAATAGCCCCTCTGTCACATGTATTTCATTTATTTTATAGCATCTCTCATACCATTGTAGGATGTCAGAGCACTTTACATCACACACATATAGAGACATTGAATCATACATGTAAATCAGTGTGTATATAAAATGTTTAAAGAGTACTTGGTCTGGAAAGCACAAACTCAGGATTTAGAACATAACACAGTGGCTTGCACTGACTTTAACATTAAAAATGTATTTCCACCCAAATAAATCTTTTTAGCAGCATCAGGATAATGAATAACTGGGAAGAAAAATAAGTTACTAACTGGTACCATGCAGTTTGCAAGCAGCTCTTTGATGACAGTTATAGGTCCCTCTGCTACATTACGATTGTCACTTCTGAAGTGCACAGTAACGAAAGAATCTCTGTGACAAAAGCAGTAACCACCAACCTATGCACATAAAATACTGCTTTTTAAAATGCATGTTACACGTTCTTTGCAGTAGGCACATCAACCCTCTGTGCTACATTAGTTAAGTCAAAGCTGCCACTGAACAAAACTCTGCTCACGCTCCAGCAGGTACATTAATCACTGGCATTCTCTTGACACTTTTATTCTTGCTGGGGAGCTGCTAATCATACAAGAAACTTTTCTGTGCTTTTAAAACTGTAGCCTAAGGACCCCCTGGGAATGTGTCATGGACCCCACTTTGGGAAACACTGGTCTAAAGGAATCAAACCTATGAACATGTTTTTTTTCTTCTGTTTTACGTTACCACCACAGTTCATAGAAAACGTTTTAGTGCAGTTTACCTGTAGATCTAGTTTAGTCATAAAGGAGCTAAAAGGGGTAATCATAGTCTGCATGGCTATGGGGGTTCTTGCCATAAGAACAGCATCGTCTGCATAAATAAGAACAGGTATCTGACGAGCTGAAACAATTGGCATATCAGTGCAGTCCTGTAGTAGGGTTTCCTCCAGGTTGTTTATATAAATAGAAAATAAAAAAGGTGCGAGGACACACCCTTGCCTCACTCCCCTCGCTATATGGAACACTCTTGTACACTCCCCGTTTTTACCATATCTAACCATTGCACTAGCCCCATTATACAATTCTTTCATAAAATTAATGCTGTTTTCCTCCACTCGGAGACGGGTTAAAATTGTCCATAGTTTGCCATGATTTACGCTATCAAAGGCAGATGTCAAATCTAAAAAAGTTAAAAACAATCTTCCTCCCTTAGCCTTAGTGTATTTCTCTATTAGTATAGATAGATTAAGTACTTGTTCGATGGTTCCAACTCCTTCGCGGAATCCATATTGGAGGTCGCTAATAATGTTATGTTCATCTGCCCATAAATGCAATCTATCTAAAATGACTACCAATAATTTTAATGGTGGAGTCAAGCAAAGATATGGGTCGATAACACACACAACTTGCTCTATCTCCCTTTTTGAAAATAGGGATGATGGTCGACTTATACCAAGTACTAATCAATCCTATTGTACAGGCAGCATTAAAAGTTCTAGTAAGCAGTGGTGCCCAGAGGGATACATTTTTAAAAAAAATGTCCACTGGGACACCATCGGGGCCAGGTGCCTTTCCCCCTGGAATTGAGTTATTGGCCTTAATAACCTCATCCAAGGAAAAGTTGAGTTGCAGCCCTTCAAGGCCCTTCCCCTTAACCGGTGATTCTCTCAGAATATCAGTGGTGATTGGAACTGGGCTATAAAGTGTTTCAAAATGCTTGACCCATTCATCCTCGGTAACAGTAATCTCAATCCGAGCCTTTGTATTATCTTTAAAAAATGGGGCATTAACTGCCTTCCAAAAGGCCGTCATATCCTTTAGTTCAGAGGCCTCCAATATTGCAGTCCATGCTTCCCTCCTCATCGAGTCTCTTTGAACTTTGAGTGCAGTTTTATATTCTTTGCGTCAGGCCCTTATCTGGGTCTGATTTCTATCATGCCTGTGCAAAGCCAATTTTAGTTGCTTGTGGGCCTTACTTCACGCTGATTTGAACTAGCCCCTTGTTTTCCTTTGGGTCATATTTTTCTTAGCATTTACCCACAAACCTCTCTTTATACATGCGATTATTTCTCTAAAATTAATTATGATATCTACATCATCAGATGCCGTATCCAAACAGACAGAAAAACTCTTACTACACGCATTAATTAGATTGCTAAGAAACTCATCGGGAACCACTTTGGACCATTTTAAAGCGTATCCATTCTGCCTGGCGATTTCTAGGTCTTCAGCCCAAACCTCAGATCTTTTATGCACAGTCAGTTGAGGGTCGGATAATTCTATCCTGATAGGGAAATGGTCGCTTAGGGGAGATTTTAAAACATAACCCGCAAGGCTATCCCTATAGCTCATGGAAATTAAAATAAAATCAATTGTAGAGAATAAACCTCTGCCATTAAAGGTAGCAGAGAAAGGTACCTTAGTGCTACATAATTCATTTGAGAACCCTAAATCATTATTAAACATAATCTCATTTAAAACAGTCCCCGTTACTGAGTGCTCAAATTGCGACAATGTGGTATCCCTATCCACCGTTAGCCCACAATTTCCTGTTCCTGCTCTGTCACAAAGGGCACAATTGAAATCACCGCCCCATATGATAATGAACTGTTTGTGATCACTGTTGTTTATGCTATAAAGTTTAGAGTTCAGGGTTTTCAGCACCACATGTATGTCTAATACAGGGATATTATTTTAGAAATTTACTATCAGTATACAGACGGTGGTGTTAATATGTAGTACAACAATATGATAAAACCAGTTATGATAATAGAGCTCAATTGTTTTACATTTAAAATAGTTTGAAATGTACATGCATAGTCCCCCCTTCGCTCGGCCATGTACAGATCCTATGGCTGGGATGAATATAGATTTAAAACCACTCATATGATGTTCTTTCATAGCCCATGTCTCCTGCAGGCATATAACATCACAATTATTAGTTCATTTTTGCCAATTTGGGTCATCTAGTTTGGCCTTAAGGCCAGCTATGTTCCAAAAAATAATGGACCATTTATCTCCAAGCCCTCCGTTTAAACCTAAGTTATGGCACACAACACTTTCTTTAGGGGATACTACAGAACCCCCGCTTGCATTTACCTTCCTCTCAGTAATTACGTTAGGCTTTTCAGGGGATCTAAGGTCAGTAATGGACCTACTAGGTTCTGCTCTCTCGCAATCAGAGTTATTGTTTGTTGTACCCCCACTTGGAATTTCTTCGATTGTCAGTGCACCATCCAAATTTTCAGAAAGGACCATCGCAGATACAAGATCATCGGGTTCCACTAGTCCAGGGGTATTCAAATTATCATAATAAGCCTTATATGGCGGGATCGGAGAATTATCTATACAAGTTTCAGTAACAATAAATTTATACCTCGTTGTCAATCCACACCCCCCAGACCGGATAGACAGTCAAAACGATTACTGATTGGTGCATTGAATGTATACCCTGCTAGTTGAGTATTAGGGTAATTAGAGGGAAAATATCCTCGATGTATGTTAGCTAATAGGGCACCATTAAATAGGCTTCCTAATTGATAATCATTTCTTTCATAGCGTGGAAAGTTGGCTCTATATCTACCATACAGAATGGGGGCCGGTAGGTAGAAGTAGCTTAAGTCTAAGGTAACGATTCCCCCAAGATTGTCACAGTTCTGGAAACCATAATAAACTCCACAACTCGAGGGTCTCTGAAATTCACTATAATACAGTCTCCTTCAATGTTTTTTGCCTTATGTCCCACCCAGCTAGTTCTCTGGACGTTCATAATTTCCCCTTGTAGGTCTGGGTCTAGGATATGTCATGAAGGAATCTATACTTATATCAATCTCACTTACAACTATAATGTTGGGTAAGTCTCGGGGGTGTTGAGAGGTCTGTATAATCTGGGTAAGGGGTTGTTCGGGTGAGGGTACTGTCGCAATACTCCCAAGTGAAGATCTTCTTAAAAATACTGGGTCGAGAGAAATGCGATGTACAGTTAAATCAATCTCTTTTTCCAAGGCTGCTGATGCCCTCGTTATAAAAGCATCTAAAGTGCCGGCTATACTTCCTCTCCCTCCCTTACATCCTGATTTGTCAGATTTTTTTACTCTTGTTGTGTTTAGAGGCCATTTCTAGCAGTGCAACAACTAATTATTGCTAAGTCAACAGGGAATGTTACAAATGTCCCATAATCTTACTGTAAAACAGGGAGTTTAAAAGACAAAACGAATGGCCCAGTCCAGTCCCCGTCGGGCCCCGGACGGCCACAGACTGCCCGCCCTTTGCCCGGGCTTCGCCCGGCGTCCCGCTCGCGACCCGCGAGGCGGGACTTATGATGTTTTTATGCGCCTCATGGCGCGGTTTGCTGAAGCCCGGGCGGCATGGGCTGATGGGAATTGTAGTCCCCAGCCCGCTCTCCACTCGGCTGCGCTAGAATGATGCCAAAAACTAGCGAGGCAGCGGGAGGCAGGTAGGCGATTCCGGTGGCTGGGTAGCAGTACAGCAAGGGTGCACTGCAAGCAGGGAGTAGGCAGGATCGGCAATTAAGCTCCAGTATATCCGATTATTTTTTTGTTTGGCTGCTATCTGGATATCAACCCAGTTTTGATCCTGTTGAGTTTTCCGGTTATTTTCTTTTTCCCGCCAGTTGCGATTCTTTATGTTTTTGATTTCTTGGTGTCTAATATCTGAAAAATGTAAAACTGTAATTGGATTAGTTTGTTTAGTGCAATTGAACCTTTGTCTGGGTTCTTTCTTTTGCGATTTCCCGCTTGCTATTTCGGTCATTTTGGGATATCCTGCAAGGATAGCACTATTTTGTTAAGGACTAATTCAAAATGTATTATTG
Source organism: Lissotriton vulgaris (assembly GCF_964263255.1). Taxonomy (NCBI): domain Eukaryota; kingdom Metazoa; phylum Chordata; class Amphibia; order Caudata; family Salamandridae; genus Lissotriton; species Lissotriton vulgaris. The sequence continues at coordinate 870,703,797 of NC_141699.1, forward strand.
GGTCTGAGGAAATGGAAGTCAGTAATACTTGGGCAGTGACAACTGCAGAATGTAAGTTGTTGATTGTCGTTGAATTCCAGGGCATCTGCCCTTGAACCAGGTTCACAACTATAGAACTGTGCAAATGCGGGATAGACCATGGAGAGATAGGTATCAATATTATTCCTGTTTCAAGATATATTGCATGATCGCTTTCCTGTGTGAATTTGGAACTCCATTTTAGTAATTGCCCGAATAAATCTTGGCTGCAAATCATGCAATCTAAACTTGATGAGCTAAAGTTACCTTTTCTCGTGCAGGCCGTGGGAATATCTCCTTCTTTGCATCCATTTAGGATAACTCCATTTAATGCTGGAAGAGAGGAAAGTAATATATTCCCGCGATTATCTGCTTTTATCCCTGAGGGAAATAGTGGTATCGGGATTGACAGAGCTTCCTCTTGTTCACCGTATTCCCATTTTTCTAAGAGAACATTGGAGATTTTCCCGTTAAACTCTCCTGTTGGAAAAACAGAAGGGAATCCTTTTCCTTCAACCACCATTTCAATTTCCTCAAATATTTCAAACATGAGAGCGTCCTTTTGGAGCCTGGAGGGATATAGACGTTAACAATTATCAAATGTTGCGAAATGTACATATTTTCATTCCAGTGCTTAACCTTAATACATTGTATGTTCGTCAGATGCATAGTGAGGACTTTCGGATAACAATAGAAATCTTCACGTAAAAGGATTGCAAGTCCACCTTTAGCGTGACCCAGGCTAGCAGGTTCTGCTGGAACGTCGTAAATGAAATAGTCCTTTTGGTCAAAGGTTTTTGTTGTCCAGGTTTCTTGTAGGGCCACCATTGCCGGAGTGTTTTCCACCGGAGTGCAAGTTTCACCGGATTTCTCCCTGCTATATTCCAGAACGCTATGCTCAAGCGTCTGTTAAAAAAGGAATTTATTTCCCTTCCTTGTTTGTGGCTGTTTAGGTTCTCTGAAATCCATGAACAGTGATTTTTCTTTGGTGTTAGCTCCTTTTTGGCTGTTTTTTTATTAAAGATCTGTCTCTCTCCATTCTTTATCAAGATGGTTAAGTTTTTGTTGGTGATTCTGATTTCAGATTTTTGGAGCAGCTGGATAATTGGTCATAGTGATGGATTATCATTTTGTTATTCTCCCTAGATTTTTTCTGTGTTTGATTTTCTATGTTGTTTACAACGGCAACGTCATATCCATTTTTATGGAGGGTCTAGCTTTCTTCTAGAATTAGTGCCGGAATCACGAGTGGAAAATTCGACAATGGCCACTGTGGTTTTAGACCAAACGGGAAGGCCACTAGTTTTATTTCCGAGCTTGTTAGTGACCTAGCAGATGGATCCTACGGATGAGATTTGCTATTTTCCCTTGGTTTAATGGACCATTTCCTGTAGAGAATAAGGGCCTCATTAGGATTGCGGTTAATCCGCATCCTCCGGGCCGGCGGAAGCCACCGCCGGCCCGGAGGATGCAGATTAACCGCTGCGGACAGAAAAAAGACCCCCCGCCAGATTAGGATGGCTGGGGGATCTTTTTTCCGTCCGCCGCTTTTCCGGCGCGGTCTCCTTCCGACCGCGGCGGAAAAGCTCTAACATGGCTGGCGGTGTCTATCAGGCACCGCCAGCCATATTAGGATGGCGTCGGTCCTATTCCTTTCCACGGTGGCGTTTCCGCCGTGGAAAGGCATACAGACTTTTCTTTGGGGGCCCGTTGAGGGCCCCCAGGGGTGAAGGGGGGGGGGTGCACATGGGGGTACCTATGGTACCCCCCTGCCTATGCGCGCACAAAGCGGCAGGCACCACGCAGTGCCTGCCACTTCGTGCACGCAAAAGAAAACATGGTTTATTTAACATTGCGGCGTGTGCTGCTTCAAGCAGCACCCGCCGCAATGTTAAAGGGTGGCGGTAACATCCTAATCTGCACGGAGGGACCGCCACTGCCCCTGCGGACGGTCCCTCCTACTCTGGGGTGGCGGACGGGCACAGGTCCATCCGCCATCCTAAGGAGGCCCATAGTCGGGTATTTCTAAAAAGCGTGTTTGGACCTGCTGTTCCTGTAGAATTGCGTCCCCAGAGATCTGCTCGGTCGGTTGTTCAAGAAACAGTAAAGGTAGCTAATTGTCATTGAAAGCCGTGGAAAAACATGGGGGCAGGCGGTTTAGTTGTTTATAATTCTCTCTTGCTTTAATTATTTAGTGACGATGGCCGTTATTATATAGATTTGTTAAAGGTTTTATAGTTTGCTCTTTTTCTGGGGTTTTCTGTTCGAAAGATATAAGATTCGGAAATTTTAACTTCTGCACCTTCCGTTTAGAGAATCTTATAATTGCTTTCTTCTTAGTCCTTTTCCACTTTATATTGTTGTTTCTCTTTTCCTTTCTTACTGAGACCAGGTCAGGCAGGTCTGCAACTGAGGTTTAAATTTTTGGTGTTTCTTCTTTACTTGTAAAATGATTGTTAAATGGTTCATTAGGACCCTGTTCCTCATCGGAACAGTTTAGCCCGAACTGCCAAGACAGGTTCTCCCTGGACCGGAAACAAGCATACTGGAACCAGTTTCGGGGCATCACCCTAAATTACTGGAGGTAAGGTTAGAAAAATACATTATATTTTTATGAGTAAAACAAGACCAAAATGACAAACATTTAATAAGTAGAACCTGAGTTATGAATTTGTAAAGAATACATCAAAAAGTAGTGCTTTGAAGAAAATAGAGCTTAGGAGTAATTTCAGGTAGCGCTGGATCGTGGTAAATCCAAAGTTCTGGCTGACCACAATAGGGGGAGGCATCCTACGGGACTCAATGCAAAGACAGAGAGTGACAAAGAAACAACTAAGGCCCATTTATTTTATTTATATTCAAAATTCACCATCTCCACCTACAAAAGTCACAAACCCCTTCTCAAGCAAAAAATAGCCCTATCACCCTTCAACCAACTTCCCTTCCCAACCTTTCCACCCACAACATGTCCTCCCACCAACAAAGAAATCTTCAGTATGAAAGGGCTTTGAGGACACCCAGCTCAGTTTTAATGTCAGCCACCTCCGGGCCAGGATCTGCTGCCCGCGCCTGAGCAGCACCAGCTTGCATAGGGTTGTGGTGGAGGAGGTGGTTGGATGATGACTAGAAGGGTGGCTGGTGGTATCCTTGGGAGCAGAGGACCCGGGCTGCATGTGGCGTTGGCATGGCCGGATCGGAGTCAGTCCTGGCTGGCGGACCAAGAAACTAGAGGCTCATGCTTTTTCCTCTTCCTCCTCCAATGCCACCAGCTGGAGATATTCAACCGCCACAGCCTCCAAAATTTGGTGCCACAACCTGGAGTTGCTATCTTGCTAGCTCCAGCAGCAGAAGTAGCTATATCAAGAAATAAAAACAAAAACTGGAATTGTGATGCTCAGCACAAACACTTACTTATACTGTCTATAGTTGCACAGTATCAGAACACTGCAGCCCCCCTAGGACCATTGAAATTTAAATTGGTTATGAAGAATTCATCATAGGGCCACGATTTTCCCACCCTTGCATCACATAATGCAACAGCACTGACTGCAAGGAATTAAGCCAGGACACCAACATAATCAAAAAGCGGTGTTAATTTAAAGGATTTCATAGTGAAACTGAACAGACACTTTGTGTGTTAATACATGAATTATCTGCCAGTAATGAGTAAGGCATGTATGCTGCACAATTAATACTTGACTATGAAACATTAACAGAGCAATGCTGGACGGTATGCTACTCTGTAGCATGTTTTAAGGAAGGTGTAGCATGGTTTGATAATTACAATGACCCTGTGTAGGAAGGTGGCTACCTGACTATGGTTACCCCAGATTTTTTGCCCTGTGTTTAGCTGGTTTTCGACTTAGTTGGCCTGGTTCCCTGCTAATCAGGGCCCCAGGCTATCTGCTCTCTCTGTAAAATGGATTCCATGTACCCTAGGTGCATAACTAGATTGGCTTGGGTCACCTTATCAGCCCCTGTACAGAGCACTATAGGTGCCCAGGGCATAGGTGCATCCAAGGCCTACCAGGGGCTGCAGCATATCTTTTGCCACCCCTGGCTGGCTATCTAAATTGACACAACTGGCTGATCACTCAGCTGGGGCAAGTGGGTGTAATCACCCCTTGCTTAGATATAGTATACCTATATCTAAACCTATATCTGGACACATATATAGCCTGTAAGCCACTCCTATGGAAGGCCTCATCAATCCTGGAGGCAGAGTGCGTGGTTTTATGTGAGATGGTGCTCTGGCATGAGCTGAGCCTGTCTGTAGCTGTCGGGAACAACTCCCTAAGCTGATCCGGGATAATGCCAAACCATATACTATTAAGTGCATTATAATCCTCGCGGTTATATGTTAACTTTGGTTTGGCTTTATCAAAACATGTCGTGTAAGGTGTCATACGAATTGGAATACTACCCCCTCGCCAGTCCTGGCGACGGGGGTAGCATTCCACCCCTCTAGAGGGGACGACATGTTACTTTTGCTAAAATGCGGTTGATTTTTAAAAGAGCCTCAGATCCACAAAATGGATGCTTCTGCCACAGACACATGTCTGACCTCCTGCTGCTGACCGAAACTCAGCAGAGGAGGCCTGGACAAAGGATTTCCTGTCACAGGGAGGTGTGACACCACCCCAGACAGGAGATAGTGGATTGTAGCAGGGAGGTTTGAATGAAACCAGACAGTGCCTGGGGAGCACAAGGCTTCCCCTTGCATAATCCTGTCAAACCGGTTCTGGGGCAGCCCAGCCCCAGCTCCAGTGAGACCTGGACAAAGGAAAGGGGGTGTAACCACCCCCCTTCCTGGTCCCACCCATAGGGGAGGGACCTAGCAGGAGATCCACCCCTCAGATTGGAATAAGAGGGGGAGCAGTGCCAATGCAACTCAGATCATCCTAAAATCAACTTTAAACTAAGAAGACGACTGGACTTCGACATTCTGATGACAGAAGACTGAAGAGCATCTCCCTTGTGGCCTAGGAGGGGCCACCCTGTGAACACAGGCATCACCCAGCACCTCGACGTCTGCTTTGCCGCCGCCTCCCGCCGGAGTCCGAGTGCAGAGCCTGACAAGACTCAGCTTCCCAGACTTCTCCCAGCCCGATCCACAGTCCCTGCAAAGAAGGGACCCGTGGAGGCACCGAGAGACGTGGGAGCGGCCATCTTGAAAGACCCCCGAGACGCTGACTGCGCAGCACCCGAGGCACCCTCGACTCTGTGCTTTGGGGTTTGAGAAGCCCCACAACCGAGCAGCATTTGCACCAAAGACCAGCCCTCCAGCATCTCCACGATCTGCGTGGGGCCCTTTTGCTTTTTGCCACTCGACTCGCCATCCCGGCCGCTTGTCACGTGGTCAGCGGCCATCTTGGCGACGAAACCTACGGTTTACACTGTGGGTCTGGTTGCTCCAGACCTGCCCTCGCTCCTGTAGAAAGGAGTACCCGCTCTGACCTTGCTGGTCCGAGTAATAAGCCTTTTTCACTTTCCCCGTGGCTTGCGTTAGCCAAGGCTTGTTTGCTTCAATCGAGTTGCCGACACCGCCATCAGCTAGAGCCTTCAAGGGACAGCTCGTGATCGACTCCTGGACATCCTTGACCTCTTCGTGTCCACGTAGCTGCAGAGAGAAGCAACCCCTGATCACCTGTTTGCACCCGACTTTGCCTGGTTCCAATCTGGTTCCACGGTGGTCACTGGTCAGTGACTTTGAACATTGTCCCCTCTGCTTTCAGGTCTTCACCACTTCAGATCCACCCTTGGATCCACCGGACACTTCTGCTTCACAGCGCCTGCAGCTGCAACAGCTTCAAGCACCAAGAACCTGCGTGACAGAACCCGACGCCACTTCGACCCTGTGCACCCACGGCCTGTGGGTGAGGTAACATTGCAACGCCGGTGTCTATACACTGGTACACACCTCTAGGGTCTGTGTCTAAAGTTTTGTGTTCCTAGGTTCAGCGGAAGTATCTTTTTATTCACTTTAACTGACTTTTACGCACCATTGACAGTGCATTGGTGCGCGCCGCACTTTCCGTGCTGCACCCGTCTCCTGTGGGCTACTCCCGACTTCATCATTGCTAGTCCTGACTGCTCCCAGCGAATCTCTAGGCCCTAGGCCTAACCATTGTTCGTAAAGTGTTACTTATACCACTTTTTTTGATATATGGTCTGAGTGGCCACCCGCCCTCATCCATAAACGTGCAACTTTGTATGTGTAACAGTGCTTTTGATTTAACGCTTGTGCCCCTTTCCTCATAAAGAGTACTGGGGAGTAATTTAGAAATAAATACATATATTTTTATAATATATACTTGTGTGGTGTCCTTTCATTTGATTACAGGATTGTATGTGGTAAAACAGCTCGCTTAACACGACCTCTTAAGTTAAGCCTTTAAGGCTGCTTAGTCCATGCTACCACTAGGATAGCTTGTCTACAAGGTTGACTTACAACCTGACATCTTTGGGGTTTGTTTGGACTGATACCCAGTGGTTCCAGAATTGGAAACACTACATATCAGGCCAACTTCTCACATTGGTGTGCAGCGGTGCGGATTTGAGCTTGCTGTTGTTTTACCATTGCAATCTTTATCAAATTGAAAGATCACATCAAGTACCTCTAGGTACATATAAATCAAAAGCTTAGCATATTAAGTTCTACTGAACTTAGTAGTTGTAGATTAAAGGGATTAGCACACCCTGACTACAACTCACTAGCAAAGTACAGTAGGAAACCACTTAGTGTAGGTAAGTGCACCACTTACACCTCACTAGCAGTCATGTCTGATACAGGTAGAGCTTCAGGCTCTGCTCCTGTAATAGTTGATCCTATAGGGACAACATCCAGATATGACAACCTTAGCCACAAAGACCTGAGTGCCTTGTGCACAGCCAGGGGGCTAAAAAAGGGCAGAGGCCCTACCATTCCTTCCCTAGTAGCTCTCCTAGAAAAGGATGACCTAGATAAGGTGAGCCAGGCTCCCTTAGAATCAGGTGAAGGGATAAACTCCCCTGAGAATGAGGATCTTCCAGATGAAGTAGTGGAGGAGGAGGAAGAGGAAGACTCTGATTTAGAAGAGCCTGAAGATCAGGATCAGGGGGGAAACCAGGTACAGGTTGCCAGGCTTAACGAGGCCAACTTGGACCTACATGGGAATGGAGAGGGCCAGCACCACTCCAGATCTCATAACCACATTCTCCCAGGTAACAGAAGGGAGAGATCTCTATCAAGGGACTCTCACCTTTCTAGTGCCTCAAGAGAATCTCAGAGAGGGATGACTCCCTCCCAGAGAAAAGAGCATAGGGCCAGAATGAGGGCTGTCCAACTCCAGATAGAGAGGGAGGAGGTAGCTCTGGCTCAAGCTAAACTTACCTTAGCTCAAGCTAAACTTACCTTGGCTAGGGAACAGAAATTAAGTGGCTTAGATGCCACTGGTGGCAGCAAAGTTCCTAAAGAGAAACCCAGGTCCTATGATAGTAGAAACCTGACAAAGATTGTGCCCCCCTATCAGGAAGGGGATGACATCCACAAATGGATGACTGCTCTGGAGAGAGCCTGCATGGTACAGCAGGTTCCTGAGGAACAGTGGGCAGCAATCTTATGGTACTCCTTTTCAGAGAAAGGGAGGGATAGGCTCCTCACTGTCAGACATGAGGATGCCAGCAATTACAAAGTCCTGAAGAGTGTTCTGATAGATGGGTTTGGCTTAACCACTGAACAGTACAGGTTAAAGTTCAGAGATACCCAGAAGACACAGACTCAGGACTGGACTGATTTTGTTGATTGTGCAACTAAGGCTCTGGAGGGTTGGCTGAATGGCAGCAAAGTACATGACTTCACAGGATTGTATAATTTGATTATGAGGGAGCAGATCCTTAGTAATTGTCAGAACCAGCTCTTACACCAGCACCTGGTGGACTCAGATTTGACCTCTCCCCAAGAATTGGGAAAGAGGGCAGATAAGTGGGTCAGAACCAGGATTAGGCCTAAGAATCAGGACAATAACCAGAAGAAGGAGTCTACCAAGCCTCAAGATAAGGGTGGGGATAAAAGTAAAGAAAACACTTCCCCAGGGCCCCAAAACTCCAAGAAGGGGGGTGGGTCCCAAGACACTTCATCAACTGACAAAAAGCCTTATTGCCATGCCTGTAAACAGGTTGGGCATTACAAAACAGACAGCTGTTGTCCCAAGAATGGCAATAAAGAAAACATACCTCCAAAGCCAGCTCCAACACCTCCTGTTACTGTCAGCAGTAATCCCCCAGGAAGTGGGAGCACACCCAGGAATCTGGGTGGGTTTACTTTTGGAGCCCAAGGGGACCCTGGCCTATCCAGGTCTCCATCCCCAAATGATCTTGTCTATGAGACTGGCATGGGGTTTGCCAACTTCTCTGTTTGCCCAAATACCTTGAGCAAATATAGACAAGAACCCATCATCAATGGTTTGAAAGTTGAAGCTTTTAGAGACACAGGGGCTAGCATCACCATGGTGGCTGACTGTATAGTCCCCTCTAAGCAACTTTTACCAGGTGCCACATACCAGGTAACAAACATTGATGGTATCCAAACAAATCATCCCATGGCAGTAGTAAGTCTCAGCTGGGGAGGTGTCATTGGCCCAAAGAGAGTGGCAGTGTCACCAAACTTGCCTGTAGACTGTCTACTGGGTAATGATTTGGAAATCTCAGCCTGGGCTGAGGTTGAACAGGAAATCCATTCTAGAATGGTAAATTCCAATGGAAAGGTTAGTGGGGCTGTACTGGCTATAGCCCCAATTCAAGATGTCCTTCCTGAAAAGGTTGGTAGGGCTGAGCAACTCTCTGCCCCATCTTTACCAGAAGCTCTTCCAAGACAGAGTAGCAAAGCTGTTATGATAACAGCAGAAACCCAAACTGAGTCTCCTCCTGAAAAGGTTGGTGGGGCTGTGATGGCCACAGCCCAAACTCAAACAGATATGTGTGTTGTGAAGCCTGAAATGATGGATCACTCCACCCAAACTGAGAGCATGGAGGAGGAAGAGAAATCTCCCCCTCACCAGACATTAGGACATGATCAGCCTCCTCAGGGACCTGATCTTACCCCTGATGAAGGAACTGCCCCAGAGGTTGTTAGGCCTGGCCTGACAGAGCCTCTGATGGCAGTGGACCCTTCTCAGGTGGGATCCAGTCTGGAGCAGGTAACCTGCCCCTCTCTACCTTGCCTTAGTCAGCCCAGGGCTGCAGAGGACAAGAAGGACAGTGAGACCCAGAGGGCCCCCTGTCAAATAAAGCACCCCCATCAACAGATTAGGGGCACCAAAACTAGTAGGCCTAGTAAGGTGAAAACTTTAAAAACTCCTGAGGGAGCCCCCTTAAAAACAGTTAGGGACCTCCCACAGATGGATTCTGTTGGGCACAGCCAAACCTGGGACCCAAAGGGCCCAAACCTGAACTGTCCCTCCAGCAAGCCAAACAGAGGGACCCAGCCTCCAGCTCTAGGTAGCCAGAGGTTGACCCTGAGAGCTCAGTGCAACTCAGTTGAAGAAAGAAAGGCACACATGGTGGAAGATAATTGGAGGAAGTTGAGCCCAAAAATAGTGGAGCCTCACTTCAATACTCCATATGCAAACCAGCCTTTAACTTTGCATAAACACACCCAAGGTAGTGATTCCCTATGGTGGAGACCCTCTAATACCCCTAGGGTGAGGGACTGCTCAGTGGACCATGAGACAGGGGGTACCCATGCTAGTGCAGGTACTTCCTTATATGGCCACTCAGGCAATAAAGGCTTACCTGGCCAAGGATAGCCTTATCTCCTTTCGTTTGGGGGGGGGTTATGTAGGAAGGTGGCTACCTGACTATGGTTACCCCAGATTTTTTGCCCTGTGTTTAGCTGGTTTTCGACTTAGTTGGCCTGGTTCCCTGCTAATCAGGGCCCCAGGCTATCTGCTCTCTCTGTAAAATGGATTCCATGTACCCTAGGTGCATAACTAGATTGGCTTGGGTCACCTTATCAGCCCCTGTACAGAGCACTATAGGTGCCCAGGGCATAGGTGCATCCAAGGCCTACCAGGGGCTGCAGCATATCTTTTGCCACCCCTGGCTGGCTATCTAAATTGACACAACTGGCTGATCACTCAGCTGGGGCAAGTGGGTGTAATCACCCCTTGCTTAGATATAGTATACCTATATCTAAACCTATATCTGGACACATATATAGCCTGTAAGCCACTCCTATGGAAGGCCTCATCAATCCTGGAGGCAGAGTGCGTGGTTTTATGTGAGATGGTGCTCTGGCATGAGCTGAGCCTGTCTGTAGCTGTCGGGAACAACTCCCTAAGCTGATCCGGGATAATGCCAAACCATATACTATTAAGTGCATTATAATCCTCGCGGTTATATGTTAACTTTGGTTTGGCTTTATCAAAACATGTCGTGTAAGGTGTCATACGAATTGGAATACTACCCCCTCGCCAGTCCTGGCGACGGGGGTAGCATTCCACCCCTCTAGAGGGGACGACATGTTACTTTTGCTAAAATGCGGTTGATTTTTAAAAGAGCCTCAGATCCACAAAATGGATGCTTCTGCCACAGACACATGTCTGACCTCCTGCTGCTGACCGAAACTCAGCAGAGGAGGCCTGGACAAAGGATTTCCTGTCACAGGGAGGTGTGACACCACCCCAGACAGGAGATAGTGGATTGTAGCAGGGAGGTTTGAATGAAACCAGACAGTGCCTGGGGAGCACAAGGCTTCCCCTTGCATAATCCTGTCAAACCGGTTCTGGGGCAGCCCAGCCCCAGCTCCAGTGAGACCTGGACAAAGGAAAGGGGGTGTAACCACCCCCCTTCCTGGTCCCACCCATAGGGGAGGGACCTAGCAGGAGATCCACCCCTCAGATTGGAATAAGAGGGGGAGCAGTGCCAATGCAACTCAGATCATCCTAAAATCAACTTTAAACTAAGAAGACGACTGGACTTCGACATTCTGATGACAGAAGACTGAAGAGCATCTCCCTTGTGGCCTAGGAGGGGCCACCCTGTGAACACAGGCATCACCCAGCACCTCGACGTCTGCTTTGCCGCCGCCTCCCGCCGGAGTCCGAGTGCAGAGCCTGACAAGACTCAGCTTCCCAGACTTCTCCCAGCCCGATCCACAGTCCCTGCAAAGAAGGGACCCGTGGAGGCACCGAGAGACGTGGGAGCGGCCATCTTGAAAGACCCCCGAGACGCTGACTGCGCAGCACCCGAGGCACCCTCGACTCTGTGCTTTGGGGTTTGAGAAGCCCCACAACCGAGCAGCATTTGCACCAAAGACCAGCCCTCCAGCATCTCCACGATCTGCGTGGGGCCCTTTTGCTTTTTGCCACTCGACTCGCCATCCCGGCCGCTTGTCACGTGGTCAGCGGCCATCTTGGCGACGAAACCTACGGTTTACACTGTGGGTCTGGTTGCTCCAGACCTGCCCTCGCTCCTGTAGAAAGGAGTACCCGCTCTGACCTTGCTGGTCCGAGTAATAAGCCTTTTTCACTTTCCCCGTGGCTTGCGTTAGCCAAGGCTTGTTTGCTTCAATCGAGTTGCCGACACCGCCATCAGCTAGAGCCTTCAAGGGACAGCTCGTGATCGACTCCTGGACGTCCTTGACCTCTTCGTGTCCACGTAGCTGCAGAGAGAAGCAACCCCTGATCACCTGTTTGCACCCGACTTTGCCTGGTTCCAATCTGGTTCCACGGTGGTCACTGGTCAGTGACTTTGAACATTGTCCCCTCTGCTTTCAGGTCTTCACCACTTCAGATCCACCCTTGGATCCACCGGACACTTCTGCTTCACAGCGCCTGCAGCTGCAACAGCTTCAAGCACCAAGAACCTGCGTGACAGAACCCGACGCCACTTCGACCCTGTGCACCCACGGCCTGTGGGTGAGGTAACATTGCAACGCCGGTGTCTATACACTGGTACACACCTCTAGGGTCTGTGTCTAAAGTTTTGTGTTCCTAGGTTCAGCGGAAGTATCTTTTTATTCACTTTAACTGACTTTTACGCACCATTGACAGTGCATTGGTGCGCGCCGCACTTTCCGTGCTGCACCCGTCTCCTGTGGGCTACTCCCGACTTCATCATTGCTAGTCCTGACTGCTCCCAGCGAATCTCTAGGCCCTAGGCCTAACCATTGTTCGTAAAGTGTTACTTATACCACTTTTTTGATATATGGTCTGAGTGGCCACCCGCCCTCATCCATAAACGTGCAACTTTGTATGTGTAACAGTGCTTTTGATTTAACGCTTGTGCCCCTTTCCTCATAAAGAGTACTGGGGAGTAATTTAGAAATAAATACATATATTTTTATAATATATACTTGTGTGGTGTCCTTTCATTTGATTACAGGATTGTATGTGGTAAAACAGCTCGCTTAACACGACCTCTTAAGTTAAGCCTTTAAGGCTGCTTAGTCCATGCTACCACTAGGATAGCTTGTCTACAAGGTTGACTTACAACCTGATATCTTTGGGGTTTGTTTGGACTGATACCCAGTGGTTCCAGAATTGGAAACACTACATATCAGGCCAACTTCTCACACCCTGCCCTTCTCAGACTCTCTTCAATTCTGAGTCCCAACTTAGGGGTTGACAGTGTCTTGCAGATGGGATACTCCGTCTCACACTTGGTGGATAATGTATATCCCATCCAACGTATAACAGTAGACAGTGCATAGCCAATAAACAATGCCTGTAGTAAAGCGAACAGGATATATATATATTTTTAAACAGGATATATACGTCTAGCACAGAGTATCTTATTTGCAAAAACTCTAAATCATGTACTTAAACCCACATCACAACCTGGCCTCTACCAAAATTATTTTCAACACATATCTTCACTTGGCAGTGGTGAAATCTAGTCTAAAGGGAGATACATTATAGGTGTTGGGCTAAGTAAAGGTTTAGCTTTGGAATGAATAGGTGTCACTGATCCTATGCTACCCTTTTTTTTAGTCAGAGAGCAGAAGAGAGCTACAGACTGGAGAAAGTCAGCTGCAAAACAGGAAATATGGAAAACACAGGGAAATACAAGGATAAGAAACGTTAGAATGGGAGTTGGAAAAAAATTAAATTGTAACTATACACAAGGCCATAATTTTACTAGTGGGAATAGAAAGTAAGAAATAATGAACATTATTTATTGGGTCCAGCGTAACCATCTGCCACGGTTCTGGTGGTGGTCCTCCCACCCACCACAGCGCTTATGGAGGTGGCAGCTGCTTTCCAAGGTGCCCTCTTCTTCGTGGGTGCTTATGAAAGAAAGACGATAAAAAAGCAATGATTGACAGGACTCTACAGAAAAAAAACATTTTGATAGGCACAGCATTGTACTTTTAAAACCAGAAAGCCTATACCTAGTTTTCTAACCTAAAATTAAATTTTGAACTATTCATGCATTCAAACAAATGGACTTTGCTTCTCCACCCACTGTTGATGGGTCATGTTGCCTTACCTTTCTGTTGTGCACATCAGGGAGATTGGGACTGTAATAAGCTACATAAAGCCACTGAAAAGAATTCTAACACCCCTGAGTTACTACTATTGTGTGAGTGAGTGAGATGAGTTGACATCTGTTAAATAAGCTCAAGTGATCACCTGGCTAGCCCACACTGGAACAGAATCCTGGCAGAATCATTCACTTAACATCCACTCCTATGTTCCTACAACCTCCCTGTCAGGTTGGCACCATGCACCACTACCCTTATCAAGGGTTTGGGTTGCCCTTGCCTCTAAGGATTGTTTTTGTGCAGGGAGGTGTCCATTTCTGCACAAAATCAATCCAGGGTGCTGTGTAACGTGGCACCCTAGCACCATGGAGTAAGGGTTCCCGCATTGGTACTAGGCAGCACTCTGTGCACCCGTGCAGGAATGGGTCCTGCTTTCATGTCCTCTCCCTTTGATGCAGTGCAGCAAGTTATCAAACTTGCTGTCATGTGCAATGCTAAATTTTGTTAGCTCTGGACCCTGACACATAAACCCTGGTGTATCACATCACATGCCCACTATTTTTGGAACGAAAACAGTGGACACAACTGCAAGCACTCTCGGATGCAAAAAAGTGCATTTATTTATGTAAGCGGCACACATTAATATTTAAAAACTTCTTGCCTGAACATGATATACATTGTGTATATATCATATAAACTTAACTTACCTGTGATCATACTGTTTGGAAAAAATATAATTCTTGGAATTTTTAGAAAACAAAAATATTACTCACAAAGTCCAACACCCTTGACGACTAGCAGGTTGAGCAGGTGCTGTTCCTCGTCTAGGATGTCCGCCCAATGATACTTCAGCTGCTTCTGGGTGCGTTGGATTATAGTGCTCGGTGCACACACCACCAGACTCGTCCCTAGTGCCCCTGATGCGCTCCAGCAGGACGTAACCCTTCTGGGGCCAGCCACCAGCATTCAGGGGAGGTGGTGCTGGACACAGAAAAGGAATGCACCCTACTCCGCCACACTGAACATGGCGTTGGGCTGCATCCCTGCCCACATGCGTAGCTCACACTGTGTGGGTGGCGCTGTCTTCTTGTTCTGCCGTTGACGGGGACAGGAGGGAGTTGGAATGGGATGGGAACGGGAAGGAAACAGGAAGACAGACAAAGAAAACAGGCCTGGAAAGGACAACAAAAAAGAAAGTACAAGAAGTCATACAAAACACACAGAGAAACATAAATACACACAAGGAAAGTCAGATAGTGATAAGAAAAAGGTAGGATTAGGAAGTGGGTGATCAGATGGGGTTGAATGAGTTGGGATGACATTTAGAAACAGCCAGTAGAAAGCAGGCAGGAGCATGCAAAACAAAATGGCCATGAGCTTGCTCACCGCGTGCTGCTGTTCGCACACATTATTCAGTGCAAAATGTACTATTGGTGTTAATCACAGCTCGATATGCATTTTAAGCAAGTTCTTCCCATCCTTGGTGCATACCCTGTGAACTATGTACTTGTATAGTGAATGTAGAAAAGCAGGCCCTTTATGTTATGTTATGTTAATGATTCTTCTATCGCGCATGACTCACCCGGGGGCATCTCAGCGCTTTACCTGAGGGGAAAACTGCAATGGGAAGAGTTTCAGAACAACCAGGTTTTTAATTGTTTCCTGAAGGACAAGTAGGTAGTAGATTTCCTCAACGTCACTGGAAGAGAATTCCAGTATTTGGGTGCTACAAACGAGAATGCTCTGCCGCCTGTGCGGGTGAGCCGGATCCGGGGGATGTTCAGGAAGGCTAGGGAGTTAGACATCAGGTTACATTCGCTCGAGTGCCTAGAAAGTTTATCTCTAAGATAGGCTGGGCCCTCACCTCTAAGGGGTTTGAAGTACAGACAGCAGATCTTAAACACGGATCGATTTTGAATTGGCAGCCAGTGGAGCTGTTTAAGCAAAGGAAGCGATGGAGTACCAGGAGGGCAATTCAAAAACATTCTGGCCGCCGTGTTCTGTATTATTTGTAGATAAGGTAGTAGTTCCAACCTCTGCCAGTAAGGCGTTGCCATAATCCAGTCTACTTCCTATCATTGCCTGCACTACGGTTCTACGGTGCTCCAAGGGTAGGTAGGGGATTATTCTACGCAGTAGACGCAGATTATAAGAACATGAACTTGTGATGTTATTTACATTGTCCTTCATATATAGCTTGGCATCCAATTGGATTCCCAGGCTTTTCACTGAGTTGGAAGATTTTGGTGCTTCACCCAATTGGGGTGGCCACCAGTCAGCAGTCCAGAGATGTGCAGATTTCCCTTAGAGCATTAGCTCGGTTTTTCCCGGGTTAAGTTGTAGGCACTGGTCCCTCATCCAGTTTGCGATCACCAGTATACCGTCCATGAAGTGCTGTTTCTGGATGTATGACGTTACTCCGCATACCGTTACAACTACCTACCATTACAACGCGACCATTACAACGCATACCATTACAACGCATAGCGCTTTGGGGTGCTGGATAGTGGTAAGTATAATTTACTATTCTAACTCCAGTCCCCGTGGACCCTAGGGAAGGTGTTGGATAGTAAGTTATACTTATTCCCTATCCTAGAGCGCCCCCCAGCGCAATGCGTTGTAATGGTATGCGTTGTAAAAGTTGCGTTGTAATGGTAGTGCGGAGTAAAAAATTCGTTGTAACAGGTGCATACCGCTGTTTCTCATCCATGATGTTCTTACCAATTGGGAACAGTAGCTGTGTATCGTCGGCGTAAGAGATAATCTCAAAGCCGAAGGATTGGATAAGTTTGGCCAGAGGGGATAGATAAACATTAAACAGAGTAGGGCTAAGACAAGATCCCTGTGGCACCCCTTTATCCAGCAGGAACTTCCTTTCAGAGATATATGTCCAAGAGTAGTAATTTGCCATCTTTCCCCTAGGAAATCTCTCAGCCACCATAGGGCAGTGCCTCCGATGCCACACTCGCTTAGTCTCTCCGCGAGCCTTTGATGAGATATCGTATCAAAGGCCGAGGAGAGATCTAAGAGGATCAGAACTGAGGAGCCACCGGAGTCGAGAGTACGTCTTAGTGAGTCAGTGACTGCCAGCGTTGCTGTTTCTGTGCTGATCCCCGGTCGGAAGCCTGACTGGGAGGGGTCCAGCATTTCATTTTCTTCTAGGTATTGACTAAGCTGGGAGTTAATGTTAGATTCTAGTAGTTTCCCCAGTAGAGGTAACAGGGATATTGGCCTGTAGTTACTCAGCTCCAGTGGGTCGGCGGTGGGTTTCTTCAAGATAGGTCGCACAAAGGCCTCTTTCCAAGCCCTCGGAATAAGGCCTGTATCCATTGATGCATTGAAAATTCGTTGGATAGTTGGGGCACATACGGGGGACATGAGAGCCATTATACTAGGTGGGCATATATCCAGTGGAGATCCAGATTTAGCTACTAATAGCAATTTGCTTGTTTCTGCGAGCGAGATGTGATTGAAATGGTTAAGCACTGCCCTGTTTGGTATATGGAGGTATTCTGTTTTTTTGTGTGTCTGGGTCTTATTTATATCCCGAACTGGGATGTTTGAGTAGATTTTTTCAATTTTTTCATGAAAGGAATATCCTATGGAATCACACAGATCCTGTGATTCTGATGGTAATTGTTTGCATACTGAAGGTGAGGAAAAGTCTCTGACAATATTAAACAGGGCTTTGGTCGAATTTTTGGACTTTTCTATTTGGGTTTGGAATGGGGTGGGCGTAGTTCGCTAAGTAGCGCTACGCGAAGCTACGCGAACTTCACGTAGCACTACACGAGCTGCGTAGTAGCATGTTCGCACTGTGCAAGATGCGTTTTCAATGATTGCACAGTGCGAACAAGGGAAACATCCTTTACAACGCAACTTTCACCACGCAGTGCCTTTACGACGCAACTTTTACAACGCAAACCATTACAACGCATTGCGCTGGGGGGCGCTCTAGGATAGGGAATAGGTTTAATTTACTATCCAACACCTTCCCTACTATCCACGGGGACTGGAGTTGGAATAGTAAATTAAACTATTCACTATCCAGCGCCCCAAAGCACTATACGTTGTAAAGCCATGCGTTGTAAAAAACGTGTTGTAAAGGCATGCGTGGTAAAAGCATGCGTTGTAACATCATACATTCTGCGGACAAGCATCCGGCACTGTGCAATCATTGAAAACGGCATCTTGCACAGTGCGAGCTGTAGTTTTCTGCTGCTCGAGTAGATTATTACTCGAGCGGCAGCTTTCTCAACGCGAACTGGTAGTTTCTCATTGAGAGCGGTCGCGAGCATGCGCAACCACTCACAATGAGAAACCTGACCTTTCCGCGTTGAGAATCTCGCCGGGATGTCATTTTGCTTGCTCGCGGTCGAGAACATGACGTTGAGGACCGCAAACAAGCAAAAAATGACAGCTGCACTACGCTATGCTGCACTATGCGTGTTCCCACTGTGCTATGT
This sequence comes from Lissotriton vulgaris, assembly GCF_964263255.1. NCBI lineage: Eukaryota > Metazoa > Chordata > Amphibia > Caudata > Salamandridae > Lissotriton > Lissotriton vulgaris. The sequence goes on from NC_141699.1 coordinate 870,721,746, forward strand.
GCAGCTCGCGTAGTACGAAGTTGCGCAAACTTCACAAACTCCGCGAGCGTAGCGTAGTGCTTCGCCCAGGGTTAGTTTGGATATAGAAGCATCGAGCGTTTTTTATTTTATGGTGATAATTTGCTAATGCTACTTTGTATGTTTTCCTATCTCCAGGTAGTTTTCCCTTCCTCCACTTCCTCTCCAGTGCTTTACATGTAGTTTTTAGAGATCTTAAGTTCATCTGTGTACCACAGGGCTGAGGGTCCCTTTGGTGGCATAGTTGCCTTATTTTGGGAATCACTGTGTCCAGTGTTTTCATTAGGGGCAGATTAAAACTAGCTAGCATGGCTGAGGGGTCTTGATCCGTTTGTTCAGTTTTATTGGACTGGTTGATGAAAGGTTTGGCAAAATTATCCATCGTCAGCTTATGCCATGGTCTTTTATATTTTCCCTTTTGGTATAAGGGGTTGACCTTATTTTTTGGCCCTGTTTGAAGTTGGAGGGAAAATTGGACCAGGTAATGGTCTGACCAGACAAGCGGCACTGGCTGCTGTACTTCCATCTGCTCTGAGTTCGTAAAAATAAGATCTAAGGTGTGGCCCGCCGAATGTGTGGGACCTAACACCATCAGGCTAAGCCCAATATCGCTCAGATTTGAAAAGAGCGTCTTCACTTCTAGATTATCTTCGATTTCACCGTGAAAATTGAAATCCCCCAGCAGGATAAAGTTCTTGGAGGTCACGGCCTGCATAGGAATAAGTTCTATCAAGGCCGTGGAAAAATTGGATTTCGATTTTGGGCCAGGTGGCCGATAGAGCAGGGCCCTGTCCCAGGAAGTTGTCGGAGACACTTGTACTTTAAAGATGCCTAGTTCCATCATATCATTATTTATAGCCGATGTCCATTGAACTTTGAGCTCCTTTTTGAAGGCAATACCTATGCTCCCTCCGGTTTTTCCCTTTCTATTGTGATGAATAAATTTGTAGTCAGTGGGTATCACTATGTTGGTGGCTGGTATATTAGTTGGGTTAAGCCATGTCTCTGTCAGAAAACATAGGTCCGGTGAAAGGGTAGAAATCATGTCCCAAAGCTCTATCGAATGCTTCACAAGAGATCGGACATTGCACAGAATAAGGGTAAGGGTCAGTTGACGATCTAGGGGGTCCACCCGCGATGAAATCCTAATAGGCAGTTTCCCTTGCATGCTTTGATATTGGCATGTGCCGCACAACTGAGGACCTTCCAACACAATAGGGAAGGTGCAGCAGCATTTCCCCCCCTTACTGAGTTTATTGGGCATGTTTTGCATTATTGTTCGAAGTGTATCTCCTGAGTACGAGTGGAACCCAGGTATTTGGACACTCGGTGTGGGGGTGGGTGGTTGGGTGGCATCTCCCGCCTCCCGTCGCAGTCCAGGGTGGACGGGCGCAGACGGGCTTTCCTTTGGCTCGCCACCGGCGCGCCCGCTTCGCGCGTCTGCTTCGCGCGTCTGTTTCGCGTCCGGATAGGTGTCATCATTATATAGGGGCGTTTGGTCAGGTGAGGTCCCGAGCAGCTAGTGCGCTGAGCCTGCACCCTCCCAAGATGGCGTCCCCCTCTTGCCCGGTCCTTCCCAGTCTCCCTCCAGTCCCAAACTCGGCTGAAACGTAGGTACGGGAGGATCGGGGATATCAGGGCTAAAATTACAGTGCAGGTAGGCTAATTATAAATTTGTGGCAAGACGGGCAAAAAATACAATTTTAAAAAGGAGAATCAAGCAATCTGATTACCAAAAGAAAGTTTAAGCATTTTAAAAATCGCGCATTGTCTAAAGTCCTATAAAGGGACTGCTTTTCCTCTGCTGTAGGGTTCACCTTTTCTCTTTCTTAGAAAGTGGATCTATGCTGGAATTTCTGTAGAGTATTACCGAGTACTCCATGTGCTGCTGATTATGTATTTCTATGCTTCTATACTTTGAGTATACTTTTAAACTCTACTCCTTGCTTTTTATTCATATCAAGAATGTTCATAGCTGTATGTAAATGTATTGATTAATTACATTGAGACAGGCCCATTGGGGAGCACAGAAGTTCGTATAGGGACTACACCACTCCAGTCCATGCAATGTGCATGCATTGGGTTAGTAAATAAGACACAGGTTTGTGCACCAACCTATCTGGTGGCAGAGCTGACGGTTCCAACTTGATTCATCATGCACTGAGGGGACCTACTTGTATGAGGTAAATTGACTATACTGCTTCACTTTCATGATTCAGGCGGTTTTGCCCCAAGATGCAAATTGACTCAGTCTCAACCCAACTGTGATTCCCCAAGATTATGTTATTGTCATGGTAACCCAGAAAGAGCAACATGAGTATTAATAGGGATTCATGTGCATTCAAAGTATGATTAAAAAGTGAGGAGCAAAGCAGTTCATTTTGGGACTTATAGTTGCTGCCAACAGGGGGGGGGGGTTAACTAACGGGCTATCCAAGGGCAGGCAGAAATGAGTAACCTAAGCTGCCCACCCACCTGATGAGACAAACAGCACCGTAGCCAACCCAGTTGGTGCTGCTATTTTATCTGGGGATTTCCTCCTTAAATACCGTGGACCATCAGTCCATGACTTTACTCATGCCTTCTTGGGGACCACGCGACCTGCCCAGGATCAAAGAGCATTATAGACGTTGCAACTGGAACCCGGCTCAAAAGCCTTCAAGTCGGCAACTCAGGCCACACTTTTACAGGGGGCTGCGAACCACCTACATGCCGCTCAATTGTTCCCCCCTGGACCCGAAACCCACCATCGCCCTGTCCAACTGCAAGGAGACCAGAGAACCCAACCCATGGCATTAACTTCATAATTGCACCAAGGATTTCAGATTTCCCTATGTTTGTGATAAATGCAAACGTGTGCGATGTACAGGTAGCTAATGCCAACTCCCAACACAGTGACGTGACATAGCATGTCCACTGAGGGAACAAAGAGAATGGCCACAGGGTGGGGCAGGTATAAATATCTAACCCCAGCACCTGTACCGTAGGGGGCCCCAGAGAGTGGAGCGCAGTGGATGTGCCAGAATGAGGCACTAAGGTGGCCGCACTCTTATAAGGGCGGAGATAGCCGTATTTCGAAAGTATTAACAGCAATTTGTCAGACGATGTAGCCTGCCATTTGACCTGTCTTTGAACACACTGCAAAAAGGATTTTATTGGCCATTCCACTTTTTAACTCTACCCTGATTAATTTGGGGGTGCAGCAGCAGTGCTGACACCCCTATTTCCAGCACCTATGGCCCAGGCAAGAAAGCATGAAAATGGCGCACATTAAGGTCATACAATGCAAACTTAGCAGAACATACTTACCGCCACCAGTCCCCTCTGCCTGGGTCACCCTCTATCCTCATGGCTCAATGACACTGAATAAAGCCCCACACAGTCTTGGTCCAAAAGCACAAGTTACTACTTGTGTAACGATATATCTGTAAGAGACATTAGTTAGTGATAGATTCCTTACCTAAGAATATCCCCAGGGGTCAGACTGGATCCAGAAAATTTTGCGTAGCAATACCCCTGCCCGCCGGCAGGCGTCGTCCGCGGCTCCGCGGCAGTCGTCGGCGTAGTTAGCGCCGGAATGACGGAGTACTTAGACGCCGCCCATGCGTGCTGACGTCAGTTCCGATACACAGCTTCTCCGCACCAGATACGCAGAGCCATGATAGAACTAAGCATGGGCGCAGAATCCGTTCCGCTCGCGGATTTTGCGGATTTTCGGCAAATTCGCGATCAGCGAATTCCCGCGAATTTGCCAAATATTCGCAAATCCGCGAACGGAACGGATCTAGGGGGCAAAAGTTCAAGCTTCAAGCTTGTAACTATTTTAGAATGGCGCCGGCAAGCTGCCAGCGCCATTCTAAAATAGTTACTAAGTTAGCTTCAACAGGAAGCACTAATAGATAAAATGAAGCAGGTGCTCGAGTTTAACTGAATTCGAGCTTCAACTCGAGCACCTGCTTTATTTTATCTATTAGTGCTTCCTGATGAAGCTAACTTAGTAACTATTTTAGAATGGCGCTGGCAGCTTGCCGGCGCCATTCTAAAATAAAACAGGAGTGGGGCTGAGGGCAGATTGGCACAACGAGTGTGGCAGAGGGAAGAAGGGCACAAAAACGAGTGGGGCAGAATGGCACAAAAACGAGTGGGGCAGAGGGCAGAAAGGGCACAACAATGAGTGGGGCAGAGGGCAGAGGGGCACAACAACGTGTGTGGTTGAGGGCAGAATGGCACAAAAACGAGTGGGGCAGAAGGGCACAATAATGAGTGTGGCAGAGGGCAGAAGGGCACAAAAACAAGTGGGGAAGAGGGCAGAAAGGGCACAATAACGAGTGGGGCAGTGGGCAGAAGGGCACAACAACGAGTGGGCACAACAACGTGTGTGGCAGAGGGCAGAATGGCACAAGAACGAGTGGGGCAGAGGGCAGAAGGGCACAACAACGAGTGTGGCAGAGGGCAGAATGGCACAAAAACGAGTGTGGCAGAGGGTAGAATGGCACAAAAACGAGTGGGGCAGAGGGCAGAAGGGCACAACAATAAGTGTTGCAGAGGGCAGAAAGGCACAAAAACGAGTGGTACAGAGGGCAGAAGGGCACAAAAAATGAGAGGGTGGCAGTGATGAACCAGAGGGCGCATCGCGGTCTCGCACAAAAAAATCCTGTGAACACGAAAAGCGCCCCGCGAACATGCAACAAAAAAATCCGCAAATTCACCCAAAATTTGTGAATTTTGCGGATCGCGAATTCGCAAATTTGCGGATCGCGAATTCGCAAGTTTCGCCCATGCTTAGATAGAACCAACACTGGTGCCATGAAACTAGGGCCCTGAAAGGGGATGACCTTAACCCTAGATATCGGTTCGCAGAACGGGGAGGATGGGTCGGTCGGTAAGGAATCTATCACTAACTAATGTCTCTTACAGATATATCGTTACACAAGTAGTAACTTGTGCATCTGAAAGAGACACGTTAGTGATAGATTCCTTACCTTAGAATACATACCCCAGCAATACCAACCCCAGTGGTGGGTCTGCAAACCAATAATCACACCAGAAAGTCCTGGAGGACAGAACGGCCAAAGAAGCCATCCCTCCGGACTTGGCTGTCCAGGCAATAATGACTCGCAAACGTGTGCAGCGAGGCCCACGTAGCTGCCTGGCAAATATCTTGCAAGGGTACTCCTCAGCCCAGGGCAGTTGTAGTCGCCGTGGCCCGAGTAGAATGAGCCCGTATACCCACAGGGGATTCCTTCTTAGCCAAGGAGTAACACGCCTGGATACACAAGATGATCCACCGCGAGATGGTCCGCTTGTGCACCGCCTTTCCCTTCTTCGTGCCCACGTAACCAACAAAGAGTTGGTCATCCACCCGGATCTGGCATGTGCGATCCAGATAGTAAGAGAGTGCACGTTTTGGGTCCAGACGGTGGAGCCTCTCTTCCTCTTTCGAGGGATGGGGAGGCGGAAAGAAGGTGGGCAAGGTAATGGACTGCCCAATGTGGAAGGCCGTGACAACCTTGGGTAGGAATGAAGGTGGTCTCGTCCGCAACACAACCTTGCCCGGATGAACAGAGAGGAAAGGGTGTGTAGAAGAAAGAGCCTGGAGCTCACTCACTCTCCTGGCAGAGGTGATGGCAACCAGGAAAGCAGTCTTCAAGGTAAGAAGACGGAGATGACAGTTATGGAGCGGCTCAAAGGGAGCACACACTAGATAAGTAAGTACAAGATTCAAGTCCCACTGGGACATCACGAAGGGAACAGGATTGAACATATGAGTGATGCCCTTTAAGAATCTGTTGACAATGGGGGACTTGAACAAAGAAGGCTGATCAGGTAGCCTTAAGAAGGCGGAAAGGGCAGAAAGGTAGCCCTTGAGAGTGCCCAGAGCAGAGCCCTGCTGGGCAAGAGAAAGAAGGAAGAGAAGAACCTCAGAGAGAGGGGCAGAGAGAGGATCCACAGCCTTTGCTGTGCACCATGCCACAAATTTGTTCCACCTGCAGCCGTATACCGACTTTGTGGAGGGACGCCTGGCTGCCAGAATGACATTACAGACCTCGGGAGGCAAGTCAAATGGCCTCAACTGTCGCCTCTCAATCTCCAAGCTTGTAGGTGGAGACTGGACAGGTTCGGGTGGAGGACCGTCCCCTGCTGCTGCGACAGAAGGTCCTCCCGAAGAGGCAGACGAATCGGGGGATCAACTGACATGCTGAGTAGCTCGGGATACCAGTATCTTCGTGCCCAGTCCAGAGCCACAAGGATAACCTGGGCCCGGTCGCGCCTGATCTTCTTCAGCACTCTGGGCAGAAGTGGTATAGGCGGAAAGGCGTACAAAAGACCGCAACTCCACTCGAGACGAAATGCGTCCCCGAGCGAGTGCCGCCTTGTAAACTCCAACGCGCAGAACTGATGACATTGCGCGTTCTCTTCTGTGGCGAATAGATCTAACCAAGGCTTTCCCCACTGCTGAAAGAGGCCTTGCGTCACGTCCGAGTTCAGATGCCATACGTGATCCATCATGCACCGTCGGCTGAGTTCGTCTGCCCTGGCGTTCAGGGAACCTGCCAGGTGTTGAACCACCATGGTCACGCCCTGATGTTCCAGCCACTGCCAGAGGCGCAGAGCCTCCTGGCAGAGGGTCCACGACCCCACCCCGCCCTGTTTGTTGCAGTACCACATGGCGGTGTTGTTGTCCGTGAACACCTTCACTACACTCCCCCAGACAGAGGAGAGAATGCCTTCAGTGCAAGACGAATTGCCCGCAGCTCCAAAAGGTTGATATGGAGCCGGGACTCCGCCGGAGGCCAGAGGCCTCTGATCTCCGCCTCTCCCATGTGGCCTCCCCAGCCCTGGAGGGATGCGTCCATCACAACTACGTGCTCCGGGTGGGGTAGGGAGAGGGATCTGCCACTGACCCATTCGCGGTCCGTGAGCCACCACTGCAGCTGTTTTGCAGTGCCCTTCGAGATCAAGACATGGTCGGACAAGTTGCCCTGATGCTGGGCCCACTGAAACTTCAGGTCCCACTGCAGAGCCCGCATCCGCCACCGGGCGTGATGCACCAGAAGGATGCAGGAGGCCATCAGCCCCAGAAGCCACAGCGTCAACCTGACCGAGACCAGGGATGAAGGCTGAAAGATCGGAATCAAAGCCTGAATATCCCGAACATGCTGTTCAGGTGAATAAACCCGAAACTGCTCAGAGTCCAGAACCACTCTGATGAAGAGGAGCTTCGGAGAGGGACACAGGTGTGACTTCAGCACGTTGATGGAGAACCCCAGCAGATGCAGGAGATCGGCCGTAGTCTGGAGGTGGCTGACGACTGTCTGGGGCGAGTCCTCCTTCAACAACCAGTCGTCGAGATAGGGGAAGACTGAAACCCCTAACCTGCGCAGATGGGCTGCGACCACCGCCATCACTTTGGTGAACACCCGTGGGGCGCTGGTAAGGCCGAAGGGGAGCATGGTAAATTGAAAGTGCTCGTGGCCTACCTTGAACCTGAGGTAACGCCGGTGGGCCGGCAGGACGGGGATGTGAAAATAGGCGTCCTGCAAGTCCAACGCTACCATCCAGTCTCCTGGGTCCAGGGCAGCTAAGACCTGAGCCAGCATCTTGAACTTCTCCTTCTGGAGGAAGCCGTTGACGTTCCGTAGGTCCAAGATAGGGCGTAGGCCCCCTTTGCCCTTCTTGGGTATCAGAAAGTAGTGGGAGTAACAACCACACCCTACTTCTGGCCCAGGAGCGTGCTCGATGGCCCCCTTGGCCAAGAGGGCCTTGACTTCCTCTTGCAGAAGTCGCAAGTGATCCCCCGACATGCGATGGAATTGCAGTGGCAGGGCTGGAGGGGTCGCCTCGAAGGGGAGGGAGTAGCCCCTTCGGACGATTTGCAGCACCCACCTGTCGGACGTGACTGTGCGCCAGTGGGAGAGGTGATGGCCAACCCTGCCCCCACTGTCGTCACATGGGCCTGAAAGCACGGACTAGGAGGGTTTTGAGGCAGGTGCTGCAGGGGAAGGTGTGGACTGGCCGCGCCGTTGTCCCCGACCACCGCCACGGCGGTTTCCACTGCCGCCACCGCGCTGTTGGACATTCTGCGGTGCGTGGCTGGCAGCACGTGTGGTGTCAATGCCACTGGCCTCCCCAAGCTCATATGTCCAGTCCTGTGGTGACTGACACTCCCGTGCCAGAGGGTCCTCAGACCCCTCCCAGTCACCCTCGTCACCCATCTCCTGTAGCATAGGTTCAACAGATGGGTCCTGTTCATGGAAATAGAAATCTCCAAAAGCCGTCGGTAAGGGCGCCCATCGGCGCCGCTCCGGCGCCAGAACCGGACCAGGGGTGGGATTGGGGGCAGCGCCCATAACAGTCACCGGGGATGACACCCGTAGGGCCAGCGTCGGCGAGGTCCTGAGGTCGACCGGCGACGACCCGGATCCGGAGGCGGATCCAGAGAGGACCTGCGGCGCCGGGACCGAAGCACCCGACGGCGTCGGAGCCGAAGCGCCCGACCCGCTAGGCCCTCCAGCCGGGGCCGTTGGGCCCGATGGCACCACGGAACCCGGCGGAGGAGGGAGGGACCCCTTGGCCATGAGGTACCGCTCGACCTCCTCAGGCGTCGCGTCTTGCCCAGGGACCCGAAGGTGTGGGACAGACAGCGACAACAGCGACTCCGGCGGAGCCGCGCGGGTGGTGTCACCCGAACACCTGCCCGCATCGTGCGAGCGTCGGTGTGGGTCAGAGGAACAATGATGTCTCTCCGACCTCTTATGCCTCTTACTTGAGGATTTGGATCCCGATGACCGATGTCCACTCTCGGAGCTGCGAGGGCTCCGACCCCGTGACCTGTCCCTCGACCTCCCGTGGGACCGGGACCTGGAGCGGCGCGGGCCGACTGCCGGAGCTCCAGACGCTTGCGGACCGCTCTCACCTAGCCTTGGACGTCAGGGCCCGGCAGTTGGAGCGGGTGCGGTCGTCGTGGTCGAGGCCTAAACACTAGAGGCACCGGCGATGGGGGTCGGTAACCGACATCAGTCGGCCGCACCTGAAACAGGGTTTGAACCCAGGCATCCCTACCGACACCGTAGGAGTCGAAGACTCGAGCAAAGAAATGATCAAAAAGATCAAAAAGTTTAGTCAAAAAAGACTAAGGGGTAGAGCTTCTCCGGATCTGCACTAGCTGGTACGGAAAAAGAAGAACTGACGTCAGCGCGCATGGGCGGCGTCAAAGTACTCCGGCGACTTCATTCCGGCGCTAACGACGCCGACGACGGACGCGGAGCCGCGGACGACGCCTGCCGGCACGCAGGGGTATTGCTACGCAAAATTTTCCGGATCCAGTCTGACGCCTGGGGATATTCTAAGGTAAGGAATCTATCACTAATGTGTTACTTTCAGATTTCGAGTTCACTCTGTCTCAGAACAGAAGCACCCAGGGAGCCCTGTGCATGGATGCAAAGCAAGGGGCAACAAGCAATGGTTTACACAGGCTTCAGCATGTGTGAAGCATGTGCACGTTGAGCCTGTGCCACCTGTTACTTCTAGCACTACCCAGAGACCGGTCCTGGTGGCTGCCTGCAGAAATTGGCTTGAGCTGCTTTTGCACTTGACAGGGGCTGTCCTGTTGTTATCTGTCTAGGTGTTTTGGTGTTCCTGCAACCACTCTCACTCTGATACAAGACTCTTTAGTCACTATGCTAGTTGGGGGTTGGTTGGTGAAGCCATCATCACAGGCGTCCAAGTGCTGGCATGGTGAGGCATTCCAGGAAACGCAAGCATGTGGAGCTCTCATCTTCTTCATCTTCCGACTCTTCTTCCTCCCCTTCTCTGGCGCAGTCCAAAGGCCGCAGGGAAGGGGATGATGCCTGGATCAAGAGATTAATTAAGGAAACTCTGCATGACATAGGGGGTCTCATTTCAAGGGTTCCCTTCCTATTCATTCCTCTCAGTCCTCTGATTTGTGGAAGAATGGATGGGGTGTGCTGAACATAAAAACAAATATATTGACAAGGATATGTTACTTGATTTGCTTAAACATGTCAAAACCAACATGGGTTTCCAGGATGATGAAGCGCCCAGCATGTCCTCTGGTTCGTTGCTGCTGCAATTTCAGAGTTCGCTGCAGTAGATGAGCCCGTAAATCCCTACACCCATGAGGTTCTGAGGAGGGAATGGAAGGATTCGGATCGTATTATGCTTCCAAGGTTTATGGCTTAACTTTATTCGCTTCAGGCTATGTCCAAAGATGTGCCGGATTCTATTCCGATTAATTCCTTTCTGGCTAGTCTTGTGGGTTGGAATTACTTGGCTGAGGATGCAGTGATAAAAATGTTAAATGTTAAATGTCGTATACTTGTAAAGCGCACAGCTGCCCCAGCAAAGGGGCGTCCCGGCGCTGTATACCGCTGGGGAACCCATCCTGGCTTTCCCTGTGAGATGGTCCCTCCTGGGCATCTCCAAGGTGAAGACAAGCATCCCTGGCGGTGATGGGGCCGTTAGTAGAGATTAAGTAAGCTATTGCCCAGAGTTGCTGAGTGGGACCCATGGTTGAAGTAGGCACCAAAGCAAGAATTATCGAGTCCGCTGACCATGGCCCAAGACCCTGCCGCGTCGGGAATCGAACCCTGGTCCCGGGTCGACCTCTGCTTCCGGGTCTGCCGCCTCTAACCAGTGAGCCACACCACTCCACCTGTCCTGTGGATAAAAAGGTGGATACTTCCCTCCTGAAGGTGTACCCTGGGTCTCATCTGGCCTTACCGGCTGATATTTATGGCACTTACATAGCTCAGTCCCTGATCTCTGATATCAAGGCTCCGTATCAGTTGTTGGATGATACTTCAGACTGCTCTGGACTTTTGGAGCACATTGACCAGCAGGTGGAGTTCCTTTTTGGATGTGTCCTTTGATTTGGGGAGGGCTTCGGCCCTTTCCAGTGGTGTGGGTGTCTGGTGTTGAAAGATTGGAAGACTGAAGAAATGAAGGGACAATTGCATAACTTGTTTAACTTGTATCAAATTCAAAGCTCTATGCATAGCATATAAAGCTATTCACAACCACGGCCCTCTATTCTTAAAAAAAGCCTTCCGCCCGCTTGAGCACACAAGAACCCTTCGGTCATCCTCTGTGCACTTACTCACAGTCCCCCGTACAAGAAGGGCCAATTGGGGCGACAAACGCTTCTCCGTGGCCACAGCTAAACTGTGGAACACACTACCTCTACACATCAAGTGTGCTCCGACCCTGCTCAACTTCAGGAAAAAACGAAAAACATGGTTGTTCCCTGCCTAAACCTCCCATCCACCCGAGAGTTCTGCAACTACAGCGCCGAGACACCCTAGGGTATTTGCGCACTCTAAAAATCGCCAAAATAAATAAAATAAATAAATAAAGAGAATAAGCACTCTTCTTCCTTCAAGCAGCCCTCCGCTGTGACTCCTTCTCTCAAACCTAAGTTTTTATTCACCCTCCTTCTTGTTGGCAGTTTTTCAAGGGGCCAAGGGAGGTTCTCTTCTGGTCGGGATAGGAAGGCCAAATACCCCCCCCCCATCCTCGTTCCTGACTATATGGCCGGAGCTCCTGGATTCTTGGTAGGAGGGCTGCTGCAGTGCTGCAGTTCTTTCTTCTAGTATGGCTGCAGTCCTGTTCTGGCATGTGGGTCCTGGACATTGTTTGTCAGGGGTATCAAATCGAATTTTCGTAGCCTCCTCCGGATTCAGGAATTTGTCCAAATCCTTGCCAATAATATCAGGCCAAGAGGTCAGAATTGTCCCCGGGGGTCGAGTCTCTATTGAAGAAGGGTGCGATTCATGCCGCTCCCCCTCTTGAAGTTTTTTGATGATCTTCCTTGGCCTTTCCTGGATGTCTGTAGGGCTTTGCTTTTCTATCTTGATCATACACGTCCCTTTAGGAAGTCTGTTTCCCTGTTTGTCTCCTTTGGGGTGGCCTCTCGGGGGGGGGGAGGCATCTTCTTCCCTTGGTCGCTGGCTGAACCAAGTCATTATGCTGACTTCATCCGGCGGATGTCCGGTGTGTTCTACTCAGTGGGTGGCAGCCTCCTGGACTGAGGTTCAGGGGTTGTCCCTTTCTGAGATTTGTTGGTGGCTACTTCGGCTTCGTATAATACTTTTGTGAGGCATTATCGGATCCAGAATCTGCTGGGTGTGAAGGAGTACTGCGGGCTGTGCGTTCCTGAATATCTTGTTCTGTTGTTTCATTAAATCACTGGGTTTTGCTATCTGTTTTGTGTCTTGGTGTTTTGTTGTTGATGAATGCCGGTGGTTGCATGGGTATTCTTACTTTCGAATGAATGGGACGAGGACAAGAGGGACCAAGTGGTAATACCTTATTATGTACCGGTAATCTTTATTACTGCTGGTCCTGTTGTGCTCGTCCTATTCATTATTACCCTCCCTCCTGGATTTGCCAGCCTTCATCGTTGGCTTGGTATTGTAGGATGATTGCTGGGATAAGTACATAGTTGTTACTCCCAAGGGGAGGTTGTGGGGTCGGGCCAGCATTTCTTCGTTCTTTTTTTCTGTTGGTGATATAGTACTATCTCACTTTTTCACGAATGGGATGAGGACAACGGACAAGGAGCAGTGAAGATTACCAGTAAGTAATAGAGCAAACTCACACCTCTGAACCTGGGGCTCTCTAGGGCAGCCAGTAGCACTCAGACTGATAGCTCACACTTGCTATAAATAAATTGCAGTAATAAAGCACCTCAGGCCATGTACAATTCTATAGGAAGTCTTAGTTGCATGACGCCATGACGTATTTCAGTTCGGGATGAAGTAACAGGCATGGAGATTCTTTTGTTTAGCCTGCAGCGAGTGGATCTTGGCAGTGCTGCAATGTTATTGTCCAGTAATTGACTTCGAGAATACCAATTTTAAATCCATAGGCCTACTTTACAAAGGTAAACCTGCACGTGTAGATTTATTCATATGTAAACTTCATTCTGCACGTAGGCGTAAATCTTTAACTTTTTTGATATTCACCATTTCCAAGTGTACATTTACACCTAAGTGTAGATTTGCATCCCCTGGGGAGCCTCTTAGAATAGAATTTACAAGAGGAAAGTTCAAGAAGTAGGTGGAAATATCCACAACCATGGCAGAGATATCTCTACTGAGAATTACATGGAAAAATGTTGAGGTTTATGCTTCTTTAAAAAATATGAAAGCTATTTAAGTATAAAATATAAATGTGAAATAAATAATTAATTTATTAAAATATATTTATTTTTTTAAATAATATAGTTACAATATAATTTAAAAAAATCCCACCTCAGTAAAATTTTTATTTAAAACAGAATTTATTTTGTTAAATGTTATGTGCAGAATTAATCAAAACTATTTTTTATATGTTGACAAAAGTTTCAAAGTCGAATCTATTTTTTTAATTAATTTTATTATACCCTAATAAAATAATTATTTAATCATTATACATTTTTTTAACATACTATACATAAATATTTTTCAGTTTGGAATAATTGATTTATTTAACAATATTTTTTTATTTTAACCCACTGTTTGTTTATTTTCTATGGAAGGGTATTTCAGTACCTGTGTTTGGGAATGCGTGGTGCCTTATTTCCTCCAAGACTGGGCTGGAGTTCATTTACTCTATTTTGTTACCTTAGGGATGTAGTGACTTCAGAAATGAAGTTTGTGAATAGCAATAGGCTTATTGTTTTGTGTGTTGGTGTTTGTAATAGCCTGCCCCCCCCAACCTAACCCGTCCTTACTTTTACTTAATCCCCTCCCATTTTGTAGTAAGCATTCTATTTATTTATGTTTTTTATATAGTGCCTGAATCACCCCCGAAGAGGTATGTCTGCGCTTGTGGACATACCTCTAGTTCTTCTCACAAACTGTGCATTGCAAAGTTTGGCAGTTGGTAGTTATTCACCTGACTGGATTGTAAAAAAAAAAATCCCAAGCCACACTGGCTATCTTTTGTGGAGGTTCCTGTTCTTCCAGAGCTTCACTGTCCTCCTCGACATCCTGTTCCAGCTGTTGTTCCTGCTGACTTCCATCTCCTAGCTGTGTTGCCATTTCTGAGAAAGAACATTCTCTAGGAACGTCATCTCATCAAACGTCTCCGTCTCCAGACGGCTTTGGCTCAGCATGGCGTCGCCCCCCTGAGGTCCTGAATTTCCGCATCCTTTCACAGGAGGAGGTCGGCAAACTCCTGGGAATGGCGCCCCATTGCCAGGCTAATCTTAATCAGGGGCCACAGGAGGTGACAAAACCATTGCAACACTGGGATCAATGCAGCAGAAATCCCAGTAAAAGGGCGGACTGGAGAGCTCACTTTTCACACAGATGGACAGCTTGCTGGGCATCTGCTCACAGGTGAAGGAAGCAGACTGGATCTGTGCCTGGTCAAGTAGGGGGCACATCAGCTCCGATAAGTGCTTCAGGAAGGAGGAGACAGGGGCCTTGAGGCGCTTGTTCAGTTCCTTGGATCGTTCCTGGACCACCAGAGCATCTGCTTTCTCATACCACACACCACTGAGGTCAGAGACGAGCAGAGAGTAGCCGGTATCTGTGAAGCAGGCCTTGGCCATGAAGCAAGAGCTGCCGAAAGTGACCTGCTTCCAGGGCTCTGCGACAAGACATTAATCCACATCCTGCATCATCTGTCCTGCTCTTGTCCGTCACCGCACTGTCCTCTGTAAAAACAAGAAGTCGCCTCAAAGTTTTCGCACTAGATTTCCAGGCATTCCCTCATGTCCCGCCACAATGAAAAAGTAGGAGATAGAAGACAGGGGAGAAGAAGCGGACGTCTCCGCCCATAGGTTACTGAATAACCTCTTGTAGTGTAAGCATTTTTCTACCGTTGTGGTACTTCATGTACTAAAAAAAGCAGTTTGGAAATAAGCCTCTATACCTTTTCTGATTGAGACTCTTCAGGAGGTGATGCCTGCTGTTTCTCTAGGAGATTTCATGCCTTCCATAGGATGATTATTTTCATACTACCATCAAAATATCCCATCAACAAAGCGTCTGCTTTGTGTAAAAAAAAAAAAAAGTGATTGTAGGGTAGTTCAATTCAGAATAAAATCCACTCTTCATGTCTTCAGAAAATACTTACCCATTGCAGCCATATTACATCAGAGAGATATTAAAAAATGAATGGTTTCTTACCTGTAATCCCATTTCTCTCTCAGGGGAATCACCATTGACGTCACTGCAGTTAAGAAGACATATTATGAAAAAGGCTCCGGGATCCTTGTATTTTGGCTGGACTATTAAGTGCTTATGACTATCAATGGAGGTCCCCTGAGAGAGAACATCCATATGTAGACAAAAGGGTAGTCTATGCTCCCTTATTTAAAAAAAGCAGAGAGAGCATTGCTCCAAGCTTGTTCTCTCATGAAGTCATTAATGGGTCATAAACTGAACAAAGTATCTGCTTCAGTCAAACCAACATTAAGAATTCACTGGCGGCCTCTTCAATTTATCTCTTGAAAAGGCTTTCCTTCCTACCCAGCGAATTCAGAAATTACAGATTCTCCTTTGTACTCTCCAGAAGAACCAACTGGCTTTGGTTCATCTTCTGCTTCATGTTCAGTGAAATATAGCAGCCTCAGTCTTTGTAATATCTTTGGTGAGATTTCATATGAATCCATTAGTCTGACACATCCTCCTGCATTGGAGTGCAACATCTTTAGATTTACAGATGTTAATTTTCTTAATCTACTCCAAGGGGGGTACCATTTTTGGCAGACATGTGGGATTGGTGGGTTGTAGGAAATTGGTGATCCTCATAGATTCTGAAACTTTCCCTCACTAAAATGTGAGAAAAATCTGTTTTAAGTTAACGTTTGGGGAGTGTATCCCCAGGATGTGGAAAAATGGATGCAATTTTGGCATGGATACCTTTTGTGGAAAAAGGGTATGAAGGTTTAAATTTGAGCAACCCCTAACATCCCAAAAAAGGACTTTGCAACAAGCTGGGGGAAAACTCTAGCAGTAATGGGTTAAACTCCTGTTTCTACTTCTTCAGATGTAGTACTTGTATACCTTAGTCACAGTGAGTGGACAAGCAAAGTTAGAATTCACTCCAAAATGTAAAGCTGAATCTCAGCACTTCAGTAGACATAATGGAAGCACACGTTTTGCCTCTTTGTGAAGGATATTTGCATAGAGTTCCAGGCGCAGGCAGCTCCAATTTCGTTCTCATTATGTAAGAGAGGAAAGTGAAGATACCAAGTCTAAACCATGCTATATTTGTAGAATATGCACTATCCCAACTTAAATCTTGTGCTGATTATGAGTTAAACTTTCTATGATTGTATGATTATGAGTTTTCAGATAGCTATGCTGGTAAGCATGGGCCACAGACTTCAGTTTCAGTTTGGATTCAGCTTTATCACCTACTCTAGTCATCACAGAGACAATAAGATTTTAAATCTCTAGATGTGTGTACATATTAAATTATTTTAGTGGTTTTCAGGCATATTTTCAGACTTTATTGTGTGTTTTCATGGTTTATTTATGCACTATTCCATATGGTTTTCTCAAGGTTAAAGTGATGTTACCACATCTTCAAATGTCCAACTTGTACATCATGGTCAATTCAATTCAATTCAATAAAAACTTTATTCAAATCTTTGTTGGATTCATAAAAGTACACACAATTAAAACATTATATTCACATTTATAAAAAATATGCAATGATCTTTGATTAAGAACTTCATCAAGCCACATCATTAAGTAATCCCACTTAATCATGTGGTACATTATACCCAGAGCCATCCTTCATTCTGTTTCATAAACACGTTTGTCTAAAGATTTACGGGTTTCCTTCTTTGTTTGGCCCGGGTTATTGAACCAACAACAGCACTACAGATTATTTCATTTTCAAGGGTACATATAAATTTCATTGCATCCTTATAGAATAATAATTTCTGTAAGATAAAAATTGGACTTAAAAATAGTTTTCTAATATCTTGGTAAAACTTTCAAAAGAACATAAAATACATTGTTGTTTGGTTGGCTTTTCCCTCACATGGGCATTTATGTTCTATTTTTGGCCATTTGTTCAGTTTAGTGAAAGCCACCAATTCATGAACTATACCCAGCCACATTTGTGTCAAATAAAATCTATCCTGCATGTTTGTGACTTTTAGGAAATAGTTTGGGAGGCCAAGTGACTTATTGTTAGCCGCATATCTTAATACGCTAACTTTTCCTTCCTCTCTCCCAGCTCTTACTTAGCTTACTCTCTCCAAATACAGTTTCTTCACATCATTCTTACCAAACTGTAGCATGGCTGTGGGGTTTTTTACCAATCAGTCTCTGTTAATGCTCTTTAGTAGGCTGTCCATTTATGCTAGGCAAGGTATCTTGTATGTGTTGTCTAGAGCTAGACAGTCCGTGATAACATCCCTAGTTAATTTCAAACCTTCCTTGCACCAGATGTTATGCAAAGCACAAAGCGCTCTTGCTTAGATTAGATCAGTGACATATAATGTGTCTAATTCTTTGTGCAGGATATATGTTGAAGTATATCTTGGGATAGCCAGCATATGGCAGAGGAAGTAGTTTTCACAGGTTTGCAGTCCATTACAATTGGCATTACCCCATACTAAAGAACTGTAGGTAGCTACAGGTAAACATTTGCTACTGTATACATTAAACTAGATCAAGGAGACAACTAGTTCCCAATGCACAAGCACCTGAGGAGTGTAACAACTACCTCGGAAGGTCATAACAAGTGAAAACTAGAAAAAGGATTCTCACCTTTGTGCGATTGCACAGGTGATGCTGACAATAAGGAGAAGTTAAGTTTTATTGTCCTGAAGAAGGTGGTTGTAATCCTTCAATACCACTGAAACACGTCAACGCTCTGATACCAGTTAAATTTGGAGTGGTCAACATCAGTGAGGGCATTGGGAATTGAACCCAACTCAATTTTGTACCAAAGAAATCTAGATTAACAGCTATAAAACAGATTTGACTGTCTCCGTTTGCTCATTTCCAATGTAGTTCTATGAACTCTCCATCCCTTTTTTTTTATAAAGGTTTTTTATATATGTGTATTTATTGTACATTCAGTGGAATGTTTTTTAATTTTGTAATAAACAGTCAGTTTTTTATATAATTGTTTGTGCTACATATATTTTTTCCTTTACAAATGTTTCACTATAGATTGAGGTTGTTTAAAATATTGAATGGGTGAATACCTGAATTTTGAGTGTGTTTCTTGATACATTTACAACCATAAGGGAAAAATTCTATTTCTACATATAGCTTATGTGTCCTGACATAATGGGTCTTTTCCTTGACCCTACCTTTACCACGTCATCACAAACGTTTTGGCAAGGTTAATTTCAAGTCCCTCTGCTCCATGTATGAATCAAACACTTCAATCAGCTTTTGCAGTCCATTTGCAGTTCTCGAGATTAGGACTGCATCGTCTGCATACAGGAGGAGAGGGGTCCGTCTCACACCCATTTTCGGGGCATCTGTGTTGAGGTTCTGAAGGGTTTTATCAACTCCATTTATATATAATGACAATAAAAGTGGAACAATGACACACCCTTGTTGTATTCCACTTGATACCTTAATGTTTGTGGTGCATTCCCCTCCCCTTCCATATCTTACTCTAGATGTCAGATTCGACTATAGTTGTGAGAGAAATTATATGATATCAGCAGGGGTGCCCATCTCATTCATGACCTCCTATAATTTGACATGATTTACACAATCAAATGCAGAACTCAAGTCTGCAAAGCATTGGTGTATTTTTTCTTCCTTTGCCATAGTGTTGTTTATTTATAATTACGTGTAAATTTAAGCATTGCTCAACCGTCCCCATATCCCTCTGAAGCCATATTGAGTTTTAGTCAAGATGTTATTATCGTTTACCTAATTCTCCAATCTTTCCAATACTATATGCGCCATGATCTTAACAGATGAGTCAAGAAGGGATATGGGGCGGTAGCATCTTGCATCACATCGGTTCCCCTTTTTAAGATTGGTACGATAACACTATCTGTCCAGGTCTTAGGAACGTGGCCGTTAGCAGCTGCGTTACAGACCTGGGTTAAAATGGGCGCCCAGAGCTCTAAATATTTTTTATATGCATCATATAGTTAGAAATATTTAGTACAAATATGCATCAACTCGGACCCCATTGGGTCCAGGGGCATTTCCCTGCTTCATCCTATTTATTGCCATGGTGACCTCCTCCAATCTAATTTGTCCAAGAGGTGTCACGGCAGTAGGAGAGGGCTGTTCTATATTGTTAATAGACGCATTAAAAGTTCCACTAAAATGGGTGAGCTAATCCTTTGGAGCAATAACTGTTTCGAAGATCGGATCTTGATCCTCTTTCCACAGAGATGAATTTATCACCTTCCAAAATAAGGTGAAATCCCTGGTCTCTGCTGCTTTATTCAGCTTCGACCAGGCCTCCTCTGGTACCTCCCTATTCCTGTTTTTTAATGCTTGTTTAAATAGAAGTCTGAGTCACTTAGTTTCATTAATTAATCCCTATCTCACAGTATTTTATGTAGGGCTTTAACCAGGTCTTGCTTTGCCCGTGTACAATCATGGTTAAACCAACCATTTGTCATGTTTAAACCAACCATTTGCCGGTCTCTTTCTCAGTGTTCCTTCCTTTCTTAAGATATTGCTGCTATGATTATCTCGTAAGGGGTTATCGTTTCTTCAGGCAAGGAATCAACATCAGTGCAAATAGAGAAGCTTACCATATTGTCATTTACGACCCTTTTTAACATAATATCCTCGTCAATTCCCGTCCATTTGATGGTAACAGTATTTTTCGCGGGTGCCATTACATTTGGCAGCATTAACTTATCCATAGGCTCGACTATGGTGACATATATCTTCAAGGTCAGTAAGGCATGATCGCTAAATCTGCTACATTCGGTAGTTAGCAAGCCACAGGAGGTAAGGCCGTCACTGGACCCTATCATGTGGTCAATACATGATGCATTTCCACTGCTGTGGAAGGTAGCGTAAACAATTGCTCCATCTTCTCCCCTTGGAGCCAGTAACTCCAGGATGTACTTACAGAGGACTTCATTTAGAGCTTTACCATAGCAATCATGTGGAAAGTGTTGTAAATTGTTCCCAGTAATATCTGAGAAACCACATGAATTTGTTCCAGAGAGAGACCATTTACTAATGTTGAAATCCCCATCCAAATACATATATATATTCGGGATCTACCACCTTTGCAAAAGTGGCCAATGCTATTTCTAATTCCTTCACAGATTTATTATTACGTAGCATTAAAAATAATATTATAGAAATTAACCCCATTATCAATAAGGCTATTTGAAAAAGGGGGAGCCATTATACAACTTTTTAAGTTTTATAGGTACTGTAGTTGATTGCTCGTCCAGAGGCTGACGGTATCGCTGGTGTTGCGATAGTAACAAAACCGTCAATATATGGCATGAGCGATATCTCCTGGAGACATAATACTTGGAGATGTTTAATACTTTCCAGCCATTCTTTATCATTTAGCTTCATCCTGATGCCAGCGATGTTCCAGGACCTAGGGCCAGATGTAGGTAATTTCTATTTACCGATTCTTAAATACCTAATTTTACCGATTCGGTATTTAAGAATCAGTAAATAGTATGTAGGCAAAAAAATCGGTAATTTTTACCGATTCGGTAATATTCGTTATTACCGATTCGGTAAATACCGAATCGGTAATAAGGAATACCTTCCCATTCATTCCTATGGGCCTGGAGGCCCATAGGAATGAATGGGAATCCATTCACTATTACCAATTCGGTAAATACTTAACCGGTAATAGGGGGAGCATACTCAAGGGTGGCAGGGTGTCACATTGACACCCTGTTGCACCCCTGAATCGTGCATGTGTGCACATGTGGTGCATATACATGCCCTAAGGGCATGTATGTCTGCCACATGTCACTTTTAAAAAAGCACAAAATTGCTTTTTTAAAGGTTTTCGATACTTACCACAAACTTGTAGTTGGTGGTAAATAACAAATCCTTAAATCAAAAATGCACTCACTTGAGTGCTCCCTACATAGGATTAAGGATTCGGTAATTTACCGATTCGGTATTTTAAGGATTCGGTAATTTACCGATTCATTAAATTACCGAATCAGTAAATTACAGAATCCTTAAATGTAGCCACCTACATTAGAAAAAGCTAAATACCGGTCAATAACGGCAAATTTACCGATTTTCGGCCATAACCGACCGGTATTAAGCTACCTACATATGGCCCCTAATCTTTATTTGGGTCATCCTATCAAGGACTATTTTTACTTGATCGCCATTTAAATTCCTATGGGTAATTTTGCCACCATGGAATGTTACTCTCTCCCCTAGATCATTATGTCAATCTTGTTCAGCTAGATTTGATAGAGGTGCACATCAGTTGGAATAATTTACCAAAGGTACCATACTAGATGTAGATGCTAAGTTTGTTCTTCTATCAGTAAGCGGGTTACCAATAGAGGTGGGGGGTTTATGGAAAAAGCCTAGTGGTACGGCAATCACTGGCTCATCCCAATTGGTCATGTGCTGTTTTCTGGATTGAATCTTGCTGAGCATAAAGCTTACCATCTCTGGATGTCGAAAATTAACAGTTATGCAATCCCCTGTACCTTTTTTTACTGTAGTTCCCACCCGGTTCACATGCCTCACCATTATAATTTCCTTGCAAATGAAGTTGATGTTTAAATTAAAACCCGCCATCCAATGTACCACTTTATTTCGAAGTTCAGTCCAAGATTCTCTAACTTGGGGAGCTAGCTTGGGTGCACATTTTAAATTTATAATATATGGAGATACGTCTGGAGGAAGATGTAATCTGTCTAGTGTTTAACTCCTTGTATGGCTCCTGGCTCTGTTAATGTGGGGGCTTGTAATCTCATTCATAGCTAGTTTATTCAGTGTGGGCTCTATATTGTGTTCTAGTGGTGCAGGAGATTTATTAAATCTGGGATAGTTTGTTTCCTCAGTACGCCGCTTATTCAACATTTGGCCATCAACAACCATATCCTCCTGACATTTTCCTCTGTTAGTGCCCTCTCTGTATGTTTAGGAATATTTTCCAATGCTTTCAATCTATCTTTAATTTCGGAAAGCTCCCCTATAACTCTCAGCTCTACTTTCTCCAGTTTAGCATATAGTTTATTGAGAAGACATTCAAGGCTGCAAAAATTGCTTATTTCTTTTCCTTTAGCCACCCTTTTCTTTTTTGGTATTGTTTTCCTCCCAAGGGCACTATCACATATTGCATGGCTTCCAGGAGATACCTTAATCATATCCCCTGATCGTTTACTTTTCTTAGTCAGTGGCGGGCTTATGCTTTGTGAGCTAGATAACTCTAATAGCTCTAGAGATTTATGAGAGACACATGGTTGTTCCTCATGCTGGGGTGATTCCTTCCCCGTCCTAGAGGCATCTGAGCAGGTAACTTCCCTAGGTTGTGTCACTCCTTTTTGTGCCACTCTACTCACAGTCTGTTTAGTGGCTGCTAACCTTTCTTCCACATTACTTATTCAAATTTCTATTAGTCCCACTGTGTTAGTTAAATACGTAGTGGCATTTGATGTTTTTGGTCGCGCTTTCCCCTGTGAACCTTCATTAGCTTTCTTTTGCCCATTTTTCCACCCAAAAGAACACTTGTACTCAGTTTCTAGCTTCACAAATAAATATACAGCAGCAGAGCTTTAGAAAAGTCCTTAGCTTAAAAACTTCTTTGGGCACAACAGCAAAAAGGCCATATCGTAGATTTTATGAAAGACATCAACTTCACCACATATAAATTAGAACTTTAGTCTTTACTGGATGTGGACTATAGGAAACAGTCAACAAGTCAGCATGTCTCTCAGGCATAGGTTAGATGTGATGTATATGGCCAGAATAAGAGAGGTGTGCAGAGCAACTCAGGACAACTCCTTTTCCGAGCCACTCACCTGTTTTCCGTTGGAGGCAAGATATTTTAACACCCAAGAGGGGTGGCCCGGCCTCATCCAGTTTCGGACATGTGCAGACGGGCCTGCCCTTGTCCCGAGCTTCGCACGGGTGTGGCCCGGGCTTGCCCTCATGCTGCGGGAGCCCGCAAGTGAATTTAAAGCGTCCTTCAGGCGCTTTCCGATGACTTTGGCAGGACCGCGTTGGAGGCTGGAGCTGGTCCTAGTGCCCCTCTCCCCACATGCAGTGCAGCAGGACAACAAAGCAAACACGCATTGGAAATGCAATAGGTCTCGCATTAGAAAAGTAGGAGCTATTGGTCTTGTAAATGTTTTTTTTGTATTTGTGTATATTTGTGAAATAGCTAAATTGATAGCTTTGTCATTCACAACGCCAATAGTTTTAACTTTTGTGAATGTGACACCTATAGCATTTGGAATGCAACATGATTTGTATTTATGTGACTTTGATGGCAGCTTTTGTTGTTATGCCACATCTCTAGAGAGCAGGAGAGCGCAGCAGGGGAAGAAGCACAGCCCTGCAAGCTGAGCGTCCTCCCATCGCACACCCATCTGTGGCTTGAGGAGTGTGAGGGTGAGGGGTGTGAGGGTGAGGGGGGTGAGGGGTGTGAGGGTGAGGGGGTGTGAGGGTGAGGGGGTGTGAGTGTGTGTGATGGTGAGGTTGAGTGAGGGGGTGTGATGTTGAGTGTGTGTGACGGTGTGTGATGGTGAGGGTGTGTGAGGGTGAGTGAGGGTGTTTGATGTTGAGTGAGGGAGTGTGAGTGTGTGGGTGTGTGACGGTGTGAGGGTGAGGATGTGTGAGGGTGAGTTAAGGAGTGTGAGCGTGTGTGAGTGGGTGAGTCTGAGAGTTAGGGGGTGTGAGGATGAGTGAGGGTGAATGAGTGTGAGGGGATGAGGGTAAGGGTGTGTGAGGGTGAGGGGAGCTAGGGTGTGTGAGGCTGAGGAGGTGTGAGGGTGAGGGGGTGTGAGTGTGTGTGAGGGTGAGGGTGAGTGAGGGTGTGTGAGGGTGAGGATGTGTGATGGTGTGTGAGGGTGAGTGAGGTTGAGTGAGGGTGAGTAAGGTTGAGTGAGGGCGTTTTAGGCTGAGGGTGAGTGATTGTGAGTTAGGGTGAGTGTGGGGGTGTGAGGGTGTGGGCGTGTGACGGTGTGTGAGTGTGAGGGTGTGTGAGTGTGATTGAGGGAGTTTTTGGGTGTGTGAGTGTGTGAGGGTGAGATTTAGGGTGGAGAAGGGATGATTACATTAAATTCATGGTGCACTAGGTGCTAGAACGAGAAAAACATGAGCTGCCTTTTATATGTATCCGTAATTTAATTTTAAAAAATTGTAATTTAATGAGAATTTTGTAAGTTTTTTTTTTTTTTTTTATTTTTTTTTAGCTTTTTCAGTTATGGTAAAACAAAGTATTTGCTCATTGCACATAATTCTTTCCTGAGGACAGCATAGGTCCTAAAGTGCCCCGTGGCCTGACTCGACTCCGTGCCTGTTCTTATTTGCTGCAGCTGTGTCTCAGGCCGATAATGTCATTCGTGTGGAATAAGAAGTCCCAAGGCGGCCGCCATGAACAGTAGGATTTGAAACCGGGCTGCACTTAAAGCTGCCTGGCTGCCAAACACGTTTCAGGAATTAAGCTTGTATATCCTATTCAGTCGCCACCCCGTTACAATTGGTAGCCATCTCATCCCCAGTGCAGCGAGTTAATCCTTCAATTCATATTGCTGCGTTGTGGGCGAAAGCTGTATTAGCCTGGGGTCAATGCTAGAGAAACAGACTGGTGCTGTTTTTTTGTTGTTTGTTTTATCTCTCGAACGGAAGTTGGCGTGCTTTCCACATAATGCGGGCAGGGGAGGGGGCGGAGCGGGTAAAAAAAAAAAACAAGACGGAGGGAAGGCAGAGAAGGGGAGGGGGGAGGAGAAATGCGACACGGCGGGCAGGGGAGGGAGCGGGGAGAGGGTTTTTAGGTCTCGCTATTGCCTGTTCTTATTTGCTGCAGCTGTGTCTCAGGCCGATAATGTCATTCGTGTGGAATAAGAAGTCCCAAGGCGGCCGCCATGAACAGTAGGATTTGAAACCGGGCTGCACTTAAAGCTGCCTGGCTGCCAAACACGTTTCAGGAATTAAGCTTGTACATCCTATTCAGTCGCCACCCCGTTACTATTGGTAGCCATCTCATCCCCAGTGCAGCGAGTTAATGCTTCAATTCATATTGCCGCGTTGTGGGCGAAAGCTGTATTAGCCTGGGGTCAATGCTAGAGAAACAGACTGGTGCTGTTTTTTTGTTGTTTGTTTTATCTCTCGAACGGAAGTTGGCGTGCTTTCCACATAATGCGGGCAGGGGAGGGGGCGGAGCGGGTAAAAAAAAAAACAAGACGGAGGGAAGGCAGAGAAGGGGAGGGGGGAGGAGAAATGCGACACGGCGGGCAGGGGAGGGGGCGGAGCGGGGAGAGGGTTTTTAGGTCTCGCTATTGCCTGTTCTTATTTGCTGCAGCTGTGTCTCAGGCCGATAATGTAATTCGTGTGGAATAAGAAGTCCCAAGGCGGCCGCCATGAACAGTAGGATTTTGAAACCGGGCTGCACTTAAAGCTGCCTGGCTGCCAAACACGTTTCAGGAATTAAGCTTGTAGCCATCTCATCCCCAGTGCAGCGAGTAAATGCTTCAATTCATATTGCTGTGTTGTGGGCGAAAGTTGTATTAGCCTGGGGTCAATGCTAGAGAAACAGACTGGTGCTGTTTTTTTGTTGTTTGTTTTATCTCTCGAGGGGGGAGGAGAGTAGGAGGAGGAGGGGGGAGGAGAGTAGGGGAGGCACGGCCTAGCGGCCGTGCAACCAAGAAGTGAGGGGGCGGAGCTGGGGGAGGCTGTGAAAGAGAGAGTGGGCAAGGCAGGCGGCTGGGGGCATGTGCACGCGCTTTTAAGCTCAATGCGCATTGCGCTTAAAAGTCACGGGCACTACAAGGAATCGCCACGATTCCTTGCAAGTTAGTTAAAGAGTGGTTAAGCCCCCATAGTCTCGCAAGCTCGATGCGCATGCGCATCGACAGGCGAGACCTAAAAATGGGCTTCCCGTGCTGCGGGAGCCCGCAAATGATTTTAAAGTGCCTCCAGGCCCTTTCCGATGACGTGGGCGAGACCGCGTTGGAGGTTGGAGCTTGTCCTAGTGCCCCCTCCCCACTTGCAGTGCAGCCGGACAACAAAGCACAAGCATTTACAATGCAATAGGTCTCGCAGCATTAAAGTTTGAGTTACTGGCATTGTAAATGACAATGCTTTGCATTAATTTTTTTTAAATTTGCAATTGGTATATAAACATTGTTTGTGAATGGTTAGCTGTAATGGTTAGCTGTTGCTTATGAGCAATTCATCCTTCCGAGGACGATAAAATGAGTCTCATTGAGTTGGGTAACCATAAACATCTGTTATCAGCGCCAAGATACCAAAGGTCAACGTGTGCTTAAGAAATACGCATGTTATGTTAGGTTTTACGTTATGTTATTTGTGTTGGTGTGTTTGCAGGGTGCTTTAGCTAGAGGCACAGATGGTAAATAAGACCGCGAGACAGGGGGCGCCCGAGGCAGTGAGACACACAGAGGAGCCCACAGGTTGAGAGGCAGAGACAGAGCGAGGAGCAGAGACAAGAGGAGAGAGGGGGGCCCAGGTTGGAATAGACATGTGTGGTATTGACTGATAGTCACCCCACCATAGAAGTTGCTAAACGTTTATTAAAATAGAATCTTTTGCACCCGGTGCAGTGTGGACAGATTTAATTTATAAGCAGGATTGGCAGACCAAAAATGCAATTTAAAGTTTGATATTTGTCCACCACATGAACTGCCTTGCTACAGTATCCGAAATAAGTGTTGTAGTCCCCTCCCAAAATAGGTTCAATGGCCTCATGGTGTCTCCCCATCCACTGCGAAACTGTTCAGAAATTCAGAGATATGGTAACCCCACCAAACCCCCCTCCGTTTTAATGACAGTTTCGAGCTGCTGTCGGTGTCTCAGAGAGACTTCCTAGTTGAACCTTTGAAGGAGTGGGGCTACCCTATCTTTTACACTGGTGTATTTCCCATACATCGGCTACATTCACCAAAAATGTGTAAATCGTGTTTAAACGATTGACCACAGTTTTATATTAAATCAAAGTTTGTAAATTGTCTGTATACGCCCATGCTTTAAGGTCAACGCTTAAAGATATTGCGGAAATTCTTTGCAAATTCTGCAAAGTCACCAGGGAAACATCTCTGTTATTGCAGCTCTTGTCCGCCTACGCAGTATTTTATTGTGACTCCTATGCACGGTGAGCCACAAACACCCGGCCATTCATTTCTAATATGAATTGCAGCTCTGGGAAGTGAACCAGAGCACAATCTCTCAAGGGTAGACTCTGCATATTAATCTGCAAGAAACACTGCAGCTGGGTTTTTCTTTTTTTCGAATAACCTTTTGGGTTTTTTGAAGAGGGCATGCGGGTTTACATTACCAGGGGACGAAACTACCCATTTATGCATCAATACATTTCAAGCTCGAGACAGCTCGCGTTAGCGCTCTGACGCCTTCGGGTAAAGTCTGCGCTATATAAAATTGCATAAACAAATAAATAAATAAATAAACCATTACAAGTTACCAGGAACAGTGAAAGGGGTTTCACGGCTCAAAATGGCAGTCTGCGTCGTCCGGCGTCGGAGGAGGGGGTGGGGAGGGGTGCTGTGACGTCAGCCTCGTTCTCGGAGTCCATTGGCCCCGGCCACGGATCTTCCACGCGCTGGAAGGCGGACATAATTCACAGTGACGCAGGACTACCATGCTCGAGCCCCGCGGAGCCTACAGAACACCGGACTGGCGGTAAGTGGGGCGGTGCGCTTGTGTGTGCGAGCGTGTGTGTGTGTGTGTGCGACAGGGGAGCGTGTGTGTGTGTGTGTGTGCGCGACGGGGGTCTCTGTATGTGTGCGTGCGTGTATGTGCGCTCGTGTGCGTGTCTGTATGTGCACATGCGTGCAGGGGGAAGTGTGCCTGTGTATGTATGCGCTTCCCAGGAGACAGACACGGCGAGCACGTTCGCGAGCGTGTGGCCCGCGGAAATCGCCTCCTTGAAGAGGCAATGCGCGCGGCCAGGTGCTGTCTCCTGGGAAGCAGAGTCAGTAACAAAAGATCTCCTGGCGGACACAGCGCTGTCGCGCTGTTCGTCACGAGACCTAAAAAACGGGCTTCTTAATCATGTAAACCTGCGGCAGCGCCAAAACCTTACGCCCCTCCAGAGCAGATGTAACAAGGAGAAATATTTGTATATCTCCTACTTCTTTCCTCTTTCCATGTGTGCTGCATTGTGCAGCACACTTAGAAAGAGAAAAGCGCCTTCTTGGTCTTGAGTTTGTGCAGGAAGGTGTCCCTTCCTGTACAAAAACAATCCTGCCTGCAACGGAGACACACTTGCACCATGGTGGAAGGGGGTACCGTTTTAATTGGCAGACATGTGGGATTAGTGGGTCGTATTAAATTGGTGACCCTCATAGATTCTGAAACTTTCCCTCACAGAAATGTGAGAAAAATCTGTTTTAAGTTAATGTTTTGGGAGTGTATTCCCAGGATGTGGAAAAAAGGATGCAATTTTGGCATGCATACCTTTTGTGGAAAAATGGTATGAAGGTTTAAATTTGAGCTACCCCTAACATCCAAAGAAGGACTTTGCAACAAGCTGGGGGAAAACTCTAGCAGCAAAGAGGTTAAACTCCTGTTTCTACTTCTTCAGATTTAGTACGTGTATACCTTAGTCAGAGTGAGTGGACAAGCAAAGTAACAATTCTAGGTGAGAGGATGTAGCCTTGCGGCTCGAGCAATCGACCTCGGACCGGGGAACCGGGTTTGAGTCTTGGCAATTACGCTCAACATCATGTGACTCTGGGCTAATCACTTAAATTCCCTGTGCCTAATAAAAAAAATGAATGTGTTCATCTGTAACGAAACTGGTTCTCACGTAAAGCGCTCTGATACCTGATGTCTCGGGTCTAGTTTGCGCTATATAAAACTCTAATAAATAAAAAATAATAAAGAAAGAATTCACTCCAATTCGTAAAGCTGAATCTCAGCACTTTAGTAGACATAATAGCAGCACCCTTGTTGCCTCTTTGTGAAGGATGTTTGCAAAGAGTTCCAGGCGCAGTCAGCTCCAATTTCGTTCTCAATATGTAAGAGAGGAAAGTAAAGATCTGTCTAGAATGATTCAGAGCTGACCAACACCCAGCTCCAAACCATGCTATCTTTGTAGAATATGCACTATCCCAACTTAAACCTTGTGCTGATTATGAGTTAAACGCTCTGTATAAGTGAATGATTATGAGTTTTCAGACAGCTATGCTTGGAAGCATGGGCCACCGACTTCAGTTTCAGTTTGGATTCATCCTTATCACCTACTTTAGTCATCGCAGAGACAATACGAATTTAAATCTCTAGAGTGGTTTACATATTAAATGATTTTTTTGTGGTTTTCAGTTGTTTTCAGGCATATTTTCAGACTTTATTGTGTGTTTTCATGGGTTATTTATGCACTATTCCATATAGTTTTCTCAAGGTTAAAGTGATGTTACCACATCTTCAAATGTCCAACTTGTCCATCAGGTCCTATCCAATGGACAATTATATTGTAAAGGGAATTTTCTGTGTGATTTCTTAAGATGAAACTCACAACTTTGGTATGCCTGGGTTGAGCCCACTTTTTTAATAGCTTCTGAACTGTGTGTGTCAGGGGTTCCACATGTGTTTAAATCCAATTTCTTTGTCGGGATGTAAGAGAGGAAAGTAAACATGCCTCTAGATGTAATATTTTGGAGTTGCCTGACATCCAACTCCAAATCATACTGACTTCATAGAATGCTCCCCTTTTCAACTTAAATTTGAAGCTGCTGGGCTCTGTTTTATTGACTGAGCAAAAGGACACTATATGTAGGAGGAGGGAGCCTTCAGTTGCACTTTGGATTTTTCTTTCTCACCTACTGCAGTCATCAGTCTAAAGAAGATAAAGCTCTAGATCGGATTACACACTAAATCATTTATTTTCAGTAGTTTTCCGGCCTACTTTCAAACTTTAATATGCATATTTTCACAAGTTACTAACACACTAGTCCACATAGTTTCTTCAGAGTTCAAGTGTTTTTCTACATCTTCAAAATTCCAACTTGAATACCACAGTCATATTCAGTGGATGACTATAGTATGGAGTGAGTTTTCTGTGTAGTTTCTAAGGGTGAATCTCAACCTTTGAAGCTGCACAGAAAACTCACTCTGAGTGGCAGGCATTTGTCATTTCTAATGTATATCGAATTATTAAACAACTGTTGTATTCATCTCTAAATAAGACAAACAGCGCCAACATATTGAAGTGTTTTGTAAATAAGGAACGCTGGAACTCTTTTGGTTCCCACTGTACGCTGTAGGCCTATGATGTAAGCGTTGGAGGGATCAGTTGACGCAGGCTTAGAATGTGGAGTTCTATATTACATGAAGCAGAATAAAGACATGAAGAATGACTATACGTGTGGCGTAGTTATTAGCGGGTACCTGGGTTGGTAGGACGCTACAACTGGTGGCGACATAGGGAATGCAAAGCCTGTACACTGAAAGCGTTCTTCCAGAGAGTTTCCAGCGCAACACCAGCCTGTTAAAATGCTTGAAGATAAAAAAAGCGACATTAAAAGTCTACATGTCGGTGGCCAGGAACTAAATGAAACGGACGCCAACAAATGGTACTGTGCCATTACGAAAATTAATGGCATACGCTATATGGAGTAAGAACGCTAAAGGCAGATGCAACCAGGTTATGAGAGCAGTGCACAGCAATAGTTCAGTAAAGATTAAACTGAAATTCCTGTGCTATGAAACAGATTAACCCAGTGTTTGTGAAGAAACATTTAAGCACAAAGCCGACCAATATCATAACGTTATCTGCTTTCATGGACTAGAAGTATAGAAGGTTTATCTATTTATGGAAACCCTTAATGAATCATTATGTTACAACGTGCTGCAAAGCGGCCCCAGAAGGAGGGTCGGGGTTGCGACAACAGCTGTGCGACAACGACCAAAGCTGCTGCATAGGGGCTCTGAACAACTCCCTAGACTACCATTGAATAAAGAGCTCCAATGCAGAGCCAGGTAGAGGTCCAAGCTCCAAAAGTTATTAAGACTGACCCTGAAGCCAGCACGTCACAAAGCGCTAGAGAAGCTTTGATTAAACAAATTCCACAAGAAGAGCCTGAGAAGCCATTACTGTCCACCAATGAGTATATGGCGACTGCATTCTTAAAACCGCAATTAGCATTTGATATTGGCAATAGGTGGACTGCATGGATAGAGACTTTTGAAAATGTTATAGATGCAATAGATAAAAAAGAAAATAAAAAATATTGTAAAGTATCTGAGGAACATAGCTGGTGAAGGAATGATTGAAGCCATAGAAAAGATACCACAAGGAGATTATATGACGTACGATCAAATCAAAACAGCCTTGAATGTCAAGTTTAATCCAGTGGCTGATCACACTGAAGAGCATGCTGATCATAAAGCGACTTACATGGAGGCCGGAGGCGCCTAAAGTGTGTCAGTCATGAGCATGAAAAGTAAGCCCTAGTACAAGGCTTAGGAAAACAAAGCAATGTCTCCAAATAAAAAGAAAATGTGTTATAGATGTGAACTATCATTTCCACACAAAGGTAAATGCATCAGCTTTGGAACAGCGAACCATTTTGTGATGACTTGCAAGGCAAAGAGAAAAGTAAGTCCATCACAGCGTGAAGACAAAATGGCTGACTGAATGCTACCTGAGTGCATTCAACACACTGCCACAAGGCCAAGAGGTCACAACAACTGAGGTAAATCGATACAAAA
Source organism: Lissotriton vulgaris (assembly GCF_964263255.1). NCBI lineage: Eukaryota > Metazoa > Chordata > Amphibia > Caudata > Salamandridae > Lissotriton > Lissotriton vulgaris. Next base: position 870,753,593 of record NC_141699.1, read on the forward strand.
TGAAGTTGATTGTCATCTAAATCATTGGCACCAGTGTCCAGTGAAAGTGGCATGTAAGGATGAAGTCCACCACAGGAAGTATAGTTCAGGAAGCTTTATTCCAGTAACAGGTAATCAGATCAAATGGGCCCAGTGGATCAGCACCAACTGAAGCCGATGTTCTAAACCAGTGCTCCCATACATTCTAGCACAGTATAATACTAAGTAGAGGGACATAACAATACCAACATTCCATACCATAAATAATGCAAGAGGAGTACACAGAAAATACCATATTCAGCAATACATAGAATACCACATATCTCCCCCTTAATAAACAATAAGAAAACAAAACAAACAAAAAAACAGATACAAATATGCAAAAACAAACAAACAAACAGTAATTAGTCACAAGTTTGCTTGGAATCCTACAACTTCTATGTAAATTGACACCAGAAGAAAGCGATGATTCTGAACCAAATACATTGCCAGACTGTGTAACCTTGGCAAGGCGTTCGGATAGTCGATTGTCTGTGGTGGTAGCGGGGATGTTGCTTTGCTTGAAGAAGTTGGTGGCCTATGGCTGAGGTATGAAGTTCCTGTAGATGTTGACGATTTTGTCGTGGAAGAATTTCGCAAGGTTGTTGCAGACTGCCTTAGAGAGGGTAATGTTGTTTGTTGGAGCTGAGGGGTTGGAAAAGTCTTTGGCGAAGTTGAAGAGTTCTTTGCTGTTATTGGAGCTTCACCCGATGAGTGAGGCTAAGGCTTTTTTCTCTGATTCTATCAACTGACTGTGGTAGAGGTTGAGGATTGTCTTTAAGGTAGTTTTGTTGGTCGTGTCCTTGCTGGCACACCTTCTCCTTTCCAGTTGTTTACAGTGTAGATAAGTGTTCTGAGGACTTTGGTGTACCAGCTAGTCTGATTCGTAGAACTTCTGTGGGTGTTGTTGCTTATGGAAGCAACGCATTTGGCGATCCAATAGTTGAAATCTCTGCAGTTCTGGTCTAGGCTGTTTGAGGAGATGGGGTGGGTGGTGTTGAGGGCATAGATCCAAGCATCTTTTGAGCCTTTGATCCAGCTGTGGTGGGGGCATTGGGTGGACTTGGACAGGGCCGGACTGGCCGTAGCGGGTACCGGGCGTTTCCCGTGGGCCACCAGAGGGGAACTAGTTATGGGCCCATGGGGGCCGTTTTTATTACTGGGGGCCAGAAATATCCGCCCCCTGTAACAAAATCGGCCAAAACTGGGCCTAGCAAACAGCTCAGCCACACCCCTCTTCCCCTCAGGGGGGGTTGGCCAAGCAGTTTGCCAGGGCCGGTTTTGGGTCCCAGTCCAGCCCTTGATTAGGGGCAGAGGTCCTTGAGCTGGCGAAGTTGAAGTGAACAATGGAGTGGTTGGTCCAGGTATGTTCCATGGTGTGGATGTACCTAATGCGGTCCGGGTGTAAAGATGGGGTCTAGCGTGTGGCCTATGGTGTGGTGTGGTGGGGTCGGAGATAAGTGGTTGAGTACAATGTTGTTCATGCTGTCAAGGAGGTTAGTAGTGTTGATGTCATTGTGATTGTCAAGATGTAAGTTGAGGTCGCAGACTAAAATAGAGTTGTTGGAGTCTATGGTGAGGGGGTGATGAAGTCAGCTATGAAGTTGCAGAAGGCTGGATGTGGTAAGGCTGGATGTGGTAAGGAGGATGGTAGGCGTAGGTGGCCCTGAAGGGTCATCTCCTGGACCCAGTATTCGCCAGCTCCCCCTCGGTACAAGTGAAGGCGGCCCTCCCCCTCCCCTGGACAGATCATTTCCTGGTCCCTTTCCAACTTCCAGGAACTTTCAGAAAATCGCAAAAACCTCCTACCTACATCAGGGACAGGACCTGGTCCAGACTCCCTACCGAAGAATGGGCAAGGATCTGTTACGATGTTTGCACACTAGTAGTTGGGCGTGGGAGGAGCTAGGGGGCGAGAGGAAGAGGAGGGGTAGAGGCAGGATATGGTTAGTTAGAGTAGGGACAGGGGGCAGAGAAGACACGGAAATAAAAGCTCTGTTGGCAATCATCCCAAGCGTCTGTCGTTCATTGTAGCTGGACGCTACAACTGGCGACGAGGGTGGGATTGGGAGTGCCTGCCACCCACCGAAGCCTGCAAGCCTGCAGGAGCGCTTAAGAAGTAAAGCGCCCGTCGGCGCCAAAACGCGAATCACGCGTGACGCGTGAGAGGTGGTGTGCCCTGCAAGAACAGACGTCGGGAGCCCACTCCGACTCTGCCCAGAGCCCTGTCGTGGCGAAAATCGCCGTGGAGAAGAGCGCTGCCCCGGGGAAGTTTTGGCGCGCTGTCGCCGAGTTTAAGGGGCCATCGGCGGAAGAACGCGGGACTGCAGAAGCAAGTCGGGAGCCCACCCCGATCTCACCTGGTGTCCGTGGTGGTGGTGAAAAATAAAATCCTGGCGTGAGCTGCCTCAGAAACCGACCGCCGGTGAGTCCTGAATCCCCGAGAGTGAAAGAGTCTGGAGAGCCAGCCTCGTGTGTGCCTGCAGGAGCGGCGGCCATCTTGAAGTCAGGCGCCTAATAAGGACAACTCTGTGCAAATCAACGGCGGCCATTTTGAAGTCAGGCGCTGGTGAGGAAATAAGCATTGGCACCATAAACAAGCATTGGCAAAACAAACAAGCACTGGTGACTACAAGCAACAAGCATTGGCAAAACAAACAAGCACTGGCGACTACAAGAAACAAGCATTGGCAAAACAAACAAGCACTGGCGACTACAAGAAACAAGCATTGGCAAAACAAACAAGCACTGGCGACTACAAGAAACAAGCATTGGCAAAACAAACAAGCACGTCGCGGTCTGACACCCGAAGACATCATGCGCGAGCTGTCCAAGATCAGACGGAGCGGTCCCCTGAATCGTCACACTCCAGCAGGGAGTCACGCCGGTCTCGGTGGGAGAGGAGGTCGCCGTCCAGAGAATCCAGACCCTCATCCCGAGACTCTGTTTATACCATTGAATACTTGAACTTAGCAGCAGACCCGGACCAACTTAAGAGATACCCTCGGCTGGACATCAAAGTCGGAAATCACGACTCAAAGTTTGTACTAGACTCTGGTGCCTCTCTAAATTACATTCCAGTTACTGAATACGAGAGAATGAGCCCACGACCCCCCTTGACATTCGCACCTGTGAGAGTCTACACGTGGATGGCTAAGAAGCCCCTTCCCTGTCTAGGGAAATTCTCTACGACACTTACACACGACGGCACAACCATATCAGCAGTCATCCATGTCATCAAGGGCCCTGAAGCAGACTGCCTTCTGAGTCTACCAACTGCTGAACGTCTCCACTTGGTGGAAATTCTCTTCAAAGTCAGCGACATCCGAGACGTGACCCGCCTATTTCCCAGATTGTTTCAAGGCTTGGGCAAGTTGAGAGACTGTCAAGTACGGCTTCATATCAACGAACAAGTCAGGCCTGTAGCCCAACACCCTCGGCGAGTACCATTTCACCTACAGGCCGCTGTGGAGGAAGAACTACAAGATCTATTGACTGCGGACATCATCGAACGCACTGATGGCCCGACTCCATGGGTTTCGCCGGTCGTCATTGTTCCCAAAAAGGGCACGGCCAACAAAGTCAGGCTCTGCGTGGACATGCGGTTGCCCAACACTGCAATAGAACGAGAGCGGCACCCGGGGCCACACTTGAGCGACATGATCGCAGCATTGAACGGAGCCACTGTGTTTTCCAAATTGGATTTGAACAAAGGTTACCATCAACTGGAATTGGAAGTGGGGTCCAGGTACATCACTACTTTTGCAACTCACATGGGGTTGTTCAGATACAAAAGACTGAGCTTCGGTGTGTCCTCGGCAGCTGAGATCTTTCAGGAAATGATCCGGCAATTCATCCAAAATATTCCAAACACGTTCAACTATAGCGATGACATTCTTGTCTATGGTTCTGATGTCAGAGAACATGACATTGCACTTAATCGTGTCTGCCATGCCTTAGTAGCAGCCAACTTAACTTTGAACAAAGAGAAATGTGAGTTTCACCAGGCTACGCTGAAATTCTTCGGCCACATCTTCTCGGGTGCTGGCATGAAACCTGATCCCGACAAAATCATGACTCTAAACAACACCAAGAGTCCCCAAGACGTCAGCGATCTCAGATCGTTCCTGGGAATGGCCAGCTATTGTGCTCGCTACATTAAGGACTACGCTACCATCAGCCACCCCCTCCGCTTGCTAACCAAGCAGGGTCAATCGTTTGAATGGACTCCCCAATGTGAGCTGGCATTCAAGGAAATCAAGAAAGCAGTTGAATCGGCAAATCACTTGTCATATTTCAACCCGAAACGGAAAACGGAGATAACTGTCGATGCGAGTCCGGTGGGACTAGGAGCAATCCTGGCTCAATATGAAAATGACTCGGATCAACGCCGCATCATTGCCTACGCGAGTCGTAGTCTGACTGAGCCGGAACGAGCCTACTCCCAACCTGAAAAAGAAAGCCTAGCCGTGGTATGGGCATGTGAACATTTTCATGTCTTTATCTATGGAAAGCATTTCACTTTAATCACAGATCATCAAGCCCTCATCACCATCTATGGAAATCCAAGATCCAAAATGCCCCCAAGGATTGAAAGGTGGGGTCTTCGGTTGCAGGAATATACCTTCACCATACTTCACAAACCAGGGAAGTCTGAAAATCCAGCGGATTACATGTCCCGGCATCCTCTCCCATCATCAGCTTCCAGATCCTCTATTGCGGAAGAGTACATTCACTTTGTAACAGATCAAGCTCTCCCTCCAGCTATCCCTATGGAGACCATTCGGGAGATGACAGCTACAGGATCCTTAAAACAACCACCCCTGTCTGCGCGGAAGACCCGACTATCGCCGACATAAAATTTAGAGAGTGGATTACCACCTCCCTGAACATTGTACTCCCATTGAGAACTAGGGAGGATAAAAACGGCAAACCCGGCTCTGCCCCATGGTACACCTCTGACCTCCGCCTATTGCGCAAAAACTGTAAAAAAGCCGAACGGCTTTGGCGGAAAGACTGGCAGCATGCCAGCAAGGAGACATACCAGAATACCGTCAGACTTTACAAAGAGGCCATTAAGCATGCTAAAGCCTCCCACTATGATGCACGGATCAAAGAATCCTCTAACTCCGCCAAGAAATCCTTTTTAATAGTAAAGGAGTTGCTGAAAGTACCCAACAGCCCCATCTCCACCACCCCCCGGGTCGACCGAAGTAATGAGCTTGCCTCATACTTCAACGACAAAATCTCCCGCATCCTGGCTTCCCTTCCTCCGTCGGGCCCCTCCAGCCACTTAGCCAGCTGCCTATCGCCCGGCCTTAACAATAATAGTCCCCGCCATCCCACACTTACTATATTTCGGCCAGTTACCTGCACAGAGGTACAACGTACCCTGACTAAAATGAAAAGCGGATCCCCTCTGGACCCGGCACCCATCAGATTCCTGAAAACCGTGGCCCCTGTCATCGTCCCCACGGTCACGGAGCTTATCAACAGCTCGCTGGCTCAGGGATCTGTCCCTGACAGCTGGAAAAATGCGGTGGTAAAAGCACTTTTAAAAAAACCTCAGCTCGACCCAGCGGATTTGGCAAATTATCGACCAATATCTCTACTTCCCGGAATCAGTAAGGTAGCCGAGAAATTGGTCAACGAACAACTATCTCTGTTCTTTGAGACCAATAATGTACTACGGCAATCCCAGACTGGATTCCGCCCAGGCCATGGCACAGACACCGCCCTTCTTGCCGTTATCGAAGAAGCAAGGCGCATCCTGGATTCAGGAGGGTCAGTGGCAGTGATCCTCCTGGATCTCAGCGCAGCCTTCGACACAGTCAACCACCGTGTCCTTCTTCATCGACTCGCGGCAGCAGGACTTGCCGGGACGGCTCTTAGCTGGATTGAATCCTTCCTCTCTGGACGTACGTTCCAGGTTTGGGACGACAACCATCACTCGTCCACCCTCCCCCTCACAAGCGGGGTCCCTCAGGGCTCCTCCCTGAGCCCGACGCTTTTTAATGCATACATGGCCCCCCTTGAGGACGTGGTGACACCATTTAATATCAAAATGATAAGCTACGCTGATGACACTCAATTGGTCGTCTCCTTGTCACAACTAATCGACCACCCAGAGAATTTGACCAACTGCCTGACAGAAATCCACAGTTGGATGAGTGACTCATCATTAAAACTAAATGGGTCAAAAACGGAAGTGATGCTACTGGGGAAACAATGGACGACCATTCCCCCAGCAATCTGGCCCGACGTGTTCGGAGAAATCCCCCTCCCGAAGCGTGAAGTCAAGACGCTCGGCGTATGGCTCGAACCAGAGCTCTCCATGAAGACGCAAGCCACCAAAACCTCGGGCATCTGTTTCGGGCTCATGAGAACGACCCGCAAGATTCTTCCCCTTTTACCTCCTGTCTCCAGGAAACTACTCATTCAGGGACTAGTACTGTCCCGCCTGGACTATAGCAACACAGTCTACCTGGGAGCCCCTGAAGCTACCCTGACGAAATTACAGCGGACTCAGAATGCCGCAGCGCGTCTGATCACCAACCTTCCCTCTAGAGTGTCTGCCAGACCTGCCCTCAAGGCTCTGCACTGGCTCCCCGTGCGCCAGAGGGTCCAGTTCAAAGCTATGTGCTTGTCACATAAAGTGATCAACGGATCGGGTCCCGCGATCCTTAGTAGTATGATCACTCCCTACAAAGCATCCAGATCCCTACGATCTGAAAACGAGCACCTGGCCAACATTCCCAGATTCAAAAAGGCACGTACAGGAGGACGACGCTTTTCTGTCCAAGCTGCGACAGGATGGAACGCTCTACCACGTTCCCTCAGACTCGAACCCAACTATTTGGCATTCCGGAAAAAGTTGAAAACTCACCTATTTCCTAATTAATTCTCCTCTCCTCCCCTCTTCTCCCTCAACTGGATTACACTTCTACAGCGCGGGGATGCCCTTGGGTCACCAGGCGCTTTATAAATCGCTAAAAAAAAAAAAAAAAAAAAGGTGGTTTCTGTCTGTTTGGGGTCAGAAGTTGAAGTGATCTATGGCTGGGGTGATGTTGTTATTTGTGGTGGTGCACTGAATGAATTCCTATATCATAGCGATTCCTCTGCTAGGTTTATTGATGAGGTGGGTGATCTTGTATCCTTTGGATGGGGGTGGTGTGGAGTTCAGCCAGGTCTCTGTGAGGAAGAGGACGTCAGGTGTGAGGGTGGAGAGGTCACAGATCTCAGAAGGGTGTTTAAATAGTGAGCGTGTGTTAAGAAGGGTGCATGCGAGTAGGTGTTTTTTCCAGTGGTGTCTGGTGTCTGGGGTGTGTTCAGAGTGGGGCTGGTAGGTGGGTTGGTGGGTGGGTTGGTGGGTGGGCTGGTATGTGTGCTGTGGCAGGTGAAGTAGCAGTGGGTATAGGCAAAAGGTCCTACTGTGGAGCATGGGTCAGCGTGGTGGCAATGTTTGTTACAGCATCTAGGGTTGAGGGTGTTGAGCTCTGCAATGGTGTCTCAATGATGGGTGGGAGGGCCAGGTGTTGTGGCGCTGGGCATGGTCCAGGTACGGCCAGGCGTATACAGGCTTACCTTTGGCATGACCCCGGTGCGCCCGTTGCGCGGATGTAATGCAGCTTCCATTAAGTAGGTTCTGGGAGGTGCGTGGTAGGTGGGGCTCCCAGAGGCTGGAAGAAGCAGGAAGATGCGAAGGAGAGCAGGTAAGGAGTGGAAGGAGGCGAGTGGGGGGAAACAGGTGAATAGGAGAGGGTGCTGGGGGCAAGAAGGGGTCAAGAAAGAGTAAGAAAGGTGGCAAAAGTAAGTAGCTAAAGTGCACAGTGAAAGGTGGCAACAGCAAATCAACAAAATAAGGCAAAACTATGTGGAAAAAAGTATCAAAAGTATGAAAAAAGGAGGCAAAAGTAGCAGAAAAATAAGGCAAAAGCAACAGAAAAAGGAGGCAAACGTAGCAGAAAAAGGAGGCAGAAAGAGCAGGAAAAGGTGGCAAAAGTAATCAGAAAAAGGAGGCAAAAGTTGCAGAGAAAAGTGAGAAAAGCAGCAGAAAAAAGAAAGCAAAAATATCAGAATAAAGGAAGTAAAAGAAGCGAAAAAAGGTGGCAAAGTGAGCAGAATAGATGGCAAAAAGAGTAAAAGCGGGAAGGCGGGAAGCGGGTACAGAGGTGAAGAGGAGCGGAGGAGGAGAGGGGAGGCAGTTGTTGCTGGTGCAGTGGAGTGCTGTGTCCGAAAGGGCATTGACTTTGAGTACCAGTCCATGTAAATGGGGAGACTGAGCACCAAGCACTTAATTTGAATGATCTCGTTATCCAAGGTGACTTTAAAGAAATTGTGTTTAATGTAATTTTCTGCCTGTTTCTCATACAGTCTTTGTGCAGGTGGTGGCTCTCACACCAGATAGCGATGATTCTGACTCAAAGCATGAGTATCCAAAACAAGGGCACAATGAGGTAAGAGCTCTCTGTACCTGGCTATTGTTAGCATTTCTGATGCAGTCATCAGGGAGAGACAAAGGGACGGGCCCTGCTAAGACTCTTTGTCAACTTGAATAACAGAAACAGCAGTCCCACCCATCACCACCAACCATCTAATAAATGGCAAAGCTCAAGAAAAACTCATCAGAACTCACTATAGTTTTAAGGGTAGCCCTGACTCCATCTCCTCTCACTTCAGTGGCTGAGTCTCCACCCTTTAGGCACTGGAATGCAGCCAATACACTTCCACTGTCTAGGAAGCTGTATTCACTGTCCATCGTATGATCTGATAAACCAAGGGCTATCCATAATGGATTCCATTGATCACAGTACTCTCAAAACACATGGAATCTATTCACATACATGTGCTGCACACTCACTGCACAAACACACAGTGGACTCCCCAATGGAATACCACAGAAAGAATCTGATGTTCACATTAAAGAGGATCTTTACATGAGAGGGGTCAGTAGACCACACTCTCCTGGATAAAAAAAAGTCTGGTCATGCTAAGGATTTACAAAAACTTGCTACATTGTCACAACTACTTTATGTAACTTACCCGGGTCATGACAGTAGTACAAGGCCTGCTATGAGGGAACCCTGTGTGTGCTCCTCCAGCTTGCAGAAGAGTTCTGCACCTTGCACTACCAGGGACATGTTTAGGTCTTTGCACATACACTAGATTAGCACAGTGTTGGGGTCAAATAAAATGTCAGGATACCAATTTAACATTTAGTCAGGCACACAGGGTAAGAAAGTAGCAAACTAGAAAGTTAGAAAGTAGTGTCCTATAGATTTTAGAAGGGGTAATATTACGTCGAACTGCTCCTTCCTAGCCAGTGGGGTGATTAAAGCCTCTTCTATGTTTTTGGAACAGTACCTCCTATTTTCATGGAAATAAACATGCTTGTGGAAAAGGTGACTATTTTTCAACATCTGACTTGTGCATGTTGCATGTGACAAAATCAATACCAGGAGCCTTGCTTGTCTTGTATGCCCATATCCAATGTTGTACATACGGTGCTGTAATATGCACCCTGCGTATAAATGATCCATTGTGCCACACTGACTTCCCGGCGGTGCCCAGCCTGGAAAGCTCCTGTGAAATCTGTGGCACATGTCACGTTTTCCTGTCCATCATATGCTCTTCACAGGGCAAATTTACTAATTCCCACTTGCAAACAACTGAGAACTTGTAATCACTTAGAAGCCATGCAAATTTTTAAATCAGATGCAAGACCGCTGTTTACCTGTGGAGTTGCCAAATTTCTAGGCTATATGTGGGGCATTAGGAAAAGAGTTCAATGGGTGGGGGTAAGCTAATTGCACTCATGTTGTTATTTAAAAATTCTAAATGCCTAGCTTTTTACATGAGTATCCAAGCTTTAGCATGGTCTTCACCTACCTATGAGTTCTTTTTCCCGGGACCCAAGGTGGTACTCCAGCTGCAGTACAAACTGAGGGGCCCATTAGGATGTAGGGGGAATTGCCACCGCCCGCATGGTGGTGGCGAGCCGCCCTACATCCTAGCCCGCCCGCCACCCATTTTCCCCCGCCATATTACTGTGGTGGGGGTACCGTGGTGGACGGGAAGACCGTCGGCCGCTTTTCCGCCCGGTCGACAAGTCGACCAGGTGGAAAAGGGTTTAATGTGGTGGCGTGTCTGGAAGACACCGCAATCCATATCAGGATGCAGACAGGGGCAGCCTTCCTGTGGTGGCATTGCCGCCACAGAAAGGCATGTGGTTTACGAGGTTGGGGGCCCGTTGCGGGCCGCTAGGATGTTAGGGGGGCGCATGGGGGTACCGCCCACCATTCTAATGATGCTCTAAGTGTCCAAGGAGGGAAATAAAATGCTAAATTTTCATATAAGAATACAGCTACTTTTTGAAAATTTCCCGAAATTGCATGTATTACAAATTACTCATAGCTGGTTAGGTTTTCTACTAGTTCCTAGATCATGCATCAAAATAAATTTATTCGGAATTTTAACTATCCATTTTTCAATGCAGAATTGTAATAATGTCATAAGTGACTGTGTTATAACAATTGGGCGGTTATCAATGTTTGTATATTTAAGAGGTGAAAACATACATGGCAAAATTGCCAAAATTAAGGTATTTATGATGATGATAGTCTTAAGAATTGCATATTAAGCAGTTTCCACTACCTTTCTGTCTATCAGTGTTACCCTTTTTAAAGTTTAGAACAATGAAATTAAACTCACATTCTGTACGTGGTAGAAGCCAAGGGGAGGACCCCGCCCAGTGTTCTTAAGTGGCTCGGTGGAGAAGGCCTCGTCGTGGCGATGAATGAAACTGAAAAATTGAAGAAATTTGAATTAAATCAGAACCATTTTAGTGCCATTTTTATGCATGAAGGTTATGTTCCTTTCTGCCCCCTGTCAACACTCACACTTAGCAATGGACTACATGAATAGGTGTCCCATTAAGGGTGTGCTTTAGAGATCTATGGTAACTGATTACTCTCTAATTTCTGGAGAAAACTCTAAATTTGAAATAAAATCCACTGTCATAATTTGCTCCTCTATTCTATCCTTATGATTGGTGGTTACTCCTCTAGCGAGATCCCTCCAGAAAGAGTCAATATTTGAAGGTTTGGAGACTAAACTTTCTGGTCACCTCTAGATGTGATTCTTCTGCATTATCATCCATTCGAAGGAACTGTATAGATGACACACTCTTGGTAATCTGTACAATAACCGAGTGATAGATACGGCTTATTCTGTCCACATAATTGGAAATAGAGAAAATCAACAAATTCTTGAAAGCTTTCTATACATGAATGAAGCCAAAAGTGAGATTCTAGTCATGTATGCAATTGAACCATTAGGCTCATTACCATTCGACTGAAACTGGACATTGGAGCCCATATCATCCCCACTGAAAGTAAGAAATCTAGGGACACTCTTTGACTCAAACCTTTCCTTTGTGCTGCATGTCAGTGCTTTAATTCATGGTAACAATCTCCAATTCTTCTAATGCTGCCAAATCTTATCAATTCTCTGAACTGAACCCAGGTTGGGGATGACAAGAGCTTTTGTCTTGGCTGTTTGTATTATTGCAACATCATTTGTTTTGCCCCGCCCTAAAAACATCATTACCAGGCTAAAAAGGCTACAGAACCAGTCTACCACAGGCATGAGCACAATAGAACACAAATGAATGCTCTCCACGCCTCCCAGATTATGCCAGGATTAAATTCAAGATCCTCTGCACTGACCATAAAGAGCACTGGGGCAAAGGTCTAGGATACCTGCATAAGCAGGCATCTAATTATGCACTTCCAGAAACCTCCATTCATCTGATCAGTCAATTAATCTACAAGAAGAAGCGTGGAGCCTGATCCAAGATCCTCTGCACTGACCATAAAGAGCCCTGGGGCAAAGGTCTAGGATACATGCATAAGCAGGCATCTAATTATGCACTTCCAGAAACCTCCATTCATCTGATCAGTCAATTAATCTACAAGAAGAAGCGTGGAGCCTGATCCAAGATCCTCTGCACTGACCATAAAGAGCCCTGGGGCAAAGGTCTAGGATACATGCATAAGCAGGCATCTAATTATGCACTTCCAGAAACCTCCATTCATCTGATCAGTCAATTAATCTACAAGAAGAAGAAGCGTGGAGCCTGATCCTTTGGAGTCTAGACACGAAAACTGCCAAATAACAGCTCCACAACCTGACATCTGAACCCAATCACATGCTAGTCTGGTAACTATTATAAACTGAACAATTTGGATTTGCATTCAACTGTACATTTAAAGACTGTTGTGATGAAAGTATAACAGTTTTTGCTATATAATCAGACGCCATTGATCAATACATTTTCTTTAGCTATGTACCTAAATAACCAGCTTTAACTTTCTTAAGTAATATAGCAGCTACACATAACGCTTCACAAAACTGTTAAACAGTACAGAAGTACAGAAGGAACAAGATACATTAGCTACATTGTCAGCGCAAATACTTCATACTGTCTCTGGATAATAGGAGAACATTTTAACGTACATTCAGGGTCTATAGCGTTGCAAGGTTTCACACCAAATTGAAGGAGACACTACTTGCTGCTTTAAAAAAATCCAAGGTGGTGATAGTTCACAAGTATTCCAAGAGCTCACAGCAGAGCTATATAAATGTATCACTCATGCACTTAATCCATCCCTTGGGGGGTTTTATGAGATCCTGGATGGAGGGGACTACTTACTCTCCCAATATATATTAAATATATTGAGAGGACACATAACAGAGAAGCAGGTAATATGGTCCTTTATTGACACCGAGGGGCTCTGGTGATACCAGAAGATCGACTGGCTTGTAAATATCACAGGACCCCCAAGATGAAACTATTGGGCCATAATACATATGTTTAATGTTATGCATTTATTATTACACATACTTATTTTGAGGTTGTTAACTTGAAAAAGCAGTTTTTTTCAAACAGGGAATTGTTTATTGAAAGCAATATGTGAAATACTGCGATACTATTTGGTTGTCTGTTAAAAAAAAAAAAGAGTGAAATAATTATGCGTTTTAACATTTACAAAAAAACAACCCTTTGCTTATCAAAACAGCGCATTCTGGACCCTATTATGATGTCGATCAGAAAGCCTCTGACAGAAATCCCTGGTTTGACTTCCGACCGCCTAGTTACAATGTAGGCGGTCGGAAGTCAAACCGGCCAGTCATTCTGGCTGGCTTATGACAGGCTCAAGAAGCCCGACGGCTAGCCAGACCCGAAATGTAATCCCTTTACGACAGGGTTCCCGCCGTCTGGATTGCATGAGGTGCCTGCCACTGGGTGCGGGGATTTATACGAACTCCCATTTCTTTATAGGAGCTTCTGCTAGGGCCGGTTTCCGACTGCAGCACGGGCTCCCATAGGGAAATGGGAGTGTGTGACTGCACCATGTCCGGTCGCATTGTAATAATGCAGTCGGGACCGTCGACCGGAGGTCGGTCGGTCCCGATTCCGTGGCGTGCCTCCGACCGACATCCTAATCACTAATCAGGCCCTCTGTCTCTAAAAGGAAAAGAGTGTTGCAGGTGTTCTCTGCAAAGACATACAGAATGAAATTATCATGTTTGGGTTTCGTTTACCTTCATGAACACACTATTGATAAAGCAGTTGAAAATGGTATAGCTGTGCTGAGTGGATAGAGGATGTCATTATGATGATGAACCCCATATAGCAAAGGGAACCCTGACATATTATCCATATTTCATGGGGTCTCATGAATTAATTTCAAAATTTCAGTGATCACTGTATAAACGTTGTTGAGGTTAAGCCATGGATGGCTTCTACTGCTTACAGGACATCAACTTAAATCTATACTACTATTATAAAGGAAGAACTTTGAACCTTTGAGGCGGGTAAACTCGGTAACCACAGTGCCAATCCACACACCCTATACATCGTTGAAATTGTCAGGGTGTGCAGATGGACAGACTATATAAATTAAAAAAATATAAGCTATTTAAAAAATTTACGAGGAAAAAAAAGTAGTCCCATGGAAGTAGCGCCGGTCGGGACGTGCGTGCTGACATCAGGAGCGCGGGGAGGAGCGGCGTCCAGGAGCGCGAGGAGGATAGGCAGACATGAGCGCGGGGAGGAGCGGCGGACAGGCTGGGAGGAGTGGAGAGGAGCGGTGGACAGGCAGGGAGGAGCGGCGAGGAGCGGCGAGGAGCGGCGAGGAGCGGCGTAATCGGTGAACTCAGGAGCGCGGGGAGGTGCGGCGGATGAGGTAAGGCTCCGGGGGACCCATGGACAATGTCGGGGCGGGCGGGGGCCCTGAAGCCAAGGTCGGGACGGGCTGCTACTCCGGGGGACCCACGGACAATGTCGGGGCGGGAGGGGGCCCTGAAGCCAAGGTCAGGATGGGCTGCTACTCCGGGGGACCCACAGACAATGTCGGGGCGGGCGGGGCCCTGAAGCCAAGGTCGGGACGGGCTGCTACTCCGGAGAACCCACGGACAATGTGGGGGCGGGCGGGGGCTGGGGCGGGCGGGGGCCCTGAAGCCTGATTGCTCCCGGACAAGGTCGGGACGGGCTGCTAGTTTAAAATAAATGTAGAAAGTCCCTGAAAAGCCACAGTTAAAGTAAAGTTACAGATGCGGTTTTAAGTAAAAAAAAGAAAAACCTGAGGAAATTATTTAGTTAAGCTAAGCTGCACAACTATAGCTCACCGCAATGCTTTGCTTATGTCACATATTTAGTGCAGGGCCTGCAGTCACCCCTTACACCAAACCCGCTATGCACTCAACATTCCACTGTGCATGCAGTTTGCAAATTAAGCCAAGTTTTGGTATCTCAAATTTTGTGCAGCTCCTTCATATAGCACCAAAGTTAATACCGAAGTAAAGCTTTTTTGACACCTCCCTCTTAACTTTGATGCACTGTGCAAGATCAGCATAATGTGGCAGCTTTCCACACTATGGGCCTAATTACGATGTTGTACGGAGGAAACTCCATCGGACATAGTCTTGGTCAAGGGACTGGCCGACAGCCGGTGCAGATTTCAACACTATGGGCCTAATTACGATGTATTGTGGAGGAAACTCCACCCGACATTGTCTCCCGACCAACTAAATAGGAGGCGACTGAACACTGTTCGGTCGTACTCTTATAGGTTAGAATGGGCGCATGCATTCCAACCAGAAAGCATGCTCTCATTGTAAAAATAAGAGGCGCAGTTGATCCCTGCACCCTGGGTGCAGGGATCAACATGGTTGCACCTTAGGTGCCCCTTTGGCATCCAACCGGAGGCCGTGCACAAAAGGGGACCCTGATGGGGGCCCCCAAAGTCGAGTTCCGACAGCCTTTCCGTGTCGGAAAGGCCATCACAGAAAGGCTGTTTCCACCCAACATCGTAATCCCTCGGGTGGAGAGAGCTTTCCTTGGAATACTGAAAGCATTCTGACTGGTGGACGGGATCTCTGACCGTGTCAGAAGCCAGTTGGAATGTCTGGTTGCATTCCTTTCTGACCGACTCCATCATAATGGGTCGGTCGGAAAGGAATCCGACTGGCTGTTTACGATGTGGTCAGAATGGCTCCAACTGATGGTCAGAGCCGTTTCCAACTGCATTGTAATCAGGCCCAAAGTTGTACATATTAGCTTTCCGCCACATGTCATGCAAGTTCAACAAACACCACCGGTTATTAGCAAATGAAATCTTTTCGCCCCTTAACAGCCCCCCACTTGACAGATCTGTACCAAAATCGGCATACCAAGAGAAACCTATAATTGTGAATTATCGGCCAAACTACAGGCATAAGTTAGAGTTTAACTGATGAGGTTGACTCTGTCAGAGAGCCAGAGTAAAGTACTCCATCATCTTGACGGTAAACATTCAATATATTCACTTCCCCTTACAGCCAAGCCTGGAATTGACGGACAGTGAAATCTGCCCATTTGACCACCCACAGTAAATTGGGCAGGTGGTCAAATGGCCAAACCACCGGCAGCCCATACTCCACAGGACAGCTGTAGAGATGGAGTAGTCTCCATCACTGACATACTGAAGTGCTGCCTGACACTCTAAATGAGGTGGGTGGATCTTCAGTTTTGCTGGTAGGGCACTCTGTCACAGTTAGGATTGAGTACCCGCCCGCAAAACTCTAAATCAGGCCGTATGTACCTGTTTGTCAAATAGTGCCAAAGATATGAACAAATCAAAAAAACCTATTCAATTGGCAAGACATTTGTAAAAATTAACCAATCAAAGCCTTCCCAATACCTTTTCGTAATGCTACTGAATGGATATATATCAAACTAAAGAATATCTATTCTACATAAAGTTCGATATCATACCAAGGTTTGTGTACATCCGTTCAATAGGTTTTGCTCTAGCTGAGAGCAAAAATTTCCTGAGAGTTAAAATGGGTATACTTTTTGAGCCCTTTTAGCTTTACACACCAACGCCCTCTGGGCTTTGATGCACAAAATTTGAAATGGCAAAAATTGATTAACCAACTGAGTACCGAATTTCTTGCAGATTTGTCAGACAGCACCAAAGTTATTAGCAAACAAAAAAATGTGTTTATATGGAAAGTCAATTTTCATTCATAAGTACACAGTCACTATTGTGAACTGCATGATGCATAAATACATTCAATTATGAAGGGGGCTGGCACTAAGGTTACAGTAGTACCTTAATGTGTGAATTTTCTGTAATTTTTGGTGTTGTGGTTTTGCTATTTGCACAATCACGTCAATCGTATTTTTTTTAAATGTACAGTTCTTTTAATATTTGAGGTCTTAATATAGGCCCTGCTTACTTGTACTAATAGGGTATCAGGTAGTTGTTAGCTTTCCAGGCTCTCCTTCACCTTTGTTATTTTGCCTAGTCAGACAAGTGACAGCTTCCGTTGTGCATGTGGGCATTATCAACCATGTGCCCTGCCCAATGGAGGGGGTGGCATCTGTCACTCCTTCCCAACCTTGCTCTATAGCAAGGAGTCAGAATTAGGAACCATAAGACAATCACATTGCTCAAGAATTGGGAGTCTTTGTTTTCACCACTCTGACTTGCCCAAGGTTGGGGTGATGCAACTGCCATTCACATTGTCCAAGGGCAGAAGGGGGCAGATTTATAAAGCATTGTGTTGCCCTTGCGTCACACATGGTTTCGCAAGGGCAACATAATACCTAAGTTAGATTTAAGAAGCAAGGCAATACCACCTGGCATTCAACAGCACACTTAAAAAGAGGAAAAGCCAAAGAGTATTGTTTTCGTGCAGGAACGCAGCCATCTTTACATTAGATCCTCCCGAAGAGGCAGTCTGATCGGAGGATCGATAGCCAAGTATAAGAGCTTGGGATACCAGACTCTTCGTGCCCAATCTAGAGCCACAAGAATGAATTGGGCCCGGTCATGCTTGATCTTCTTTAGCACTCTGGGCAGAAGTGCTATAGGCGGAAAGGTGTATAGAAGACAGCAACTCCACTCATGACGTAAAGCGTCGTCTATCGAGTGCCGCCTTGGAAATTCCAACTCGCAGAACTGCTGACCAAGGCTCTACCCACTGCTGAAAGAGACCTTGCACCACCTCCGAATCAAGATGCCATTTGTGATCCATCAGGCACCGGAGGCTGAGTTCACCTGCCCTGGCGTTCCAGGAACCTGCCAGGTGTTGAACCACCAGGGACATGCCCTGATGTTCCAGCCACTTCCAGAGGTGAAGGGCCTCCTGACATAGGGTCCACGACCCCACTCCGCCCTGTTTGTTGCAATACCACATGGCCGAAGTGTTGTCTGTGAAAACCTGCACTACCCTCCCCTTGACAGAGGGAAGGAATGCCTTCAGTGACAGACGAATCGCCCGGAGCTCAAGAAGGTTGATGTGGAGCCCGGACTCCGCTGGAGAACAGATGCCTCTGATCTCCGCCTCTCCCATGTGGCCTCCCATCCCAGAAGTGATGCATCTGTCACCACTGTAAACTCTGGTTGGTGAAGGGAGAGTGATCTGCCTTGGATCCAATCTTGGTTTGTGAGTCACCACTGCAACTGGTGTGAAGTCCCTGCTGAGATCTTGACGGCATTGGACAGATTCCCCTGATGCTTTGGCCACTGGAACTTCAAGGCCCACTGCAGAGCCTGCATGCACCACCTGGCATGATCCACCAGCAGGATGCAGGAGGCCATGAAGCCCAGCAGGGTCAGGGTCATTCTGACCAAGACCTTGGATAGAGACTTAAACATCTGTATCATAGCACAAATATCCCGGACTCGCTGCTTGGGAGGATGAGCCCGAAACTGCGCTGTGTCCAGAACAGATCCGATGAACAGAAGCTTCTTAGAGGGAATCAGGTGCAACTTCAGTGCATTGATATTGAACGCCAGGAATGCAGGAGGTCCGCTGTAGTCCAGAGGTGGGAGACAACAGCCTGGGGTGAGCCCGCCTTCAACAGCCAGTCATCGAGAGGGGAAGAATGGATCCCATGATCAGCGCAGATGAGCTGCGACCACAGACACCACTTTCGTGAACAACCTATGGGCGCTGGTAAGGCCAAAGGTAAACTGAAAATGCTTGTGGCATACCATGAACCGTAGGTAATGCCTGTGGGCCAGCAGTACAAAGATGTGGAAATAGGCATCCTGCAAGCCCAACCCACCCATCCAGTCTCCAGGGTCGAGCCAATGTCAACATCTTGAACTTCTCCACGCGAAGCTAAAAAAAGGTCTAAGATAGGATGCAGGCCTTTGTACTTCTTGGACACCAGAAAGTAGTGGGAGTAGCAACCACAACCTAGTTCTGGGAGAGGGACATGCTCAATGGCTCCCTTGGCCAGGAGAGCTGTAACTTCCTGATGGAGAAGTGTCAAGTGATCCTCCGACATGCAATGGGATGCAGGTGCATGGTTGAAGGGGTTGTCTTGAAGGGGAGGGAGTAGCCCCTTTGGACTATTTGCAAAACCCACCTGTCTGACGTGATGCTATTCTAGTGGGGGAGGTGATGGTGGATCCTGCTGCCCACTGGCAACTGATGGCCCGGAAAGGTCAGACTAGGAAGGTTTGGAGGCTGCTGCAGAGGGGGCACTTGTGAACTGGTCCACCCGCTCGCTCCCAGACCAACGGTGCTGGGTCCCACGTCTTCGGCTTTGCAGAGGCTGAGCAGCTTACTCCGGCCTGGGGCCCAGGGCGGAACGTGGTGGGGCACCCCTTCCATAGCCATGAAGGGTGCAAAAAGCAGACTGCGGGACTAGAAGTAATTGCAAGGCGCAAGAATCTGGCCGTAGCCCTAGAATCCTTAAAGTGCTCAAGCTCGTGGTCTGCTTTGTCACCAAACAAGTGACTGCCATCAAGGGCATGTTCAAAAGAGTCGATTGGACATCACCTGAAAAGCCAGTGGACCTCAGCCAGGCCTAGCGTTGTAGGGTTACGGGCATTGAAATCGTCCTGCCTAGCAAGTCAGCGGTGTCCAACCCACACCTAATGGCGAGCATCGCTGCATCTCTGCCTTCAGCGACTGCAGGGGGAAGAGTGGCCGGGGCATCCTCCGGGCACTGTGGCAGCATCTGTGCAACCGTATCCCACACAGAGTGGGAATAATGGCCCAAAAGACATGTGGTGTTCACCGACCGCAGTCCTAAGCTGTCGAAAGAAAACATCTTCTTCCCAAGATGGTCCAGCTTTTTGGATTCCCTATCTGGGAGAGCAGTAGGGAATGCGCCCTTGGAAGGAAACGCTTGGACCACCAAGCCATAAGGGGTAGGGTGTTGGGAGAGGAAAAGTGGGACGCCTGGAGCCAGGCGGTGGGGTCGGCCAATCATTCTATCCACAGGGGCCCCATGTGTTGGGCTTGGACCAGGTGCCCAGAAGGATGTCAGTAGGGGCCTCATTGAATGGCAGGAGGGGCTCTGAAGAGGCTGCTGACGGTTGAAGCACCTCAGTCAGGAGGTTGGTCCTAACCATCACCATAGGAGGCTCAGGGTTCAAGACCTCAGGTACCCTACGCAACACCACTGCGTATGAGGCTCCCTCCTCCGTAGCCACGGTAGGGGGAGAAAGTATACCAGGGTCTGGTGAGGTATCCAGACCACTGGCATCACCCAACTCCTCTCTCCAGTCCGGTTCAGTCAACCGGTCAGCTAAAGGGACAACAGACCCCTCCCAGTCCTCCTCTTCCTCCTCTGGCTACCAATCAGGGAGAAAAGGAAAGCAAGGGTAGAACAATGGTACAAAAGTACCACTCTGCTGATGTGGAAAAAGAAAGAACTGACATCAGCGCACAAGGGTGGTATCTAAGTAAATAACGCAATGTCACAACGGCGACCACGATGCCATTGATGACCATGGATTCGACCGACGCCACCTAGTTTGACCCTGGGGTAATTCTAAGGTAAGGAATCCATAACCAATAGTCTCTTTCAGATTGAGTATTTTTCGCTGCCTTGCCCGAAGGCGGAGGGCAATTTAGATATATACTTTCAGACCATTCCGAAGCCTAGGGGATAATTTTTTTAAATGAGCGCTAGCTGAAACGTACTCCAGTGTCAACAGGGCCATGCAGCCCATTCCAACGAAATTTAGTTTTCGTTATAAAAGTTATTCTAACATAGAGAAATTATTTCGATTTAAATGGTGTACATGACACTGCCACTTTATAAAGCAGAGACTGTGTATGTTCTTTTCTCCCACCTGCCATGTCGAAGGGCTACATACAAGTAGGCTCTGTACACACACCATGTGTGAAATCGGGATTTATTCCCTCTGACCAAAATAGGCTCTTGCATCTGCAGACCTGTCCCTCTGGTGCAGCAGCAGGAAAAAAAGTAAATTGATATTCTTGGGCAATTCGATACAACAATGAGGATTTCTAGTTCATAACCATGTCACTTTCACAGTAATGCCTGATCATTTTTTAATTTCCTTGCCTAGAGATGCTGTGTTTTGAATCAAAGTTTCTTTTATTGGCATGAAGCTACCACTTTCTCAGCCACCCATAGGGATGCCATTGATTATGTAAATTATGAGGTGAGACGTCATGAATGACACAAGTGTACTATGATCTGTGCCTTCTGCCATGAACATGGGGCTCATGGCAATGCGTCTGTGCTCGCCTCCATGATTGTATGCTAACTAAGAGCCTGATCAGGATGGTGGTCGGACTTACGTCCGAACACCATCCTGGTGGGAAACGGAACTTCCCTACAAGCTGTTGGCAGTCCTGCACCCTGAATCATTATGCAACCCCCTTCAAGGCAGTCTCAAAGTGTATATTTTGATTTGCAGCAAGTGCTGCAGGCTGCAGCACACGCTGCACTACAAAATATTCACCCTGTGCATATCCCTGCACCATGTGGCAGGTACCATTTGGTGCCTGCCACATCGTGCAGGGATATGTTGGTGCAGGGATATGTTGGGGGGAACCATAGGTACACCCAGGAGCCATATTAGAGGTCCAGGGAGGAAAGTTCCCTTCTGCCAGCCTTTTCATGGCGGGTTAACCGCCATGAAACGGCCGGCAGAAAGGGACATTGTAATCCCTACAGTTGCTCCTTGAGCCCGTCAGATGCGTGGCATCCTAATATGGCGGGCGTAAACAGTATTACGATGGCGGTCTCACCATCATCATAATAAGGCTCTTAGTACGGTTCCCAAAAAAACCCACACCAAATATCCTCTGGTCATGTAAAGCAGGCTCTGGACACAGCCCGTGTTTCGTTGTCTGCATAGTCTGGCCTTCCACGCCACCAAAACAGCTTGGTGCATTTTTACGGCATTAGGCTTTCACGTGATACCACTGAGCTAAGAAAGTTACCACGGTCAAAATAGTGTTTTCTGTTCTAGCTCCTATACAAATGTCTCTACTATTGCAAAAACGGCTTAATAGAGTTATACCAGACTTGTCATTAAGCAGAATTGTACTTTAGAATAGGTGCTTTGTTTCGTCTGATTTAACTCCATTTAGTAATTTCTCTAATATTTGGAATACAGCAGGGTGCAAAGTGGTCTTTGAAGGGTTACATTTTATTGAGGTGCTAATACCTTTAAATCTGTTTATCCTATTGCTGGTATCTCAGGTTTTGTGCAGATTCGACATTTAGTGGTAAAGTTAAACGAGACATAAGATTTCAGCTGCCAAAACTTTGGTGCTTATTAACAAAAAAATTAAATACATAGGTGTGTAGCCCTTTATACTTAGAAAAGTCAAATGGAAAAGAAAGGAAACAGAAACATTTCGACATTTATCAACTGAAGTTAGCTCTGACATGAAACTTTTGGGCCCAGATCTCTGTACTGGGGTGAATGTATGACATTGTTCTGCATTCTGCCCATCATTGTTCTTTTTGCATTTGTCACCCCGAGTGGGACGGGTATGCTCAGACATGAGTCCTGTGCTCTCCATACCACTGGAGTCAAGCAATCCTGGCTGATAAGGGCTGAAAGCCCAAAACCCGTCCTAGGATGCTTATTTCCAGTCCAGGGAGGACTTGGCCTGGCAGTTCGGGCTGGACTGTTCCAATTGGGCGCAGGGTCAAGACTGATTTGCATATGGCTGGGTCCAAACTGGAATT
This sequence comes from Lissotriton vulgaris, assembly GCF_964263255.1. Classification (NCBI taxonomy): domain Eukaryota; kingdom Metazoa; phylum Chordata; class Amphibia; order Caudata; family Salamandridae; genus Lissotriton; species Lissotriton vulgaris. The sequence goes on from NC_141699.1 coordinate 870,776,139, forward strand.
ACATGGTGAGCAAAAAAAACGATTGATTTAGGCCCAGATCTCTGTACTGGGGTGAATGTATGACATTGCCCCACGCAATGAAACCCTCCAACAGCCACACCAGCAAGAAAGCCACCTGGTTCACTGAAGACCTCCAGGACTCCAAACAAACATGCCGAAAACTGGAGAAGAACTGGCTCCGTGAACGAACACAGGAAAGCTACGCAGCCCACAAGAACGCCACCCGCAGACACCACCAACGCATTAGAGCCGCCAAGAGGGCCTCATTCAAAGATGGCCTGGATAACAACGCACACAACAGCAAAGAGCTCTTCAACATCGTGAAGGAACCTTCCAACCCCAGCTTCAACACCAACGACATCCAACTTTCGCAAGACCTGTGCAACTCGCTGGCCACCTTCTTCCACCGCAAAATCGCCGACATCCACGACCGCTTCAACGCCACGGCCGCCCTGACAACCACCGCCCCACGACCACCACCTGCACCAGCCGCCTGCTCTCCTGGACCGGCACCAACGACGTTGACACCAGCGAGACCATGAACACCATCCACTCCGGATCACCGCTGGACCCATGCCCCCACCACATCTTCAACAAAGCCAGCACAACCATTGCACACCACCTCCGGAAAGTAATCAACATTTCCTTCGAGACAGGAACCTTCTCGGAAAGCTGGAAGCACGCCGAGATCAATGCCTTACTCAAGAAACCCAAGGCGGACCCCAGGTACCTCAAGAACTTCCGACCCATCTCCCTGCTCCCGTTCCCGGCGAAAGTCACCGAGAAGATTGTCAACAAACAACTAACCCCCTTCCTCGAGGAAAACAACATCCTGGACCCATCCCAGTCCGGGTTCGCAGCAACCACAGCACCGAAACCGCCCTCATCGTCGTCACCGATGACATCAGGACCCTGCTTGACAACGGAGAAACAGCGGCCCTCATCCTGCTGGACCTGTCAGCCGCCTTCGACACGGTCTGCCACCGCACACTACAAACACGCCTACACGACGCCGGGATCCAAGAGAAGGCCCTGGACTGGACCACATCCTTCCTCTGAGGCAGAACTCCGAGCATCCGCCTCCCCCCCTTCCGCTCCACTGCCACCGAAATCATCGGCGGAGTACCCCAGGGCTCTTCCCTCAGCCCGACGCTCTACATGGCACCCCTCGCCCACATCGCCTGACAGCACGAGCTCATATTCATCTCTTATGCCAATGACACCCAGCTGATCATCTCCCTCACCAAAGACCCTCACACCACCAAGACCAACCTCCACAAAGGAATGAAGGCCGTCGCCGAATAGATGAGGAACAGCCGACTGAAGCTGAACTCGGACAAGATGGAAGTCCTTATCCTCGGCTCCACCCCCTCAGCCTGGGACAACTCCTGGTGGCCGACGACTCTAGGAACAGCCCCGTCGCCCACCGACCACGCATGCAACCTAGGGGTCATCCTTGACTCCACCCTCTCCATGACCAAGCAAGTCAACGCTGTCTCCTCATCCTGCTTCAACACCCTCAGAATGCCCTGCAGGATCTTCAAGTGGATCCCCACCGAGACAAGAAGAACTGTCACCCAGGCCCTCGTCACCAGCAGGCTGGACTACGAAAACGCCCTCTACGCAGGAAAGTCGGCCAAGCTCCTGAGGCAACTGCAACACATCCAGAATGCGTCAGCACATCTGATCCTAGACATCCCCCACCGCAGCCACATCACACCCCTCCTGAGAGACCTGCACTGGCTCCCTGTCAACAAGAGGATAACCTTCAAACTCCTCATCCACGCACACAAAGCTCTCCACAAGACCTGCCCAGCGTACCTCAACAGACGACTCAACTTCTACACCCCCACCCCCAGCCTCGCCCTCGCCACAGTCCCCCGAGTCCAAAGAACAACCAACGGCGGCAGATCCTTCTCCCACCTCCCCGCCAAGACCTGGAACACCCTCCCCACCAACCTACGACAGACTCAAGACGTACTGTCCTTCAGAAGACTCCTCAAGACCTATCTCTTCGATTACTAACAGCAGCACAAACCCCCCCCCCCCCCACCCTCCAGCACCTTGAGACCCTCACGGGTATGTAGTGCACTCTATAAGTGCCTTGATTGATTGATTGTTCTGCATTCTGTCCATCAATTGTTCTTTTTGCATTAACAGTATATTCCTTTACCGGAGATCACATTAGAGCATGTCTATACAATCATAGCAGAGACACCAGAGTTACTGGGAAAGGAGGTTCAGTAACCTAAATACTTCCTTTTCAAGTGACAAGGGCAAGACTCTTGGATGAATAATACTGAATTAATACTGCAAATGGAGGCTTTAAAGGGGACACCAACCTATGGCACTCTGACAGCCAGTGACCAGAATGATATCTAATGGGCATGTGTTATCTTCATTGAGCCAGGAAAAATGGTTAGGGATATATTGAATGACCAACTGTTTGATTATAATGATCCCATGAAAAGGATTGTAGTTTTTCAAATTAACATACCATTGAGGATAGTGTTCAAAGAAAAGATGTAATTACCAGGAGAAAGGGTTTTTATATATCTCAGAGTAACAATGGGCGCTCTGCCTGAAGTGGACGCAAATGTTGCTGGGGCTATATTAGTGTATGTGGTGCACCAGGCAAGCGGAGAAGACCCTCTAACCACTCAGACTAAACTAACATACCAAAACAGTAAATACAGAAATGCCTTATGCACACACAAGCAATATCTCTTGCAGTCGTGTCTATGTTCAAAGAAAAGATGCCCACATCAGGCAGAACTTTTGATTCTGTTAGGGAAGCAGATCGGTCCCAAGTACCAGACATTTTATGGAGTAAGGGTACACTTGATGTAGGGCTTATTGGTACTGCTACACCATTCTGAGTTACATTAAATGAAGATGCTATTTTACCCAGAGTGAGGCAGTATCCTTTTTAGGTCTTGCCTACGCAACGCGCATACACTGCATAGGGGACCGCTTGTAATTGATTCGCTTTTTTGGAGAAAAACGTGCACCCATTGCATTCCTTTCACTATCAACGCGTGCACGTTTGGCGATTCCCTTGTGGGAGAGAGCTTTGGATGGTGCCCCTGCTCACTCCCGCAAGGAAAACGCTCTGTGTGCTCTCGGCCGCACACATGTCGGACATCAAAGGAGTGATTATAGAGCACAATCCACTTGTATCTTTTTTGCTTCATTATGCCCCCCCTTAACTCCCGGCTTTGATGCTGCACTCTCACCCTCTCCTTTCTTCCCAAACTATCACATTTGCTTTTTTAAAAACTTTATTTATGATTTTAGCTTTATTTTTTTAGTGATTATTTGAAAATGGCTGGTGGCTTTTTGAGAGCACATGACAGGAAGCGGCGCCCCTCCCCCCAACGAGGGACCCTTTTAAAGGGATCACACCTTTAATTCAGCGTCCGCCCTGTTTATGACGGTTCTTCTTAAATTCCTGAGTCCGGTCACAGATAAAAGGATCACGACTTCAAAGGGAAGTGCTTAGAGTTTAACCCTGCAGCTAGGAAGAGTGGACAACAACTGGTAATTGAGGGTAATATCCCGTGCAGGCCTCGCTTTGAAAGGGAGACGCGTCTCTCAGATGGCTGTACTTTTATTATTAACGTTTTGTAGAGGGGGTGGGGGCTCTGGCAACTCTAGAGATATGTGACACTCCAAATGTGCAACAAAAAACATGTGACAGGCAGAATTGCCTTTCAGTCCTGAGGGCACCACAGCGTAGCAAAGGCAGATTTCTATTTTTAAATAGCTTGTTTTATTATTTTGTGGTGTTACATCAACTGTGACACTACGAATTACATCGCCTGGAGCCTATGGAACAGACAAGTATTATAATACCAGCAGCCATTACCCTAAGAGCTAGAGGCTCAGAAGTCTGTGAGGGCTATACAAAATAAATGCAATAAAAGAATACATAGAAAGACCACGTCTACTGTAAAAATGATCGCAGGGGGGAGGAGCTTAGCGGGCATCCAAGATGGTCGCGTGAGCACAGAGCTCCCCGGACCCTCGCCGCTCCTCGCAATTTATCCTGCGTTTATCCTTACTTCTTGGACAGCTATTCGAAGGTGATCCTCAGCTGAGTCCATAACTCTTCTCAGAATCGAAATCGGACATCGGTGGCCGAAGTTATGGTACTTTGAAGTTCTCTGGCCCACCTGGAGGCCGTGCCGGGGTCTTGGCCACTTGCGGATCCGGGACGGAGTTGAACAACAACGGCAGCGGGCCTTGTTGGCGACCGCATCTCTACTTTCAGTTTCGTTCCCGGATCCCTGTATGGTCTGATTGAGAGACTGCTTCACCCGGCTGGGGACCAGTCCAGCCCCCACTTGGCCTCTGAGCACCATTCTCATTACAACTCTTTTGTGCTTTTTGGTCCTACGAATCAGCATTCGTTGTCTCCTTGGCGCCCAGACAGCCGGTGGCTATTTTCACTAGGTCGTGTGGGCCCCTCCGGTCACCAGTTTCCAGTATGGCGGGAAAGGGGGATGCCGAGAGGAGGAGAACAAAACCGTCTCTACGTGGTGGACCGGTCCAGACCAACGTTATGGACCGGTACACCCAAGCTAAAGGCTCCCCTGGGATTTTCAGCCGGACCCCTGAGGACGCCCGAGTCGACTCTTCCACTCCTGTTGAGTTATCCCTGCAGGACATTATGGGCGCCATCACTGGCATAAGGGAAACCATTGGCCAGCAATACGAGGCCCTGGCAAGTAAAATCGACACGGTCGCGGTGGATGTCATCCTGATCCGGGCTGACTTGTCCAAAACAAATGAAAAAGTTAAGTCGCTCGATTTAAAGACCTCCAGCCTCACGACTGATGTGGTGGACCTCCAAACGGAAATTGGGAACTTGAAATCGATGAATGATCAAATGTCCCATCGGCTGGAGGACTATGAAAATAGGGCGAGACGCAACAACATTCGCGTCATTGGGGTCCCCGAGAACCCCGAGTCTCACTCTGTGGACCTCCTGATCGAGGATCTGATCCTCACCCACCTTGCTCCCCATGGCCTGAGTAAATTCTTCGCGGTGGAGCGCGCACACAGAGTTCCGGGTGGACAACCCAAGCCGGGCGCCCCTCCGAGACCTATTATTGCGAGACTTTTTCACTTCAGAGACCGCGATGCAATTTTGCAGGCATCGAGAGCGCATGGCCCATTGAAATATGAGAACTCCTCCATTAACTTTTTCCCGGACTTTACACAACTTGTGCAACGACAACGGATGGGTTTTATGGGCGTGAAGCGGCGTCTCCGGGACCTGGGACTCAAGTGCGCCATGCTTTTCCCTACCAGGCTTCGTGTGGAGTATCGGGAACGGACCTCCTTTTGCGACCGACCAGCCAGTGTGGGCGACTGGCTGGATTCCCTGCCGGGGTGCGGCGAACATACGGAGCACCCTGGCGGTGCCGGGGGTGGCGAGCCTATTCATAAGTGACTCTTCGGTCCTTGATCTCTGAACATTGGACTTTGCTCAGCTGGGTACTATCTTTCTTTTTATTGCCTCGCAATAGTCCACATTTGGGTGGTGGGAACTGGCCTCTTTCCTCCTCCGGGGTCTTTCTGTAGAATGGGGTTTTTAGGGCGACAGACACACTGCATTTTGGGGTGGTTTCTTGTTCTTTTGCAGGGGTGCAGGGAGGGGGGTGTTGCAACGGGTTCTAGTTGGGGGGTGGGGGGGGTGTTTCTGTTTGTGTTTTTCTTGCTCAAGGCGGTGTGTTGATTCCTTCTCTAATCCTGCTGTCCTGCTCTTCATGGGGCCCCCCCATGTAACATGTCTTGGTATAGGGGGTAGTGGGCTGAAGATTGTATCGTGGAATGTCAATGGTTTGGGTGATCATATAAAACGGGGTGTTGTTTTGCAATATTTACGGCGTTTGTCCCCCGATGTGGTACTTCTGCGGGAGAAGAACCTGGTTGGCAATGTGTGTCACGCGATGAATAGATGGGGCTACAGACTGGTAGCGCATTCTGGATTTACCACTGGTTCTAGGGGCGTGGGTATCCTGCTCGGTTCTTCCCTCCCTCTTGAGATTGACAGCGTTACTCCTGATGACAGGGGGCGCTATATCGCCCTCACTGGTAGGTGGGAGGGTAAGACTCTTTCTTTGGTTTCTGTTTATGTGCTCCCGGGCCTCCAGGCCTCTACTTTTTCTGATGTGGGTCGGTTGCTGCTGGGACTCCCTGATGGTCTTCTCCTTGTGGGCGGGGACTTTAATTCGGTGTTTTCCGGCGACATGGATCGTCACCCCCCAGGGACCTTCCCACGTCCCACTCGTGGTTGGGCGGGTTCTTGGATACCTTTGGTCTGGTGGATGCCTGTAGGCTGTTACATCCGACTCTACGTCACTATACTTTTCATTTGGGTGCTCACGGGAGTCTCTCCAGGCTAGACTACTTCCTGATGCCCGCTGCCCAGTCCTCATATATTGGGGACATCAGCCACTTGGCCAGGGGTATCTCGGATCACTCTCCTGTTTTGCTTCTCTTTGACGTGGGTTTACATACTGCGGGACGAGTCGCCCCTATCAACCCTTGGCACCTGCGTAACCCTAAGACCCGTGTCAGCCTCGCTAAGTCACTTGATCACTATTTCCTTGAGAATGAGGGGGTCTGTCTCGTCCTTGGTGTCCTTATGGGAGGCCTTTAAAGCGGTTATTCGCGGACACGCTTTATCATTGATAGCAGTGGCCAAGAAAGAGAGAGACGGGGAGGTTGAGAGCCGAGAGGCTGAAATATTGGGCCTAGAGGACGACCTGGATATGGGTGTCACCCGGGACAGACTCCACGCCCTTAGCTTGAAACAGTTTGATTATAAATCTCTTGTGACGGAGGCCGCCAAATCAATGTACAGAGACCAACAAGGTAGAGTGTATGATGTTGGTGATAAGGCGGGTAAGCTGATTGCCTGGCTTGATAAGAAAGAGAGAGCGAATCGTGTGGTCCCTGAGATTCAAAATCCTGATGGTGTGCGGGTGACTGACCCTGGTGAGATTGTGGAATGTTTCGCTGACTATTTTCGTGTGGTCTACTCCCCGGTGTCCGACAGGGACGAGGATGACTCTTGGCTTCTGCTGAGGGACATCACGCTGCCCTGCCTGTCCGAAGAGGATCGGGAGAGTATGGAGGCATCGTTGTCAGTCGATGAGATAGCAATTGCCATTCGTGCCCTCCGTTCCGGTAAAGCCATGGGGCCTAATGGCCTGCCCATTGAATTGTATAAACTTCGCCCGGACAGGGTCGCACCGTACCTCCGTGACATGTTCGCGGAGGCGCGTGACCTTGGCTCCCTTCCCGTTGATCAGCGCCTGGCCACCATAGTGGTGATTCCCAAAGAGGGCAAACCTCGTGACCGCTGTGCCTCATACCGGCCTATCTCTCTACTTAACGCAGAACCTAAAATTCTCGCGAAGGTTCTCGCCAACCGCCTCCTCACTGTTATCTGTGATCTGGTCCATCTGGATCAATCCGGCTTTATCCTGCACCGGAACACGGCTCTGAACCTGCGCCGCCTTCATGGCGTACTTGCGAGGGCGGAGCTTCTGTCTGAACCGGCCATTTTGGCTTCATTAGATGCCACAATGGCCTTCGATACAATAGAATGGCCTTATCTTTGGGCCACACTTGAGAAGTTTGGGTTCGGTGCAGGATTCATTAGTTGGGTGAGGCTATTGTATGCGGACCCTCTGGCCCAGGTGGTTGTTAACGGTAGAGTCTCCCAGTCTTTCGCTCTTGGGAGGGGTACTAGACAGGGGTGTCCGCTGTCCCCCCTGCTCTTTGACCTTGCCCTGGAACCGCTTGCTGCCTAGCTTGGGTGGGAACCCTCGATAAAGGGCATTCGTTGGACTCTTGACTTCGAAGACCGGGTGTCGTTATACGCAGACGATATTCTCCTGTACCTTACCTCTCCCCGTAAGTCCCTCAATGTCCTTTTTGATGTCCTAACTTCTTTTGGCAAGAACTCCGGGCTGGTTATTAACTGGTCCAAGTCCTGCGTATACGCTATCTCTGGTGGTCTTCCTCCCCTACCGACCAGGTTTCCTATTCAGGTCTCCCACTCTGGCTTTAAATATTTAGGGGGTCCATATATCTTTTGCCGCGGCAGCTTGTTACAAACGAAATCTCCTCCCTCCTTTGCGGCGCTTGAAGCTTGACGTGGATCGCTAGAGCAGATTGCCGCTGTCCCCACTTGGAAACGCGGCGTTGTTCAAAATGATGTCTCTACCCAGATTCCTCTATGCGCTCCAAAACTCCTTTGATATCATTCCTGCGAGCTACTTTAGAGAGGTTGAGGGACTCCAGAGGAGACTTGTTTGGGACGGCAGAGCTTGCATTGCTCTCTCGAAACTGACCCTTCCCTGGTACGATGGGGGTATTGCTTTCCCGGACATCCGGAGGTACTATTGGGCGTCCCAGTTGTCCGTCATCAACCATGCCACTTACACTCCCGGGCCTAACCCTGCCTACGCCATGGACAAATATTTGTTGCCCGGTGGTGACTTTAACAGAGCACTCTACTCTCGGACAGCGGGGAGGAACCTTACGGGACCCACCAAAATTGCAGTGCGTGTTTGGAACGATGCGAATGTGGCTCTGGGATGGAACGACCGATTGACGCAGGCGACCCCTTTGTTTGCTTCGGAACGATTGGGGTGTCTCTGGAAGACTAAAGGTTTTGACAACTGGGATATGATTGGCCTTAGCAGAGTGGGTGATCTTTGGGTGAAGGGTGCGGTGAAAACATTTGCGGAGCTTCGAAGTGAATATGAACTGAGTGAGCGGGAGTTCTTCAGATACGCACAGGTGCGTCATGCCTCACTGTCGGTCTTCACGGCCGGTACTATGATCCCTGAATCTTCCCCACTTGAGGATCGTATACTTGATGGCCATCTGCCCGATAGCACTATTTCCTTGATCTACAAAAAGTTGATTAACAATCGGGCAGACCTCCTTGTGCGCCTCAGAGAGACCTGGGCTGGAGACGGGTTGGAATTGGACGACGAAGACTGGCAGTCTGCTTTATCCTCCCCTAAAGAGGTTGCCATTCCGGCAAGCCTCCGCCTTGTTCAGCTTAAAATTCTGCACCGCTTGTATGTAACTGGTCCTCGTTTGGTTGTCATGGGTTTTTCGTTGGATGGGTTGTGTAGGCGAGGTTGTGGAATGAGTGCCACCTTTCTTCACATCCTCTGGGAGTGCCATGAGGTCGCTACGTATTGGCGCCGTGTGCATGCTGTGATGGAGTGCGTCACTGGGGTCGCACTGTTGCCTGAGGCTCGAAGATGTTTGCTGAAAGTGTGGGAGCCGAATGATTACAACGTTGCCCAGACCCGGTGGGCGGCTCTTGGGAACATGATTGCCAAAAGGGACATCGCACAGCTCTGGGGATCCCAACGGCCTCCCACCGTGTCAAAGTGGAAGGAGAACATGGACTGGTGCATGTTCAGGGAGAAGACGGTGTATTTGGCTAGGGGCAAGCCTAGGACGTGGAGTAAAATTTGGGGCCAATGGAATGCGTACCGAGGTGACATCTGCACTCCCCCCTTCGAGGATGTCCCTGATGTTTCCTTGTCCCCCTGACCTCTGAGGTTCCTCCGATATCATAATCCTTGATCTAGCGTCCTGATTTACCCACTGCTTTCCCCCCCATTGGTTCCTCTATGTCCTCCTGATTCTCTATCTGTCATGGTAGGTCCCCAGAGTTAGAGCTTGACTTCACTTATCATGTTTCGCGCCTTGAGTTGTTTGTTTTTCTGTTTTTCACTGACCTTTATAAAACAAAAAATTGAGTATCCTGTATGCATCCTTATTGCCGAATGTGTATCCTGGAATTATTTTGGACCTACCCGAGACCTGCTACTGTTTACCTGACTGCCTATTTCTTGATGATCACTAGCGGCCAGCCTCTGGGTTGTAGCCCATATTTGTAATACTTCTGTTTTGCAAAATAAAGTTTTTACAAAAAAATAAAAAAAAATGATCGCAGGCAGTTGCATAGCTCGCATCACGTCCTGAGGTGGCGCTTATCTTTCCAGCGTCATTGTGGCCACCGGTACTTCAGTTGTCACCAGAGTCAGCTGTTCGATCCAAAGATCTGCACATCACACTGCAAAGCTTTTCAGCAGGAACTGCACCCACTGGGCTACCCCTCAGCTGCTTCGGATTCAGAGGCGCGGCCTGTCCTATGCCGCCAGCTGTCTCCCTTCCAGGGTGGATGAAATGAGTGCCGTAGTCGTATCAGCATCTTCTTGTCGGGAGTTAGGAGTTGATGAAGCCACGGCACAAGCGCCAATTGTTAAACCGGTGTGAAGTTGGAGTCGAGGGGTGCACATTTTACTGCTCCTCTGTTTTTGGGTGGTGGGTCGACTTCTAAGCATTTGAAGAATGAAAGGCTGAACTAGTTCTTCTCTCATTTGAGCCTGTGACTCAAAAGGCAGCACCTGCCTCAGTCGCTAATGCTTTACCTGCTGAGCTATCTTGCTAGTTTGGCAAGAATATTTGATTTGAGAGCCAGTCAGTCAGTCAAAGAAATGTATATTTAGACAGGTCTTTAAACCACACAATTATGTTTGATTCGAGAGCACTGCTTTTCTTTTCCCTACAGCGCCAATGCATTGAACAACTGCCTGGCATGGTCTGGACCTGCGCATTGTGGTTCTCGTTCGCCTGCAGCCTGGTTCCAGCGAGAATGAATTAAGTTATATTTATATAGCGCGTAACTACCCTGAAGCCTCGTAGCGCTTATGGACCGAACAGAGAAGAACAACAATTTAAGGCACGTTGCTGAACAGGTGAGTTTTTAGAAGCTTGCGAAAGGCCAGTATGTTTGGTTCGCCGCGCAGAGAATAGGGGAGAGAGTTCCAAAGGTTTAAGGCATTCAGGGAGAAAGAGAGTCCACCCCATTTGGAGCGACGGACTTTCCTAGACGTGGCAAGGAATGCAGAGCTGGAGCTAAGATTTCTGGAGGGATGGTAGGGAGTGACCAGAGAATGTAAGATGGCTGGATCTGATTTCCACATGGCTCTGTGAGCCAGGCACAAGGCCTTGAACTGTATCCTGGCCCGGATGAGGAGCCAGTGTAGAGTTCTCAGGGCGGATTTTGCAGATTTTCTCCGGGGAATTTGGAGCAGTAGGCGGGCTGCGCTGTTCTGGATTACTTGAAGTTTTGCAAGGTTGCCTGCAGGGCACCTAGGTACAGTGCATTCCCGTAGTATGAGAGCTTGCACCATAATCCTTCTCGCCTTGAAGGGAAGCAGGGGAAGGACCTTTCTTAACATCCTCAGTAAACCAAAGCAGGCAGCGGCAAGCTTGACAGCTTGAAAGCCAAAGCAGAGAGAACTGTCAAGCCAAATGCCTAGCCTTTTAACCTGCTGCCTTGGGGCCGGCATAGGGCTGAGGCAGGTTGGCCATAGATGGACCGTTAGGGGAGTTGGCGGTTTTCCCAAAAACATCAGCTCAGTCTTGTCGCCGTTTAGTTTGAGATGGAATAGGTTCATCCACTCGGCTACTGCTTCCAGACAGCTGCCTAGAGAGCTAGATGATCCCTCTGGATGGTTCAAAGATACCACCAATTGGGTGTCATCTGCATACGTTATAATCTGTATGCCGAATGGGAGGAACACCTCTGCTAAAGGCGCCATATAGGCGTTAAAAAGTGTGGGGCTCAGGGAGGAGCCCTGAGAAACCCCACAGCTGAGCGGCCAGCAGTTGGAAGAGGCGGTGCCCTCGAAGACCTGAAAGAACCGGTCTTTGAGGAAGGACTGTAGCCAGGAGAGTGCCGAATGGGTCACTCCCAGACTTTTTAGCCGTTTCAGCAGGATATTATGATCAACAGTGTCGAAAGCGGCACTGAGATCTAAAAGGACAATGGCCGCTGAGCCGCCCTGATCTAGTAGCCTCCGTGCCTCTTCGGTTACTGCCAGAAGGGACGTCTCTGTCCCTAAACGTGGGCAAAAGCCTGTTTGTGAGACATGTTGCTATTTAAAGTGCCAGACTGCTCACAGGCCTGGGGTGACAGGGTGCTAGGGCACACCATGGGCGTGAATCTTGGGAGCTGCCTTATCCTACATAATTTGCATATTCTTGCTGGATAATTTTGTCCTCAGCGGCTGCATAATTTTGTCCTCACCTGCAGCATATTTCCAGTAGCCCTTCCATTAGGTAAAAGTACAACCAATAAACAGAATTCTGCTAATCTTACTAGTGCATTTTATAATTATTTGGATTACTGCTCCTGTCTCAAAAAATTCTGAGCCTTAGAGAACATATCAGAATTAATGGTTACGTTGTCAATTGTAACACCAAGTGCATGTGGTTTATATTCATTTCTTTACTAGTTTACCAAATTGTGACATGCAGGATATGCCATTGGTTTTAAACATGCTTATCCCCCGGCCTGACCTATAATGGCAGGTCAATAGTGGATGGTGATTTTAAATCTTCTTTGGTGCACAAATAATCCCTAGGGGATTGCACAGCGCAATTGGCAGAGTTGCACGCTTTGCTTTTGGTTCTTGAGTTCGCTGATCCTGATGTTCCTACCTTGGTAGTATGCAATTCTTTTTACTGGGTAAAATCCTTCAATGACAACTTGTTCTTCTGGTCACAAAATGATTTCCGAGATTCTGAAGGTAGCGCAATCAAGCATAAGACGCTTTGGGTCTGAGTGGCACTCACACAGGTTATTTATACTTTAGGACATCAGCGTGTGGGAGCGCAATCAAGCATAAGACGCTTTGGGTCTGAGTGGCACTCACACAGGTTATTCATACTTCAGGACATCAGCGTGTGGGAGCACATTCAGTTGGAAATTCTATGGCTAATGAGGCAGCTAAATCGGCAGTAACCACTTGTTCATTAGGAGCAGTCACTAGATCTATGACTAAAATTGATGATGATACTCTGGCAGCTATTGCTGCTATGAGGGAGAGAACTGAGTTTTCCCAAGGTTTCCCTTCATGTTACATGTACCTCTTGTGTTCTGAACAAGTCCCATTTGTAACTATTTCATCCGTTGGGGATCGGCTAAGTCCCAATCAGGACCACAGACTTTCTTTAATCTTTGCTGCACATGAAGGCGGGATGTCTGCCCATGCCAGAGTTACCAAAACTGTTACAGCAATGATTTTGGTGGTATGGCTTATATCAGCAAGCATGTAAATATGTTATTTCTTGTGACATTTGTCAACAAATGAAACCCTCTACTGTTTCACGCCTCCCACATACTCAACTGTACATTTTCAACCTGCTGTTTGGCTGTATTTATCTTGATAACTGCGTTTCTCTAACTTCTAACACTGAATTTAAACATATCTTGGCTGCAGTGGATTCATGCACTAGATTCCTTTGGGTTTGGCTGCAACACAGGGCTGATGCTCAAACTGTTATAAAAGATTTGCCTGTCTTTGTCGGGACCTTTGTCTGTGGCACCTTCCATTCAGACCAAGGTCCAGCGTTTGCCTCTAAGGCTTACTGTGATGCGATGAAGTCTTTGGGGGTGCAGGTGCAATTCTTGTATCCACATCGCATGATGGCAATTCAGTTGTGGAGCAGATTAACAGTGACTTAAAGCAATCTTTAACAACAAGGGTATTAGGTACTTGTTGGGCTGGTTGACTCATCTATATAGAGTTCAACATGCGCTAAATAATTTCCCAAGAAGATCTCAGGGTGGGCGGACCCTGTACGAATTGCTCTTTGGCATTAAAATGTTTTTGCGAGACCTTGATAGTCTAGACGTAGTGGTGGCTGCCGCAACCTTTGACATAGATAACCATTGTGCTATGTTACAGTATCTACAAAAGGCTGGTGATTCCCTACCAAAAGATCATTTCCCCTCTTCTACAGAAGCTGCTGTCCGGATTCCTGTTACTGGCTAACTTCCTAAGGTTGGAGAACGGGTCCGGGAAGAAATCGAGAACAAAAAGGAATTTGTTCACTCATACTGTGCACCAGTCCAGGTCCTTGGAATGAAGGGTACTCATACAGCAATTCTACCTCTGCTGCCTGCCTGGACAGGGAATCAATACATTTCAATCAAGCATGTCAAGCTACACCATATGGCCAATACTGAATAGTAGACCCACAATCCGATAACTTCTGTCTCTCTGACAACTCCGAGACAATGGAGATGGAGACTTCAATTGATTTGTTGCGATTTTACCCTCAATTTCTACTACTGAGGCAAGTGAATTTGACTCTCCACCAGTTGAAGCTATAATTGACATTCTTGAAAATCTGTTTCATTTATCTTCTAATGAGGAACAGTCCCTGTTGTTTCAGCTGAGGTCTAGTGGTTATTATTTGGACCATGATAGCTGGAGTTCTAGCCCCACATACTTCATCTCATAAAATGAAAAGAGATCAAGCCCTAGTTAACATTCTGGTACAAAAGGGGGCGGTAATGGACGGAGCATCTGAACCAATCAAACACTCACACCCAGTCAAAAGATCTGGGTTTAATCCATCACCGTTCTTTAGTCCACTCTGCCACCCCAGTTCAGACATGGCTATATGCAAATCAGTCTGACCCTGTGCCTCAAGGGAACAGTCCAGCCCGAACTGCCAAGCCATGCCTTCCCTGGACCGGAAACAAGCATCCGAGGTCCGGTTTCTGGCATTCCAGCCGTCTTCAGCCCGGCTTGCTTGAATCGAGTGGCAAAGTGAGCAAGGGACTCACTTCTGAGCATACCCTGCCACACTTATGGCGGCCAAAAGCGGTACAAAAGGGGGTGGTAATGGACGGAGCATCTGAACCAATCAAACACTCACACCAAGTCAAAAGATCTGGATTTAATCCATCACCGTTCTTTAGCCCACTCTGCCACCCCAGTTCAGACATGGCTATATGCAAATCAGTCTGACCCTGTGCCTCAAGGGAACAGTCCAGCCCGAACTGCCAAGCCATGCCTTCCCTGGACCGGAAACAAGCTTCCGAGGTCCGGTTTCTGGCATTCCAGCCGTCTTCAGCCCGGCTTGCTTGAATCGAGTGGCAAAGTGAGCAAGGGACTCACTTCTGAGCATACCCTGCCACACTTATGGCGGCCAAAAGCGGTACAAAAGGAGGTGGATTCAAGCAAGCCAGGCTGAAGATGGCTGGAATGCCAGAAACCGGTCCTCGGAAGCTTGTTTCCGGTCCAAGGAAGGCATGGCTTGGCAGTTCGGGCTGGACTGTTCCCATGAGGCACAGGGTCAGACTGATTTGCATATAGCCATGTCTGAACTGGGGTGGCAGAGTGGGCTAAAGAACTGTGATGGATTAAACCCAGATTTTGACTGGGTGTGAGTGTTTGATTGGTTCAGATGCTCCGTCCATTACCACCCCCTTTTGTACCGCTTTTGTCTGCCATAAGTGTGGCAGGGTATTTTCAGACTTGAGTCCCTTGCTCACTTTGCCACTGGATTCAAGCAAGCCGGGCTGAAGACGGCTGGAATGCCAGAAACCGGTCCTCGGAAGCTTGTTTCCGGTCCAGGGAAGGCATGGCTTGGCAGTTTGGGCTGGACTGTTCCCATGAGGCACAGGGTCAGACTGATTTGCATATAGCCATGTCTGAACTGGGGTGGCAGAGTGGGCTAAAGAACGGTGAGGGATTAAACCCAGGTCTTTTGACTGGTTGTGAGTGTTTGATTGGTTCAGATGCTCCGTCCATTACCACCCCCTTTTGTACTAGTTAACATTCAAGCCTTCCCATTTGTTGATGGTATAGTTTGGGATAAAGTAGCATTCGATATCCATGGCCCGACAGACATTTTACAGATTTCATTTGCGTTTTGAGTTTCTTTTGGGGAAGTGGTCTTGCCTGGAATCCACTCTGATGATTGGATTGTTAATGTTAATTCATTGTTTTCTGATTTAAAATATTATACTGCCTTTGATACTGAAGATTTGTATATACATTCTGCAAACTATGCTGATTTAGTCTGTTACCAACATTATGGCCATCATTTTTTACACAAAACTAATTCACAAAGGCTGTTTTTTAATTATACCCAGTGGGAACCCCGATACAGAGCAGCTCGGAGACCCAACATAAAAGTCCAATCTTCCAGCCACTACCTAAGCAGTTGTCCAATCACTCAGGTACTGCAACTGAATTCATCTAATCTCCCAGCCACTACTCAGGCACTCATCCAACCACCATGCGCTACTCATGCACTATCTAATCACCCAGACACAATGTATTCACGCATCCTTTCACTGAGCCATTGCCCATGCACTCATCCACCCACCCAGGCACTACTCACTGACTCATCCAATCACCCAGGCACTATCCATGCAGTCATCCAATCATGCAGACAGTATCCATGAATTCGCCCAATCACCCAGACCCTATCAGTGTACTCACCCAATCACCAAGCCACTACCCTTGCACTCATCCAATCACCCAGGCGCTACTATCATACTCATCTAGTCACCTATGCGCTGCTCACATACTCATAAAAGCAACCAGACACTATCCATGCACTAATCCATTTACCCAAACAGTACCCACGAACTCATCCATTCACTCAGGCACTATCTATGCACCCAAACAATCACCAACATACTATCCATGTACTCGTCTAAACACCAAGACACTAACCTTGCACTCATTCATTCACCGAGGCTCTTCCAATGAACTCATGCACTCACCCAGGCACTACTCATGCACTCATCCAATCACCCAGGCAGTATCCATGCACTCATCCATTCACTCACACACTGCCCATGCACTCATCCATTTACTCAGAAACTAGCCAAGCAGTCTTCCATTCAGCCAGGCACTACAGTTGCACTAATAGATTCATCCAGGCATTACACTTCAACTCCTCTATTTACATAGATTCTACCCATGCACTCAAGTATTCACCCGGATACCTCCCATATACTTATCCAATCACTCAGGCACAAATGCACTCATCTATTCTCCCAGGCACTAATTCATTTACCCAGCTATTATCCGTGCACTCATCCATTTACTCAGGCACTACCCTTGCACTCATCCATTCACCTAGGCACTACCCACGCACTCCTTCATTCAACTAGGCACTACCCTTCTTCTCATCCATTCACCCAGGCCCAACTCTTGCACTCATGCATACAATGAGGCACTACGCTTGCGCTCATCAATTCACTGAGGCACTATGCTTGCGCTCATCCATTCACCCAGCCATTACCCATGCAGTCATCCATTCACTGAGGCACTACCCATGCACACATCCAATCTCCCGGTCACTATCCATGTACTCAGTCAATCATGCAGGCAATCTGTATTCATTCACCCAAGCACTATCTATGCACTCACCCAATCACCGAGGCACTACCCTTGCACTAATGCAATTAGTGTAGCACTACCATGTACTCATTCAATCACTCAGGTGTTATTCTTCCACTCATTCATTTACTCAGGTACTACTGTTGCTGATCCAATCACTCGCTCATCTATTTATCCAGTACTAACCATGCACATTTCGAAATACCGAGGCACTACCCTTCTACCTGTCCATTCACCCAGGCACTACCTTTGCACCTATCTATTCACCCAGCCACTATCCATGCACTCATCCAATCACCCAGGCATCACCAATACACTCAATCATTCACCCAGACATTATCCATGCATTCATCCATGAATCCAGGCACTGCCCTTGCATTCATCCATTCACTCAGGGAGTACAAATGTGCTCATCCATTCACTCAGGCACTACCCATGTACTCATCCATTCCCTGACGTATTACCTATGCAGTTATTCAATCACCCAGGCTCTATCCATGCACTCATGCAATCACCCAGGAACTAACCTTGTATTTATCCAATCGTCCAGGTGTTACCCTTCCACTCATTCATGTACACTCCTCAAATTCCATATTCAACTATACTAATATACTAACCAAATACCCGAATAACATATCCACTACTCAAATGACTTCATATTTATACTATACTAATTTTCAACACTAATCATTTATGGGTTCCGGAGTGGCGTGCTATTCGCCAGAAAAGCGCTTCAACACCCATCAGGGGTAACAAGTGCTGTATGAATGCAAATCTTTCTTCCCCTTTTATCCCTCTGCTATTCTTCTCACTCCAAGTAACTGACTAATATCCACCACTGAAATTACTTCATAGTTCACCATATTAATTCACCACTAATCCCTTATAGGCTTCCTGAATAGCGTGCGTCAACAAGCGCTATATAAATACAAACCTTTGTCCTCCTCTATCCTTCTGCTATCATTCCAAATCCAAATAACTGACTAACCGCTCGCAGCCATGGAGGAGGTATTACTTTGACCCTGTGCTTCCTCTATTCTAATTTAAGGCTGGGACATCTTTTTTGATCTTTGCCCGGAATTCTGCCGACTTGGGCTGACAACACCGGAGGACTTGTTGCATTTCCGCTGGAGCGGGACTGCGAGGACCAGGAGTCTGTGCACCAGGACATCGCCCGCACCTGGGTCCTCTTCCCGCCCCCCTTGTAGTGATACAAAAGGACTCGCGGCCCCCGCTTTGCGGGAGCCGCTCGCAGCCGTGGAGAAGGAATTACTTTGACCCTGTGCTTCCTCTAATCTAATTTAAGGCTGGGACATCTTTTTTGATCTTTGCCTGGAATTCTGCCGGCTTGGGCTGACAACACCGGAAGACTTGTTGCATTTCCGCGGGACTGCGAGGACCAGGAGTCTGTGCGCAAGAACATCGCCCGCACCTGGGTCCTCTTCCCGCCCCCTACTTCTATTGACCTCCTATTTAATCGTGCCTTAGAACGCGTGGGACCAGCCGGGCTAAGCCCGGGCCAAGGGCGGGCCCGTTGTAGCCCGTTAAAGCCCGAGTAAGACCGGACCGGGCCATCCCTCTAAGGCCTATCACTCGGTTCTGCTAAGACTACTCACAACACACAATATACTTAGATCTTATCTGTAAGGAACTGTGAGTGTTGTTCGTAGCTGTATTGATTGTTGTATTTTTAGGATAGATTCTCCTTCGAGGGTGTTAGTAAATGCCTACCCACGAAAGCAGGGGTAGGGCTGCGGCTGGGGCTTTACTACTGGGTACTTTGGATAATTTTATTATTCAAACTAATTCTGTCATTGACAAGGGGATATCATTGATGGAGCGGAGGGTCTCACAAGATCTGGCCCTGGCAAAACGCTGGTCTATGAATCATCTTGCTCACGTCCGTACACCCAAACCCAGGAGTGGAAATGGCATTATAGATGCTGAGGTGCTTACACATAGTCCACCCAGCTCACAAGATTCCTTCTGCCACCTGCCTGCACCGATTGTCCACTTGCCAGCAGAGGCAATCCTAGAGACAACACAAATAACTATCTTAGTTAGCCCTCTCAAGGAAACAAATACTAGACAGCTCCGGGGTAGACGGGAAGGTGCCATCCCGAAAAAGAGGCAACCTGTTGCGCAAGGAAAGAAAAAACTATCTACCAACGGGTAAATTGAATCAGGAACAGCCAGTCCCACAAAGGGGGGAGGGCCCACAGGGGCCGCCGAGCGAGTGCGACCCGCCAAATCCAGAGGCTGTGATCTATGATCATGCGCCCGGAGAGGGCGCAGGCACGCTTATGCCAGACGATCTTGGCAGTGAAGGAAAAGAAGATCCAGTGGAGGACCCCCTAGTTGATAAGCTGAAGAGGTTGTTAATTACTAGTCTTGCTCCTCTTTTTTCTAGACTTACTAGAATTGAGAAACAGCTTACTAAACTGGAGGGAGCCATGAGAAGTGTTAAAAATACTGGGACTACTAACAATAGTCTCACTGGTAAAGCTCAGACAAATCCAGTGGTAGAGGCACAGTTAGTTCATAAACCCATATATACATCTGTGAGCAGGAAGAATCAGGGGGCTGTTTGCCCGACAGAACTCCCGGTAGTGTCAGAAAAGGATCTGTCAACACCAGTAACAGTCAAGAAAGCGACAATAGAGAGGTCAACTGAGGAACCATCTAGAAAGTCACACATTGTAAACGTACCCCAGCAGTCTAACCCTTATGTGATAGTTTTAACGGGAGTGACAGAGTTAAACCAGGATAGCCACGAGTCATTTTCTTATTTAAAAAATAAGGTGGCATATTGGCTTAATAAAAATAGACCCTTACCCCCTCACATTAGATCTGAAATTATGATGGGGCGCCGTTTGCCCTGGTTGGGCAATAGTCCCAAAAACATTACCGGGGACTGTGTGGTCGTAAATTTGAAAGATCCCCGGACAGTGGACTATATTTGTTCCTGGAATGACAGCTATAACGATTTTGGTTCCCAGATAGTGCCTAGTCCTTTGTCTTTTTTCTACCCCCCACCGACTCATCTAGACGATGGAGGGCCCTGGACCCAAATAAATTATAATCGATATGGTAGGCCTGCAAATAATTATTGTGGACCACCATTTAAGCAGTACTCCGTACCCCTCGAAAATAGATTTAGTGTGTTAGAAATGGTGGACTGACAGCACCTAGGCACGGAAGGCAAGCACTATAGTGCAAAGGATTGCAATGCTATCGGGAAGAGGACCGATGTGGTAGTTTTATCAACTGAAATAAAATATGTCCCCTCTAAAATTGGAACCCAGACACGAACTTCGATGCATGAGAAAGAAAGTGGTGTGGGGGTTACGGTAAATGCGGAGGATATTTCACTAAATGCCAGTGACTTCCAAAACAGTAAGATTAAGGGGGCAGATGCCCTGCTGCCCCCAACTCTTTTTAATATAAGCGATAACAACGAACTTATAACTTTTGTATCTTGGAATGTGGCCGAGTTATCTAATAAGTTGTGTGCACCGGCTTTTATGCCATTTATTAAACAATTTTCTATTGTCTGCCTACAAGAGACATGGGAGATGGAGGAAATCCATATCGACGGGTACCGAACATTTCAGATAGCAGCTGAACCGTCGATGAGAGGCAGGAATAAGGGGGGTCTTTGCATCTATGTTTCAAACACCTCCAAAGTTAGTATTGGTAAATCTAGTAGCATGTCTAAATACTTTCAGAAGTTAGAGCTAATAATTGATTATAAAGAGATTATTAACTTGATAAACTTTTATAATAATGCCCCTAAGGAAGAACTAGTCCATGTATTTGAAAGCCTGTCACATATGATGTTAAAATCTGAAGTGGATCGTTTTACGGGGAATCGTGTGTTATGGGTGGGTGATTTTAACTGTTTTTTATGTTCAAATGGTCAATCAGACATATGTGGTTTGGTCAACAAGGAAGGTGATCCTAGTACGCATTTTGTTCATTCTATGTTTGGAAAATATGTGAATGATCTGATGTTTGAAATGGACCTGGGTTTTGGAAATGAGTTATGCAACCCACAGGTTGACTTTGCCACTACGTCCAATGGTAGGGGCAGTAATTCCTTAATAGATTTTGTTCTGGTTTCAAATAGTTTCTTGCACAATCTTGTTAATTTTGAAACTGGAGGAATTGCAATCAGTGACCATTACCCACTCAGCTTTGCGCTGGATATTAAAGTAAAAATTGTGGGAAAACTGGAATAGTTAATACTCTGTATCAACATAGGATAAACTTAGCCAGAAGGAACGGTTACACACTAAAATGAAGTAAAATTGAGCCAGTGGGTTTTGTCCAAAACCTAGTAAAGACTACGTTAGATGATTTTATGACTTGCCTCACGGAATCAAGCAGTGATGCCATGGTTACCTCGGCTTTTCGTAACATCTCGGAGGAGATCAGTAAATCCCTGGTGGGTGTACAGAAGAAATCAAATAGGGATAAAAATGAAAGCTGGTTTAATCATGAATGTACTAAAGCCCACTCAGCCTTAAAAATAGTACTTAAGGGTGTCCCAAGATCTTCCACGGAGATCAAGAAAGCCAGACACATCTATCATAATGCACTAAAGAGTAGGAAAAAGGAAATAAAAAGTGAGGCGTGGAGTACTCTCTACCAAGCCTGCCTTCGGAAAGACAACACAGGCTTCGGGAAGGCTGTGAACGCACCCTTCTTTATTGATCGAAAAACTGACGCCGTAGAAATAGCAGTAGCGGAAGAAGTCTGGATCTCGTATTTCACCAATCTTTATAAGGACACCTTACTTAATAATGGGGAGGCTGATGTACTCGGGGAGGGAGATGTTGAGGATGACGACGCCATTTCTGCTGGCTCTTTCCCTTTGGACATCAGCTTCGGATTACATGAAGTGGAAAAGGCCATTTGTGAAAGCTCCGGGGGTAAAGCGCCAGGCCCCGATGGGGTTCCAGTCGATATTTTTAAATCCAATATTTTTTTATGGGCCCCTTTATTAACCAATGTTTTAAATTGTGCTAATAAAATAGGGTTTTTTAATACATGGCAGGAAGCAATTGTTGTCCCAATTTTTAAAAAGGGAGATCGAGATGATCCCAAATGTTATAGGCCCATCTCGTTGCTAGACTCTTTGATGAAAGTGGCGGGCAGGGTCATTTTAGATAGATTGCAAGACTGGGCAAACGACTCAGGAATTTTATCAGAATTCCAATATGGTTTTAAAGCTGGCCTGGGTACAGTTGAGCAAGGGCTAAATTTAGCAATACTTATTGGAAAATATACAATTGCGAAAGGAGATAAGTTGTACTTAGTGTTCGTGGACTTAAGCTCAGCTTTTGATTGCTTAAGCCATGAAATTTTATGGGAAACATTGACCAGGCTGGGAGTTGCTATGAGCCTGCTTAATTTTATTAAAGAGCTTTACAGGGGAGCATATGCCAAGGTTCGATTTGGTAGTAAAGGGGAGTGCACGTCTAAGTTCCCAATCAAAAAAGGAGTTCGCCAGGGATGCATATTAGCCCCCTTTTTGTTTAATTTGTATATTAATATTATTGCATCCCATTTGGTAGAATGCAAACAAGATTACCCGAAATTTGGAGGAAATCCTGTGCCTATATTATTGTACGCAGACGATGCTGTGATCATGGCCAGGACCCAAGTGGGCCTTCAGAGGTCCCTTAGGGCTTTCTCAGATGTTATGAGTGAAAGAGGGCTAAAAATTAATAGTAGTAATACCTACAGCATGTGCTGCTCAAATAAGAGGACTGCGCAGTGTATTATCTCCCTCTCTGACACAAGGATTGAAAGTACTAAGACTTTCTCTTACCTGAGGATTATCTTTGACAAAAATGGTGCGTGGGTTGCAGCGGCCAGTACAAGGAAACTTACTTTCTCACGTGCCATTGGAGCAGTGAGAAATTTTGCTGTTAAGATTGGAGGTCGGCCTGTAAATATCCTGCTGGACATTTATAGAGCTAAGTGCGTGTCCACAGTGACTTATGGCACAGGGTTGTGGGGAATTGTGGACACAAGTGAGATACAGTTGTGCGAAAACGCCTTCGTGCGATATTTATTAGCTACGCCCAAGTCTACCTCCAACTACGTTTGTCACCAGGAATTGGGCTTAACGTATATAACTGACTTAATTAAAGTAAGCCCAATACTGTTATGGCATAAGATATGGGTTTCTCAAGAGACTACACTAAATAGGGATATTATTCAAGTTTGCCTGAAATTCCAAGGGAGTCAAAAAATTGAATGGTTTAAATACGTAAAAAAATTCCTAAGGGATATCGGCCACCTTGAATTCTTTGAGAACCCTGACATAATTATACTAATTGCCAGAAAAAGATTGTAGGAGATCTGCCTTATTCACCTGGAACATAAAAGGTGGGAATTAGAGGGCAAGAAAAGTTCAGTGATCCAAAATCAACTAATGCTACAAAATTTGGGCTTACAACAATATTTAACGCGCATAGAAAGTAGCTATACACGGATGATCCTGACACGTTTCAGAGAAGGAAGCTTTTTCCGACTAGTGACATTCCCCATTGTAAACACTTGGTCTAGAACGTTAATTATGTGTCCGTGTGATGGTGTATCGCTTCAGTCCCTGATCCATTGCACTTTATTCTGTAGATATTATACCTTGATCAGGAAAAAAATCTTATTTGCATTACTCAAGAAGTAGGGACTTAGACAATGCAGACCAGCTTTGTTAAGAATGCAAATGCTGGAAGATGATTTTACTATGTTTGCAGTATCAAAATTTTTTAAAAATATGTTGAGATATAGAACATCAATGAACTGATCCTACTCCCCTGTATTTCTTTACAGACTGTGATCATTAAGTGACTTGATTTATTAATCATTGGATGTATTGTTTGAAAATGTAATGTGTGCTTTTATGGATTCTTAAACCTGAACCCGAATAAAGCTATTTTTGATTTGATTTGATTTGACTAACCTATCCACCACTTAAAATGTACTTGCATGTTTCACTATACTAATTCAACACTAATCCTCTATGGGTCCCAGAGTAGCGTGCTACTCACAGAAAAAGCGCTTCAACACCTCGTCAGGGCTAGTAAGCACTATATAAATGCAATTACAATACAATACAATACTCAGGCAGTATCCCTGCACTGATCCATTCACTCATGCACTGCCCATACACTCATCTATTCACCCACATACTAATAGACATATCCAATCACCCAGGCACTACCTATGCACATATCCAATCACCTAGGCACTACCCTTGCTCTCAGCCACTCACTGATGCACTAACCATGCACTCACCCAATCACCCAAGCAGTACCCATGCACTTATCCATTCACTTAGGCACTATTTAGGCACTCTCCCAATCACCTAGGCACTCCTCCATGCACTCATCCACTCACCCAGGCACTACGCTTGCATGCATTAATTCATTGAGACATTACACATGCACTCATCCACTCACCTAGTTATGTTATGTTATGTTATGTTATTTGTACTTATAAAGCGCACTGCTACCCTGAGATGACCTGGCGCTGAGTACTGGTGTGAGAAGTTGGCCTGATATGTGATGTTTCCAATTCTGGAACCACCTTGTATCAGTCCAAACAATCCCTTATGGTGTCTGGTTGTAAGTCAACCTTATTAGACAAGCTATCCTAGTGGTAGCATGGACTAAGCAGCCTTAAAGGCTAAACTCAAGAGGTCGTGTTAAGCGAGCTGTTTTACCAATCACAATCCTGTAATATCAAAGGAAAGGACACCACACAAGTATATATTATAAAAATATATGTGTTTATATCTAAAATAATCCGCAGTACTCTTTATGAGCAAAGGGGCACAAGCGTTAAATCAAAAGCACAGTATAACATACAAAGTTGCACAATTATGGATGAGGGCGGGTGGCCACTCAAACCATATATTAAGAAAGTGATATAAGAGATACCAATCGAACAGTGGTTAGGCCTAGGGCCTAGGGAATCGCTGGGAGCAGTCGGGACAAGCAATGCTGAAGTCGGGAAAAGCCCGCGGGATTCGGGTGCAGTGTTGAAAGTACACGCATGCACCAATGCAAAGTCAATGGTGCGTAAAAGTTACACAAATAGAGTTTAAGGATACTTCCGCTGAACCTAGATGGACAAAACTTTAGACACAGGCCCTAGAGGTGTGTACCAGTGTGGGAACACCGGCGTTGCAATGTTACCTCACCCACAGGAAGCGGGTGCATAGGGTCGAAGTGGCGTCGGGTTTCGTCACGCAGGTTCTTGGTGCTTGAAGCTGAAGATGCTGCAGGCGATGCGAAGGAGAAGTGTCAGGTGTGATCCAAGGGTGGGTCAGAGTAGAAAAGTACCTGAAAGCAGAGGGGACAGAGTCTGGGTCACTCAGCAGCGACCAGGGTGGAACCAGGACGGAACCAGGCAATGTCGGGCGCAATCAGGTGGTTGTCGAGGAGCTTCTCTCCGCTGCCACGTAGGCTCTGGGGCATCTGCGACATCCAGGAGCAGGTCACGAGCTGTCCCACGCAGGCTCTCACCATCAGCGCTGTCAGCTTCAAGATCGCAGTCAACAACACTTGGCAAGAGCAATCCACGCAGGACTGGGAGATTGCTTCTCACTCTGACCAGGAGGGTCAGAGCGGGGGCTCTTTTTCAGAGGAGCTGGTGCAAGTCTGGAGCAACCAGAATTACAGGTCGGTTTTAGGTTTTCGCCGGCACAGGGGCCACAAGCAAGCTGGCAAGTGACCGGGCCAACGCTTCGAGCCAAAGAAAGCAGAAGGGCCCCACGCAGCACTCGTCAAGTGTGGAGGGGTGAGCTTCGGTGCAAGAGTGGCTCAGGGCTGGGCCTTCTCAAACCCCGGTGTACAGCTTCAAGGGTCACTCATGGGCTGCACGGTCAGCGTCTTGTGGTCTTTTCAAGATGGCGTGCCCCACGCTTCCGATCGCCTCCACGGGTCTCAGCTCTGCAGGGACTGTGGATCGGGCTCTAAGAAGGCAGGCAAGCTTGATCTCGTCGATCTTTGTCGCTCGAGTTCCGGCGGGAACTGCAACAAAGCAGACGTCGAGGTGCTGGATGGTGCCTGTTAGCACAGGGTGGTCACTCCTTGACCACAAGGGAGATTCTTCAGTCTTCTACGTCGAGTAGGATGTCGAAGGGTCCAGAGTTTAATTTCTTATGTTTCATCAGGATAATCTGAGTGCGTTGGCACTGCTCCCATTCTTATACCAATCTAGGGGGCAGGATTACCTGCTAGGTCCCCTCCTATGGGTGGGACCCAGGAAGGGGGTGGATACACCCCTTTCCTTTGATCCAGGCCGCGCTGGGACTGGGGCTGGTCTGCCCCAGAACCGGTTTGGCCGGATTATGCAAGGGGCAGCCTTGTGCTCCCCAGGCAGTGTCTGGTTTCTTTCAAACCTCCCTGCTACAATCCACTATCTCCTGTCTGGGGTGGTGTAACTCCTCCCTGCGACAGGAAAGCCTTTGTCCAGGCCTTCTCTGCTGAGTTTCGGTCGGCAGCAGGAGGTCAGACTTGTGTCTGTGGCAGAAGCATCCATTTTGTGGATCTGAGGCTCTTTTAAAAATCAACCGCGTTTCAGTAAAGTAACATGTCTTCTCCCTCTAGAGGGGTGGAATGCTATCCCTGTCGACAGAACTGTCGAGGGGATAGTATTCAAAATCGTATGACACCTTACACGACATGTTTTGATAAAGCCAAACCAAAGTTGCTATATAACCGCGAGGATTATAATGCACTTAATAGTATATGGTATGGCATTATCCCGGATCAGCTTAGGGAGTTGTTCCCGACAGCTGCAGAAAGGCTCAGCTCATGCCAGAGCTCCATCTCACATTAAACCACACACTCTGCCTCCAGGATTGATAAGGCCTTCCATAGTAGTGGCTCACAGATTTATATGTGTCCAGATATAGGTTTAGATATAGGTATACTATATCTAAGCAAGGGGTGATTACACCCACTTGCCCCAGCTGAGTGATCAGCCAGTTGTGTCAATTTAAGAACCAGCCAGGGGTGGCAAAAGCTATGCTTCAGCCCCTGGTAGGCCTTGGTGGCACCTATGCCCTGAGCACCTATAGTGCATGGTACAGGGGCTGACAAGGAGTCCATTTCCAATTGGGTTATGTACCTATAGTACATGTCTGTGAATTTAGAGAGAGAACAGCAGGCTGGGGGTCTGATTAGCAGGCCCACAGCCTCAGTAAGTCGAAAACCAGTGAAGCAAAAAGCAAAAATTTGGGGTGACCATAGGATAGCAGACCCTACTCTCCTACAACTGGTGACCTGGGAAGCATTGAGCTGCTTAGTGAGAAAAGAACCATGTTTTAAGCCCTTCCGAAAAGAGATGAGGTCTGGAGCATTTCTGAGATAGAACGGGAGTTCATTCCAAACCCTGGAGGCTCAGTGAAAAAAGCTTCTACCTCCCCAATTGGTTTTCTTAAAGATGGAGGTTTGGATTAGTTTAGAACTGGAAGAGCGCAGGGTTCTACTTGGGACGTACCATGTAAGTCTGGTTTTTAAAAACTCCGGGCCAATCCCATTTACCACCTTGAAGACAACACATAGTGCTTTAAAGCGTGATCTAAGTGGGACTGGGAGCCAATGCAGTTTCTTAAGTTCTCCCCTGATTGAAGCAAACCTGGGTGTTCCCGTCAGCAATCTCGCTGCGGCGTTCTGGACTAATTGCAACTTGTTCATATGTTGTTTCTGAGCATTAAGGTAGAGACTGTTGCAATAGTCCGGGCGGAACATAATGAGTGCAGTGACGACCGTCCTTAGGTTGCTCGCCGACAGGAAGAACTTAATTTTTTTAATTATTCTGAGGACCATAAAACATGATGACATCACCTGGTTCACTTGGTCCCCCATGGTGAGTTTGTTATCCACCATGACTCCTAAATTCTTGGCTTTCCTGGAGGGTATAGGGCATGGTCCCAAATCCTCTGGCCACCAGTCCTGTGTCCAGACCTGGGGATTATGGCCAAATTTTAGCACCTCTGTTTTAGTTGAGTTGAGTTTTAAACAATTGGAGGACATCCAAGTGGAAATGGAGCACTGCAGTTATGGAACTGGTCCCCCGCTTCCCTTTCCGCTCCCTCCATCAGCGATAATACAATTTGTGTGTCATCAGCGTAGGAGGTGAGCTGGAACCCAAATGAACGGATGGCACTGGCCAGGGGTGCCACATAGATATTAAAAAGCGTAGGACTCAGAGCCGAGCAGTGGAGCACCTCACCGGGAAGCGTGAAGGGTTCAGAGATGTTGCCATCTAGGTCTACCGACTGAGACCTGTCTGACAGAAAAGAATGTAACAGTTTCCAAGCTGAGCCCTTCACACCAATATCAGAGAGTCGGTTCAACAAAACGTTATGGTGGACTGTATCAAAGGCCGCGGATAGGTCAAGGAGGATTAAGATGGCATTTCCTCCCCATATCCACTGCTTCTCTGATTTCCTCAGTAGATTTTATTAGGGCCAGCTCAGTGCTGTGAAAAGCTCTAAACCCATATTGTGATGGGTCAAGCAAATTGTTAACAGAGAGGAAGTTGCTAAGTTGGCTGTTTAATTCTTTTTCCAGTAGTTTAGCTAGTAATGGGAGCCTGGAAATTGGCCGATAATTATTGGGGGCACTAGGGTCCAAGGATTGCTTCTTAAGAAGGGGAAGCACGGAAGCCTTTTTCCATTGCATTGAGCAGAGGGGTCAGTGCCGTTCCCGAAATTTCTGGAATTTGCTTAACAATTCCAACAAGACACGGGTCACTAGGGGCACCTGATTTAATAGTATGCAGCAATTTGACCACAGCAACTTCCTCCATCGGAGTGAAGTGATCCAATAATTCTGCCATAGCACCTGAGTTTCCTGATTCTATTAGCTTAAAATCATTCTGATTACCATTGAGCCGACCAACAAGGGAGGTAAAGATTGTTTCTATTTTCTTGTTAAAAAATCCCGCTGTTATATTGCAAAATTCCGCATCACCCTATTTTTTCGGAGCAGTAGGTTTAGCTAATTTAGAAATAGTTTTAAACAGTTCTTTAGAATTGGATTCGGCCATGGTTATTTGTACCGAGAAGTACTCTTTTTTTGCTTCCAAGAGTGCTTGTTTATAACTAGCAATACAACTTTTATAGTTTTCCTTCTCGGCTTCGGCGTAGAACTACCACCAATTTCTTTCTGCATGTTTACAGACCAATTTCTTGGCCCTAAGCTCCTCTGAATACCAGGGGGCAGATGGAGATGCCCGCTTTGGAATCCTTTTCTTAAGAGGAACAAGCTGATCACAGGCCTCCAAAAGCCACTTATTGTAGGTAGCCGTAACCTCCTCCACATCCAGTGGAAGCTGACACCATGAATTTTTCAGGACATTTCCCAGCCTCTCCACATCCAGATTGCCCCAAGATCTAGTTTCGATCTCTTGAATCTGTTTCTGACCAGGGAAATCATCCAGTGAACACTTTAGTTCAAATTTGATTGCACAATGATCAGACCATGAGAGCGGAAGAACCACAGTTTCATCTATATCTTTCCTATTAGAGTAATTCAAATCTAAGGTGTGACCTTTTTCATGTGTCGGCCCCCTTACCATTTGTTCCAGGTCTCCAGCGGCCATGGTTTGGTTCAACCTAGAAGCATCAGCGTTATTGGGGTTTTCAAGATAGAAGTTATAATCCCCCAGCACTGGGAAGGATTCAAAACATAGTCCTTCTTCCAACAACGAATCCAGGGACTCCAGAAAGGCACCTCTAGAGCCCGGGGGATGATATATAAGCAACCCTTTAAAGGGTTTGTGAGAACCAGAGTAAAAATCAAACGCTAGGGCCTCATAAGCCAAATTGGAGGCTGGGGCAAACTTGGGAGACAGAGATTCATGATGTACAATAGCAAGCCCTCCACCCTTCTTGTTAGGCTAATTCAGTGTATGGCAATAAAAACCCGGCGGTGTGGCTTTCTTCAGATCAGGGCCAGGTCTCAGTGATAAAGGCCAGTTTGATGTTACAATCCTCCAATAGGATCACGCATTCCAAACTATGCTTCACTAAGGATCTAGCATTAAACATAATACATTTCAATGAATCCCTATTACCATGTACTACTGCGGATGAGTTTGACTTTTCCTGGGGGGTCTTGTGATTGTTCAAAGACCGGTTAAGAATGATTAAATAAGGCATCTGACAACAGATGCACCGAGAGCCCAATATGTTGTTGCTGTAGTCGTCTAGGGACAGCCTGGGACACTGCTGTAATATGCCACCAGGATTGAGTTTATGTGGCTCCCTACTGGAATACTGAATGTCCCCTGCCATGGAACATCCAGGGGGACGGGTCTTGCGCCCGGCCAGAGCGCGGACGGGCGCAGACGGGCTTGCCTTTGGCGTGTCTTCGGTGCGCCGGCGGCGGGCCCACTGCGCTACGCAGCATAATGCGTGTTAAATAGTGTCCTTCTGAAGCACTAGACCGCTAACCACTGCTCCGTGAAAGCGGAAGTGAGTCTCCCCTAGCTGAGGCCAAACATGAGTCTCAAAGCAATGCGCAAGTTAAAATAAGTGTAAACCTCCCAGCATCCAAATTCCTTTAAAAACAATGCCACCAAATTTCTGCAGGTTGTGAGTGCTTCTGTCTCACCTGGCGAGCGTTGAACGCAGCTTCGCCCAGGGAAACCAGCACATGCGTGCTAAATAGTGTCCTTCTGAAGCACTAGACCGCTAACAGGTGCTCCGTGAAAGTGGAAGTGAGTCTCCCCTAGCTGAGGCCAAACATGAGTCTCAAAGCAATGCGGCAGTTAAAATAAGTGTAAACCCCCCAGCATCCAAATTCCCTTTATAAACAATGGCAACAAATTTCTGCAGGTTGTGAGTGCTTCTGTCTCACCTGGCAAGCGTTGAACGCAGCTACGCTCAGGAAAACCAGCACTGCGCGCACGCGAAGCATGCGTGCTAAATAGTGTCCTTCTGAAGCACTAGACCGCTAACCAATGCTCCGTGAAAGCGAAAGTGAGTCTCCCCCAGCTGAGGCCCAACACGAGTCTCAAAGCAATGCGGCAGATAAAATAAGGGTAAACCCCCAGCATCCAAATTTCCTTTAAAAACAATACCACCAAATTTCTGCAGGTTGCGAGTGCTTCTGTCTCACCTGTCGAGCGTTGAACGCAGCTTCGGCCAGTGAAACCAGCACAGTGCGCATGAGAAGCGTGCTTGCTAATAGTGTCCTTCTGAAGCACTGGACCGCTAACCGGTGCTCTGTGAAAGCAGAAGTGAGTCTCCCCTAGCTGAGGCCAAACATGAGTCTCAAAGCAATGCGGCAGTTAAAATAAGTGTAAACCCCCAGCATCCAAATTCCCTTTAAAAACAATGCCACCAAATTTCTGCAGGTTGTGAGTGCTTCTGTCACACCTGGCGAGCGTTGAACGCAGCTTCGCCCAGGGAAACTAGCACTAGTCTTTACTCATGCACTCATCGAATCACACAGGCCGTGCTGATGCACTCATCCACTCAACCAGGCACTACTCATACATTCTTTCAATCACCCAGGCACTACCCTTGCACTCATCCATTCACTCATTGAATGATCCAGGCACTACCCATGCACTCATTTATTCACTCTGGCATTATCCATGCACTCATCCATTCACCCAGGCAATATACATGCACACATCCAATCAACCAGGTACTACCCTTCCTCTCATCCATTCACTCAGGTACTATGCATGCCTTCATCCATTCACACGAGCTCTCTCCAAACACTCATCTAATGACCCAGGCACTACACTTGCACTCATTCATTCACTCAGGTACTCATGCATTCACCCAGGCACTAACCATGTACATATTGGATCACTCAGCCAATAGTACCCTTGCATGCATCCATTCACCCAGGCACTTCCCATGGACACATCCAATCACTCAGGCACTCCCTTGCACTCATCTGTTCACTCAGGTACTACGCATGCGCTCATCCATTCATTCATGCCCTCTTCCAATCAACCAGGCACTACCCTTGCACTAATTAATTCACTCATGTACTTATGCATTTACTCAGACACTACCCATGCATCATCTGTTCACCAAGACACTGCCCATGCAAAAATCCAATCACCCAGGCACCACCCGTCTACTCATCCATTCATGCAGCCAGCACTCAAGTACTCATCTATTCACCCAGGCATTATCCACACAATGATGCAATCACCCAGTCACTATCCTTGTGCTCATTTATTCACCCAGCCATTATCCATGTACTCATCCATTCACTCAGGCACTACCGTTCCACTCTACCATTCACTCAGGCACTACATATGCACTCATCCATTCAGTCATGAACTACCCATACACACACGCAATCACCCAATCACTATGTTTGCACTCATCAAATAACTCGGGCACTACTTATGCACTCATAGATTCACTCAGGCACAACTGCTGCACTCATTGTAACTTCCATGCACCAGTTGAGCACTTATTAAATTATCAATAAACCAGTCTTACACTCATTCCAACATATATTCAAACTTCTTGAAAAATGTGCAAAAACATATAAAAGAGGAAATAAATTAGCATGTATGCTGTTTTTCAGCATTGTGAATAGCGTAAGAGACTGCTCACCAGCACTTATGACAACACTACAGTCCATGCAGTACGTAGCCATTCTTGACATCTCTGGAGCCATATATGTTGCAGTACTCTGCACCTGGGAAGGGAGTTTTTGACCAGGAATTGTTGCTGCTGCCACCGAGTTAGATGGTCCTCCAACTGCCATCTGCTTGATTGCCAGTGGGAGAGGTTTTTTTTGTCAAAGAAGTCTTTATTAAAGTTTTTTAGAAAACAGCTCATGGCACAATCCGCCCATATTACCACGCAGGGGCGATCAGTTCAAGTCATGGAAAATGTCGAGCAAGAGGGAACTCAGCATACTAGGGGCACGTACCCCGAGCCCAATATACAGATCTAAAGATTGGTTACAGATTCTGAAATGGATGGGTACTCCAAGAGTCTTTTTCTCAGTTGTAATGGTAATGGTGAGTCCTCTAGCCCCAACATCCCTACGGGAGCGCCAGCGTCCCCTATGGGACCATCAGAGAGCCAGGTCCCTGTTCGATAACAGCAGGGATGACCCCCAGGGGCTCGGACGTGAAGGTAGCGACATCAGCCATGAGGAAACCT
The DNA here is from genome assembly GCF_964263255.1 of Lissotriton vulgaris. Lineage (NCBI taxonomy): Eukaryota > Metazoa > Chordata > Amphibia > Caudata > Salamandridae > Lissotriton > Lissotriton vulgaris. The sequence goes on from NC_141699.1 coordinate 870,809,589, forward strand.
AAAATTGAACTCCCTCCCATTCCCCTCCCCCCCAAAACTCCCCACTCCCCCCCGGTAGTGGCAGTAACACAGAGTAGAGTCACAGAAGCGGTACCACTCATAGTTGGAAAAGATGTAGAGCCCGTACTGTGGGAGGGCATACTGCCGAGGGCAATCCCCGGGACAAAAAGGCAACCAAAGGCCCCCACTTGAACTCAAAGTTCTTGAAGTCCTCTCGGAAGATATCTGAAATACGTTCCATACTGAGGAGTCTCCAGAGGCGGGAGTGCCACAAGGACATCGCCTGCGCCTCTCTTTTCTTCCATGCCGCTGTTATGGTGGTTTTAGCCGCCCCGATACAGAGCCACATGATTCTCTTGTCTGCCCTGGTTTGGTGCTCTAGTGTAGGGTCCCGAATCCCCAGTAGGGTTGCAATCATGGTGATCGGTATAGGGTACCCTAATAAGTCCCTCATTTGAGCTAGGATTTCCTCCCAAAAGGGCCTGATAGCGGGACAGTCCCACCAAATATGTTGAAAATCACCCAGTAGGCCACACCCCCTCCAGCACCTGTCCGGAGTGCCTGGGAAGATCCGAGCCAACTTCGATGGATACAGGTACCAATCCATCATAGTCTTTAGGTGCGCTTCTCGCAAGTCTGCAGATTTGTTGAATTTGAAGATATCAGACCACAAGTGCGACCACTCCTCATCCGAGATAGCCCGCTGAGCCAGCCCCTCCCACATGGACATGTAACGGGGTCTAGGAGTCGGTGTTGAAGACAATAAGTGTTTATACAGGAAGGAAATGGCCCCTTTCATAGGGGGGGGGGTCCTAACTATGTAGGATTCAAATTTAGTGAGGGATCGGGTCGCTCCCTCCCGCACCTGGGGGGCCAGAGCCCAGTGCAGCATTTGGGTGTAGCGGAAACGTTCAGAGTCCCCTATACCATAGTCTCTCTTACAATTCTCGAATGTGAGGGGATCATAGTTATGGAACAGATGGGTCAGAGCCAAACATCCCCCCTCCCTCCAAGAATCAAATGGGCCTTCGTGGAGTGCTGGAGGGAAAGCCGGGTTAAAATGGATAGGGGTGAAGGGCGAGGGAAAGGAGGTCCAGCCCTCCAAAGATGCCACCGAGTCCCAGACTTTCAGAGTGGTACGGGTGGGGGTGCTAAGATAGGTGTTCTTGGGTCTGTCTTGCTTTGCCCGCAGGATAAGGTCCCAGATCGTTCTCCCTGTTACACTACGGTCCATGTGGAGCCAGTGTTTTTCTGATTCGTGTTGTGACCATTCGGTAAGGATTCGGAGTTGGGCCGCTTTATAGTATAGATGAAAGTCCGGAATGCCCACTACACCCTCCCTTTAGGGACGTCGAAGCAGGTGAAAGGAGAAACGCGCACGCCCTCCCTGCCATATAAAGCGCAGGATCATCGCCTTTACCTTACCGAAGAAGTCTTTGTCCATCTCTATGGGGAGTGATTGGAATATGTACAACAGTTTGGGAAGGAGGGTCATTTTAACAGCGTGGATCCGCCCCAGCCAGGAGAGGAATAGAGGTTTCCACCTCGTGAGTTCTGATTGGATGAGCCGTAGGATAGGAGGGAAATTGGCCTCGTATAAGTTCTCCACTTTCGATGTGAGCTGTACCCCCAAGTATTGTAGGGAGGATGATGGCCACGCAAGGGGAGTCAGTGTCCGAAGGTGGGAGACCTCAGCTGGGGAGAGAGTGACGTTAAGTATGTAAGATTTGGTCAGATTAACTTTGAAGCCCGCAACGTTCTCAAAGCGGCTCAGAACAGCCTGCAGGTGCGGGAGAGACGAGCCTGAGTTGGAGAGAGATAGGAGGACATCGTCCGCAAAGAGGGATATCTTATGGGACTCGCCCGTGAATGGAAGGCCTTCAATTCCCGGGTGCTCCCTGACAGCAATGGCTAGGGGTTCAATACTAAGGGCGAACAGTAAGGGAGACAAGGGGCAGCCTTGTCTGGTACCCCTGGAGTGGTAGAAGGGAGCAGACTGGACGCCGTTCACCGAGACTCTAGACCTCGGTAGCCTATAGTTAGCTTGAAGCATTTGTATGAATTTGGGAGAAAAGCCAAACGCCGTGAGTGTAGCCATGAGGAATTTCCAATCGACGCGACCAAAGGCCTTTTCTGCATCGAGCCCGACCAGGACTGCAGGAATTCTAAATTTGTTCGCTTTCTCGAGCAGGTGGATGATGCGCCGAGTGTTGTCGTGTGTCTGACGACCCGCAATAAAACCGGATTGTTCTGGGTGGATGATGAGTGGCATAAGGTTGTTTAGTCTTTTAGCCAGTATCGAGGAGTAAAGTTTGGCGTCAATATTTAAAAGGGCAATGGGCCTATAGGAGGCACAAAGTGAGGGGTCTTTCCCCGCTTTAGGAATCACCGAGATTACTGCCTCAGCCATAGAGATCGACGTGTCGCCGTCAGAGGCCATCTGGTTAAAAAGTCGAACCAAGTGGTGGCCAAGGTCGGGGGCAAACGTTTTATAGAAGAGTGCAGTGTACCCATCGGCGCCTGGCGCCTTATGGGATTTCAGGGCTTTGATAGCGGAGAGGACCTCTTCCAAGGTGATCGGAGCAATTAGCTCCCCGTTCCAGGCTGGGGAGACCTGTGGGATGGGGAGGCTCTGAAGGAAGTCCTGTTGTGCGACAGGGTCTAGGGCGTCTGCAGAGTACAGTGTGCTATAGAAGTCCCCGAATAGGTTTGACTTGTCCTCATCCCTTTGTATGAGTGCCCCTGAGGGATCCTGAATACTCCTATATACTCCCGCTCCCGCTTGTCTTGCAGCTGCCTCGCTAGGTGTTTCCCTACCTTATTGATCTGGGTGTAGGAGAGGTTGCGTTGCTTAAGAAGAGTGAATTCTGCTCGGTGATTATAAATGGCCCTGAGCTTGCCTCTGACCGCCGTGAGATTGCGGAGTGTTTGTCTGGTGGGCGCAAGTTTGTGGGCGTGTTCAGTGGAGGCCAACTCCCCCTCCAGGTCCTCCCTCTCCTTCACCCTCCGTTTATTCAGAGCGGAGTTGAGCGCAAGACACTTGCCTCGAATCACCGCCTTGAGGGTATCCCAAGTATTGTATTCGGAAGTGTCTTCCGGATGATTATGTTCGTAGAAGTCCTTGATGGTCTCCCGCAGGAGGGTACATGACTCTTTGTCTCTGGTTAGGGACGCTGGGAAATACCATCGGGCCGGTGAGGGGGCATTGCCAAGCCAGGACATGTAAACTGAGTATAAGCTATGGTCGGACACAGATATAGGGAATATCTTAGCCTCCCTGAGGTCGCCCTGTAAGGACTGGCTAGCGAATATGTAATCCAGCCTAGAGTAGGAATGATGTACATGTGAGAAAAAGGTGTAATCCTGGGTGTGTGGGTAGAGGGTGCGCCAGGTATCTAGCAGGCCCATGTCTTGAATGAGCCCTTGAGTGGTAGGGTGGAAAGAGCCCAGACCAGAGCGGTTAGCATGTGTGCTGTCTAATGTGGGGTGCCAGATCAAGTTAAAGTCACCCAGCAGAATTAGAGGGCCTTCAACGAAATCCGTTACCTTACCCAGAAGAGCGTTAAAGAATTCTCTCTGTCCGCTATTGGGGGCGTAGAGCATCACAAAGGTGCACAGCTTCCCCTTCAATCGTCCCTTGACCATCAGCCATCGGCCGTCCCTGTCACTGAGCACATCCAAGGGCTGAAATTGAGCAGAGGGACGAAAAAGGAGTGCCACCCCCCTGTGTTTGGTAGAAGCAGAGGACTTATAAATAAGTGGATATAACTTGTGTTTCAGGCGAGAGTCTTCAGATTTCTTCAGGTGGGTCTCTTGTAGGGCAATTATATCCAAATGGTGAACTAAGATATATTTCCAAACTTTCTGCCTTTTCTGGGGGGAATTGAGCCCTTTAACATTCCAGGTACCTATAGTGATAGGCATTGCAATATGGGTACCGGGGGGGACTTCTTTAGTGGGGCCTCCCGGGATCCCAGGCAGACAACGTTCTACGTAGCTTACCTCCCTCGCACCGGAAGGCCAGACATTAGGCACGACCAACCCAATGCCTACCCCCCCTCTCGGGATGGCTTGGTAGACCCCATTGAGTCCTCGCCAGCTTGGTGTCCCCAATGCCCTCTGCCCACAAACATCAGACAACCCAGAAGAAAGTATACCGCCACTACCATTGTCCCCTCCCTCCCCCCCTTCCCCTGAACCATTAACAAAACATACAACCATAACCAAAATTGTACGCCCTCAAGCAGCCGCCCCGTGGGGCGGCCCATCCCACGAATATACTGGTGGGAACAACGGGTCCTGGGGCCCGGACCGCGCAGCACTACAGCAGTAGTAACATAGAGACATCTAAATTCGAAGTCACTTAAAGTTCGAGTCAATCAGCATAGCGATCGCCAGCAATGAGAATAGGAATGTCCTCCGCAGTCCAAACGGCATGGATGCGACCTCTCCACCTGGAGGTGGCCCGCCTTAGGCTCCGCAGCAAGGCCCTAAGTGGAAGGGGAAGAGCAGTGTTCACGAAACATACCATCAGCCTTTCTTCTTGTTCGCTGTCTGCGTCCAGGGCGAGGTGGAAGGCGCATCTCTCGGCGGGGTCCAGGATGCGTCTCGCGCCGGGTCGTCCTCCTCCGTCGGCAGCCCCAAGAGACGCAGGCCTTCACCCAGAGAGGCGAGGTGGTGGCGTTTGTTGTGTAGCGTGAAGCTAAGGCCAAAGGGGTATGTCCATCTACATTTAATGCCATCGTCTTGGAGCTTGGATGTGACGGGCGGAGGGTCTGTCGCCTCGCCAGAGTGGATGGAGCGATGTCTTGAAAGACGGAGCACGTAAAGTTCTGTAATGAGACGGAGTCTTTGGCCCTTGCTGCCTGGAGAACTTTTTCCTTCACTTTGTACGAGTGAAATTTCGCCAGGACATCTCGTGGTTTTCGACGGTCGCCTTTTGGAGGGGGGCCCACTCTGTGCACCCTGTCAAGCTTTATTTTGAGCACCATGGGGTGCAGGATCTCCACGAAGAGGCCCTCCACAAACGCCTCCAAGTCTGGGACCTCCGCGCCCTCCTCAAGGTCTTTGATGTGGATATTTTCCCGCCTTGCACGGTTTTCCAAATCCTCAGACTTCAATTGCGCCTGCTGGAGCTGCTCCTTTAGTGATTTGATGTCGTCCTGGCATTCCACCAGTATCTGGCTGTGTGCTTGGTGGCCGGCCTCCAGGTCGAGCACTCTCATGCCAACTGAGTCCACATCTTGTTGGAGTGAGGTCATGCACTCCGTGATGTCGGAGCGCAGCTGGTCAATAGAGGATTTCATGTCCTGGCCCAGTTCTTCCCGAAGTTCTGACTTGAAGTCCTGAAGCATAGATTGGAGATCCGCCTTAGAGAGGGCCATTTTGGCTTTTTCCGCGGAGCCCCGGAGAGTCGGTCTGGCGTCCGGTGGGGTGAAGAAATCAGAAACCTTGCCGGACCCTTTAGATGTGCCCTTCTTCGGAGGCATAAGTAGTAGGGACCCCCACCTGCGGTGCCTCAACAAATGCCAACAAAGATTCTTGCGCCCCCCTGCTTGCTACCGTGATGGAGGAGTGCAGTTGATAGGTATATAGGGGTGAATGCACAATGCCTGTAGGCCCGTCACCCTCGGCTCAGGTATAGCTTCCTCGCCCTCACCGGTGTCGTAGGTCGTCAGGCCTCCTGGTTAGCTTTCGGGACATCAGCACAAGGGTCCCCAGCCCAGGACCCCTCCGAGCCGACTCCTTCAGGAATCACCGCTAGTCCGGGGGCTGGCGATCAGGGGGAGTCTGCGCTGCCGTGGTGGGCGTCCTGTGTGCATCAGAACCGGGCTCTGGGGTGTAGGACTCCCTCAGGGCTCCACGAGGCCAGCCCGCAGCCAGAGCGTCCCGGCAGCCGCCATCTTGGAGTCAGGCATTGGGGGGAGCTGTCGGTAACTTTCCCAGGGCCACACCGGCGGGAGGCAGGCAGCAGAGCGGGCCCCCAGGAGCCCGGCGTCGTCGTCGGACCTCCACTCACTCTCCTCGGCGTCGCAGCTGTAGAATGCAGCCGGCGCTCCCGGCGGGTGTCCCGACTCACTCAGCCGCCGCCATGTTAGGTGCCGAGGTCCTCCCGGGCCGATGGACAGAAGCCGGAGCACCGGAGCCTCGCCAGCCTCGCCAGGAGCTTCTCAATAGGCATCAGGCATTCCGCTGTCGGTAGCGCCACAGAACGGCGAGCTGCGGGCCTAAGGGACTTCGGAAAAGCCCCGCCAAGTGCCGCGCGGACCGGGAGCCGAAGCAGGTCACGTCTGCTCGGCCATCTTGCCCGGCCACGCCCCCGGGAGAGGTTTTTTTATGATGGGTTTTCACATGGTATAAAATGGATGTTGTCCCATATGAATATTCCTTGTTTGTAGCCCCCAAGAGATGGTTTTCTTGCAGATTGTGAATTGCACAAGTTTGGCAGCTGTTTTTGATTCACCTGATGGGATTGTAAAAAAAGAATCCCATGCCACACTGGCTCTCTTTTGTGGCAGTTCCTCTTCTTCCACATCTTCAGTCTCCAATTCCTTCACATCATGGTCCAGATGTTGCTCCTGCTGAACCCCATCTCCTTACAGTGTTGCCATTTCTGAAGAAAAAAAAGACCAAAAAGTCTGCACAGCAAAATTAATCCACCTGCTCAGAATGAAGTTCTATGAAAGATGATTCAAGAAGGTGGAGTGGGTGTGTACTTCCTATTGATTTGTTGAAAAGTATATTATCCAAAGATATTCCTTGCTTTCCCAGTCATTTGGTATACGCAGTGACCTAAATAGTCGCATTTAGCCTCCCATACCCTGGAGGCGGCACATGGGTCACGCGGGTCGGTCATACTGCGGTGGAACGCACAATCCTTGACCTCTCATGGCACTGTTCCACACTTCAGGACTTCAGGGAGGACGCTTTCCATTAGCGATGTTTTCTGATGACGTATCGCACCGGCCTGGTCCATCAACAGAACTCCTTTAGATCCAAACAGACTCTTCCACTCTCTCACCGGAAGTGAAACCAGGCCACACTGACACTTTCACAATACAACAGCCGCAAATGCACTTTTCGGTAAAAAAAACATATTCCTTCCTCCTAATTAATCAAATAAACGTCTCACTGAAGAACAGGGGCCAGCTTTGATCGGTAAACAGCCGTTACAACTTTTTTACTTCGCGATACCATTACAACTCATGCATTACCACGCGTTGTACATCGTGTAGTCATTACTACGCATTTTTTTAGAATGCATGGTCATTTACCACGCATGCCTTTACAACATATTTTGTTGTAAAGGTATGTATGGTAAATGACCAAGCGTTCTAAAAAACATGTAGACGATCCACGTCGTTGTAAGGAAACAGAGGCTGTTCCGTTTCCTCACAACGACGTGCACTGCCCCTCAGAGATGACGTGAAGCAGGAACCACGAGGAGCGAGGAACCACAAGGAGTGAGAGGTAAGGGGGATTGAGCATGGAGTGGGGGTTTCTTTTCTATGGTTTAGGGTAGTGCAGTGGTGTTTGGGTAGTGTAGGGGGTCATGCTGGGGTAGTGTTTTAGGGTTTAGGGTAGTGCAGAGGTGTTTGGGTAGTGTAGGGGGTCATGCTGAGGTAGTGTTTTAGGGTTTAGGGTAGTGTAGGGGGTCATTCTGGGAGTAGTGTTTTATGGTTAAGGGTAGTGCAGTGGTGTTTCGGTAATGTAGGGGGTCGTGCTGGGATAGATTTAGGGTTTAGGGTAGTGCAATGTTGTTTGGGTAGTGTGGAGAGTCATGCTGGGGGTAGTGTTTTAGGGTTTAGGGTAGTGCAGTGGTGTTTGTGTAGTGTAGGGGGTTGTGCTGGGGGAAGTGTTTTAGGGTTTAGAGTAGTGCAGTGGTGTTTGGGTAGAGTAAGGGTAATGTTTTAGGGGTTAGGGTAGTGCAGTGGTGTTTGTGTAGTGTAGGGGGTAGTGCTGGTCAAGTTGGCTAGTTCAACGCATATCCCTCTGCAGGGTAATACCCAAATAAGTAAAAGCACTAACCTGCTCTAGTGGGAGATTATTCATAAACATACTACCTCTAAAAGATTTGTGTTCGTTGAAGGACATGAATTTAGACTTGGCAGTATTTATTTCCAGACCGCACAGGAGGCAAAAATCTCCGGCCCGCTGGAGGCCGCTCGGTGTTTTGGAGATAATCAAGGTATTGTCCGCAAACATGAGGATTGGGATACGAGTACCTGCCAGCACCGGGGCATCCGTGGGCGTCAAGGAAAGGAAGTCCGCCACCCTGTTGATGAAGAGCAAAAACAGGGTAGGAGCCATAACCCATCCCTGTCGCATTCCCTGCTCAACGGGAAAGGTTTCCGTCACCTCACGCTGCGACCCCCACCGAACCCGGGCGAAGTTATCCTCATGCAAGCGCAATACCAGTGTCAGCAACTCCGGGGCCATCCCCAACTCCTATATAATTAACAAGGTAAGAGAGTTAAGGGATTATATCCACTGCTGTGGATGGAAGGGTACTCCCAGTCCCCTAGGCAAGTAGCTATACAACAATACGAAGGAGTACCACCAAAAATAAGGCTGAAACAGCCAGTATTGGTGGGATGAGACACTAGTGTAACAGAAGAAGTCCTCCTTTGTTTTTAAGGAACCCCTCACTCACCGACCTGGTCGGTGACATGCTTCATCATCGGGGCCACCTCGACAGCCGAGTGCCGCCAAGGTGTGCTACAACACCTGAATACAGTGGAGCGGGTATGTGAGTGATGAATGTGAAAAATAGTCAGTGAGTTAAAAATTGTCCTGGTATAACTTTTACCAAATATATTTTATTCTGAAGCTACTGGACAATATTAAAAACAGTGATGATACAATAAAGGCTTTAATCAGACCTAGTGTATCTTTGATATGTGCTGGGTCTACATGTTTCAAACCATATGGGATTACCGGTTTTTCATCAGGACCAAAAATGATGTAAAGGAATTGGGTGGTCAGGGTACACTAACACCCTGCCATACCTGCAACCCTTTCAGCCCCAAAAATAGCGATTTGCTAAGTGGGTAAAAATAATAGTAACCCAGAAGTGGTTACATAAAAAGGAACAAACCTGTAAAAGAAAGAACATTATCACTTATAAAGGTTAATTACGTGCCTGTAACGTAGTGGAGTGACGTAGTCCGTTCTGTCTGTGACTCATTCCACATTCAGTGATGCGAATAAACCATGGTGCGATGTGTCAGCATAGTTTTCTATATTTCTAACCAAGTGTTACTTGGTAGGGCACACCTATCAATATGGGTGTGAGTGAGCACGCATGCGTAGTTCTATATTTTAAACCACTTCTGTCACAAATTTGATAGTGCGTGCCTCAGTCATAATTCTATCTTTTTTGTGTCAAGGATTACCGACGTGAAGAAATGCCAACTTGATCCAAAACCACAAATAACATATAACAAAACACCACAATACACACATAGTTTTTAGAAAAGAAAAACACTTACTCCTCAATGGAGGAAGGTTTGCCTCACGGGGATATGAGGGGAAGTTACAGAGCTCAAAACGTATTCTGCGTGAGAGAGATAAAGGGACATGAATAGTGATTCAAAGGAGGGTCTCCAATATCGTTTCATTTACCTCCTCAGTAGTTAAAAAAGGGGGTTTCGGAATCCGAGGTATTCCTGTCAGGGCGGATTCTACTTACAGTTTCTCCGTTCCGAAATTGGCCGATAACCTACTTCTCTCCCTCCGTGCACCCGCACTGGAGGAAGAATCGGCGTCTGTAGTTAAAGGGAGCCGCCATTGTGGGCGGGGAGGGCGTGGCCGGTACAGTAGCGCGCGATGACGTCACGTGCGTGCGTGATCGTCATACGCGCGTCTAATTGCCATGGCAACTGGGCAAAACAAACTCCGTGATCGGAGACAAGGGGAGCCTCCGTGATCGGGGACAGATTATAAAAAAGGCAGCGTAATGCTTGAACTTCGTGTGAGGGAAAAAAGGGATGCACAGTTTGGACATTTTCGAGTAAGGAGATTTAAGCACTGAGCAATTCGCTAGGTGGAGTGGCGCACTACTCGATCTCCAAGCATAAAGTATAATCTTGTAAAACAAGATGATTTAGTATATCCTGGCAAGTTATTGAGCAGGCAACCATAGGGGATAATGGACATAACGCGCTGTTCACTACAGGGTGGAAAAGAACTCTATATAGAAGTTCGTTAGCCCAGGTTTGAAGTTTAAATTCAGAACTCTATGTCTGGAGTCTGAATGAACCCTTGCTAAGGATTAAAAAGCGGGCCAATTAGTACCTTCCGCTAGGCAGATGGCACAGGATTATAGTCCTCCAACTAGTTACGCGACCCCCAGCTGAGCCTGTGTGAGGTATCCTTACATTCTGAAGAGGGTCTACACCCATGCACTAAAACCCCCCCTATGTTTATGAAGTGAGAGATAAGAGAGGCTGAAAAAAAGTTTTTTCTTGGCTCTCCCCTGGGGAACTCTGTACAACACTGTTGTTGGCATATGTTATTTGTGGTTTTGGATCAAGTTGGCATTTCTTCACGTCGGTAATCCTTGACACAAAAAAGATAGAATTATGACTGAGGCACGCACTATCAAATTTGTGACAGAAGTGGTTTAAAATATAGAACTACGCATGCGTGCTCACTCACACCCATATTGATAGGTGTGCCCTACCAAGTAACACTTGGTTAGAAATATAGAAAACTATGCTGACACATCGCACCATGGTTTATTCGCATCACTGAATGTGGAATGAGTCACAGACAGAACGGACTACGTCACTCCACTACGTTACAGGCACGTAATTAACCTTTATAAGTGATAATGTTCTTTCTTTTACAGGTTTGTTCCTTTTTATGTAACCACTTCTGGGTTACTATTATTTTTACCCACTTAGCAAATCGCTATTTTTGGGTCTGAAAGGGTTGCAGGTATGGCAGGGTGTTAGTGTACCCTGACCACCCAATTCCTTTACATCATTTTTGGTCCTGATGAAAAACCGGTAATCCCATATGGTTTGAAACATGTAGACCCAGCACATATCAAAGATACACTAGGTCTGATTAAAGCCTTTATTGTATCATCACTGTTTTTAATATTGTCCAGTAGCTTCAGAATAAAATATATTTGGTAAAAGTTATACCAGGACAATTTTTAACTCACTGACTATTTTTCACATTCATCACTCACATACCCGCTCCACTGTATTCAGGTGTTGTAGCACACCTTGGCGGCACTCGGCTGTCGAGGTGGCCCCGATGATGAAGCATGTCACCGACCAGGTCGGTGAGTGAGGGGTTCCTTAAAAACAAAGGAGGACTTCTTCTTTTACACTAGTGTCTCATCCCACCAATACTGGCTGTTTCAGCCTTATTTTTGGTGGTACTCCTTCGTATTGTTGTATACCCATCCCCAACTCCTCCAAGACTCGCCATAATTTACTAGGCGGAACTAGATCAAAAGCTGCCCTCAAATCAACGAACACAGCGTACAGAGCCCCTTTTCCCGAGACCACTGTCCGCCAATAGAGGGTAATAAAGTGAAAAACTTGATCTATTGTGCTTGTTTGGGAGCAGAAAGCGGCCTGCAGTGGACTCAAGATATTATTTTCGTCCATCCAGGTCTGCAGCTTACACAAAACCAATCTACCCATGATCTTCTGGATTGAGGCGATTAGGCTAATAGGCCTATAATTGCCTGCGACAGACTTGTCCCCTTTTTTATACACCGGTATAATTTCTGCCCCCTTCCAAGAATGAGGGACGGCTGCTCCGTGGGCTATAGCATTTGCCAAATAGGCGATATATAACTGCCAAGTTTGCTTATCATTTAAGAATACATCGGCAGGGATGCAATCGATACGCGGTGCTCTTCCCTCGATTACTGTCTCTAACGCCCTAACAACATCTTCTACTGTAAAGGCCACTCCTTCATAAAATGTGCAGGAAAGTGTTCCACTGCTCTCAGCGCTACCAGTACAAGCATACTGTGGCTTGAAATAATTAACCTACTGATGCTGGGCAACATTGTTTTGAGGGCGGTCCGGGCACCCACCCTTGTTCCATTTGTATGTGTCCCAAAATAATTTAAGGTTCTTGGCCACACAAGCTTGTTTGAGTTCCTGCCACTTGCACTCGTCCCATGTCTTTTTCGCCTCGAACTGTACTTTCCGGTAACAGACCTGTGCCTTCTTTACCTTACTTGGGTCCCTCATTTTTAGGGCTAAACCCAGCTCCGTCCGTGGTTGCCGACAAGCCACATTATACCAGCCCTTGGATTTCTTACTTATTTTACTTCTGCCTGAGCCCGACTTACAAAAATGTGTTTTTATTTGAGCAAAAAGCTTAGTATGGGCGTCGATCATAAGGGAATGGAAGTCCCCACTGGTGGCACTAGACCCCAGTTCTACTAATACCTTGTTTACATAATTTTTTATGGTAATCAGGGTATCAGGCTGTTCAATGACTTTGCTCCACCGTAGGTGGCACATGTAATTGGCTAAAGCCAGGTCTGGGGCTGTTCTACCCTCGGTTGCTGCTACAACTCCATCTATATCCAACTTAAATAAGGAAGTAAGGGGGTTATGGTCACTCTCTAAGTGCCCCATTACCGCCATATCTACAAGGCAACGCCACAGTTTTAGGTGAACAAGCAGGTAATCTATGCAGCTGGACCTATGGCCATCATCATATGTTCTGTTGCCCTGTCTATCAGATGGCGTTCGGCCATTAGAAGCCCTTAGTTGTTTCGCCATACATAGCCCTTTAAGTTGAATTGCTGCCTCAGTCCATTTTCTTATAGGTAACAACTCAAGTTGAGGGATGCCCCATCTGGAGTCTTCCTCCTCCATTAAACTCAGTTCAACATGCCCTAGCGGCTCAAAGGTGGTATTAAAGTCCCCGCTACAAGTGGCAGTGTATTGCTAGGCAAAGCCTCAATCAAGACATTTAAGGCTGATATTACCTCAGACTTTTTCCCTCCCGATGTCCTCTTGCATAAATATTGAAAATAGCGATGTTTTCACCAGAGGGGAAGGTAACTCTCACTGCAAGTATGTCATTATTTAATACAAGGAGTTGTTGTACATTACTGCTTAAGACCTGCCTAGCACTAAACCTCCTATTGGGCGACCCTTTTCTTTCTTTACCGCAGGAACTTGGAAATTAAGATAACCCAGCCTAAAAAGAGGATCCAACGACCAGGTCTCTTGAAAGAGACAAACATCGAATTTTTCAATGAAGTTAGACCAGTCAGGCGAGTCTAATTTCGATCCCAAGCCTGCTAAGTTCCAAGATATCAATGAAATAGAACAGTTTGTGCTACGATAACAATCAACATTATCCACCCAGCTAATTGAAGGGTGACGCCGATGCTCTACACTCGGTGTGAGAAGTTGGCCTGATATGTTACCTCGAAACCGGTCCGGTCCTCGGATGCTTGATTCCGTTCTGGGAAGGACATGGCTTTTGTAGTTCGGACTGGACTGTTCCCATGGGGCACAGGGTCAGAGCTGATTTGCATATCGCCATTGTCTAACCCAGGGTGGTGTGGAGTGCAAAAAAACGATGGATTTGGGCCCAGATCTTCGGACTGGGGTGAGTGTGTGACATTGATCCACATTCGGTCCATCACCTGTTGTGTTTGCATATTCCGCCCTAAGTGCGCTGGGGATGCCCAGACGTGGGTCCCAGGCACTCCACACCACTGGAGACAAGCTAGCCGGGCTGATGAGAGGTGTTACCTCGAAACCGGTCCGGTCCTCGGATGCTTGATTCCGTTCTGGGAAGGACATGGCTTTTGTAGTTCGGACTGGACTGTTCCCATGGGGCACAGGGTCAGAGCTGATTTGCATATCGCCATTGTCTAACCCAGGGTGGTGTGGAGTGCAAAAAAACGATGGATTTGGGCCCAGATCTTTGGACTGGGGTGAGTGTGTGACATTGATCCACATTCGGTCCATCACCTGTTGTGTTTGCATATTCCGCCCTAAGTGCGCTGGGGATGCCCAGACGTGGGTCCCAGGCACTCCACACCACTGGAGTCAAGCTAGCCGGGCTGATGAGAGGTGTTACCTCGAAACCGGTCCGGTCCTCGGAAGCTTGATTCCGTTCTGGGAAGGACATGGCTTTTGTAGTTCGGACTGGACTGTTCCCATGGGGCACAGGGTCAGAGCTGATTTGCATATCGCCATTGTCTAACCCAGGGTGGTGTGGAGTGCAAAAAAACGATGGATTTGGGCCCAGATCTTTGGACTGGGGTGAGTGTGTGACATTGATCCACATTCGGTCCATCACCTGTTGTGTTTGCATATTCCGCCCTAAGTGCGCTGGGGATGCCCAGACGTGGGTCCCAGGCACTCCACACCACTGGAGTCAAGCTAGCCGGGCTGATGAGAGGTGTTACCTCGAAACCGGTCCGGTCCTCGGATGCTTGATTCCGTTCTGGGAAGGACATGGCTTTTGTAGTTTGGACTGGACTGTTCCAATGGGGCACAGGGTCAGAGCTGATTTGCATATCGCCATTGTCTAACCCAGGGTGGTGTGGAGTGCAAAAAAACGATGGATTTGGGCCCAGATCTTTGGACTGGGGTGAGTGTGTGACATTGATCCACATTCGGTCCATCACCTGTTGTGTTTGCTGATATGTGATGTCCACTATTCTAGTGGGCACCCTGTATCAGTCCAAACAACCCTTATGGTGATGGTTGTAAAGTCAACCTTATAGACCAGCTATCCTAGTGGTAGCATGGACAAAGCAGTCTTAGGCTAAACTCAAGAGGGCATGTGAAGCCAGCTGTTTTACCATATGTAACCCCTTTAATACCAAATGAAAGGACACCACACAGGTTATATATAAAATATATATGTATTTATTTCTAACACAACCCTTCTGAACTCTTTATGAGGTCAGAGGCACAAGCACATTACAAGATACTTAAATATCATACAATAAGTTGCAGAATATAAAGTAGCACCCTAGGGGCACGTCAAACCCTATACTAAAATAGTGGTATAAGATCCACGTCACGAACAAAGGATAGGCCTAGGGCCTAGGGAATCGCTGGGGCTACACTGTACTACCAAAGGATAGGAAGTAGGAGGCCCACGGGAGG
This sequence comes from Lissotriton vulgaris, assembly GCF_964263255.1. Taxonomy (NCBI): domain Eukaryota; kingdom Metazoa; phylum Chordata; class Amphibia; order Caudata; family Salamandridae; genus Lissotriton; species Lissotriton vulgaris. The sequence goes on from NC_141699.1 coordinate 870,824,711, forward strand.
TGTGTGCAGTGTCTTTACACACACACGAGTTACCATAGAGTTAGAATGTGAATGAAAGAAATAGAAACTATTTCTTTTAGGACACTTCCAGATGGTCTAGGAGAAAGCCACTGAAATCTAGGATACTAGGATAGTTAATACCCACAGGAGCACCGGAGTACTCGCGTTACCTCACCCACAGGAAGCGGGTGCATAGGTGTCAAAGTGTGCCGGTTTCGTCGCTGAATCCTATGGAGTCTTGGAGAAAGATGCTGCAGGCGACCAGGAGAGAAGTGTCCGGTTGGATCCAAGGGCGGATCGAGGATGAAGAGTACCTGAAAGCAGAGGGGACAATGTCTGGGTCACTAGCCAGTGACCAGGAAGGAAACAGGCGATGTCGCGAAGCAATTGGGTGATGTTGTGAAGCTTGTCTCTGCAGCTACGTGGACCAGGAGGTGTTGACGACGACCAGGAGCTGGGCACGGACTGTCCCACGAAGGATCTCGCTGTCGGCTGTGTCGGCTTCCATATTGGAGTCAACAAGCCTTGGCTAAGGCAACCCACGCAGGAATCGAAGATGGCTTCCGGATCAGACCAGCAAGGTCTGATGGGCTTTTCCTTTTCAGGGAAGCAAGGGCCAGCCTGGAGCAACCAGGCCAGCAGTGGAAATTCAAAGGTTCGTCGTCACAGAGGCCACTAGCCAACGGGCAAGTGACCGGACAGACGCGTCGAGCAGGAAAATGCAAAAGGGCCCCACGCGTCACTCGTGGAGTGCTGGTCTTTGGTGCAGATGATGCTCGGGGCTGGGTCTTCTCAGTCCCCAATGCACAATTTCAAGGGTGCCTCAGAAGTTGCACGGAAAGCAATTCTCAGGCTTTCCAAGATGGCCGGTCCCACGTCTCTCGTCGCCTCCACGGGTCCCAGCTTTGCTGTGGCTGTGGATCGGGTTGTAGAAAGTCTGGAAGTCCGGGTCTTGTCAGGCTCTGTGCTCGGGCTCCGGCGGGAGAGATGACAAAGCAAACCGTTGATCGCTTGATGGTGCCTGCTTGTGCAGGGTGGTCACTTCTTGACCACAAGGGAGATTCTTCAGTCTTCTATCTTCAAGTAGAACGTTGAAGGTCCAGAGTTTCATTTCAAGTTTCAGTCAGGATAAATCTAAAGTCTCTAGACTCAGCTCCTACCTATATACTAATCTAAGGGGCTGGATTACCTGCTAGGTCCCTCCTATGGGTGGGACTAGGGAAGGGGGTGGTTACACCCTTTTCCCTTTGTCCAGTTTCACGCCAGAGCTCCATCTAGAAGGGTGGAATTCTACCCCCGTCGCAAGAACTGGCGAGGGGGTAGTATTCCAAAGCGTATGACACCTTACACGACATGTTTTGATAAAGCCAAACCAAAGTTAGCTACCCCCATCGCCAGAACTGGCGAGGGGGTAGTATTCCAAAGCGTATGACACCTTACACAACATGTTTTGATAAAGCCAAACCAAAGTTAGCTACCCCCATCGCCAGAACTGGCGAGGGGGTAGTATTCCAAAGCGTATGACACCTTACACGACATGTTTTGATAAAGCCAAACCAAAGTTAGCATTCATCCGTGAGGATGATAATGCACTTAAGAGTATATGGTATGGCTATATCATAGAAAAGCTATAAGGACATGGTTCCGAAAGCTGCAGACAGGCTCAGCTCATGCTAGAGCCTCATCTCACATAAAACCAAGCACTCTGCCTCAAGGATTGTTAAGGCCTGCCATAGGAGTGACTTAGAGGTATATATGTGTCTATATGTAAAGGGAGGTATAGGGATACTACACCTAAGCAAGGGGTGATTTACACAACCTTGCCCCAGCTGAGTGATCAGCCAGTTGTGTCAATGTGAGTGGCCAGCCAGGGGGGGCATAATACATGCTGCAGCCCCTGGTAGGCCTTGGATGCACCTATGCCCTGGGTACCTAAGGTACACTATACAGGGGCTCACAAGGTGACCCAATATCCAATTGGAGATGTACCTAAAGTACATGGAGTCCATTTTACAGTGAGAGCAGATAGCCTGGGGCCCTGATTAGCAGCATCCCAGGCCAACTAAGTCGACAACCAGCTAAACACTAGGCAAAAAATCTGGGGTAACCATAGTCAGGTATCCATCTTCCTACACTCGGCTCAGGAGATGAAGATACATTTATCTCTCTCAATGGTTGGTTTAATGTTACCTCGCAACCCATCTGGGTCAAGACTACTTTCTCAACATTAGAATGGATTCCATTGGGCTTAATACCCATTGCCCCACCCTGAACATTAGCATTGTGAACGGAAGGAGATAGACTCTGATCTAGTTTATCCTCCTTAGAAGCCACAACATTTTCAAATAATCGCCAATCGCAGTCTTCCAGCCCAGACAACACGTCATATCTGTTAAACAACCTTAAACCCCCAGTATTGCTCCAATTCCGTAACCCCCTATCTCCTAACCTTTTTAAGGGGGCAGGGTATGCTGGTGGGTAAAAATAGGTCAAGGGTAGAGACTGGATTAAGGTCACTGGACCTACCTGTGCCCATTTGCAAATGTTTTCAACAGGCCTACTATCCTGAAAGTTGACAATTATACAATCTCCCTCAATGGGCTTTTTCCGAGGCCCCATCCAATCTACTCGTCTAGCAAACAAGATTTCAGCAGATACCTGAATGGGGAGTGGCTGGTTGAGGTTGAGCCAATGGATACATTTATTCTTAAGTTCCATGTACGTCTCCCTTTTATACTGACTCAAAGAAGGAACCCCCGCAAGGACCGCCACATACGGGGTAGATTCAGGGGGGAGATCTACACATGGTAAGCTTTTTGTAGATGGAACACGAGAGTTCGTGAATATTTGCAGAGATTTTCACTCTCAGATAGACAGCGTTTGTACACATACCTTGGACAGGAATCAGTGGTTTATAGTTAACAATGACCTGAGTTTTATTTAAATTTAGTTTGTAGCCAGAAATATCCCCAAATCTTTCTCCTTCCCTAGTTATCCCCGGGATAGCCTTAACTACATCAGTGGTAAATATCGCAATATCATCCGCGTACGCAGTTATTTTTCAAATATTCCCATCATGTTGAAAGGGGATAATATCGGCTTGACAAAGAAGTGAATTTAAAAATGGTTCCATGGAAAGGGCAAACAGCAAGGATGACAAAGGACACCCTTGCCGAGTGCCCCTTGCTATTGGGAAGTTAGATGAGTTCATACCTGCATAGCTTATCTTAGCCGTCGGCCGATCATACAATGATCAAATCCAGCCCAGATATTCACCCTGAATGCCAAAAGCCTTAAGTACTGCCCATAAATAGTCCCACCCCACTAGGTCAAATGCTTTCCTGCATCCACCATAACCATTCCGAGTGGGATGGACTTGATTGATGCAACGTCAAAAGCAGTAATGGCCATATTAATATGGGCGGTAGTATCTCTCCCCATAACAAATCTGTGCTGTTGTGTGTTAAACAGCTCTGGCATTAGGAGAGCCAGCCGGGTAGCCAAGATTTTTGCAAAAGCCTTAGCGTCTGCGTTCATCAATGAAATCGGTCTATATGAACCACATTCATCTGGCGACTTTTGTTTTGTCAGAAAAAATACGATTTTAGCAGTGTTCCAAGAGGCAGGAGCCTTCTTGGTTTCCCCAATTGAGTCTATAACTAAGCTAAAAAGAGGGAGCAGTTCCTGAATACAGATCTTATAAAGTTCAATAGGGAGTAAATCTTCCCCGGCCGCCTTACCCGAGGGGAGAGAGGCAATTGCAAGGCTTATCTCAGCAGAGGTAATATTTGACTCAAGTTGTTTGACACTTTCTTTATCTCGTTGGTCAGTCAAATGAGTATTAACGTATAATACTATATTTTCATTATTGGGAGAAATTTCTGGGGTGTAAAGCTTACAATAGTATTTTACAAACTGGTCAAGTATCTGCTCTGGCTGATTACAAGTAACCAAGTTAACATCCTTGATTGTCTTAATAGTTGTTTTGACCTTCTTATCCGCTACTTTGTAGGCTAGCACTTTCCCAATTCTATCGCCGCTTTCATATTTTGACAGATGATATTTATGGAGTTTGGCACTGTATTTCTCCCTCAATATCTTTTTAATAGCTGACTGCAATTTCACTAATTCAATTCTTAATTCGTCTGCATTTGATTCTCCTTGCGAGAGGGCTGTTGCCAGCCGGTTTTCCAGCGACAGGATATTAAAAGTCATAGATTTTGTCTCATTCCGACACTCGAAAGTTCTTTTCAAAAACATATTGTTGGGCAAAGCCCCTTATACTAGCTTTACAAGCGTCCCAGACAGAAATTACTGCAGCAGAGTTCAAGTTAATCTCTATAAATTCGGTGATATGTCCTTTAAATTGAGAGATAAAAACTCCAACCGAAAAGAGGTATCTAGGAAACGTAAATTGCAGAATCCCTTGTTTCCTGGTAGAGATATTAAATTCTAAAATGATAGGATTATGATTGGATGTGACTCTTGGACATAGTTCTATAGTACAGCTGTCCAAAATTCTGTCTGTAGCCCATGCCAAATCTACCCGGGAGCACATTTTGTGAGGCGCTGAATAATAAGTAAACCCAGCTATACTAGGGTGTATTATGCGCCAAACGTCCTTCAAATTTTGCAACCGGCCTAATTCCAATATAGCAGCTCTAATTTTGTGCATTCGCTGAAAAGCGCCTCGCCTAGTAGTATCTACGTCATAGTTCATGACACAATTAAAATCACCCATAATCAGTAGCTTTCCCTCCCAATCTAACAATTCAATATTTAGTCAGTCATACATGGTTGGATCATCGATATTAGGACCATATACCACACAAAATACGTATTTGCAATTTTTAAATTGTACTTGAGTTATTGCCCATCTGCCCCTTGGATCAGCTGCCGTTCTAATAATTTCAATAATTAAATGCTCCTGTTTCAATATTGCAACACCTCTGATTGAAGCACCCAAAGTAGAACAAACGATAAGCTTGTACCCCAATTGACCCAATAATTTTCTATCTTGAAACCCTATATGAGTTTCTGAAATCATGGCCAGATGAGGTTTGTACATATTAAGCCCTTCCTGAACCAGTCTCCTCTTAACTCTATCATTAAAAAGATGGCATAAGATACCACTCAGCTTTGTTGGCCGCATTAATCTAATTAAAATGAAAATAGTACCTCAATTTCTTTATTTATTTAGGTCAATTCCATTACACCTTAACAACCTTTTTTTTAAAAAAACTTGATGGAATATGTAGTAGCTATATTTGGGGGTACAAAAAAGCTCGGAAATCAATTCAGTTATTGAAACTACCAATCGAAAAAGGAGGTTTAACTTTCCCCGATTTTAGACTATATTTTTTCGCAACTTTTTTTGGTCGGATCCGAAGCCTGCCTAAAAACGAAAACTCGCTATTTTTTCATCAGTTTATGTTAGGACCTGATTGTAACCAATTCTTGGCTAGGATTCACGATCCAAATTATTTCAAACGAGTTAAATTTAAGACCGCCAGGGATATAACAAGAATCTGGAAACAGATTATGATTTTTTGCAAGACCTCTTTTTTTCATGCAGACCTACAACTATGGGGGAATCCAGGGCTTTCTGGAATTTTCTCGGATGGTGCAGGGACTCTATGGTCTAGTTGTGGTGTTAATACCCTGGGCGATCTTTATGGTTCTGGAGGACTACTTGATTTTACATCACTTAAACTTCTTTACAAACTGAATGATGGTATGTATTTTAAATATATGCAAATCCAGGATTTTCTAGTCCGGAAAATGAAAATTAAGGAAGTTTGTCATTCGGATATTTCAAAGTGTCTGTACTCTGATCGGACCAAATCACTCATTAGTGAAAGCTACAGTTACTTAAATCAGGGGAAAGCGGATTACTGTTGTAAACTAGCAGCTAAATGGTCGACCAGATTAGGGTTAAATATAACTTCAAATCAGATATCCGCTTCCCTCTGTCAAATTAATCAGGTGGTCCAGTCCTCGAATGTAAGACTTCAACTATAAAAAACCATATGTCAATTATACTATACTCCTCAAAGAATCTCCAGTTGGTCACTAAATAATTTATTGACGGAAAGCACTAAATGTCCTAAATGCGACCTGGAGGCGGCTGATTTGGAGCACATGCTCTTTTCCTGTCCTGTTTTGTCTGAGTTCTGGAAAGGAGTAGAAAGTGCTCAAATTAAGAAACAAATTATATTTCCGCCTATTTCAGTTCATTTAATTTGATTAGACTTACAGGATGTAAATAGCCCACATAAAGATCTGAATACTATTTTATTCGCTTGTGCAAGATTGATAATTGCCAGGGCCTGGATCTCTTCGGAACCTCCGCATGTTATGGAGTGGTGGGTTCTAGTCAATGAAATTTATACGATGGAGATAGCATTAGCAAGGCTAAGGGGGCCTCGCTCATTGAGAAAACGGGAGAAAATTTGGGGAATATTTATTTGATTATCTGAATATCTGACTTTAAATGCTGTTAAGACCACTATAATATGTACTTATATCATGTGCTTTTATTTCTTCTAAATCATTTCATAATGGATTCCTCTGTATTAATAATTTACACTAATTCTTCTAATGTTATGTATTGAACGAAAATGCTTTTGTTTCTTTCTCCTCTTGCAATAACAATAAACATATTTTAAAAATAAAAAGGAACACGAGGGGAATTAATCACTAATGATTGTTGAGTTACAGGTCTACTAACTTCCACTAACCGTGACCTGCCTCTCTGCGTGGATTGGTTAGGCACTACTAAATTTCCGGAGGGGTGTATGGGGGAGCGATGTAAGGGCCCAACAGGAGCATTGGCATTAACTGTATTATACACATTCTGTAAGGCTGTAAGGTCAATGGCTACATTATTATGCCCAGTCATACTCGTTTGTGTGCCAATTGCCCCCTTAGCCCGATTTCCACCCTGTGCCTGGGCCGATGCAAACGATAATTCTAGGCACACAAGCCTATTTTCAATTGAGTCCAGTCTATCATAAATTGGGAGGCATGTATTTTTAAAAATGAGTTCCAGCTTAGTCCAAAAGGTCGATGCCAACTCAGCAGGTAGAGCATCCCCATGACTTGATGATCGTTGATAGGTTGACCTGTGGCAGGACCATGGGAAGTTGTTGGAGTCACACTCTAATTAGCTATATTAACTTTCGTAATTTTTGCTTTTCTTCCTTTTAATTGGGCCCCACTACGCTTACTTTTTGACGTTGACGTCAAGCTTCCCATTGGTTGAGACACCCCCGATTTGGAGCTATAGGCAGAAACGGGTCTTCACACTAGACGACGGTGATCTGGAATGCATGTTAGAATTAGTGAAAGTTAAAGAGTTTTATAAAGTGCTGGCTAGACCCGAAGGTATCAGAGCGCTTTACATGAGAATCAACAATGTTACAGAAAAAGATCAACAATTGTATCAAAAAATAGGCAATACAATTAGGAGAGGAGAGAATGGAGAGTGAAAACTAGTGGAGGGGGCAGAGGAGGTGAGAAAGGGAGGGTAAGGGAAGAGACAACAAGGAGAGACTAAAAGGAAGTCTGTCTAAATACCGACTGGGTAGGGGACGACCAAGGCGGGAATCCATGGTCCATCTCCCCTATAGCTAAACCAGGTTGCTCCATCGGGCAGGAGATACGCAGGAGGGTTTGATTGGGGCCATCATTTTAGGCAGGTACAGGCAGCATTTCAGGAGCAATCACAGTAGGTTATCTCGGCAAGGTGGGGGCACCATGCAGCATTGCGTTCCAAGACTCCCTCAGAAGTTCCTGTACTCCTGTACTTCGAAGCAATGGGGAAATGTGTGACAGGCTTCTGCACTATCGGAGTAATTTATTAAAACTCCTTTTTTGAATAAATCAGTTCTTTCCAGGTGGTTGCTTTTTAGTTGAACGAATACTTTTGATTAAATCTACAAGAGGAGATTAATTCTAACACTCATCCAGTCATGAGAAATGATCAACTGTGAGCACATGATTCATTGAACTAAACAATCTATCTCGGGTTGGGCCATTGTTTTTGCTAATAATATTGATCACCCAGGTCCAACAACCGCTTTGGGTTACCCCATTTTCATAATGGGTCTGCACTATCGGGGTCAGAAGTACGCGGCTGACTAGTGTTCTCCCAAAAGGCAGCTTCAATTGCTGATAACTCCAGGCTAATTCAGGTATTGCCATATGCAACAGGGCAGCCCACCTCTAGGAGGCTCGTAAAGTGTCAGTAAGGGTGCCATGGATAGGTGCAGCAGTAGGTTCTTGATTGAGCACGGCAAAATCGCTGAGTTTACTGAGAAACATGAGCCTAGATTAATAGTACTAGTTGTTGTTACTTTAGATAGGAGCATTGTTTGGGTCAGATTACAAACACAAAAGATGTGGAATGTCAGCTTTCCACTAGGTGGGTGCCCTCTTAAATGCAGGAAGAACATATTCTATAATGTTGTGTTCAGATGCGATCATTGTCGTACCCAGACAAGAAAAGGGCAGCTGGTAAGCAAAGAGTTAATGATCTTGCACGAATGAGGCACAGCAATATCTCGCTAGATGTGTGCACGATTGAAAAGGGACTGTCAAGGTGCGAGCGCAATTAGTGGGGTCACCATTTTGGGGTCAGGCAGCGTTGAGGGATTGATAACCCCGGAGCTCGTTTTGAGCTTTACGGGGTAAGAAATGGTTGAGTACCTTTAATAGACGTTGGCCCTTGTTTAGGGGAGGATCTGCTCAGGATGGGATCAGGCTGCAATGCAAGCACCGCAGCCGGAACACCTGGGGCTCTGCCCGAGCGTGTCTGCACCGGAGAAAAAATAGCTCAGCAGTGGATTTGGAAGGCGTCGTGTGATGGTCTAGGAGGTGTCTGCGGTAAACCCAGCACAAAGGTCGAGTCCTGAAGGTAGGTGGCAGCCGGCGGGGAAGATCCACCACCGCACATCATCTCCGAAGCGAGGCAGCCCAGCAGAAACTGCGCTTTAGTTGCGACCCTCCCCCAGTGATTGCGGGTGGTTGCGTTGGATCGCTGTGGTCGTGGTGGTGGTTTTGTTTCCCTCCTGACCTGTGTGTTGGGCGCTTCCTGGGGTTAGGAAGCTTCAATGGGTTCCATAGGCATTTGTGTCCTTGTTCGCTTCGCTTTACGATCACTTTCGGTTTCACATCGCCATCTTGGGTCTCGTGTCTGCACCTGGCAAAAGACTGGAAATCGGACTTTATCCTCTTCGCTGGTTTCTCTTTTCGCTTGACTCTTCTTCCCCAGTCATTCCGATGCACGGAGGTGTCATTCCTGTGTCCTTTGGTTCGGTGTGGTGTACAATATCGTCGCTTTTACTACCTGGTTCTACTGAGAGACTGAGAGCACAACCAGTTGTGTACTGTAGCTGTACTGTGGGGGGGTCATGCTGGGGGTAGTGTATTAGCGTTAGGGTATGGCAGTGGTGTTTGGGTAGTGTAGGGGGTCCTGCTGGGGGTAGATTTAGGTTTTAGGGTAGTGCAGTGGTGTTTGTGTAGTGTAGGGGGTCATGGTGGGGGTAGTGGTTTAGGGTAGTGCAGTGGTGTTTGTGTAGTGTAGGGGGTAGTGGTTTAGGGTAGTGCAGTGGTGTTTGTGTAGTGTGGGGGTCATGCTGGGGGTAGTGTTTTAGGGTTTAGGTTAGTGCAGTGGTGTTTGTGTAGTGTAGGGGGTCATGCTGTGGGTAGTCTTTTAGGGTTTAGGGTAGTGCAGTCGTGTTTGTGTAGTGTTGGGGGTCGTGTTTTAGGGTAACTGGTAGAGCAGTGGTATTTGGGTAGTGTAGGGGGTCATGCTGGGGTTAGTGTTTTAGGGTTTAGAGTAGTGCAGTGGTGTTTGGGTAGTGTAGGGGTCATGCTGGGGGTAGTGTTGTAGGGTTTAGGGCAGTGCAGTGGTGTTTGTGTAGTGTGGGAGGTCATGCTGGGAGTAGATTTAGGGTTTAGTGTAGTGCAGTGGTTTTTGGGTAGTCGTGCTGGGGGTAGTGTTTTAGGGTTTAGGGTAGTCCAGTGGTGTAGTTGTAGTATAGGGAGTCGTGTTAGAGGATGTGTTTTAGGGTTTAGGGTAGTGCAGTGGTATTGGGTAGTGTAGGGGATCGAGCTGGGGGTATCAGATCTCACGATGACATGTGTGGTTAGGCTCCGCCCAGATATCAATATTTTTTTCTTTTTCAAATTTCTCAGGAACTACTAAATGGATATACACCATTTAACAACAAGAGTTCATTCTGCACCAAGGGCTACCTTTGGCCAAATTTGGTGTAATTCCGTTCAGCAGTTCGGGCTGTAGCCATGTCTAAAGTTTCCTATGGGAATTAACGTAGAAAAAACATGTTTTGGGATCCCCATTTTTTCTCGACCCTGCTTGCCGAATCATGCTGAAACTTTGAAGATAGGTGCAAACCGGAGCGCCCCACGAGTCTTCAAAATTTAGCGAAGATTTTTCAATTAGCGCTAAAGTTATTGGGAATAGAATGTTGCGATTTTCCTATGGTAACTAGGTCCTAACTATAACTGCCTACCTGCGACCGCCAGTTGGATGGATATATATATATATATATATATATATATATATATATATATATATATATATATATATATATATATATATATATATCCTTCCACACACAGCTTTTCGCTGGCAAGGCGCTCTTTCGAGTGGTGCGTTACCTCGTAACCAAGCCCGGTTACTTCAAATTTCTTGCACACTTCCCCAACGAGGAATAGGATAGGTCGCACTCCGTTTTGCTTTTCTGTCATGCAGATGTTTTATTCTTTCAAATAAACAAACCACCAACGTTTCGGTTTCAACTGAAACCTTGCTCACGGTGAGCCTTGAGCAAGGTTTCAGTTGAAACCGAAACGTTGGTGGTTTGTTTCTTTGAAAGAATAAAAGATCTGCATGACAGAAAAGAAAAAAGAGTGCAACCTATCTTATTCCTCGTTGGGGAAGTGTGCAAGAAATAAATATATATATATATATATATATATATATATATATATATATATATATATATTACCTACTGGCGGTCGCCAGTAGGTATATATAGTTAGGATTTTTTCCCTATGGGATTTCTGAAAATTCTATGCCTAAAACTTTGGCGTTTGTGGACGGAATTGGCTGAAATTTTCAGGAAAATGGCACATTTTGTTTCTGAGCAGCTCCAGGAAATTTGGGGGGGGTCGTCAAGGGGGGGTTGAGAAAAAAGGGGGGTCCCAAAACGCGTTTTTAACATTGAGTTTTCCATAGGGCGGTTGGACTCACTTTTAGCTCGAACGGCTGAATGGATTTGCACGAAACTTGGCAAAATTGTAGGGACTGTTAGGCCGATGTGCCTTTGCTAGGTCTCAATATATGTGCTCCAGTGGATTTTGAGAAATTAACGTTTAAATCAAGATATATATCTGTAACAGCGCTCCGGGCAGCGATCTGGTTCGCGTACTTTTCGCGTAACGGAACTTTGCGCACGGAAAGCTGATTGGCTCTTCGGTGTCTGTCAACATTCTAAACAGTCCGGTGCGGCCGCCATCTTGTCTCTCGGTAGGATCGGGAGACAAGAGGAGGACAAAACAAAGGGGGAAATGACCATAAGGGGGCATAGTAGATCCTCCCTGACCCCCTAGGTTTTATGTGGAGGTTTTAAAAGGGCCCAGCAGGGTTCAAAAAATTTTTTTCTTTTTTTTTTTTTCGCGATGAGCGCCTAGTACGCGAACCGGAAAGCGTTCTAGGCAGCGTACTTTAAGGATAATAGAATGATATACTTTTTAAAGACTAAATGTTAATTGTTTGTTGTTTTGTTTGTTGTTTTTGTTTTTTTTTTTGTTTTCTTTTTTTTTAATTTTTTTTTTAATTTTTATTGTTTTTCATAATTTATTAAACTTTCTAACATTTCAGTGTCTGAAATGTCATTATTTTCTTGAAATATTGTTTGCAATCTGTGAGGTTGTAAAATGTCCTCATTTGCAAGGAGGGCATCTACTGCTTGGACACATTGCAGCAGTTCATTATCCAAGCTTTCATCCATAAATTCCATGTCAATTTGTTCAATCAATTCCTGGCTGCTCTCTTGCAGGTCCATTTCAAAAGAAACTTGGTTTTCGCCTTCCATTTTGCCTGAAATTTGGATTAAAACAATATATATTAGTAGAGATAGGGCACTGTTGGGATTAATTTTAGATAGTCATTTTTTATCAGTGAATTTTTCTTTTGGCAGTGTATAGTATCAGAGTGGAAATAGGACTATAAAAAAGTGTATGTTATTTAACCAAGACAAGTCAACTCCATTCATAACTATAACAGAGAAGTCTATCTAAATACATTACTAGTACAGAGGGATAGTGTATATCTAGCAGAAAAAGTCTACTATATTAAGTTATAGTGTACAATATACTTCAGTTTTAAAAATAACAACTTACCTTTACAAACAAGTTGAAGAGTTTAGTGATAATTCAATTGTAATGTACAACAAGAAGTAGCAGTCAAAATGGCTGTGTTTCCTTCTCTTCCTTTATATATATTCAAGTATATAACCAATCAAATGTCAGGTAATAAAAGTAGAAAATGAAAGTAACATTTTCATTGGTTGTCAATTCCAACACTTCAGATGTGTTTTGTGAAGTAATTTACCTCATGGTACTTGGAGAGGTCTACAGGCTAAATGGCTAAATTAAATTTCAATCAAATTTGTGAAAATGAAAGGGATTGTTATGTAGTATGAGCTAATTTATATTTGGTGAGAGTGTCTCTAGTCGTTTTTCTGTGAATCACTTTCCCACCTTTTTTTTAGACCGCTTCCCGGAAAGCAGTCCGGTCCGCGAACTAGGAGCGTAACGGGAGTCCACCATTTTGTGTTTCGGTCGCATCAAGGTATAAAATGGAGGGTAAATAATGTTCTGAATGGGTAGAAGGGGGCATGGTACAAGTAGTTTGCCCCCCTACGTTTTCTGAGGGTGGCTGAGGAGGACTATATGTGCGAAGAAAAAACATTTTTTTAAAAAATTTTGCGCGGTTAGCTTCCAGTTCGCGTACTGGATAGCGCTCTTTGAGCGTAGTTTGTTGAAAATTACAGAAAAAAGTTAGAAAAAAAATAATAAAAGTGTGTGATCAGATGAAGGGTAGCTCTGAGAAGAGCTTTTGGGTTTATGGTACATTTAGGTACTTATAAGTAGGTACCAATGCACAGTCTTAAATTCAGAATGAAAATTCTGTTGCCCTCATCTGAGAAGTGAACTCCATCTCCTCTGTAGATATCTTGCATGTAGTAACGCAAGTTATTGTTGTACAGAGAGCCCATTCCATGGTCTCTCATGAAAGCTGAAACAGATTTGTTTACATGCTTCCTCGCTTTCTCAATTTGTGGAGAAAATTGGTTGGACCACCTCCATTTCTGTCTTTGGCATATATTGGAATATACCAAAGCAGTTTGAGGAAAAAGTGCCATTAATTGCTCCAAGGTGTCCTTTAAAAGCATTTCCAGACCTACCCCTGTCAAAGTGCCCAAATCATTACCTCCACAGTGCACTATTAACAGGTCAGGTTTTGGCAAATGCATAAAGGTTTTCACCAATGGTATCAATTGGTGACATTTTAATCCTCTTTGGCCCAACCACTTAATTTCCACATCCTGTAAATTGAGGTTGTGTAAATTTCTGTTCTCAGCATACCTTTGAGCCCAGTGGATGTAACTATGTCCAACAATCCAGACCTTAAACATGGTGGGAGAAGGTTGTTCTGCAGTCAGATGAAGTGTGGTAATGAAAGGGCAGTTGAAACAGTAGGAGTTTGTAAAGAAAAAAAACTGTGGATTTCCAATGCTAATGAATCATTAGCAGTGATTGGTGCATTTCCATTTCTGAAAACAGAAAGTTAGGGTGCATGGATGTGTTCTTTGAAAGATGTAATTTGAATGGTCAAGGAAGAAACATTTAATGAAAGATTGCACTGGATACGCAGGTGCACTGAGAGTTCAGAGTTCAATTGAAACATTGTTGTGTGAATTTGCAAACATGAGAGGTCTTCCAGGAGGTGGTTGCTATGGAAAAAAGGCAGAGAGGGCAGAGGGGGGAAGGGTTTTGATTTGAAAAAAGTGAGGGAAGAGTTATGATTGGCTAATATGAGAGATATGTGAAATGAATATCTGTTTTTCTGTGCTTTCAATAGCTGCAGCCTCTGGAGTGCATCGTTTTTCTTCTGCTGAAGACAATTTGGTGTATTTCTGAGACTGTTTTCAAAACTTAAAAAGTATTTGCTAAGGTGAGAAAAGATTTATTTATTTTAGAGAGAGAATAGTATGAATTAAGGAGAAAATGATGAAGAAAGCTGTGTTTTTAAACTGTGGCTTTGTCTGTAGTGATATAGAAATAGATTTTGTTACTTTGAGAAATTGTAATTGCATATTCGGTGTAGCATTCTGGCATGCAGTAACACAAGTTATTGTGCTACATGGAGCCCATTCCATGGTCTGTTATGTAAGCTGAAACAGATATGTTGTTTTTAAAAACGAATTTAGAAATCAATTACATTTCTGGATATGTACTGCTAGAGCTTCATAGGTTGTTTTGGGTCATATTTACAAGGCATTTGAGTGTCTGTTATGCTATTTTACGTTCTTCATGGTGCAAATTTCTTGTAAATACGCTGCCACTTGTGCTTTGCAAATTTAGATTTTGATTATGGGAGTTACATAGCCATGTTAATAATGTCCAAACAATGGTGGTAGGGCATTCAAGAAAACGCTTTCCTGTGTCTCTAGGACATTTTCAGTCCTTTCCTCTTGAAAACAGGTATACAATTGATTTAAATGCTGTGTTTAAAAACGAATTTTGAAATCAATTACATTTCTGGATATGTACTGTTAGAGCTTCATAGGTTGTTTGGGGTCATATTTAGAATGCATTTTAGTGTCTTTGATGTTATGTTTACCTTTTTAAATGGAAAGTGTTCTTCATGGGGCAAGTGTCTTGTAAATACGCTCCCACTTGCGCTTGGCAAATTTTGATTTTGATTATGGGAGTTACCTAGCCATGTTAATAGTGTCCCAAAAATGGTGCTAGGGCATTCCAGAAAACACTTTCATGTGTCTGAAGGACATTTTCAGTCATTTCTTCATGAATGCAGGTATACAATTAATTTATATGCTGTGTTTAAAAACGAATTTTGAAATCAATTACATTTCTGGATATGTACTGTTAGAGCTTCATAGGTTGTTTTGGGCCATATTTATAAGGCATTTGAGTGTCTTTGATGTTATGTTTTCCTTTTAAAATGGATAGGGTTCCTCATGGGGCCCTGAGCAGTTCATAGCCATGTTATTTAATGGGAAGTGGATAACATGGCTAAGAGCATTTGCTGGAAAATGCATGAATATCGCTGACTGTTCAGCGATATTCATGCATTGTGGCCGTTTTTTTTTGCATTTGCGAGCAGTTCTTAGCCATGTTATCCAATGGAAGGTGGATAACATGGCTAAGAGCATTTGCTGGAAAATGCTTGAATATCGCTGACTGTTCAGCGATATTCATGCATTGCGGCCGTTTTTTTTTGCATTTGCAAGCAGTTCTTAGCCATGTTATCCAATGGAAGGTGGATAACATGGCTAAGAGCATTTGCTGGAAAATGCATGAATATCGCTGACTTTTCAGCGATATTCTTGCATTGTGGCCGTTTTTTTTTGCATTTGCGAGCAGTTCTTAGCCATGTTATTCAATGGAAGGTGGATAACATGGCTAAGAGCATTTGCTGGATAATGCATGAATATCGTTGACTTTTCAGCGATATTCATGCATTGCGGCCGTTTTTTATCGCATTTGCGATAAACCTTGCTAATAGCAAGGTTTATCTGGGCCTAAACAAACCTTTAGATAAGCTACATCTTATCGTCATCCTGAATTAATCATTAAAAATATTAGGGAGAGATTTATGATTGTTCTATGCCTGTTTTGTACCATTGAGTGTCATTTTTGTGATGCAGTGCTGGTGCAAAAGATTTGCTATGTTAAATAATTAGTAGGGCATTAAGTTTTAGATGACTGTTATTCATTTACTGTTTGGTAATAGTGGTTAATAACATTTTTTAATACATTTTTCCACAGATTCAACTGTAGATTCTTTCATAGTTTGGAAAATGCCTACAAAAAACAGAATGAGAAAGGCGAGAAAACGTCAAAGACAGCAGGATGATGTTTTATTGCAGCAGTCCTCTTCCCCAAATACTTGTCAAAACATCAAGAAAGGTCCGGGTAAGAGCACGAAATCATTCTTAAGAAATATTTGTCATAAAAAAAGTATTTTTACAAAAAATGTTTCAGTCCTCAAAAAGAAAAGCAATTTAAATGGAAAGGAGAGACCCATCAAAAATGTTACTGGTAGAGGAAGAGATAACTCTGTGCATGATAGTAGAAGGAAACAACAGTTTAGGGACATTCGACATCGAATGTTCCGTAATAGGATAATAGTTAATTTATTGAAAAATATTAAAAAAAAAGGCCAACAGAAAGCGGCATTTTATAAGAAGAAGAAAAATGCAGAGAAAATTATTGATCATGCTTTTGAAATTAAGCGAAAGTTGTTTATTTTGGTAATCAATAGAATTAGGAAACTAAGCAAGGTAATTTCTGATTTCAAAACTAAAAGTAGATGGAAGAGAGTAGTAAATCGTACTAACTTTTGTGAAGTTTTTTCCGGAGAATGGATGCATAGTTCTAGTTGTGAGGCTTTTTTTAATGAGGAGAGTTATTTTCAGGATAATGATTTGGTGTTTGCAGTTGACACCAGTGGTCGAGCTTATGAAGTGAAGGATGGTTGTCCAGTTGAAAAAGAACAACTTGTGACAACAGAGACAGAAGAGGCGCTAAGTGATGAGGTTTTAGGAAGACGTCCTAAGGGTCCTGTGTACATTTGGAAGTGTAGTTCTATTTGCAGTGTGCGACAGGTTTCCATCAATTTGCTTTGTGATTTTATACGGACATTTAATAAGAAAAGTTTGAAGCAGAAAATGAAGTTGTTGCAAGATTTAGATCCTTGCAGAGTGAGACAAATGACAGGTTTGCGTGGTCATTCACTGGCTTGTCTTTCCAGGAGAGTATGCCAGAGTGTTTTTCATCATTTCAGGATGCTAGCAGTGCATCATAATAAAGTGAGAAAATTAGTGAGAATGTTGTATTATGCTAAGAGTCCAGCAATTATGCTTAAACAATTATGTGCTGCTCTTTTGCATGGTTCTGAAATAGATGTGAAGAATATTTGTGAAGAAATTGACTTTTGTTACTTTGGTAGTAGAGATGAGAATGTTCAAATTGACCCAGAAGTAGAGGGTTATGTTGAAGATAATATACAGGTTTCTAGTTCAGATAATTTTCAGAAGGAAATTGCCACGTTTCAGATGAAATCAAGTGAGAGGCCTAATTTCACTTGTGTATGTTGTCGACGCACTTATTATAAGAATCAGACTAAGTTAGTGGATTTATATGCAAAAACTGAAAGGGAAATTAATAGTGAATGGAAGGATTTTGCCACATACTTGATGGTAGAAAATTGTTTTGATTTGGGAGTGGATCAACGTGTGTGTACTTATTGTTGTAATAAATTAAATCAAAACCAGATGCCTGCTAGGGCAGTTCATAATAATCTGGAATTGGTTGAGATACCTTCAGAATTGAAGGATTTAAATACTTATGAATCTATTTTGATTCAAAGTATCCATCCCTTTCAGGCTATTGTAAGAATGGAGCCCAAGACAGGGAAGTTGCCTCCAGCAGATTTACAGAGAGGATTAAAGGGAAGAGTTGTTTATTTGCCTCTAGATTTGAACAAAAACATTAACACAATTGGAGTTGAGAAAGTGGAAGAGGAACCTCTGGTTATCTTGGTTAATGGGGTTCCGACAAAGAATAAGAAAATATGGCAAGATTTAGTGGATGTTAGGAAAGTGAAAAATGCAACTTTGTATTTGAAGAAAAATAATAAGTACTATAAGAATGTATATGTTGCAGAAGAGGAAGTAAGTGATGAAGAGGATAGCGTTTTGTGTGCTGGCCAAATTGAGAAAGTAGAGGTGTCTAATAGTGAAGAAATATATGAACATTATAGTGTTCATCCTTTGCATTCCAAGGAAGTCATGGGGAATGCTATTGAGTTGTTTCAAATGAAACAAGCCAAAGGGAGTCCCATTAGTGTTTGGGAGGAAAGTTTGGAAGCTCGGTGTTTCCCACAGCTATTTCCCACAGGTCAAGGAGGAAGATATGATGAGCGACCTCGTCAAATTCCTGCGTCTGAATACCGGACTTTACGATTGTATGCAGAAGATGCTAGGTTTCGTCAATGCATTCCCTATTTGTTTCATCTCCTGTTTGAAAGCGATCTGTCTGGACTGTCATATGCAGTGAACCACATCTTAAAAAGTGGTATACAGATGCGAAACATCTCGGCAAGTGACTTTATGCATAAAGTCAATGTCCAAGACAGTATTTTGGATTCTCATTTAATTAATCTCATGGCGTGTCAGCGTGGTACTAATGAGTACTGGTACCGTCGTCATGGTGATTTAAAATGTATGTTGAGGAACTTAGGAACTCCGACATGGTTCCTCACTCTGAGCTGTGCCGAGTATGGCTGGGAAGACTTACTTGAATTTCTACGAGAGGCAAATGGAAATATTGAAAACATTGAATTCAAGACACCTGGAGAACTGTGTTCTTTGGATCCAGTGAATGTATGCAGGTACTTCAATCATAGATTTGAAGCTATGATGTCTTTCATCACAAATAAAAAGAATCCACCTCTTGGAGAGGTGTTGGATTTCTTCTGGAGAAAGGAGTACCAAGCAAGAGGTGCCCCTCATATACATATGTTGTTGTGGATCAAGGATGCACCTAAATTTGGAACAGATCTGGATGACTTAGTGATGAGTTTCATAGAACAGTATTCTACGTGTGCTGTTCCAAACGCAACGGAGAAGAAAAGCCTAAGAGAACAAGTTCTACGTTTCCAAAGCCATCGTTGTGGAAAGTACTGTCGTCGTAAATTCAGAAACAAGGACAAGTTCTACACCAAATGTCGTTTCAACTTTCCACGACCGGTGATTTCTAAAGGAAGAGTGAACAGTTTGATGTCCTCGCTGCGACATAATGTGACGAGGAAATCACCCAAGAATACATACAATTTGAAAAGGAACGAAGAGTCCAAGTACATCAATGACTACAACCCAGTGATTTTGTCCATGTGGAATGCTAACATGGATATACAGTTTGTGGCTGACAACTGTATGGCTGTGGCTCGGTATGTGACATCTTACATCACCAAAAAAGAAAAGACAGAACTGAAGGATATGTGGGAGGACATTTCCCATGAAAAGAGCCTCAGCAAGAAGTTGTACAGTTTCAGTCTGAAGATGTTGTCGCATCGAGAAATCGGAGCTTACGAATGTTCTGACCGCTTATCTTCAGCAAGTCTCTATGCCAAATCCAGGAGTATCGTTTGGGCAAGTCTTGGTCTTGCTGCAACACGAAATCGAGTTCTAAAACCTGTCCGGGAAATTGAGTATTTGGCGGAAAAGGAGCCAAACAGTACCGACATTTTGAAGACCAACATGTTGGATACATATTATCCAAATCGAAGCAGTCACCTTGAGAATGTTTGTCTATATGAGGTTCTACAAAATTATATATTCAAGAGGAACATCAAAGAAGATATTGAGAAAGGAGTGTATGCTGTAATTGGAAGTGAGGGATGTCTGGTCAAGCAAAGAAAATGCCAATTAGTAAACCATCGAAAATTGAGTGGCGAATCTCCAGAAAAAAAGGAGTTTTTCTATTTAGCACTTTTGCAACTTTTCAAGCCTTGGCGTGCAGAAGAGGAACTGCTTGGAGATTTCCTCTGTTACGAAGACTCTTTCAATGCAGCCAAGGAGTCCATAGAATGTCCTGCTTTTCCTAAATATCAAGAAATGCTTACTTTGGAAATTGAGCAGGAAGCAACGATTGCAGCCGAGATTGCCAGAGACAGTTCTCAGGACAGTCAGAGTTCTGTTTCATTGAGTCAAGATCCACTTGGAGGACCTATTATCGAAAATGAAGCTGCCACTGCTATGAATGAAGTAGAAAGAGCCATGGCACATGCTCAGGAGGATTCAGTTAACTTAGAAGACTTGGAAAAACAACTCAACGTTGAGCAGAGGAAAATATATGATGAAGTTACCAAGGAAATTGAGCACGGATTAAGTCATGAGAAGAACGAGTGCTCATGTACATTGTTGAAGCCTGTCCGACTGTATGTGAGTGGAGAAGCGGGAACTGGCAAAAGTTTCCTCATTAAAGCAATTTCTTGTTATTTGCAGGAAAGGACTGAGTCATCGTTGAACAAGTTACTTACCTTCGGTAACGATATATCTGTAAGAAACATTAGTTAGTGTTAGATTCCTTACCTTAGAATATCCCCAGGCGTCAGTCTGGATCCGGAAACTTTTGCGTAGCAGTACCCCTGCGCGTCGGTAGGCGTCGTCTGCAGGCGTCCCCTGCGGCTCCGCGTCCGTCGTCGGCGTCGTGCGCCGTGATGACGTCGCTGGAGTACATAGACGCCGCCTCCGCGCGCTGACGTCAGTTCTTTGCACACAGCTTTTCCGCGCCAGGAGACGCAGAGCCATGAGAGAACCAACACTGGTGCCATGTACAAACTAGGGCCCTGAAAGGGATGACCTTAACCCTAGGTATCAGTTCGCAGAACGGGGAGGATGGGTGGGTTCGGTAAGGAATCTAACACTAACTAATGTTTCTTACAGATATATCGTTACCGAAGGTAAGTAACTTGTTCATCTGAAAGAAACACGTTAGTGTTAGATTCCTTACCTTAGAATACATACCCCAGCAATACCAACCCCGGTGGTGGGTCTGCGAACCAATACAAAACTACACCAGAAAGTCCTGGAGGACAGAACGGCCAAAGAAGCCATCCCTCCGGACTTGACTGTCCAGGCAGTAGTGCCTCGCAAAGGTGTGCAGCGAGGCCCACGTAGCCGCTTGGCAAATGTCCTGCAAGGGGACTCCCCGGCCCAGGGCAGTAGTAGCCGCCGTGGCCCGAGTGGAATGGGCCCTCAGCCCAACAGGAGGCTCCTTCCGAGCCAAAGAGTAACACGCTTTGATGCAGAGGACGACCCATCGAGAGATGGTTAGTTTACAAACCGCCCGTCCCTTCTTCGCACCCACGTAGCCAACAAACAGTTGGTCATCCACCCGGAGCTGGCGTGTGCGATCCATGTAAAATGAAAGCGCACGTTTTGGGTCCAGACGATGGAGCCGCTCTTCATCCTTTGAAGGATGCGGAGGCGGGAAGAAGGAAGGGAGGGTGATGGACTGCCCGATGTGAAAGGCCGAAACAACCTTGGGCAGGAAAGAAGGTCTAGTCCTCAGAACCACCTTGTCAGGATGAATGGACAGGAAAGGAGGTTGGACAGAAAGAGCCTGGAGCTCACTCACCCTCCTGGCAGAGGTGATGGCAACCAGGAAAGCCGTCTTTAAAGTCAGGAGACGGAGAGGGCAAGAATGAAGGGGCTCAAAGGGAGCACACATCAGGAAAGTTAGAACCAGGTTCAAATCCCACTGAGGCATCACAAACGGAACAGGTGGAAACATGTGAGTGATGCCTTTCAAGAATCGAGTTACAATCGGGGATTTGAACAAAGAAGGCTGATCAGGAAGCCTCAAAAAGGCTGAAAGGGCAGAAAGGTAGCCCTTGATAGTGCCCAGAGCAGAGCCCTGCTGGGCAAGAGAAAGAAGAAACAGAAGAACCTCCGAAAGAGGGGCAGAAAGAGGATCCACAGCCTTTGCTGTGCACCATGCCACAAATCTGTTCCACCGACAGGCGTATACCGACTTAGTGGAGGGACGCCTGGCTGCCAGAATAACATCACAGACTTCAGGAGGCAAGTCAAATGGCCTCAACTGCCGCCGCTCAATCTCCAAGCATGGAGGTGGAGACTGGACAGGTTCGGGTGGAGGACCGTCCCCTGCTGCTGCGACAGAAGGTCCTCCTGAAGGGGCAGGCGGATCGGGGGACCGACCGACATGCTGAGTAGCTCGGGATACCAGTACCTTCGAGCCCAGTCCGGAGCCACAAGGATAACTTGGGCCCGGTCGCGCCTGATCTTCTTCAGCACTCTGGGCAGAAGTGGTATAGGCGGAAAGGCGTATAACAGACCGCAACTCCACTCGCGCCGAAAGGCGTCGCCGTGCGAGTGCCGTCTTGGAAACTCCAACGCGCAGAACTGATGACATTGCGCGTTCTCTTCTGTGGCGAATAGATCTAACCAAGGCTCTCCCCATTGCAGAAAGATGCCTCGCGCCACGTCCGAGTTCAGACGCCATTCGTGATCCATCGAGCACCGACGGCTGAGTTCGTCCGCCCTGGCGTTCAGAGAACCTGCCAGGTGTTGAACCGTCAGAGTCACGCCCTGACGTTCCAGCCATTGCCAGAGGCGCAGAGCCTCCTGGCAAAGGGTCCACGACCCCACTCCGCCCTGTTTGTTGCAGTACCACATGGCGGTGGTGTTGTCGGTGAACACCTGCACTACACTCCCGTTGACAAAGGGGAGGAATGCCTTCAGTGCCAGACGAATCGCCCGCAGCTCCAACAGATTGATATGGAGCCGGGACTCCGCCGGAGACCAGATGCCTCTGATCTCTGCCTCTCCCAAGTGGCCACCCCAGCCCTGGAGGGACGCGTCCGTCACGACAACGTGCTCCGGGTGGGGAAGGGAGAGGGACTTGCCCCTGACCCAATCGCGGTCCGTAAGCCACCACTGCAGTTGTCTCGCAGTGCCCTCCGAGATCAAGACGTGGTCGGACAAGTTGCCCTGATGCTGGGCCCACTGAAACTTCAGGTCCCACTGCAGAGCCCGCATCCGCCACCTGGCGTGATGCACCAGAAGGATGCAGGAAGCCATCAGTCCCAGCAGCCGCAGCGTCAACCTGACCGAGACTCGGGATAGCGGCTGAAAGATGGGAATCAAAGCCTGAATATCCCGAACCCGCCGTTCCGGAGGATAAACCCGAAACTGCGCTGAGTCCAGAACCGCTCCGATGAAAAGGAGCTTTCGAGAGGGACACAGGTGTGATTTCGGCACGTTGATGGAGAACCCCAGGTCGTGCAAGAGGTCTGCCGTCATCTGAAGGTGGTGGACGACTGTCTGGGGCGAGCCCGCCTTCAACAACCAGTCGTCTAGGTAGGGGAAGACTGAAACCCCTAACCTGCGCAGATGGGCTGCGACCACCGCCATCACCTTTGTGAACACCCGTGGGGCGCTGGTAAGGCCGAAGGGGAGCACGATAAACTGAAAGTGCTCCTGGCCTACCGTGAACCGCAGGTAACGCCGGTGGGCCGGCAGGACGGGGATGTGAAAATAGGCGTCCTGCAAGTCCAACGCTACCATCCAGTCTTGCGGGTCTAGAGCAGCCAAGACCTGAGCTAACGTCAACATCTTGAACTTCTCCTTCCGGAGGAAGCCGTTGACGTTCCTTAGATCCAAGATAGGACGTAGGCCCCCCTTGTCCTTCTTGGGCACCAGAAAGTAGTGGGAATAACAACCACGCCCTACTTCTGGCCCAGGAACGCGCTCGATGGCCCCCTTGGCCAAGAGGGCCGTAACTTCCTCCTGCAGAAGTGTCAAGTGGTCCCCCGACACACGGTGGTTCTGCGGTGGCATGGCTGGAGGAGAGGTCTCGAAGGGGAGGGAGTAGCCCCTTCGGACAATTTGCAGCACCCACCTGTCCGAAGTGATCGTGCGCCAGTGAGCGTGGTGATGGCGAACCCTGCCACCCACTGGCGTCACATGGGGCCGAAAGCACGGACTAGGAGGATTTTGGGGTAGATGCTGCGGGGGAAGGTGTGGTCTGACCCCGCCGTTGTCCCCGACCGCCACCACGGCGGTTTCCACGGCCGCCACCGCGTTGGAAGGATTGTTGCGGCGCGTGGCTGGCAGCACGTGTGGGGGCGCCCCTTCCTTGGCCACGAAAGGGACGAAACGAACCCTGTTGCTGACGCTGGGTCGAGAGACCCAAGGACTTGGCCGTGACCCTGGAGTCCTTGAAGCGTTCCAGCGCGTGGTCCGCTTTGTCACCGAACAGGTGACAGCCATCAAACGGCATGTCCATCAGGGTATTCTGGACATCAGCCGAAAAATTGGCGGATCTCAGCCAGGCGTGACGACGAATCGCCACCGTCGTAGACATAGCTCTGCCCAGCGAGTCGGTCGTATCAAGACCACACCGAATTGAATATTTCGCTGCATCTCGGCCCTCAGCCACAGCCTGACCGAGCTTTGCCCGCACCTCCATGGGGCATTCTGGCAGCAGCTCCGCGACCGTATCCCACACAGAGTGGGTGTAGCGGCCCAAGAGGCAGGCGGTGTTGCAAGACCGCAGGCCCAAACTAATGGACGAGAAGACCTTTTTGCCAAACTGGTCATACCTCTTGGATTCCCGGTCGGGCGGGGCCGACGGGAATGCGGCCTGGGAGGTCGAGGCCTGGATCACCAGACTCTCAGGAGTGGGGTGGGTAGACAGGTACTTGGGGTCGTCCGGACAAGGACGGTGGCGCCTGGCCACGTTCCGATCAACAGGCGCACCTGAAGCGGGCCTGGACCACGTGCCCAACAGAACGTCTGACAAGGCTTCATTAAACGGCAGCAGTGGCTCCAGTGGGCATGACTGCGGTTTGAAGACCTCGGTGAGGATGTTAGGCCTCACGGCCGCGACGGGGAGCTCAAGGTGTAAGGCCTTGGCAGCCCTCATCAGCACCACAGAATAGGCAGCTCCCTCCACCGATGCCACGGTTGGAGGAGAGATCAAACCAGGGTTAGGGGAGTCGTCCAAACCACTGGCATCCCCCAAGTCACCTGTCCAGTCCGGGTCATACTGGCACTCGCGTGACAGAGGGTCCTCGGACCCCTCCCAACCTTCACCGTACTCCTCATCCTCTCCGTATTCGGAGTCAATGATGAAGACCGGCTCCTCGGGGTTCATGGGCCCCATCGGCGTCGGGACCGGCGTCGAGCGACGCCCGTCCGGCGCCGCGTCCGGCGTCGGAGAAGGTAAGGGGACGGCGTCGCCCGGAGCCGGCGTCGGAACCCCACCGCCGGCCGGAACCGGCAGCGGAGAACCGGCGCCGCGCGGGGGCGGCTTTGGGGGATAACCCCGATGGCAACGGCGCCGGGGAGGCCGGAAGACCAGCCGGCGCCGATCCCGAAGGCCCCTGCGGCGCCGGGGCCGGAGCCGTCGGCGGCGCCGGGGCCGGAGCACCCGACGGCGCCAAGGCAGGGACACCCGAACCGCCAGGGCCCCCAGACGGTAGCACTGGGCCCGAAGGCGCCGTAGGCCCCGTCGGAGAAGCGAGCGCCCTCATGGCCATGAGGAACGCCTCGATCTCCTCAGGCGTCGCACCATGCCCAGGGACCGGAGGGTATGAGGCAGGCCGCGCCGGCGACTCTCGCGGAGCCGCGGGGATGGGGTCACCCGAGCCCCCGGCCGCATCGCGCGAGCGTCGGGGGGAGTCGGGGGTACGATGACGACGCCCCGACTTCTTGTGCTTCTTACCTGACGAGGATGACGAGTGGTGTCGACTTCCGGAGCGCCCGGCGCGGCTCCGCGACCGCTCCCTCGAACGCTCCCTCGACCTCCGGCCGGACCGGGACCGCTCCCGGTCCCGACGTGGGGCCGACACCCGGAGCTCCAGCAGCTTGCGGGACCGCTCCCGCCTAGCCTTGTTGGTAAGGGCCCGGCAGTCGACGCAGGAGTCCACGTCGTGGTCAGGGCCCAGACACCGGAGGCAGAGGCGGTGATGGTCTGTGACCGACATCGTGCGCTCACAGCCATCGCAATTCTTAAATCCTGGCATCCTATCAGGCACAATAGAGAAAAAAGAACAATCGAAAAACTTGGTCAAAGACCGGAGTACTGCTCTTCAGATCTGCGTCCACTGGCGCGGAAAAAAGAAGAACTGACGTCAGCGCGCGGAGGCGGCGTCTATGTACTCCAGCGACGTCATCACGGCGCACGACGCCGACGACGGACGCGGAGCCGCAGGGGACGCCTGCAGACGACGCCTACCGACGCGCAGGGGTACTGCTACGCAAAAGTTTCCGGATCCAGACTGACGCCTGGGGATATTCTAAGGTAAGGAATCTAACACTAACGTGTTTCTTTCAGATGTCTTGTGTTGTCACCGCTCCTACTGGACTGGCAGCACATAACATTAAAGGTATTACTTAGGGGGGCGCTAGAGGGCGCGCTTGCGGAATGGCTGCCTAGACCTGCAGCTCCCGCTCCTTGGATATCGATCCTGCATTGATCCGCTGCCACGGGGTGCCGTGTCACCCCCAGAAGCCCGGTTCCTGCAACAAGACAGTGCTCTCTGCACTCGGTCGAAATTTGGGACGGCTGTGAGACTCGGAGCCAGAGTTACGAGCCTCTGCAGATTGCCCGACACCTGCCCTGGTCCGCGCTGGTGAGGGGACCCGGCCATCACAACTACGCGACTCCGGGGTCCGCCACGAGGCGCTCAGGCCGTGCAACCACCCTGCCTGCCTCACCCCTCCGGGCCGGAATGCTGTGCAGGTCGAGAGGGTGAGCAGCACATACCATCCTCTGCTTGGCATCCTTTTGTGCACGGCGTTGCCGACACGGAGTGTGACCTGTTTCCAGCGGGACGGCTGCTGCCTTGCTGACGGCCACGCCGATCCCCGCTGTCGCTGCGGACCCGGAGCTGCATGCCGATACATACCGGACTCGGCAGCCGGCTACAGCGTTCGAGAGGCGAGACTGCTACACTTGAGAGGAGTCCCCTCTCCACAGACGGCGCTCCTTTCCCACGGAGCGCTGCGGATCATTGGCAACGTGGATGGCTGCTGTCGAGTGACCTGACTGCCCGTCCCCCATGGGACTGCCAGGTAGACTACATTGTGCCTTCTAACGGCAGGTGGGACGCGACTCCTGCGGTTGATCCGGAGGCTTGGCGCTGAGACTGGTGCTTCAACGCAGACACTGCCTAACAGGTACCCGAGGCTGCTGCTGGGGGCGCGGTGGGTGACTGCTGCCACAGAACAATTGCTGGCCGTGGGGCGCTGCTTGTGGCACTGCACGCTCCTTGTGTTGCTGCTGGGCTCTGGCCTTGAGGCACTCCTGGTGTGCAGCTGGTTGCTGCCCGCCCGCTTGACTTTCACTGCCTCTACCACCCCATCTGGGCCCTCACCTGCTTGGAAGCTGCTGCACTTGAGAGGAGTCCCCTCTCCACAGACGGCGCTCCTTTTCCAAGGAGCGCCGCGGATCCTTTGTACATTGGCAGCGTGGATGGCTGCTGTCGAGTGACCTGACTGCCCTTCCCCCACGAGACTGCCAGGTAGACTGCTTTGTGCCTTCTAACGGCAGGTGGGACGTGACTCCTGCAGTTGATCCGGAGGCTTGGCGCTGGGACTGGTGCTTCAACGCAGACACTGCCTAACAGGTACCCGAGGCTGCTGCTGGGGGCGCGGTGGGCGACTGCTGCCACAGAACAATTGCTGGCCGTGGGGCGCTGCTTGTGGCACTGCACGCTCCTTGTGTTGCTGCTGGGCTCTGGCCTTGAGACACTCCTGGTGTGCAGCTGGTTGCTGCCCGCCCGCTTGACTTTCACTGCCTCTACCACCCCATCTGGGCCCTCACCTGCTTGGAGACTCCGCCATGGGACGTCCGGACGCTCGTCAGCCCAAACTGAGCTTTGACAACACTCGCAAGGGGCACACATCGACGCAGACACGCCCGGGTCCCAGCGAGCCGCCCCCGCAACCTGCTCCGCCTGATGCACCTGCTGCGGATATTGCTAGCCTGCTACTGGAAATGCGGCAGGGATTCGCTACCGTGGTGGAGAAGGTGGATGGAGTCACGGCCCGACTGGACGCATTGGTCCATAAAGTGGATTGCCATGAGGAACGCCTTACCACTGCGGAACAGAGGATCTCCGACAACACCGATCTCACCACGACCCACGCGACACAGCTAGCGAGAATGGATAACCTCCTCCGCATAATCGCGGCAAAGAATGAGGACTTAGAAGCGCGGAGCCGCCGCAATAACATTCGCATTACCAATGTGCCGGAATCCACTGCCACAGGTAGAATGGAACTCTATGTGGAGAAACTGCTCAAGGGATCTATCGGTGAGGACGCCTTCTCCTCCCAGTTCATAGTGGAGAGGGCTCATCGATCACTGGCGCCTATGCCCCAGCCTGGCCTGCCACCGAGACCCATAATCGCTCGACTTCTGAATTACCGAGACCGCGACACGGCCCTTCGAGCGGCCCGGACGCAGAGGTCACTAAGGTATGAAGGCATCACCTTTTCCATCTATCCTGATTTTACACCGATGGTTCAGGACGAAAGGCGCAAATTCCTTCCGATAAAAAAGAAACTGAGGGAAGCCCAGATAGACTATGCGCTTTTGTATCCGGCAAAACTGAGGGTTACTCACCAGGGCAAACAGCGCTTCTTCACTAACCCGCAGAAGGCCGAGGACTATTTCAAATCCATCCGGAGAGCGCGCAGAGACAACCAGGCACCTGACGACGGACTAGAGATCGACGACTTGCCTCCTGAACGTCAAGAGGATTAAACTGCCTTCATGGCTTTCGGCCTCAGACACCTATGTACTTCTTCGCTGATCGGCGCTGGCTTCCCAATTGGTGGTTCGGCAGAATCACGAGGATCGGACTTCCTGGACTGCACACCCCCCGTGGTAACGTATACCAAGGACCGCTTTCTCGGCCCTAGTCTCCACCGAGGGCGGTACAGTATGGAGATATAGGCCGGATCGTGGCAGCGCGTACCTTTGGATGATCCCTAGTTGGGTATTCCCCGCTGATCTATTGCATGTTTGGCTATTTGCCGCTCTGAAGTTGGGGGGGAGGGGGATGAGGGGGGGAAGTTTTTGGGGATTTCATGGCTGCTGGCATGTTTGGGATGCTGGGGTGGGTGGGGGGAGATTGGATTTCATGAGGTTACTGGTGCATAGATTGTGTTTGCTTGTATTGATGTGGTGTGGGACCTGGCGATCCTGGTGCGGGCGTGATGTTAGACTTTGGCCCGAATGGGCGCTTTCTTCTTTGTTGTCAATGTACTCATGGCTGCGGTAAACCTGACTACGCGATTGACTTGCCTTTCATGGAATGTTAGGGGGTTGAACGATGCCCGGAAGTGCAGGAATATTGTTGCCTACCTGAATAGACACCATGTACAAGTAGCTCTGCTACAAGAGACACACTTGCCCGTGCGCGGGGACGCCCCGTTTGGACAGAAATGGGCGGGTACCCGCGCTTTCTCCTCTTATTCGTCTTATGCCAGAGGTGTGGCAATTCTTGTCGCCCGTGGGGTACCCTTCCTCCGCATGGGTGAAATAGCGGACAAAGAGGGAAGATATGTTTTATTGTGGGGGAGGGTGGGACATGACACCTATCTGTTTGTCTCAATGTATGCACCGAATGTTGACTCACCTGGTTTTTTTTCCACTCTGTGGGGCACAATCGTTTCCATTGGGGCACGGCATATCATTTGGGGGGGTGATTTTAACCTGGCCTTAGCGCCCTCACTTGATAGGGCGGATGGGGTTAACTCTTACAAGCCCCGAGCTAGGGAAGTTTTAGAAGGAGTGATGGAGGAGGGTGGACTTTTGGATGCCTGGCGACAGATACACCCCCACGGGCGGGAGGGCACGCACTTTACACATCACACTGGGACCTGGGCGCGCTTGGATTATTTTTTGGTGACCCGTGGCGTCATTGGGGACCTGTTGGTGGTTGACCATCTGCCTAGAACCTATTCGGACCACAGCCCTGTTAGACTACAGTTCCGTACTCCTGGGTGGGATAGTCCGAGGCCGCAGTGGAGGCTGAGCCCAGATACGCTCCTTGACGAGCTTTTTCGTACAGAGTTGGGGGAGGAGATCAGGGACTTCTTCCCTAGAAACAAGGGTTCAGTAGAATCAGTGGAACACATATGGGAAGCTTTCAAGGTAACCATTCGGGGCTTCTGCATTTCTAAGAGCCATGGGGTCCTGCGGGATATTCTGCGTACCATTACTACATTGGAGAGTGAGTTGCGTGCCCTGGAGCTCCGACTGGTGACGAGTGATGACCCACAACTACAGGCGACCTTTAGGGACACACTATCCAAGTATGAAGAGGAGGCTGCCAGGGAGGCGAAATACCGGGGCAAACATTGGGTGGCCCGGAAATACTGCGAGGGGGATAGGCCTGGCAAGGTACTAGCTTCACTCACGCGCGCGCCACGAGAGCTCAATACCATACTAGAACTTACTGATGAAACTGGCATTGTCACTAGGGAATCGGATGAGATACTGACTACATTCACAGCACATTACTCCACACTATACACTTCCAAGGCAGAGGCGGATGCTCCATATGCTGACTATTTGGATGACGTAGCGCTCTGCTGGCTCAGCGATGGCGATAGGGAGTTTCTGGCGGCGCCTTTTGAACTCGAGGAAGTTCGCGAGGCCATTATGTCCCTACAGAATGGGAAGGCTCCAGGGCTAGATGGCATCCCAGCCGAATTCTACAAAGCTTATATTGATATTATGGCGCCCGTGCTTAATGAAGTCTTTACTGAATCGTTGGCTGACGGCAAGCTGCCTCGGTCTATGCGCGAAGTGGTCATCACCTCCCTTCTGAAACCTGGCAAGGCCCCTACTTCCTGCGACTCTTACCGCCCACTTTCCCTTCTAAATTGTGATGTGAAGATCCTTGCTAAAGTGCTCGCCACGAGACTCTCACTGCTAATGACTAGGATCGTCCTGCCCGACCAGTCTGGCTTCGTGGCCGGCAGATCTACTTCCCATAACTTACGCACCCTGTTTTCCCTGCTACGCTCTGTCCACCCTGATATCCCAGTGGCGGCTGTGTTCCTAGACGCCACCAAGGCGTTCGACTCCGTCGAGTGGCCCTACCTCTTCTCGGTTCTGGGACGCATGGGGTTCCCTAAACTATTCTTGGCATGGGTACGCCTCCTCTACACGGACCCCACGGCGAGAGTACTGATCAATGGGAAGCTATCGTCACCTATCAGTCTTACAAGAGGTACTCGCCAGGGGTGCCCGCTCTCTCCCCTGTTATTTGCTATAGCGGTCGAACCACTGGCATGCCGCCTGCGTCAACTGCACCGTGAGGGAGCGTTTCAATGCTTGCAGCGGCAAATCGATGTATCCCTCTATGCGGATGACATCACGCTGTATGTCAAGTACCCGGACTTACACCTTAATCCCCTACTCCGTGAATTCGTCCTGTTCGGTGGCCTGTCGGGTGTTCATATCAACTGGGCCAAATCACAATTTTTTCCCCTTACTGACGCGGTGAGTGCTTTCCCATTGGATTATCCGTTGGTGTGGTGCCAGGATGATCTGCGCTATTTGGGGATTCGCGTAGCACGGGACAAAGATGAGACACTTCGCTCCAATTACGGAGTGGCACTGACTAAACTGACCGCTTCTGTCGACAGGTGGATCACGATGCCGCTTTCAATGGCTGGCAGAGCCTCCCTCATTAAAATGGTGATATTGCCCCGCTTTCTGTATTTTTTTCTTAATATCCCCTACTACCCAGGGTTTTTTTTTTTTAAGACACTCCGCGCCGAACTGCGTAGGCTCTTTTGGGGTGGCAAATCTCCCCGGCTAAAGTGGTCCACGTTGACCCTTCCCTACGACCAAGGCGGCTTCGACATCCCTGATTTCGAGACGTACTACCTGTGTGCACAGGCGCATTTCGCCTACCATTGGATGGCTCCTACCCCCTTCATGCCACACATAGCAGTGGAGGATTGGATCGCACATCCACTTCCATTGAACGGTCTGATGCACTGTTCCGAGAATTCCATCTCTACGGCGAATACCTCGGTCTCATGCACCCTGGATGCGTGGCGGCGACTCGCCCGGCGGCTCCTCTGCGCGCTGCCCTACTCTCCTAAGCTTCCTCTGGCCTATCATCCGAACCTTGCCCTGCTATCGGAATTGGGGTTCCGGCAGCTCTGTGGCAAACTTCACGTCTCCTTCTGGGGCGACCTGTTCCACAACGGACTTTTCAAAACGGCGGATCTTTTCTTCCACTCGCATGCCCCCACACCCCTTGAGCTGTTTTACTATATAAGACTGCGCGCGGGGATGCGGGACATCCTTCCGGATTACCC
The DNA here is from genome assembly GCF_964263255.1 of Lissotriton vulgaris. Lineage (NCBI taxonomy): Eukaryota > Metazoa > Chordata > Amphibia > Caudata > Salamandridae > Lissotriton > Lissotriton vulgaris. The sequence continues at coordinate 870,856,936 of NC_141699.1, forward strand.
TGCTGAACCTGCAACTTTGCCACCGCTACACCACCTCCTGGAGTCTCCAGATGGGTCCCATTTGGTCTCTGGGCTCTACCGCCAATATCGGGGAGCTGCTCCCTTACCGGTCTCTGCTGCCAGACTGCACTGGTCGGAGGAACTTGACACAGAGGTCTCGGACGACCAATGGCATTACTGCTGCGCATTGACTTCCCGCATCTCTGCCAGTTGCAGGTTGAAAATAATACATTATAAATACCTGCAGAGGGTCTACTACACGCCGGTCCGGAAGTACAGATTCGGGCTGGCCGATAGTGATCGCTGTGAACGGTGTCGTGCAGACCACGCTGACTTTCTCCACTTAGCATGGTCCTGCCCCCAAGTTGCTGACTACTGGCGTCAGGTCATCGAGGCTGTTGTGCAGATGGTGGAAGAGGACATTCCCGCTGATCCTTTGGTGACCGTCCTTGGGTACACAAAGCACATATCCAAGGCGAGCAGAAAATTCGTCGATATTGCATTCCTCCTAGCCAAGCGACGTGTCGCCTGCCGCTGGGGCAGGGGCAGAGCGCCCAAGTTCAAGGATTGGTTAACTGACTTAACATATTGCCAAGATCAGCATAACACCTTTTCTGAATTACTGCCTCTCACGAGTAGACCCAGGAATGTTTGGGACCCACTGGTGCACTACTTGCTCAAACGCTCGGTCGATGATGCAACGTCGGGCGATGGGCTCATTGCTTCTCAATCCCTTTAGCATTTTTGCTCGCCTTATTACTACCTGGCTATACATGGCGCATGCTATTTTCCACTACCTATGGGACCCCCGTGCCCCCTGCAGTCTCCTCGTGGAACAGGTGGTACTAGCCTCCACGGCACCGCCCCCCTCGCCTCCCCCTCCTGCGGCCATCTTCTCCTTCCGATGAGCCACGGGATGTCCCCCCCTCCATCTGGAGAGTACTGTCCTGCATACCACTGGCAGCTCCGCACTGCCACTCCATGGACTACCACTGCCTTGGGTCCTTGAACCCGGGACATTCACCGCCCCGCACACTGGCGCCTAGCAGACCCACCACTTTACACCACTACCACACACTGTTATTGCACCATACTTCACCATCGCACATACGTAACCTCGTTGGGAAGTTGGGATTTTCTTTTCTTTTCCATGTTCTACCCGTTACAAAAAATTAGGAGTGAGATTCTCTTCTTGCTCGCACAAAACCTGTTCGACTACGATACATCCTTCCTTGGCCTGCCCCGCCGGACGGCACTGTGATAAGACTTCTAATTGTGGTATGCCGCCGGGCCCCCGGGATGCCGGCTACACGGCTGTGTATTGTTGCTTCGCTATTGCTGCCGGCCTCCGGGTTGTAGGCACCTCAAGCTGTGTATCCTTGTATGCTCTTATCAATAAAGTAGTTTGAACACCAAAAAAATAAAAAAAAATAAAAAAAAAAAAAAGGTATTACTTTGCATCGTCTACTGATGCTGCCGGTGGAGCATGACAACAAATTACAATACAACAAGTTATCTGGGGATGCTTGCTGTGAAGTTTCAAGAGTCTTGAGGAAAATGAAACTACTTATCATTGACGAAGTAAGCATGGTTTCCAATGTCATGCTTGCCTTTGTGCATTTGAGAATGCAAGAAGTACTTAAAACTGAATATGATGTGTTATTTGGTGGCAAACACATCATTGTTTTCGGAGATCTTCTGCAGCTGACACCAGTAAAAGGTCAACCTGTGTTCAAAATACTCACGCATGAAGATACCAGGAAGTGCCTAGGGAGCATTGGCAACGTCAATATATGGTTAAACTTCAATTATGCTGAACTGCATGAAAATATGCGTCAGGCAAAGGATGAAGATTACAAGAATATTCTACAAGATATTAGAATTGGAAAAGTGACCGAGCATGGGAAAGAAGCTTTAAATGCACGATTACTGACAAATTTATATCCCAAACAAGAGATTGTGCCTGAGAATATTTTTCAGAAAATTACTGAGAAGAAATCCGGGATATGTTTGATGCCAACTCTTGCAGAATGTGCCATTTTCAACAACAAAATGTTGAATTTAGAAAAGCAAGAGATTGTGAAACTTGAAGCTATCGACAAATTAGAGCATATGGGATCAACAATTATTTTATCAGACAATTTGAAATCAAAATTGGATTCATTAGAGAAGACTATATCCAAAACAGCGGGTTTTGAAAAGACTTTGAATGTGTGTTTAAATTGCCGAATCATTTTGAGAAGGAATTTACATGTAGAAAGAGGTCTGGTAAATGGATCAATGGGTAATGTTGTAGATTTTGAGAAATACAGAAATAGAGATGGAATAGAATTTTTAAGAATTAAATTTGATGACATTGAGGAAGTACAGCAAATTGGTCGTTGTTCTGCTAGGTTTTTGCTTGTTAAAGACTTATATGTTCGCCGTAAACAGTTTCCTGTTTGCTTGGCATATGCGGTGACAATCCATAAATCGCAAGGTTTAAGTGTAGACTGTGCATTGGTGAATATTGGCAGTTCTGTGTTCAAGGAGGGTATGGCATATGTGGCATTGTCACGAGTTAGAACTTTATCGGGATTGTACTTGATTGACTGTGATGTCACAAACATTTGTGCGGATCTAGATTGTGTTAAGGAATACAATAGGTTAAGAAGAGAGTATGCGCCACATTTGCCTCAATATCCTTTGTTTGAGAAACGTGTGGTAGGCCGGAAACGTAGAAATATCAGTAATAGTAGGGAGGTTGTTGCAAAAAGACTAAAAGTCAATGAACCGAAAATTGTTAGCAGAAAAAAAGTGGATTCTGTTGAAGATGTTGTCGGTTTTCAATTTGAAAACAGTTCTGGTGTCAACTGCTATGCAAATGTAGTGGTTAATGTTCTCTTTTCACTAGAGAGTTTAAGAGAACAGATTCTGTTGAATTCAGAACAAATTTTATGCTGTTTGTTGAATTCTGTTTTCGAGAAATGTAGCAGTGATCGAACAAAAGTAGAAAGTGTGTCTGAAGTTCGTTATCTGTTAGATGAATGTTCAGGTCAAACAGACTTCTCTGAAAATAATCAGCAAGATTGTCAGGAGTTTTTAATGTATATGCTTGATGTATTGCAAGATGAGGGTGTAGATGTAGATCACCTGTTTGGGCTTTCTTATCAATGGCAGCATGACTGCGAGAACTGTTTGGTATCAAGTACTACTAGTGTAGACTCAGAAAGATTTATATATTTAACTTTGCCAGACAGTAAATCAGTGTCCTTTATTAAGCTAGTAAATGCAGCGGATCACAACATGGAGTGTAGCCAATGTAAATGTGATATGATGTCAACATTATTTATACGTAGATATGGCCAGTATGTCATTTTAATGATCCAACGATGTAGGCCTGATGGATCAAAATTGTCAACTTTAATAAAAAATTTTGTGGCTTCTCAGCTGTCAATATCAGGGAGGACTTTTGTAACTGTAGCAATTATCTATCACAATGGTCCATCAACAACATCAGGACATTATACAGCTTACTTAAAGTCTGGAAACGGCTGGTCATTCTGTAATGATTCCGCTGTAACTTTCAAAAAAAAATTGCCGTTTGACCTTAAAAATTCTTACCTAGTGTTTTTAAAACCAAAATTTTAAGTAGAGGGAATGTAAGTCTGCAATGCTGTCTAGATTAAAAATCCAACTATATAAACTTGCTGCAAGTAAGTCTGCTTCATAGTAAGCAGTATCAGTGTCATAGGAAAAGGAGAACATGAGTGACAAAGAAGAGTAAGTTATTAGTAGTCCAGGATTGTGAAAATAATCTCAAATGTTTTCTTTTTGAAAGTTGCAAAAATAGAAAATTTTGGGATTTGATTGGAAGAATAACTAGACTTGCGTATCGCGGCAACATGATTTGGCCTAGTGGAAACATGTGATAGAATGAGAGAAGTCTTTTTTTCTATGTAACATATTTTTCGTATCGATGGAGGTTTTCTTTCAGAAAGTGGCGGGCTGAAAATATTTATAGCACAACAGAGTGGACGCTGTACATAGGAGATCCTTCGACTTTATTGAAAGTAAGTTAATTTTAAGGAGTTTTGAAATCAGATTTCTTAGCTTGTATGGGTTTTTTAAACACAGTCATTTTGATTGTGTTTTTTTTTCCCCGCTGTTACATGATGAATACCTTCAAGTCACTGATTTAAGTGAAATTTGATACATTCTGAGAACAGCAAAAATAAACAATTTAACATGTATAATTAATGTTATGCTTTTTGTACTTATGATATACATTTAGAAATGTGAGGTAGATATGGAGAAGCTGAGTCTTCTGTAAGTGTCAATTTTAATGCTTACAGTGCTGTACTTCTGGGTACTGTTTTTTTTAAAAAAAAAGAAATAGGCCTCACCTCAAAGAAAGCTCTTGAAAGCACACATCTTATTTGCATCCTATAACAATCATTTAAAATGTTTGACACAATTTTATGATGGTTTTACATCTCTTTTGCGCTGTTATTGCATCACTATTGTGAGACATAAGCAATGCAAAAGAAGCATCATGTTTCAAAATAGGCCTCATTTGTGAGCAGTTCTTAGCCATGTTCTCTTGTAATTACTCCTTTTTTAAAAAAAAAAAAAATTGGGGGTTAGCTCCCGGTTCGCGTACCGGAGAGCTATCCGGAAAGCGAACTAAAAAAAACCAGCTTGCCAGAGTGTTACACTTTCTAGCAATTTTTGTAAAAAGGGGAGGTAGTTCTGAAAAGAACTTTTTTTTTTTTTTTTTTTTTTTTTACTTTTTTGAACATTATTTCATTTTTTTGGATTTTTTGAACACTTTTTTGTTTTTTTTGTTGTTTTTTTAAAGGGAATGAACAGAAAGAGGTATTGAAATTGGCTCAACAGGAGCAAAAAAAAAATTAAAAATTCTTGCGTTTGGCACACTGGTGTTTTTCAAAAGCAAGATTAATCAATTTCACGCTCATGTTAGCGCATGAAATTAGTGTTCCACAATACAAGCATGTGAGCTTTAGATGCACAAAATTTTTCTGTATGTTGGGCACTGTTTCATTCGCCTCGGCCACTGACAGAGACAGATCAGAAGATGTTGAAGGCACCGAAGTTGGGGGGTTTTGTTGCAGGTCACGCATCTCTCCACGACTGTAGTTCATTGGATGCCACCTCTGCATATGTCGATGCATTGTGTGATTTCCAAAGCTGTACTTTTTGTTTGTTCCTCGGGATAATTTTTTTTTGCAGATAAGGCACTTAGCATATCGTGCATTGACTTTTTTTTCGTCAGAAGGAATGCTAAAAAATTGCCATATGAAGCTTTCTTTCCGATGAGATACCCGGGGTAACTCTTCGACAAATTGTGGTCCCTCTTCTTCCTCCCCGTCTTCTTCTTCCTCTTCCTCCTCTATGTTTCCAAGAAATTGTGGAGGGGGTCCTCTCTTCCTATTAGGAGATGGGGGTGGTGGTGGTGGGGGTGCAGAAGCTGAAGCTACTATTGAAGCCATCACAGAAAAAAATCAGGTCTTCCTTTCACAAAGTTGAAAGTCAGAGTGAGAAAAAAGGTGGGGGCTTTCATCATTTGGGAAAAGAAATAGTTCTAAACCAATGAAAAGTGTTATTTTTAGGTCACATGACCTAGTTTTACATCATTAGGAAACCGAAAGTGAAATGAACCAATGAAAACTTTAATAAACAAGTCACATGACCTGTTCCGCTCACGTTACGCGGAGCGCGCCGCGCCTCGGATAGCTTCCGGTTCGCGGTCCGGAGCACTTCCGGGAGCGCTAACGCGGCGCGTCATAAGACGCATTACGCGACAACGTGATACGTCGCGCTTCCGCGACGCGTCACAGTTGCCCTAACGAAACGTTTACCGGTTCGCGTACTAGATCGCGGCATCAAGATGAGCTAACGGAAAGCTTCCCGGTTCGCTTACCGGAAGCGGAGAAAAAAAATATAAAAAAAAAAATTATCAATAGACATCTAAAATATATTTTTGGATTTAAAGAAGAATACATTTTACAGCTACAAATGTTAGCTTTTAAAAAACCAATGAAATTCACAGAAAAAACCATAGGTTATAGACCATATATAGTTAGGAATTTGCATTTACAAAACCTTGAAAATTCACTGAAAAAACCATAGGTTATAAACCATATATAGTTAGGGATTAGCATTTACAAAACCTTATTTTACTCGCATAAAACCATTGAAATTCCATATATAGTTAGATGCGCTAACTATATATCGCGCACCCGCAATCCACTGCTGATGATGTCACATATTACATCATTCATGACATGGTTAGTGACATCACTGATGACATCACTGATGACATCTCAAATGACATCACTGATGACATCACTGAAAACATCTCATTTGACATGACTGATAACATCACTGATGATATCATTCATGTGATAATACGATGAACCTCTTCAGACTCTAATATAACCTTAGATACAATCAGTGTAAACAGACACTCACAGACTGTCACTCATCCATGGAGTTACTCACACACCTAGTCAGTCATGCAAAGAATCAATCACACCTCCATTTCCTCAAAAACACAGTTATACAAACTTTACTTATTCAAACATATACTAACACATATTTACTCTCTTATACAATCCCTGATACAAGTTCATAATGATCCATACAGCCACTCACACATTCACTGGCTCTTATGCACAGTTATTTATATATGTCAACTCTCACATGTACTGTGTTTTACATATGTACTTACTTTGACATGTAGCACTGAGATATCCATTCACTCACCAATACACTCATGCACACAGTCAACCGCCCATACAGCTGTTTCCACATGCACTTTTGAAACCATACATCTAGTGAATCAACTGCTCACACATCTATGCACAGAGTCATACACCTCCCAGCCACCCACACACAAACTCAGTCTCCCATACAAATACTTGGGCAACCAATCAATAACCCATATAGTTACTCATATAGCTACTTATCAACACATGCAACAGTTTACAGAACAACAGACATAATGATGCACAAATTAAGACAGTTTAGTCACTAACCCATGCACTCAGTGAGACACATTTAATCACTCACTCATACAGTCAGTCATGCACCTACTAAATCCTTCATCCAGACACTTATACATCCACTCATTCTTCAATATGTAAGACATATTTTAACTTTACAGAAACATACAGTCACTGGATGTTGTCATCAGTGATGTCATCAGTGATGTCATTTGAGATGTCATCAGTGATGTCATCAGTGATGTCACTAACCATGTCATGAATGATGTAATATGTGACATCATCAGCAGTGGATTGCGGGTGCGCGATATATAGTTAGCGCATCTAACTATATATGGAATTTCAATGGTTTTATGCGAGTAAAATAAGGTTTTGTAAATGCTAATCCCTAACTATATATGGTTTATAACCTATGGTTTTTTCAGTGAATATATATATATATATATATATATATTATGACTCTTACAAACGCAAGGCCATGTCTAGTCAACAAAAACCAGGGTCAGTGGCTGGGCCGTCCACAAACACCAACATTGATCCCACTGACTCTGATAATATATCTTTGGCTTCCTACAGTGGGTCAGACGATAACCGGTTAGTAGCTCATGTGGACCCAATTGAATTCACAAATTTCTCTGTCGTGGACGAATTAAATTTTGTCAGCGAGGACCAGAGGTACTTTCTGTGCCCCCGCAATCCTCAACAAGCACAAGGCAGAGCAGCAGTCAAAAACGTCACAACAGGAGGCGCAATTCCAAAGAGAGGCGCAATGAGAGGCAATACTCGCAGGAACTGGAACAAATAAGGAGGAACAGGAAAATACTGTGATCAATTTAACGGACCTTGTTTTATCAAAGGCAGAAGAGCAGCTTTTATCATTAGGTCTGTCTTACTGTCCACCCAATATCTTTTGTTACACTCAGGCGCATATTGATGTGTTTAAATTCATCAGAAAAATTTAACTTATGAAATCTTTTTCAACTCCATCCCATGCAGGAAAACACAGTCAATGTCAACCCTGAAGTAACTCCAGGAACTGCTCAACTACAAGTCAAAAATCTTGGGGGTCTACAATCGCTTCTTTCACTAGCACATGAGGACAGCTCACAAGAAACACCGACAGTGAGTCAAGTCATTACAGTGAATAAACCAGCGTCCAGTCCTTTTCGTGGTAAATCTACTTTTCTACCCCTAATGCCTAAAGACGCGGTGGATGTCTTCAGCAACAGAGTTGTCACTGAATTGAAAAATTTAAACAGGACTACTTCGGTGAGAAAAAAACAACAAGATTACAACAACAAGCAATATTTGACACTAATGATGAAAATATAAGATAATCCATCTGTGATTGTTAAAAACGTGGATAAGGGTGGAAACACGGTTCTGTGGGCTAAAACTGATTACTTACAAGAAGCCGCAAGACAATTGGGGGATCCCACGTGCTACACCAAAGCCACTAAATTTGCCATGGTAAAGACTAATGAATCAACACGCAAAAATATCCATCATTGGCAAAGACAAGGACTCCTCACTAAAGAAGAGGTTAAATTCCTAAGCGTTCCACATCCAATCACCCCAGTTTTCTATCTTCTTCCAAAAATTCATAAACTCATCACCCCTGTTCCTGGCCGTCCTATAATTTCTGCACGGGGTAGTATGAATGAAAACTTATCTAAGTATGTTGATTTTTTTCTCCAACCACATATGACCTCACACCCTTCTTATCTCAAGGACACCACAGACTTTTTAAACATGTTATTTGGTGCTCTGATTTCTGTTTTTTGGTGATGGATATTGAATCTTTGTACACTAGTATTCATCATTCACAAGGTTTGGAGGCCACTAAATATTATTTAGATACGCGAGATGCAGTCCTGCGAGAACACAATGCCATGCCCCTGGAAATGACAAAAATCTGTCTTACTAACAATCTTTTCCAGTTTGAGAAAGACATTTACCACCAAGAGAGAGGTGTGGCTATGGGCTCGTGCTTCTCCCCCAGCTATTCATGTTTACATGTTGGCTGGTGGGAGGAGCACGTGTTACATAAAACCCACCGCCAGTGGCTTCCACATCTAGCCCACTACTGGCGTTTCATAGATGACATTTTTGTCATCTGGAGAGGCTCACAGGATCAGGCCCATCTGTTTGTGAATGAAATCAACATGAATACCCGCAACTTAAAATTTACGGCTACAATCACTTCAAACTCGGCTGAGTTTTTAGATGTACAAATATATGTTGAACAGGGCCAACTCCACACCAAGCTACACAGGAAATCAACGGCAGGGAATTCGATTCTCCACGCCCGTAGCGCCCATCCGTCCCACACGATAAACAGTATTCCCTATGGCAAATTTATCCGCATCAGTAGAATCTGCTGTGACAATGAGATATCCAACCAGTGCTTAGCAGAGTCATTACAGAGGTTTTTAAAGCGCGGATATAAATTAGAACTCTTTAACCGCATGTGCGCTAGCGGGTTTTCCCGCTGCGCACTGAAAATTTAAAAATCCCGCGTTACGTGACAAAGCATGCTCGTCATGCGCGCAGCGCAGGTAACGCCCATGACGAGCTGGCTTTGTCACCAGCATCGAAGGGGTTAAACCGTGCGCTCTCGAAAGCGTCACTACGCTCGAGAGATGAACTACTAACCCCCAGCAATATGACCACATCTGAATCCAATTCTATGTGTACTGTCCGCCTTATCACTAACTACTGTTCACAAGAATGCAAGATTAGACGGATTATTAATTCCGAATGGCCTATTGTTTTGACTGATGTAATCTTAGGCCAAATTTTGCCTCAACTACCTGCCATCACTTTCAGGAGAGCTCCGTCCATGAAAGATGCACTGGATAAGCCTCAACCGGAGTTAACTCCCAAATCCAACTGGCTGGCCAAAACAGGTTTTTATAAGTGCACTTCATGTCGTGCTTGTTCCTTTGCAAAAAATGGAACACATTATACATCTGCCTTCAGTGACAAACTCATTTGGATAAATTAACATCTGACTTGCCGCAGTGAGTTTGTCATATACAAATTAACCTGTACCTGTATCCTATCCTACATCGGCAGCACGAAGTTACCAGCTTATCAACGCATTCTGCAACATGTGCAAGCCATAGTCAATTCAGACAGTAATTACCCGGTGGCTCGCCATTTTAAAGCTATTCATGACCATAAACTTGCAGATTTGCAATATACATTGTTAGGCTGGGTCCCTTACCCCGGACGGGGCGGTGACCGCGAAAAGCTCCTCAGGCAAAAAGAGGCATGCTTCATTTTACTGTTAGATTCCCGAGCTATTAATGGTTTAAATGTAATTGATGAATTACATAACTTTCTGTAAACAAGATACCTTCTCTATAACTATATTTGTTTTACTTTGTTTCTGTGGTGTATCTTCCTTTTATTAAATTGCTGTTGGTAAATAATCATGATTTATCTTGTAATGAGTTTAAATCTTGATTAATAAGATGTTTAGAATCAACCGGTTGCTTATCAAGGGGCACTACCGCCTTAGTCAAATTCTGTTTTTAAAAGATTCCTTTTTCACCTCTTAGGCACTAGCACTTTTGGTAATTTAGGCCCGTAGCTTACTGTTATGACCAATTTATTGTAACAACAGTGAAACTGTGAATTATAGGTTAAAGCGAGTAATTCTGCACTTTACTTCATTTTTTACCTCAATTTCAAGAGTAATTTATGTATTTGCTCTAATGTACTTTGCACTTGCACTTTACTTTAGCATACAGTGTCTGTGGCGAGCTATTGTATATATACATTTTTTATACAAAAAGCACTTACACTTTATTACTAAGGAATTGTTATTAATTACGCTATGAACATGTTTTTTAAGGGTAACTTTGCCTCATTACTCGCGTTCATTACTTACAAATTCATTTTTTGTAGTGAAACAAGATTTAATTATGAGCACTATGCTATCATTCATGTGTTATATTTACCTGTATAATGAATTATATAATCTGTCAACCTCAGTTTTAGGATTAGCTACTGTGCCATTATATTCACTTTTGCCTTTAATCCATTTTTTAAGGTTGATAGGGCTTTTAACTCACTTTAAATACAACACTTACTCCTGACGTGTCATGTGATCAAGCTCCGCCTGCAGAGCGAAACGCGTCAAGGAGAGCACTTGCTCTTTCTATGCTGCTAATAAATCTTCACTGCAACACGATTTACGGTGTGTTGGCGTTTCCTTAATCTTCATTCGAAGTGACTTCAAGGGAGAGGTGGTCTACGCCTGTTTGTGTCCGCGCTGATGGCGGTCAGGATTTTCCTCCATATATATATATATATATATATATATATACTAGCAGCCCATCCTGACGTTGTCCGGGTATGAATTGCTGCCGGCCAGTAGTACATTGTTTTGTAGGATTTTGTTTTGATAGCATTTCTTATCTGTGACAGACCTGTGAAACGCTCCGATTCACAGTGCACTGCTGATGCACTTAAGAGTGTGCGTTCAGTAGTGTGTGAACTCAAGTTTCCCTACATTAGTTTTCCTTGCAATATTATATAGCGCGAACTCGACAACATGGCATGAGCACAATTTACATTACAGAAGAACACATTCATTTGTGTTAGGCACGGGGAGACAAAGCGATTTGCCTGGAATCACAGGATGTTGAGCTGATGCTGAGATTCGAACGTAGCTCCCCAGCTCTAAAGTTCGCAATTCTAGAACTTGTGGCTGGAGGTGTGTCTAAAAGTGTATGTCGGTGCTGGCCATCAATGAGACAGACCTGTGCATTTTTCAAATGGGTGGTGAAAAAATATGAGTATGTTGCTGGAGATGTGGGCCGCCGTGCCACCAATGTACTTACCGGAGGAGGGTAAACACCCATTATTCCGCAACTTTCTTTCCACATACCATCACTCCGCATACTTTCATTACGAAAGTACAATGACTCTGCAATGCCATTATAACGCATGGCATTATATTTTATATGCTTTTACCACGCATACATTTACAACGAAATTCGTTGTAAATGCATGAATGGTAAAAGCATGTTTGGATAAGGTAAGTATGGGTATAGGAGTATATGTTTTGGGGTACTGAGGTATATGTTTTGGGGTGTTTGGGTAGTTTAAGGGTTCAGATATAGTTTTGGGTTATGGGGTACAGGGGTAGTTTTAGGGGTTAGGGATAGGTATGGGTTTTTGGGGTACAAGGGTATTTTTAGGGTTCAGGCCTAGGTTTCGGTTTTGGGTTATAGGGGTATTTTTTGGGTTCAGTGGTAGGTTTGGGTTTGGGGGTACAGGGGTATTTTAAGGGTTCAGGGCTAGGTTTGGGTTTTGGGGTACATGGGTATTTTTGGCGTTCAGGGCTAGGTTTGGGTTTTTGGGCACAGGGGTATTTTTAGGGTTCAGGGCTAGGTTTGGGTTACAGGGGTATTTTAGGGTTCAGGGGTAGGTTTGGGTTTTGGGGTACAGGGTTATTTTTAGGGTTCAGTGCTAGGTTTGGGTTTTGGGATACAGGGGTATTTTAAGGGTTCAGGGCTAGGTTTGGGTTTTGGGATATAGGGGTATTTTTAGGGTTCAGGGGTAGGTTTGGGTTTTGGGGTACAGGGGTATTTTAAGGGTTCAGGGCTAGGTTTGGGTTTTGGGGTACAGGGGTATTTTTAGGGTTCAGGGCTAGGTTTGGGTTTTGGGGTACAGGGGTATTTTTAGGGCTCAGGGCTAGGTTTGTGTTTTATGGTACAGGGGTATTTTAGGGTTCAGGGGTAGGTTTGGGTTTTGGGGTACAGGGGTATTTTTAGGGTTCAGAGATAGGTTTGGGTTTTGGGGTACAGGGGTATTTTAAGGGTTATGGGCTAGGTTTGGTTTTTGGGTACAGGGGTATTTTTAGGGTTCAGGGGTAGGTTTCGGTCTTGAGGTACAGGGGTATTTATAGGGTTCAGGGCTAGGTTTGGGTTTTGGGGTGCAGTGGTATTTTTAGGGTTTAGGGATAGGTTTGGGTTTTGGGGTACAGGGTATATTTATAGGGTTAAGATGGGTTAGTGTTTAAGGGTGTTGGGGTATTTTAAGGAGTAAGAGTGGGTTATGATTATGGGGTGCAGGGGTATTTAAAGGGAGCAGGGTGGGATTAGCACACGATATGAGACATGGCATGAAGGGCGGAACGTACCACACGCCCCCAGCGTTTGTCACGCCCCCAGCACAACGGAGACAAGCCCACAAGGGACTACTTTACTGGCACGGTTCTTTCACCTTTTAAATGTATATGGTGGGCGTCTGCATAGCCTATGTCCTTCTGCTGCAACTGCCCTTTCCAACACTGTATTGGGTGTTGTGATTGGTGCTGTGGATCCTGAGATTACCCGCCTCAAAGGTTTGGGCTCTCTCTTTATTATATTAGTATGGATATATATATATATATATATATATATATATATATATATATATATATATATATATATATATATATATATATATATATATATATATATATATATATATATATATATATATATATATATATATATATATATATATATATATATATTACCTACTGGCGGTCGCCAGTAGGTATATATAGTTAGGATTTTTTCCCTATGGGATTTCTGAAAATTCTATGCCTAATAACTTTGGCGTTTGTGGACGGAATTGGCTGAAATTTTCAGGAAAATGGCACATTTTGTTTCTGAGCAGCCCTTGAAAATTTGGGGGGGGTTTTGTGGAGGGGGGGCCGAGAAAAAAGGGGGGTCCCAAAACGCGTTTTTTCCATGTTAATTTCCATAGGGCGGTTGGACTCACTTTTAGCCCGAACGGCTGAATGGATTTGCACGAAACTTGGCAAAATTGTAGGGACTGTTAGCCCGATGTGCCTTTGCTAGGTCTCAATATATATGCTTCAGTGGATTTTGAGAAATTAACGTTTAAATCAAGATATATATCTGTAACAGCGCTCCGGGCAGCGATCCGGTTAGCGAACCTTTCGCGTATCGGAACTTTGCGATGCGAAGCTGATTGGCTCTCCGGTGTCTGTCAACATTCTAAACAGTCCGGAGCGGCCGCCATCTTGTCTCTCGGTAGGATCGAGAGACAAGAGGAGGCCAAAACAAAGGGGGAAATTACCATAAGGGGGCATAGTAGATCCTCGTTGACCCCCTAGGTTTTATGTGGAGGTTTGAAAAGGGCCTAGGAGGGTCCAAAAAAAAAAATTTTTTTTTTGCGTGGTAAGCGCCAAGTTCGCGAACCGGAAAGCGTTCTGGGCAGCGAACTTTAAGGATAAAAGAATGATAGACTTTTGTAATACTGTATGTTAATTATTTGTTGTTTTTGTTCGTTTTTTTATTTATTTATTTATTTTGATTTAAAAAAAAATTATTTATTATTTTCATAGTTCATTAAAACTTCCAGCATTATATCATCTGGTATCTCGTCAAACATGAATGTTTCTGTCTCTTGTAAGGTTTGAATAAATTGTTCGTCAAAAGATTGATCCATAAAATCTTCATCCACATTTTCTTCATTTACAATGTCTTCGGATGTAATCTCGAAGGAAACATTACTTTTTTCTTGCTCCCCTTCCATTTTTTTGCTGTAAATTGCATTAAAAAAATAATTAAATTAGAAGAGTTAGGGCACTGTTGGGTTTAAGTTCAGACAGGTAGTTCTGTTTTTTTAACAGTGAACTTGAAGTAAGTTAATTCATAATTATAGCAGAGAAGTGTAAGTCAATCAATAAATATAACAGAGGAGTCTATCTGTATCTATAACTATAGCAGGGGGACAGTAAATAGTTATCAAAAACGTTTTTACAAATTAATTTAAAGTGCCACTTACAAATTATCAATTTAATTTTCAGGGAGGTGAAAAGGCTCTTGAAATGTAGTTCAGGAAGTAGTAGTCAAAATGGCTGTGTTTCCTTCTCTTCCTTTATATATATTCAGGTACATAACCAATCAAATGTCAGGAAAAAAAAATTGAAAATGAAAGTAACATTTTCATTGGTTGTCAATTCCAACACTTCAGATGTGTTTTGTGAAGTAATTTACCTCACGGTACTTAGAGAGGTCTACAGGCTTAATGGCTAAATGGAATTTCAATCAAATTTGTGAAAATGAAAGGGATTGTTATGTAGTATGAGCTAATCTATATTTGGTGAGAGTGTCTCTAGTCGTTTTTCTGTAAATTACTTTCCCACCTTTTTTTAGGACCGCTTTCCGGAAAGCGGCCCGGTTAGCGAACCTTAAGCGTCACGGGAGTCCACCATTTTGTGTTTCGGTCGCATTAAGATACAAGATGGAGGGCAAATAATGTTTAGAATGGGTAGAAGGGGTCATGGTAGACTTATCTTGACCCTCTAGGTTTTCTGAGCGTGGCTGAGGAGGCTTATATGTGCGGAAAAAAAACATTTTTTAAAAAAATCCGCGAGGTTAGCTTTCGGTTAGCGAACCGGGTAGCGCTCCGGGGAGCGAATTTTGTGGAAAATTAGTGAAAAAAGTTAGAGAAAAATAATAATTGTGAGTGATCAGATGTAGGGTAGCTCTGAGAAGAGCTTTTGGGTTTATGGTACATTTAGGTACTTATAAGTAGGTACCAATGCACAGTCTTAAATTCAGAATGAAAATTCTGTTGCCCTCATCTGAGAAGTGAACTCCATCTCCTCTGTAGATATCTTGCATGTAGTAACGCAAGTTATTGTTGTACAGAGAGCCCATTCCATGGTCTCTCATGTAAGCTGAAACAGATTTGTTTACATGCTTCCTCGCTTTCTCAATTTGTGGACAAAATTGGTTGGACCACCTCCATTTCTGTCTTTGGCATATGTTGGAATATACCAAGGCAGTTTGAGGAAAAAGTGCCATTAATTGCTCAAAGGTGTCCTTTAAAAGCATTTCCAGACCTACCCCTGTCAAAGTGCCCAAATCATTACCTCCACAGTGCACTATTAACAGGTCAGGTTTTGGCAAATGCATAAAGGTTTTCACCAATGGTATCAATTGGTGACATTTTAATCCTCTTTGGCCCAACCACTTAATTTCCACATCTTGTAAATTGAGGTTAGGTAAATTTCTGTTCTCAGCATACCTTTGAGCCCAGTGGATGTAACTATGTCCAACAATCCAGACGTTAAACATGGTGGGTGAAGGTTGTGCTGCAGTCAGATGAAGTGTGGTAATGAAAGGGCAGTTGAAACAGTAGGAGTTTGTAAAGAAAAAAAACTGTGGATTTCCAATGCTAATGAATCATTAGCAGTGATTGGTGCATTTCCATTTCTGAAAACAGAAAGTTAGGGTGCATGGATGTGTTCTTTGAAACATGTAATTTGAATGGTCAAGGAAGAAACATTTAATGAAAGATTGCACTGGATACGCAGGTGCACTGAGAGTTCAGAGTTCAATTGAAACATTGTTGTGTGAATTTGCAAACATGAGAGGTCTTCCAGGAGGTGGTTGCTATGGAAACAAGGCAGAGAGGGCAGAGGGGGGAAGGGTTTTGATTTGAAAAAAGTGAGGGAAGAGGTATGATTGGCTAATATGAGAGATATGTGAAATGAATATCTGTATTTCTGTGCTTTCAATAGCTGCAGCCTTTGGAGTGCATCCTTTTTCTTCTGCTGAAGACAATTTGGTGTATTTCTGAGACTGTTTTCAAAACTCAAAAAATATTTGCTAAGGTGAGAAAAGATTTATTTAATTTAGATAGAGAATAGTATGATTTAAGGAGAAAATGATGAAGAAAGCTGTGTTTTTAAAATGTGGTTTTGTCTCTAGTGATATACTAATAGAATTAGTTTCTTTGAGAAATTGTAATTGCATATTCGGTGTAGCATTCTGGCATGCAGTAACACAAGTTATTGTGGTACATGGAGCCCATTCCATGGTCTGTTATGTAAGCTGAAAGAGATATGTTGTTTTTAAAAACGATTTAAGAAATCAATTACATTTCTGGATATGTACTGCTAGAGCTTCATAGGTTGTTTTGAGCCATATTTATAAGGCATTTGAGTGTCTTTGATGTTATGTTTTCCTTTTAAAATGGAAAGTGTTCCTCATGGGGCCCTGAGCAGTTCTTAGCCATGTTATTTAATGGGAAGTGGATAACATGGCTAAGAGCATTTGCTGGAAAATGCATGAATATCGCTGACTTTTCTGCGATATTCATGCATTGCGGCCGTTTTTTTTCGCATTTGCGTGCACTTCTTAGCCATGTTATCCAATGGGAGGTGGATTACATGGCTAAGAGCATTTGCTGGATAATGCATGAATATCGTTGACTTTTCAGTGATATTCATGCATTGCGGCCGTTTTTAATCGCATTTGTGATAAACAATTACATTTCTTGATATGTACTGTTAGAGCTTCATAGGTTGTTTGGGGTCATATTTAGAAGGCATTTCAGTGTCTTTGATGTTATGTTTACCTTTTTAAATGGAAAGCGTTCCTCATGGGGCAAGTGTCTTGTAAATACACTCCCACTTGCGCTTGGCGAATTTAGATTTTGATTATGGGAGTTACCTAGCCATGTTAATAGTGTCCCAAAAATGGTGCTAGGACATTCCAGAAAACACTTTCATGTGTCTCAAGGACATTTTTAGTCATTTCTTCATGAATGCAGGTATACAATTGATTTATATGCTGTGTTTAAAAACGAATTTTGAAATCAATTAAATTTCTGGATATGTACTGTTAGAGCTTCATAGGTTGTTTGGGGTCATATTTAGAAGGCATTTTAGTGTCTTTGATGTTATTTTTCCCTTTTTAAATGGAAAGCGTTCCTCATGGGGCCCTGAGCAGTTCTTAGCCATGTTATTTAATAGGAAGTGGATAACATGGCTAAGAGCATTTGCTGGAAAATGCATGAATATCGCTGACTTTTCTGCGATATTCATGCATTGCGGCCGTTTTTTTTCACATTTGCAAGCAGTCCTTAGCCATGTTATCCAATGGGAGGTGGATAACATGGCTAAGAGCATTTGCTGGAAAATGCATGAATATCGCTGACTTTTCTGCGATATTCATGCATTGCGGCCGTTTATTTTCGCATTTGCGAGCAGTTCTTAGCCATGTTATCCAATGGGAGGTGGATAACATGGCTAAGAGCATTTGCTGGATAATGCATGAATATCGTTGACTTTTCAGCGATATTCATGCATTGCGGCCGTTTTTAATCGCATTTGTGATAAACAATTACATTTCTTGATATGTACTTTTAGAGCTTCATAGGTTGTTTGGGGTCATATTTAGAAGGCATTTTAGTGTCTTTGATGTTATTTTTCCCTTTTTAAATGGAAAACGTTCCTCATGGGGCCCTGAGCAGTTCTTAGCCATGTTATTTAATAGGAAGTGGATAACATGGCTAAGAGCATTTGCTGGAAAATGCATGAATATCGCTGACTTTTCTGCGATATTCATGCATTGCGGCCGTTTTTTTTCCCATTTGCAAGCACTTCTTAGCCATGTTATCCAATGGGAGGTGGATAACATGGCTAAGAGCATTTGCTTCAAAGGTTGTTTGGGGTCATACACCATTTTTGGGAAATTATTAACATGCCTATGTAACTCCCATAATCAAAATCTAAATTTGCCAACCGCAGGTGGGAGCGTATTTACAATAAATTTGCACCATGAAGAACGTAAAATAGCATAATAGACACTCAAATGCCTTATAAATATGACCCAAAACATCTTATGAAGCTTTAGCAGTGCATATTTCCAGAAATGTATTGGTTTTCATTTAATGATTTACTTCATTGGTAGGCCTTCACATGTTTTTTACCTTGGTTTTTTACAGTGAAAATCTTATCTGCAACCATGTGTTGGCCTCACCTCAAATAAACAAAACAGGTGATGGACTGAATGTGGATCAATGACACACATTCACCCCAGTCTAAAGATCTGGGCCTAAACAAATCTTTAGATAGGCTACATCTTATCGTCATCCTGAATTAATCATTTAAAATATTAGGGAGTGATTTATGATTGTTGTATGCCTGTTTTGTACCATTGAGTGTCATTTTTGTGATGCAGTGCTGGTGGAAAACATTTGCTATGTTAAATAATTAGTAGGGCATTAAGTTTTAGATGACTGTTATTTATTTACTGTTTGGTAATAGTGGTTAATAACATTTTATATTATATTTTTCCTCAGATTCAACTGGAGATTCTTTCATAGTTTGGAAAATGCCTACAAAAAGTAGAATAAGAAAGGCTAGAAAACGTCAAAGACAGCAGGATGATGTTTTATTGCAGCAGTCCTCTTCCCCAAATACTTGTCAAAACACCAAGAAAGGTCCGGGTAAGAGTACGAAATCATTCTTAAGAAATATTTGTAGTAAAAAAAGTTTTGCTCAAAAAAAAGGTTCAGTCCACAAAAAGAAATGTAATTTAAATGGAAAGGAGAGACCCATCACAAATGTTACTGGTAGAGGAAGAGATAACTCTGTGTATGATAGTAGAAGGAAACAACAGTTTAGGGACATTCGAAATCGAATGTTCCGTAATAGGATATTAGTTAATTTATTGAAAAATATTAAAAAGAAAGGCCAACAGAAAGCGGCATTTTATAAGAAGAAGAAAAATGTAGAGAAAATTATTGATCATGCTTTTGAAATTAAGCGAAAGTTGTTTATTTTGGTAATCAATAGAATTAGGAAACTAAGCAAGGTAATTTCTGATTTCAAAACAAAAAGTAGATGGAAGAGAGTAGTAAATCGTACTAACTTTTGTGAAGTTTTTTCCGGAGAATGGATGCATAGTTCAAGTTGTGAGGCATTTTTTAATGAAGAGAGTTATTTTCAGGATAATGATTTGGTGTTTGCAGTTGACACCAGTGGTCGAGCTTATGAAGTGAAGGATGGTTGTCCAGTTGAAAAAGAACAACTTGTGACAACAGAGACAGAAGAGGCGCTAAGTGATGAGATTTTAGGAAGACGTCCTAAGGGTCCTGTGTACATTTGGAAGTGTAGTTCTATTTGCAGTGTGCGACAGGTTTCCATCAATTTGCTTTGTGATTTTATACGGACATTTAATAAGAAAAGTTTGAAGCAGAAAATGAAGTTGTTGCAAGATTTAGATCCTTGCAGAGTGAGACAAATGACAGGTTTGCGTGGTCATTCACTGGCTTGTCTTTCCAGGAGAGTATGCCAGAGTGTTTTTCATCATTTCAGGATGCTAGCAGTGCATCATAATAAAGTGAGGAAATTAGTGAGAATGTTGTATTATGCTAAGAGTCCAGCAATTATGCTTAAACAATTATGTGCTGCTCTTTTGCATGGTTGTGAAATAGATGTGAAGAATATTTGTGAAGAAATTGAGTTTTGTTACTTTGGTAGTAAAGATGAGAATGTTCAAATTGACCTTGAAGTAGAGGGTAATGTTGAAGATAATGTACAGGTTTCCAGTACAGATTATTTTCAGAAGGAAATTGCCACGTTTCAGATGAAATCAAGTGAGAGGCCTAATTTCACTTGTGTATGTTGTCGACGCACTTATTATAAGAATCAGACTAAGTTAGTGGATTTATATGCAAAAAGTGAAAGGGAAAATAATAGTGAATGGAAGGATTTTGCCACATACTTGATGGTAGAAAATTGTTTTGATTTGGGAGTGGACCAACGTGTGTGTACTTATTGTTGTAACAAATTAAACCAAAACCAGATGCCTGCTAGGGCGGTTCATAATAATCTGGAATTGGTTGAGATTCCTTCAGAATTGAAGGATTTAAATACTTATGAATCTATTTTGATTCAAAGTATCCATCCCTTTCAGGCTATTGTAAGAATGGAGCCAAAGACAGGGAAGTTGCCTCCAGCAGATTTACAGAGAGGATTAAAGGGAAGAGTTGTTTATTTGCCTCTAGATTTGAACAAAAACATTAACACAATTGGAGTAGAAAAAGTGGAAGAGGAACCTCTGGTTATCTTGGTTAATGGGGTTCCGACAAAGAATAAGAAAATATGGCAAGATTTAGTGGATGTTAGGAAAGTCAAAAAGGCAACAGTGTATTTGAAGACAAATAATAAGTACTATAAGAATGTATATGTTGCAGAAGAGGAAGTAAGTGATGAAGAGGATAGCGATTTGTGTGCTGGCCAAATTGAGAAAGTAGAGGCCTCTAAAAGTGAAGAAATATATGAACATTATAGTGTTCATCCTTTGCATTCCAAGGAAGTCATGGGGAATGCTATTGAGTTGTTTCAAATGAAACAAGCCAAAGGGAGTCCCATTAGTGTTTGGGAGGAAAGTTTGGAAGCTCGGTGTTTCCCACAGCTATTTCCCACAGGTCAAGGAGGAAGATATGATGAGCGACCTCATCAAATTCCTGCGTCTGAATACCGGACTTTACGATTGTATGCAGAAGATCCTAGGTTTCGGCAATGCATTCCCTATTTGTTTCATTTCTTGTTTGAAAGCGATCTGTCAGGACTGTCATATGCAGTGAACCACATTTTAAAAAGTGGTATACAGATGCAAAACATCTCGGCAAGTGACTTTATGCATAAAGTCAATGTCCAAGACAGTATTTTGGATTCTCACTTAATTAATCTCATGGCGTGTCAGCGTGGTACTAATGAGTACTGGTACCGTCGTCATGGTGATTTAAAATGTATGCTGCGGAACTTAGGAACTCCAACATGGTTCCTCACTCTGAGCTGTGCCGAGTATGGCTGGGAAGACTTACTTGAATTTCTACGAGAGGCAAATGGAAATATTGAAAACATTGAATTCAAGACACCTGGAGAACTGTGTTCTTTGGATCCAGTGAATGTATGTAGGTACTTCAATCATAGATTTGAAGCTATGATGTCTTTCATCACAAATAAAAAGAATCCACCTCTTGGAGAGGTGTTGGATTTCTTCTGGAGAAAGGAGTACCAAGCAAGAGGTGCCCCTCATATACATATGTTGTTGTGGATCAAGGATGCACCTAAATTTGGAACAGATCCGGATGACTTAGTGATGAATTTCATAGAACAGTATTCTACATGTGCTGTTCCAAACGCAACGGAGAAAAAAAGTCTAAGAGAACAAGTTCTACGTTTCCAAAGCCATCGTTGTGGAAAGTACTGTCGTCGTAAATTCAGAAACAAGGACAAGTTCTACACCAAATGTCGTTTCAACTTTCCACGACCGGTGATTTCTAAAGGAAGAGTGAACAGTTTGATGTCTTCGCTGCGACATAATGTCACGAGGAAATCACCCAAGAATACATACAATTTGAAAAGGAACGAAGAGTCCAAGTACATCAATGACTACAACCCAGTGATTTTGTCCATGTGGAATGCTAACATGGATATACAGTTTGTGGCTGACAACTGTATGGCTGTGGCTCGGTATGTGACATCTTACATCACCAAAAAAGAAAAGACCGAACTAAAGGATATGTGGGAGGACATTTCCCATGAAAAGAGCCTCAGCAAGAAGTTGTACAGTTTCAGTCTGAAGATGTTGTCGCATCGAGAAATCGGAGCTTACGAATGTTCTGATCGTTTGTCTTCAGCAAGTCTCTATGCCAAATCCAGGAGTCTCGTTTGGGCGAGTCTTGGTCTTGCTGCAACACGAAATCGAGTTCTAAAACCTGTCCGGGAAATTGAGTATTTGGCAGAAAAGGAACCAAACAGTACCGACATTTTGAAGACCAACATGTTGGATACATATTATCCAAATCGAAGCAGTCACCTTGAGAATGTTTGTCTATATGAGGTTCTCCAAAATTATATATTCAAGAGGAACATCAAAGAAGATATTGAGAAAGGAGTGTATGCTGTAATTGGAAGTGAGGGATGCCTGGTCAAGCAAAGAAAATGCCAATTAGTAAACCATCGAAAATTGAGTGGTGAATCTCCAGAAAAAAAGGAGTTTTTTTATTTAGCACTTTTGCAACTTTTCAAGCCTTGGCGTGCAGAAGAGGAACTGCTTGGAGATTTCCTCTGTTACGAAGACTCTTTCAATGCAGCCAAGGAGTCAATAGAATGTCCTGCTTTTTCTAAATATCAAGAAATGCTAACTTTGGAAATTGAGCAGGAAGCAACGATTGCAGCCGAGATTGCCAGAGACAGTTCTCAGGACAGTCAGAGTTCTGTTTCATTGAGTCAAGATCCACTTGGAGGACCTATTATCGAAAATGAAGCTGCCACTGCTATGAATGAAGTAGAAAGAGCCATGGCACATGCTCAGGAGGATTCAGTTAACTTAGAAGACTTGGAAAAACAACTCAACGTTGAGCAGAGGAAAATATATGATGAAGTTACCAAGGAAATTGAGCACGGATTAAGTCATGAGAAGAACAAGTGCTCATGTACATCGTTGAAGCCTGTCCGACTGTACGTGAGTGGAGAAGCGGGAACTGGAAAAAGTTTCCTCATTAAAGCAATTTCTTGTTATTTGCAGGAAAGGACTGAGTCATCGCTGTCTTGTGTTGTCACCGCTCCTACTGGACTGGCAGCACATAACATTAAAGGTATTACTTTGCATCGTCTACTGATGCTGCCGGTGGAGCATGACAACAAATTACAATACAACAAGTTATCTGGAGATGCTTGCTGTGAAGTTTCAAGAGTCTTGAGGAAAATGAAACTACTTATCATTGACGAAGTAAGCATGGTTTCCAATGTCATGCTTGCCTTTGTGCATTTGAGAATGCAAGAAGTACTTAAAACTGAATATGATGTGTTATTTGGTGGGAAACACATCATTGTTTTCGGAGATCTTCTGCAGCTGACACCAGTAAAAGGTCAACCTGTGTTCAAAATACTCACGCATGAAGATACCAGGAAGTGCCTAGGGAGCATTGGCAACGTCAATATATGGTTAAACTTCAATTATGCTGAACTGCATCAAAATATGCGTCAGGCAAAGGATGAAGATTACAAGAATATTCTACAAGATATTAGAATTGGAAAAGTGACCGAGCATGGGAAAGAAGCTTTAAATGCACGATTACTGTCAAATTTATATCCCAAACAAGAGATTGTGCCTGAGAATATTTTTCAGAAAATTACTGAGAAGAAATCCGGGATATGTCTCATGCCAACTCTTGCAGAATGTGCCATCTTCAACAACAAAATGTTGAATTTAGAAAAGCAAGAGATTGTGAAACTTGAAGCTATCGACAAATTAGAGCATATGGGATCAACAATTATTTTGTCAGACAATTTGAAATCAAAATTGGATTCATTAGAGAAGACTATATCTAAAACAGCGGGTTTTGAAAAGACTTTGAATGTGTGTTTAAATTGCCGAATCATTTTGAGAAGGAATTTACATGTAGAAAGAGGTCTGGTAAATGGATCAATGGGTAATGTTGTTGATTTTGAGAAATACAGAAATAGAGATGGAGTAGAATTTTTAAGAATTAAATTTGATGGCATTGAGGAAGTACAGCAAATTGGTCGTTGTTCTGCTAGGTTTTTGCTTGTTAAAGACTTATATGTTCGCCGTAAACAGTTTCCTGTTTGCTTGGCATATGCGGTGACAATTCATAAATCGCAAGGTTTAAGTGTAGACAGTGCATTGGTGAATATTGGCAGTTCTGTGTTCAAGGAGGGTATGGCATATGTGGCATTGTCACGAGTTAGAACTTTATCGGGATTGTACTTGATTGACTGTGATGTCACAAACATTTGTGCGGATCTAGATTGTGTTAAGGAATACAATAGGTTAAGAAGAGAGTATGAGCCACATTTGCCTCAATATCCTTTGTTTGAGAAACGTGTGGTAGGCCGGAAACGTAGAAATAGCAGTAATAGTAGGGAGGTTGTTGCAAAAAGACTAAAAGTCAATGACCCGAAAATTGTTAGCAGAAAGAAAGTGGATTCTGTTGAAGATGTTGTCGGTTTTCAATTTGAAAACAGTTCTGGTGTCAACTGCTATGCAAATGTAGTGGTTAATGTTCTCTTTTCACTAGAGAGTTTAAAAGAACAGATTCTGTTGAATTCAGAACAAATTTTATGCTGTTTGTTGAATTCTGTTTTCGTAAAATGTAGCACTGATCGAACAAAAGTAGAAAGTGTGTCTGAAGTTCGTTATCTGTTAGATGAATGTTCAGGTCATACAGACTTCTCTGAAAATAATCAGCAAGATTGTCAGGAGTTTTTAATGTATATGCTTGATATATTGCAAGATGAGGGTGTAGATGTAGATCACCTGTTTGGGCTTTCTTATCAATGGCAGCATGACTGTGAGAATTGTAGGGTATCAAGTACTAGTAGTGTAGACTCAGAAAGATTTATATATTTAACTTTGCCAGACAGTAAATCAGTCTCCTTTAATAAGCTAGTAAATGCAGCGGATCACAACATGGAGTGTAGCCAATGTAAATCTGAAATGATGTCAACATTACTTATACGTAGATATGGACAGTATGTCATTTTAATGATGCAACGATGTAGGCCTGATGGATCAAAATTGTCAACTTTAATAAAAAAATGTGTGGCTTCTCAGCTTTCAATATCAGGAAGGACTTTTGTAACTGTAGCAATTATCTATCACGATGGTCCTTCAACAACTTCAGGACATTATACAGCTTATTTAAAGTCTCGAAACGGCTGGTCATTCTGCAATGATTCCGTTGTAACTTTCAAAAAAAAATTGCCGTTTGACCTTAAAAATTCTTACCTGGTGTTTTTAAAACCAAAATTTTAAAGAAAGAATCTCGGGATTTCCTGTGAAGAATTGCAAAATGTTCATGAAGTTGAGGGAATGTAAGTCTGCAATGCTGTCTAGATTATTGGTCCAAAACTTTTAATTATAATGTCATTTTGTAAAATCCGACTATATAAACCTGATGCAAGTAAGTCTGCTTCATAGTAAGCAGTATCAGTGTCATAGGAAAAGGAGAACATGAGTGACAAAGAAGGGTAAGATATTAGTAGTCCAGGATTGTGAAAATTATCTTAAATGTTTTCTTTTTGAAAGTTGCGAAAATAGAAAATGACGGGATTTGATTGGAAGAATTACAAGACTTGTGAATAGCTGCAACATGATTTGGCCAAGTGGAAACATGTGGTAGAATGAGAGAAGTCTTTTCTTGTATGTAACATATTTTTCGAATCGTTGGAGGTTTTCTTTCAGAAAGTGGCGGGCTTACAATATTTATAGCACAACACAGTGGACGCTGTTCATAGGACATCCTTCGACGTCATTGAAAGTAAGTTAATTTTAAGGAGTTTTGAATTCAGATTTCTTACGTTGAATGGGTTTTTTAAACACAATCATTTTGATTGTGTTTTTTTTTCCCCGCTGTTACATGATGAATACCTTCAAGTCACTGATTTAAGTGAAATTTGATACATTCTGAGAACAGCAAAAATAAACCATTTAACATGTATAATTAATGTTCTGCTTTTTGTACTTATGATATACATTTAGAAATGTGAGGTAGATATGGAGAAACTGAGTCTTCTGTAAGTGTCAATGTTAATGCTTACAGAGCTGTACTTCTGGGTACTGTTTTTTTTTAAAAAAAATGAATAGGCCTCACCTCAAAGAAAGCTCTTGGAAGCACACATCTTATTTGCATCCTGAAACAATCATTTAAAATGTTAGACTCAATTTTATGATGGCTTTACATCTTTTTTGCGCTGCTATTGCATCACTATTGTGAGACATTAGCAGTGCAAAAGAAGCACCATGTTCCAAAATAGGCCTCAGTTCATCAACATCAAGATACAGTTTGTTTAAAATATATATGTTTAGGATTGTGTAGGGGACGTAGAGAAGCAGAGGCTTCTGTAAATGTCAAAGTTGTTGAAAAACTGTTTGTTCTTGAACCTTTTCCCTTGTCTTTTCTAATTTTTAAATACATGTTTTAATATTTTTGGAAATGTTTGTTCTCTCTTTTACAGATTGAAAGTATGAAAACATATTTTAAAAAGGTAACAAGAATTATAAGGTAAATGTTTTCTACTCTTTTTACCCGCAATGCACTGCTGATGATGTCACTGACACTATCTCTGATTTACTCTCTATAGCTGTCTTTCTTTTTACATTATTCTCTGTTTACTTCCCTTATACTAACTCTTCTTTTTTTTAAAAAAAATATTTTTTTGGTTCGCTTCAAGTTCGCGAACCGGTCAGCGAACTTGAAGCGAACCAAAAGAAATAGAGCTTGCCAGAGTGATAAACATTCTAGCAATTTTATTTGAAAGGGGAGGTAGTTCTGAAAAGAACTTTTTTTTTGTTTTTGTTGTTTTATTTATTTTTTTTTTTTTCTGAACATTTTTTGATTTTTTTGTATTTTTAGAACAGTTTTATGTTTTTTTTGTGTTTTTTATGGAGGGGAAACAACAAAAAAACAGGTATTGAAAAGGGCTCAACAGGAGCAAAAAAAAAATTACTGCTTGGGTGCGTTAGGGCACTTATGGTTTTCGAACACCATATTGATCAAGTTCACGCTCATGTTCCCATACGAGAGCATAGCACCACAATATATACAGGTAAACTTGATATGTTTAAAGTTTGGCTGAATGTTGGGCACAGTTTCCTGTGCCTCTCTTCCTGTCAAAGACATTGTTGACGTAGATCTGGGCACAGGAGTTGTCGGGGGATTATCTTGTAGGTCCCTCAACTCTGCCCGGCTGTAGTTTAAGGGATGCCACCTGGCCATATGGCGATGCATAGTATAGTTGCCCATACTATATTTTTTCTCTGTGCCTCTAGACAATCTGTATTTACAGATGAGGCAGGTGGCATATTTAGCATTGACCTTCTTGTCCCCTGGAGGGATGGAAAAAAACTGCCAGATGAAACTTGTTTTTCTCTTAGAAACACGGGGCAACTCCGGGATAAATTCTGGTTGATCTCTATCCTCTTCTTCTTCTTCCTCCTCTTCCTCCTCTCTGTTGGAGATAAATTGACTTGGAGGTCCTCTCTTCTTATGAGGAGGTGGAGGTGGTGGTGGGGGTGCACCAGCTGCAGCAAGTATAGAAGCCATTGCTGAACTCCAGGAAAATGGTCTTTCTCTCACCAAGATGAAAGTCAGAGTGAGGAAAGAAGGAGGGGTTTACATGATTTGGGAAAAGCAAAAGTTCTGAACCAATGAAAAGTGTTATTTTTAGGTCACATGACCTAGTCATACATCATTTGGAAACCAAAAGTGAAATGAACCAATGAAAACTTTGATAAACAAGTCACATGACCTGTTCCGCTTACGTTACGCGGTGCGCGCCGCGTCTCGGATCGCTTCCGGTTCGCGGTCCGGAGCACTTCCGGGAGCGCTAACGCGGCGCGTCATTAGACGCATTACGCGACAACGTGATACGTCGCGCTTCCGCGACGCGTCACAGTTCCGCTAACGTAACGTTTACCGGTTCGCGTACTAGATCGCGGCATCAAGATGAGCTAACGGAAAGCTTCCCGGTTCGCGAACTGGAAGCGAAGAAAAAAAATATTAAAAAAAAAATTATTAATAAACATCTAAAATATATTTTAAGATTTAAAGAAGAATACATTTTACAGTTACAGATGTTAGCTTTTAAAAAACCAATGAAATTCACAGAAAAAACCATAGGTTATAGACCATATATAGTTAGGAATTTGCATTTACAAAACCTTGAAAATTCACTGAAAAAACCATAGGTTATAGACCATATATAGTTAGGGATTTGCATTTACAAAACCATATTTTACTCGCATAAAACCATTGAAATTCCATATATAGTTAGTTGCGCTAACTATATATCGCGCACCCGCAATCCACTGCTGATGATGTCACATATTACATCATTCATGACATGGTCAGTGACATCACTGATGACATCACTGATGACATCTCAAATGACATCACTGATGACATCACTGATGACAACATCCAGTGACTGTATGTTTCTGTAAAGTTAAAATATATATATATATATTACCTACTGGCGGTCGCCAGTAGGTATATATAGTTAGGATTTTTTCCCTATGGGATTTCTGAAAATTCTATGTCTAATAACTTTGGCGTTTGTGGACAGAATTGGCTGAAATTTTCAGGAAAATGGCACATTTTGTTTCTGAGCAGCCCTTGAAAATTTGGGGGGGTTTCATCAAGGGGGGGCCGAGAAAAAAGGGGGGTCCCAAAACGCGTTTTTCCCATGTTAATTTCCATAGGGCGGTTGGACTCACTTTTAGCCCGAACGGCTGAATGGATTTGCACGAAACTTGGCAAAATTGTAGGGACTGTTAGGCCGATGTGCCTTTGCTAGGTCTCAATATATGTGCTTCAGTGGATTTTGAGAAATTAACGTTTAAATCAAGATATATATCTGTAACAGCGGTCCGGGCAGCGATCCGGTTCGCGTACTTTTCGCTTATCGGAACTTTGCGCACGGAAAGCTGATTGGCTCTTCGGTGTTTGTCAACATTCTAAACAGTCCGGTGCAGCCGCCATCTTCTCTCTCGGTAGGATCGAGAGACAAGAGGAGGCCAAAACAAAGAGGGAAATTTCCATAAGGGGGCATAGTAGATCCTCCCTGACCCCCTAGGTTTTATGTGGTGTTTTTAAAAGGGCCCAGCAGGGTCCAAAAAAATATATATTTTTTTTTTTTTCGCGATGAGCGTCTAGTACGCGAACCGGAAAGCGTTCTGGGCAGCGTACTATAAGGATAATAGAATGATACACTTTTCAAAGACTGTATGTTAATTGTTTGGTTTTTTTTCTTTTTTTTTTTTGTTGTCTTTATTTTTAAAGTTATTTTTGTTATTTTCATTGTTTTTCATACTTTATTAAATTTTCTAACATTTCATTGTCAGAAATGTCATAATTTATTATAGGGTGTAATTGTTTTTCATTTTCAAGCAAGTTGTCTACTGCTTCAACACATTGTAGAAGTTCGTGGTCTCTACTGTCATCCATAAAGTCATCAAGTTTGTCTTGGCTGCTCTCCTTCAGTTCAATCGAAAATGAAATTTGTTGTTCGCCTTCCATTTTGCCTGAAATTTTGAATAAGAAAATATATATTAGTAGAGATAGGGCACTGTTGGGATTAATTTTAGATAGTCATTTTTTATCAGTGAATTTATCTTTTGGCAGTGTATAGTATCAGAGTGGAAATAGGACTATAAAAAAGTGTATGTGATTTAACCAAGACAAGCCTAACTCCATTCATAACTATAACAGAGAAGTCTATCTAAATACATTACTACTACAGAGGGATAGTGTATACGTAGCAGAAAAATTCTATTATATTAAGTTATAGTGCACAATATATTTCGTTTTTAAAAATTATATCTTACCTTCACAAAGAAGTTGAAGTTTTTGGAAGCTATTAAAAGGTGTTGTACAACAAGAAGTAGTAGTCAAAATGGCTGTGTTTTCTTCTCTTCCTTTATATATATTCAAGTATATAACCAATCAAATGTCAGGTAATAAAAGTAGAAAATGAAAGTAACATTTTCATTGGTTGTCAATTCCAACAGTTCAGATGTGTTTTGTGAAGTAATTTACCTCACGGTATTTGGAGAGGTCTAAAGGCTAAATGGCTAAATGAAATTTCAATCAAATTTGTGAGAATGAAAGGGATTGTTATGTAGTATGAGCTAATTTATATTTGGTGAGAGTGTCTCTAGTCGTTTTTCTGTAAATTATTTTCCCGCCTTTTTTTGGATCGCTTCCCGGATAGCGGTCCGGTCCGCGTACTTGGAGCGTAACGGGAGTCCACCATTTTGTGTTACGGTCGAATCAAGGAATAAAATGGAGGGTAAATAATGTTCTGAATGGGTAGAAGGGGGCATGGTACAAGTATTTTGCCCCCCTACGTTTTCTGAGGGTGGCTGAGGAGGACTATATTTGCGAAGAAAAAACTTTTTTTTGAAATTTTGCGCGGTTAGCTTCCAGTTCGTGTACCGGATAGCGCTCTTTAAGCGTAGTTTGTTGAAAATTACAGAAAAAAGTTAGAAAAAAAATAATAAAAGTGTGTGATCAGATGAAGGGTAGCTCTGAGAAGAGCTTTTGGGTTTATGGTACATTTAGGTACTTATAAGTAGGTACCAATGCACAGTCTTAAATTCAGAATGAAAATTCTGTTGCCCTCATCTGAGAAGTGAACTCCATCTCCTCTGTAGATATCTTGCATGTAGTAACGCAAGTTATTGTTGTACAGAGAGCCCATTCCATGGTCTCTCATGAAAGCTGACACAGATTTGTTTACATGCTTCCTCGCTTTCTCAATTTGTGGACAAAATTGGTTGGACCACCTCCATTTCTGTCTTTGGCATATATTGGAATATACCAAGGCAGTTTGAGGAAAAAGTGCCATTAATTGCTCAAAGGTGTCCTTTAAAAGCATTTCCAGACCTACCCCTGTCAAAGTGCCCAAATCATTACCTCCACAGTGCACTATTAACAGGTCAGGTTTTGGCAAATGCATAAAGGTTTTCACCAATGGTATCAATTGGTGACATTTTAATCCTCTTTGGCCCAACCACTTAATTTCCACATCTTGTAAATTGAGGTTAGGTAAATTTCTGCTCTCAGCATACCTTTGAGCCCAGTGGATGTAACTATGTCCAACAATCCAGACGTTAAACATGGTGGCTGAAGGTTGTTCTGCAGTCAGATGAAGTGTGGTAATGAAAGGGCAGTTGAAACAGTAGGAGTTTCTAAAGAAAAAAAACTGTGGATTTACAATGCTAATGATTCATTAGCAGTGATTGGTGCATTTACATTTCTGAAAACAGAAAGTTAGGGTGCATGGATGTGTTCTTTGAAAGATGTAATTTGAATGGTCAAGGAAGAAACATTTAATGAAAGATTGCACTGGATACGCAGGTGCACTGAGAGTTCAGAGTTCAATTGAAACATTGTTGTGTGAATTTGCAAACATGAGAGGTCTTCCAGGAGGTGGTTGCTATGGATACAAGGCAGACAGGGCAGAGGGGGGAAGGATTTTGATTTGAAAAAAGTGAGGGAAGAGGTATGATTGGCTAATATGAGAGATATGTGGAAAGAATATCTGTATTTCTGTGCTTTCAATAGCTGCAGCCTTTGGAGTGCATCCTTTTTCTTCTGCTGAAGACAATTTGGTGTATTTCTGAGACTGTTTTCAAAACTCAAAAAATATTTGCTAAGGTGAGAAAAGATTTATTTAATTTAGATAGAGAATAGTATGATTTAAGGAGAAAATGATGAAGAAAGCTGTGTTTTTAAAATGTGGTTTTGTCTCTAGTGATATACTAATAGAATTAGTTTCAAAGAGAAATTATAATTGCATATTTGGTGTAACATTCTGGCATGCAGTTACACAAGATATTGTAATACATGGAGGCCATTTCATGGTCTGTTATGTAAGCTGAAACAGATATGTTGCTTTTAAAAACGATTTAAGAAATCAATTACATTTCTAGATATGTACTGCTAGAGCTTCATAGGTTGTTTTGGGCCATATTTATAAGGTATTTGAGTGTCTAAGATGTTGTGTTCGCCTTTTAAAATGTAAAGTGTTCCTCATGGGACAAGTGTCTTGTAAATACGCTCCCACTTGTGCTTGGCAAATTTAGATTTTGATTATGGGAGTTACCTAGCCATGTTAATAGTGTCCCAAAAATGGTGCTAGGGCATTCCAGAAAACACTTTCATGTGTCTCAAGGACATTTTTAGTCATTTCTTCATGAATGCAGGTATACAATTGATTTATATGCTGTGTTTAAAAACGAATTTTGAAATGAATTAAATTTCAGGATATGTACTGTTAGAGCTTCATAGGTTGTTTGGGGTCATATTTAGAAGGCATTTTAGTGTCTTTGAAGTTATTTTTCCCTTTTTAAATGGAAAGCGTTCCTCATGGGGCCCTGAGCAGTTCTTAGCCATGTTATTTAATAGGAAGTGGATAACATGGCTAAGAGCATTTGCTGGGAAATGCATGAATATCGTTGATTTTTCTGCTATATTCATGCATTGTGGCCGTTTTTTTTCACATTGCTTCATAGGTTGTTTGGGTTCATATTTAGAAGGCATTTTAGTGTCTTTGATGTTATTTTTCCCTTTTTAAATGGAAAGCGTTCATCATGGGGCCCTGAGCAGTTCTTAGCCATGTTATTTAATAGGAAGTGGATAACATGGCTAAGAGCATTTGCTGGGAAATGCATGAATATCGCTGATTTTTTTGCTATATTCATGCATTGTGGCCGTTTTTTTTCACATTGCTTCATAGGTTGTTTGGGTTCATATTTAGAAGGCATTTTAGTGTCTTTGATGTTATTTTTCCCTTTTTAAATGGAAAGCGTTCCTCATGGGGCCCTGAGCAGTTCTTAGCCATGTTATTTAATAGGAAGTGGATCACATGGCTAAGAGCATTTGCTGGAAAATGCATGAATATCGCTGATTTTTCTGCTATATTCATGCATTGTGGCCGTTTTTTTCACATTGCTTCATAGGTTGTTTGGGTTCATATTTAGAAGGCATTTTAGTGTCTTTGATGTTATTTTTCCCTTTTTAAATGGAAAGCGTTCCTCATGGGGCCCTGAGCAGTTCTTAGCCATGTTATTTAATTGGAAGTGGATAACATGGCTAAGAGCATTTGCTGGGAAATGCATGAATATCGCTGATTTTTCTGCTATATTCATGCATTGCGGCAGTTTTTTTTCACATTGCTTCATAGGTTGTTTGGGTTCATATTTAGAAGGCATTTTAGTGTCTTTGATGTTATTTTTCCCTTTTTAAATGGAAAGCGTTCCTCATGGTGCCCTGAGCAGTTCTTAGCCATGTTATTTAATAGGAAGTGGATAACATGGCTAAGAGCATTTGTTGGAAAATGCATGAATATCGCTGATTTTTCTGCGTTATTCATGCATTGCAGGCCTTTTTTTATCACATTTGCAAGCACTTCTTAGCCATGTTATCCAATGGGAGGTGGATAACATGGCTAAGAGCATTTGCTTCAAAGGTTGTTTGGGGTTATATACCATTTTTGGGAAATTATTAACATGCCTATCTAACTCCCATAATCAAAATCTAAATTTGCCAACCGCAGGTGGGAGCGTATTTACAATAAATTTGCACCATGAAGAATGTAAAATAGCATACTAGATACTCAAATAACTTATAAATATGATCCAAAACATCTTATGAAGCACTAGTAGTGCATATTTCTAGAAATGTATTGGTTTTCATTTAATGATTTACTTCATTGGTAGGCCTTCACATGTTTTTTTACCTTGGTTTTTTTTCAGTGAAAATCTTATCTGCAACCATGTGTTGGCCTCACCTCAAATAAACAAAACAGGTGATGGACTGAATGTGGATCAATGACACACATTCACCCCAGTCCAAAGATCTGGGCCTAAACAAACCTTTAGATAGGCTACATCTTATCGTCATCCTGAATTAATGATTTAAAATATTAGGGAGTGATTTATGAGTGTTGTATGCCTGTTTTGTACCATTGAGTGTCATTTTTGTGATGCAGTGCTGGTGGAAAATATTTGCTATGTTAAATAATTAGTACGGCATTAAGTTTTAGATGACTGTTATTTATTTACTGTTTGGTAATAGTGGTTAATAACATTTTATATTATATTTTTTCACAGATTCAACTGCAGATTCTTTCATAGTTTGGAAAATGCCTTCCAGAAGTCGAATACGAAAGGCTAGAAAACGTCAAAGACAGCAGGATGATGTTTTATTGCAGCAGTCCTCTTCCCCAAATACTTGTCAAAACACCAAGAAAGGTCCGGGTAAGAGCATGAAATCATTCTTAAGAAATATTTGTAGTAAAAAAAATTTTGCTCAAAAAAATGTGTCTCTTAACAAAAAGAGAAGTAATTTAAATGGAAAGGAGAGACCCATCACAAATGTTACTGGTAGAGGAAGAGATAACTCTGTGCATGATAGTAGAAGGAAACAACAGTTTAGGGACATTCGACAACGAATGTTCCGTAATAGGATATTAGTTAATTTATTGAAAAATATTAAAAAGAAAGGCCAACAGAAAGCGGCATTTTATAGGAGGAAGAAAAATGTAGAGAAAATTATTGATCATGCTTTTGAAATCAAGCGAAAGTTGTTTATTTTGGTAATCAATAGAATTAGGAAACTAAGCAAGGTAATTTCTGATTTCAAAACAAAAAGTAGATGGAAGAGAGTAGTAAATCGTACTAACTTTTGTGAAGTTTTTTCTGGAGAATGGATGCATAGTTCAAGTTCTGAGGCATTTTTTAATGAGGAGAGTTATTTTCAGGATAATGATTTGGTGCATGCAGTTGACATCAGTGGTCGAGCTTATGAAGTGAAGGATGGTTGTCCAGTTGAAAAAGAACAACTTGTGACAACAGAGACAGAAGAGGCGCTAAGTGATGAGGTTTTAGGAAGACGTCCTAAGGGTCCTGTGTACATTTGGAAGTGTAGTTCTATTTGCAGTGTGCGACAGGTTTCCATCAATTTGCTATGTGATTTTATACGGACATTTAATAAGAAAAGTTTGAAGCAGAAAATGAAGTTGTTGCAAGATTTAGATCCTTGCAGAGTGAGACAAATGACAGGTTTGCGTGGTCATTCACTGGCTTGTCTTTCCAGGAGAGTATGCCAGAGTGTTTTTCATCATTTCAGGATGCTAGCAGTGCATCATAATAAAGTGAGAAAATTAGTGAGAATGTTGTATTATGCTAAGAGTCCAGCAATTATGCTTAAACAGTTATGTGCTGCTCTTTTGCATGGTTCTGAAATAGATGTGAAGAATCTTTGTGAAGAAATTGAGTTTTGTTACTTTGGTAGTAAAGATGAGAATGTTCAAATTGACCCTGAAGTAGAGGGTAATGTGGAAGATAATGTACAGGTTTCCAGTACAGATAATTTTCAGAAGGAAATTGCCACGTTTCAGATGAAATCAAGTGAGAGGCCTAATTTCACTTGTGTATGTTGTCGACGCACTTATTATAAGAATCAGACTAAGGTAGTGGATTTATATGCAAAAAGTGAAAGGGAAAATAATAGTGAATGGAAGGATTTAGCCACATACTTGATGGTAGAAAATTATTTTGATTTGGGATCGGATCAACGTGTGTGTACTTATTGTTGTAATAAATTAAACCAAAACCAGATGCCTGCTAGGGCAGTTCATAATAATCTGGAATTGGTTGAGATTCCTTCTGAATTGAAGGATTTAAATACTTATGAATCTATTTTGATTCAAAGTATCCATCCCTTTCAGGCTATTGTAAGAATGGAGCCAAAGACAGGGAAATTGCCTCCAGCAGATTTACAGAGAGGATTAAAGGGAAGAGTTGTTTATTTGCCTCTAGATTTGAACAAAAACATTAACACAATTGGAATAGAAAAAGTGGAAGAGGAACCTCTGGTTATCTTGGTTAATGGGGTTCCGACAAAGAATAAGAAAATATGGCAAGATTTAGTGGATGTTAGGAAAGTCAAAAAGGCAACAGTGTATTTGAAGAAAAATAATAAGTACTATAAGAATGTATATGTTGCAGAAGAGGAAGTAAGTGATGAAGAGGATAGCGATTTGTGTGCTGGCCAAATTGAGAAAGTAGAGGCCTCTAAAAGTGAAGAAATATATGAACATTATAGTGTTCATCCTTTGCATTCGAAGGAAGTGATGGGGGATGCTATTGAGTTGTTTCAAATGAAACAAGCCAAAGGGAGTCCCATTAGTGTTTGGGAGGAAAGTTTGGAAGCTCGGTGTTTCCCACAGCTATTTCCCACAGGTCAAGGAGGAAGATATGATGAGCGACCTCGTGAAATTCCTGCGTCTGAATACCGGACTTTACGATTGTATGCAGAAGATCCTAGGTTTCGGCAATGCATTCCCTATTTGTTTCATCTCCTGTTTGAAAGCGATCTGTCTGGACTGTCATATGCAGTGAACCACATCTTAAAAAGTGGTATACAGATGCGAAACATCTCG
Organism: Lissotriton vulgaris; assembly: GCF_964263255.1. Classification (NCBI taxonomy): domain Eukaryota; kingdom Metazoa; phylum Chordata; class Amphibia; order Caudata; family Salamandridae; genus Lissotriton; species Lissotriton vulgaris. The sequence goes on from NC_141699.1 coordinate 870,893,761, forward strand.
GCAAGTGACTTTATGCATAAAGTCAATGTCCAAGACAGTATTTTGGATTCTCACTTAATTAATCTCATGGCGTGTCAGCGTGGTACTAATGAGTACTGGTACCGTCGTCATGGTGACTTAAAATGTATGCTGAGGAACTTAGGAACTCCGACATGGTTCCTCACTCTGAGCTGTGCCGAGTATGGCTGGGATGACTTACTTGAATTTCTACGAGAGGCAAATGGAAATATTGAAAACATTGAATTCAAGACACCTGGAGAACTGTGTTCTTTGGATCCTGTGAATGTATGCAGGTACTTCAATCATAGATTTGAAGCTATGATGTCTTTCATCACAAATAAAAAGAATCCACCTCTTGGAGAGGTGTTGGATTTCTTCTGGAGAAAGGAGTATCAAGCAAGAGGTGCCCCTCATATACATATGTTGCTGTGGATCAAGGATGCACCTAAATTTGGAACAGATCCGGATGACTTAGTGATGAATTTCATCGAACAGTATTCTACGTGTGCTGTTCCAAACGCAACGGAGAAGAAAAGTCTAAGAGAACAAGTTCTACGTTTCCAAAGCCATCGTTGTGGAAAGTACTGTCGTCGTAAATTCAGAAACAAGGACAAGTTCTACACCAAATGTCGTTTCAACTTTCCACGACCGGTGATTTCTAAAGGAAGAGTGAACAGTTTGATGTCTTCGCTGCGACATAATGTGACGAGGAAATCACCCAAGAATACATACAATTTGAAAAGGAACGAAGAGTCCAAGTACATCAATGACTACAACCCAGTGATTTTGTCCATGTGGAATGCCAACATGGATATACAGTTTGTGGCTGACAACTGTATGGCTGTGGCTCGGTATGTGACATCTTACATCACCAAAAAAGAAAAGACCGAACTGAAGGATATGTGGGAGGACATTTCCCATGAAAAGAGCCTCAGCAAGAAGTTGTACAGTTTCAGTCTGAAGATGTTGTCGCATCGAGAAATCGGAGCTTACGAATGTTCTGATCGATTGTCTTCAGCAAGTCTCTATGCCAAATCCAGGAGTCTCGTTTGGGCGAGTCTTGGTCTTGCTGCAACGCGAAATCGAGTTCTAAAACCTGTTCGGGAAATTGAGTATTTGGCAGAAAAGGAACCAAACAGTACCGACATTTTGAAGACCAACATGTTGGATACATATTATCCAAATCGAAGCAGTCACCTTGAGAATGTTTGTCTATATGAGGTTCTCCAAAATTATATATTCAAGAGGAACATCAAAGAAGATATTGAGAAAGGAGTGTATGCTGTAATTGGAAGTGAGGGATGCCTGGTCAAGCAAAGAAAATGCCAATTAGTAAACCATCGAAAATTAAGTGGCGAATCTCCAGAAAAAAAGGAGTTTTTCTATTTAGCACTTTTGCAACTTTTCAAGCCTTGGCGTGCAGAAGAGGAACTGCTTGGAGATTTCCTCTGTTACGAAGACTCTTTCAATGCAGCCAAGGAGTCCATAGAATGTCCTGCTTTTTCTAAATATCAAGAAATGCTAACTTTGGAAATTGAGCAGGAAGCAACGATTGCAGCCGAGATTGCCAGAGACAGTTCTCAGGACAGTCAGAGTTCTGTTTCATTGAGTCAAGATCCACTTGGAGGACCTATTATCGAAAATGAAGCTGCCACTGCTATGAATGAAGTAGAAAGAGCCATGGCACATGCTCAGGAGGATTCAGTTAACTTACAAGACTTGGAAAAACAACTCAACGTTGAGCAGAGGAAAATATATGATGAAGTTACCAAGGAAATTGAGCACGGATTAAGTCATGAGAAGAAAGAGTGCTCGTGTACGTCGTTGAAGCCTGTCCGACTGTACGTGAGTGGAGAAGCGGGAACTGGAAAAAGTTTCCTCATTAAAGCAATCTCTTGTTATTTGCAGGAAAGGACTGAGTCATCGCTGTCTTGTGTTGTCACCGCTCCTACTGGACTGGCAGCACATAATATTAAAGGTATTACTTTGCATCGTCTATTGATGCTGCCGGTGGAGCATGACAACAAATTACAATACAACAAGTTATCTGGAGATGCTTGCTGTGAAGTTTCAAGAGTCTTGAGGAAAATGAAACTACTTATCATTGACGAAGTAAGCATGGTTTCCAATGTCATGCTTGCCTTTGTGCATTTGAGAATGCAAGAAGTACTTAAAACTGAATATGATGTGTTATTTGGTGGGAAACACATCATTGTTTTCGGAGATCTTCTGCAGCTGACACCAGTAAAAGGTCAACCTGTGTTCAAAATACTCACGCATGAAGATACCAGGAAGTGCCTAGGGAGCATTGGCAACGTCAATATATGGTTAAACTTCAATTATGCAGAACTGCATCAAAATATGCGTCAGGCAAAGGATGAAGATTACAAGAATATTCTACAAGATATTAGAATTGGAAAAGTGACCGAGCATGGGAAAGAAGCTTTAAATGCACGATTACTGTCAAAATTATATCCCAAACAAGAGATTGTGCCTGAGAATATTTTTCGGAAAATTGCTGAGAAGAAATCCGGGATATGTCTCATGCCAACTCTTGCAGAATGTGCCATCTTTAACAACAAAATGTTGAATTTAGAAAAGCAAGAGATTGTGAAACTTGAAGCTATCGACAAATTAGAGCATATGGGATCAACAATTATTTTGTCAGACAATTTGAAATCAAAATTGGATTCATTAGAGAAGACTATATCTAAAACAGCGGGTTTTGAAAAGACTTTGAATGTGTGTTTAAATTGCCGAATTATTTTGAGAAGGAATTTACATGTAGAAAGAGGTCTGGTAAATGGATCAATGGGTAATGTTGTTGATTTTGAGAAATACAGAAATAGAGATGGAATAGAATTTTTAAAAATTAAATTTGATGGCATTGAGGAAGTACAGCAAATTGGTCGTTGTTCTGCTAGGTTTTTGCTTGTTAAAGATTTATATGTTCGCCGTAAACAGTTTCCTGTTTGCTTGGCATATGCGGTGACAATCCATAAATCGCAAGGTTTAAGTGTAGACTGTGCATTGGTGAATATTGGCAGTTCTGTGTTCAAGGAGGGTATGGCATATGTGGCATTGTCACGAGTTAGAACTTTATCGGGATTGTACTTGATTGACTGTGATGTCACAAACATTTGTGCGGATCTAGATTGTGTTAAGGAATACAATAGGTTAAGAAGAGAGTATGCGCCACATTTGCCTCAATATCCTTTGTTTGAGAAACGTGTGGTAGGCCGCAAACGTAGAAATAGCAGTAATAGTAGGGAGGTTGTTGCAAAAAGACTAAAAGTCAATGAACCGAAAATTGTTAGCAGAAAGAAAGTGGATTCTGTTGAAGATGTTGTCGGTTTTCAATTTGAAAACAGTTCTGGTGTCAACTGCTATGCAAATGTAGTGGTTAATGTTCTCTTTTCACTAGAGAGTTTAAAAGAACAGATTCTGTTGAATTCTGAACAAATTTTATGCTGTTTGTTGAATTCTGTTTTCGAGAAATGTAGCACTGATCGAACAAAAGTAGAAAGTGTGTCTGAAGTTCGTTATCTGTTAGATGAATGTTCAGGTCAAACAGACTTCTCTGAAAATAATCAGCAAGATTGTCAGGAGTTTTTAATGTATATGCTTGATATATTGCAAGTTGAGGGTGTAGATGTAGATCACCTGTTTGGGCTTTCTTATCAATGGCAGCATGACTGCGAGAACTGTATGGTATCAAGTACTACTAGTGTAGACTCAGAAAGATTTATATATTTAACTTTGCCAGACAGTAAATCAGTCTCCTTTAATAAGCTAGTAAATGCAGCGGATCACAACATGGAGTGTAGCCAATGTAAATGTGATATGATGTCAACATTATTTATACGTAGATATGGCCAGTATGTCATTTTAATGATCCAACGTTGTAGGCCTGATGGATCAAAATTGTCAACTTTAATAAAAAATTTTGTGGCTTCTCAGCTGTCAATATCAGGGAGGACTTTTGTTACTGTAGCAATTATCTATCACGATGGTCCATCAACAACATCAGGACATTATACAGCTTACTTAAAGTCTGGAAACGGCTGGTCATTCTGTAATGATTCCGTTGTAACGTTCAAAAAAAAATTGCCGTTTGACCTTAAAAATTCTTACCTGGTGTTTTTAAAACCAAAATTTTAAGTAGAGGGAATGTAAGTCTGCAATGCTGTCTAGATTAAAAATCCAACTATATAAACCTAATGCAAGTAAGTCTGCTTCATAGTAAGCAGTATCAGTGTCATAGGAAAAGGAGAACATGAGTGACAAAGAAGAGTAAGTTATTAGTAGTCCAGGATTGTGAAAATAATCTCAAATATTTTATTTTTGAAAGTTGCGAAAATAGAAAATGTCGGGATTTGATTGGAAGAATAACAAGACTTGCGAATCGCGGCAACATGATTTGGCCTAGTGGAAACATGTGATATAATGAGAGAAGTCTTTTTTTCTATGTAACATATTTCACGTATCGATGGAGGTTTTCTTTCAGAAAGTGGCGGGCTGAAAATATTTGTAGCACAACAGAGTGGATGCTGTTCATAGGAGATCGTTCGACGTCATTGAAAGTAAGTTAATTTTAAGGAGTTTTGAAATCAGATTTCGAAGGTTGTATGGGTTTTTTAAACACAATCATTTTGATTGTGTTTTTTTTTTCCCGCTGTTACATGATGAATACCTTCAAGTCACTGATTTAAGTGAAATTTGATACATTCTGAGAACAGCAAAAATAAACCATTTAACATGTATAATTAATGTTATGCTTTTTGAAATTATGATATATATTTAGAAATGTGAGGTAGATATGGAGAAGCAGAGTCTTCTGTAAGTGTCAATTTTAATGCTTACAGTGCTGTACTTCTAGGTATTGTTTTTTTTTAAAAAAAAGAAATAGGCCTCACCTCAAAGAAAGCTCTTGAAAGCACACATCTTATTTGCATCCTAAAACAATCATTTAAAATGTTTGACACAATTTTATGATGGCTTTACATCTTTTTTGCGCTGTTATTGCATCACTATTGTGAGACATAAGCAATGCAAAAGAAGCATCATGTTTCAAAATAGGCCTCATTTCATCAGCATGAAGATACTGTTTTTTTAAAATAAATATCTTTAGGATTGTGTAGGGGTCGTAGGGAAGTAGAGGTTTCTGTAAATGTCAAAGTTGTTTAAAAACTGTTTCTTCTTGAACCTTTTCCCTTCTTTTTTCTAATTTATAAATACATGTTTTAATATTTTTGGAAATGTTTGTTCTCTCTTTTACAGATTGAATGTATGAAAAATTTGCTTGAAAAGTTAACATGAATTATAAGGTAAATGTTTTCTACTTTTTTAACCTACATTCCACTACTGATGATGTTACTGACTATGTTATGATTGATGTAATAAATGGGCATGTTTTACTGCAATGGTAGGTCTTCACATCTATTATCTCGTCTGTATTCTTCAACAAGCATAAATTTGATATGCAACCCAGAGTACGGTTCACCTTAAACAAACTTTTAGAGAGGACACACCTTATCGTCACCCTCACTCAATCATTTAATCTATCACATTTAACATCTATTAGTTCTACTGCTTCATTTCTTTAATCTTTACTTTCCTGTGTTTGCTACTTCTCTCCTTCCTTTCTCTATTACTTAATTTTTCTATTCCTTCCAGTATTTTTCTCAGTCCCTCTCTTCTCATACTTCTTCATTATTATTCACTAATTCTGTCTCTATTAATGTTACTGTTTCTGAATGATCTCCAAAAATTTTAAAAACAAGAACAGTAAGTATAAGGATAGGAAAAGACATTTATGTTACAAGAAAGACAACTATAGGAAGTAAACAGAAAAAACTGTTACTCGCAATCCACTGCTGATGATCTCACTGACCATGTAAAAAATTATGTAATATATGACATGATCAGAAGTGAATTGCGGGTAACAGTATCTTTTCTTTACTCCCTATAGCTGTCTTTTTTTGTAACATAACTGTCTGTTTCCTTTCCTTATACTTACTGTTCCTTTTTTTTAAAAAATTTTTTTGGTACGCTCAAAGTACGCGTACCGGAGTGCGAACTGGTAGCGAACTAATAGAAATAGAGCTTGGCAGAGTTCAAAGAATTCTACCAATTTTTTTAATAATGGGGAGGTAGTTCTGAAAAGAACTGTTTTTTTTTGTTTTTGTTGTTTTAAATTTTTTTTATTAGTTTTCTGAACATTTTTTATATTTTTTTGTTTTTTTCTGAACATTTTGTATTTTTTTTTATTTTTGGGGGGGAGGGGGGAAACAAAAATGATTCATCGAAGACGGCTCAACAGGAGCAACAAAAAAAAAAAGAATTTACTTTTTGGGGCGTTTTGGGCACACATGATTGGTGATGGCTCTCATTATCAGGGTAATGCTACTTTCGCGGTAGCAAAGTGTCTGGTTGCACCACACACAGACTTGCTTCACTTCTCCCATGTTGATTTGGATGTTCGGGATCACCTCCCTCGCCTCCGGTCCCGATACCTCCTGAACAACAGATCTTCTTGCCATTTCTGGCGGATTTTGTTGTTGGTCGCGAAGTTGTGCATTGCTGTAATTGTTAGGGTGCCATCGACTCATGTGCCTGTGCATTGTATGATTGCCAAAACTGTACTTTTTGTCTGTGCCCCTTGAAAGACGATCGCCGCAAATGCGACAAAAGACGTATCTGGCATTTACTTTCTTTTGGTCAGCAGGAAATTTAAAAAATTGCCAGATATAATTTTCTTTTCTATTATATCTTCTGGGCTCCTCTGGCAAAAACTCGTCATTTTCTTGCTGTTCTTCCTCTTCTTGATTTTCCTCCTCTTCTATAATTAGTGAAGCAGGTAGTCTTTTCTTCCCATGAGGAGGTGGAGGAGGTGGTGGGGGCACACTGGCAGAAGCAACCATTGAAGCCATTGCTGATGAATCAAAAAAGGTCTTTCTCTCACCAAGATGAAAGTCAGAGTGAGGAAAGAAGGAGGGGTTTTCATCATTTGGGAGAAGGAAAAATTCTAAACCAATGAAAAGTGTTAATTTTATATCACATGACCAAGTATTACATCATTAGGAAACCAAAAGTGAAATGAACCAATGAAAAGTGTTATTTTCGAGTCACATGACCTGCTGTGTTTACGTTTCGCGCTTTGCTCCGCTTTCCGGTACACTTCCGGGTCCGCTAACTTGGCGCGTCCAACGACGTATTACGCGATAACGCAAAACGTCATGCAAACGTAACAGTTACGCTAAAGGAACGTTGACCGGTTCGCGTACTAAGCCGCGGCTTTAAATTGAGCTAACGGGAAGCAGTCCGGTTCGCGGACTGGGAGCGGAACAAAAAAAAATGTTTTAAAAAAATTGTCTAAAGAACATGAAAAATATATTTCAAAATTTAAAGAACAATACATTGTACAGCTATAGATATTAGCTTTTAAAAAACCATTGAAATTCAATGAAAAAACCATAGGTTATACTCCATATATAGTTAGGAATTAGCATTTACAAAACCTTATTTTACTCGCATAAAACCATTGAAATTCCATATATAGTTAGATGCGCTAACTATATATCGCGCACCCGCAATCCACTGCTGATGATGTCACATATTACATCATTCATGACATGGTCAGTGACATCACTGATGACATCACTGATGACAACATCCAGTGACTGTATGTTTCTGTAAAGTTAAAATATGTCTTACATATTGAAGAATGAGTGGATGTATAAGTGTCTGGATGAAGGATTTAGTAGGTGCATGAGTGACTGTATGAGTGAGTGATTAAATGTGTCTCACTGAGTGCATGGGTTAGTGACTAAACTGTCTTAATTTGTGCATCATTATGTCTGTTGTTCTGTAAACTGTTGCATGTGTGGATAAGTAGCTATATGAGTAACTATATGGGTTATTGATTGGTTGCCCAAGTATTTGTATGGGAGACTGAGTGTGTGTGTGGGTGGCTGGGAGGTGTATGACTCTGTGCATAGATGTGTGAGCAGTTGATTCACTAGATGTATGGTTTCAAAAGTGCATGTGGAAACAGCTGTATGGGCGGTTGACTGTGTGCATGAGTGTATTGGTGAGTGAATGGATATCTCAGTGCTACATGTCAAAGTAAGTACATATGTAAAACACAGTACATGTGAGAGTTGACATATATAAATATATAAAATAAAGCCAGTGAATGTGTGAGTGGCTGTATGGATCATTGTGAACTTGTATCAGGGATTGTATAAGAGAGTAAATATGTGTTAGTATATGTTTGAATAAGTAAAGTTTGTATAACTGTATAGTTGAGGAAATGGAGGTGTGATTGATTCTTTGCATGACTGACTAGGTGTGTGAGTAACTCCATGGATGAGTGACAGTCTGTGAGTGTCTGTTTACACTGATTGTATCTAAGGTTATATTAGAGTCTGAAGAGGTTCATCGTATTATCACATGAATGATATCATCAGTGATGTGATCAGTAATGTCAAATGAGATGTCATCAGTGATGTCATCAGTGATGTCATTTGAGATGTCATCAGTAATGTCAAATGAGATGTCATCAGTGATGTCATCAGTGATGTCACTGACCATGTCATGAATGATGTAATATGTGACATCATCAGCAGTGGATTGCGGGTGCGCGATATATAGTTAGCGCATCTAACTATATATGGAATTTCAATGGTTTTATGCGAGTAAAATAAGGTTTTGTAAATGCTAATTCCTAACTATATATGGAGTATAACCTATGGTTTTTTCATTGAATATATATATATATATATATATATATATATATATATATATATATATATATATATATATATATATATATATATATATATATATATATATATATATATATATATATATATATATATATATATATATATATAAAAAACTTCCCTCCACAATGAAGAAAGCAGAGGCCAGAGGGGAATCCTTTGGGAAGCATTTATTGCAGCAGAACAGCAAACAGTGGCGGCGAATGCATTTCGGCGTTCGGTGTGCCTTCCTCAGCGCCCTGCACCGAATGGAGTCCAATACATTGCAGTAGTCCTGCTTCTCTTTTGAATACCAGAGTTCTGTGAGCTCCTCCCCCAAGCATCAAAAGCTCACCTGTTGGAGGTTGCATCCATAAGCTAACTCCAACTCCCAGAATGCATAATGTCACTGCACCCGGGTCGGCGGTGTGTGGGTTTTTCATCAAATATGAAATGAGCAACAGAGTTAATGCAGGCTGTGTTTAAACGTGACCCCATGCACAGTTCTGATCACATCAAATGCCACCTCGGGTCCCCTCGTACTGATCAGCCCTTCAGTTCAAGGAAGCAAATAAGTGGGGGAAAAAGTAACAAATCCACCGGAGTGGGAGACCAATAGTACCAGGGCCAGCTTGTGGCGTGGTGGCCTCATGCGCGCGATACTGGTCACTCGCACTGACAAATCCAAGACAACTCTTCCTGAAGGAAAGAGATGAGGCCCAAATGAGGAAACAAGGGGGTCTTTATTCACAGCGTAGGCAATGGAAAACTGCACAGGTATTGAAGGCGTATGCATGTCGGCTCCTGCCTCTTCAGCGCCTGTAGTGCAAATGAGGAAAGGGCGAAATTTCCGGATATAAATGTCCCGCCCCCTCTCATTACTGAAAAGCCGCTACGCCCCCAGGTGAATGAGTCCAACACCTGCGATATGCGTGGCGCACCTGGTGTCCTGGGCTGGCGCCTACATGTCCCAAGATGCAACGTTCTGACAGCATTCTGGAAATGGGGTTGAACGAGCGTGCTGGGTAAGTGACTCCAGTCCAGTGCCGTGAAGCAAAGTCCCCCAATATATATATATATTCACTGAAAAAACCATTGGTATCAGGGACATTATAGTTAGTTGGACATTTCACTTGTGCAAAACCAGAGAAATTCGGCCGTTACAGTTAGTAGAGCTAACTCACTCGTGAAAAAGCAGGCTTGCCCTGCGAAACGCGTCGAGCTAAGCTGTCGAAATAAAGACGCTCTCAACTTTAAAGTGGCCCGGACAATCCTTTCTTTACCTGGGAAGTTAAGTGTTGGATATATATAAACAGTCCTCAAACATGGTCTGTCACCAGAACAACACAGCAGGAAATCCTCAGGTTTCCTAGTAACAGAGTTCAACGACACCTTCAGCAAATTAAATCGGGACTCATTGAAACTTCAATAACCAGCATGCCAGGCTACCACCACCAATGGTGTCCACCAGAGGGCCGGCCACGCGATAAAAATACTGTGAAGTTTCCCACTGACACACCCCTTACTACCTGGGCCAACCTTTGAAAAAGTTCGCAGCAGGTGAACGAAACGTGTCAGGACATTACAGCTGCCCATCTCTACTACTTATGTGCCACAAGCAAGGTGTTGGATGTGCGACTCCCCCTTCTTCTCCCTTCCAGGAGAAGAAAACGTTTGCATTTTATGCGGAGGGTCCATCCGCAGAGTCACGCATTACCTACGAAGAGCACCTACACTCACCCGACTTTGGACCACAACCTTTGCCTCGGAAATGAACTTAAGGGTGAACGGAAGCCGCCAAGCACCAGAGCTTGGTAAGGGTCCAAACAGTCCTCAAACATGGTCTGTCACCGGAACAACACCGCAGAAAATCCTCAGGTTTCCTAGAAACAGAGTTCAACTGCACCTTCAGCAAATTAAATCGTGATGTCACTAACCATGTCATGAATGATGTAATATGTGACATCATCAGCAGTGGATTGCGGGTGCGCGATATATAGTTAGTGCAACTAACTATATATGGAATTTCAATGGTTTTGTGTGAGTAAAATAAGGTTTTTTAAATGCTAATTCCTAACTATATATGGTGTATAACCTATGGTTTTTTCAGTGAATTTTCAAGGTTTTGTAAATGCTAATTCCTAACTATATATGGTCTATAACCTATGGTTTTTTCAGTGAATTTCATTGGTTTTTTTAAAAGCTAATATCTATACCTGTAAAATGTATTCTTCTTTAAATCCAAAAATATATTTTATATGTTTATTAATAATTTTTTTTAAAATATTTTTTTTGTTTCGCTCCCGGTCCGCGAACCGGGAAGCTTCCCGTTAGCTCAATTTGATGCCGCGACCCGGTCCGCAAACCGGTAAACGTTCCGTTAGCGCAACTGCCACGTTAGAAATCATTATCGTGACGCGTCGCGGAAGCGTGACGTATCACGTTGTCGTGTAATGCGTCTTATGACGCGCCGCGTTAGCGCACCCGGAAGTGCTCCTGGGCGCGGACCGAGGCGCGAAACGCAGCTCCCCGGAAGCGATCCGCGACGTATCGCGTTACCGCGTAATGCGTCTTATGACGTACCGCGTTAGCGCACCCGGAAGCTATCCGGGGCGCGTTCCGCAGCGCGTAACATAAGCGTGAGAGGTCATGTGACTTGTTAATAACACTTTTCATTGGTTCATTTCACTTTTGGTTTCATAATGTTGTTAGGCTTGGTCATGTGACCTAAAAATAACACTTTTCATTGGTTTAGAACTATTTTTTTTTCTCAAATGATGAAAACCCCTCCTTCTTTTTACCTCATTCTTACTTTCTACTTCCAGAGAGCAAGACCTATTTTTCACAATGGCTTCTGTAATAGCTGCAGCTGGTGCTTCTCAGCAACCACCACCACCACCACCACCAAAAGGACCACCACCAACACTGGACTTTGGTAGAGAGGAAGATAATGAGGACGAAGAGGAGGAGGAGGAGGAAGAGCAAGTAAGGCAGTTCCTGCCAGAAACACCAAGGCAGAGCCATATTAAAGAGCACTACATATGGCAATTCTTTAAAATTCCACCTGGACAAAAGAAGGTCAATGCACCCCAGGTGTCTTGTTTGATTTGCAAAAATATACTTTCTCGTGGCAACCCCAACAAGAAATACAGCTTTGGCAATCATACAATGATTCGCCACATGGAGCGATGTCATCCTAATAATCTTTCCCAAGCACAAGTAAGGGATCTTGCTGCCAACCCCCCAGATGTCATCCCCAGCACCAACAGGGGACAAAGCTCATTCGCCGGACCAGAAGGCCGAGAAATAATCCCCAATATTCAAGCTCCTTTTGCACACTACAAAATAGTTTGTATATATTGTGGCGGAACTATTGCTTATGGAGAGAAGAGTATTACTTTGATTAACCGAGCTGGAGAAAATCATAAATGCTACAAGATGAGAAAACAATGAATCCTTTTTATTTTTTTTGCTCCTGTTGAGACATGTTCTAACCCTGCTTTTTTGTTATTTCCCCCTTACAAAACACAAAAAAAACACAAAATAGTTTTCTAAAATCCAAAAAAAAATCAAAAAATTGTTCAGAAAATTCATTAAAAAAAAGAAAAAGAATAAAAAAACAGTTCTTTTCAGAACTACCTTCCATTTATAACAAAATTGCCAAAATGTTTATACCCTGTCTTTCTTTTCTTCTCATAGTACGCTCCTCCGACCGCTTCCCGGTACGCGTACCGGGCGCTACCCACGCAAAAAAAACTAAATTTTTTTTTTGTTTTTTTGCCCCGTGGGGCCCTTTTAAAACCTCCACATTAAACCTAGGGGGTCAGGGAGGATCTAGTATGCCCCCTTATGGTTATTTCCCCCTTTGTTTTGGCCTCCTCTTGTCTCTCAATCCTACCGAGAGACAAGATGGCGGCCGCTCCGGACTGTTTAGAATGTTGACAGACACCGGAGAGCCAATCAGCTTCGTTACGCGAAGTTCCGTTACGCGTCAAGTACGCGAACCGGAGCGCTACCCGGAGCGCTGTCACAGATATATATCTTTTTTAAAACGTTAATTTCTCAAAATCCACTGGAGCACATATATTGAGACCTAGCAAAGGCACATCGGGCTAACTGTCCCTACAATTTTGCCAAGTTTCGTGCAAATCCATTCAGCCGTTCGGGCTAAAAGTGAGTCCAACCGCCCTATGGAAATTAACATGGGAAAAACGCGTTTTGGGACCCCCCTTTTTTCTCGGCCCCCCCTTGACGAAACACCCCCAAATTTTCAGGGGCTGCTCAGAAACAAAATGTGCCATTTTCCTGAAAATTTCAGCCAATTCCGTCCACAAACGCCAAAGTTATTAGACATAGAATTTTCAAAAATCCCATAGAGAAAAAATCCTAACTATATATACCTACTGGCGACCGCCAGTAGGTAATATATATATATATATATATATATATATATATTTGTCAGCAATGCGCCAAGCGCTTCAGGAGGGCTGCCCACGGCGCACCAAACTATCCAGCTTTCTTGTGCCCCAATCGATCTCACAGCCTCCCTCCAAGCATTTAATCAGAAGTCCGACGCGTTTCGGGGCATAACGCTGTGCTTCACAGGAAACCTGGTAGCTGTAGTCTTTAGTGGTGAGTGTAAGATTATCCCTTGAGTAGGTTGTGCAAAATTGTCAAATAGTCACCACTAGATCGATTGGGGCACAAGAAAGCTGGATGGTTTGGTGCGCCGTGGGCAGCCCTCCTGAAGCGCTTGGCGCATTGCTGACAAACATTAATTCCGGTCTACCATGACCGTGGGAGGGGCTCCACCTCGCCAGTTGCCTGGAGCAAAACAGATGACGAGGACTGGAGCGAAGATACCAATCTTTGCTTACACAGCGCGACGCATCAGTGAACAAATATCATCCCAGAGCCCACCCCCCACCTCGAACAAATGAGGGAAAATAACCAAGATGACTATTTGACAATTTTGCACAACCTACTCAAGGGATAATCTTACACTCACCACTAAAGACTACAGCTACCAGGTTTCCTGTGAAGCACAGCGTTATGAGCCACGCCCACTCAGGGCGGCCCCGCTTTAAATAAAAGGCATTTGAAGCGAAGTGGTGAGTGTCCTGTGCAATCTGTTTACGTCCATGAAGAAGGGGCGTGTCTGCCCCGAAACGCGTCGGACTTCTGATTAAATGCTTGGAGGGAGGCTGTGAGATCGATTGGGGCACAAGAAAGCTGGATGGTTTGGTGCGCCGTGGGCAGCCCTCCTGAAGCGCTTGGCGCATTGCTGACAAATATATATATATATATATATATATATATATATATATATATATATATATATATATATAAAGGAAAATCCTCTGACCTCCACACCAACGGCGCGGCGAAAGAAGAAGACAGACCCCACGGCTTCAGGCAAGATGTTGCTTTATTTGATACCTTCCCGGCGACGCGTTTCGAGTAGCTGGTACTCTTGATCACTGAAAAAACCATAGGTATCAGGGACATTATAGTTAGTTGGACATTTCCCTTGTGCAAAACCAGAGAAATTCGGCTGTTACAGTTAGTAGAGCTAACTATAACTTGTGGCCCCGCAATGCACTGCTGATGATGTCACATATTACATCACTCATGACATGGTCAATGACATCACTGATGACATCTCAAATTACCTCACTTGTAACATCACAGATGACATCATCCAGTAAATGTGTATTTCTGTAAAGTTTAAATATGCTTTATATATGTTAATGCCAAGGAGTATTGAATAACGAGTGGGTGTATAAATGTCTGGGTGGAGGATTTAATAGGTATGTGACTGACTGTATGAGTGAGTGATTAATTGTGTCTTACTAAATGCATTGGTTAGTTACTAAACTGTGTGAATGTCTGTATCAGTCTGTCTGTTGTTGTGTAAGTTGCTGCATGGGTTGGTGAGTAGCTACATACGTGTCTATGGGTTATTTATTGGTTGCATGAGTATCTGTATGGGTGCCTCAGTGTTTGTGTGGGTGGGTGACGGATGTATGACTTTCTGCATACATGTGTGAGTGGATGATTCACTGGATATATGGGTTCAAGCGTGCATGTGTAAGCTGTATGGTTGAGAGTGATTGTGTGTATGGGTGTGTTGGTGAGTGAATGTATGTCTCAGTGGTGTGAGTAACTACATATGTGAAAGGCAGTATATGTGAGCGTTGGAGTATACACATGACTATATGTGAGAGTGAGTGATTGTGAGAGTGGCTGTATAAATTAGTATGTGCTTGGGTCAGTGATTGTATAAGAGAGTAAGTATATGTTAGTATCTGTATGAATAGGCTAGGTAGTGAATGTATAACTGTATAGGTGAGTAAATGGCAGTGTTATTGATTCTTTACATGACTCGCTAGGTGTGTGAATAACTCTATGGATGAGTGGCAGTGTGTGAGTGTCTGTATAGGCATATGAGTGCATATGATAGTGCTCTATTGATGAGTCACTACATGTATGAGTGACTGTATGGGTGAATGAATGGATGTGTGTGTAAACCTAGCAATCAGTCAGTGGGTATGTAGTAAGTGCTATAGGTTTGTCTATGGTTTCAAAAATGGTAATCTGTATTTTAGAGTTGGTATATCAAAGCTTATATTAGGGTGTGAAGAGGTGCATAAAATATCACATGGATGATGTCATCAGTGATATCACTGACCATGTAATGAGTGATGTAATATGTGACGTCATCAGCAGTGCATTGCTGGGGCGCGAGTTATAGTTAGCTCTACTAACTATAACGGAAAAATTTCTCTGGTTTTGTACAAGTGAAATGTCCACCTAACTATAGCATCCCTGAATCCTATGTTTTTTTCAGTGAATATATATATATATATATTCACTGAAAAAACCATAGGTTATAGACCATATATAGTTAGGGATTAGCATTTACAAAACCTTGAAAATTCACTGAAAAAACCATAGGTTATAGACCATATATAGTTAGAGATTAGCATTTACAAAACCTTATTTTACTCGCACAAAACCATTGAAATTCACATATATAGTTAGTTGCACTAACTATATATCGCGCACCCGCAATCCACTGCTGATGATGTCACATATTACATCATTCATGACATGGTCAGTGACATCACTGATGACATCACTGATGACATCATCCAGTGACTGTATGTTTCTGTAGAGTTAAAATATGTCTTACATATTGAAGAATGAGTGGATGTATAAGTGTCTGGATGAAGGATTTAGTAGGTGCATGACTGACTGTATGAGTGAATGATTAGATGTGTCTCACTGAGTGCATGGGTTAGTGACTAAACTATCTTAATTTGTACATCATTATGTCTGTTGTTCGGTAAACTGCTGCATGTGTTGATCAGTAGCTATATGAGTAACTATATGGTTTATTGATTGGTTGCCCAAGTATTTGTAAGGGAGACTGAGTGTGTGTGTATGGGTGGCTGGAAGGTGTGTGACTCTGTGCATAGATGTGTCAACAGTTGATTCACTAGATGTATGGGTTCAAAAGTGCATGTGGAATTAGCTGTATGGGCGGTTGACTGTGTGCAAGAGTGTATTGGTGAGTGAATGGATATCTCAGTGCTACATGTCAAAGTAAGTACATATGTAAAACACAGTACATGTGAGAGTTGACATATATAAATACCTGTGCATAAGAGCCAGTGAATGTGTGAGTGGCTGTATGGATCATTGTGAACTTGTATCAGGGATTGTATAAGAGAGTAAATATGTGTTAGTATATGTTTGAATAAGTAAGGTGTGTATAACTGTATAGTTGAGGAATTGGAGGTGTGATTGATTCTTTGCGCATGACTGACTAGTTGTGTGAGTAACTCCATGGATGAGTGACAGTCTGTGAGTGTCTGTTTACACTGAGTGTATCTAAGGTTATATTAGAGTCTGAAGAGGTTCATCGTATTATCACATGAATGATGTCATCAGTGATGTGATCAGTAATGTCAAATGAGATGTCATCAGTGATGTCATTTGAGTTGTCATCAGTGATGTCATCAGTGATGTCATTTGAGATGTCATCAGTGATGTCATCAGTGATGTCACTGACCATGTCATGAATGATGTAATATGTGACATCATCAGCAGTGGATTGCGGGTGCGCGATATATAGTTAGTGCAACTAACTATATATGCGAATTTCAATGGTTTTGTGCGAGTAAAATAAGGTTTTGTAAATGCTAATCTCTAACTATATATGGTCTATAACCTATGGTTTTTTCAGTGAATTTTCAAGGTTTTGTAAATGCTAATCCCTAACTATATATGGTCTATAACCTATGGTTTTTTCAGTGAATTTCAATGGTTTTTTAATAGCAAATATCAAAAGCTGTAAAATGTATTCTTATTCTAATTCTTAAATATTTTTTATATATTTTTGTATTATATTTTTTTTATTTAATTTGTATTATAATTTAAATTATTTTTTATTGTTTCGCTGCCGGTACGCGAACCGGTAAACGTTCCGTTAGTGCAAGTACCGCGTTAGAAAGCCACATCGTGACACGTCGCGTAATCGCAACGTATCGCGTTACTGTGTAATGCGCCTTATGACGCGCCGCGTTAGCGCACCCGGAAACGCTCTGGAACGCGAACCAAGGCGCGAAACGCAGAGCCCCGGAAACGATCCGAGGTGCGGCGCGGAGCGCGTAACGTAAGCATAACAGGTCATGTGACTAGTTCATAAAACTTTTCATTGGTTCATTTTACTTTTAGTTTCCTAATGATGGAACGCTTGATCATATGACGTAAAATTAACACTTTTCATTGGTTTAGAACATTTTTTTTCCCAAATGATGAAAGTCCCACCTTTTTTCCTCACTCTGACTTTCATTTTTATGAGAGAAAGACCTGTTTCTGCTTGTTCAGTCATGGCATCTGTAGTAGCTGCAGCTGGTGGATCCCCACCACCACCACCACCTCCAAGGAAGAGAGGACCAACTCCACAGGTCATCCTCCAACAAGAGGAGGAAGAAGAGGAAGACGAGGAACAGGAGCAAGGGACAAGGGAGTTTTTAAAAGAACAGCCAAGGAGGTCCCATATTAAAGAACATTTTATTTGGCAATTTTTTTCATTTCCTCCACATGAAAAAAAAGTAAATGCCAGGTACGTTACCTGCCTCATCTGCCACGATGTACTCTCCAGAGGAACCGAAAAAAAATATAGTTATGGTAATTATACCATGCATCGTCATATGGAGAGGTGGCACCCGATTAATTACAGTGCTGCCCAAATACGAGATTTGGTGGATAACCCCCGACCTGCCAGTACATCCACCAATGAAGTGGCAGTGACGGAATCAGAGGCAAGGGAAACGGTCCCAAATCTTAAGAAGAACTTTGGACAAATGAAAATGACATGTTTAACTTGCGGCAAATTAATTTCATGTGGAGAGAGGAGTGTTACTCTAATCAATAGAGCTTTTGAACATCATCAATGTTCAAAACGTCCCAGAAACTAAATGTTCTTTTTTTTTTGTTGCTCCTGTTGAGCCCTTTGTAATGAATCATTTTTGTTTCCCCACCCCTCCAAAAAAACACAAAAAAAATATAAAACAACAAAAATAATAAAAAAAAGTTCTTTTCAGAACTACCTTCCCTTTATGAAAAATTGCTAGAATGTTTAGCACTCTAGCAACCTCTATTTCTTTTGATTCGCTTCCCGGTTCGCGCTCCGGTACGCGAACCGGAAGCGAACTAAAACATTTTTTTTTTTTTAAAAAAGACAAGTAAGTAAACAGAGAGTAATGTGAAAAGAAAGACAAATAGAGGGAGTAACACACAGTTACTGTTGAAAAGGGACTGAGAAAAGGAGTGAAAAGAGTAGTATAAATAAGTAATAGAAAAAGAAATGAGGGAAGTAGCAAAGGCAGGAAACTAAGGGTTAAAGAAATGAAGCAGTGGAACTAATAAAAGTTAAATGTGATTGAGATGTAACGTAAAGAGTACTAAACACTTACCTTATAATTGTCATTAACGTAGTCAATTGTCATTTTTATACTTTTAATCTGTGTAAGAAAGAACAAAAAATTTAAATTAATAGAAGGTAGTAAAAAAAAGAGTGAGCATGAGACAAGATGAATACATATTATAAATCACAATTCAAAGTACAAAATTAATTATACATATTTAATGGTTTATTTTTGCTGTTCTCAGAATATATCAAATTTCACTGAAAACAGTGAGTTGAAGGTATTCATCATATAACAGCGGGGAAAAAAAACACAATCAAAATGATTGTGTTTAAAAAACCCAAATAATATAACTAATCAGAAATCAGAACTCCTCAAAAGTAACTTACTTTCTATGACGTCAAAGGATGTCCTATGAACAGCTTATACTCTGTTGTGCTGTTACTATTTTCTGCCCGCCACTTTCTGAAAGATAAACTCCATTGATTTAAGAAAAATGAGACATACAAAGCAATTTAAAACAGCACACTAAATTACAGCAACACCTTGAATCATTATAATCCAGTTACCTACCCTAAATTATCACTTCAGAAAACAAGTCAAAAGGCAACATTGCTTCATACTAAAATGATAACCATTGCCGAAAGACTAGCTTTTTTTGTATTTCAAATAAGCTGTGTAATATCCTGATGTTGTCAAACGAACATCATAATATATAATAGCTGCAGTTGCAAATGTTCTTCCTCAAATCGATGACTGTGTAGCCAAAACATTTTTAATTAGACTTAACAACTTTTTTTCATCCAGTTTATGTAGTTGAAATTGTAAAATGACATTTCACTCATAAGTTTCCATAAATAATATGGACAGCATTGCAGACTTACATTTCCTCTACTCCTTATTTTGATCTGCTGCTTGACTTAGCTTATAAACACAAACAGTTTTCGCTCTGTACTACAATTATCCACAAGGCCATATAGAGTAGGAGCCATTAGAACCTCTGGAAATTCCTCTGAACAAATCCCAAGATTCCTTTCCTAAAATTTTGGTTGTAAGAACACCAGGTAAGAATTTTGAAGTTGGAAAGGCAATCTTTTTTTGAAAGTTAAAACAGAATCATTGCAGAATGACCAGCCGTTTTCAGATTTTAAATAAGCTGTGTAATGTCCTGAAGTAGTTGAAGGACCGTCATGATATATAATTGCTGTAGTTACAAAAGTCCTTCCTGATACTGACAACTGCGAAGCCACAAAATTATTAATTAAAGTTGTCAATTTAGTTCCATCAGGCCTACATCGTTGGAACATTAAAATGACATACTGGCCATAACTTCGTAAAATTAACGTGGACAGCATTGCAGACTTACATTGGCTACACTCCATGTTTTGATCGGCTGCCTTTAGTAGCTTATTGAAGGATACTGATTTACTGCCAGGCAAAGTTAAATATATAAATCTTTCTGAGTCTACACTAGTAGTACTTGATAGCCTACAGTTCTCGCAATCATGCTGCCATAGATAAGAAAGGCCAAACAGATAATCTACATCTACACCTTCATTTTCCAATACATCAAGCATATACATTAAAAACTCCGGACAATCCTGCTGAATATTTTCAGAGAATTGTGTTTGACCTGAACATTCGTCTAACAGAAAATGAATTTCAGACACACTTTCTACTCTTGTTCTATCAGCGCTACATTTCTCTAACACAGAATTCAACAAACAGCATAAACTTTGTTCCGAATTGATCACAATCTGTTCTTTTAAAGTCTCTAGTGAAAAGAGAACATTAACAACTACATTAGCATAGCAGTTGACACCAGAACTATTTTCAAATTCAAAACCAACAACATTTTCAACAGAATTCATTTTATTCCTGCTTACAATTTTTGGTTCATCGACTTTTGGTCTTTTTGCTTCAACCTCCCTACTATTACTGATATTTCTTCATTTCCGGCCTACCACACATTTCTCAAACAAAGGATATTGAGGCAAATGTGGCGCATACTCTCTTCTTAACCTATTGTATTCCTTAACACAATCTAGATCCGCACAAATGTTTGTGACATCACAATCAATCAAGTACAAACCCGATAAAGTTCTGACTCGTGACAATGCTACATAAGCCATACCCTCTTTGAACACCGAACTGCCAATATTCACTAAAGCAGTGTCTACACTTAAACCTTGCGATTTATGAATTGTCACCGCATATGCCAAGCAAACAGGAAACTGCTTACGGCGAACATATAGGTCTTTTACAAGCAAAAACCTAGCTGTGCAACAACCAATTAGCTGTACTTCCTCAATGCCATCAAATTTAATTTTTAAAAATTCAATTCCATCTCTACTTCTGTATTTCTCAAAATCAACAACACTACCCATTGATCCATTTACCAGACCTCTTTCAACATGTAAATTCCTTCTCAAAATGATATGGCAATTTAAGCACACATTCAGAGTCTTTTCAAAACCCGCAGTTTTAGATATAGTCTTCTCTAATGAATCCAATTTAGATTTCAAATTCTCAGACAAAATAATTGTTGCTCCCATATGCTCTATTCTGTCAATAGCTTCCAGTTTCACAATCTCTTGTTTTTCTAAATTCAACAAGTTGTTGTTGAAGATGGAACATTCTGCAAGAGTTGGCATCAAACATATTCCAGATTTCTTCTCAGTAATTTTCTGAAAAATATCCTCTGGCAGAACGTCTTCTTCTGGATACAAATTTGACAGTAATCGTGCATGTAAAGCTTCTTTCCCACGCTCAGTCACTTTCCCGATTCTAACATCTTGTAGAATATTCTTGTAATCTTCGTCCTTCGCCTGACGCATATTTTCACGCAGCTCAGCATAATTGAAGTTTAACCATATGTTAACGTTGCCAATGCTCCCTAGGCACTTTTTGGTATCTTCATGCGTAAGCAGTTTAAACACTGGTTGTCCTTTCACTGGTGTTAGCTGCAGAAGATCACCAAAAACAATGATGTGTTTGCCACCGAATAACACATCATACTCTGTTTTAAGAACTTCCTGCATTCTCAAATGCACAAAAGTAAGCATGACATTGGAAACCATGCTTACTTCGTCAATGATAAGAAGTTTCATCTTCTTCAACACTCTAGATACTTCACAACAAGCATCCCCAGATAACTTGTGGTATTGTAATTTGTTATCATGCTCCACTGGCAGCATCAGTAGCCGATGCAAAGTAATCCCTTTAATGTTATGAGCTGCCAGTCCAGTTGGAGCGGTCACAACACAAGACAGCGATGACTCAGTCCTTTTCTGCAGATAACATGAAATTGCTTTAATGAGGAAACTTTTTCCAGTTCCTGCTTCTCCACTCACGTATAGTCGGACAGGCTTCAACAACGTACATGAGCACTCTTTCTTCTCATGACTTAATCCATGCTCAATTTGGTTGGTAACTTCGTCATATATTTTCCTCTGCTCAACGTTGAGTTGTCTTTCCAAATCTTCTAAGTTAACCGCATCCTCCTGAGCATGTGCCATGGCTCTTTCCACTTCAATCATGGCAGTGGCAGCTTCATTTTCGATAACTGGTTCTCCTAGTGGATCCTGACTCAATGAAACAGAACTCTGACTGTCCTGAGAACTGTCTCTAGCAATCTCAGCTGCAATTGTTGCTTCCTGCTCGATTTCTGCATTCAACATTTCTAGATATTTTGGAAAAACAGGACATTCTATGGACTCCTTGGCTGCATTGAAAGAGTCTTCGTAACAGAGGAAATCCCCAAGCAATTCCTCTTCTGCATGCCAAGGCTTGAAAAGTTGCAAAAGAGCTAAATAGAAAAACTCTTTTCTTTCTGGAGATTCGCAATCCAATTTTCGATGATTTACCAATTGACATATTCTTTGCTTGACCAGACATCCCTCACTTCCAATTACAGCATACACTCCTTTATCAATATATTCTTTGATGTTCCTCTTGAAAATGTAATTTTGTAGAACATCATACAGACAAACATTCTCCAGGTGACTGCTTCTATTTGGATAATATGTATCCAACATGTTGGTCTTCAAAATATCTGTACTGTTTGGCTCCTTCTCCGCCAAATACTCAATTTCCCGTACAGGTTTCAGAACTCGATTACGCGTTGCAGCAAGACCAAGACTCGCCCAAATGATACTCCTAGATTTGGCATAGAGACTTGCTGAAGATAACCGGTCAGAACATTCGTAAGCTCCGATTTCTCGATGCGACAACATCTTCAAACTGAAACTGTACAACTTCTTACTGAGGCTCTTTTCATGGGAAATATCCTCCCACATATCCTTCAGTTCTGTCTTTTCTTTTTTGGTGATGTAAGACATCACATACCGAGCCACAGCCATACAGTTGTCAGCCACAAACTGTATATCCATGTTAGCATTCCACATGGACAAAATCACTGGGTTGTAGTCGTTAATGTACTTGGACTCTTCGTTTCTTTTCCAATTGTATGTGTTTTTGGGTGATTTTCTCGTCACATTATGTCGCAGCGAAGACATCAAATTGTTTACTCTTCCTTTTGCTATCACCGACCGTGGAAATGCAAAACGACATTTGGTGTAGTACTTGTCCTTGTTTCTGAATTTACGACGACAGTACTTTCCACAACGATGGCTTTGAAACCGTAAAACTTGTTCTCTTAGACTTTTGTCTTCGTTTGTCTTTGGAACAGCACATGTAGCATACTGTTCTATGAAACTCATCACTAAGTCATCCGGATCTGTTCCAAATTTGGGTGCATCTTTGATCCATAGCAGCATATGTATATGAGGAGCTCCTCTTGCTTGATACTCCTTTCTCCAGAAGAAATCCAACATCTCTCCAAGAGGTGGATTTTTCTTGTTTATGATGAAAGACATCATAGCTTCAAATCTATGATTGAAGTACCTGCATACATTCACTGGATCCAAAGAGCACAGTTCTCCGGGTGTCTTGAATTCGATATTTTCAATGTTTCCATTTGCCTCTCGTAGAAATTCAAGTAAGTCTTCCCAGCCATACTCAGCACAGCTGAGAGTGAGGAACCATGTGGGAGTTCCTAAGTTCCTCAGCATACATTTTAAGTCACCATGACGACGGTACCAATACTCATTAGTACCACGCTGACATGCCATCAGATTAATCAGGTGAGAATCCAAAATACTGTCTTGCACATTGACTTTATCCATAAAGTCCCTTGCCGAGATATTTCGCAGTTGTACACCACTTTTCAAGATGTGGTTCACTGCATAAGACAATCCAGAGAGATCCCTTTCAAACAGTAGATGAAATAAATAGGGAATGCATTGACGAAACCTAGCATCTTCTGCATACAATCGTAAAGTCCGGTATTCTGAAGCAGGAATTTGAACAGGTCGCTCCTCATATCGTCCTCCTCGACCTGTGGGAAATAACTGTGGGAAACATCGAGCTTCCAAACTTTCCTCCCAAACACTAATGGGACTCCCTTTGGCTTGTTTCATTTGAAACAACTCAATAGCATTCCCCATGACTTCCTTGGAATGCAAAGGATGAACACTATAATGTTCATATATTTCTTCCTTTTTAGAGGCTTCTACTTTCTCAATTTGTCCAGCACACAAATCGCTGTCCTCTTCTTCACTTACTTCCTCTTCTGCAACACATACATTCTTGTAGTACTCATTATTTTTTATCAAATACAATGTTGCCTTTTTGACTTTCCTAACATCCACTAAATCTTGCCAGATTTTCTTACTCTTTGTCGGAACACCATTAACTATGATAACCAGAGGTTCCTCTTCCACTTTCTCTACTCCAATTGTATTAATGTTTTTCTTCAAATCTAAAGGCAAATAAACAGCCCTTCCCTTTAATCCTCTCTGTAAATCTGATGGAGGCAACTTTCCTGTCTTTGGCTCCATTCGTACAATAGCCTGGAAGGGATGGACACTTTGAATCAAAATAGATTCATAAGTATTTAAATCCTTCAATTCAGAAGGAATGTCAACTAATTCCAGATTATTATAAACCGCTCTAGCAGGCATCTGGTTTTGGTTTAATTTGTTATAGCAATAAGTACACATACGTTGGTCCGCTCCCAAATCAAAAAATTTTCTACCATCAAGTATGTGACAAAATCCTTCCATTCACTATTGTTTTCCATATCACTTTTTGCATATAAATCCACTAACTTAGTCTGATTCTTATAATAAGTCCATCGACAACACACACAAGTGAAATTAGGCCTCTCACATGTTTTCACCATAAACGTGGAAATTTCCTTGTGAAACTTATGTGTACTGAAAATCTGTACACTGTCTTCCACATTACCTTCTTCTAGTGGTTCAATATCAACATTGTTCTCTTTACCAGCAAAGTAACAGAACTCAATTTCTTGACAAATATTCTTCACATCTACTTCAGAACCATGCAAAAGAGCTCTGCTTAATTGTTTAAGCATAATTGCTGGACTCTTAGCATAATACAACATTCTAACTAATTTCCTCACTTTATTATGATGCACTGCTAGCATCCTGAAATGATGAAAAACACTCTGGCATACTCTCCTAGAAAGACAAGCCAGTGAATGACCATGCAAACCTGTCACTTGTCTCACTCTGCAAGGATCTAATTCTTGCAACAACTTTATTTTTTGTTTTAAACTTTTCTTATTAAATGTCCGTATAAAATCACAAAGCAAATTGATGGAATCCTGTCGCACACTGCAAATAGAACTACACTTCCAGGTGTGCACTGGTCCCTTAGGACGTCTCCCTAAAATCTCATCACTTAACACCTCTTCTGCATCTGCAGACACAAGTATTTCTTTTTCAACCGGACGACCATCTTTTACCTCATATGCTCGACCACTGCTGTCAACTGCATGCACCAAATCATTGTCCTGAAAATAACTCTCCTCATTAAAAAATGCCTCACTATTTGAACTATGCATCCATTCTCCTAAGAAAACTTCACAAAAATTATTTCGATTAACTTCTCTCTTCCATCTACTATTTGATTTGAAAACATAGATTACCTTGTTTAGTTTCCTAATTCTATTAATTCCCAAAATAAATAACTTTCGCTTAATTTCGAAAGCCTGATCAATAATTTTCTCTACATTTTTCTTTTTCTTATAAAATGCCACTTTCTGTTGGCCTTTCTTAAATTGTTTTAGCAAATTGACAAATACCCTGTTGCGGAACATTTGCCTACGAATGTCCCTGAATGTATTTTCCCTTCTACTGCCATGCACAGAGTTATCTCCTGCTCTAGCAGAAACTTTTTTCACGGGCCTTTCCTTTCCATTTAAATTGGCTCTCTTTTTCTGGACTAAAACTTGTTCTGTAGTTATACTTTTGTTTCTACAAATGTTTCTAAGGAATGATTTCGTTCTCTTACCCGGAGCTTTCTTCGTGCATTGAGGTGATTTTAATGTAGAGGACTGCTGCAAGCATTTAGTAATCTGCTGTCTTTGACGTTTCGTAGCCTTTCGGATTCTATCCTTAGACGGCATTGTCTAATTTCTAAATAATCTGCAGTTGAATCTGTGGTAAAATATAATAAAAAATGTTATTAACCACTATTACCAAACAGTAAATCAATACCAGTAAGAATTTGATTCAGCAATGCCCACCCTCCCCGCCTTCCTGCCCCACCGTAACTCCCTCCACGACCTGCGGCTGCTATCTTGCAACATGGTGCATCTTGATAGCAACATGGTGCATCTTGTAAATCACTACTGCATTATAAAAGTGACGCAACAGCAGCACAAAATAGGCGCACAACCATCATAAATCTGCCCCTAACACTTTAAATGATAGATTCAGGATGACGATAAGGTGTGGACTATCTAGAAGTTTGTTTGAGGTGAGGCCTACTCAGGGTTGCAGATGAAATTTAGACTTGTTGAAGAGTACAGAGGTGATAAGACATGTACACGCCTACCAAAGAAGTGAATCATGTCCACTGCACTCTTGAACAAAGGCCAGACCTCCTCTATCTCCCTGAACATGACTAAATATCATCTGCACAATGTGATTCGTAATGTTAGAAAACACAAGTGATATAATTGAAAAACGTGAAAATATTTTTGCACATTTAACAATCACATCACCTGTATTTCTTCAGCTTACTTATCTCGTTATGCAGATGTAGTCTACATCCTATGTAGAAGCACACCCTATCAATAGTTAAATTACCCAAGCACACATGGGAGCGTATTTACAAGGACCTTGCTCCAGGGGAAATGTCTTAAACTAAAATTGGAAAAATTACATCAAAGGGACTCAAAGGCCTTGTAAATATGCCCCAAACAACCTATGAAACACTAGCAGTACATATCAAGAAACCTAATTGATTTCAAAAAACGTTTTTAAACCTTTTTTGTAAAACAATTATATACCTACATTCATGGGGAACTGACTTAAAATGCCCTAATACACATGAAAACGTTTTTTAAGGTCCTTGCACCTTTTTTTCAATAACTTTTAACATGGCTATGTAACTCAAACAATCAAAATCAAAATGTTTCAAGCACACATGGGGGCGTATTTACAAGGACCTTGCACCACGGGGAAAGTGACTACAAATGACCAGACACACATGGGGACGTATTTACAAGGCCCTTGAACCAGGGGGAAGTGACTTGAAATGGCTAAGCACACATAGGAGAGTATTTACAATTTCCGTGCAACACTTATGCATCACTTTTTACATGTACACTGTAGAGCAGCATGGGGCAATAACAACACAGATGCATCATGCATCTGTTCCGCAAAAACGACGCATTGCAGGAGTCACATCACAAGTAAATAAATTCTCATATTTTATTAAAGCATTCCTTTTCCTTAAAAACTATTTTCTGATCATAATTTGAAAACACAGCACAGCTCCTATGTACAACCACACCTTGTCAGTACTAATACTTTACATTATCTGCAATTACAATTGTTAAAAGAATGCAAAATCTTCTTTGAAAGCATAATGCAAACACTTGACTCAAAACATCATTTTAAATACACAGCTGGCTTTCTTATTTACGCAAAAAAGCATACTAGTCTTTATCTAAAATATAGAAACGATAACTCACCTTAACAAATGCTTTTTGAATTTCAAAACAGTCTCAGAAACACACCAATTTTTCTTTAGCAGAATAAAAGGTATGCACTCCAGAGGCTAGAACCAACAAAGGCACTGAAATGCTGATATTCATCACACATATCTCTCATGTCAGCCAATCAAAACTCTTCCCTCACTATTTTCAAATCAACACCCTTCCCCCCTCTGCCCTTTCTGCCCTTTTTCCTTAGCAACTACCGCCTGCCAGACCTCTCATGTTTACAAGTTCACACAACAATGTTTCAAATGAACTCTGAACTCTCAGTACACCTGCTAATCCACTGCAATCTTTCATAACATCATTTTTAATTAACCATTCAAATTACATCTTTCAAAGAACACATCCATGCACCCTAACTTTCTGTTTTCAGCAATGGAAATACACCAATCACTACTAATGAATCATTTGCACTCAAACTCCACAGTTTTTTTTCATTACAAACTTCACTATTTCAACTGCCATTTCATTCCCACACTTCATCTGACTGCAGCAAAAACTCCTCTAGCCATGTTTTCAGTCTGGATTCTTGGACATAGCTACATCCACTGGGCTCACAGGTATGCTGATAACAGAAATTTACACAACCTCAATTTACAAAATGTGGAAATCAAATGTATTGGCCGAAGAGGATTGAAATGTCACCAATTGATACCATTGGTGAAAACCTTTTTACATTTGCCAAACCCTGACCTCATAATAGTGCACTGTGGAGGAAATGATTTGGGCACTTTGACTGGGGTAGGTCTGGAAATGCTCTTAAAAGACACCTTTGAACAATTGATGACACTTTTTCCTCAAACTGCCTTGGTATATTCCAATATATGCCAAAGACAAAAATGGAGGTGGTCCAATCAATTTTGTCCACAAATTGAGAAATCGAGGAAGCATGTAAATAAGTCTGTTTCAGCTTACATGAGAGACCATGGAATGGGTGCTATCTACAACAATAACTTGCGTTACTACATGCAAGATATCTACAGAGGAGATGGCGTGCACTTCTCAGATGAGGGGAACAGAGTTTTCATACAAAATTTAAGACTGTGTATTGGTACCTACTTATAAGTACCTAGAACTTACACAGAATACAAAAGCTCTTTTCAGAGCTACCTTAACTTTATTTACTCTTTTGAAATTTCGAATGTACATTTTTTCACTAATTTTCACTTATGTTCGCTTCCCGGTTCGCTACCCGGTTCGAGTACCGGCAGCTAACCGCGCGAAAAATTCAAATTTTTATTTCGACATATATATGAGCCTCCTCAGCCACCCTCAGAAAACCTAGGGGGCCAGGATACGTCTAAAGTACCCCCTTCTACCCATTCAGAACATTATTTACCCTCCATCTTGTATCTCAATTCTACCGAAACACAAAATGGAGGACTCCCGTAACGCTGCAGGTTCGCGTACCGAGACACGCACTGACAAGTACTCGCTCAAAAAAGGTGGGAAAGTAATTTACAGAAAAACCACTGGAGACACTTTCACCAATTAAACATTAGCTCATACTACATACCAATCCCTACCATTTTCACAAATTTAGTTGGAATTCCATTTAGCCATTTAGCATGTAGAACTCTCTAAATTCCCTGAGGTAAATTACTTCACAAAACACATTTGAAGTGTTGGAATTGACAACCAATTAAAATGTTACTTTCAATTTCTACTATTATATCATGACATTTGATTGGTTATGTACATGAATATATATAAAGAAAGAGAGAGAAACACAGCCATTTTGACTACTACTTCTTGAAGTACATATCAAGTACATTTCAACTGATAACTTCAAGTTCTATTTGAAAGGTAAGATATTATTTTAAAAACTGAAGTATGTTCTGTACTGTAAACTAATTAGGAAAACATTTTCTGATAGTTATATACTATCCCTCTGTAATACTTGTAGAATAAAATAGACTTCTCTGTTTTAGTTATGGATGGAGTTAGACTTGTCTTGTATAATTAAGAATTGACTTAGAGTTTATTTCATAATTGTTTTTATATTTCTACTTCCAGTTTGATACCATACACTGCCCAACGAAAAAATCACTGTTTAAAAAACCAAACTACCTGTCTGTACTTAAACCCAACAGTGCCCTATCTGTACTGATATCTTTTTTTAAAAATTCATTTTATTTTACAGCATACAAAATGGAAGGAGAGCAGAAAAATAACATGGAAATTGCAGAATGCAACCAAGACAAAGAAAATGATTCAGAATTCTTTGATCAATCAATGGACATAGAACTTCTGCAATGTGTTGAAGCTCTGGATTTATTAATAGAAAATGAGTCAAAATCTGACCAAGAATTATTAGAAGTTCTATTTAATTTTGAAAATAAATCAGAATAATAAATTTATATATAATAATTCAAAAATTGTTTGAGACATTATTCATTTTTATATGTATTTTAAAAACTAGTAGCAAATTGATTTTAATGTAAAATCAGACTTTAAATATACCGTGCAACTTTAAGTTTGCTCATAATTACTTCATTTCTTCCACTATATCATCTCCAATGTATATTTAACATATCTTTATCATCTCCTGCCTCCATGGTGTTTCTGCTTTCCTGATAGACTACGCTATGAATTCCATATACCTCAATAACTTCTGAAACAACCAGCAAGATATCTACAAAGGAAACAATGTATTTTTATTTTTAGACTCTGCATTGGTACCTACATGTTGCTACGTAAATAAAAAAAAACAAAAAAAACAACAAAACGAACAATCAATAAACATACAATATTTTGAAAGTCAATCATTCTTGTTTCCTTATAGTACGCTCCCCGGACCGCTTTCCGGTGCGCGTACCGGGCGCACCCCACGAAAAAAAACGTTTTTTTTTTTAACCCCGCGGGGCCCTTTTAAAGCCTCCACTTCAAACCTAGGGGGTCAGGGAGGATCTACTATGCCCCCTTATGGTCATTTGCCCCTTCATTTTGGCCTCCTCTTGTCTCTCGATCCTACGGAGAGACAAGATGGCGGCCGCTCCGGACTGTTTAGAATGTTGACAAACACCGGAGAGCCAATCAGCTTCGCTTCGCAAAGCTCCGTTACGCGAAAAGTACGCGAACCGGAGCGCTACCCGGGACGCTGTCACAGATATATCTGTTTTTTAAAACGTTAATTTCTCAAAATCCACTGGAGCACATATATTGAGACCCAGCAAAGGCACATCGGGCTAACAGTCCCTACAATTTTGCCAAGTTTCGTGCAAATCCATTCAGCCGTTCGAGCTAAAAGTGAGGCCAAACGCCCTATGGAAAAATGAATGGGAAAAACGTGTTTTGGGACCCCCCTTTTTTCTCGGCCCCCCCTTGACGAAACCCCCCCAAGGGGGCTGCTCAGAAACAAAATGTGCCATTTTCCTGAAAATTTCAGCCGATTCCGTCCACAAACGCCAAAGTTATTAGACATAGAATTTTCAAAAGTCCCATAGAGAAAAAATCCTAACTATATATACCTACTGGCGACCGCCAGTAGGTAATATATATATATATATATATATTTATTCACTGAAAAAACCATAGGTTTCAGGCCTTATATAGTTAGGAATTAGCATTTAAAAAACCTTGCACAATTCACTGAAAAAAACATAGGTTTCAGGCCTTATATAGTTAGGAATTAGCATATAAAAAACCTTTGAAATTCACTGAAAGAAACATAGGTGTCAGGCCTTATATAGTTAGGAATTAGTATTTAAAAAACCATTGACATTGCTCCGATATAGTTAGTTGTACTAACTATATTTCGCACACCCGCAATCCACTGCTGATGATGTCACATATTACATCATTCATGACATGGTCAGTGACATCACTGGTGACATCACTGATGACATCTCAAATGACATCACTGATGACATCACTGATGACATCATTGAGTGACTGTATGTTTCTGTAAAGTTTAAATATGTTTTACATATTGAAGAATAAGTGGATGTATAAGTGTCTGGATGAAGGATTTAGTAGGTGCGTGACTGACTGTATGAGTGAGTGATTAATTTTGTCTTACTGAATGCATGGGTTAGTGACTAAACTCTCTGAATGTGTGCATCAGTATGTCTGTTGTTGTGTAAGGTGCTGCATGTGTTGATCAGTAGCTATATGAGTAACTATAAGGGTTAATGATTGGTTGTCCAAGTATTTGTATGGAAGAGTGAGTGTGTGTGGGTGGCTGGGAGGTGTGTGACTCTGTACATAGATGTGTGAGCAGTTGATTCACTAGATGCATGGGTTCAAGAGTGCATGTGGAAACAGGTGTATGGGCGGTTGACTGTGTGCATGTGTGTGTTTGTAAGTGAATGGATATCTCAGTGCTACATGTCCAAGTAAGTACATATGTAAAACACAGTGCATTTGAGAGTTGGCACATATATATTACTATACATGAGAGCCAGTGATTGTGTGAGTGGCTGTATGGAACATTGTGCACTTGTATCAGTGATTGTATAAGAGAGTAAGTATGTGTTAGTATATGTTTGAATAAGTAAGGTGTTGTGTGTATAACTGTATAGTTGAGGAAATGGAAGTGTGATTGATTCTTTGCATGACTGACTAGGTGTGTGAGTAACTCCATGGATGAGTGGCAGTGTGTGAGTGTCTGTATAGGGGTATGAGTGCTAAGCATGGGCGGAAAATCCGTTCTGCTCGTGGATTTTGCGGATTTTCGGTAAATTCGCAATCCGCGAACGCTCGCAAATTTACCGAAAATCCGCAAATTCGCACGCAGCGGATTTTTTACTTGGTGATACAATTTTGCGGCGTGCGGCGTTCACTTACCGTCAATTAGCGTTTGCCGAGTTGTTTTTCTCGATATTTTGCGAGTGCTGTGCCATTTTGGATCTTGCTGCGGGATCCCGCAGGAGTTTGGCGACGCATCGCGAGAGTTCACAATTGCGAACATGTAGGTGCGGCGGGCAGCAACAATCTCACACTCGCGAAATTACAAAATTTGCAATTCTGCACAAGAAATTCACTAGCAAGCAGCATAGACCTACTGAAAATGATGATTTTTATCAGAATAACTCCTCAGGTTAACATTTGCCTGCACTCTTTTGGATTTGAGGCCTTTTGACTTTCTTTGGATCACTTTTGGATTAGAAATCAACTTTCACAAGTAAGTTTCTTTGGGGCAATACAGTTGCTGTTCTGCAGAAAAACGAGTTTTGCATAACTGAAAGCACTCAGCAGGTGCAAAAGTTCACTCATCATTAGTAACCATTCCCTGTAGTACTTCCTGAGGGGCCCCTCCAGAGTTCAGTTGCCTATGTTTGTTTGGGGCATTACAGTTGCTGTTCTGCAGAAAAACGAGTTTTGCAAAACTGTAAGCACTCAGCAGGTGCAAAAGTTCAACTTCAAACTCATCATTAGTAACCATTCCCTGTAGTGCTTCCTGACTGGGCCCCCTCCAGAGTTCAGTTGCTAGTTGCAACAATTGTATGACCCTGCTCTGACCCTCACAGCAGGCTCATAGAATAGCTACAAGTAGGCCACAAAGGTCCTGGAAAAAAAATTGCACTGCAACAGAAAGCAAATTACAGATAAGGAAGCAGGTGCCAGACTGGAATTTTAAAACAGTGACACATTAATAAATCAACCCCAAATTAATTCATGTCAGTTGAAGCAGGGCAAGTGTGCTTGCTTTTCCCCCCCATAATCTACAGTGATGATGAACCAGAGGGTGGCATTGATGTACCAGAGGGTGGCATGGGTAAAACAGAGGGTGGCAGTGGTGAAACAGAGGGTGCTGGGAACCTGTGATGATGAACCAGACGTAGAAACAACATAGTCGCGACCGTTGCGAGCCGACAAGTAAGTTTGCAATTGCGAACTGGTACAAAACCCTCGCGAACTTGCAGAAACCCTTGCGAACACAAAAAAAATCCGCAAATTCGCGGATTGCGAGTTCGCAAATACGCAAATTTGCGAACGCCAGATTCGCAAAATTCGCCCATGCTTAGTGCATATGTTAGTGTTGTATTGATGAGTGGCTGTATGTATGAGTGGTTCTATGGGTGAATAAGTGGATGCGTGTGTAAACCTAGCAATCAGTGAGTACGTATGTAGTAACTGGTATTGGTGTGACAATGGTTTCAAGAATGGTAGTCTGGATTTAACACTGGGTGTATCAAAGGTTATATTAGAGTGTAAGGAGGTGCATCATATTATCACATGAATTATGTCATCAGTGATGTCACTGACCATGTCATGAATGATGTCATATGTGACATCATCAGCAGTGGATTGCGGGTGCACGAAATATAGTTCGTACAACTAACTATAAAGGAGGAATTTTAATGGTTTTTTAAATGCTAATTCCTAACTATATAAGACCTGAAACCTATGTTTTTTTCAGTGAATTTCAAAGTTTTTTATATGCTAATTCCTAACTATATAAGGCCTGAAACCTATGGTTTTTTCAGTGAATTTGCAAGGTTTTTTAAATGCTAATTCCTAATTATATAAGGCCTGAAACCTATGGGTTTTTTTCAGTGAACTTGCAAGGTTTTTTAAATGCTATTTCTATTAGCGGATAACGTTTAAATATGTTAATATCCTTGTGGGACCACCTGAGCAGCCCTAGGGGGTCAGGGTGTTTCTACCCTGCCCCCTTTTTGCATTCTACACGTTTGTTTTTCTGCTTCTTTTGTGCCTCGGTCTACCTAGCTCAAGATGAATGCCAACACTTCCTGGTTAGAAGTGTTGACAGCCAATGAGCATGCTGCTTTCCTGTGAAAGGCATGCTGATTGGCTGCCACTGTCTGTCAACAATCCAAACCAGGAAGTGTTGGCAGCCATCTTGTGCCTCGGTAGAACCAAGGCACAAGAAAGCAGTGAAACAAAGGTGCACAACACGCAAAGGGGGACAGGGTAGAAGCACCCTGACCCCCTAGGCCTGTTCAGGGGGTCCCACAAGTCCCCCCCAGCCCCCCCAAAAATATTTTTTTCGGAAAATCGCGGGGGTATGCACACCGTACAGAGTACAGTAAGCTTACAGTAAGCTTACTGTACTCTGTACGGTGCGCGTACCCCCGCGATTTTCCGAAAAAACCCTTTTTTTTGGGCCTTTGGGGGCCTTGTGGGACCCCTTGAGCAGGCCTAGGGGGTCAGGGTGCTTCTACCCTGCCCCCTTTTTGAGTTCTACACGTTTGTTTTTCTGCTTTCCTGTGCCTCAGTCTACCGAGGCACAAGATGGCTGCCAACAATTTCTGTTTTGGAGTGTTGACAGACAGTGGCAGCCAATCAGCATGCAGCTCATACTCGGGAAGGTACAGAGTACGGTAAGCTTACGTGCACTCACGGTGTTCCACTCATAGATATATAATTTGGGAAAATTCAATTTTCTCAACAACTACTGGAGCGATTTTCACCAAATATAAAAAAGGCACTACTGCATACCAGTCCCTACCATTTTGCCAAATCTGGTGTAATTCCATTCATCCGTTCGAGCTGTAGCCTTGTCAGAATGTCCCTATGGAAATTAACGTGGGGAAAACACGTTTCGGGACCCCCCTTTTTTCTCAGCCCCCGCTTGACGAATCCCCCCGAAACTGTCAGGGGAGGAGCGGAGCGAGGCAAATTTAAGGAAAATTACAGGCAGATCCCTCAATCGGCTCCAAAGTTATTCCCAACAGAATGTTCCGAATTTCCAATGGTAACTAGGTCCTAACTATATATACCTACTGGCGACCGCCAGTAGGTTATATATATATATATATATATATTTATACACACATATATACACACACACACACACACACGCACACACACACAGACTACCCTGCCAGAAGCTTTGTCTCTGACCACTGACCTTTCAGATTATCTATTATGAGAGTGTCCCTGAAATTTTCCCTTAACCAGTCCACATTTGTCTTTGACCAATCAAACAAATTATGTTCTAGGCTTCATGCTGCAAACCATATTGGAACCAACTTACTTGAACTGGCAAAAGATGTCGGCGTACTCAGCAGATATACTGGATGCCTGGAGCACAGTCACACGGAAGGTAAAAATGCTACCCAACTGTAGATGCTGCAGTACAGTTTTTGCTGCTCCATCCAGGGAGGTCTTCTCTGTAAGGTCCACCAGGAGATCCTGAGGGGTTGCTATATTTGTACAAGAAAGATTTGAAGTCAAAATATCACCTAAGGCTTGGTTTACGACTAAAACTACACAGTTTCAGGAACGCTGTACCACATCCTTCATCCAATTCCTCACACTATTTTACTACAAGATAATTTTACCAATATTACATTTACAATTATGGAGACTCCACACTTGTGGCGGAGACTCTGCACATTAAAAGATAAGCCCGTCCTATCTTTTTATGGCCGGAGTTCTCCAGTCTATCTGCAGAGCCTCCTTAGTCATAGAATCACTATGAGTAAAAAAAACTTGTAGTTTGTGAATACCCACAAATATGGTAAACTTATGCTAAAGTGTACGTTTACCTTTGTAATGCAGGACCTACTTCTCTAGGGTTCTGTCATGTGACCTCACCTGCACAAGTGTTGTTATTTACTTCATCAGCCGATTCACCCATGTCAGGGTTCTGTCCCTGCCCCTCCACAATGCGCAGTTCTTCCTGTGAGGTTCCTAATCTCGACATTCCAGTAGAGCAGGCTTCTGACTGGAACTGCAAGTAAAAGAGAGTAAAAGTAGGGCTATACACATCCTTTTCACATACATTTCAGAGTAGCAGGTACAATCACATGCTCACTTTCATATAAGGAAATGCATATAAATTCTGTGTTCTATGTCTTCCAGCCGCAAACTTCCAAGACCTGGTTAAATTCTGGGGGATTCTCACTGCTGTTAACAGCACAACCGATCCATACTGCCTTCTCTCATCCATACCTGATCGTATCTGCCCTGCCAACTTTTCTCTGTCAACCCAAAAAGAATCATTGATTCACTGGCCCTCCTCAACAAGGAACTCTTCACATAAAGGTGTTGATTTACAAAGGCATTTATGAGTATGGGAGATAGTAAATAAATAATAAATTCCTTTATTCGGTTTTTAACAATGCAAAACCATAAAAGTAATCACAAAATACATACATAATCATATGTGGAATAAAAACAAATTATCATTTTTACGGCATAATATATAACCAAATTCCTATATTTTCTTTAAAAAAGGAATAAATCAATACATTTCAATCAGGTTTTTAAAGATTATTCCTATGCCTCATAATACACTTTAAAAAATTAAGTACGTGATAGCAAGTGCATTCAGAATCTAACATCTGCAAGGCTAACATGGCGGGCCGACACTGTCTAAAACCCCAGCGTTTTAGTAGCGGAAATAGCCAGATCTTTCTGTGAGTGTGAAAATATTTACAGAACAGTATTGTGTGAATACATGACTGAGGGGACATATCGTCACATGGGCAGAGGGCCAAATTTGCGTCCCAAGTGTTCTTTTCTGGAAAAGCCACAAGTCTGTGAAAAAGATTCAGTCTAAACCTTGTCAGGAGCATCTTGTCATATGTGGTGAATTCTAATGTGAGGTAGAGCTGGATTTGCGGGGTATGCTGTATCATGTTTGCATGAAGCACAGATTGTTTGGTCGATAGCAGGGTCAGCCTAAGAGACTCTAGATGAGTCAGCGCTATTTGTTTTAGGTCTTTCTTTGTTATTTCAGTTAGTTTTTCCGGAGAGGTATAGTACTTTTCTAGACCCAAGTCGGAAAAAAAGTGTCTGACATAGGTGAGCCATGCTATTTTGTGTGCACGATCCAGTACCATGGTATCCTGTAAAATGTCTTTGGTCAGTGTATTTTTGTCCAACAGCCAGATACGTCTCCAGAGTAGCAGTGGCTGAACCTTTATCAAGTCTTCTATGTATGGGATTCCCAGTTCCATATGACAAGCGTAGATAGAGGAGCATTTTGGGGTGGATAGAAGGAATCTCATGAATGAGTTCTCTGCTATTTGGAGTGAGCCAGTGTCTGTATGTCCCCATACCCCAGCCCCATAAAGAGCGATAGCTTGGCATTTTGCTGTATAGATTTTTAGAAGTTCAGCTGGTGGTCTCTTTCCGAGTCGCTGTGAAAAGTTCATCAACGCTACAATTGCTCTTTTGAAGAGATGTCTCCTGGCCTCGACGGCGGCCCTCGAGTTTAATCTTTCATCAATCATAATGCCCAGATAGGGGTACTGGGGGGTCCTCTCAAGTTTTTTGTCATTTAGATAAATATTCTTTGTGGCTTTTCGGCCTCCGCCCGCTACCATGACAAATGTTTTTTTTACATTTATGTGTAGATCTAAGGCACTCATGAAGTCAGCATACTTGGATAGGGATTTCTGAAGCTCAATTGGGGTGCGTGCTAAAATAACTGCGTCATCCGCATAGAGCAGTGCGGGGATCAGGCGATGTTTCAGTCTGGGGAGGTCCTGCCCCCCCCTCAGCATCCTCTCCTCCAATCCGTTGGTATACAGGGAGAAGAGGAAGGGGGCTAGGACACATCCCTGCCTTACTCCTCGTTCTACTCTGAATGGCGCGGTGAGCTCTCCTTTTGTTCCATAACGCACTCTTGCAGAGGCTTCAGAGTATAGCTCTCTCAGGAAATCCAAAAGTGGGGGATCCACCCCTATGGTTCCTAAAAGGGTCCAAAGCTTCGCGTGAGATACGCAGTCAAACGCGGAGGATAAATCCACGTATACCATATACATTGTCCCTGGCTTTGCGTGGATATATTTGGACACAATCATGCTTAGGTTGAGGGCCTGTTCAACAGTTCCAAAGCCTTCCCTGAATCCAAATTGCAGGTCCGATAGAATGTTTTTATCGTCTGCCCATTGCTGAAGTTGTTCTAAGACTACTCTGCCGACTACTTTGCCCAGAGAGTCTAAAAGTGAAATGGGACGGTAACATTTTACATCCTGGCGATCCCATTTTTTGAAAATTGGTACCATGATGGAATTTGACCATGACTCCATCAGTCCCAGTTTTGCAGCTGCAGTACATACTCGTGTGAGGATGGGGGCCCAAAGATCCGGGAGGTGTTTAAACAGATCTACTGGGACCCCATCGGGTCCGGGTGCTTTACCGCCCTTACTCCTTTGCAGTGCCTGTTCGATGTCTTGTAGATCGAATTCTATTGATATTGGAAACACTACAGGGGGAAGAAGATGATGGAATTCTTCTATTGGAGATGTTAGTTTGAAGATTTTGGAGAAATGATTTACCCAGGTTTCCTCGTCAATAGCGACATCGATCTGGGGTGTGTTGGAGTCAGATAGCAGGGGGGACTTCACTATTCGCCAAAAAGACTGACTATTTTTCATGAGTGCGCTTTTATGAAGAT
Organism: Lissotriton vulgaris; assembly: GCF_964263255.1. Lineage (NCBI taxonomy): Eukaryota > Metazoa > Chordata > Amphibia > Caudata > Salamandridae > Lissotriton > Lissotriton vulgaris. Next base: position 870,932,881 of record NC_141699.1, read on the forward strand.
CGTTCCATAAAGCTGACTTCAACTCTTTTTTCCTCTTCTTTCTGGCCTTGTTGTACTCTAGCCTAAGGTGTTGTATCCGTTGCTGATCTCTAGTTGGTTGCCCAAGCGCCTTTCTTAGGTTGGTTTGCGCCTTGGTACAATCGTGGTTGAACCACCCTGTTGAACTTAAATTATTTTGTTTAGGGGTTCTGGTCAGCAATACTTTTACTTGGTCTAGTATTAGCTTGAAATTTTCCAGGACTGTACCATTGTCTATCGATGGATCTAGACATTTTATTATGTTAATATATACAGTCTTTACTAGTGTGCTAGTCAATTTGTTGGGATCCACTTTTTCCCATTTTATAGTGTATCCATTTCTTTTGCCCAATTCAAGCCTATTTTGAGATAAAGTATTTGCTATTGTTGTTATATGGGAAACTGAGTGATTCAGCTGAAAGTCCAGCCTGAGAGCGGAATGATCGCTTAAGGTGTTTTCCATGAGTTTGAAATCCCTACTTAAGTGTCTCAGACCGTCTGTTAGGACGATACAATCAACAGTGGTCTCATGCCCCCTCCCTCGGTATGTGGGTTCTAGTGAATTCTTAGTTGGATCTATTGGATTTACTATTGTTAGTTCCAAGTCTGAAAGGAGGTTATTCATGGCTAACCCCGTTCGTAAATGGGGGAAATGTATAAGAGGATTCTCATCTTCATCCACTATTCCACAGCTCTGATTGCCCGATGACGGGCAGGGGTGTAAGTTCAAATCCCCTCCCCATAATATGTGGACATTACCCTTTTTTTCATGTAGTTGTCTAAAATGAACAGTTTTTTCTTGAATTGTTAGAAGAGTATTGAGAAAATGATCATCCTCTAAATTATTATAAAAATTTATTATGATGATGGTATCTTTTTTCCCTACCATAAGACAAAGCAGTTGAAAGTTTGTGAGAGATTCTACATCTAGTACTTTTAGATCTGTTATTGTATTAGCTATGTAAGTTACCAGGCCCCCTCTGGGTCTACCTGCATTGCTTGGGAGGGCTGGGGAAAAGTATGTTTTATAGCCCACAAGATGTAGGGCCTTCGTGGCCCATGTCTCTTGTAGACATATTATCTTACCTTCCTCAAGAAAGTGGGCGGCAGAGCCGTCCTCTATTTTCAGTCGGAGGCCTGCAATGTTCCAGAAGATGACAGAGAGCCATAGTGTATTCTTTTGTGGGCCTTCCGTCTTATTCTCTGAAGGATCTGGGACTGAGGCTGGCACAGTCTGTACGGGGGTTGGGATTTCGACTAATGGTCAGTCGACCATTTCTAGGCTGCTGAACCGATTCATGGTTGGTATACCTGGCCAGTTTTCCCAGTGTGGAGTATCCCTATAGGTAGATCTGTATGGTCGATATCGAGACCCGCCCCAGTGTTCCCATTCTCTGCCTCTATTCCGTGGTCCCACGGTCTGCCACGGGCCCCCATAGTACTGGTGATTTGGGTCTGCTGACCCCCAAGAATTGTCGTAATCACTATATCGTTGGGGCATTTTAGGCCCAGCGAAGTCTAATTCCCAAGGTTGTGGGACCGCTTTACGCCAGGTGTTGTCAAATTCTTGGAAATAGTTATTTTGGTGTCTTTTTGGGTAGAAAAAGGAAAGAGACTTTGTGTCAATCCCACCACTTATATTATGGTGTTCCCAAGAACAAATATGCTCGACTACACTTGGGTCCTCGAAGGTGATCACAATACAATCTCCCTGTATAGTTTTTTTCCTATGTCCCACCCAAGGGGTCCTGCATACTGATGTTATCCTACTTGTCCAGTTTGGGGGAATGGGTCGGTTTGTGTTCAACCAATGTTGAACCTTATTTTTTAAGGACCAATTCGGTTCTGCCACCTCCCCCGTTAGTTCTGGTACCCCAGTCATCACTACCACGTATGGGCATGCCTCAGGTGGCATGTTTAGAGGGAACCTGCTGTCGATAGTCCCTCTCATGCCTCCTTTATTTGCTGGAGGGTTTGTTTTTTTGGGGGCAGGAGTTTTTGGGGCTGGTGTTTTTACAACTGGCGTGTTTAATGTAGGTGTTTTTAGGGCCATGTTAATCTGAGGTGTGGCAGTTGGAACTTTAGGGGGGGTTTCGGTACTGTGGGAGCCTTTACTGCTGTGGGTCCTTTGCTGCGATTTGTTGTTTGGGGGACGGGCAGACTAAAGTTGTAGCTTTCTTTTGTGTAAGTGATGCGCCCGGGTTGTTTATCCCCGTTTTTTGCGGACCCTGGATAGTTTTTGGCTTTGGGTAAGCAGCAAGTTTAGTCAGTTGTGTCTCGATGTTAAGCAATCTGGTTTCTATCGGGCGGAAGAAGGAATTTAATAGGGAAGCTATTTTGTTTACCAACCCCGATGTGTCCTGTTCTTTGCCGGCTATCAAAATGACAGGAGATTCTGGGGTGATGGTGTCTGGGATATTCTGTGGTGGATGATGTATCGTCACAAGGTGGCTACCGGCATCAACTATTTGGTGGGGTGAACCTGCCGGATTTGGAGTTATGATTAAATCTGTTTGTTCAACCACATCCTTGGTTACATTTTTGTCTACCTTTTCCTTCTCTTTCCTTTTCTTGATGGCTCCCTCCCTCCTCCCTCTTGCTTGCCTTACTTCCTCAGGGGTGTGGTCAGGGAAGATTTCGGGCGTTTTTTCTAGCTCAGAGTCTGATATTGTTAAGGAGAGTTGGGAGGCTGAAAGGTCTACAACATTTGGAAGACTGAGCCTATTGTTGTCTAGTGAAGATTGAGGTTGAGTACTCTGTGTTTCTGGGGTTCTTGCTACCGCTAGTAGACCCATTGATGATCACCTTGCAATAGCAAGATCAGTAGAGACTCTACCCTCAATCAGGCTAATGCTTTGATCGATGAAAGTATTTGCTTTAGTAATAAAGTCATCCATTGGTCCTAAAAGCTGTTCTCCAACCCCAGCTTTTTTTAGCTTTTTTAGTTTGCTACCCCTCGTGTTCATTTTCAGAGAGTAAGATATACTAAATGTTAGTGGATGGCAGAAAGAGTAATCTGTTTTGTGGCGATGATTTTGATAAGTACCTGCGGTAATGGTCCGTTAGTGCAGAGCTTAGAGCAGGGGCCCGGTCCTGTCTCTCACGCTCTCGAACGGCCTCAAACGGCCCGCCCTTTGCCCGGGCTTCGCTCCGCGCTTCGTACCGCGCGCGTCCCGCGAGCGCGGGCCTGTGCCAGTTTAAGAACGTGTACGTTGGGGGCGTGGCTACCGGGGAGAGCGGGCCAGGTGTGTCCTATTGGCCTTGCAGGGACTCCTGGTCAATGTAGTCCCTGCCCTTCTTGCTCGCAGCCCCGTTGAGCCAACAGCCCACGTTCGATTCCTCCCTGAAGCGGGACCCACGGAGCGGGTCCGGCGAACAGTAGCAGGTGCTGGAAAGATGCAGGAAACAGAAATGCCGGGTAGATGTAGGTCCAAAGTGCCTCTAGATTGCCTTTGAAGAAACATGCAGTGCACAGAGCAAGCAGGTCCCACCAGTTACACTCAGGAACACTGCTGAAATCAGGTCCGGTTCGTTGGGGGCGTGGCTACCGGGGAGAGCGGGCCAGGTGTGTCCTATTGGCCTTGCAGGGACTCCTGGTCAATGGAGTCCCTGCCCTTCTTGCTCGCAGCCCCGTTGAGCCAACAGCCCACGTTCGATTCCTCCCTGAAGCGGGACCCGTGGAGCGGGTCCAGCGAACAGTAGCAGGTGCTGGAAAGATGCAGGAAACAGAAATGCCGGGTAGATGTAGGTCCAAAGTGCCTCTAGATTGCCTTTGAAGCAACACGCAGTGCACAGAGCAAGCAGGTCCCACCAGTTACACTCAGGAACACTGCTGAAATCAGGTCCGGTTCGTTGGGGGCGTGGCTACCGGGGAGAGCAGGCCAGGTGTGTCCTATTGGCCTTGCAGGAACTCCTGGTCAATGGAGTCCCTGCCCTTCTTGCTCGCAGCCCCGTTGAGCCAACAGCCCACGTTCGATTCCTCCCTGAAGCGGGACCCGCGGAGCGGGTCCGGCGAACAGTAGCAGGTGCTGGAAAGATGCAGGAAATCGAAATGCCGGGTAGATGTAGGTCCAAAGTGCCTCTAGATTGCCTTTGAAGCAACACGCAGTGCACAGAGCAAGCAGGAGATAGTACTACAAAAGTACTGAAAGCACCCTGAAATGTCCAATTTCCTATTAGCAAAAGTGCAAAAAGGTCACAGTGCTTTCCATCTGTACTAATTATACATAAATATTCCCTATGTATTCCCATTATAGATGTTTTTGGGCTAATTCACAAAGGCAAGTAAAAATACTTAAAGTATATACATTTGCTGTAATGCCACACTACCTTAGATCTGAAAGTCTTACATTTACTCTACTCACATTATTATACTTTCTTTGCACTATGCCCATATCCCAAACAAGACTTCACACATTTTACTGACTCCACTCAAGATCTCATGCAGACTTTGCTCTCTTAACTTACTCAGCCTTTCATGTGTTCTCTGCAATATGCATCCACCTTACCTAATCCCTAATACATGGTATTCACTGTTATTATACCCAAGCTCTCAAACATCCTAAGTACCTGAATCCCACTCAAGCTCGTAAATGTTTTCTGCTCTTTGCCCCCAAAGCACACATTCTCTGTACTTGGTGGCCATCACATAACTCAAACCTTCACACATGTTCTGCATTCTCATGCTACTGAAAATGCCCTGTCTGCATTTCACACACAACTATATAAAGTGTGACATTCATGTAAAAGGTAACTACAATTAATGTAGGTCTCAGTTTTACTTTTGGCTGCTGTATACTTTTTCTCTTTCTCTCATTTCAGGGACCAAGCTATAACTTTTAATTAAATGTATTCTCCTGTTTGAGGTTTGCACGTGATGGTTTATCTGCACGTGTTCCATGAAAAGCTGAATAATGAACCTCCACACCTGTACTAAGAACACACTGACCGCAATGTATCATCCTACTAAGAGTTATCTCTTGTGGGTCGTGCAGCAAAGACTTCCATTGTGCGATGGCTGGGAATAAGGCTGAAACTGTCTTATCATGAAGAACAAGTTACTTACCTTTGGTAACACCTTATCTGGTAGATACAGGTTCTAGCTGCAGATTCCTTACCTTTGAATTCCCAAGCATCAGATTGGATCCTGAAGATATTTCTTCAAGCCACACCCCTGAGTGCTGGTATGTGGAGTCAGTCAGCTCTACATGGCATCGTCCGCGTCGTCCGTGCTGGAAGTGATGTTCGCATCACCTATATAGGTGTCATCTGGGCGCGCTGGCATCAGATACTTTTTAATGACTTTCCACACCAGAAGTGAGGAGCCATGAAGTGTACTATCATTGGTGTGTTTCAAAACTAAGGCGACCACTTGGATCCCATCCTCCCACGCGCCTTCGCTTGGGTGATTCTCACTGTCTTCATCGACAACCCTGTCCTGATGACGATCCCAACCTACGGGGATCGAAACGCCGTCGACTTTACAGCATAATTATATGACGCATATTACGTTTTGTGCTCCTGTTAAAATCTATGCAATCATGTTCTAAGTGACTACAACTTGATCCTTTGGAGCCATTATTGATTTATAATTTGCCTTTATGCGCCAATCACGCTGTTCACCTTAGCACTTGCACCTTCACAGTCACCAACTGTATATATCACTACTCACCAAGTGCCACTGGGTTGTCACATGATTTGTTCTGTACAGTGCTGTTTAACTGTATTGCCATGTGAAAGACCTCCTCTTGTTTCAATTGGTGAATAATACCGCCTTCTTTAAAAAAAAACCCTAATGACTCCTTGTTGCTTATTTTTGTAATGCGAAACGCATACATTGTTAAAATTGCCTTCGTATGATACCTGTTGGGAATTGCTCTGGATACCTAGTGGCATGGTCCACCACCACTAGTATGAATCTTTGCCCAGATGCAGTTGGAGGATCCATGAGACCAACAATGTCAATTCCAACCCTCACAAAGGGAACCCCCACCATAGGTAGTGGTATCAGGGGGGCCTTTGTAGTACCACCTGCCTTGCCACTGGCTTGACAGGTGGTACAGGAACAACAAAACTCCTTTGTGACCTCTGACATGTGAGGCCATGAAAGTGAGGGACAAGCCTGTCCCCAGTCTTGCTTTGGCCTAAGTGTCCTGCAAATGGGATGTTTTGTGCCAGTGTTAGTAGGAAAACGGTCTGGGTGAGGTCAAAAGGATTCTCCAGTAGCAAGGCTACAAGCTATTTAGTTTAAGTCAATTAGAGTCACTGAGATACTGAAGCCAAGGTGGGTTCAGTCAGAAATACATACATGGACACCAGATAGTTTTTTGGGAGGGCATCACATTTTAATAAAGATCATAATATGGAGTATCTTCCGTTTCTTTCATTTTGCAGAGAGACAAAAATGGAGAATACAGTGCTCACGCATAAATAAGTGACAGGGTGTGAAGTGGGGTGTTTAGTGACAGTAAAATATTACATTCCATTCAAAAACGGATCTAAAGAACCCCAAGACATTTTTAGAGTTTTAGGAAACTTTGATATTGTGGTCGACGGCGTTTCGATCTTAGTCAATCAAGATCATCATCAGGACATTATAAAGTGAGAGCACGTAGAATTCACGTTATGGCGTGCGCATCGAAGAATTATCGCTCAGAGCGACGGTGATTCTTAGAATATGGCAACACGGCGTGTGCGCTGAATTGATCAGAAAGCAGGGTCAAACTGAAGAGGCTCGTGTTGGCCGGAAGGCAGTGTGCCGGCACCGTGGTCGGGTATCGATTGCCCGTTCTGAGTGTTCGGCAGGGGCGTGGACGCGTGTTAATTAAGCAAGTGTCCAGATAGTTGTAGATTGAGTTGAGTAGTGGGGAAGTCAATCCTGGTACGAAAAGCACTGGCAGCAGTCCGGAGCGCATTTCGTAAACCAGGCTTGGGTCTCTACCCACTGAGTAAAGGAGTCAAGTAAAAATGAGCTTTATTTTGTGCAACAGATACCAACATAAAAGCATACTAATGAAAATGCATTCCTACATTACATCATAATTAAAATTTATACAAATAATTTAAAATTCATCAGCTAAAAAATAGTAAAATAGAACAAATACTAATACATGTAAAGATTTAAAGTGCGAGGTGCAATTATTAAATACGTTTCAAGAGAAAGCGGTTCTGTCGGGTAGACCTATTATTACTTCAAAGTACAATACATGTAATACAGAAATTAAGCTCTCAACACACACAAGGAAGAAAAACAAAACTAGTACTCTTTAAGTCTGTGCTCAATATTTATCAGAATTACTTCATTCAGTTATGAGCTGTTTGTTTTTATCAAGTGAACTCGTATCATGTACAAAATACTGTTTAGTGACAATTGTGCATAGTGAAAAAGTAGCAAAGTGTGCAGTATATACAATATCAACGGGGTATTATATCTAAAATTAATTCTGTAAAAGAGGCCAGAGTTCTATTAGAAACCACAGTTTCATCCTTGTTGTGGAAACCGGGTCATTCTGGACCTAAAGATTAGTCGACGTTTCGACCCTTCTATGCCCCTGTTGGTGGTCACGGCGGATCTTTATCAAGACAGGGAAGCGGGGATTATGTGTGCACTGTCTGAAAATAAACAACAAGGTGTGTGTGAGAGAGGCTACTAAAAGGAAATTAATCGGTTTTAACACAGGGCTGGAGCATTACTCACCCTGACAGGCATGGGAGTTCTATGCCTGAAGCACAATGGCACAGTGGATCAATATGATTTAGTCCGGTGCAATGTAGCTCAATAGTTTACATTTCGCTGAAAAGAGGGAAATTCTGTTAGGAATTGCCCTCCGGTTTAATCCCAACTAACTAATGAATACTGCGGAACTGTGCAGAAACTCGAGGAATAGTGCAGTACTATGCGCAAAAACAGGAGCGTCTAATAGTCTCTGTGTATACCCATTATTAGAGCGCGATCAAGAAATGGCTGGGGGGGGGAATTAACGTGAGGCTAGTTGTCAGAAGCTGGGACTATTACAAGCCTTACGGTGCGGGTCAATTGCCTATATTCCAAAGGATTGACATAAAGACCCGTAAATCATTAAGACGGGACAATAGGTGACGTGATGTTCCTGCGTGGTCAAGATCTATCACGCGTTCGGAAACCACCCGGTCTAAAGTACGGGGCAAGGCGCAGCGCGCCTACATCAAGGGGATTCTTACCGATCAATCTGGCAAAAATGAGCGGAACGGAGTCTCGGCCATCGGTAGCAATTGTCAATACGGCGTACTAAAGAAAGCGGCTATTTAAACCTCGAGGACGCAGCCACGTAAGGGAACGCCAGTGTTGCTAAGCAACGGCGTGGCGTCCTCTAATCTTGCCCGCATTCGGCGTAAAGGGACCTATCGTGTATCAGCTTACTACGAGTGGACTGGGTGACTGTATGTAGTGCGTATGGTGTCGCCCGCACCGATTACATGAAGTCACGGCTAAAATCGCAGCTAAAATCACACACATTTTGCAAAAAAATAGTAAGTTAATTCTAGAAACATGAGTTTGCAATCGTTAACATTTCAGTGATGACAAGTATATACATCGTCAAGTACATAGAAAATTCAAATGATGGACATCTACAATGGCTACATAGCAAAGAGATAGTATTGTATAGAGGTTAAAGCTGAACCAGTCAGCATCACCTAGAGATAGTATAGGTTAATACTAGAAACATGGGTTTACAGTCGTTAACATTTCAGTGATAGCAAGTATATACATAGTCAAGTACATAGCAATTTCTAATGATGAACATCTTCAATGGCTTCATAGCAAAGAGGTAGTATTATATAGAGGTTAAAGCTGAACCAGTTAGCACAACCTAGAGATAATATAAGTAATTCTAGTGTAAGGTAAGATACAAGATCAGGCACAGGGTGTTCTGACAGATATGCGACCAAAATCTAGTGGGCTTATGGAACAATGAGGTAGCTGGTGATCATAGAAGGGCTACATGGGCTACAACAAACCCATTTGTTTCGCAATTTCCTCTTGTTCATTCAACCCCTTGGCCACTGTATTAAGGGTGTGTATCCATTTACACTTTCCGGTTGAGAGCCACTGGGATCGAGCCACCCCTTGGGTTAGGATTGATTTTCTCCACCACCCTCCATTTTATGCTTTCTGGTGTGTGATTGAGGGCAAGAAAATGTTCTACAAGTGGGGCACCATCTACCTTGCATCTAATCTTACTCATGTGCTGTAGGATTCTGGATTTCACCTTCTGGGTAGTCTGGCCAATGTATGGGATGTTACATGGGCAGAAGATGACGTATATGACATTATTGCTATTACAGTTGGTAAGTGACGGCAAATTGTACGTGTTTTTTGTTCATGCATGAGCATCTGTCCTTCCATACATGATGGGCAAGCTTTATAGGAGCCACATTTGTAGTGCCCAAGTACAGGGGGAACTCCAAGGGAGTCTCTCAAGTCATGATGCTTAGGGGGTTCCAGGTATGCTTTTACCACATTGTCTTAAAATACTGGAACTTGGTGGCTCCAGAACTCAACACCCAGGACAATCCCATGTTTGCCTTCAAAAGGGGTAGAAACATAAAAGACAATGTGGTAAAAGCATACGTGGAACCCCCTAAGCATCATCTGAAAATCTAAAAATGCTCTCTATAATTCTTAAAAATGTCATCTAACACAATTCGATATGGGTATTTAATGTACCACTCCTATTAAAAAGCATCCCCAAATAAGAAAAAGATGAGACTATTTATAACAACCCCACCCACATGGTGTTGTTTATTCTTAAGCCTATTGCTCCCACATGTCATGACGAATGGTTTCTTTAGAATAATTTAAGATCTTTTTCAGTCATGAAGAGGGCAACATGTTCTATTTGGTTTTGCAGGCCATTGGCTGTCCTTGATAATAGGACAGCATCGTCTGTGTATAGTAATACTGGTGTGTCCCAACTTACAGGGCATCCAAGTTACATTTTGTAAAAAGGGGTCTACATTGTTTATATAGAGGGAAAATAAAAGGGGCGCTAGTACACAACCCTGTCTAATGCCACACATAACCCTAAAATCAGGTGTACACCCGTTTTTCCAAACAGTACTCTAGATGTTAAAAAGGTATAGATCTGGGATAAATATGTAATTATATTGGTAGGGGCCCCTAAAGCTTTCAGTGCTTCCCATAATTTACAGTGATTAACTAGGGCGAAGGCGCTGGTGAGGTCAACAAAACAGAGGTGTAGCGCACCTTCCTTTGCTAAAGTATACATTCCTATTAACAACTCTAGGTTTAAACATTGTTCTACCGTACCAATACCTCTTCTAAAACCATACTGTGCATCAGTTAAAATCTTGTTCCTACTGGCCCAGTTTTCAAGTCTTTTTAACATTATTCGGCCCATGAGTAAAGGAGCCCATCATCCCAGTAGATCCTGTGGGACCCACTGGCACTCCCAGCAGCAGCTTGCTGTCTGAGGGGTTCAAGAGAAGGGCAGATGTGCTGCTTCTGACTAAGCTCTGCCCTGGAAGGGCCCCCTGTCCCCAAGAACTCAACCTGATCAGATTCAAGTTCATCTGAGACAGTTCCTTCACAGGGACTTGGATCATCTTCCCCAGGAGACTGATCCTCACTCTGAGTCTGGGGGGAAGACACTGCCTTACTCCTTCTCTTGGAAGGCACCTGGTCCATTTTTCCAGGATCCAGGGCCTGTTTAGTGGAAGACATTTTTGCCTGTGACATGGTCACAGCAAACATATCCGCAGAGATGCCCAACATTGCTGCATGTGTCCTGAGTTCCGACTCAGCCAAGGCTTTCGTTTCCAAATCATTGCCCAACAATCATTCTACAGGGAGGTCTGAGCTAACCACAACCTTCTTAGGGCCAGATATCCCTCCCCAGCTGAAATTAACAACTGCCAAGGAATTGTCTCTCCTGACATTGCTAGCATTGGTCACTTGGTACATTTCCACAGGTATGATCTGGTCAGGGCTCACAAGGTCCTTAGTCACCATTGTGACACTGGCCCTGTGTCCCTATATGCCATGGACTCCTTACCATTGATCAAAGGCTGTTGTCTGTATTTGCCCAGATTACTGGGACTTACAAATAGGGAGGCAACATCCATGCCTCCATCACAGACAATAACAGCCTGAGCTGGAGTTCTGACTAGGCCAGAACACATCTCAGATCCCAGGGTTAAACCTACTAAATGCTTATTTCTAGTACCACCACTTGTAGCTGCATTAGGAGGAACAGTTGCCTTAGGGGTGGAGGCGTTGGTAGGAGGATCCTTGGCTTTAGCACAATTGGCATCCCTAGGTAATGAGTTTTTCCCTACACAGGTAACACCAAGGCTTCTTTCTGCCTTTACCATTGTTGGATTGTGACCCACCCTCAGATGCAGGTTTTTAGGGCCCTGAAGAAGACTTCTGGTCTTTACCCTTCTCCGCACCCTTAGCTGCTGGTTTAGCATCAGGTTTCTTTTGGTCACCACGTTGGTTCAGAATGTTCTGCTTCACCCTGGTTCCGACCCATCTATCTGCCTTCTTTCCCAATTCTTGGGGAGAAGTCAGATCAGAGTCGACCAAGTACTGATGCAACAACTGGTTTTGGCAATTATTAAGGATCTGCTACCTCATAATCAAATTGTACAATCCCTTGAAATCATTCACTTAGCTGCCAAGCAACCAGCCTTCCAGAGACTTAGTAGCACAATCTACTAAGTCTACCCAGTCCTGAGTCTGTGCCTTTTGGGTGTCTCTGAACTTAATCCTGTATTGTTCCAAACCAATCAATGAGAGCACTTTTCAGAACTAAATAATTGTCAGCATCCTCTAACAGTGAGGAACATATCTCTACCTTTTGTCAGCAAAGGAGAGCACAAGATAGCTGCCCACTGCTCTTGAGGGACCTTTTGTACTTTACAGGCCCTTTCAAAAGCAGTTATCCATTTGTGGATGTCATCCCCATCATGGTAGGGAGGGACTATCTTGCTCAGGTTCCTATGGTCATAAGTATATTCTTTTACCCTAGGGACACTGTTGCTGCCACCATCGGACTCTAGTCCCAATCTTTCTAACTCTCTGTAGCTCTAATGATTCCTTATCTAGTGCCAATTGCTCTTGCTTGAGCCTAAGCTTGACATTCCAAAGCTCTAGAAATTGGCACTGTCTATCATAAGAGGTATCCCTCTTATTGGAGATGGTTGTCCCTACAGAAGTTCCTGAGTGTTAGCAATTGTGCGGAGGGAGGTCTAGATCTCTTAGGTAAACTCTGTACTTTTCCTGGTGGAGTAAAGAGAGGGCCACTGGGGCCTTCTCCCCCACCTAATGGAAGATTTAGGTTGTCCAGGATGGAATCATCTTGATCCCCCTGGTCTGGGTTTGAGTCCAGGTCAAAGAAGGTTTCACTGCCTGGCTTTTCCTTATTCCCTGCACCACCCACTCTATCTACATCATCAGACCCTGGGGTCTTCCTAACGTCATCTAGGAGTAACACCTCAATGAGGCATTGGGTGTTTGCATTTCTCCCTACCCTCAACTTCCTAGACACACACATGGCTTTCAATTCCTAAAATGAGAGGCCATTGTACCTAGTTGGCAGAGAGCCACTGGCTTCTCCTCTAGAAGACATACTAGAGTTATGTGGTGTAGACACCTACCTAACCTAGTGGAGACTAAACTCTCTTGAGTTGGAAAAAGGGTGCGCTAGACCCTTAACTTACCCAACCCCAAGTTCAGTAAAACTTAATTATTCTAATCTTGAAGTATTATACATGCCTAATACTTTAGTGGTTTTCAGTTAATCACTCAATGAGATTTATCTGGTAAAACAATAGCAAGCTTGAATCCCAACCGCTGCACATCAATGTCAGAAGGTAGCCTGGTATATGCTGTCCTCTAATTAAAGTGGGCGCCCTGTACCAGTCCACACAACCCTTATGATATATGAGGTCAAAGATAACCTTTATGAAAGCTACCCTAGCGGTAGCTATGGAGAGCAGCCTTCAGGCTTAATCTTGAAGGAATGTGAAGCAGCTTGTTTTACCAGAATATCACCTCCTGAATGACTAAATGAAGGAGAAGCACACAGTAGTTATGTATAAAAATATGTACTTATTAATATACCACTCTCTACTATCCTCTACATGAGGATAGAACACAAAGCACACAATACTGAATCAATAGAACAGTTGCAAGTAGCTCCAGGGGGAGACCGAACCATATACTAAAATAGTGGTATAACAGTCACGACTGAGATCAAGACAAGGTCTAGAGCATGTAGAATCGCTGGGACCCCAAGGAACCACCCAAGGTGAGTAGGCAGGGACCCCACGGAGGCCTGGTGCAGTGTGGGAACACGACCGCGGGCCCTGTACAATTCTATGGGAAAGTCGCAGTTACACTTTAAAAGTTTAAGGACCCTTCTAGGAGGAATTTGAGTGAACCCTTTGGAACTTAAGAGTTTGAAGAGCCACCCCACCTGTGGATACCATGGTACCAGAGTTACCTATCCCAGGGCAACTGGGTTCATAGGTCTGAACAGGCGTCAGAAACTCTTGTTGTTCTCAATGGAAGGCTGTGAAAAAGTACTGCTGCTGTGAAGGTGAAAAGGGTCTGGTGGAATCCAAGCCTGCATTCTAGATGGAAGAAACCAGAAAGCAGAGGGGACAGAGTCTGGGTCACTTCAGAGTGACCAGGGGCTCGGGAAACGAATGCCCACCGATGTCGGGTGCTTCAGGTACGAAGAAGGGATGCTTGAGTCTGCAGCTACGAGGACCAGGAGATGTCGAGGATGACCAGGAGCCGGAAGTGAGCTGTCCCACGAAGGATGTAGAGTGCTGGTGGGTTGATGTCCGGCGGGAGCACCAACAAGCCTTGGCAAAAGCAACCCATACAGGGAGGTCAAGCAGGTTACGGTGTGGATCAGCAAGGTCCAGGTGACTCACCAAGCAATGGGGAGTCAGGGTATATCTGGAGCAACCAAGAAAGCCCAAGAACAATTAAGATGACCCTCAGCAGGACCCACAGGCCGAGTGACCAGGAGTCAAGAGGGGACCTCGAGCAAGATTGCAAAGCACCAGCCCACGGAGCACACGGTGCAAGGAGGCCGGAGTTCTTTGGTTGCAAATACTGCTCAGGGTCAGGACTACACAGAGTCCAATGCAAAAGCTCGGGAATTGCCAACAAGCATATACACATGCAAATGGACATGGTGCACAGGGGTTCGGGTTAAGCAGCCCCCACAAGGGATACTGGCCTCAAACTCAGTGAGAGGGCAAATCGACTTCAGGAACCTTCAGAAACCCAACTCCTGTGTTGCTGAAATCTTTGGATTCCGCAGGAGCAGCAGACCGGTCAGTTGTGCTTTAGGTGCCTGCATAGCAGGGGAGTTACCCCTTCACTCCAAAGGAGACTCTTCAGTTGTCTTAAGTGCACCACAGGTCCTGCACAGAGCCTGTATGGAGCAAAGGCACAAATTAAGCTTCAGATGGAAAGGGGGACGAAGTTGAGCCCAGTCAAGGTCCAGCGAAGTCCAAGTGTTCAGACGGTCGAAGTTCAGTGGTTTCCTCTTTGTAAAATCTTGTCCATGTAAAATCCAATGTCCTGTAGCCAGGTAACCCCTTTTATACCCACGGGTGAGGGGTGGAAAAATTCAGGGGACCCTCCAAGGGAAGGGGCAGGACAGAATGGTGGCTACACCCATGTCCTTTGTTCAGAGCAGGAGCCAATGGCTCCCATAACTGGTTTGAGCTGGAGTATGCACAGAGGCACCAAATGTGGCCGAAGTGCAGACTTTCAGGCACTCTCAGAGGGCACCCACCCAGTCTCTATACACTAAATCCTGTCAGGTAGTTGGTCACACCTCCCTGTGACAGGATGCCTATTGTGCTGCCTTCCTCTGCTCGAACTAGGCTCAGCAGCAGAATGTGTCTCTGGTCGGTAGCATCCATTTTGTGCTGTCCGGGTCGAGAAGGCTGGCACCGGTAAGACCAGTGACCCCACGAAGCTTGCTTCGGAAGGGTGGAATCATACCTCCCACACCAGTTCCTAGTGTGGGGGTATGATTCCAAGGTTTTTGATACCAAACTTGATATGTTTCTATGCAGCCGTTTTTGAGATAGCATTTACTGCAAGGATATAATTCACATCTACCTATATGTACGGCTGATTCACAGACAACTCGGGAGAAAAGTCTACGAAGGCCGCAGAGAGGCTTTGCTCATGCAGGGGCACCCTCTCACATAAAACCCAGCACCCTGCCTTCAGGATTGTTAAGGCCTGCAATAGGGCGACGTATAAGTTTTAGGTGTAGTGACTATTAGATATAGTAAACCTATATCTAATGTAAGTGATGCAAGCACCATCTTATACGGGCTGCAGTAGCAGACCTCAAGTTCCATTTTGCATGGCCTCTCATGGGTGGCATAACACATGCTTCAGCCCATGTGTGGCCTATGGGGTACCTAAGCCTTGGGTACATGTGTACCATATATTAGGGACTGATAAGGGTACCCCAGTATCCAATCTGGAGTGTACCAAATTACATGCATGACGATTTAAGGAAGAAAACAGAGAGACTGGGGTCCTGATTAGCAGGATCCCAGTCAGACAAGTCAAAAACAGTGAGACATCAAGCAAAAAGAGGGGGCAACCATAAGAAACAGATACTACTTTCCTATAGTGGGTTTCTCTTGCAGTAACCCCCACTTTTTGCAAGATTTTTGATGCACTTTGACTGAGTATGCCCTGGGTCCTTGCCAATCAGGTACCCAAGACCAGTGCACTTCCCTAACCTGTACCATTGTTACCAGAATTGACAAAACTCTGTCCTACCTGTAAATCCCTTGTAAGGGGTGCCTATGGTACCAGGGGCATGGAAGCGAGGGAAAGGCCACTGAAGGCCGTAGCATGTATTATGTCACCCTCAGAGACCCCTCACAACAAACATACATCACTGCCACTGCAGCCCGCGTGTTTTTGTGCAGCTAAAAGCGAAGAGTCGATAAGCACACATCTCTGTGTGCCATGTCTGACCAGCACTGCCTAAGGCTTTAGGGCAGGGTGCACTATTACTCATGTGAGGACCTACCTGCATGAACAGACAGGCCCCTATAATATCTAAGGTCATTCTTTGAAATTATAAGTTCCCAGTAAAGCCATACTGAGTATATGGTTTGGATAGTGGTCATTACAAGTTTCCCAGCAACATATTGGCTTTACTGAGTCCTGGGATGTTTGGCATCAAACATCTCAGAATAAAAAACCTGCACTGAAGTTCAGTGTCAGATTTATATTTCCCTGCACTCAGGGGTCCCTTCTACAGGGAACCACTGAACCAAACAGCTCTGGTGGAATCCTGACTGGTGACCACCAGCCTGCCACCACAAGACAAGTTTCTGGACCCCTGGGGTGGGAGATTTCGCCCGCTGCACCCAGAAACAAAACCTTTCCCGGTCGGAGGTGTTCACACCTCCCCAGGTCAGGAAGAGCCATCTGCGGCAGGGGAGCTTCAAAGGCTGTGCAGCCTTTTCAAAGCAACCCCCAGCCTCTCCTATCAGGAGCAGGCACCCTTCCTGTCTCATGCCCTTTTTGGCAGGAAGACAGGTGGGAAAAACCAGAATAGACCAGAAGGTGTGCCCAGCTCTGCCAACCCCACCCCTCAGGTGGGGGAAGCGAGGTGAAGCCCGCTATTCAGTGCCCACCATCTTGCAGATGGCAGGCCCCCTCCAATCAGGGTTGGGGATTGTGCTCACTCCCCCATGTGGGGTGAACACATCAAGGGTGTACTCATCCTAAGGTCAGCAGCCGATTGGCTACAGACCTCAAGAGCCCTAAAACACCCCCTAAATACAGTATTTAGGGGGCAGCCCTAAACCCAGATGTCAGATTCAACATGACAAGAAGAAGGACCGAAGAGCTGTGCTGCAAAAGAGAAAGTGTCAGTTGGAATCTAAACGTGGATTCTTGTTGAGGAGTACATGAAAGCAGAGGGGACATAGTCTGGGTCACTTAGGAGTGACCAGGGGCTCGGTAGACGAATGACCACTGATATCGGGTGCTTCAGGAGAGATGACGGTGCTCTTGACTCTGCAGCTGCGGGGACCAGGTGACGTTGAGAATTACCAGTAGCCAGATGCGAGCTGTTTCACGAAGGATGTGAAGGATGGTCGATGTCCGGCAGGAGCACCAACAAGCCTTGGCAAAAGCAACCCAGTCAGAAAGTCAAAGAAGAGTACGGTTTAGACCAGCAAGGTCCAGGAGACTCAACAAACACAGGGGAGTCAGGGCAAGCCTGGAGAAACCAGGGAAGCCCAAGAAAAGCAAAGTTGATCCTCAAATAGACCCACAGGCTAAAGGCACAGGAGTCACGAGAGGAACTTGAGAGATTTCACTAAACAACAGGCCATGGAGCACTCAGTGTGAGGAGGTCAAGGATCTTGGTAGGAAATGTGCCCAGAGGTTGGGGCTACTTGGAACTCAATGCAATTGTTAAAGGCAAGCCAGCAAGCACATGCACTTTCAAGTGAATGTGGTGCACAGGCGTTCAGGTGAAGCAGCCCCCACGAGGGATACTGGCCTCAAACTTGGAAAGAGGGCAGTTGGGGCCTCATGAGACGTTGGAAACCAGCTCCCATGTTGCTGGACCCTTCGGAGTCCGTAGGAGCTCAGGAACAGCAAACTGGTCAGCAGTGATAAGGTGCCTGTGAATGCAGGGGAGTGACTCCTTCACTCCAAAGGAGATTATCTTCAGTTGTCCTTGATGTTCCACAGGTCCTGCACAGATCCTGTATCATGCATGGGTACAACAATGCAGCAGACTGAGAGGGAGATGAAGTCAGGCCCAAATGAAGTCCAAAGTTTCCAGATGGTCGAAGTGCAGTAGATTCAGTTCTGAAACTTGTCCACAATGAATACAAGGTAATACAAACAGGTAAGCCCTTAAGTACCCTAATGTGTAGTGTAGTTCCTATATTCCCAATAGGCTCTGCGCATTGGAATAATATATCCTATCGAATTGACGTAGGACTGAGGTCGACTAGGTCTCTATCGAATATATTAGACTTACTTGTGAGTGACAGCTAGCTCAGAGGTCACTGGAAACTTTCTCGAATAAACAAGAAGGGATTAGTTTCTGACAACCTCATAAACATGACAACTTTGTTTACCAAGAATAAACGTATCTTCAGAGTAATGGAAACAATAGATATATATTTTATCCAGTCAATCGTGCATGCTTCGTTTCATCAGAGGTGCAGAGAAATAGAGAGACAGGCGTTTTCAATAAAAGGATTTATTGAACAGTCTTCTTTCTCATGCAAGTAAAGTGAACTGCTACAATCGTAATACAGGCTGCAAAGTATAATACGTACAGCGAGAAGAGTATTATAAAATAATACTGTAAAAGCATTGTATGGTTTCTAAGCCATAAGAATACATACATAAATAACAATTACTAAAAGTACTCATCTGGTGCTTCTAAAATACGCCTACCCCAATGTATCTAACCTAAGTCTAGTACGAGGGAAGAAGTAAGTGTGGTGTAGTATAGGTTTAGTATTCTTTGCCAAGAATCTATCCAAGATTTCTCTTAGGGTGTAATCAGCTCCATACCTTAGTTTAGAATGAAGGAGGTCTAGTATCTCTTGTCTCAGACTCTATTTCTCCACACCCCATCAAGGGGAGCTTGGAAACACTGGAGCTGGATTCTCAGTGAGAGAAAGGCAGCTTCTCGATCAGTGCGTCAGCTGGAGGGTCGGCTTACTTCGGCACTTGCTGTAACGAGCTGCGTAGATAGTCGATAGTAGATAGTAGAAGTAGATAGTCGAACTGCTCCAAACCACTGTGTGTTTGCTAGAGCAAGTGAAGGCATATTTATACCTTGAAGGTGCTTGGTTTGACGTAAAGTTGGGCATAATAACGTCAGCAAAGAACCCCAAGGGAATGGCAGTTCTTTGAAAACTCCATGAGTCCTTGGACAAATTAATATTCAAGCAAGGGGTTGTCCCTGACTGCTTAAGCCGATTTTCCAAGAAATGGTTGTGACTTTTTACTACGGGTGGAAGCAGCCATGCCTGTATTTGGACTGCATGGGCTATGTCTAAATATGGGTATGATTTCTATGCCTATATAAGGGCAATGTGAATTGTACCTATATAAGGGCATGAATCTGGTAAATATCACTCAGGTCCTAAAACGCCGCATAACACCCACTCCACTTTATTATGTTCGACATTACTAAATTCTAAGCATTTAAAACATATCTAAAGCATGATGTGTTAATAACCCCACCCAAAATACATAAAATGCATTCGAAATGGTTGTACTCGAAAAAATGAGCATTTGTGCTGTATGCATTTTAAAACCAATGTTTTCATTTAAAGCATATAGTATGACATTGGAAATGCTATCCGAATGAATTACGTAATACATTTATGAAATGGCTCTTAAATACAGAAGAAAAGGTCGAGACCATTCCATAACAGAATGTATAAATTGTTTTGGTTGTGGACAAGGTCAAATATTGTCTCTTGGAAGTATTCAAAGAATTCTTGTTCTCTAAGAATAGTTCTACTTTAAGCAGATTACTGTGTGCCCCCCAAAAAAGTTCAATTTTGAAAAAAAAATCAAATTGTAGAAAAATAGAGTTCCAAAGTTAGAAGTTTTGTTTTGAAAAGTGAAGGTCGAATACAGAGTCCAATGCTAAATTCAAAAGTCAGTCTCATTGTTTGGAGAAAACATCAAATCTTCTAAGCTGGTAAAGAATTTGTCTACCACAGTAAGTGAAAGTTGGACCACTTCGTTAAGTAGACCAATTGCACAAAAATGTGAAGCAGTGCCGTCAGCATTAGCCGAATTAGCAATGTTCGCAGGAGATGGAGATGGTACCTGTGTGCCTGTCGATCCACGTATCTCTCCGTCAGCAGTTTGCGTCTGTGAGACCTCAATGAATGCAGTCATCAGGATTGGTAGGCGCTGGGGACAACACAATGCATGGGCTGTTACTGGGTCAAGCAAAGTATCAACTGCCGTTAGCAGGATTGATGGAGGTGTCGGACAGATGTCCAGCACATATTCTTCTCCACCTAACAGGCATCGTAGAACAGGTAAGATGCAATCTTGCCAGATTGGTCAGAATGATAGAAACCATGTGGTATTCAGATCTCTTAATCGAGCCAACCCCAAAATTTGTATCATGCGCTAACGACACTTCATTGCCTGGAGAGTGTTCTCCAAGGTGATCTGGGCATCGTTGGTGAGTTGGCTTGCCATATCGAAGCAGAAGGAGCAAAAATAGTATCCCTGCTACGAGTCCCAAAATGAGAGGCAGTCCGCCAATCACAGATTGAACGAAGTTCGGAAATATGCAGAGGACTGCTTCAAAAGGTGCTAACAGTCCTGAAAAAACTGTCTTAAATACATGTACAATACCACTGGTATCAGACATGTTTAAGATCCGACCTAACATTTCTGCAAAATGTATAGGGCAGTTTGTGGATAAAAGGGCATGTATCTCTGCAGAAGACCTTGCAACTTGTAGTTCATACGTCTCTTTGGAGGAGGTCAGTGGCACGTTTTTTTGTTAAAAAAATGGCTTTCATTCTGCTTAAAGTATCAATTCGTATAGAAGAGATTTTCAGTGAGGGCCATATCGGCGACTCCGAAGTCTGTCTTGGTTTTTAGAAACAATACTTGCATTCAACAAGTGACCCTGGCTGACACAGTTACGAGATAGGCTATTCCTGGCAACATGCCACAGCAGCTGTGATCATTCAACATAATGTAGCTTCCACTCGAAAGCTGCCTAAAAATTGGATCTATCACTGCAGCTGGAGAACCTTGCAGGTGGCAGGATAAGTTCGTAGAAGAACCGTCACAGGCTCCGTGTAAGTTAATACCCTGGCATAAAAGTGTACCACTTAGTGCGCTTTTGCAGTTCGTACCACTAAGAAATACTTCTTTTCCCCCACTCCAACATCTGTGTATATATGGTAATTCCCAGGTTGACTTGATGTATTCTTTACCCAACCTTTCATATACGCCAGCTGGTATATGTTTCAAACAATATTGAAAATGGAAAATCGGGACAGGCAGAGTGATTGTCCAGTGTATTAGCCATCCAGTTGCAGGTTTTTCCGAAACAGTTAATGGTAATCTTTCCAGTTTTTCTATGTCAACACCATATAGTCTGCTCCTCTTTGTGCCAAAGTGATTTGTTTATGGTTAAGGTTAAATGCAGAAAACAATGACGTGGTGTTGATTAGACGCCCTGGCACGTATCCAGAACAAAGGTTTTGTAACGTCCAGTCTAAAAGCATTATAGAACGCAATTGTGACTGTCCATGCTGTAAGATGAACAAGTCCTGTTCCATTATGTCTATGGCAGAGGATACTATGCTGTCCAAAGAATAAATTCTGGATGACAGAGTCGTTAACACATTGTCAACTACAGAGAGAGGTTTCTCTAAATAATACGATCAATTCCTCATATTCGTTCTGCAGTCTCTGCTTGTGTCGCTTTCCAAGATTTATTATAAATGGCATATATACCAGCGTATATAAGACGTTTATTATGCGGTTTTGCTGGTCCTTGTGAGAAGTCCCTTAAATCAACACCATCTTTAAGTAAAGATAAGTGTTTTACCTCTGTTAGTGTGGACTTTTGTAGCCACTCAAGGCACAGTTTTCCTACACTTTATGATGTTACTATCCCTGGATGTTGTCTCTGGACATATCTTGGATCTGGCCTAGTGAATGTGAACCCTTGTGTCTTGTTCAGGAACCTATCTTGACAGTTGTTTGTGTCTGTGGACCGATTAACCATTTTTTCCAATCAGGATCAATTGTGTTTTTAAGTAAAATTGTTTTTACGTCGACCACCTTCTCTGAAGTGTTCTTACATCAGGTGTAGGTATGGACGGTTTGATGAAATCTTTTATCTTAGCTAAGCCAAGACATGATGTTTGCTGAACTGTGTCATTTAAAAACATTATTTGATCAGGGATGATGCAGGCTCTACATAAAGCTTCTAATCCCTGCAACTGCCAGTCTTTTGTGCCCCAGAGAGTTTTAGTCTCAATGTTGTCTTTCCAAAAGTCAAAACTAATGTGGACAAATAAGCATAAAAGGCCGCAGAATACATTTTCTTAGTATTAGTCAACATACTTTTCATTCCTGTCTTATTAACATTTCTAAAGTAACATGTTTCTGGATTTGAAACATTAAAACCTGAGAAGTATGGACATTTTTCATAGAATGTTTTTAAGCTACCCTTTGGTGGAGTTGGACAATGTTCCCATTATAAGCATAAACATTTCTAGGGTTTGCAGATCTATGCAAGAAATGATGACCATAGTGATTATAACAATACATTTGTTCATAATCTGATGAACCTTCTAAATATTCATGTTTTGTAAATTTTGCAGACATCTCTAAGTCTGACATCATATTATTAACAGTCTCAAAGTCCCAATCATCAGAAAATGTGCTGGGTGAAACAAAGTCACTCAAGGAAACTTTGAATTGAAGTGGAATCTTCAACAGCTCTGCAGGACCAAAGATGTCATAATCAGTTCTGTCCCAAGTTATACCACCAGGTATAGGAACGGCTGTGATGTTCACTGATGACAAGTCTTATTGTTCACAATGAGAGGATTTGTGTGGCTTTAGTTTCAAGTTGATGTTCTTACTTGCTGTGTCCATTTTACTATATTTTCCATTTATTAGCATTCCCAAAGATAGTACAAGAGTCAGCCAAAGTATGAGGGAAAATACGCCTAACACAATCCAAAGTTCAACCCATAGTGAAATCAAATACATTTTTTCAAGTTGATGAAAAAGTTCTGTTACTTGTTCTTTAAAGTTTTATTTGTTGGCGTCGTTTCAGGCTCACTGGGATCCTCGGAAAACGTATCAAAGTCAATGAAATAGCCAGAGGCTGTTCTGTCAATTGTAGGGATTGCATCAGGATTAGTTGAAATCGTTGGAGCTTCTTGATTACTTGTCATATTAGTATAGTCAGATGCTATATCATTGTAGACAGGAGTTTCTTGACAAACTGTTATTTGGGTTTCAAGAGGTACAAGTTCCATGGCTTTGTTGCATAGTCCTTTTCGCACTGCAAATTCTTCAAAGGTGATGAGTCTCTCGGTTTGAACCTCTTGGATAGTAGCCAGATTTGGTTGTCTGTTTCATCTCTGGAGTCCACTTGGCCTACTACTTATGATTGGCCACATGATGTGGTTTTACCAGGTCGATAGATATGAACCTGTTCTCCTTTCTTCCAGCAAGGGGCGGCAGTAACACTGTTCTTGGTCCGTGGATTGCTAGCACAGGTACTGGTTGCCTGTAAGAAGGCCCAAATTCCTTCTTGTCCGGGATCTTTTCTCTGACTAGATCTCCAATCTTTGGAATCCAGGCAGGCCTTGCTCGGACAGGTGGTTTTTCTTCAGTGGACGTTGGCTTCTGCAATGTGTTGCTTTGACTTCTTCTTGTTTCATTTAAGTCCTTTCAAAAAGCCAAACGATCTTTGATATCAAAAGGTTTTTGTTCCACCACTGAAGTGTGACGATCAAGGTCTTCAACAATCATTCTAGTACCAAAAAGAACTTCAAATGGAGTGATTCCATCCAGAGAACTTCTTGGCAGATTATTTAGACTACGTTGGACAATTATTAGATGTTTGAACTATCCGTCACCCAAGCCTAATACCCTAGCTGTTATAGGTTGCTTTATGTCCCGGTTTTTTCTTTCCACAACCGAATTTCCCTCAGGATGGAATGGACTAGAATACCGCAATGCAACACCCAGATTAGCCATGGCCTCCTTGTAAGCTCGAGCGCTAAACGCAGGACCCTGGTCCGAATGTAGCTTGCCGACTGCGTATGTGCCGATAAAGACTCGTAAATCTTCTATAACAGTTCGGGTTCAGCCGAGCGCCGAGGCCACATCCAAATAAATCTTGAGCATGAATCCACTGCGACCATGATATATTTATAGTTGCCATCCCTCTGTAAGGGACCACAGTGGTCCAGGTAAACACACACGTCTGCGCCGGGCGTTTCACTGTTGAAACCTTCATCTTTTGGCAGATTTCACATTCCAAAACATAGTTTCTGGTCTGTTTCCTCATGCGCGGCCACCAGTATCTCTGTTTTAATAACGACTCTGTGGCAGAAACACCTGCGTGTGCAGAGGCAAGCCCTTCATGTGCTGCTAAGATTAGTCCTAATCTATGTTCCATGTTTGGAATTACTCTATCCCCCACTCCAGGGATTTGAGCAAAAGGAACATTATTTGCATCAGTTATATAGGAGTACTTGAGTGAAAAGCCTTTTGGTTTTTTTTCATCGCTATCTATGTTGGAAGCGGCAACAGCCTGCATTATTTCGCCTTTTTTTTTTGTTTTTGAACGAGTGATTGCAGCTACGGGAGCCGTTTGCAAAGCTGCCTTCGCGGCTTCATCAGCCAATGAATTCCCTGCAACATGAACGCCATCACGTTGATGACTCAGTGTATGGATCACATGAGTTTTTTGTAGTTTTTTCTGTAATTGAACTACTTGTTCCCAAAGCAACTTATGCTTGATTGTGCCACCTTTTGCAGCTTTGAAGCTGTTTTGAATCCAGTTCTGCAAGTATTCATTGTAAGATTGAACGCAGTAATAGGAATTGCACACTATGAGTGTGGGGAATTCGCGATCAGTATTTTCAAGCGCCATCTTGAATGCCGGTAGTTCAGCTGGCTGAGCTGTACAATCTCCGAGAGATTGTAAATGTAAATGTAAATTGATACTTGTATAGCGCACTACTCAGCCGCAAGGGTCTCAAGGCGCTTGTACGAATACCGCTGTGGAACCCATCCTGGCTTTCCCTGTGAGGCGTCCACTCCTGGGCACCCCCAAGGTGGAGGCCAGGCATCCTTAGCGTTGTGGGGGCTGTTGTGGAGATTAAGCAAGCTATTGCCCAGAGTTGCAGAGTGGGACTCCATGATTGGAATAGGCACTGAGGCGCGAATTATCAGGTCCGTGGAATTTTGAGCCCAAGACCCGCCGAGGCGGGGATTTGAACGCTGGTCCCGGGCCAGACCTCTGCATCAGGGTCTGCCGCTCTAACCATTGAGCCACACTTCTCCACAAAATTGAGATTTTGTGACCATAGGTTGGAATTTACAAACGCGCCAGCGACCTTTAACGATCGCACACACAGCACTATAAGCCTGTTTACCCCAATTGCGGGCTGTGCTGATCCGTCTGTATAAATTATACATTCATACTGTTCTAGAGGCAGAATCTCAGTGGACAGAGGACATTCTTGTTCGTATTGTAGAAATTCTTTTGTTTTCAACTATGGGTCAAAAACGTATTCAACGTCTGCTGCAGCAAGAGTATTAACTCATTGTATCCATCTTGGTTGTAAAGCCTTTGCATTTGGAATGCTTGCTTTTGTCACTGCCTCTAAGGCAGGTACAGGAGTAACGATCATTATGCGCCTACCCTGTGCGAGGGCTCTCTTTTGCTACTGCAGTTTGAACCGCTGTCAGAATTTTTTCGGTAGAAGAGAATTTCATTTCAGCTTGTGTGTACAAGTGTGATTTATAAGCTATTGGCACTTTTTCTCCCTCATTAAACGTCAAGAATGTGAATCCGCTTCTTCCTGGAATGATTCAGATTACAAGGTTGCGTACGTTTACGCGTGTCTGTAAATGTGTTGTTGCTAACATGACTGTTTGCACTGAACACAACATTTCTGTGTGTTTTTGAGTCCAATTAACTGTTTTGAAATCAGGTTTGATTAATTTGTAGAGAGGTTTAACCCTTTCTGTGTAATTTAGAATGTAAGTTCTTCTGAAATTTAGGAAACCTAGAATCAACTAAGTTTTTCCGCATTTTTGGAGGTTGGAGCAGCACGCATTTCTCTAGAAAGTTTGCTGCCAGGTATTTGCCTTCACTTGATAACTCGTATCCTAGAAAAAGGACATTGAGGTGGGCAATTCTCGATTTCTTAAAATTGAATTCATACCCTTCAGATGCGAAGCCAAGTATTATGGTAATACAACACAATGGTTCAGCACCCCACACAATACACAATGACAATAGTAGTCAGAACAATAATCAAGAAAATCAATTCAGTAGGACTTAAAGTTTTCTTTCTTGCTTTTATTCAAAGTCTTCATGCAAAATGTAGCCAACGCGTTTCATCCGAAGGACTTCTTCAGGGCTACAACAAACAAATATACAAAAATACACATATTATACAAAACTATTTACAATTAAAACACAGATTTGTGATACATCATGATTACAACAGAACAGTGTGCATATCACTTGATCATCAAGCATGATTCGCCTACTGAAAGGATTTGCAATTGAACCTCTATAAATCACAAATAAAAAGTGAGGAGGGGATTCTAAAACACACAAAGATTTATGGATTATTAATTGAACGGGAGATTTTAAGTACCAAATAAAAAAAGGGGGGAATCATTTCCATATTCTTTATTATGTCTAGGCTTCAGTCAGAATTTAGAATAGTAAGTCCAGGACTTAATCTGACCAAAAGATATTGAGGACGTTTGTCAGTAGTTTTTTCTCTCAAGACTTTTATGTTCAGAGCTTCAAGTGTACGTGGCATTAATAGCCTATTTTAAAAGAGGTACAATGTTTGTATAATTATAATCCACACATTTATAAGTGTGTTGCTATTCAGTTAAAAACAAATGTACACATATGCAATATGTGAACAGCGAGAGTAGAACAAAAGACCTTCCATAGTTTATATTAATGATGTTCTATTATGGGTCCATAGTACACATTGCAGATGGTATTTCCTCTCATATCTATCAATGGTAAGCTCAAAACAGTAGCCAAGTTTACTTATATTCTTCCCAAAAACCCAAGAATAGTATTCGCATTGGCTAGATATGTTTCCTCTCATATCTGTCAAGGGTGAACTCAAAACAGCAGCCAAGGTTACTTATGTTCCTAAAACCCCCAAAAAAGTATTGGCACGGGCTAAATATACTTAAACTTTCCCGTTTTTAGGTTGGCATCTAAACAAATCTCCAGCACATCATTAAAGGAAAGGAGGGTTCCTGACCCCTAGTGAAGTAAAGGAACAGAGCATTTCCCCTCAAAAAAGAAAGGTTGGAGATAGCAACAAGGCTAATGGAAGATTAAAGCCCTCCCCTAGTTCTTACTTACTTCGATCTGCACGACGTGTTCATTCTCCCTCGGTCTCGGTCTCGAGTTTGTAGTTCGAGATATGACCGGGAGGTGCGAGTTTAAATAGCCCGCAAATTGATATCAGCTGTTCTGGGACTGCTCATGCCATACTATGAGTAAATATGGTTACATGCCCTAGATTTAGGTATTCGGTATACTCTTTTATCTGGTGAATAGATATATTATTATTCTCCCGTTCGTAGATGGTACCGAATAATGTGAATCATTAATATAAACTATGGAAGGTCTTTTGTTCTAGTCTTGCTGTTCCCATATGTAGCATTGTGTCATACGGCTCTAGGTTTTGGATTTACTTCTCAACAACGGACAATGGGAAGTGGGTTGTTTTACTTAGGTGAGACATAGATATTCTTTGATACGGGTTTTTAAACAATCATTATTTTAACTCCAGATCAAGTTAATTACGGACACCATACGAATTGGTTGTGAATAATGGCACCACTCTGATGGCCTATCTACCACGATGCACACCGAATAGGAGGAATTGACTAGTTTCCTTTATAACAAGGTATGTTGCATACGTGTACATTTGTTTTTAACTGAATAGCATCACACTTATAAATGTGTGGATTATAATTATACAAACATTGTACCTCTTTTAAAATAGGCTATTAATGCAACGTACACTTGAAGCTCTGAACATAAAAGTCTTGAGAGAAAAAACGACTGACAAACGTCCTCAATATCTTTCGGTAAGATTAGGTCCTGGACTTACTATTCTAAATTCTGACTGAAGCCTAGACTTAATATAGAATATGGAAATGATTCCCCCCTTTTTTTATTGTTACTTAAAATCTCCCTTTCAATTAATAATCCATAAATCTTTGTGTGTTTTAGAATCCCCTCCTCACTTTTTATTTGTGATTTATAGAGGTTCAATTGCAAATCCTTTCAGTAGGCGAATCATGCTTGATGATCAAGTGATATGCACACTGTGCTGTTGTAATCATGATGTATCACAAATCTGTGTTTTAATTGTAAATAGTTTTGTATAATATGTGTATTTTTGTATATTTGTTTGTTGTAGCCCTGTAGAAGTCGTTCGGACGAAACGCGTTTGCTACGTTTTGCATGAAGACTTTGAATAAAAGCAAGAAAGAAAACTTTAAGTCTTACTGAATTGATTTTCATGATTATTGTTCTAACTACTATTGTCATTGTGTATCGTGTGGTGTGCTGAACCATTGTGTTGTATTGCAAAAGTGTTTTGGGAATTGCCCTTGGGAGTCTAGGGGTATATGACTTCAGGTTCCTGGCACCCACAACAAAAAACTGGACCATAAAACATTGGACAAAGTGCAGTCATCCTTGCCTTATACCCCTGTTCAAGTGTTCCAAGTATTATGGTATTCACTCTGTTCAAGTGCCTGTCCAAGTCATCGTCTGTTAGATAGATGTCATCTACATAAGATCATGCCTCATCATCATATGTTTGTAGTAACTCTGTAACTCTGGCTGAAAATAACCCCAGACTATTCTTGAATCCCTGGGGGAGACAACAGAAGTGACGCTGTGTCCCCCTAATTAAAAAAAGGTCAAGTACCTGCTTTCAGGTGCAATATTTTGACAGAAGAAACCGTTAGAAATATCTAATGCGGTTTTATATTTTTTGCGCACGGTGTTATTCATCAGTGCTGCACTGCGTGCATTTTGTACTGCAAAGGTTTTGCAACAAGAGTTTATATGTCTGTAGTCCAAAACTAGACAATATGTATTGCCTGGTTTGGAGACAGGAAACAAAGGATTGTTCATTGACGAGGTGAATGTTTCAACCACCCCTTAGTTTTCAAGTTGATCTAATAACTCCCTGACCTGTTTTTTAGCTTCTTGCTTAACTGGATACGGCCTCTGAGCAGTTGTCTGAGTTTTTAACTGGATTTTATGGTGAGGAGAATCCTCATCCCATCCTACATGATTTTTATATAATGCTGGAGCCTGGGCTACAGCCCATTTTCTGGCATAGGTGTATTTTAAGTGAATTGGAATATGATTGGAGAAGGCTGGCATAATGATGTCTCCGCCATGTGGGCACTCCCTGACAAATTTTGGTGGCCAGTCTTTTTCAGCTAGAAGAATGTCATAACCCTTAGAGAATTTCTCCCAAAAGAGTGCTCTTATTTTCCAAGTTATGTCCCCCTCCTTCCGGAGAGTTATTTCATATAACTTATGGGGTACCCTAACCCTGGTATCGGCAGTTTCAACTTGGATGTACTCATTCAAGTCCACTGTCTCCAGATGATCCTTCAGAATCTTGCGAGCTATGGTGACTTCTGCTGCGCTGTCTAGCATTGTCTGGCATTGTCTGGGCCCACTCCCCATTCTTGAGTTGTGTCCTCAAGATCCTCGGCAGGCCTGATTTTTAGACCTGCTACCTTCTTCTTGGTGAATTGAGTTTTCTTATTTTTTGGAACGTTTTGATCGTCTTTGGACTTCACACGTTCTTCCTTGTGTTCTGACCGTCCTCTTCTATCTGATTTCTGTGAGGAAGTATGAAAAGTACGAGAGGAACGTGTATCAGTATCTTGATATCGATCAGGTTTTCTTAAATTATCCCTGTTCCTGAGGTTATGCCTCTTTTCAGAGGGCTCCTTTTGAGGAGACTTCCTCAGGACTGAGAACGCTTCTCTATAGAAGTTTGTTTAGTATTCTCCCACTTCTTTTTTAGGAGTAGTGAGAGTGTTTTTAATAAAAACCTTTTCAGGGTTCTCTGTTAGTTGGGGCTTAACTGGTTTCCCACCCAAACTATCTCTACCTAGATCTTCATAGGATTTTTCTATTATTCTGGCCAGTTTATATGGTTGCTCAGTTATATCGAATTCTCTTATTTTTTGGCGGATCGCCACGGATGCTGCTTTACCTTTAATATTAGCTAATATTATAGCAGAGACCTGTTTGAAATCTTTTAGTAATTTCATACCCGATTTAAAGCAGGCTCTGCCCCGTATTCATTTTAAATCTGTTTCAGGACGTCTGGTATTACCGCCATAGATGGAACACCATGTGTTTTTGTGTAGATTGCAGCAAAGACTGTACCGCAAGTGTCATAGTCCTCCAGGTGTGGTGCGATCCCCATTGGTAAACAGATTGTTAAAGTTCAGTGTTTCTCATGAGGTGTACTATCGGGAAATACTGCCTCGATTTGAGTAATTTTTTTAGCTATCCAGAATGGAATTTGTTCCCTTTTTTGCAGGCAATTCACCAATGACCGATTGTACAGTCTGTGGTGTAATTTTATTTGTGTTCCCCTGGTGAGGGGTGTGTTGCGGAATCCTTATAGGAGGTTGGACTGTTAGAGTCCGGATGACATATTGAACCAATTGTCTATGTATTTTGATTAGTTGTCTTAGTTGAACTAATAGTTCTGCACCTGACATTTCTTCAATGGCAGGATGTGGTGTACACAGAGTTATTACTGTGACAAAAACGCGTTCTACAGGCTTCCAGGTGAGGCTTTGTTTAACCAGAATCTTAAACCGGGAGAAATATTGGGCACCTTCACTTCGAGGTATAATTATTTCTTCATTAAGCCGCTGCGTGATACTTCGCGATTCGGCAAGAAAACTTCTATGTGTCCTTTTAATCCGGGGAAACGCCCTTGTATCAAGATTTCTGCCTGCAATCTACGCCGGCAGTAATAAATCTGTGTAAGGCTGTACCATAAGCAATATGAAGGATACTGAAACATGATATCAAATAGAAACTGAAAGTCCTATAGAAATTTCGTTTATGCATATATAAAAGTCCACGACCAGCCTGAAATAACCCATGAGTTCAGAATAAACAACTTTTCGTCCATAAAAAGCTTATATGTTGTTTTTTTGAGTATTGTTGCGAATAACGGTCACCTGATGAAGACAGTTTGCCGAAACGCGCGTAGCTTCAATCCACCGCATTGCCTACCTCAATAGTACATCGACCTCCTACAAAAATGTTTTGTTGTTTTTTTTTATTATGTGTTTCTTTATATGTATGTAAATCAATATGAAATTATGTGATAAATTATAAAGATTTTGAATGTTGAATAATTGGATATACTGAAGGCTAAAGAATGAAAAATAAGCTAAAAAACTAAAATAAAATAAAAGATTTATATATTTTTATACACAAAAAAATGGTTTTGGTTCTTTAACATGTGCACTTGATTGCTACTGTTTTGAATATATATATATTTTCACCTAAAATGAGATGGCACATGTAAATTGAATGTTTGATATAGTCCTTTATTTTTCCATTGATCTATCAATCCTTAGAACACAAGGGTGATATGGAGGGAAAGGAGGGAACAAAACAAGGAAAGCAAAGGCAAAAAAAGGAATCCAGGGACAGATCCTCCAACAGGTTGAAAACAGGTGCTAAAAGAAAGGATTATTGTCAATAGGCAGCATAAAGATACATAAAAACATATCTATTCCTTTCTATATATGGGTTTACCTAATAGGCGTCTGGAAGGCCCAAGCTATACCAAGGTCCAATAAAGCAACCCCATTAGAATCGTATGGCCTCTTCTTCACAGTGATGTTTTGGATGAGCCTGTTCAATGGAAATACAGAAAGCAACTACATGTATATAGGCTAGCAAATGTATCCGGTGAATGTGGACTATGGCCTTACCTAATCGGGTTATAGGGGAGGTAGAGGAAAAAAGGCCTGTATATTACATGGATTCTCAGGTCTGCCGTATCTGTAATAGAAAACCCCCCATGTGAAACAACCTGTTTATCTATACTGTGCACTGTATGATAAAATAAGTAGATAGCGCAAAACCGCGTTACCTTATCTTCTTAGTTCCAGACTGCGACGAATGCCAGCTTCCAAAACCAGTGGACGTCCAACAAAATAAAGGGTAGAATGTTGTAAGGACAAAAAAAAAAGGTCTATGTGCGGACCACAAATACTACACCTCCCTCGGCTCCGCCAAACACTAGCTCTACCCTGGTCCGGCCGGCCCACGGAACACAAGTCCAGCCGACGGGCGGAACCGGGAGTAGCAGGTTGGGGCCCTGGGGACAATGTGGTAGAAGATAGCCGGCAACAGAAGAAAGCAAAGGGAACTTCGAGTCCGTTTACGGGAACAATCACGGAGGCGAAGTGGGGGGTTCAGAACTACTCTCAGGTGGTAGCGAACAACCCCTCAACTAGCGGAATTACCTTGAAGGCGCTGATAACGGAGCCCGAAGCCTCGTGACTCCTACGGAATAAGGCGCCTGTTAACAGAAACAGGTAACAGCAAACGAGTATACTTGGCACCGGAGGAACGGCTCAGCGGAAGCGGAAGTGACGCGACGAGAGCTCTACCCTGGTCCGGCCGGCCAACGGAACACAAGTCCAGCCGACGGGCGGAACCGGGAGTAGCAGGTTGGGGCCCTGGGGACAATGTGGTAGAAGATAGCCGGCAACAGAAGAAAGCAAAGGGAACTTCGAGTCCATTTACGGGAACAATCACGGAGGCGAAGTGGGGGGTTCAGAACTACTCTCAGGTGGTAGCGAACAACCCCTCAACTAGCGGAATTACCTTGAAGGCGCTGATAACGGAGCCCGAAGCCTCGTGACTCCTACGCAATAAGGCGCCTGTTAACAGAAACAGGTAACAGCAAACGAGTATACTTGGCACCGGAGGAACGGCTCAGCGGAAGCGGAAGTGACGCGACGAGAGTAACGCGAAACCACTAGTACGCGAAGCGCTGGTGCAAGGGGAAGTCAGGCTTTTGACTCTTGCCTGTCCCCCTTGCACATGCGCGGTGCCAGGCGGCCATCTTCGTTGGCGTGCACGATCTGGTCGGAAAACTGGCAGGCGTGACAATTTTTGAGTGAAAATGTTAAATCTTTTAGGCCCGATGTAGGTAAATCTAATTTACCACTCCTAAAATACCGAATCATACCGATTCGGTATTTAAGAAGTGGTAAATTAGAGGGGGGGAAATGTAGGTAATTCTGATTCGGTAAATACCGAATCTGTAAGATTCGGTATTTACCGATTCTGTAAATACCGAATCGGTATCCCCCATTGATTCCTATGGGCCTTGAAGCCCATAGGAATAAATGTGGAATACCGAATCGGTATTTACCGATTCGGTAATTACCTATTCTTGCAAGGGTGCAGGGGGTGTCACTTTGACACCCTCTAGCACCCCGAATTCAGGCATGTGTGCCATGTGGCACACAGACATGCCCTAAGGGCATGTCTGTCTGTCACATGGCATAGGTGTGCAGGCACACATGTGCATGCACACCTGGGTTCGGTATTTTACCACCCAATTGGATTGGGTGGTAAAATACCGATTCTGTAAGGCCTGTGGGACTCAGAAGAGTCCCACCTACATCTGCACGTTACCGAATCGGTAAAAATACCGATTCGGTATTTTACCGATTCAGTAAATTTACCGAATCGGTAAAATAGGGCCCCTACATCACAAATGACCATTTACCGGTCGGTAAATGGCCACCTACATCTGGCTCTTAGTATCTTATTTAGGATGTCATGGTTTCCTGTATGCATAACTGATCAATCCGTTAAACCTCAAAAGCCTCCAAATTGGCTTTGCCACATACCCGACTTATGGGAGAAGGGCACCTTAGAATAAAGGGTCACAGACAACAATGTAGAGAATTTTATCAAATGGTGATTGGTTGAACCTTATTGAGTGAGACGGTCCACTGTAACCATTTACTCCCTGGTCATCACTACATTTACATTTTTGCCCACATTATGAATATGTCCATTCACCAATAAAGTGAGGCTGAAAAGATTAGTACCTTTTAGTCATTTGCAAACAAGGTCAGTTGGCTGGGCCACAAGTATACTGAATTCACCAAGAGCTATGGGGCAGCTATGATGCATAGTTAGCAGCCTACAGAGCTCAATCAGAGAATTAGTAATATTCTTGATTGAATAATGGGGGTACTTGTACAAAGGTGAATATAACCTTAGGTGCAAACAAATTTATTTTAAAACTAGCAGGGCCCCAATCTAAGGAAACAAGCAAATCAATTACTTCCTGCTGGTGTCCCACTAGACAGCAGCAAGTTTGACAGGTGTATTGAACAGAGTGGTTGAAGCGCTTTCCTCAGTTTCTAAAGTGAGGTGTAATTTATTTTTCAGCATGCTTAGGTCGCAGATAGTATCAATAGTGATTTCAAGGAGTGCACAGAGTGCTGCAAAGTCAATCAGGTGGAGCCGTGGGGCTATGCACTTTACATTTAGGATGGAGGGCCAGCACATGGACCTGCTCTAGACTACTAACTAGCCCACAGTGCTAAAAGATAGCCTTTCCAAAAAACTTCCCAACCAGACTTCAGAATGGCACCCAAAAAAAAGACCAGCACTTTGAGAAAAACGAAAATAATGCAAGAAAGGGGTGGGAACAGCTTTGGAGTTCAAAAGACCAGAGGAATAATTTGTCAGAAAAATCACATTAAAAGTAACAAGCAGACAGTAAAGAATCTAGCAGTTAAGGAAAAAAAGGTGAGGTAGTGAGTGGCAGAGATTCAAGAGTCCCTGAGACAGTGAGTTACAAGGTGGGTGACTGAGAAAGGGGTCAAATCTTTTAAAAAGGTAAAAGTGTGTGACACATTGATGAGGGAGAAAGATGGATAGTAAAAAAGCACAAAATGTGAATAGATGTTTTTTATTATTTCTTTTTGTGATTTTATATTGAGCGGACATGGCCTTGAGTCATCAGAGAACATTACAAGAGAACAGTTACCAAACTATCACAACAGAAGTACATTAGAGATATAAAAGCTCATCAAAAGAAAGTGGGGAACAGCTGTAGTTGATTGCATTTCCCAAACACCAGCCCAGGAGTACAATTAAGATACAAAATTTGAAAAATGAAAGCAGATATTCAAAAGCAAATGGGAGCAAAAGGAATTTAACCTATGTGTCTCTCAAAGAAAACAGCTTTGAAAGGTTGGAGGGATGGAGTTCAAAATTCTTATGGTGCTCCCAGAGAATGGCTGGTTCATGAATAAATCTTGTTTGAAGGTATGTGTGTGGTGGGGGGGGGGGGTCTGGGAGAAGGTATTGGGAGTTTACTAAACCCAATTTCTAGTTATATATGCGGGCACAGGAGAGTGCTGTGCCTTGTATAAGATGCAGCCAGTTTTAAACTTTACGCTCATTTCAACACACAGACATTGGAGGGATTGCAGGACGTGAGTGATATGGTCACATTTTTTGTGACCGTAACAAAGTGGGTTACAGTATGTAGAACTGCTCCAAGAGCAGACCTAAGTGAACTTTGGGGATGTCTAAGAGGAGATAGATCCCTTAGTAAGGCTTAGAAAACAACAATGCATGTACAACTGAAAGAAGTGAGGTTGACATTCTAGATCCAAACTCCTACCTTCTCAAACTGATGATCTTCAAAGGAAATTTTAGCCGTTCCAGACTGTCGAACTCCTGAACCATAATCTGGAGCTTCTTCATCCGCTGTTAGCAAAAAAAAAAAAAAAAAATGTCAGAATCAATAAGCAAAGCAAAAGGGTCACTGGACCCAATCTATTAGCAGTGAGCAAGCATTGGCAGGGTTTTAGGAAGTTGGGTCAGCAATGCTAAAGCCAATCTATGAGACTCTGGAAATATAATCAGTGAGCCAGAAGAGCCAATCTGTGAGCAGCTGTGGGCAATTTCTGAACCAATAAGCCACACTGGAGCAAATATATGAACTACTAGTGAAAAATACCAGAGGCATCCTATGAGCGGCACTACCTCTAATGCAAGAGCAATCAGTTAGCATTGATGGCATCCCCGTGGACCTTTTTTAATTCAACATAGATCTGTGGGGCCCCGTCCTAACCCAAGTTATCAATGCAAGTAGCAAGATTGCCCCTATTCCATCTTGGCTAGAATCGATATTGGTCCCTATCTTTAAAAAAGGGGACAGGTCCAACCCAGCCAAATATAGGCCAATATCATTGCTCGATTCTACAGTTAAAGGAAATCGGCAGAGTCCTCTTAACAAGGCTACAAGATTGGGAGGAGGAGCATTTGATCATCAGCAACCTCCAATACGGCTTCTGCAAGGGGTGATAGTGCAAGTCCTGAATCTGAATATGCTGCTTAGTAAATATATAAGGGCAAAAATGGGTAGACTTTTCCTGGCCTTCGTGGATCTATCTGCTGCATCTGATTGAGTTATCCACGAAAAGCTTTGGGAAATTCTAGAAACTTTGGTAGTGGATCCATCTATAATTCTTTTTATAGCACAGTTGTATCAAGGGGCCAAAGCAACTGTCAGGTTTGGGGAAGGCGGGAAATGCACTAAACACTTTGACGTAAAGCGAGGAGTGCGGCAAGGTTGCGTCCTCACTCCCTTCTTATTTACCTTATACATAAACGACTTGGGAAGGACAATAGTGGAAGAGTGTCTGGACCTACCCCTAATAGGTAACTGCCAAATTCCCGCACTGATGTATGCACACGATGCGGTGCTAATGGCCCGCACCCAGATAGCCTTACAGACGGTTATTTGTAGCTTTGCTAAATACATGTCTAACTTACGCCTGAACGCTAACATTCCTAAGACCTACGCGATGAAGTGCGGGACTGGTAGTAGTAAAACCGGTCTTTTGTTCTAATGAAATTAAAAGTTCAGACACATTCTCCTATCTTGGAATTCTATTTGATAGAAGGGGGTCGTGGTATCAGGGGGTTAAAGCGAGGAAGCTATTATTTCTTAAAGCCGTTGCCGCCCTAATAAATTTTAGTAGGAAAATCGGCAAAAGAGCCTCAACAGAATTACTACAAATATATAATGCTAAGTGTGCTACAGCTGCTATTTATGGCGCTGGTATTTGGGGCTACGAGGATGGGACAGCCCTGCAGACTATAGAGAATAGGTTTCTGAGATATTTATTGACCCTCCCAGTTAGCACCTCCTCTTTTATTCGCCATACTGAATTAGGCATTCACCATCTTACGGATATTATAAAAATCCAACCAGTATTGTTGTGGTATGGGATATGGACCACAGACCAGACAACCTTAAACAGACAAATTCTAACGGACTGTCTCAAGTTAGAGGGGCTTAAGAATATAAAATGGCTGGAATATATCCGAACGTTTATGTTAAATATAGATCATCCTGAGTATTTTGTTGAACCGACTACAATAGGCTCCATATCAAGGAAGGATTTTAAAAATAAATGCTTGTCTTTTGTGGAAGATCTTAGGAGAGGGGTAGAACTAAAAAAGCCTACAGTTCAAGCTAATTACTCCACCTAATGACCTTTAAAATCCAGCCCTATTTAGGGATGCCCATAGTAGATTATATTAGATTCTTGTTAACAAGCTTTCGTCTGGGGACCATATATAGATCTATTTCATTCCCAGAACAGAATGATTGGTCCAGGGTTCAGTGCAAATGCCCATGTGATGGCAAATCAAAACAGTGGACCATCCAAATATTATTTATTTGTAGATTTTACCTGTTGGAAAAAAAAAAGTTGGATTCTGCCCCTTTTAAGGAAAATTGGTCTAAGGCAATGTCGTCCGGCTCTCATGGTTTTATAATTACTGGGAGATGAATTTATAATTACATCTGTTTTATCATTTTTAAAGAATGTTTTTAAATGCAGGAAATCAATTTTACTGTAAACTATGATACCATTTACTGAAACAACCTCCTCTTAAGAGTGATCGATATGTATACAATGATTCTTTTATGAGTTTTTCCATTGTGCTTTTATGATTATTATATGATATAATCGAATAAAGCATGTTTGATTTGAAGTAACTTGCTCTTCTGATAGAGACTTCTAACCGCAGATCCACGCCTTTTAAATAGATACCAAAGCAGCAACTATTTGGAGGTGAGTGGGTCTGCAAATGGCCTCAAACTGAGAAGTCCTATAGGAAGGAGCAGGCAAAATGCCCCTCTCGACGCATCTAGCTGTGAAGACAGTAGAGTTTCCTGAATGTAAAAAGTGATGCCCACTTTGCTGCCTAGCAAATTTCCAGGACAAGAACTCTGCATGCCAATGCAATGTCAGCAGCTCTCGACCTATTGGAATGAGCTCACAGTCATTCTGAGGCTCCCAAGGCTGCATCTTAGCCACTGCATAGCAGATCTTATTTTAGAGCTTCTGCACTGCTCCAGTGAATCATCCAAAGAGCAGATCATCCACCCAGTGTTCTCCTATGCGATCATCGTAGAACCCTGCTGCTGCGACAGCATATCTTCCCACATAGGCAGTGTGATCAGAGAACATATGCTCTTGCCCAGCAGCTCTGGATACCATACTGTCCGTGCCCCGTCTGGGACCACCAGGATGGTTTGGGCTCAGTCATAACTGATCTTCTTTAGAACTTAGAGAAAACGAGGTATAGAGGAGAAAGCATACAGGAGGTCCTGAAGAACAAGTTACTTACCATCGGTAACAATGTATCTGTAAGAGACACAAGTTAGTTGTAGATTCCTTACCTTAGAATTACCCCCAGGTGTCAGTCTGGATCCAGAATTTTTGTTTAGCAGTACCCCTGGATGTCGGTAGGTGGTGTTAGTCGACTCCACACACGTGGTCAGCATCATGGTCGCTGAGATGACGTTGTGGTGCCTATTTAGATGCCACCCCTACGCGTTGATGTAAGTTCTGACACGACTTTCCACGGCAGAAGAGAAGAGCCAAGCAAGACACTGACCACCGGTGCGCCACAACTAGGGCCCTGTATGGAAGTCCCTTTCCCTGGAAAGCAGTTTGCAGAGCGAGGAGGATGGGTGGGGTAGAAAGGAATCTACAACTAACCTATGTCTGTTACAAATACATTGTTACCAAAGGTAAGTAACTTGTTCATCTGAAAGAGACAGTTAATTGTAAATTCCTTACCTTAGAATAGATACCCCATCAATACCATCCCCGGTGGAGGGTCTGCGTACCAAATTTAGACAAGAAAGTCCTGGAGGACCGAATGGGCAAAAAAGCTGTCTCTCCGGACTTGGCTGTCCAGGCAGTAATGTCTGGTGAACGTGTGCAGAGATGCCCACGTTGCCGCCTGGCAGATAACAAGGAGTGGGACTCCACGTGCCAATGCGGTGGTTGCTGCCGTAGCCCTAGTGGAATGAGCATGCAACCCCACTGGAGGATCCTTCTTAGCTCAGGCATAGCAGATCTGTATGCAAAGGACAACCCATTGAGAGATGGTAAGTTTTTGATCAGCATGACATTTCTTGGCACCTATATATCTAATAAAGAGTTAATCATTCAGCCAGAAATCTTTGGTGTGGTTAAGGTGGATGACAGCGCACGTTTTGGGTCCAGTCGGTAGAGTTCCTAAAACTCCTTGGAAGGGTGCGGAGTTGGGAAAAAAAGTGGGCAAAGTGATGGATTGTCTTACATGGAAGGATGTAACCAGAATAGGAAGAAACAAAGGCCTCATTCTAAGCACCACTTTGTCCGGTTGCACAGAAGAGAAAGGGGGCTTGGAAGACAGAGCTTGAAGCTCATGCACCCTCTGAGCAGAGGTGATGGCCACAAAGAAAGCAGTCTTGAGAGTGAGGAGCCTGAGAGGACAGTTATGAAGAGGTTCGAAGGGAGCACACACAAGGTATATGAGAACAAGATTCAAGTCCCACTGGAGCATTATGAAAGGAGATGGAGGAAACAGATGAGTAATGCTCTTAAACAATCTATTAACAATAGGAGACTTGAACAAGGATGGCTGATGTGGTAGCCGAAGAAAAGCAGAGATATCTGCAAGAGAACCTTATAGAGTGCCTAGAGCAGAGCCCTCCTGGGCCAAAGAAAGTGTATTAAAAAAGACCTCTGAAAGAGAGTCAGAAAGGGGATCCGGAGCCTTTGCTGTGCACCATGCCACAAACTTGTTCAATCTACAGGTGTATAGCGATTAAGTGGAGGGATGCCTGTCTGCCAAGATGACCTTACATACTTCGGTCGAAAGCGGT
The DNA here is from genome assembly GCF_964263255.1 of Lissotriton vulgaris. NCBI lineage: Eukaryota > Metazoa > Chordata > Amphibia > Caudata > Salamandridae > Lissotriton > Lissotriton vulgaris. The sequence continues at coordinate 870,973,042 of NC_141699.1, forward strand.
CAACTGTTGCCGCTTAACCTACATGCAAGGAGGTGGAAACTGGGCAGGTTCAGGTGAAGAACTCCCCCCTGCCACTGCGACAGAAGATCCTCCCGAAGGGCTGTCTGATCAGAGGATCAATGGCCATGCTCAAGTGCTCGGGGTACCAGACTCTTCCCCCTTCGGTGCCACAAGAATAACTTGAGCCTGGTTGCGCTTGATATTCTTGAGCACTCTGGGAAGAAGTGGTACAGGCGGTAAGGCATACAGCAGGCCGTAATTCCACTTGCGAAGAAAAGTGTCACCGAGCGAGTGCTGCCTTGGAAAGTCCAACAAGCAAAACTGCTGACATTGCGCATTCTCTTTGGTGGCGAACAGATCTAAACATGGCTCTCCCCACCGCTGAAAGAGACCTTACCCCACCTTTGAGTAAAGACGTCATTTGTGAGCACGCAATCACCAATGTCCGCCAAGGGAATTAGAGAACCCGAAAGGTGTTGAACCACCAGGGTCATGCCCTGATGTTTCTGCCATGTCCAGAGGCCAAGAGCCTCCTGACAAAAGGTCTACGACCCCACCTTGCCCTGTTTGTTACAATACCACATGGCAGTGGTGTTGTCTGTGAACACCTGCACCACTTTCCCTTTGAGAGAGGGAAGGAATGCCTTCAGTGCCAGTTGGATCGCCCAGAGCTCCAGCAGGTTGATGTGGAGCCCGAATTCCTCTGATCTCCACCTCTCCAAGATGGCCGCCCCATCGCAGGAGTGAAACATCTGCCACCACCGTTAGATCTGGTTGGGGAAGGGAGAGGGTTCTGCCTCAGACCCAAGCTTGGTTCATTAGCCACCACTTCAATTGTGCAGTTCCCTTGGAGATCTGGACAGAGTCGGAAAGATTCCCCTGATAATGCACCCACTGCAACTTCAGGTCCCACTGCAGAGCCTGCTTACGCCATGATTTACTAGCAGGATTCAGGAGGCCATAAGGCCCAGAAGCCTCAGAATCATTCTTACCAAAATCTGGCTTAGAAGCTGAAACATCAGTATCATAGCCCGAATATACCAGACTTGCTGCTCTGGTGGATAGGCCCAAAACTGCACTGTGTCTAGAACAGCTCTGATTAAAGGAAGCATCCGAGTGGGGGTCAGGTGTGACTTCAGCACATTTATAGTGAACCCCAGCGAGTGCAGGAGGTCCGCTAAAGTCTGGAGGTGGGAAGCGACAGCCTGGCAGCGAGCCCACCTTCCACAGCCAGTATTCCAGATAGGTGAAGACTGGAACCCCTGATCTGCGCAGATGGGCTGCGACCACCCTTGTGAACACCGAGGGCACTGGTAAGGCCACAGAGGAGCACGGTGAACTGAAAGTGCTCATCGCCCATCATGAACCTTAGATCGCGTCTGTGGGCTGGCAAGACGGGAATATGGAAAAAAATGTCCTGCAAGTCCAACACCATCATGCAGTCTCCGGGGCAGACAGGACCCAAGCCAACATGAGCCTCTTGAACTTCTCCTTATGGAGGAAGCGATTGAGAGTCCTGAGGCCTAGAACAGGATGCAGGCCTTTGTCCTTCTTGGGCACCAGAACGTACCTACTTCTGGCACAGGGACCCTTTCTAAAGCTCCCCTGGCCTAGAGAGCAAAGACTTACTGGTGGAGAAGTGCCAAATGATCCTCTGATATGTGGTCGTAAAATGGTGGCATGGAGGGAGGAGTAGTCTTGGAGGGGAGGGATTAGCCACTTTGAACAATTTGCAAAACCCACCTGTTCGATGTGATGGATTGCCAGTGGAGGAGGTGATGGTGAATCCTGCATCCCACTGTCCGTTGATGGGCCTGAAACGTCAGACTAGGAAGGTTTGGAGGCTGCAACAGGGGCAAAGGGTGGACTGGCCCGCCTGCTCGCTCCCAGACGCGCAAGATTGCTGGGTCCCACGTCCACGATTACGCAGAGGCTGAGCAGCTTGTGTGAACCGGTAGCTAGACTGGGCTGGACGTGGCTGGGTGCCCCTTCTGTAGCCACAAAAGGGATGAACAGCAGACGGGAGTGGGCGAGAAGGTGCAGTGAGGCCCAAAGATCTGGTCGTAGCTCTAAAATCTTTAAAGCGCTCCAGCTCCGACTCTGCTTTGTCACCTAAAAGACGATGGCCATCAAAGGGCATGTCCATAAATTTTGACTGGGCATCCCCCGAAAAGCCAGATGTCCTCAACCAGGTGTAGCGCCTAAGGGCTACTGATGTGGCAATCGTTCTGCTCAGAGTGTTGGTGGTATCTAGTCCACATCTAATGGCGAATTTGGCTGCGCGTCTCCCATTCACCACTGCCCGGGAGAGAGTGGCCTGGGCCTGCTACGGGCATGGGGGCAGCACCTGCGCGACGGTTTCCTAGATGGTATGGGAGTAGCGGCCCAAGAGGTGCACAGTATTCACTGACCGCAGTGCCAAGCTGGAGGAAGTGAACATAGCTTCGAGGAAGAGAACATACACTTCCCAAGATTATCCAGTTTCTTGGATTCCCTATTTGTAGGGGCAGAAGGGAATGCGCCCTTAGAAGAAGAGTCTTGGACCACCAAGCTCTCAGGGGAAGGGTGTTGGGTCAAGAACACTGGGTCGCCTAGGGCTGGGCGTTGGTGGTGGATAATTGTCATTTCCACAGGAGCCCCTGTGCAGGGCTTGGATAAAGTGCCCCGTAAGACATCAGTGAGGCCTCATTGAACAGCAATAAGGGTTCCGAAAAGGAAGCCACAGGTTGAAGCACATCTGTCAGGGGGTTAGTCCTGACTGTCACCGAAGGGAGCTCAAGGCCCAAGACCTCGGCTGCCCTTCTTACCACCACACCATAGGACGCGCCCTCGTCCGTAGCCACAATAGGGGGAGAAAGCAAACCAGTGTCTGAAGAAGTGTCAAGATCACTGGCATCGCCCAGGTCCTCTCACCAGTCCAGTTCTTCCAGCTGGTAAGTTAAAGGGTCCAGCATCCCCTCCCAGTCCTTATCACTACCCTCTGGTCGATAGGGAACACCAGGGATGAATAAGGGAACAAAAGCCCCCTCTGGCGTTGGCTCCGATGTCGGTCTGGCTCATTGTCTAACTCGGGGATGAGGATGGGGCGGCGACGGTAGGGGTCATGGCTGAAGTCAGGGGTGTTGGCACCAGGGAAGGTCGAGTGAGATCAAACGGTGTCAATCTGGATCCAGGACTGGATCTGCAGGGGCCCGCTGGGGCCGTAGCCACCAGCATTGAAGGTCCAGGACCCCTGACCCCCTCCGTGGGGCCTGAATGCGGGCCGGCAGAGTATGGCTGCCCAAAAACGAGGTGCAAGGCCTCGTAAAATTGCCGAAGTTGGGCAGGGGACGTTCTGGCTCCCGGAAAGGGTGGGAGGTGCAGAGTCATCCTTGAAGCAGACAGCAGAGATGGAGCCTTTGAGCCACGATGCTCCGAGTCCCGCATCAGCCGACCGACAGGGAGAAGAGCGCTTGTGCTTCTTTGCCTTCTTCTTGTGTTAGACTTAACTGAAGACCTCAACAACTTGGAGTGCGACAACGGGTAGGGGCTCCGCAAACGGCCTTGTGGCCTTCCTCTCGAACGAGACTGGGAGCGATGCAGAGCTGACCGCCGGGCCTCCAACAACATTCGGGACTGCTCCCGTAAAGTCTTAGGATTCATGGCCTGGCAGTCAAAGTATGACTTCGGGTTGTGGTTGCGCTCCAGACATCACAAGCACACGAGGTTTGGATCAGACACAGATATCATCCTTTTTCAGGCACCGCAGGTCTTGAAGCTGGTCCGATGTTAGAACATCCCTCGCGTGCCAAGAGTCGAAGACTAGAAGAAGATGTTGACAAAAGTCACAAAAAAGCTAGGCAAAAAACAGCTAAGGGGTAGCTCTCTCTGGATCTGTGCTAGGCTGGCGCGTAAAAAGAAAGAACTGGCGTCAGCACGCAGGGGCGGCGTCTTAATAGGCACTGCAACGTCATCCCAGCAAACACGACAACGGATGCCGCGTCAACTGACGCTTCCTAACAACACGCAGGGGTAATGCAAAAAAAAAATCTCCGGATCCTGACTGACACCCGGGGGAAATTCTAAGGTAAGGAATCTCCAACTAGAAGTCTTTCAGATTTCCATCAGAGGAATTACAGTTTTTGATAAGAAAGATGCTCATACGCTACCTGACATTCTTGACCAGCAGGATGAAGGAGAACATCATCTCACTGAAATACATGAAAGAGGTTGAAAGATCGAGATCGTAGCCTGAATGTCCTGCACTCTTCTTTCCATGGGGAAGGCACAAAACTGAAACTTGTCCAGAATAGCTCTGATGAAGGGAGGCATTTGAGAAGGAGTAAGGTTTATCTATGGCACGTTGATAGTGATCTCCAAAAATGACAGGAATTTTGCCTTAGTCTGCAGGTAGTTGACAACTACCTGGTGCATGCCCACCTTCAACAGCCAGTCATTGAGAAAGGGAAAATCTGGAACCCTCAACCTCTGAAGGTGTGCTGTCTTCACCACCATATTACTATGTGAAAACCTGAGGAGCACTGGTGAGATAAAAGGGAAGCACTACAAAATGAAAATGCTCCTGTCCTATCAGGAACTGCAGGTAGTGCTGATGGGCCTGCAGGATGGGAATATCAAAATAGGCACCCTGCAGATCCAACGCTACCATTTAGTCTCCAGGGACAGGAACAGACAAGGGCCTGGGCCAGTGTGAGCATTCTTAATTTGTTCTTCCGGAGGAAGGTGTTGATAGGGAGCATGTCTAAACCATTCCTCTTTAGCATCAGAACGTAGTGGGAATAACAGGCACAGCCCACTTCAGGCACAGGCACCCTCTCAATAGCCCTTTTGGAGAAAAAGGTTTGCATTTTCTCCTGCAAGACTGACAGATGGTCTTCCATCAATCGGTCCGAGATTGGAGGAAGTGTGGCTATGAAGAGTAGAGTGTATTCCTTTTCAACAATCTGTAAGACCCACCTGTCAAATGTTATGGTCTGCCTACCCGGCAAGATTCCCTTGCATGTTAAAAGGGTTTGGCAGGTGGGCCACGGGTGCGGCAGTAGCCTGGCTAGATCGCGGACTCCAATTGCGGGGTTGGTGGGTTCCAGGGCATTAGATATGACATTTCTGGGCAAGTTTGCTGAGGCTGAAGTCGCTCCCAGTATAGAATGCCTCTGCCAAAACATCAAGGAATTGTAGGGCTAATGCAGCTTGTGAAGCAGGGAAGATAAGCCCAGGGAGTGTGTTGTGGTCCTGCTCTCTTTGAAACTCTCCAGAGTTGAATCTGCCTTGCCCCCAAAAAGGCAAGTCCCATCAAAGGCCATGTCCATAAGGGATGACTGCTAATAGCAAGTAAAGGGCTGGCTCTAATCAGTAAGGCTGAGCCTGGTATGATAAACAAAAAAAGATGCCAGTACTGATACTAGATTTCTAACAGCGAATGGTAACCAATGTATAGACCACAGTTCAATACATGTATGTGCTATTTAATAGCCATTTATTCAAAAAATATTTCGCTTGTACACAATTTTTAAGTTAGGGCAGCAATTCAAACAATATTTTATTACAAGAATGAAAATAAGGACACAAAAGTGGAATAAAACCTCATACATACAATCACTCATTACTCTTCAGACATATCACAATCAAAACACTCGCATTCACTCATTCAAACTTGGTACCCCACACAAACTGGAGGGTGAATACACCAATAGTTGGAGTACTTGGTCTGCCGCAGAATCAAAAGCAATCCATATTACTCAAAACAATACACTATATACAATTCAGTTCAATTACAAAATTTGGTCATATACATCAAAATTCAAGTGTATTAATGCCAATTCAGATGCAAAACGAATTAGCAAAAGGGCACAACCAGCAGACCCATTGGCCTACGCGTTTCGAATCCCTATGGATCTCCGGATTCTCCTCAGGGCCAAACGGCTCTGTAAAAAGAAACAGAAGAACCATGTGTCTGGCAACTCCAACCAAGAAAACATGAGACTGCTACTACACCTAGAACAACACTCTAGCTTACCAGTCTAGTCTTAACCCCTTCCATGCTCATGACGAGCTCAGCTCGTCATGAGGCACACTGGAGCTGTGCTTATGACAAGCTGAGCTCGTCATGAAACAATAGTATTCCAAGCCTCTCAGCACACGAGGGGAAAATCCATAGCAGCCAAGGTGTTAATCAATAAGCAGTGTTCACAGATGGAAGCTCCTAAAGAAATAAAGAGGACGTGCTCACTAGTGCTCACTAACTGAATCCTCATTACATGACCTGAGGACACGGTGGACCCCTCATTAGGTAAGCCACTAGGCTTTTAGCCCACTTGCTTGCGGATTTAAGACTCTCCGAAGTACGTATTCATGATTTCTCCTGTCTTTTTCCTTTTTTCTTTGTCCCCCCTCTTTATTTCTTTAGGCGCTTCCATCTGTGAACGCTGCTTATTGATTAAGACTAGACTGGTAAGCTAGAGTGTTGTTGTAGGTGTAGTAGCGCTCTCATGTTTTCTTGGTTGGAGTTGCCAGACACATGGTTCTTCTGTTTCTTTTTACAGAGCTGATTGGCCCTGAGGAGAATCCCAAGATCCATAGGGATTCGAAACGCGTAGGCCGATGGGTCTGCTGGTTTTGACCTTTTGCTAATTCGTTTCGCATCTGTATTGGCATTAATGCACTTGAATTTTGATGTATATGTCCAAATTTTGTAATTGAACTGAATTGTATATAGTGTATTGTTTTGAGTAATATGGATTGCTTTTGATTCTGCGGCAGACCAAGTACTCCACCTATTGGTGTATTCACCCTCCAGTTTGTGTGGGGTACCAAGTTTGAATGAGTGAATGCGAGTGTTTTGATTGTGATATGTCTGAAAAGTAATGAGTGATTGTATGTATTAGGTTTTATTCCACTTTTGTGTCCTTATTTTCATTCTTGTAATACAATATCGTTTGAATTGCTGCCCTAACATAAAAATTGTGTACAAGCGAAATATTTTTTGAATAAAGGGCTATTAAATAGCACATACATGTATTGAACTGTGGGCTATACATTGGTTACCATTCGCTGAAATCTAGTATCAGTACTGGCATCCTTTTTTGTTGTTTATCACATAAGGGATGACTGGACATTGCTTGTAAATCCTGTTGACCGCAGCCGGATGTGGTGATGAATGACAACACTGGTGCCAATGGCTCGCATAAAGGAATCAGTGGTGTCTTGGCTACAACAAATTGTGAAATAGGATACCTCACGACTGCCTCACGACTGCCCTTATTAGGTCTGACCAGGACAGATTTAAGGTCCTCTGGGACACCTTGGCAGACTTGAACCATCGAATCCCAAAGAGTGTGGCAATATCAGCACAGCAGGCAACTGGTGCTGACAGACATGAGGGCCAAAATGGTGGAAGAAAATACCCTCTTCGCAAATGTCTCCACTACTTTGGACTCTTTGGGGTGTAGCAGTTGGAAAAGGACTTGTCTAGTCTATTAAGCTCTCAGGAGAGGGGTGCTGAGACAAAAATGCAAGGCCATCCAGAGCAGGTCCTTGGCTTCTTGAAATTTTATGATTTACTGAGGTGCCAGAGCAAGGTTTGAGTATCAGTGAGTGACTTGTTAGAAGGTAGTATGGTCTCAGTAGACGTTAGCACTGTCTGGAGACCTTCAGTCAAGACATTGGTTTTGAATTCTACATTGGGGAACTGGAGGTTGAGAACTTTGACCATCCTCTGCATGACCACTGCAAAGGAAGCACTCTCTTCTGTGGAAGGACCTGCGAGTGTGAGAAGATCAGAATCAGGAGAGGTGTCAAGTGCCAAGGCAACTTGCGTCTTTAACGTCATCATACCAATTTCTTTATGGTAGGATTGGTCAAGTTATTCATCTGCATAACAATTGTGGTTAGAATCTGTGCCAAATAAGGAATGCAATGTGTGGGACCTTCCTTGTGGAGGTGGTATGTCAAGCATAGTTGTGGTTCAATTGAAATTGGGCACAAACTCGGTCGAGTTAGCAGTGGTGATTACTTGAAGCACACAATGAACACCTAATATGCTGGCAGTGATGGAGTTAGCATCAATGCACCAGGAACTAGCGTGGTTTGTAGAGTCAGTGGCTGAGGTGGTACAGGAACTGGGAAAGGCCCGGTGTGGTTGTCAGAATACACCTGGCACAGAGGGTGAACTTCTTGGGGCCTGAAGGTGCAACAGAGGGAGTCAGAAGGGATCCAAAGGGGATCTGAAGAGTTGGAGCATAGCCTCACAGAACTCTTGGATTTGCCTTGGTTTCGCAGATGGCCAAGTAAACTCGAGATGTGGTGGGACAAGTTGCAGCAAGTCGGCCAGCTTTGGTAGTGAGATTGGAAAGAGCTGTGATGCCCTTGTGCCTTCTGAAAAGTACAATAGTGGTGAGAAGGGGCTGAGACCTGCTTAGATTTTTTATGTTTTTTACTTCAACATACCAGAAGAATTGGAGCCCGACGTTGAATGACCTCAGGATCGAATCCTGTGACGTCTGGACTGAGATTTGGAACCAAGACCGACCTTTGAACTTGGACCAATCTCTACAAGGAGTCTACAGGTGCTTTGCAATGTAAAGTTTTGCCTCGTGGTCCCATATGGCCTTCAGGTTCATCTGTGCATAGTCACTGCAGTCCTCAGAGTTGTGTTTCACCCACAGATACCACAACAAACCTGATGAAAATCTGTCACAGACCTCTCCTAGAGACAGTCCTTACAAGGCTTAGTAACTGTCGTCTTGGGAGGTGAGCTTTCACATGCACACTAATATTTTTGAGGTAAAAGAGTTTATGAAGAGATAAGAGGTAGATCCAGATCTAAGAAAGAAACTGACACCAGGGCACAGGAGGGGTACCTATATAGGTTCCGCACATCATTTCGGGAGTGGAAGGGCATCAGAGCAGAGCTGCTTGGAGACACCTACCGGCGCACAGAAAACCTGCTGGAAATGTTTCTGGATTTAGTCTGACGCCAGGGGAATATTCAAAAGGTGAGGAATCTGCTGTAAGAAGTCTCTATCAGAAGTGGGATTACTTACGAGCAGTTACGAAAAGCATGAATATGGAGGAGCGAGGTGACAAATGCAAATGGCTCACCCTGCTGTGCACTACTGCTAGAGCAAGAGTGCAGAATGGCCAGTGCATATATGATGCGTACACTTTGCATCGCGGGATCAGCCATGGTTGTGATAAGCCACCAAAGCAATTTGTATAGGTAGTGTAAATGTTCACTGGTATGGTGTGGGGAGAAGGCAGAGGTAACAGCATCTTCTTGAGAAAAAGAGAGCATGGCGTCTTTTTACCTGTGAACAACATGTTGCTCTGTGTGCATAATGTAGATACAGGCATTCCTTGCTGTGTAACATATTTTGAAGACTTGGGGACAGTATCTAGCCTTTACACCAATTGGAAAAAGATCTGTGCGCCCAACCTGATCTCCCCTGCCGCACAACAAATCCCATTAGTGGTGGAGTACCTGGGAATCAGGTAAAACACTTAACTTTTAAATATTTGAGAGTCAAACATATCATGAAGATGCTGATACTAAGGAGGGACACCTAGGCAGTGCACTACAACACTAAAGGGGAAATTGTCCCTTTAGGGCATGTTGAAACTGCCTATGATGGCTCCGGTGGCTCTGTCTAACATGGTGATACATAGATAAGAAGTGAGACTAGAGGTTCTCTAGGGTCATCCCTTCACGGGCACACATTTGGTTGTCTTCCCTCCAAAAGAAGACTTTCACTCCAATGGTTCAGTTATTCATGTATTTTTTATTTCATTAGATTTAGATGATGTTGATTTTAAGCGTAGTTAGTTATCCTTCGTTATATGAATCACATATACTTGTATTTCAGACATTGTCATTATGAAGCATCCAATGCATTTCGGGCATTTTAGGCATGCCCTTCATCAGGGAAATCGACACTGCAAAACGTAATAAAGTGCTATTACTATTAAGTAAAACGATATATGGTGTACATCATGAAATAACATCAAGCCATTGTGCATGTTGGTAAACAAACAACGATATCGACATAGTTCTAAAAGGGTTCAATGAATGTCATGCTGTGGTAGGTGATAATAGTGTACATGCAGAGTGGTAAAAGATAAAAGAATAAAAATGGGAATAACGCGGCGTCACTTACATGACTGGTTCACTAAGTTTACAAAGGACTCTGAAAAAGTGAAGCAGAGCAACTCTGTAAGAACATGAAAATGGACTGATGGAACGCTCGGAAAAAGATGGTTCATCCTATCTACCAAACTGACCTTGAAGGAAGGCTGTGGACGCTCGGTAACCGATTCTCCTCTTCACTCGCGTCGGCACGGCAATTGCCGGTCGCGCTTTGCTATTTGGGAAAAGTTCCGGTCATGTGGGGTGTCACGTGACCGTAGACATGATGGAAAGACTAAACTAGAAGAGAATAGGTAGTGCGTTAGAACGAATGGTGTCAAAAAGAAGGATGAAATGGGACAACCAAATGTGTGCCCGTGAAGGGATGACCCTAGAGAACCTCTAGTCTCACTTCCTATCTATGTATACTTGACGTCGTTGGACCCTCGACGCCACCTTCCGGTGCACCATAAAATTTGATTAATCATCACTACTGCAGTTCCATCAAACAAGCTGTGCATTTATCCAATTCCAATTACTTTATGCAATTATAGTGTCCCATGGACAGATAGCACGCACTCAACAACTCAACAAATTACTACAAAATGAGCAATTATGAGGACATTTCGAAAAGCACAGAGGCCAGAGCCTCGACCTTTGCGTTTGAAACCAAAGACGCGGATCAAATTTATTCTCTAATCAGGGAAGAACTTACACAGGAAACTACAAGTCGGTCCAAAGAGCAAAATATAAGACAACTACTGTACCTATCCAAGAGGAAAACCAATCAACAACTTCATGCTAGCACCCTCATAAGATATCACCGCAACTTACGCATACCACGAGGCCTAAGAATTGAACTTAAACCATCCCTTTGTAAACATTCTAAAAAGTTTCAGGAACGCTGGTACGAAATCTTGAACAAATGCTCATTAGACTTGATTCTGCTAATAATACAAGAATTATCTACCATCTTAGAAGAACTGAGCATGGAAATAGTCAAGTCAAGTCAGATAATTTGTATAGAAGAGACTAAATCGGAGCTATCAAAAATGATGACGGAAGACGAATTAAGAACTACTCTAGATGACATTAAAAGCCAAATAGATCGTCACTCAAAAGAAATCAATGAACGGAAGATCCGTAAATTTAAGAGGGACACGCTTGATTATCGTCTTGGTGAAGTATACACATGGGCTGATGTGTACGCCCAAAAACGAAGAAATCGTCCATATAACTCTAACACGGAGACATCCTCCACAGATAGCGACACCAGTCAAAGACCACGTAAATCTCAACCTATTCCGACACCTCAAGATAGGACAACAACTGAAGAACCAACTACCAGCAAAACAACTGAAACTAATCCTTTTTTAGGACAGGGCCAAGCCCAAAAAGGAGACCCAGGAGAGGGTCAGGAAAAGGACAAAGAAAGGGATCCACCGACCACCCAAAGTACGTCAGCCATATCCAAGGAAAAGGAGAAAGAGAAAAAATCCAAAAAGAATCAACCACAAAACAATTAGTAATTAACATCAGCGATCAAAACCTCAACACTTACGAATTAGGTTTACTACAAAAAGGAACATCTTTCGTACCGACCACGACCACGGACAACTTGGAACTTGAAGTCAGCTTGTTTAAGTTGATGCGAAAACTTAGATTGAGACATTTTTTTGATAACACATTACCTGATCGACCACCAATTGAAAAAGATCAACTGTTAGGCCTACGACCTCACAGTACTTTCCAGGCTCCTACCAGCCATAAGACATTGGATCTATTCGAGAATCTAGTTAAACAGGACCTCCGTAAGATCAAACACATCAAACCTAAAAGAAGGAATACCACACAGAAGGACCTTGATACTTTACACAAATTGGCTTCTAATGATAAAATCATATTCACTAAAGCGGACAAAGGCGGCGCCATTGTTATAATGAATGTGGATATGTACAACAGTAAAGTGATGGAACACATCACTGACACTAACACCTATCACAAATTGGACCAAAATCCAACATTGGAGTATTCCAAAATTCTAAAAAACATCATTGATGGCGCATACAAACAAGGTATCATCACAGATAGGACAAAGAACTTCCTACTAACTTTGAACCCCAAAAGCCCAACATTGCGGATGGCACCAAAAATACATAAAAATACCAATGATCCTCCGATGCGACCAATAGTATCTACGAGAGGGAGCCTACACGAACCAATTGGTCAATTAATTGACAGGTACCTACAACCAACAGTACAATCTATGCAAACTTACGTTAAAGACACATCTCAATTTTTGCAGATACTACAACAAATAACCTTGAATCCAACTGAAAGAGTCATCCTATGTACAGCCGATGTATGTAGTTTGTATACCAGTATACCTCATGACATGGGTATAGAGGCAATGGAATCTGCTCTCTTGAATACAGACCTTGATCAAGACTTTCAGACTTTTCTCATGGAGCTGATGTATTTTATTCTGTATCACAGTTACTTTAAAGTTAATGGAACCTGGTACCAACAACTCACTGGCATGGCAATGGGCAATTCAGCAGCACCCGTGTATGCTAATATATTCATGCAGTGGTATGAAAATCAACACATCTTTTCTAAAACAGAATGGACCCACAACCTCAAAACAATGATCAGGTATATTGATGATCTCTTCATCATCTGGACAAACACTGAGGAGAAATTACTAACGGAACTGATCAAATTTAACGAGTTAGACCAACGAATCCAATTGACATGGGATATATTAGAAACCATGGTAAACTTTCTTGACGTCAGAGTGACAAGAACCCCAGATGGATTTATGACTGACCTTTATGTCAAACCCACGGTTAGGAATAACATGTTGCTATACTCAAGCTTTCACCAACCCAACCTGATTAAGAATTTACCATTCTCACAGATGGCAAGAGTCAAAAGAATCACCTCAGATGAAAGTATTCTCAATACAAGGCTCAATGAAATGACCAAAAAATTCACTGACAGAGGTTACCCTCAAGCTCTAGTGGAAGAATCAAAGAAAAAGATTGATAAAATTGACAGAGTGAAACTTCTTACTACCAAAGCAAAAACTGAACAAACGCGTACCGTGGTGGTATCTAAATACTCTACATCGAGCAAAAAATACAAACAAACTATTTTGAAACATTGGTCTATACTCAATATCGAACCTGATTTCAAACAGTCATTTAGCCAACCACCTATTTTTGCTTTCACTAGATCTAAGAACCTTGGTGAAATCCTCCAATACAAACCACCAGATAACACCATATACTCAGGAACCAAACCTTGCCTCAACTGTGGTAACTGCAACAGTGTAATCCGAGGAAGTACCATCTGTCATCCCTCGCAAGGTTACCCCATCAAACTGAAGGTTAATGCCACTTGTGAATCTAGCAATCTGATATATGGGATCAGATGCCCATGTGGGAAAATATACGTGGGCAAGACAGAACGCCGCATCAAAGTGCGACTAACCGAACATAAGTCCAACATCCGCTTGAAAAATATGAAATCAGCCCTATCATCGCACTTTGTAGAGTCACACCACAACGTTTCTCAAATCAAATTCATTATCCTTGAAACTGTCCAGAAAATGGAGGGGAGAGATAATTCAAAACACCTCTTGAGGAGAGAGAACTATTGGATACAAAAACTTTCCACCCAGATACCAATGGGTTTAAATGAAAGAATAGAATTTGCTTGTTATTTGTAATTGATTGCTCCGGAGACTGTATCTTGTGTATACTGTGCCAGTTCACACTTACACCTGACACTCACACTTATACACATCTACACATTTCCTTATCTTTTCTGATCCTTGAGAGTGGCAGCTGCCACAGAAGAGATTGTTCTTTCATCTTTGTTTCACAGGTTCGTGACCTGACGTATTCACCACACATATTCAACGCACATTTTTTAACTCAGGTTCTTTTTTCCATTTACGAGCATCATTATTATAACCCTATTTTTATAACTTCTTAACCCGATTTTTCACCCCCACGCGTCACATTCCGGCAACAACTACAGTAGGCTTTCCCATTTCATCCTTCTTTTTGACACCATTCGTTCTAACGCACGACCTATTCTCTTCTAGTTTAGTCTTTCCATCATGTCTACGGTCACGTGACACCCCACATGACCGGAACTTTTCCCAAATAGCAAAGCGTGACCAGCAATTGCCGTGCCGACGCGAGTGAAGAGGAGAATCGGTTACCGGGCGTCCACAGCCTTCCTTCAAGGTCAGTTTGGTAGATAGGATGAACCATCTTTTTCCGAGCGTTCCATCAGTCCATTTTCATGTTCTTACAGAGTTGCTCTGCTTCACTTTTTCAGAGTCCTTTGTAAACTTAGTGAACCAGTCATGTAAGTGACGCCGCGTTATTCCCATTTTTATTCTTTTATCTTTTACCACTCTGCATGTACACTATTATCACCTACCACAGCATGACATTCATTGAACCCTTTTAGAACTATGTCGATATCGTTGTTTGTTTACCAACATGCACAATGGCTTGATGTTATTTCATGATGTACACCATATATCGTTTTACTTAATAGTAATAGCACTTTATTACGTTTTGCAGTGTCGATTTCCCTGATGAAGGGCATGCCTAAAATGCCCGAAATGCATTGGATGCTTCATAATGACAATGTCTGAAATACAAGTATATGTGATTCATATAACGAAGGATAACTAACTACGCTTAAAATCAACATCATCTAAATCTAATGAAATAAAAAATACATGAATAACTGAACCATTGGAGTGAAAGTCTTCTTTTGGAGGGAAGACAACCAAATGTGTGCCCGTGAAGGGATGACCCTAGAGAACCTCTAGTCTCACTTCTTATCTATGTATACTTGACGTCGTTGGACCCTCGACGCCACCTTCCGGTGCACCATAAAATTTGATTAATCATCACTACTGCAGTTCCATCTAACAAGCTGTGCATTTATCCAATTCCAATTACTTTATGCAATTAACATGGTGATACTACAGTGAGTGTTCTATTACTTCACAAATCGCCTGATCTAGATCCCAAACACTAGTTAAAATGTACTCAGATAAATGATTTAGGATGGAGGGAGACAGCTGGTATCACTAACGGTATTAAGATGCCCAGCACAAAAGGGAGGTCTGGAATTCACAGATTAATTGGTATATAATTTAGCAGTACAGCTACAATGAATGGCCAGGTGTGTAGTGTAGATGAGCGTAGCTAAAACTTGAGGACTGGACAGCTCTCAATGAGAGCTAGAATTATTAACACAGATACACATTTAACCCACAAATGCAAGCTTTTCCAAATAACATGCCTCTGCAGGAAAAAGATGTTTAAAAATACTGTACATTGCCCCCTGTACTCACCCGAGTTCCACTGGTGGGCTTGCCCACAACAAGGGGAGGCTATTTTTCGGAGAATGCATGAATGGATAGTATCAGGGCTGGAAACACAGAGTACCTGATTCAGGAAGGTGTACTAACACTTTGGTGTATGTTTATGATTGTTTGATATTCACAAAGGTATCAAACTAGTAGCATCTTTATGGCTGTGGAGTTTCTACACATAAAATGATAGGACTGTTCATATCTCTTCATGTGTGGAGACTCCTCAGTCTTAAAGACACTACTAGTACAAATAACTTTGTGAATAGCAAAAAAACTTAAACTTAACAAAGCATAAGTAGACCTTTGTGAATCATGCCCTGAGTGACTGCTACATAAGGGGAGTCTGCAGCCTGAGTTCTGTGGTGGAGAAAAATAGTTTCCTGAAATGCAGTTCCTGACATATGGAGTGATAGTTAAATCTATTAGATAACTTAGAGGGGCTTATCAATTGAAACCACTGACACATGAAATGTTACTGGGAATCCTCTAATTTGGTACAGGATGTAAAACTATTTCATGGCTATATTGCACATATCTTTTTTTGGGACAGAAACGTCTTCTACATGGTGAGAGACGTGTACCCCTGCCCTGAGTGTCCAACTGCAGGATCCCTAGTGCTGATTTTTTGTCATAGGCAATGGCTGATCATGCATGCGTGCCATGACATAGACCTGCCTCACAGATTGCGGTCTTGTTGGACAGGTAGGGACGTCCAAGAAGTTGCCATCATGGTGGTAGAAGGCTACTGCTTGCACCAGTAGTTAAGTAGCACAAACACTGTGGTGGCAGCATGCTGTGTAGTGACCGAAGGAGTGAAGAAGTCCTTTATGGCCATGGTGGCATAATGTATGAGTATAACAGTACTGCGCAGTGAGTGTACTGGGGATGTACCCTGAGTGCAGGGTACCTGCATTGGTAGATTGCATTGAAGACCTTGTGTTCCATTTTGGGTAGATCAGGCCCGCCTGGCGTGAACATAATGAGTAAAAGAATCCCCATGACAGATTTGTGCTTTTTTGCATTCCTGTAAGCTGGGTGGTACAAGCACTGGCGGATTGGATCGCCAAGCTTTCCCTGTGTATTTCAAAGGGCTCTTTGATTCAGTGAGGGATCACAAGGAAGGGGCCATGACACATCTTAGGAAAAGGGAGATGGAACTGATAAGGTAATCATAAAGAGTAGGTAAGAAGACCCAAGATTAACCTTTTGATGCACATATCACTGAGGATGACATTCAGGTATGAACTCTGGTCACTCCCATGAATCCTGTTGTGGGTTAATCAGTTTTGGAGTCCTGCCTGCTGTGACAGATATCCTTCAGGAGGAAGAGGAAAGGGGAGATGTCCATTTCAAAGAAGCAGAACCCCAACTTCAAACACCCAGAAATGAAATCCCTTCTTGTGTTTGGGTAAATGGGGAGTCAGAGACCCTAAAACTTTGTCATCTGATAAGCAGCCAGATGGACTGGGTGAGGAGGGGAAGCTCTGCAAGACTTTTACCTGTGACCAGGACTAGTGGCCCACGCCTGCTAGTCTCCATGCTGGGTGAGGGGGCATCACCCAGGGAAGCCAAAATAACTAGCCCTGGAACACCAGCACTTGTCTGCTTGCCAGGACTGGTGTACCTGTGAGGAAGAGGAAAGCATTGGAGGGAGCGAGGCCACAAGGGAGCTCTGTCATGAGGACTCCCCATGTTAGATATGTGGAACTCATCCCAGCACTGATGGAGCCGTAGTCCGTATGTCAAATTGAAGTGGTAAACCCATATGCCAGTAAGGGCCACCATGAGCTGAACTTAGGAGCGCGATGAGAGAAACCCACTCCCGCACTGATTGCACGGTAGCATGCATGCTGGACTGAGTTAGCGACTCCGTATGCCAGGAGGGGCTGCCGTCACATCAATGTGGGCAGTAGTGGGAGAAACCTGCTCCCTGTACCGATTAGAACGTCACATATATGCCAGAGTGAATTGGTGACCCCGTATGCCAGGAGGGGCTGCCGTAGAGGGACTCAAGGAGTGTGGCGGGAGAAGCCTGTTCCAGCACCGATCGGTCGGTAGCCGGTGTACCGGATTGCTTTGGTAACTCAGTATGCCAGGTGGGGCCACCATGGACACTAACATCAGGCCAGTGTTACAAGAGTGTGAGAACCATAGTGGCGACCCGTATGCCACGAGGGGCTGTCAGAGACGCTGAAGCTAAAGGGCCCGGGTCGGCGCCAGAGAAACTGCTGTGATCAAGCTGGGAACCACCCCATTCTATGGACTGCACCGAGGGAAGTCCGAGGAGCAAGAAGGCTACCCCCCAACCATGCTGAGGGAAAAGCAACTTACTGCATAATCGCGGGAACCAGAGCAATGCTTGCTATCTGAATACACAGGTAGCATTGCTCAAGGGGGAGAGCTGGCGCCTTCCAGGTGCTGCCCTCGGTGATTTTGCACAGCTCGACTTTGCCAATCTGGAACAGTACCAGGTTGCACCGTCAAAGTGTTCCCTACTGCTGGAAGGGGTAAGAAAAAAACTGGGCATTTAGGGCCCGCTGGACGTACCACCACTGGAGCTGCAAACCCCTCGACGTTAATGACTGTACTTACTAGCAGAGTCTAAGGGAAGAATTCTTGAGCACCACCTATTAGTTTACATTCACCAGTGAATGGGGAATATCACCATACAAGAGTTGGGAGGAAAAGGTGGGGTCTGACAACTACTATAGCCCTGATCACAAGGGGATTGTTTTATTGTTTTTTTAATGTAGTTTACCTTTGCATGTGTCGGGTTAGAATTAAAATGCTTTTTTTATACAAAAGTATCCAAGTATTTGGCTGGATATTGATTTATTGTTGCGCTGCTTGCATGTTGAATTATGTTCACTGATCCGTTTCTGAGCCTCACCTGAAGGTGCCTTGACTACTCGAGCTACGCTACCCAACTGAGATATGGGTGCAGAAAAGGAGGCTTGATCAAGTTCAGCATGATCCATAGTAGAGTGGGCCCCAGGACATCAGGAGTAAAAGGACTCAGCTACCTAGGGTGGGACCCCGTAGCTCGTGGGGGCCTCTCTGAACAGGGTTCTGACATCATGCAATGATGGTACACCCACTATTACCTTAGAAGGAGAAATGGAGCAGAGACTCAATAGATAACTCACTAATAAAGCATGCGATGGAACATCAGTACAAAGACTCCCAAAAGACCATGTTTGGAAACACGCAATTTAAATATCCGCTAGAACTTACCTTACACCTTATAGATTGAATATCATTGCCAGCACCAACAAAAATGAATGCCCCCTAAGCTGTGTAGTTGATGCTGACTTCTAACATATGGTGTGGAACTGCCCAGGAATAATTCGTTTTTGCACTCAAGTAACTGGAGAGATAGAATGGTCATTAGGAGGGGGCAATCTCTTAGTGCAGAAATCTGTCAGTTGAACTATATCCCTAACCCCCAAACAATGAAAGTTGCCAACAGATTTTTAGGTCTGGCTTTAGTGCTTGCTTGAAGGGCCATAGCGATCTTCTGGCAGTCTCGGGAGGGCCTCCTTTACAGTCAAAAGAAATGGGAAGTAGAGAAGCGGGCGGTTGCCAAAGGCTCTGCCTTATAAACCATAAAGCACAGGGGATAGCATGGAAAGCATCTGCAGAACACTGGATGGAATATGTCAATGAGTTTGTGAATGAAGTTGGGTAAGACGCATGAGGAAAGTTGGCTAACTGATGATGCGGGGAATCCCCAATCCTGTCTCTTCTCTCTTTTACCTCCTCCTTCCTGACAAAGCATAGTCATAGAAAAAAGCACGGTGTAGCACAGTATGATTAAATATGTGACTGCTTGATGCAATGTGTGAAACAATGCTGACTTGTTGGAAACCACAGCTTTGCATTCTGATCTTTTTATTTTCCAGGGATTTCTATCTTGTTGGTTCAGCCTTGCACTTACCTTAAAAGGCCAGAGCCCTTTTTATATGTTTAAGATTGTTCTTCATGGTCAGAGGAATCTATTTCTGAAGAATCTGGAGTCATATTGTATGATGAGAGTGACTGTTTAACATGTGTGGAAAATATATATACTCCAACAATCCTAGTCTTGGACATACCTCTCAAAGGTTCATTGTTTTCCTAAGCTTATTTTGTCTTGTTATATCAAGTGTGTGTGCATTTTTTCAAATTATTCTATGACTTCTTGATATTATGGAAAATATTCTGGTCATGCATGCGCTGAAGAGCTCAGCTTTGCCGAGGATTTTTCCACTCTCCATTTCAAGGACAGTTGTTCACATTTTTATTATAGATATAACACTTTGAAGAGTCAACATAATATAGTTGAACCATGAAACCCAAGGTGAGACCTGGTTTCTCACAAAATCAACAAATTGTGTCACTCGTGTGACCTAGCCTCTGAGAGTCCTAAACGCATTATTATTTGCTCAGGTCTAGCTGTCTGTACTGGCAATTTGGGCTGGACTATTCCTAATGGAGGAGGACCAAGACTGATTTCCATATGGTTGGTCTCTTTCTGCAATGGCACCATGGGCGTAACACAGCTCCCTGCAGCCACCCTTCAGGGGGCTTCCAATAAGTCCAAAATCAATCGATATCTGTGAGACATGCGAGTTTCAGAGGGCCTCTCACCACATTCTCCAGAGTGCCCTCGTTATTTTACATTACACCATTGAGGTCCAGGTAATTACCAGTGGCTGATATTAATTCTTTAATAGTACCTGCTATACTCCCGCCCATGAAACTGAGAAAGTTTCAACGGCTCCAATACACTAATAGTTGAGCCTTACGGCTTCCAGAAGTGGAAGATCTTACCAATTACTTTTCCTGAGACCTGTGTTTGGGAGACAGTACTCTGGGAGTAACAGGAGTCTCCAATGGTATTAATACCACTGTCCTCATTACCTAACTGACTGCCTGCACCAATTACATGTCCTAAATTGGTGGCCATATTTGGGGCAAAACTGGCCTCCTGCTCATAAGAGACTTCTGACTCTAATTCCAAACTACCTGAAAGCAATCAGAAGGAAGTATATCCAACAATGAAGGCGATGGCGTGGAACTGATTTTAGGGAGTAAAAATGTGCTTATCCCTACTACGATCACTGTGTTCCTCCCAATGGGGTGGCAGATGAGCCTGGACAGGACTGGCAGCGCCTCCCTGGTAATAACTGACTTACAAAGAGCAAAGGGGCAGACAGTGGGGCCTAGTCACAAAGGTAAGTTAGACAAGAGTAAATCTATATGTGTAAATGTACCCTTTAACCATATACTAAATTTAGTACTTTTGTATATTCACCATTTCTAACTGTAAATTTACTACAAAGTATAGACTTACATGTCTCCACCCTCTGAAACAAGGGGTGGAGCCAATGTTATGAGTGTAAAACTATTATTAGTAACCTTTCACATGTAGGCGGAAGTATACGCTACAGGGCCGGAGTTTTCTCTATGGTAAAGTATAGGTAATTTTGTTAAAGTTTATTAACCCCTTGGGCGCGGCCGCGATTCTGCGCCTGTGCGGCCGTTTTGAAGAGTGGGCAGGTTCATGACGGCCGTCATCAGCACACGAGCACTGTGATGCATGACGGACGGGGGCCGTCATCAGCACGCAAGTGGTTAAACTTTTAAAAAACTTGAAATATTTTTATGCGAAATATTATTATGAAATAATATTATATGTTTACTTTTAATACAGAACAAAATTAAAATGCTACAGCAATATTTACTTAATTTTGACTAAAATATTCAAGTAATGTAAATATATTCAATTTAGTTACAAATAATTTTGTTAAGATTATTTTTTAAAAATCCCACCTAAAGACAAATGTTTGTATCTATTATTTATCAGAAATCTCAAAGGTTAGGCATACAATTTATGGATTTTAATTGTTTAAAAAAAGATTATTGAAAATGTTTACAGCAAAATAATATTTATTTTTCATTTATATATTTTTTTACCATTAAATTAAATGCATACATATTTTTTAAAAGGCGAAACAAATGTATTCATTTTAACATGATATCCTTTGACAGTTTGGTTTTAAGTCCCTGCCTCCAATAGTTTCTGAGGGAGAGTATTGCAGTACCAGTGGTTGGTCATGTGTGGTGCTGGACTTAATCCAAGTCTGAACTGGAGTACATTTACGACTGTTTTGGGACCTTTTTAGCTGTAGTACTTTTAGAAGCACAGTTTATGAATAAGAATGGGCTTATTATTTTGTGGATGGGATCAAATACTTTCCTAAAATCTCCTTGCTAACCAGTCAGAATAACTTTATTTCGCCAACACAATGTAGGCATAAAAAGTATACTACATATAAAAAAGACAATTCACAGCATTACAGCACAGATAAAAAAAATTACAATAAAATACAAATAAAAATTCATGATTATTTACACAACAGTAAGGTCATTTCATTTGTGGGAATATAGTTTTAGATGATGATAGATCTCTTTTTTAGTGCCAATAGTAAGAAAGATACTAGAGAGAAACATATAAAAGGATCAGGTAGTATATGGAGATAGTAAAGAGCTACAACACAGGTTAAAATGCATTTTACGCATGATAGGGATAATAAAACGTTTCCTTTCATTATAATAAAAATTTACAGAAAAACAAAACATGCATATCTTCCTGTATAGATCGATTATCACAGGTACAAAGTGGGAGTTCAGAGACAACATAAACATTGCAAGGAGAACCCAGCTATTGCATTCATAAAAGTACTTATTTATGTAAGTAGATCCAGTAGACGTTGGTATTCTTAAGTAGGTATTTATTGGTTAAAGTAGGTAATGAGGAAGGTAAGAAGGAGGCCCCACCGGGAGCAGCATCCAGCTGCTCAGCCCACTCAATCAAACTGACCACACATTCAAACCATGCACACAGGAACATTCTAATGACATCACACACACAGGCTGAGCAGCAGGGAAAGAGATGATCAGGATATAACACATCTCCCTCTTTTAAAACAATGAACACAGAAGAAAGAAATAGAAACTAAATACAGTATGTCCTGATGATGACAAAAAACAGGATTTCAAATTTCAAATAAGCAGTCAACATAAGAAAATGAATGACTGTAAATAATATTATGAAATAGCAATATATCACAATCATAAAAATTGTTGCATAAAAGATGAAGAGAGGAACACTATCTTCTCGCACAAAACCAGAGAAATCACATAACAACCATCCCCCATCACAAACAAAAACCCAAAATATCACCAATCATGCCAGTTGGCCAGACTGTCACGAAAAGCAATAAGAAGGGAATCAAACTAGACAAAATGGCGTCCCAATAGAATAACAAATTTAGGACGTAGGAGTTACCACGCTACCCGAAACACACTTACATAAAGCATAAGAACAAAGCGCATAACACCTAGTGCATGGGGTACATGGCTCCCTAGCGACTCTCTATAACTGAACACCTCTAACTGAATAGAGCACTTGCGTGGTTCAAGAAAATAAAACATGAATAAACAGAACTGAGGACTCTGCAACCTCATATAATTTGATCACAAACAAATGGAGCACCTCAAACCATGAGCACGTATGTGGCTCCGCAACATATGCATCCTAAAAATCCAAAATACACACTAGCATTGAACTCCTCAAAGTTCAAGCAATAAATGTAGACTCTACACGACTCATCGCAATACACACTGGCATTGAACTCCTCAAAGTTCAAGCAATAAATATAGACTCACTGGCATTGAACTCCTCAAAGTTCAAGCAATAAATATAGACTCTGCAGGACTAATCGCAGTAAAGTGTGAACTCCTCTATTTAAAATAGAGCACTATTAAATAAGTGGTTCATCAAAAATACACAAAATTAAATCACAAGACTTAACTATAGTAGTTCCAAACGCTCCAACTAAGAATCACTAGAATTATTGCATCTCAACTCAATTAACGCACTCCTATAGCTCAACTAATTAAAGTCAATTTTACAAAGAATGAACACCTCAAATAAATTGAGCACAAATGTGGTTCATTACCATAAAATAAAAATCTAGTACTCCCACGACTTTGCATAGTAAAACATGACCACTAAAAATTCAATATATAAGTGACTAAATTCAGTAAGGGTAAATTAATCAAATAAAATGACAGTAAAGGAGCACATTAAGAAAAATCACATTATATAAATATTTCATGTAGTAACAGTAAATCAAATCATATTATTTGAACATATGTAAACCAGCGTAAACATATCATGACAAGTACACATGTGTTTATCAAATAATCTAAAACAAGAAACTAAAACAATAAAAGTAGTCACCGTTGTCGTGCTAGACGTTGTGAGTTGTGAGACCTGAAGAAAAACACAGTACCTTGTCTCTTTGAAATAGAAACGAAAACATGTAAGTAGATCCAGTAGACGTTGGTATTCTTAAGTAGGTATTTATTGGTTAAAGTAGGTAATGAGGAAGGTAAGAAGGAGGCCCCACCGGGAGCAGCATCCAGCTGCTCAGCCCACTCAATCAAACTGACCACACATTCAAACCATGCACACAGGAACATTCTAATGACATCACACACACAGGCTGAGCAGCAGGGAAAGAGATGATCAGGATATAACACCAGCATTAACGGAATATAATTTAATCGAACCTCACCAGGATGTACCTATGTTGCAGGTAGGTAACGAAGGTTAGATATGTTATGTTTGAGTTTGTTAATTCTAAACTAAAACAGGCCAAGTACAATTTTAACTGTTGGCAGATTAATATTGTTAGTCTCCCTTCTTATATGCTGATTGGAAAGCAGTCGGGCTTTTAGGTCAATTTTGGATATAGAACTACATTTAGAAGGTCCAAAAAAGAGGTAATGTAGCTCAGCCGACTTCAATGTTGTTTCAACATAATTTAGCCAAGCAATGTTACCTACTCCATCTAATTTCAGGACAACTTTAATAATTGTCTCTTGTCAAAGCAAGGGACTCCTTTCACCAAATTGAGTGCCACATTAGGATAGGGGCCATTGCAATTATATCGGTAATATAGGGGGCACTCAATTCCATGTGACACTTATAGTTGGCACATTACTTTGGTACTAAAACAACCCTTTTTAGGAAATTATTTTCAATAATCTGCAATTGTGTACAGTCTTTCATGCCACAGACAGCTGCCCTATCAGTGGCGGCAGATACAGTCTTGGCTTGATTCACTGTTTTTATTAGGTCTATTGGTTTGAAACCAGTTTTCTTAATGAACTTATTTAAAGCCCCAATGTTTTTTTCCATCTGAGTTCCTCTATTAGCAATCATCTTTTGCCATTTTGATTGAGAGTCAAACATAATTCCTAAATAGTTAAAAGAATCGACAACCCCCATTTTTCCCTCTTCAGTAGTAATTTGCGGATTGTTTCGATGCTTTGAACCTGCTACTAAAATAAATTACTTTGAGTAATTCGCTTTCATGCTTAAATTGCAAATAAATTGTGTATAATCCTGGACTAAACAACGCAGTGCATTACTAGTACAAGCTAAAAGTACGGCATCATCCACGTATAATAAAATTGGCACTTGGACTGAATTAATAAAAGGGACATCTGGTGTAGAGTCCAACAGTGCAGATTCAACACCATTGGTATAGAGTGTGAATAAGAAGGTGGCGAGAACGCACCCCTACCTCACACCTCTTGCAATTTTAAAAGACCTTGTGCACCCATCATTCCTTCCATAGCGGACACAGGCTGAAGCATCTGTGTACAGGTCGTGAATATTATTAATGATCTTCAGGTCAATGCCCATTTCCTCCATGATCTGCCACAGCCTAGGCTGTGCCACGCAGTCGAAGGCTGCGGACAGATCCATAAAGGCTAAATGGAGATGACCTTTTTTTGCAGCCGTGTATTTCGCCATAATAAGACTCAGGTTCAGACACTGATCTGCCGTGCCTTTCCTTTTTCTAAAACCAAATTGGCATGGGATAATACTACTCCTTAAACTCCCCCTAGACCCCGCAGTTGGACGGAGATTTCTGCATAGAAAACCTAGAAGAAACAGAGTGCAGAAGTACAGTTTGGGAATTTAATTCTGTAGTACCAGAGTAGTACTATTGTACTACTAAAAGTACTACAAAATCCAGTTTGTGAATAGTCCCAATGTTTCTGGACATATGTACCCTTCGGTTTTTAAGTTGTTTACTAGTTGAGGTAGGATTTCATGAATTGCATCTGTTTTTTAGCAGCTATCAATTTTACTTCCTCGATACTTTGTAATGTAAAGTTCCTAATGTACTTATTTATTGCAACTATTTTTAAGATAAAGCACTCTGACACTCTTGAGTCTCGCCCTTGCTAAAACAATTTAAAAAAATAAACAGATAAATAACATTTCACCCACAACTTTTTAGTTTTTTCTAAGCGAGACGCCATAATTGTGACAGGTATGGCCAAATGTAGTTCTCGTGCTCACTGTTCCTCATGTCTTCAATAATGAGGCCAATACAACACGACCAAAACTGGTGTAAGGTGGCTGGTGGCTCTGTGTGAAGGGGATGTGGCCTGGCATTTCATGCTGGACTGTTCTTGGTGGAGCATGACCACTGTCATGTCGCTGGTCTCTATCGGATGTGGCATTGTCGACAAAAGGATGATGGACTGAGATACAACCAGAGCAATTGCCAGTGAGTGAAATTAATACAAGCTAAATGCGATGAGCTATGTGAGACAGGTATGCCCATATGTTGGTCCTGTGTTTACTATAGTATGCCATAGAGGTCAAGCTGATGAAGCTCAGCAAAGCCAAAACCAGCCTGAAGGTTGCTTGAGATCCTGCGTAGGAGGTGCGAGGCCTAGCATTTAGGTCTAGTCTGTTTATGTTAATGTTGGACCAATACTGATTTGCAAATGCTGGTGTCTGTCTGGAGTGGCGATGTTGTTGCCAAACACACAATGCGCTGTATTGCAGCCCAAAGTAAATACCAGTCACTGCGATTCATTCAAGCACTTCAACCAACACTATTTTGTTTTTGTAACAGGAATCTGGTCACATTAATGGGGAATCTGTGTAAAAATAAGATTCGAACAATTGTGGATGCAATGCCAATTTAGGACCATGCCTTTACCATTTGGTGGTCAGCATAACTTGTTATGCATTCTTAATGCTTAATTCCTGAAATGGTGGCTAACATACTTGAGCTTCCATTTAAAGGACATCAGAATATAGTAATATTGCTGTTTGTTAATTCAGAATTTTACGTACAATATTTTATGCACATATTTTTTTTAACTGGGTGACTATTTTGATTGATACATTAGGTTTTAAAACTAGATGCAATACAAATTGAACTTTACTCAATTGATTTTTTATGTCAATTCTTTTTATTGGCATTTATATAGTTTAACATTATATTAGGCACAGCATTATGATCGAGGCAAGTCAACAATTGTGCCTAGTTGACAGTGCACTGACAGCGCGGCATATCAAGAAGGCGCTATAGCAGGTGTACAAGTATAACATACAGATGGGTCTTGGGCGCCCATTCATGCCCACAGCATATAAGAGTCAATGCGTACCAGTGCTGCGTGAAAAGACAAGCATTATATGTGCAACTGAATTGTAATCAAAGCATTTGCAAGAGAACAAAAACATCAAACCGCGGCGTTATCACCAGGATACCGTACAAATCATCCCCTCATTCCCGTCCCCTGGGCCCGCCCCCCTCCTCCCCCCCCCCCCCCCCCCCCCCCTGTTCCCGTTCCTTCCCCAACCCCTTCCCTTCCTCCTCCGGCATCTGCCGTCGCTCCTCACCCCCAAATGTGCGTGCACCTCCACTCCCATTGCGCCCTCGCCTCAATGTCATGTGGAGCACAAATATGTGTGTTCAGGTGTGCCGTGCGCCGCACACCTCCCCTCCTACCCTTCTTGCCTGCTCAGTCCTCCCCTGTCCCCTCACCCGCTGTAGCCCTTACCACCTGCAAAGCGTTAAGCATGCGCTCCCATTGCTCCGCCATAGGTTCCCTGCGGAGCCCCACCGTTTCCTCCCTCCGAATGGCAGTCCATTCTGCTCGGGCCCACGACAGGAGGGACAGAATCCCTGCCCGCACACTGGGCGGGTCGCTGGCCTTCCATCTCCTTGTGAGGAGTCGCGTCACTGTTACCATCCCCAAATCCAGAAAGCGGGACGATGCCTTGTCCTTTGGCGACGGTTTGAAATGGGGTAAGAGATATTAGGGCCAGTTACAAGGTGCGGCCTGTGCATCGCATGAGTAGGGCACTGATGTCCCTGCAATACGTGCCAAGTCCCGGACAGTGCCACAGAAGATGCCGGAGATCCGCATTGAGCTCGCCACACCTGGGACAAGACGCGTCAGCCCTGTGAAAATATTTATTGATTAAGTCTGGGGTGAGATAGGCCCTATGAACTATATATACCTGGATTTGGCGAAAGCGCATATTTCTGGGGATGCGCACCGGGCTTTTGAGTATCTTTTCCCATTCTTTGTCCGCCAATGCTCGTCCCATATCCCGTTCCCACTTTCCGCGGAGTGGGGTCAGGTATAGCTCCGTGTGTATCCATAAGGATGCAGCGAACCACCTGATTAGATGCCTGCCCTTACCCATGACATGCAGATATTGCACTGTCAAGTGCTGCGCTGGTTCCTCTGCAACCTCGCTTCATCTGGCCGCCATGTGGCTGTGAGGGAGCGGTGCATTAGGAACCCCCTGGGAGGAAGCCCAACGTCCGCGACCAGCGTCTCGAAGGGGATCAAAACTCCATCTTGGTACAGGTCACAGAGCGTGTGGACATCTTCCTCTCGCCACTGTTCTAGCATGTGATGTGTGAGGACGCCCTCGCCCTCTGGCATGCCTTCCAGCGGCACCACAGGCGCGTATGGAAGCACCTTCCTCGTAAGGTGCAGCGCCCTGCGGAAGCATTTATATGCCACCGCTAGTAATGGTGGGGTGGGGCGTGCCGGTGCTGCTAGCGGGTGGAATAGCGCAGTGATCCGCTCCAGGTTGTAGGGCGGCTCATTTGTGGCGGTGTCTTCTCTCCCCCTGTCTGCTAGCCAGCGGGCAACCCATTGGAACTGCGCTGCCAGGTAGTTGTGCTCTAAACAGGGAGCGGCCAATCCACTTTTATCTGTAGGTAAGAACAGTTTCCCGAGAGCCAAACGGTGCCAGGATGCGCCCCAAATGAAGTAGGGTAGGATCCTGTTAAGTTTAGAGATGAAGGACGCGGGCACAAATAAGGGCAGATTCGCAAAATAGTATAAAAGCCGGGGGAGCATCACCATTTTAGCCAGGGCTACTCTGCCCGTGGGTGTCAGGGGGAGCGTGGACCAGAAGCCGATCTGGGCCTTGAGTGCCGTGACCGCTCTTCCCAGGTTCCCGTCCATCAGGTCTGCTGGCCGGCGGTAGATCTGGATTCCCAGGTATTTGAATGTGTCCGCCCGCCATTGGACGCGTGTGCCATGAAGGCTATACTCCGGATCGGCAACCTCACTGTTAAAGGTGTAAAGACAGGACTTGCCTGCATTAACACGGAGCCCCGACAGACCGGCGAAGCGGCTTAACAATGGGGCCAACTGCTTCGGTATGCGGCCCACATCCCTGACAAAGACCATGAGATCATCAGCATATAAAGACACTTGATGAACGCCGTCGCCCAGCGGGACACCATCCACCAGGAGTTGCCTCATGGCCGCAGCTAAAGGCTCCATAGCCAGCGCAAAGAGCAGCGGTGACACAGGACACCCCTGTCGGGTACCCCTGCCCACCGCCACTTCTTCTGAGATGTACGGCCCCAGCCGGACGCGGACCACTGGGTTCCTATACAGAAGCCCCACCATATGCAAGAAACTTTCTTCCAGGTCATACGCCTCCAACACCGACATCGGGTAGCCCCACTCAAGGCAATCAAAGGCATTTTCTAAGTCCAGCACCAGGCACCACGCTCTGGGTCAGGCCACGGTCACCTCTGCCGCTACCCGGAAATACTGACTAGGATTCAGAGATGTGGACCTCGCCGGTACGAAGCCGTTCTGGTCAGGATGTACTACGTGCGGAACCATTGGCGCCAGACGCTCTGCAAGTATTATCGCTAGTATCTTGTAGTCGGTGTTCAGCATCGCCAGTGGTCGATAGGAGCTCAGGGACATGGGGTCTCTTTCGGGTTTAGGCAGGGACACTAAGAACGCTTCTCGTAGAGATGACGGGAGGTGGCCCGCGTCAATTGATGCTCTGTACACCTGAAGGAGCTGAGGCGCTAGAATGTCCCGGTTTGCTTTATAGTATTCAGCCGGTAGGCCGTCAGGCCCCGTTGTTTTCCCGGTCGCCAGTGCTCGGATCGCATCTCCCACCTCCTCCAGCGGGAGCGGGGCTCCCAGCTCTGCCTGCTGGTCCTCTGTAACAGTAGGCAGTGTGACAGATTTCAGGAACGCAGCCACCTCATGCGCATGTCCAACGCCTCGAGCTCTGTAGAGATCCCGATAGTGATCGGTAAGCGCCCGGTGGATCTCGCGCTGTGTGTACAGCACTGCCTCGTCCCCCTGTGCGAATGGCACCAATCGGGGTATTACGCTCTGCTGTCTGTACCAGCCAGGCCAGCAAACGGCCAGCCCTATCTGCCTTGGCGTGTGTCTTGGCAGTGTGTGCTGCATAGTTGTGGCATCTCAGCCTCTCAAAGAGGACCGCATGGTCTCCTCGGAGTTCCCCAAGCTTCAGCGCATGTCTGCCCATCCCTTCCCCCTCCCGTTCGTACTGCAGAAGCTCGGATTCTATGCGGGCCAGGGACAGGAACACCTGCGCATGGATGTTCCATGTGGCCCCTATACAGTGTCCCTGATAGTCACCTTATGGGCATCCCATTCCACCATAGAGTTGCTTGCAGAGTTCTCATTCTCCTCAAAATAGGATAAAATGGCAGTACCCAACAAGGATCGAAACTCAGCGTCTTCTAGCGCAGCCGGCTGTAGCCGCCATGTGGGCACCGGGGGCCTGTCCGCCGCCCAGCTGATCTGGAACCACAGGAGGTTGTGATCTGAGTGTGTCTTGCCTAGGTATTCCGTCTGAGTCAATAGAGGGAGCAGGGACTGAGAGCCTACTATTCGATCCAGGCGGACATGGAGACCGTGCACCGCTGCGTAATATGAGTATGTTTTATCTGCAGGGTGCTGCACGCGCCGAAGGTCTATGACCCCCCCAGTGTAATAACCAGTCCCTAAGGGCTTGCGCCGCCGATGTCGCTGCCGCTGCACAAAGGGGTGGGAAGGAGCGGTCCAATTGCGTGTCCAAAACCATGTTAAAGTCACCGCCTAGTAGCCAGAGGAGGCCCGCGTACCGCGGGAGGACGAGGTATAAGGACGCCAGGAAAGCAACTTGATCTGTATTGGGGGCATAAATAGAACCCAACAGTATCTCCTGCCTATTAAGCCGCCCCCTCTCAAAAGCATACCTTACCTTTGGGTCTACCTGCGTATCAGTGCATGCAAAGGGGACACCTGCCCTCACTCATATCAAGGCGTGTGCTGAGTAAGTCGTGCCATGCATCTGTCCCCTCCATCGCCTGCGGAGCCTCTCCAGTTCCACCCGGGACATGTGTGTCTCCTGGAGCAGCGCAATCCCCACCTGGTGTCGCTGCATATATGAGAAGATAGAGTACCGGCGCGATGGGGTGTGCATGCCGTGGATATTTCACGTCATGATGTTGGTGCACGCCATGTGTGTTGCTGTGATGTAACCAACCGGGGGAGAGTCAGGGGGGTGTCGTGTGGGGCAGGGGGCGGGCTCCCGGACGGGATTCTCTAATTGCCGCTTCTGAAACATGTGAACCAAAACTAACAGTAACTTTACGGGCGAATTTCCAACGGGGAATGCGTCCAAACTTGGCAACATGACTACCTTTAACGTGTCTTGAACGCAATATGAGTGCGAGCGGGGAAACGCGCAGTCAATTACGTCATCAAGTTGCTCCCACATCTAGGGCCCTTAGTGTTGTTGAAGTGTGGATTTGGATTTAAAGGCAGCAAAGTATACCGGGCTGGGTTGAGTCGCCCACGAAGACCACCCCGCATAGCAAATACTAAGCCTGTACCCCCGGAATAAGGCGGAATGGTGCACCTGCAATGCGCTAGCGGCTTCTAATTCTAGGCCTGTGCAAGCGCAAGGCAGCAAAGCCAGCAATTTAAAAATGTCAGCATGCAGTAGCGGGCATCGAAAGGATACAATGGGCCGCGTGCTGGACATGGGCAATACAGTAATTTTTCTCAGGTCCGCCATCAGTCACATTATGTAGTCAGCCGTCTGGGGCGTCACCACAGGCAGTGCAGCGTCCTCCGACGCTAAGGTAGACGGCGAGGACGATCCGCTGACGTCGATTTCACTCCGCTGTCCGTGGTCCGGGCCTCCATGTACATTCACCACTCCCAGCATCGCGACCGCCTCAAGTGCCTCCTGCCGCTCCTGTCACATCCTCTCTGGGCTGGGTGCAATTTGTCCCAGGCTCACTCCTCGCCGGGCCCCTCTCTTCCTCCTCAGTTTCCTGGAGTGCTGCTCCTGCCATCCACCCTCTTCCGGGCCAGTCGGTCGCATCCCCGACCACTGCCCGGTCTCCTCCAGCCAGTCCCAGACATCTGACGGAGCCTCAAAGAAGCGCACACCCTTCTTGGAGACCAAACGCAGGTGGGAGGGGAACAGCAAGGAGTAGGGCAGATTCAGGTCTCGCAGCTGCTTCTTCACTGCCATATAGGAGCCACGCCTCTTTTGTACTGTTGCTGTTTAGTCCGGGAGGAACATCACGCGGCTGTTGCCCACCTGGAGGTCACTCATCCTCCGGGTTTCCCTGAGCACCGTATCCCGGTCCCTGTAGTTGAGGAGCTTGAAGAGGAACGAGCTCCTGCCTTCTGGGT
This sequence comes from Lissotriton vulgaris, assembly GCF_964263255.1. Taxonomy (NCBI): domain Eukaryota; kingdom Metazoa; phylum Chordata; class Amphibia; order Caudata; family Salamandridae; genus Lissotriton; species Lissotriton vulgaris. Next base: position 871,005,438 of record NC_141699.1, read on the forward strand.
TTGCGTCGGCACCCTGTGCGCCCGCTCCACCACGAAGTGCGGGGACAGTACTCCAAGCGGCAAGAGTCTCCGCAGCCAGGCCTCAGTGTAGCGTTTAGGGTCTGTCCCCTCTTCCCCTTCCGGCAGACCTATCACTCGGACATTGTTCCGGCGAGAGCGCCCTTCCGCATCCTCAGCGCGGTCCTGTAGTGCGTGGACCCTATCAATCAGGTCCTGTAGAGCTGAGGCGTGGCTGCGCACCACAGGCTGCAGTTCCTGGACCGCCTGGCGCTGTTCAGCGACTGTCTCCGACAGTTTACGGTGGTCTGCGTGCAGTAGAGTGAAGTCGGACATGACTTTATCGATCCGCACTTCCAGTTCGGTCTTAGTCTGCTCCAGGGTCTCCCCAATACGTTCCACCGCCGCTAAGACAGTGTCCATTTTGGCCGCTAGGGTAGCTGTGGGTCCCATGACCATCTGACTCTGTGCCTGCGTGGGGTCGGGCCACTCTCCACCTGGTGCTTCGTCTGCTGTTTGTCCAGAAGTCTGCCCATGACAAGTTGCTGCGCCGTGGGCATCAACATGGCTGGCTGCGGGTCCAGGAGCGATGTCGGGAGCGGGGGGGAAATAACTTGCTCCCACCGGCCAGACAACCGACACCGTGCACCAGTCAGGAGGGCTTCAGCTGAGTTGGGCCTCCAGTAGCCGCCTCCCAGGCGTCCAGGAATCAGTCACCTCACAGGCCGGTCCCCTGGCTCCCGTGCGGGCCCGTGCTCCCCCCGATGGGGGCCGGCAGATACAGTCAGCAACCCTCTCTCAAATGTCCCTTGGCCTGTCTTATTCCTAGTGGCGACTGTGGGGAGAGCAGTCCTACTCAAGCAGACAGGGCTGCGCGTTGGCAAAATGTAAATGAGCTACAGCAGGCCTCCGCCGACGGGCATCTGCGCTGGGGCAGTTAAGAACTGTTCACCGCACAGCCTGGCTCCAGACCCTCAGCGCGCGCCACTTTTCAGGTGGATGCGGGGGCGCAAACAACAATGTCCTCCCAGATGCACCCCCACGCCAGCTATACAGGGGGCTCCTCACCTCCCAGCCTCGTGGAGCTGGCGCAGTCTCAGAGTCCGGCAGCGCCCGCAACAGAAGGATCGATTGCTGTGGCCTAGGGGTAGGGGCCTCTCATTATATGGGCGCTCAAAATGGCGGCCGGGACAAAATGGCGCCCCAACAGTACAGTCTGCGGCCAGTCCCACTCCCTGTACCTCATGGCTCCGTCCTCCGCCGCCCGGTCGTGTCTCTCGGCTGCTGCTACAACGCCCAGTGCCCGAAGCCAGTAAATAACCGGCGCGCTGTATCCCAGGCACTCACCAGGGCGGAGCCTCAGTCCTGCTGCCCGCCTCCGGGACCGCAACGCACCACAGGGGTTCCGGTAATCTCCCGCTGCCGTCCTCGGTCGCACAGAAAGCCCCCGGTCCCCACTCGTGGCAGGGGAGTGCGCTTTTCCCTGCCGGCGCCAACCTTCAGGGCCTGCCGGTGGCCGAGTCCGCACCTCCGCCACTCTCACTTGCATTGTCCGCCTGCCGCGATGCCGGCCAATGGCGGCGCACCTCCCGGCTCCGAGAGCAGCCACCGCAGGGCCTCTCCTCCCGACCTTCCGGGGCTTCACTCGGTGTCTGGCCACTCGCTCATGGGCCGCCTCTGCTCACCCCCAGCTCGCACAGCAGTTCGCAGCGCCAATCAGGCTCCCTCCGCCGCCTTCACAGTACCAGATTTTTACAACAAGGGGTGGTGAGGGACAGAGTCTCTGAATTAAGCAGAAAGCTCTCACCCAGTCAAGAGATCAGGGCTAGATCCAACACCGTTTTTTAGCTCACTGCACCATCCCAGTTTCAGAACCTGGCTGTATGCAAATTAGTCTGTTCCTGTCCCAGTGCATGATGGGAACAGGGCAAACCAAACTACAACAGCCAATTCTTACACTGGGAAGGAAACAAGCTCCCGGGGACCGGTTTCTGGCATTACAGCCGTCTTCGGCCCGGTTTGCTTGAATCCTGATGGTGCAATGAGCAAGGGTCTCACATCTGAGAATACCCTTCCACGCTTAGGGTGGACAAAAATATTTACAACAAGGGGTGGTGAGGGACAGAGTCTCTGAATTAAGCAGAAAGCTCTCACCCAGTCAAGAGATCAGGGCTAGATCCAACACCGTTTTTTAGCTCACTGCACCATCCCAGTTTCAGAACCTGGCTGTATGCAAATTAGTCTGTTCCTGTCCCAGTGCATGATGGGAACAGGGCAAACCAAACTACAACAGCCAATTCTTACACTGGGAAGGAAACAAGCTCCCGGGGACCGGTTTCTGGCATTACAGCCGTCTTCGGCCCGGTTTGCTTGAATCCTGATGGTGCAATGAGCAAGGGTCTCACATCTGAGAATACCCTTCCACGCTTAGGGTGGACAAAAATATTTACAACAAGGGGTGGTGAGGGACAGAGTCTCTGAATTAAGCAGAAAGCTCTCACCCAGTCAAGAGATCAGGGCTAGATCCAACACCGTTTTTTAGCTCACTGCACCATCCCAGTTTCAGAACCTGGCTGTATGCAAATTAGTCTGTTCCTGTCCCAGTGCATGATGGGAACAGGGCAAACCAAACTACAACAGCCAATTCTTACACTGGGAAGGAAACAAGCTCCCGGGGACCGGTTTCTGGCATTACAGCCGTCTTCGGCCCGGTTTGCTTGAATCCTGATGGTGCAATGAGCAAGGGTCTCACATCTGAGAATACCCTTCCACGCTTAGGGTGGACAAAAATATTTACAACAAGGGGTGGTGAGGGACAGAGTCTCTGAATAAGGCAGAAAGCTCTCACCCAGTCAAGAGATCAGGGCTAGATCCAACACCGTTTTTTAGCTCACTGCACCATCCCAGTTTCAGAACCTGGCTGTATGCAAATTAGTCTGTTCCTGTCCCAGTGCATGATGGGAACAGGGCAAACCAAACTACAACAGCCAATTCTTACACTGGGAAGGAAACAAGCTCCCGGGGACCGGTTTCTGGCATTACAGCCGTCTTCGGCCCGGTTTGCTTGAATCCTGATGGTGCAATGAGCAAGGGTCTCACATCTGAGAATACCCTTCCACGCTTAGGGTGGACAAAAATATTTACAACAAGGGGTGGTGAGGGACAGAGTCTCTGAATAAGCAGAAAGCTCTCACCCAGTCAAGAGATCAGGGCTAGATCCAACACCGTTTTTTAGCTCACTGCACCATCCCAGTTTCAGAACCTGGCTGTATGCAAATTAGTCTGTTCCTGTCCCAGTGCATGATGGGAACAGGGCAAACCAAACTACAACAGCCAATTCTTACACTGGGAAGGAAACAAGCTCCTGGGGACCGGTTTCTGGCATTACAGCCGTCTTCGGCCCGGTTTGCTTGAATCCTGATGGTGCAATGAGCAAGGGTCTCACATCTGAGAATACCCTTCCACGCTTAGGGTGGACAAAAATATTTACAACAAGGGGTGGTGAGGGACAGAGTCTCTGAATTAAGCAGAAAGCTCTCACCCAGTCAAGAGATCAGGGCTAGATCCAACACCGTTTTTTAGCTCACTGCACCATCCCAGTTTCAGAACCTGGCTGTATGCAAATTAGTCTGTTCCTGTCCCAGTGCATGATGGGAACAGGGCAAACCAAACTACAACAGCCAATTCTTACACTGGGAAGGAAACAAGCTCCCGGGGACCGGTTTCTGGCATTACAGCCGTCTTCGGCCCGGTTTGCTTGAATCCTGATGGTGCAATGAGCAAGGGTCTCACATCTGAGAATACCCTTCCACGCTTAGGGTGGACAAAAATATTTACAACAAGGGGTGGTGAGGGACAGAGTCTCTGAAGAAGGCTGAAATGCCAGAAACCGGTCCCCGGTAGCTTGTCTCCTTTCTGGTGAAGAATTGGCTTGGTAGTTTAGTCTGCCCTGTTCCCATGATGCACTGGGCCAGGGACAGACTGATTTGCATATAGCCAGGTTCTGAGCTGGGATGGGGCAGTGAGATAAATAACGGTGATGGATCAAGCCCTGATCTTTGGACTGGGTAAGAGTGGTCTGTTTAACTCAGACACTCTGTTCATCACCACCCCCTTTTTGTAAATCGTTTTTGGCCACTATAGGTGTGGCAGGGTTTACTCAGACATGAGTCCCTTTCTCACTGCTCCATCAGGATTCAAGCAAGCCGGGCCGAAGAAGGCTGAAATGCCAGAAACCGGTCCCCGGTAGCTTGTCTCCTTTCTGGTGAAGAATTGGCTTGGTAGTTTAGTCTGCCCTGTTCCCATGATGCACTGGGCCAGGGACAGACTGATTTGCATATAGCCAGGTTCTGAGCTGGGATGGGGCAGTGAGATAAATAACGGTGATGGATCAAGCCCTGATCTTTGGACTGGGTAAGAGTGGTCTGTTTAACTCAGACACTCTGTTCATCACCACCCCCCTTTTTGTAAATCGTTTTTGGCCACTATAGGTGTGGCAGGGTACACTCAGACATGAGTCCCTTTCTCACTGCTCCATCAGGATTCAAGCAAGCCGGGCCGAAGAAGGCTGAAATGCCAGAAACCGGTCCCCGGTAGCTTGTCTCCTTTCTGGTGAAGAATTGGCTTGGTAGTTTAGTCTGCCCTGTTCCCATGATGCACTGGGCCAGGGACAGACTGATTTGCATATAGCCAGGTTCTGAGCTGGGATGGGGCAGTGAGATAAATAACGGTGATGGATCAAGCCCTGATCTTTGGACTGGGTAAGAGTGGTCTGTTTAACTCAGACACTCTGTTCATCACCACCCCCTTTTTGTAAATCGTTTTTGGCCACTATAGGTGTGGCAGGGTATACTCAGACATGAGTCCCTTTCTCACTGCTCCATCAGGATTCAAGCAAGCCGGGCCGAAGAAGGCTGAAATGCCAGAAACCGGTCCCCGGTAGCTTGTCTCCTTTCTGGTGAAGAATTGGCTTGGTAGTTTAGTCTGCCCTGTTCCCATGATGCACTGGGCCAGGGACAGACTGATTTGCATATAGCCAGGTTCTGAGCTGGGATGGGGCAGTGAGATAAATAACGGTGATGGATCAAGCCCTGATCTTTGGACTGGGTAAGAGTGGTCTGTTTAACTCAGACACTCTGTTCATCACCACCCCCTTTTTGTAAATCGTTTTTGGCCACTATAGGTGTGGCAGGGTATACTCAGACATGAGTCCCTTTCTCACTGCTCCATCAGGATTCAAGCAAGCCGGGCCGAAGAAGGCTGAAATGCCAGAAACCGGTCCCCGGTAGCTTGTCTCCTTTCTGGTGAAGAATTGGCTTGGTAGTTTAGTCTGCCCTGTTCCCATGATGCACTGGGCCAGGGACAGACTGATTTGCATATAGCCAGGTTCTGAGCTGGGATGGGGCAGTGAGATAAATAACGGTGATGGATCAAGCCCTGATCTTTGGACTGGGTAAGAGTGGTCTGTTTAACTCAGACACTCTGTTCATCACCACCCCCTTTTTGTAAATCGTTTTTGGCCACTATAGGTGTGGCAGGGTATACTCAGACATGAGTCCCTTTCTCACTGCTCCATCAGGATTCAAGCAAGCCGGGCCGAAGAAGGCTGAAATGCCAGAAACCGGTCCCCGGTAGCTTGTCTCCTTTCTGGTGAAGAATTGGCTTGGTAGTTTAGTCTGCCCTGTTCCCATGATGCACTGGGCCAGGGACAGACTGATTTGCATATAGCCAGGTTCTGAGCTGGGATGGGGCAGTGAGATAAATAACGGTGATGGATCAAGCCCTGATCTTTGGACTGGGTAAGAGTGGTCTGTTTAACTCAGACACTCTGTTCATCACCACCCCCTTTTTGTAAATCGTTTTTGGCCACTATAGGTGTGGCAGGGTATACTCAGACATGAGTCCCTTTTTCACTGCTCCATCAGGATTCAAGCAAGCCGGGCCGAAGAAGGCTGAAATGCCAGAAACCGGTCCCCGGTAGCTTGTCTCCTTTCTGGTGAAGAATTGGCTTGGTAGTTTAGTCTGCCCTGTTCCCATGATGCACTGGGCCAGGGACAGACTGATTTGCATATAGCCAGGTTCTGAGCTGGGATGGGGCAGTGAGATAAATAACGGTGATGGATCAAGCCCTGATCTTTGGACTGGGTAAGAGTGGTCTGTTTAACTCAGACACTCTGTTCATCACCACCCCCTTTTTGTAAATCGTTCACAGTACCAGAGCCGGAGGCCTCCCTACGCGCCGAGACCCCGGCCAGGTTTCGCGCCTTTGCAGCTCCTGCCAGTTCCTTCTGCTCGGCGGCCGGTTCCCCTCCGCTACGGCCTCGCTTCCCGACTTTGGACACACCAGCAAGCTCCTCAGGCAGTCCCGCAGCTGCTCCACCCGGTATGGGGAAACTTGGGTCACACTTATAGGAGAATTGCAGGAGAAGTTAGGGCCTTGCAGACGGAGCTCTAGAGAGTTGCGTCCGCCATGGTGCTTGGCTGCGATACAAAAGGGGGTGGTGATGGACGGAGCATCTGAATCAATCAAACCCTCACACCCAGTCAAAAGACCTGGGTTTAATCCATCACCGTTCTTTAGCCCACTCTGCCGCCCCAGTTCAGACATGGCTATATGCAAATCAGTCTGACCCTGTGCCTCATGGGAACAGTCCAGCCCGAACTGCCAAGCCATGTCTTCCCTGGACCGGAAACAAGCTTCCGAGGACCGGTTTCTGGCATTCCAGCCGTCTTCAGCCCGGCTTGCTTGAATCCAGTGGCAAAGTGAGCAAGGGACTCACGTCTGAGTATACCCTGACACATTTATGGCGGCCAAAAGCAGTACAAAAGGGGGTGGTGATGGACGGAGCATCTGAATCAATCAAACACTCACACCCAGTCAAAAGATCTGGGTTTAATCCATCACCGTTCTTTAGCCCACTCTGCCACCCCAGTTCAGACATGGCTATATGCAAATCAGTCTGACTCTGTGCCTCATGAGAACAGTCCAGCCCGAACTGCCAAGACATGTCTTCGCTGGACCGGAAACAAGCTTCCGAGGACCGGTTTCTGGCATTCCAGCCGTCTTCAGCCCGGCTTGCTTGAATCCAGTGGCAAAGTGAGCAAGGGACTCACGTCTGAGTATACCCTGACACATTTATGGCGGCCAAAAGCAGTACAAAAGGGGGTGGTGATGGACGGAGCATCTGAATCAATCAAACACTCACACCCAGTCAAAAGATCTGGGTTTAATCCATCACCGTTCTTTAGCCCACTCTGCCACCCCAGTTCAGACATGGCTATATGCAAATCAGTCTGACCCTGTGCCTCATGGGAACAGTCCAGCCCGAACTGCCAAGCCATGTCTTCCCTGGACCGGAAACAAGCTTCCGAGACCGGTTTCTGGCATTCCAGCCGTCTTCAGCCCGGCTTGCTTGAATCCAGTGGCAAAGTGAGCAAGGGACTCACGTCTGAGTATACCCTGCCACACTTATGGCGGCCAAAAGCGGTACAAAAGGGGGTGGTGATGGACGGAGCATCTGAATCAATCAAACACTCACACCCAGTCAAAAGATCTGGGTTTAATCCATCACCGTTCTTTAGCCCACTCTAGGTGGGAGGGGGGCTGCGCGGCGCTCCCATGCTCGTGACGGACCCGCTCCGTCACCAGCACAGCGCGTCCAAGGCTGGTGACGGAGCGGTTCCGTCACCAGCATGGAACGAGTTAAAGTCCATTATTGTTGTTATGCTACCTACTTGTTATATTTTAACAGTACAGGACTAAATTGACCCAATCTCCATATATTTATATCTACTTTGTGTGTATTTCAACTCGTAAACCACACCAAAAACAGTTCTAGTGATAGTGACATGCAGGTATATTAAACTCACAAGCCATTTACATGTATAAGAATCAACCACGTACTTCCCCAACAATACCCTCTCTGTCTCTATTTTAAACATCCCCGCATTGCTTAAGCTAACTTTCACGTCTAACTACACCTCTCTTCTTTGTACGCTTTTTCCCAACTCCTTGGTTGCCGTTTTAATGTTTAGCAAGTAAGTAGGTTAAAAACAGTGGCATATGCAGATAACGGGTGATAGAGTATGCATGTGGGTGCATGAGTCAAGAGGTCATGAGCAAAGTGTTGCTTCTGGGAGTATGGAAGATTGATTGTATGGGGTAGAGGAGGGAGATTTGTAAAGAAAGTGGTGGAAATGTTATGTGGAGCAACACAGGTAATTTCAGATAGGAGTCAAAGGCCAAGAGGAGTTAGGAAAAAGCGTACAAAGAAGAGAGGGTGTAGTTAGACGTGAAAGTTAGCTTAAGCAATGCGGGGATGTTCAAAATAGAGACAGAGAGGGTATTGTTGGGGAAGGACGTGGTTGATTCTTATACATATAAATGGCTTGTGAGTTTAATATACCTGCATGTCACTATCACTAGAACTGTTTTGGAGTGGTTTACGAGTTGAAATACAGAAAAAGTAGATATAAATATATGGAGATTGGGTCAATTTAGTCCTGGACTGTTAAAATATAACAAGTAGGTAACATAACAACAATAATGGACTTTAATAATCAACAACAAAACAATGGTGAATGTTTTATTGTCATTTTCAGTTACCCCTAAAGAAAGGCTCTGGTAGCCTGAAATGCATTGGGTTTTTAATAAACACTGCCTTGGACGAATCATGCATTATTACGTGTTTTTGTAAGAGGTCCGGATTGGCGCAACATAAACATTAGAAGCTTTTGAAAATGGCATAATATTCCTACGTGTGGATTGAACTACAACTAAGTTACAAAAGAATGTTTAAAATGGAATACACTGAGTTAAGCGGTTGAAGAAATAAGCTGGTGCTAAATTTGCGCATTCAGTAGTGCACCTGGAATTGGGGCATCATACTGCCCCATATTATGTATATTATCACTAGTCATGCCACTGTGAATTTGCATTTTTAACTCTGAAATATCGCTAGAAATGTGTATAAAAACCCTTGTTTTGGGAGTGAGTCAGATACTTTCCCTTTTTTAATTAAGATGATGTCAGTTTCTAGGTGACTGACAATTACAATCTAGATGACTTCCCTTTTCATTAGAGACTTTGTCCAATATTCTAGAGATTTCTTTATTTCGACTGGGGACTCTGTCCATTTCTCTTATGATTTTGCTGTTCATTTGGGATTTAAAATTATTCTTATTTCTGATTTTGAATATGTTCGCTGCATTTATGTTTTTAAGGCACTTAACATTAATTCTTCATCGCTTGATTTTGAGATTTTGTATTAAAACCCTTTAACTTTTCCCTGATCTACAACTCATTTACTGAGTGGTCCCAGCTGTCTTATTTTATTACTATGCTAAACTTATGTTGGGCCTGGTATTGAGGAGGGTGATGTCTCTTCTCTAAAGATCAAGGGTGCTGAAGCGGAAACGCCAGAGGTAAATTTGGGCTGATAAACATTTTGGGGTTTATTAAGATTTGGGGTTCTGCTTCCAAAATTACAACACACAGGAATTAACTCACTTCTCCCATGCTACACATACATACACACACCACGTTTATACTTTTTTACCCCTGCTACACTCTCAGTCGTGTTCGTTTTGCCTAGGAAAATCAGCTTCTCGATGTAGCTATGACTACATGGTAGAATAATTCTTTCAATCTGGCAAAATCCACAGTACTCTGAGACAATAGAGCTACACAAACTTACCTGATATTGCTTGGACAGCTACACGTAGAAATCCCTTCACTTCGCCCTTTTCACTAACAATGGCAACTCGATGGACTAGTGACACAGGGTACAGCAAGTTGCTGAGATACACAAAGGCCCTGATGGGAGGAAAGAAGAAGTTAGAATAAGGTATGTGGAAAAAGAAAAGAAGTAGAAAGCTATGGTATTGCTTTCTGACAAATAACAAGAGATTAGAGCTAAGACAATACAAAAAGGCCCTCATTATGAGCTGGCCCTGAAATCTGATGGGGCCGGGAACGTCTGTTACTGGCCCTATTCCAATTGCAAAGGGTACTGATTTATTGCAGACCCTGTATAATTCTTACAGAGACTTCACCATCTCCAAACTGGTAAACTCTCCTGGAAAAAAAGTGAGGAAGTGCTGGGGAAGCAATGACGAAATACTATGGGAATTGGGCACAGTATCCCAAATTCCATTACAATTTCTTATTTATTAGTGGACCCTCAGGGTCCAGACCATGATGGGCTCGATTTTCCCACTCCTAGAGGTACCAGCATTCCTACATCAGTAACTCAGGAAAACACTGGTACGTTTCTGGGGCTACTCATAATGAGGACCTAAGGGGCTTATTATAAGGCCCCTTGTGTTTCCAGTGGGATCACTTGCCAGGTTGGCGCCACACAAATACCAACATAATGTGCAGGGGGTGTGGGAGCAGCAAGGAAACACTCAAGTACATAGCATGTCTTTACCCTGCACTTCTTAATGATCGAAAGATTTTGCTAAAGGGCGAATGGAACAAACTCAGCTTTCGCACTTGTCGACAAGCTATCCTTGCATCTATGAATCCGGACAATCCACTGCTTAATATCCGTTTCACCAAGTTTGCCACAAGAGCAGTAAAAAGACTTCTAAACTGCGAGAGCCAGCAAGCTAATAACTGTTAATCTATGACGGGAAGACCTAAGCCCGATGGTGTTTTTGTCGATCTATTTACTTCACTGTACTATTTGATAGCGGTCAAGTATGGCACTTTGCACATTGTTTACATATTGTCCTCCGTCTTGTGCGACCCTGGAACCTTTAATTATTATGTGTAGGGGTTCTACTTATTTACAAATAGTATTGCACTATTACCGGCTTAGCTATCAGCTTTCTAATAATGACTAATGTCTTGTCCCGTGGCCTTAGCCGGTGCCAAAAGTAGAACGGATCACCACGGCTCTCAACTGTTTTTTAACTGTTGCTTAAAAAGGGGCAATTGTCTAGATGAAGTTTACATTTTAACAGCATGAACAAATATAGATTATTAGGTTTTTAAACAATTATTTATTGTTGAACTTCATATCCTTCTATTATTTACCATTTGCTTGCAACAGTATTAATGTACTAAATGGTCGCCTTAAGGCGGATTTTAGAAAAGCATGAGGAAATAATGTAAGCAATGACACAGGCGTTTAGTTAACGCTTGTTTACTACCCTATGTGTAAATATTTTAGCAATTGTTCAATAACATTTTTTTATTGATGCACCCCCATTATTGTAATTAATTTTACTAATCAAACAATAAAGTATTCATTCATTCAGTGGGTCAGGTAACAGAATTACCAGTCTCATCAGCAATTAAAAGGTTTGTAGAAAAACCATAGTTATTTCATATTTATCCAGGAGATTTTGGCTGCAGGAGATGAAATCTCAAAGGGAAATTGCAGAGGAGAATAATGAACCACGGGGAATGCATCCCAAAAAATCTATTGCCTTGGCAATGGATCATTACAAAGGGCACTATCATAGTTCAACCAAGAATCCCATCAATTCTGCCCCCTTGAAGTTAACAGGATCCCCAATATTGTTAGCCACAGGGGTGCAGATCAACACCTCTTGCACCTGAGGACCTGTACTGAAGCTCTCAGGGATTACAAAAATGAAAGAAGAGAGAAAACATTACAGAAAGAAGAACACCAAGAAAGTGAAGTCAGGACAAGAAAAATGAGTGACAATATACATAGAGATAAACACTAAGGGCCCGATTCTGATGCGGGTTGGAAAGCTTCCCGACCGAATCGGTTTGGACATGGTTTCCGACTCACTCGGATCGGGAAAGTTCGACCGAAGGAGTACGATGCATCCAGATGCTTCCCGATATTATTTGGTTGGACTCCCAATGACTTCAATGGGAGCATATGTTCCTAACCGCATCATAATTGGGCCCTCGGTCGGTAAGACATGTTCCCGATCCAATTTGGAAGGATCAAATGCCGTTAGGAGGTCTTCCTAACTGCATCAGAATCAGGCACTAGGTGGGAATGCATTCCTAAACGCATCAGAATCAGGCCCTAAACAGAGACTTCATAACATAATTTGGGTGGTATAGTGAATGGAAGTTTGGATGCAATAAAAATAAAGAATATGGGAGCAAAACAAAGAAAAACACAGACAAATGAATAAGGAACCATGTGAATATTAGAAAGACTGGGGAAATTAATTGAAGATGAAGATTCAGAAGGAGCAGAAAAACAGTGGAGCAATTTAAGGATGAAGTCAGAAAGATAGGTGGTAGAAGGTCAACAACCAATGAGGAAGGAAAAGAGAATATACAAAATTGGTGAGGTACAAAGATAGCATGTGGAGAAAAAAAAACACCTTCCCAATATCATTGAGATGCCACCGGTATTCTGCTAAAACATTAGTGAAAGCATAAGGTTGCAAAAATGTTAAAAGAACAACAGTATTGGAAACCTCAATCAAATGAAGAAACACAAACTACAGGGACTTGAGCACTCCTGAGGTGACTGTTGTTTGAGTAGTCACTCTGGGAACGAGGAGCAGAAAATAAACCAATTGAAAGGGGAAATAATTTATGTATTACAAAATGATGACATTTATTCTATTCCAAACTTCCCAAAGGAATGACATGGGGAATAATCCAGCCTTCTCTTAAGGTGTTAAACTGCTGGAGTCCACGAGGTCACCCAAAGCTCACTACACCTGATCTGCTTCACATACCACCATGTCCAGTCCTCAGTCTGTCTATCCTACACCATTTTAGTGTCTGACCAATCTATCAACCACCACCTTCCTTTCACTACAGAAAACTCATCTGGAACTTCCCAAGGTTACACCTTTGTGTATCTAGATTAACTCACACCATCTTCAACACTAGACAGCCTGCAAAACTGAAATTGGACTTACAGTAGATTTGTAAATCTACTCCACACTCCACCCCTTCATCACAGTCACAGATAAACAAGTCCAACAGTGCTTTGCGGCTAAGGGAAGACTAAGGAGTCCACTTGTGACGTCAGATAACGACATGACTCTAATTTCTATCAGATACAGTCTGTGTGTGAACGCTTCCCTTTCACGTTTTGGAGGATTATATAGGCATCTCTTCCACAACCTATAGCATCAGCAGGATGATACTTCAAACTCAGACCTTCATAATTTATAGCGATTAAAGTGAGTATTTTGCACCAGGAAAAAAGTTATTAATATGTGAAATGTGTCCAACACGAGCCCATCCAAATCACAGTTCGAAATAAAGACTCACTAGGAGCCACATTCAGGCCTTAACTCAAGGGCAAGTTGACAGGAGATTTAAGCACTACTTCCCATGCGTAAAAAGTACAGAGCATGCTTAAGAGGTAATATAACCCAAAGTCCTGTAAACTTGCCAGTACTCTTGGGCATTGTGCTGGAGTCACATTTTCTTTGAGGGATGTTTACTTTAAAAAGATGTACGTTTTTAAGCGTTTCTCTTTTAAATGAGAGCCAAATATCTAGCAATTCTTTAAATAGATGGTCTGACTAGGAGAACCAATTCTCCCTGATTCCAACATGCGTGATGGACTCTGTCCCACAAGGGCTCAGTCATCTTAAAGCTTTATTAAACCCTCAATGATTGTGTGTTAGTGTCTAGAACTTGTGTGGGCCTGCAAACACTTGTTACTAGATTTAATGATTTTATGTCTGATTTGGGTCTAAAGACCAATACTGCCAAGTCTCATACCATGGTGGTAGGAAAATCTCCCCTTTTAAAATGATCTTTTATCAATGATGAGAGGATTTCTTATGTTCCAACTTTTTCATACTTGCCCCTTTCACCAAAAAGGTTTCTGGCATCATTTGGTGGAAACTAGGGTTAGTAGTTTAAACCAAAATTTGGAGGCACTCTTCAGGTTTACAAAGACATTAGGATCTAGACCCATTGGTTCAATTATTAACATCTATAAGGCTCACTCGTGCTCTGTAACCTTGCATGGGGCAGGAGTCTGGGGTCTTTGCAATCCGTCTTGTCTTCAGGCAGTGGAGAATATTTTCCTCATACAATTACTAACAGTTCCAAGCAGTCTCCCAATTATTTTCTGTCACAAGGAACTAGGTCTGACTCCTCTAAGCTACTGTATACAAATTGCTCCAACCTTGCTATGGCACTCAGTATGGGCAAAAGATGAGCCGGCCCTTAATTGTGCAATTATATTAGATTGCTTTATCCTTGATCACATGCAGAAGATACCATGGCTTAACCACATAAAAAGGCAGCTGGATACAGTAGTGATGGGCGATTGTTTTTATAGCCGTTAACAAATTGCCAAGATACCAAAAACTCAGAAGAAAATGGATCTTTTATCTTTTTTAAAGATGTCCAGTGAGCATCTGGAGACTGAGAAGAAGAGTGTTGGAATACTTGTCTTTAGTCCGCTCCCGATGCCCAACTCTCTTTTTTCTTTTGTCACTAGAATATGTTTTATATTATGAGCTCTAGGGTCAGCATTGTACATTTTTTGGTCTCTTACCCTCGCAAAGTTTATTGTGATGCTGAACTTGAACCATGTCTGTGTGACTCCAAATCAATCCAGAACATGCACTTTGTGTTCGTTTGTCGACTTTATACTAAACCGAGGAGGGACTTTATTATCCCCCATTAGGATTTTTCAATATCGGGAAGTGCAGGCCGGCTTTGTAACATCTCCTGCTTTTGAACAATAAATATACATGTTTAATAGTGTATAGATATATTTCCAAAGTAGTCTGTTTATGGAATTTAGTTGGGAAATGATTTTTCTTATTAGTAAATGGTACTTTTATTGAATTCCTTGCTACTATTATACCATGCTCCGGCCACTTGTTCTTTTTTTGGTTTTATTTGATCCCTAATGAACTACTTCCGAATATCATTGTTTTATTCGAACGCAACACTGTTTTAAGCATTTTTATTTGTATTGTCTGTATGCTGACTTAAGATGAAGGTATCAACATTTTAACCTTTGCCCACATTTGGAATCTTGTGATTTGCTGCTATGTGATGATATACCATCTGATGACCTAGATTACACTGCTTATTATGAATTTTATTATCATGAATTTTATTATATTTTGTTTGTTTCTTGTTTATACGTTTGATGTTCTCTTTTATGGTTGCCAAAATAACAGAATAAAGAATATTTGACCTGACCTGAAACCCTTAAACAACCGTGTTTCCCTTGTGTATATCCGAGCCACAGGAGAATTTGCTGTTTTCTGATCCTGCAACATACCACTGTTGATTAGTTCTTAAAAAAGCCTCATCATACAGACATATATTGACATTATAACTTTGTTCAAGACTTTCTCTATCAAATGTAAAATAACAATTCCATTCATTTACTCAATTTAAGAGAGCCATCTTCATTATTTTTCCAAACCTCTTTTGATGACCATTTTCCCCAACAGCCATAATCCAATCTCAGCTCTCTTTAAATACTCCCCTCTGGATTTCTCACTGCACCAGCACTTCTGAGTGCCAGAAGTTCAGTGATTTTTATATTTTGGGCAGTCTCCCTTATGTGAAAGATCTAGATCCTTCCCAGCACGCTCTCCTGAAACCTCACCAACCTTCCCACTAAAGTGAACAGGGGGGTGCGGTTGTAAAACGAATTCTAGTAATCACAAAGCTGTCACTCCAGAAAGGCATCTTCTTCCAGGTCCTCCTCCTCCTTCTCCTCATGCTGCACTTTCACAGGCTCAGTGTTGTCAGAGTCAGGGGTCGAGAAGGTGAGGGATAGGGGGAGGCCAGCCATGTGATCACTCATGCATGTGCTGAAGAGAAGGGGGGCTGCAGCAGCCATAGACAGTGGAATGGAGGTTAGTACAAGACAGAAGTGATCAACATAAAATTCTCAACACATTCTGAGAGAAGTTGAAAGATGAAAAGTAACAGTGCCTGCTCATCTGTCTTAGGCAACACAGCAAAAAAGGGGCAAACTCCTATCCTTGGCTGATATCCACAAAAAAACTATCACTGTGGAAGAGGAATCGTTTTCACAAACAAGTTACTTACCTTTTGGTAACGCTTTTTCTGGTGGATTCAGTATTGGCCTGTGGATTTCTCACCTTATGAATATTCCCTGCTCCAGCATTCCGCGGAAATGTTTCCTAGCTCTCCGCGCAGACGAGGTCGTTACAACGCCATGGCTCCGCATGCGGCTCCGCATGACATCACCAGAGCCATAAGAACACCACATCGGTGTGATGATATCAGTTCCACCCATTTTTTCCGTGCCACTGAGGCAAAACAGGCGGACCAACCATATAGACGATGCATACATAGTATACAGAATTCACACAAATACACTCAGTGTATAATAAATTAAGAAAGCTTACATTCCAAACAAGCCAATAATAACACATAGAGGTAATAAAGACTTGAGTACACAAAAATACATCAAATAACCAACACCTCAACTTTTAAAGGTATAAAAGAGTGGACAACGGGGAGGAGGGTGGGTCAGTGAGGAATCCATGGGCAGATACTGTATCCACATGAAAAAACTTTATCGAAGGTAAGTAACTTGTTCTTCTGATGGATACATCTGCCTGTGGATTCCTCACCTTATGAATAGAATCCCACAGCAGTCCAAACTCCCGGAGGAGGGTTTCCGCCCTTCTATACCAAAAAGTCTTGTAAAACAGAGCGCACAAAATGGCCGTGCCTCCTCACCGCGGAATCTAAGCAGTAATGCTTCGCAAAAGCGTGGAGGGAGGCCCAAGTTGCGGCTTTACAGATGTCCAACACAGGAACACCCCTGGACAAAGCAGAAGTAGACAATTTAGCCCTGGTGGAATGAGACCTAATGCCTACAGGAGGCTCCTTACCAGCCAGGGAGTAGCATAACTTAATGCACAAGATGATCCATCTCGATAAAGTGCGCTTGGGCACTGCCTTGCCCTTCATTCAACCAGCATATCCAACAAAGAGCTGATCATCTTGACGAAAGTCCTTCGTTCTGTCCAAATAGAAGCAAATCGCCCTCTTTGGATCCAAACGATGAAGCCTCTCCTCCTCCTCCTTGGAAGGGTGAGGGGGAGGATAGAAAGTAGAGAGGGTAATGGACTGTCCTAGAAGGAAGGGAATTACCACCTTAGGCAGAAAAGCAGCCCTGGTCCTGAGCACCATCCTTTCAGCATATATGGTCAGAAAAGGAGGCGTTGAACTCAAAGCCTGGAGCTCACTCACCCTCCTATCCGAAGTGATAGCCCCTAGAAAGACCGTTTTAAATGTCAGTAGCCTCAAAGGACAACTATGCATAGGTTCGAACGTGGAACCCATTAAAAAAGTTAATACCAGATTTAAATCCCACTGGGGCATAATAAAAAGAGTGGGCGGAAACATGTTAGTAAGCCCCTTAATGAATCTTAAAACTATTGAAGAGTTAAAAAGAGAAGGCTGATCGGGCAAACAAAGAAAAGCCGACAAAGCCGACAAATATCCTTTAACAGTGGCTACAGCAGAACCCTGCTGAGTCAAGTATAGTGAAAAACAAAGAACATCAGAAAGATGAGCTTTTAAGGGATCAATAGATTTCTCTCCACACCATGTAACAAATTTCGACCACCTGTAGGAATAGATAGACTTGGTGGAGTGTCGTCTGGCCGATAATATACCATCCACCACGCCAGGCGAGAGAGAAAAAAAATTCAGGTTGCCCCGTTCAATCTCCAGGCATGAAGGTGCAGGCTCTGGAGGTGGGGTGTAGAACCTGCCCCTCCATCTAAGAGAGGAGATCTGCCTGAGAGGGAGACAGAGCGGATGGTTCGACGAGAGGTGATGTAGGTCCGTGTACCACCCCTTCTTGGCCAATCCGGGGCGATCAATGTAACTTGGGCACGGTCTTGCGAATCTTCCTCAGAACCCGAGGAATCAAGTGTATGGGAGGAAAGGCGTAAAGGAGATGTGAGCCCCAACTCAAATGAAATGCATCCCCCACGCTCCCTGCCTCGGAAACTGGAGACTGCAGAATGACAGGCAGTGCCCGTTCTTGAGAGTGGCAAGCAGGTCCACCTGAGGAGTTCCCCACATCTGAAAGATGAGTTGAACAACCTCCGGATGAAGCCTCCACTCGTGATCGGCGGAAAACTGCAGACTGAGACTGTCTGCACAAACGTTCAGCACCCCGGCCAGATGATTTGCCATCAGGCAAATGCGATGGTCCTGAGCCCAGGACCAGAGCCGCAACACCTGTCTGCAGAGATGGTACGACCCTACTCCTCCCTGCTTGTTGGTGTACCACATCGCAGCAGTGTTGTCCCTCAGGACTTGAAACGATTGACCGCAAAGGGAAGGGAGAAACGCCTTGAGCACCAAACGAATCACCTGCAATTCCAGAAGGTTGATGTGAAACAACCTTCCTCAGGAGACCAAAGACCCTTGACCCTTGATCTTCAGACCCCCCCAGATGAGCACCCCTCCCTAGGGTAGAGGCATCCATTATCACTGTGGGCCCCGTTGGAGGAAGATGGAAGGGCTTTCCTTGAGAAAGATTGCCCTCCACACTCCACCAAGACAGATCTGCTACAGCTTCTCTGGAGATCCTTACAGACTCCCTGAGATCTCCGTTGTGCTGATACCACTGTCTGCGGAGACACCACTGGAGCGCCCTCATGCACCAGCGTGCATGGTTGACCAACAGGATGCAGGAAGCAAACAGACCGAGCAGGCAAAGTACCTTCAGAACTGGAACAGCTGCTCCATTGTGAAACAAGGGAATAATTTCTAAGCCTGGGTGAAGAACTACGCTCCGTTTGCGGAGTTTCAGCAACTCCGCGCTCCGCGGAGAACACTTAGTTGTCGAATACTCCGCAATCGGCAGCGTAGCTTAGTTCTCGCGCGCTCAATAGCGTTCTTGCGCGCGCGGCAATGTCTTACCTAGGTTCGGTGTTCGCTTTCTCTATGTTCTTTCCTGGTCGAGTGTGCCACGATGTTTGTAAACCCTTCTGCACAATCCCGCGCGACTGTGCGAATGCAATAACGTCATTTGGATGCCTGATCAGGTCATTAGGACGCGCGAGGATGCTTGTCGGTAAGATCGAGTTGCCGAACACGCAGAACTGCAATCTGGCACAGAATAACCCGCAAGCATGGGCAGGACAATTGAAAAAACAAGATGGCCACGCCCATAGCCCACCTCATGGGTAACTTCGCGCGCTACACATCCCGAGCATGCAGGCAGCGCCCCGAACACGTGCACCGCGCTCCCGAAGAAGAAAAACGGCTCGCGAAAGGGGCGAGCAAGCTACTACGCAAGCTCGCGGAGCTACGCGGAGCTCGCGGAGTGCAAGAGCAACTTTGCGTAGCTCCGCGGAGTGCGGCTACGCGAACTACGCCCACCCGTAATCATTTCCTGAATGTCGAGAATCCTTTGTGGAGGAGGGAAAGCCCGGCACACAGTGGTATCCAGCACTGCCCCTATGAACAGGTTTCGCTGTGAAGGCACCAGGTGAGACTTGGGTACATTTATCGAAAAACCTAATTTGTACAACAGCTGGGTGGTAACCTGCAGATGATGCTGATGATGCTGATGATACACCATCTCTGGTGATTCTGCCTTCAACAGCCAATCGTCTAGGTAAGGGAAAACAGGAATCCCGACCTCCTGAGATGGGCAGCCACCACCGCCATCACCTTGGTGAAGACTCGAGATGCGGTATTAAGACCAAACGGAAGGACCGCAAATTGGTAATGTATCCGGACCAGACTGAATAACCTGATGAGCAGTTGCTCATTCAGATTCCCCTTGTCCTCCTCAGATAACTTAGGGAGAAGCTGTTTCGCAGACCCCATTAAAGCATGAATGTACCTGCCCAAGAGACAAGTAGCGTTGGTAGACTTTAAAGCCATACTGGCTGATGAAAAGACCTTTTTTGCAGACTGCTCCAACCTTTTAGAATCCCTGTCCGCTGGAGCCTGCGAAAACACACCTGATGACTGCTTCGAGCAAGAAGCCTGCACCACCAGACTTTCAGGAGATGGATGAGAGGAAAGGAAAACCGTATCACCAGGAGCAGGTTTGTACCTTCTCGAGACTGACCTCGAAACTGCAGGAGCCAAAAGAGGATTATGCCACACCTCAAGTATTGGCCCAGTTAGAGCATCATTAAGTGGCAAGAGTGGTTCAACTGCTGAATAAGGCACTTCAGTGAGAAGATTGGGTTTATACTCCGCCACAGGAAGCTGCAAGTCCAAAAGTTCCGCAGTCTTCCTGATAACTGTATGATATGGAGCAACATCCTCCAAGGGAGAAGCCTTTTGTGAAACAAAATCGCACTCTGGAAAAGTGTCAAGCCTGCTTGCTTCACACAAGTCTTCAAACACATCCTCAATGTCATTAACCTCTCCTTCCTCCAACTCTTCATCCCGATACCGCTCTTCTTCCAACAACCTCTGCGCCTCTCTCCTCGAACGCAACTTCGGTTGCGGCGTCGGTGGCACCACACGTTTCGTTGGTGGAGCACCAAGCGGTGTCGACGGCTCCGGAATTGGTGTCAAGGGTGAATCCATAAATGGAGCCAAACAAATTCGGGAAGCTTCACAGGATGGAGCCGGAGACTGTCCATACGGCGTTGACGTCCTCGGAGCCGGAAAAGACCAGGACGACGTCGCTGGCATGAACTGCATTAAGGGGGCCTGAGGATACTGGTGGGGCACACCCAAATTATAAGCCAAGGGACCAATGGGACCCAAAGGTGCTCCAGAGGGGTACGAGGCCCTGGTGAAATAACCATACATCGCATTTAGAAAATGAGAGGGATCAGAGCCCGGCGTCAGAAACTGAGGATAAGAGGCCGGCCCTGGATCCGATCGAGGTACCTCAGGAGTCGGAGCCGCTGGAGCCAACGGTGGAACAGCTGGAGCCAAAGGAACCTCATCATCATCAGCCTGGTTCGAGGGTGAGAATCTCAGCGTTGTAGCCTGTTCTGGAGTCCCATTATAGGAAGGAGAATGAGCCGGAGTCACCTGAGGAGATACTGAAGGTGAGGGAGAAACAAAGTCATTTTCTCAACATCGAGGAGCAGGAGAAGGCGACCTCGACACCACCGACTTCAAAGACCGGCGTCAAGAAGCATGTCTCCTCTTCTTCTTGTGTTTCTTCTTGAAGTCGTTCGATGGCGAAGAATCAGATTTTGGCCTTTTTCGACTTTTTTTCTCTTTTCTAGCCTTGGCCATGTAGAGTTTGGCCTCTCGCTCCTTTAACGCCTTCGGATTCATCTTCCTACATGAAGCGCATCCCTCGACAACATGGTCCGAAGACAAACACCAAAGGCAATCCTCATGCGGGTCCGTAATCAACATATGTTTACCGCATTCTCTGCAAGGTTTAAACCCTGACTTCCTCAGAGCACACATCGCTACAGAGAAAGGATGAGATACAATAAAAAACACAAAGTATCCAACGAAGTATGGAGAGTCCCAGAAAAAACCATTAGCGTAGACAGCGCGGAAAAAAGGGAACTGACGTCATCACGCCGACGTGGTCTTCTTAGGACTCCGGTGACTTCAAAGGGAGCCGGGTGCGGAGCCATGGTGCTGTGATGAAAATTTCCGCGGAATGCTGGCGCAGGGGATATTCATAAGGTGAGGAATCCACAGGCAGATGTATCCATCAGAATATATATTATTATTATTAAATAGACTTATTCCTCCCTTTTTTCAGTTGTGATTGTATTAATTTTTCATTGTCTTACGAAACTTCAATTTTTCCTTCTTGAACAACTATAATGTATTCAAACCCTAAAATTGGTAACTATGCCATTTTCTTTCAAAATAATGTAGACCTAGCGTAGATAAGTGCTGCTGCTTATGAAAGTAGACTTTATTTGGGTGGCAAAGGTATATGAAATATGTGCATCATAATTCGGTACTCACATCATCTTTCAAGTATATTAGCATGCAGCACCTTCTTACTATTGCAACCTTTTATAAAACATGCACCAGCTGTCATAGTACTTGGCATGACCCCCTTCATCTAATCCAGCCTTAGAGAGTGAGCATCATAAAACACAGAAAACAAACCTGTATGAACCAACTATCCCTTATGGGCACGCACTCAGATGGGCATGCAATCTTGAATGCCATGGATTCTTTCTATGACAGAGTCCTCCTCATGGCTGGGTTAAGAAGGAGGGAAATGAGGGGAAGGGGAAAACATAGTATGTGACTAAAGAGAAAGTTGTAGTCTGTGTTCACTAGAACCTTCCTTCTGTATGTGAAATGATCCTACCTGCCAACCAACCGGAACCATGGAAAGCGGTCATAGAAAGGGTCCCCACCCTTCACTACGTTGTCACAGTCCTCAATGACACTTGAAGGCACTTCCGCTGCTCGGTCATACATTTCACGCATAAGGTCAAGACGTTGCCTACATATGAAAGAGCAAGTACAATTAAATACTACATAAGGAAGGACATGCAAAAATAGTTTAGTTTTAACAGTCAACTAAGAAAAACATACCTCCAATTCACTAATGTGCCAAAACAGGTATTCTAATCCAGCCTCCATTTATGTTGTCACTGGAGCATGAGAGACTACCCTGACTAAACGTTTTAGGACCTTTTTAATGACAAAATAAACTCAGAAAGTTGTCCTGGCTTCTTTTTTGGAGTCAGTGTCTTTGAATGCATGACTTCCGGTGATACATGGTATAGTGAACATATGTAAATTTCAGACACAGACATGTACTAATATATATGATTGTGCTGTTGCATTGATGCTAGATCTATTAACTTGTGCAGTGTTAAGTATCCCAAGAGTGTACAGTAAAAGCCTGCAGCATCAAAGGCTGAAACTATGTGCCTTGCGAGTAAGAAGCACAAGCCTGCAGTTCCACTTGCTGCTCCTGAATGCCCAAAGAGTAAGCAGCACAATCCCGCAGTATCATACCTATTACTATGTGTCCCAAGAGTGAGAAGCACTAAACTGCAGTATCAGAGGCTGTTAATATTTATCTATGGGGTTAGCAGCAAAAGCCTGCAGTACTATGGGTTGTTACTACTTGTCCCTACCCAAGTAACAAAAACCTGCATTCTAACTCTGTCTTAACATAT
This sequence comes from Lissotriton vulgaris, assembly GCF_964263255.1. Classification (NCBI taxonomy): domain Eukaryota; kingdom Metazoa; phylum Chordata; class Amphibia; order Caudata; family Salamandridae; genus Lissotriton; species Lissotriton vulgaris. The sequence continues at coordinate 871,028,472 of NC_141699.1, forward strand.
GAAATGTAATATAGTACGTAGAATCACGTCTTGAATTCAAAACGGTAAACGTCCTTTACAACGACTGCGCTACATTGCAGTCCATTACTCTGCATCTTTTTACTCCGCAAAATCTTTTACAATGCAGGGCTTTACACTGCACACCATTACAACGCATTCCCCTTTACAACACCTGGTGGAGTTAAAATAGTAAATTGCGTTGTAATGGATTGTGGTGTAAAGAACTGTGTTGTAAAATATTTGGTGAAATAAAAAATGCAGGGTAATGGCACACATTGTAAACGGCGGTGGAGTAAAGTGCACATTTTTTACTTTTCAGTTCCCAAATATAATTGGATAGTTGTAAAGTATTGCATGTAAGCTCATGTCCATGAACAGGATGTTTTCATGGCAATAATTATTTGTAAACTATCCATAATAGTCATATTATGATGCAGTTGAAGGTATCAATGGAGTCTCTAGCCTTATGGATAGTTTTTCCTGCTATGGGACTGTGCAAACCCCATTGTTGACTGAGCCCGGAGGCACCAACGTACGACCACATCAAAGGACGATGGGCTGCCTTCTCGATGAGAGCAACAAAGTTCTGACGGCTATCCCGCTGTGTGGAACCCACCCGGGGATAGCCTGAGCCAAGGGGTGGCCCATCCATGCCTTTCGGAGGCTGGGTTGTGCCTCCACTCTAACTTCCCTCTGTTGATGAACTTGACTGGTATTTTTTACAAATGTTTATGGTGGCACTTACTAAATTGGTTTCAAATTCAAATTTATTTGAAGTGGGACTTTTGATTGATTCTCACATGATATTTTTCCTGTTGGAGATTTTAGTGATTTTAAGCTCAGGTTAGTTATTTTCTTTAGCACCTTGGAATGTGGGATTGTCTTATTTGTTTGTTCTAGTTGCCCATGTTAATGGTAGAAATTGCTTACGCAGGTTTAAATATATATTGTATAACCTAATCAAGGGCAAAAGTAAGACAAAGGAGAGGGCAAAAGGCTAGAGTAGAGTTAAACAATCTCTGAGATCAGCAAAAGATAACTACGTACGGGATATAATTGACACCCTGTTTGATGAATGTAATAAAATTAGTAATGCCTCTCCCCCTGAGGTTATCAAAACACCCCCCAACCCCACCCCTAAGTACTATTATCAAGCGTATGCCACAAATGTTTGAGAAAGTGACCAATTGGGCAGTTTCTGCCAACCAGACCAGAATCTCAGAGAAAACCAATGTGCAGGTTGTTGATCTAGGGGCTCCGACTATGGAGAATGACAGTCTAGTAGTGTAGTGCCATAATTGTTTCTCAGCAATTTGTAGTGATGAAGTAAATCAGGAGTTGGGGGGTATGCCTGAGAAGGAGGGATGCCCCTATGGGGGTAAGAAAATTATTGAAAGTCTCTGATCTAATAATTGGCTTGAATAAGTAAGTCTCCTCTTTCAAAAGAGCAGTGGAAGGTGTGGAAAGAAAGGTTGGGTTGTGTGAAAGTGGTTATATGAGAGATAGGGGTGAGAGGATTTGGGGGCAATCAACTGTGTGGGACCTATGCTACTAAAACCCAAACCAGGAGCTTACAGCCTGATTGCCCAACCTGAGCGTACTTTATCCAGACTCCTACTCTCTGCAAACAAGCTGGATGAGGTGCTGCACCATGGGGGAGTCTATTCTGAGAACCATCAGATGGGGAACACAAGAAGCGATTGTTCAAGGTGGGAGGAGAGGAGATCTAGGGGGTTCAACCAGGAAATGTTATCCCCCTGCAAACCCTTCCCCCTTGCACAGCCCATAACCATGGACTCCAAATTCGTCGGGTCCTAGGGGTACGGTGTGTGATGAGGTTTACTCTAGACATCTGAGGCATGATAGACAGACTTTGGTCTTTTTAATCAGGCCCCAAATTGCCTTTTGGTACCAGGAAAGATCAGGATTCTCTAGTCAACAATGACCTACTGGCTTTGTGAAGGAAAGCATTGTTATTCTATCAACAGAAGTGACATTAGTAGTGTTGAAAAGATGAACCCTTCAGAGGGCCCCTTTGATTTGTTAAAGGTATCCCTTCTCAGTAAGGTTCTGGTGGTAGGTCTAATGTCAATGGGCGCATGTATCATCTGTAATGTGAACACACGCATTTCAATCAGTTATAAAATGCAAACCGACTTACAAGCCCAACCAAATCTAGGGAATATAAACAATCCTGTAACAGTATTACCTACCAGACCAAAATGAATAGGAGGGCTGAGTACACCTAGAATCACAGAAGATTCGACCAACAACAAGGGTGTGGTGGAAGGCACTGGTTATAACCCAATAGAAATGTCCTACAGGGGGAAGGTCCCTAGAGTAGCATGGATGTTTTGATAGGGGATAGGAATGATAGAGATCAACCCAAAAGAATTAAAATATTGTTATGGAATGTGGCTGGTATAAGAAGTATGCTGCCAGAATCTGAATGGGGGCAGTTCATCGAAGCCCACGATAGTTGTCTCTTTCAAGAGACTAGGAGTACTGACCTTATCTACAGGAATGGGTTTACGCCTTTTTGTACTAATGCAGCACAGCTAGGTAAGGGAAGATCATCGGGGGCCTAGAAATTTCCGTCAAGGTTTCGTTCCAATGCGTAATTACCCCTATTAGGATAGATTCACCAAATCTCTTATCAGTCAGCCTGAAACTTCCGTCTAGTATGACCCTAAGCATCTTTAATATATATAACCGGGTGGAAGGTCACTCAGCTGAAGCCAGGTTATTAACAGATCTGGAGAATTAACAACTCTAATGTCATAGTAGCTGGGGACATTAATACTACCATGGAGCCTTTGTTAGCATATGTCCCAGAGTTGACCTTAGGGAATCTTGCTCTATGGCAGATCCTGCAGCTAGAACTTCCACCTGTGAAGTGGACAGCTAGAGCAGCAAAAACGGTGGCACTGACGCTAAACTTCGATCTTCGAGGAGCTAATGGAAGAACTCCATTGGACATATGGTAACATTACTTGTAATAGGTTAGAGTCAATCGAGCAGAATTATTATTTAATCAATGTTAGACTTTGGCCCCTCTTAAAGGATATGGAAGTACTGGTTAGGAAGGAAAGTGACCACAATGTGCTGTCTTTAACATTGGAGGGCAGCGTGGTACTAAAGCTTCCAAGTATAGCACGTATGGATTTAGAGGATGTCTCCCACACGGATAACGGCAAAGCTATCAGGAGGGCATGGTTTGTTAATAATCCTGATGTTCTTGAAGGAGTTCTAGTAAAGGCAAAGGAGTTAATAGAGAAAGTGGTTGATGGTGCCTCAGAAATAAGCATAAAGTTGTTACAGGAAAAGCAGGATCCACTCTATTCCCAGATCAGAGGATCTTTAGCTACCAAGAGGAGAGCTGAGAAAAATTATTTGAAGGCGGTGGCATGGTACAATAAATCATGTAGGGAAGCCAAAGCTAAGCTTTTAATAGCAAACAATGCTAATTGTAGAGCTACCATGGTGAAGTGAAGATTGCTATACGGGAGGGAATTGGTGAAGACAAAATGAGAATGGGAGAGTTCCCTAGGGGAAAACTTACAAGAAGCACTGTCAGTCAAAGATAACATTTTTGGAAAACCTGCTGCAGGATTCACTAAGGGAACAAAAACAAACTTCGAATTTTGTGTCCAACCCCAACACTGGGTCACTGTCTTTAGCAATCTCTACATTGGTAGTAGTGCCTGCATTCAGGACGGTTTAGAGTTGCCTGTAAATTAGGAATATATCAAGTGTAGTGATTCCTGTAATTTGGAATTTGAGCTAAAAGAAAAAAATAACAGCTATTAACTCCTGATTAGTAGCAGGAGCCCCAAGGCCTGATAAGATTGCTAACTACCTGTACATGCCCTATGCGGAAGTTAGGGGATCATACACCAAACTCTTGTCTAATGCCAGCTTGCTAGGTATAGAGAATCGACCCTCCTAGAAAATGGAAGAGATAATCCCTATGTTCAAAAAGGGGGACTCAGTGACCCAGTTAACAACAAGCTGTTAGAATTTGGGTCTCTAGTTGGCAGAGGTTTGCACCCTGTCCAAGTAGGGACCACAATACTAGTCAGGGTAAACTAGATATACACTTTAAATTGACCTGTGCTCACCCTCTGGTAGCTTGACAAAGGCAGTCTTAACTTAGGAGGCAATGTGTAAAGTGTTTGTGCAACACACACCAAAGCAACAACAATCCAATCATGGAAGTCGAGATATGAGTTTCAAAGAATAAATGCATTAACAGTACTTAGAAGTCAATAGTGCTAAAAGGTTACTTGAGGTTGCGAGGGACAGGGGTAAATACAAAGTGTATCAGTTTTGAACGTATTGCATGAAACATGTCGACCACTTATTAAGAGCTGAGCAGTGCTCCACTGGACCATTGAGCCAGCGAGCGGCCACTCTTCTATTCTTTTAATGAGGTGGATAACCACCTTAATAAACTTGATTTTTGGATTATCTAACCTTTTTTAACATCACTCACCCACTTCACATCTTCACAGTCCCCTAGGGCCCTCACACCCACAGCACCATATGGCAAGGAACAGAAGATCTCGCTACAGAGCCCCTTTATGGATGCCCTTTGGGTATTGCAGTGCCGACCCGACGAGGAGGGAGTCCCTATGATGAACCATGACACCTAGCTTGCTGGGTGTGTGAGGACTCTAGTTCCGAATAGGAGCATTCCCCTCCTCAGGCCTCCTGACTTGTTGTCCATCCTTGGGGAACAGCATACTCTTTTCTTAACACATTTCTAAAATAGTATTTTCAAATCCAACTTTACCACTAAAGAGGATTTATCTTTACCATTCCACAGAAATGAAACATGATTTAGGCCACTACTTTCTAATCAGGAATTACAGCTGAAATGTATTTTAAGGGATTCCCAATGCTAGCCTTTGAGAGGGGAAGGCCTCACCATAGGGAGAAATGAATTTGGCAGTTTGTCACTTCCAGGAAATGTAGAACTTAAAAGTACATGTCCTACTGTTTAGTTACACAGCGCCCTGCCAATAGGGCTACCTAGGACCTACCTTAGGGGTGACCTATGTGTAATAAAAGTGGAATTTCAGGCTTGGCAAATGGTTTTCAATGCCAATTTGAAGTGGCAGTAAACTGCACACTTAGGCCCTAGCAGTGTCAGGCCAAAGACAGGTTTGAAGGACTACTGTAGGTGGCACAACCAGTGCTGCAGCGCCACTAGTAGCATTGAGACTACAGGCTCTAAGTATGTGGTATACCAATTTACAAGGGACTTACAGGTAAACTGAATATGCCAATCAGGTATACATACTTCAATGTCACCATGTTTTAGGGCAGAGAACTCATGTACTTTAGCAGTGGTTAGCAGTAGTAAAGTGTTCTAAGTCATAACACAAACAAAAAGAGGTTCATAAAAAGGAGGAGGAAGGCAACATTTTGGGGTAACCCCACAAAAAGGGCAATTTCCAACACAGGCCAATCACCCTGATCGATGCTGTACAAAAATAATTTTGTAAACAAGCGCTTGCCCACCTTCAACCCCTTCGCCGCGGCACTGGGTGAAGGGGGGTGGTGGGGGGGGGGGGGGTGCAACGCCACGGTGCTTGTGACGAGCTCGGCCCGTCACGCTGCCTGGTGGCGCTGTGCTCATGATGAGCGGAGCTCATCATGACCACGCCAGTTTTCGTGGAACATTCAGCACAGCAGGGGAATTATCCCCGTGTGTGAGCACTGCGCCGGTCATGAGGAGCTCAGCTCGTCATGAGCACAGCGCCACTGTACCTCATAACGAGCTGAGCTCGTCATGAGCACGGAAGGTGTTAATAGTGGATGGAGGATTACGAAGCGCTATTTATTAGAAAACATTGGAAATCAACAGGGGTGAACTTTATGTTGCGTTTGTTGATTTACCAGCTGCCTTTGACTTGGTCACTGGAGCCAAACTTTGAAAGATCCTTGATGTAATGGGTTTCCCTGAAAACATATTACAATAAAACACAGAGTCAGACACAGTTGTGTCCTGGCCCCAACACTACTTTCATTGTATATTAATGGGGGTTCGAAGTACCTAAATAAGGACGGGTGCGGTTCCCCAAAAGTGGGTTGCCAGAGGATGCCAGCCCTTCTTTTAACTGATGATACTCTACTGCTTTCAAAATCTCCTCAGGGCCTCAAACAGCTTTTAAATCATTTTAATGAATTTTGTATGAAGAGGGGCTTGGAACTCCAGAAATCGCACACAGTTTTAATACAGCATAAAGTCTGTATAACTAAAATCTAAAGACAAACAACTTCCAGGAGCATTGCACCGGCCTTAGAAATCTACAATATAAAGACCCTAGGTGCAGAACTGTATGGCTGTGACATTTGTGGATCTGTGAGTATTCAAATTGTATCAACAGTAGAAAATAACTTAATTAGATAGCTCTTAGAACTACCTGTAAATACCCCAATGATTCAGCTATGTCTAGATTTGCCCCAAAGATGTATCGCCCAAAAAGTTGAGTTAGAATGCTCCTTATTGGCACTGATTGTGGTTGACAGCAGCATTAAGCTCATACTGTGTGAGCCTTAAAGATCTTATGTCCTCTAAAAGTGTTTGCAAAATCCCATGGCTAAACTTCATAAGATTGCTACTGGGAAATTTTGGATTGGAGAATCCTTGGGTGTCCCCTGAAGAGACGTATTCCATTGCGAAAGCTAGACTTAACAACATGTATATGCAATTTGCTGCCAACCAAACTATTGCACTTTGTATAGGTTCTTTGACTAGAGATTTCCTTGATGGAAAACTATTTCCATGTTGCATGCCTTCTACAGATCAAATTATATCCCATTGGCATGCAAACTGTATATTCAGTTAATGTGCAGGACCCTTCAGACTAAAACGTTGAGTAATAATTGGCCTAGCGTCAGACACAGAATGATTTATGCCTTGCCTGTGGAGAGGCTATGGAATTGATAACACAGATTCCGTTTTTTTTCTCAGCATATAAGTATCAGAGAAAAAAGTGGTTAGCCCCCCTCTATAGGAAGCTGGGTACTGACCAATATAAGTAGGCAAACATAATTAGTTGCACTGACACAAGAAGACTGATGGTTTTATCAATTGCCAGATTTCTAATGTCAGCTTGGATCTGGAGTAGCAAATGTATGTAAAAGTAGCTGTCTAGGAAATGGCTAGGTGCTGGTTCCACAAACAAGTAAGCAACATGTTGATGGGAGTAAACCTGTTCATTGTTTTAATGTATTTTCTTATTTGCCAATCATTCTGTGATTAATGAATTGTGAGATCCTATCTAAGGTGTTTGATATAGCACTTTAATGCCAATTTGCACCTTGAGTAATAGGGGGAAGTAACCAACAGGTATAAGTAAGTCCTTGTGCCAGTATGTCAATAAAGCTGTACTAGGATTGTCAGTTCTGACACCTGTGATTATAACCTTTAAGTCACTAGATGATAAGTAATTCTATGCTGATTTACTGCCAGCAATAAGCACCAGTCTTCTATTTTGATCATTCTTATTTATTATTACAATGTATTTTATGAGCATTTGCACTTTTTGAGGCCCTAAATTTGCACCTTAAACTTGAATGAGGTATGCTGCCATCATGTTTTTAATTCTGTAGTATTATGTCTATTTTGACTTTGGATATTATGCTAATGAATTAATTATCAATGTTTCCGCTTGGGGTCTTTCCATAGACTTATAAGTTTCCTGGCCATAAATGACTGGTCCATAAATCTGGACATCTGCCCTTATGATGATTTATCACAACAATCCACGATGCACATCCTTTTATTTTTGTAAATGTTATTCTGTACCAAGAAAAAGAAGGATAGTGCCAATATTAAAAATATTGGGCATGAGACACTGTTGTCCAGCATTTTTCGTCATACAACTTTTAGATCATGAATTGTTCACTACTTCTGTTGTTACATACTTGAAATGTGTTATTTACTCAAGGGAAACAATGTTGAAAATGAACCCTGGCTTTTAAACTTACGAATTTCTAACGCAATGGAATATCTTTCTAATTGTTTTATTCCCTTATGATTATCTGCTTGTAGTTGTGTTATTTACTGTGCTTTTATGATTTATATTTTAAATTCAAATCATTTTTATTAAGGAAAGGAAATAAAAAGGAAAATACAAGAAAAGCGAAAAGAAAAAATAAAGCATACAAATAAATTGAATCATATATGAATGACATACATTTTCCAACAAAATCATAAAAAATAGTAACAAAATAATACATAATTACCAACAGAAACAGAATAATACATAATTACATGAATACATAAAGATGTGTAGCACGAAATCCAATCGCAACAGCCAAATCAGCAAATGCTACACAAACAGATACAGTTGCATATCAACGAACCTATCCAGGGTCCTTTATCTACAGCATCTATGCATGTCCCACAGTTCGGGTGTCATTTGGAAGTAGTACCACCATGAGGGTGATGATTTGCCCACGAACTCCCATAGAGTCCATGGTATGTTAACGTGAAATATATAATTCCTAGTGGAATGTACCTCACAAGCAGGCGCTTCGATTTACTTTCAATATTTATGGTGGATCAAATGAAAAAGAGGAAGCATCAAGAGATTTCCATAGTTTTTTATGAGAAGCGCGCCATGGGAAGGAATGTAGGGCAGGGTTATCCGCTCCTCTTGAAAAAGATAGCCATTCTTGCCACATCTTGCAGGACACCTCGGAAGCGTTCTTCCACTTACATTACACCACTTTGAATGCCAAAGTGAGCAATAGATCAAGGAGTTGGCGGTCATTATCATTGACCAGCTTCGGATCTAGTACTCCTAGCAGGACATAAACAAACTCCCTCTCAGGCTTAATTTTAAAAATATGCTCTATGCACTCAAAAATTCTTCCCCAATATTTTCCCAGGGATGGGCAGTTAAAAAGCATATGGGCCAGATCCCCTACCTCTGACTCACAATTCCAACATTTAGGGCTGTCTCTTAGTTGGAGTCTAAAAAGCTTATCTGGTGTCCAATATGTTCTGTTGAATGAATGAATGAAATAAGCTTTATTTCGATAAAAACATATCTTAAAAGCATGACACAATACTTAAACATTCAGTAGAAGTTAAAAAAGAATTACATTTTCATGGACATGATAGATTAGATGCTAATTTCACATAGTTTAAAAAGATATAGGTTGAGTCTGCATAGATGAGAACGGACTCAAAGATTAAAAGTTGTTTGCAGGCAATAGTACAAAACCAGATTAAGGGATTTCGCTAAACCTCTTCGATCTGTTAGACCAGGCCCATCTCAAGAACTTCGACAGGCCACACACATACATCAAGCGGGTATCAGACTTGAGAATACGCAGCGCTATGGAATGATCTCTAATGCCCAACTCTCTACATATAGGTTTAAGCCAGCAGTTCCTTGGGGATTTGTATGCCGGGCATGCAAATAAGATGTGTGCAACAGACTCTATTCTGGATTCACAGTTTGGGCAAAACGGTGTTGTCTGAGTTGGAGCTTTCCAACGGGCAGTCAGTTCACGTGTTGGTAGTGTGCCTACCCTAAATTTGAAGTACAGGGCCCTTTCATAGGGCTTCTGTATAATGTCTGGGTAGGGTTCACAAAGTGCGGCATCCTTGATCCTTAGGAACTCGTCCGTTATTCTGCCTAGTTTGGGATCTGAGTTGCCTTTACCAATTGCCCAGCTCCAATATAACTTCTTCAGTACTACCTTTGGTGGGGCAATTCTGTTTTCCCATGCGTCATTGAGGCCCAAATCATAGAGTAAAGATTTAACATCTTTTAGCCACTTTATTTTTTGCCTCCCCGGACATTATTACCGACAACCCTTCTGCATATTTCGCTATCTCTGAGACTCGCCAGAGCCGAGCCCATAGTAAGAGTGGTCGGACTTTTGCCAAATCATTAATTGAATGACACCCCAGATCTAATAAGAGTGGAACCGTAGGGGTGCTCTGGGGGAGTACCAGTAGTTCATTTAGAAATGTATTCTCTGATCTTATCAGCTGGTCCATGTTACTTGTACCCCAGAGTTCGGCTCTATATAGGGCCGAACTCACTCCCTTCGCCTTGTATATATCCATAACCGGGGCGATCGGTCTGGTTGTTGAAGAACGATGTTCCCTGAGTATAGCACCCACTGCCCTTTTGTGGTTTAACAACATTTTCTGTATGTGTGTGTTCCATTGCATGGTGTCGGAAATACGTATGCCCAAATAATCAAATACGGTCACCCTTTCAAGCGTTACAAGGTTCAAGACTGGGGGTCGCCCAAGTTTCTTTGGTGGGTTTAGTACCATATACTTAGTCTTGTCTGTGTTTATTACAAGCCCTCTCAAAGTACAGAAGGACTGAAAGCTATTTAGAAAGTTCTGGAGGCCCATGGGAGATTTAGAGATGAGGAGGGTATCGTCAGCGAATAGAAGAGTTGGAATTCATTCGCCCGCCAGGGATGGTGCGTCAGATGGAACTTTCTGCAGGTGCTCCACCACACCGTTCAGGTAGAGTGAAAAAAACGCATCCCTGGCAGACACCCCATTCACTGGAATTCTGCCGGTTTTCTGGCCCTGTGAACCCCACCTCACTTGTGCAAAGTTTCCATCATGGAGCCTCACTAATAGTGTTAGGATATTCAATGGGATCCCCATTTCAGAAAGGACTCCCCACAGACGTTTCCGGGGCACCAGGTCAAAGGCAGTCCTTCGATCAATAAATGTGAGGTAAAGACTGCCCTTGCCTATGAGAATCACCTTCCAGTAGATGAGTATCAGTCTAAATACCTGTTCTATGGTTCCAGTGCCAGACTTAAATCCTGCTTGGTAATCAGAAAGGATTTTATTTTCACCAGCCCAAAGTAGAATCCTCTCAAGGACCACCTTCCCCACAACCTTTTGGGTGGAGTCGATCAGACTTATTGGGCGATAATTGGCAGGGTCGTCCCTTCTCCCCTTTTTAAAGATTGGGACGACCTCTGCCACAATACACTTAATGGCATTTTCCACTTCCTTTACTGTAAAGGGTTGGCTATTAATTTCCCCCAGGGTTGTTGGAATAGTTTGGGAAACGGACTCATTTTGACCTCCCTGCAGACTAGTGTAGAGTTTAGAGAAATGGTCGAACCAATCTTGGCTTGTTATGTTGCACGTTATAAGATCCTGGGCTGGTCTATTCTTAGTTCTTATGATGTTCCAAAAGCGGCCAGCATCTCTCCCAATGCTGGCCTCCTTTAGTGCTTGCCAATACTGTTCCTCCCATTCCTTCTTTGCTTCTAGTATGGTCGCCTTATACTCTTTCCTTGCCAGCTGGATCATCGTTTGGGATTTGCGCTTTACTGCCCTTATTAATGCAGATTTCTTACGTCTGCATTTTATTGTTAACCAGCCATCACTGTCATTAGGCTTTTGCAAACCCCTCTGTGCCCCACCTTTACTTTGAACTAGGAATAGGTTCCCCAAAGCTTTGATGGTATCTTGGAATATTACCGAAACCCCAGTTGGGTCATATTGATCCTCCGGGGTCGTGCCTAACTTATTCAGTGCCGCTAATAATAGGGCCCCCATGTCGCAGATTTTCCCCTCATCTAAGGCAACTTTGCTCCACTTTAGGCGTCTCTCACAACTAGCGGTGCGCACTTCTAGTGTTCACATTTATTTATCTGTAGCCGCAGGCTCATATACAAATGGCCACAGAGAGTCTAGGCTTAACAAGAGTGGGTTGTGGTCACTATCGGCAGTAGGATGGATTTTCATATCCTGCACGAAACGCCAAAGTTTGAAGTCAAGGAGAATATAATCAATCCTTGTGGAATGGTTTACCCTATTATATGTGTGGGCCCCAGCTGGATCTGAAACGGTCCTGCCATTTGCGGCCCTCAGGCCAAACTCCATAACTAATGTGTTCATCTGTATGGCCCGTTGCGACCACCTTTTTATTGAGTGGATTGATAATGCGGGAATTCCCCTCTTAGCATCATCCTCAACGACATCTAAAATGTCCTCTGCCGCAAGGGTCTCGAATGTACAATTGAAGTCCCCTGCGACCAGGACATATGTATCGTGAGCACATTGCCTAAGTTCGCTTTGTGGGAGTGTGACAGTGGGGATGACGCTCCACCTTTGATTACCCGGGCATATATATTGAATATGTCCTGTGTTCTCCCTCTTCGTTTACCCCTGACTGATAGCCTTAAAATATCAAGGGAGTTGCATTGCTTCTGCCTAATGCTACAGCCCAGGGAGATGCTAACCCAGATTAAAAGGCCGCCCGAGGGCCGCCCTCTCCCTGTGAGCGGAGGTACTGCTGGTAGAAAGTAAGTTGTATAGTCGGCCCTATGATAGGGCAACATGCTCCAAGTTTCCTGGAAAATGCAGATACTATGGGACTCAACCAGGATATTCCAATCGGGCAGATCTAATTTCTTTGAGATGCCCGCTATATTCCAGCTGAGAATCTTTAAGTTGTTATCAGGTACGCTTAGATCCTGCATTACATATGCTGGCACTTGGTACGCACTATCTTGAGTCACAGTGGGCTCAGCTAGCGGGCACGGCGGGGCAATTGCCTGCCTCCTGGCAATATTATCCCGCGTTAAGAATTGTTCTGGTGTGCTTGACCTGGTTTCGTGAGAACTGACAAGAGAGGCCTGGATGTCACTTAATTCCTCCCTAATTACGGTCTCAGAGCATTGACCCTCACCTTCGTGGCTCCCACTGTTGCTTTGGGTAGTTGCTAGCTTGAGCACTAGTCTATTCTTACTGCTAGCGGCTTTAGCTGGAAAAACACTATTAAAAGTATAGTTATACCCTTGCTGCTCTTCAGTCGTCCTACTGAGGGGTCCAGGTCTTATCATTGGCAATTACCGCCAGGATAGGAGAATAGGATTCTCCATGTCAGTGTGCATTGCCTATTCCATGAAAATCCAGACATCTGTTAAGAACTGGAGCTATAATAGTAGTATAAATAGCCTCACTTTGCAGCCCTCCCCATGTAGGATAGTTTGGATTCTGTGTGTGTGGTAGGTAGGCGGGTTGTGAATGGAAGTGGCTCAGATCATAGGTGCCAATTCCATTCCAGTCTTGGGCGTACTGTGGATTACATATAAATCAACAAAAGCTTGTCCCTGTGTACCAGGTCAAATGCGGACCTAAGGTCCACAAAGATCAAGAACAAACTACCCGCCCCAGTGGTGACCGTCTTCCAGTAGACCAACTGTAATCTAAAGAGTTGGTCTATGGTGGAAACCTTCGTACGAAAGCCCGTCTGAAGGGAGGTTAGGATGTGTTGTTCATCCATCCAACTCTGCAACCCTGATAACAAGAGGCGTGCAAAACATTTCTGCAGAACGTCGATCAAACTTATGGGGCGGTAGTTAGCCGGGTCGAGGGGGGAGGCTTTCTTGTGGATAGGGATTATTTTTGCTCCCAACCAGGTGCCAGGGATCTCCAGGCCCTGAAGGATGGTGTTAAAATAGACACAAATGTAGGGCGCCCAGACCTTTTGTTCGCTACGGTAGAGGTCACCAGGGATCCTGTCAAGGCCCGGGGCTTTCCCTAACTTCAAGCTTCCGAGGGCCACCTGCACTTCATGGATAGAGTGAGGTTCTGTAATTCTCGAGACTGACTCCATTTTATATTGTGCCACCATTTTGTGTTGCCCTCACGTAGGCCTGTGAAGGTAGCCTGGCGAACAAAGTGGCCTGGCCTTCTTAGTCCATGTATACATTAACTAAGGTTTCTTCTTGAACTGTAAGAAACTGACCTCTTCACCTGGAACTGACCTCGCAAAGCCAATTTTCCTGATCGATCTTTGTCTGAGATTGCCAATCAATGTTCAGGACATCGTTAACTTTTAGTTTCCTTGCACATGCCTTATCTTGTTCATCATCTGTTACTGTTTCTTTTTATGTTTCTTCATTACATGGGTTATGCTTTCAATTATAGGTTTGTCCGGCTTTTGGAGGTTGAATTTGGGACATTCTTAATGATTAACTTTTGGGTTGGGATACTGTACATGTAATCATGCCATGCCCTGCAGTGCCATCTAAATCAGATTAACCTTTGTGAACTATGTAATTATAATGTTTTGCCGATATCCTGCTAAAACCCCAAAGGCTACTCACCTGCTGACCCTCCAGATTTTCCATTTGTTTAGGAATGTAATTGATACAACTCCCTTACATGCCTGGGGCAGGATGAAGAGTATATAATATGTGAAGCGAGACCATTCGGGCAGACTGCCTCATTCAGTTGCTAAGGCTTCTGTGTGACGTAGTCTCACTCATTTGAGTTTAATAAAAATGTTCTTTTATATTTTCAGCTTCTGTGCCAAATTCTTTATTATTGGTTTGAATGGACTAAGTATCAGTGAGATCCCTGTAAAGGAGTTCAGATTTCTACAAGAGCAAGGTGGGTAGACTGGGACCGAGGCCGCCAGAAGAGCCAGTTCTGTGAGGAAAGTTTGGGTTACGGCCTCTCCATGGTGTTCACTATGGCCAAGTGAATAAAGGGGCTTGAAGTGGAAGTAGTGTTGAAGACTGAAAAGGCTTAGGAAGGAAACTTTTCCAATCTGTAAAGCACACTCTCTCAGGGGAAAACACACACAAATAAGTCTTGTCACACCTACTGAAGGATCATAAAGAAAGCGCAATGAACAGGGGAAGCAAGCCTACTTAAGGTGTGATTGTACTCACCTCGTATTGGACTGTAAATACATGCAGCTATGCGTCTTAACAAGTGCCACGCTCACTACGGGCGGTCTTTCTCTCAATAAAAGGACTGAAAGAAACGAATGGTGAGTTTTTGCTTTCCTCTGAGCACAGTCCATGACTATGGGGCGGAGCAGCATTGAAAAGCGTCTGACATGGTGATAATCAAGTGACAGTCAGCTTGCGTGCTTCAGCAAGGCGTCAAACCGGATGGTGGGTGAGAGCGTTGAGTGACCTGTCGAAGCTCGAGGGCTTTTTGCGGTTGATATGTATATCCTCGTAAATACCCCTGCACCCCAAATCCTTTAACGCACCCTGAACCCTAAAATTCCCCCTTGCACCCCAAACCCTAACCCACCCTGAACCCCTAAAATACCCTAGTACCCCAAAATCTAAACACCCCCTGAACCCTAAAATTATCCCTACACCCCAAAACCCAAACATACACTTAACCATAAAATTACCCCTGAACCCCCATGACATATACCCCTACACCCTAAACCCAATACTTACCTTATACTTACATTTAAAAAACGTATGCGTTTACCATTCATGCATGTACAACGAATTTAGTTGTAAAGGCATGCGTGGTAAAAGCATATAAAATGTAATGCCAGGAGTTGTAATGGCATTGCGAAGTAATGGTATTTGCGTTGTCATGGTATGCGGGGTAAAAGATTCGTGGTAATGTTTTTTTACCTCTTCAAAGTAATACCTCTCTGTATGATCACGTTGTGTTCAGAATTGGATTTATGTTTGGTTTTAACCTCTTCGTGGCCTCAAACAGAGCAATTGGTATTGTGATAAACACACCAGCAGCTTGATGCAATGTCTTGCGTACAATACCTCATATACATGTTAGATATCAGTATGCCTAGACATGATGTTTAAATACGAAAGATGCTTTTTGGAATGAATGAGAGACATTCCAACAGATG
Organism: Lissotriton vulgaris; assembly: GCF_964263255.1. Classification (NCBI taxonomy): domain Eukaryota; kingdom Metazoa; phylum Chordata; class Amphibia; order Caudata; family Salamandridae; genus Lissotriton; species Lissotriton vulgaris. Next base: position 871,044,128 of record NC_141699.1, read on the forward strand.
TAACAATGATAGTAGCCACTCTATACATAAAATAGTAAGGCAAGCAGAAACCCTTTGATTTTAACAGTTTTTAGGTCGAGCATCAGGGCGCATGTGCTTTTGCAAGACCTTTTGTAGTCAACAAACCCACTTTATTTCTGCCTGCTATACCATTAGTTCCCTCCTCCGTCGCACTTCTTTGCTGCATCGTAAATCACTCTGGCAGCCCATACCTCAACTCTCAGTAAAGGCTAAGGAGCACTGGCCAACCACGTTCTCCTTACGCTTACTTTGTTTACTTGTTGTATAGCAAACTTTTTTTTTAAAAGGATGGTTGACGCCCGTAGTTGCTTACACTGAGTCATCAAATTGATTTGGATTTAGGAAAGGGAGTTTCATGAGATTGTGTACATAGAACAGATTAGCTTATTCCGTTCATGAACAGTTCGTTTTTGTAACGCATAATTTTATTTTTGTCAGAAAGCGATTTGTTTACTGAATGAATTGATTTTCTTGATGTAGCTGAATTCTATTTTTACAAATTCCTTAGTCAAATGTGTTTGTAGCCCTTCGGGGTACATTAATGTGTATATTTTACATTCTATTTCTACAACTCGGCTCTCCCTGGCTCTGGAAACTACATTTGAAGCTGTGGTTTTGTTACACCGGCCGCTAGTAATTCCGAATGTAATACGAGTCAAACTGAACAGGACACTGTTTCGCCACAAAGTTTTTATATCTTTCGTAGATGGAACAACTCTGTTCAATCACTTTTGCGTTCCCTATTGCAGATCCTGCTAAAAATACTATTTGAGATATTGAAGACAAGCTCATTAAATAACTGAACTAACTTCAGTGACATGCTGCATTTCAAAGTGCATAGATAACATTTTTTTTTACAGCACTGTATATCACAGTTGTACCACTAGCAGTGTGAATTAAAGGGTGTGTAGCAGGTTAGAGTAATCGCACTGACAACCAGATAGTGATAGAGAAGGTTTTATTATTTGATACTCTCTTCTCCTCCGAGAAGCCGGTCTTTTAGCATGGAATGAGGATAATGACTGCTTATCCGTCATGCACTACGTCTTCTCGTTTTCCACAGGATCTCCACAGTCCGGGTTCCAGAGTCTGGAGGCTTCACAGAGATTGATGGGGAAAGAAATAATACGGGGTGTAAGTATGCTGAACCAAAGGCAAAAACAGGGGAAGGTGGTGAGGGAGCACCCAACCAGTGACACACGTCTACTAGGAAATATGAGGGTTCTCGAGGGCAGGGAACAGGCAGGGGACAGAAGGGAGTTCCAGTTTACTTGTCGGGAGTCTCCCGCCTCCCCCAACCCAGCCCGCAAACCGGTCTCGTACCTGGGATAGCCACGCTCCTCTGTGAGCGTCGCTGGGCGAAGCGCGGCTCAGTTGGCCTCCTGGCTTTCCCGGGACTCCTGCGTACTTCACGGCAACCTCCTGAATCTGTTCTCCTCCTAACAGCGTCCACACTCCTCCGCTCGCGACTTCCTCTGACTTCTTCCTCTCCGCCGCTGACTCCACACACCTCCTTCCGGGATTCGCTTGTCCTTATTGGGCTAGGCACAGTGACGTCAGCAGCGGGGTGGGTCTCCTCAATAGCACTCTACTAGTTAAAGGAGCCCTGTCGAAAACCATCTGTCGCCTCATGCGTGGGATTTGTGGGGTTACTCCAGTCCCCATGCTGAAATGAGACAAGGGGAGCATTGAAAGGTGTCACCTTCCACCAGTCAAGCACCTGTTCGCTATCAGCCCCAGTCGGTCTGGCCTCGTTACAGGGTGATTAATAACCACTTTAATGTGATACACTCTGGGGGATATTCTCAAGAACGTGTGATAATTATCGCAAAACAAGCTTAACACAACTTTGCACATCGCAGTCTATTGCGGGAAAATGACACTGTGTTAACACTGTATTCACAACCCGACGGCACCATGCAATAGTCTCATGATGATAACGCGCCAAATGACCGCGTTAAAATTAACACGACGCCGGAAAAATACAAACCATGAACGTGAAAAAAGTTGCGATGCCCCAAACTGCGGTACAAAAATCAGCGATAACCAACGACGGGCCTGCAACTCCCACACATCATGCGGGAAAATGCACTATAAAAGCAGAACAAAAAAAAGGCAAAAATAAATAATTTGCGCAGCACCATGGAGGCACGCGGACAGAGAGCAGAGGACAACGCGAACCCCACAAACCCCACAGACAACCAGCAAGGAACGTCAAGGTCGGGGAAGGCCAAGGAGAAGAGGAAGAGGAAGAGGCGGTTCAGTCCGCAGGAAAACAGGATCATCGTTACGGAGGTGATAGAACACTACCAACAACTGTTCGTCACCTCCAACGTGTCATTGGCAACAAAGACACTAATATGGCAGACTATCTTGGACCATGTTAATGCAGTTGCAGCGTTGAAGAGGACAATGGAAGAAGTCAAGAGGTGCTGGAATGATGTGAAGGGCAAAACCAAGAAGAAACTTGATGCCAACATGAAAGCAGCAATGCTGATTGGAGGTGGGGGGTCCAGCGGCACACCAGGAGCTGGATGACATGGAGGAATTGGTGGCCACAGTCATCGGTCAGGATACAGTGCCAGGAGTTGGGGATCCAGACACTGCTCAACATGACCTGACACAACATCAACAGGGGGGTACCGACCACGGACTGGGGTGACGCGGGGCGATGGGCACAATGGCACACATGCACAATTAAGTAGCTCACACTGCACACCCACAATGACTCTGGATCATGTCCCTGATTCCCGTGGCACACTGCAGCACACATACAAACACCAAGTAAGCCCCCATGTCCCCAAAGGGGTCCCGCACCACACATCACCAATCTCACCACCAACACATGCACACGTGCGAAACACAGCAAAGATGCATATTTATGAGCCACACTGACACTGCAAGTGACACTACATGACAATTAGCATGGCTGCAGTCCAATCATCATGGTATTGTGCATGCCACAACACTGTGGTGACTGAGTGTGGACCACATCCATAAAGGAGCAGGTCACACTCTGACGCATCCATGTGCACAAACAACCCCTGACGTCAACAACACATCTGCGGACAAACCATGCCCAAGAGTCACAACTCGACCAAGAACCCAATTCACCCAAGTCCGCTACATCTCAGCACTGTAGAAGCACAGAAGTCAATGGTACATCGCCTGAAAGGGATAAGGGGCAGCTACATCAGAGCTGCAGGGGCGATTCACCCACAATGCAGCACAATGACTGGCAACAATGTGGTAAAAACTGCAACACTTTCACAACAGGACACAGGATACAAATAGTGCTGCATGTGTGTCCAAAATGGCTAATCACATCGGGCATAGCAGGAAACTCTGAGATGACAATGTACGAGTACAACCTCACATCTGTAATGTAGAACAAATGTCTACTGTCCCTTATCAAATAGACATCTCCTCACAAACAGTCACAATGTACATTGTCATGCAGTCTGTATGTAAACTTCGCCAATGCGTCAACATACATGGAACACACTGTGAAACTGCATCTCCCCTTTACATTGCAGCGGGACAATCAACAACCCTCTGCAGAGTAGACCCTACATGACATCAGTGATGATGGAGACGACCCCCAGGACATCGACTACGACAAACTCCAATGGTTCATGGACACCCTCCGCACCCCACCTCCAGCAGCAGGTCAGCCCAGCACCATCAAGGTGAGGCCCCCGGCACAGACCACACAGCAGGAAGCACGCACAACAACATCAGGCTCCCAGCGCCTCACCGGAGAGCACATGGCGTTCCAATGCTGTGCGTTAGACTGCCAGAAGAAGCTGGCTGAATAGGTGCAGGTGGGGTTCGAACTCATGGCAGCCAAACTAGATGCCATACGTGGGTGTCTAAATCCTATTAGGGACCACTTACACTTCCTAACGGACACCCACAGTCCACCCCATCCACTCCAAAAATCCATGGCTGGCGTCACTGGAGTCATGACTCAGAGACAACAATAACTGTCTAGTCAGAGTGGCTACAGCAATGTCATCTGTGATTTGGGAAATATAAAGAGGCTCATGGAGAACATGGAGCGGATGCAGGCGCAAAGAATGGCTACCACAGCTGCACACAAGAAAGCTGTAGATGGAATCTTCCATGCCCTGTAGATCCTCGTCATGGGAGTGATGCCACAAGACATTGCGCAGATGAATGCTGCTGTTACTTCTACATCCACATCTCCGGCCCCTGATGTTCAGTGTCACACAGTGCTGCAGACCAAACACTACCACCCACATGTGAGGCACATGAAACATCAGAGGCCGAAGCTGAGGATGAATCTGCCTTAGTGGTAAGTAGGAAGCAGTAGCATTCATCTCCACCATATGGCTTCTTTCTGCTTGGTTCTGCCATCTGCATCATGCCCTGGAATAACACCTTCCACTGTCCCGATACACTCTGCGACACTAACCTTGCACCTCGACATGGACTGCCATATATTGTTTGCAAAACAATGACACAGCAATCAGCCTGCAGACTGGACTCTTCCCCTTCCGAGTAACTTGCCAATCCCCAAAGGACTCTGGCTGGCCCTCCACGAGGCAACATTGTAAAGTATTGTCTGCATGGCCCAGTACTAAGACAGCTTCAACACTTCACTGAACGTGAATAATACATTCTAATACACACAGATGTGTCATGTCTATGATGAATCAAGTATGAAAGAATGTAGGAATGTAGGGGCAGTGATTCTCCCTTATGTTCATGTTGCTCATGTTGTGAGACTTGAGTCACAGGGTGCATCCCTGCATCATGGTGGTACATATCTGACCCCAAAAGAAGCCCTGTTGTCAATTGTAGATCAGAAATGACAGCCTATATGTAATGATTTGGTACACATGTGAAACGCTGATGAGTGGGATTCCGTACTATCTTTGACACACAGAAATGGCATTTCGAGTATGTGACACCCCAAACAGCCGCTCTGTACAGAGGTGACACACCCACCATCTATTTTCAATTTTTGAGATTGAAAGCACTACATGTTGCACTTATACTTGTCAGAGTGATGTGCGTGTACAGAGGAGTAACATGCACTCAGAGAATGTGTGTTGGAATGAATTTATTTGCAAATGCTGTGCCTGTGGTCATTTTGTACTGTCTCATGATTGCTAAGGACTGTGACAATGTGACGTGCTCAAGTGAAGAAATTGTCAATAATGGTGTTCTTACGGGCTATTCATGCTGCAGCTGCAGTGGGGTGTGGTCCACCTGCCTCATCTTTCTCATCATCATCCGATGCATCTGGCACTTGTAGCCATGGGGTATTGGTGCATACACATATGTTGTGCAGCAGACAAAATGCAACGATCATCTTGCACATGATGTCTGGGCAGTACAAGAGCCTTCCACCTGTAATGTCCAGGCACGTGAAACGTGACTTCAACAAGCCAAATGTGCGTTCCACGATGCCCCTGGAGCGTTTGTGGGCCGCATTGTACTGCCTCTGGGCCTGTGTGTTCGGGGTTCGAGGGTTGTCATCATCCAAGGGCAGAGTGCATGTCCTTTTTTCACCTGTGACAGTGCAGAGAGACATGTGTCAATAGTTGGTTCTGCATGATATGTTGGCAGGCTCACTAGTTCATTGCTGTGTGACTTACTGATTCCTGTTTGACATGTACTGCTTATACCTAATGAGCGGCATCAATGTGTATTATGTAGCCTCACTGCTGCTCCTCCCTCCCCCGACCCGATTTACTAGTGTGCGCAGCTCAGTTGCATCACTTGCACTCCTACGGTACACCATTACCATGCTTGTCTGCGCATGTCCATAAGCCTGACAAATAGACTGTGATGTTATGAGTTGAAGGTGTCGTATGAACAACACAGGGTCTTGACTCTTAACCCAGCAAGGCTAAGTCAGATATAAGAAATGAACAACACAAATGCCAATACTGGAATTGACTTACAAATTTTTCCAATAACCACTATATGAATGAAACATATTGGTCCGTTTTTTTCTAACGTCACTAGTTCGTTTATTTCTTTATTTCACTAGTCACTTTTTACTTTTTGTTTCTGAGACAAACTTTTTTTAGGTGCATATACAAAAACCTATAGAATAAGAAGACAATCAATTAGAAAAAGATATAATCACTGTACATATTTACAACACATCCAACCCACACTATTGACTAGTCCATTCACCACACATTCACACACGCATATATATAACAAAAGACATGTAATGTGGCCCTTTGCCAAAACAAATATATCAACGTACAATTTATGTATCCTATTCACTATCCTAATGTGACTATATTACATAAAAGTATACAGGTAGAACTCAATTTCTTATTATCATAACACAGTCCTTCTAGCCTTATTACTGACTCAGGGCCAATTAAGGTCGACGCGTTTCGAACCCCCTGGTTGCGGGGTTCTCCTCAGGACCATAAAGTTCTTTTGTCTAAGGAATTGGAGTCCCTTGGAAAGACGTATGGTGTAGTCACAATGTGCTCAATCTACTTGAGTTGAGCGGTGACGCTTAGTCATGCGTTGACACGGCTCGTAGTGCCCGGTCTCATGCGCGATGCACCCACGCCGGGTTAGTTGATGACTGACGGTGCTCAAATCAATACGCGGTTGTTAACGTCCAATGCTTGTCTCGAAAGAAATCCAGAGGTTGAAGGTGGGCAGCCACATGTTTGTAGGCCTATGATAAGGATAGGGCAGACACAGATGTAGAGTTCATGGCTGGCTGAACTCGCGATGCGGTTGAGGCTAGACCTTTGGTTCATGCTGCGGTAATACCGACACACACAACAGTTGGCATGTATGATCCCACACCCCAAGTGGGCTTGCACTCCCTCATTTACCCCTTCGGCTGAGCCCGCACTCTGGGGGTATGCTACATTGCAACAATGTCCATTGTGGGACGGGTGGCGCCGACACTACAACAGAGACACACACACTAGTTACTTCCTTGGCAGGGCCAAAACTAAACCATGCCCAGAGCCCTGGGTTGATTAACCACACTTCTAGGCTGGACTGTCTATGCCAGTCCACTCCGCTTACGGTTACATGGGGGTCCGACACAGCTACATGTCCCAGGTCTACCCCACTGCCTGAGGTTACATGGTTGCGTCTGCCGTACACAGAACAATGTTATGTTGTAGGGCCCGGGCCCTCATGCATACATAATGACCACACGGACACACTTAGATAGTTTGTGGAACTGGCGACGGGCACATGCGCCCGGTCCCTTTTATTGCCAGGGTCACGTGTCCAGTGACGCCTGTGCTGGATGGGTGTGGGGTGAGTGTAAGGCAGCCCTCAGGGAGTGGTTAGTGCTGGCAAAAAATACAACAGTGATCAGACAATCAGAAGTTCAAAGTTCAAATAGCAAGGGTCCATGACTTGAGCAGCACAGAGTTAGTGTCCCCGGATGCACTGCGGCCGTCACAGGCACACCGTCACAGGACGGTGACTTGCTGTGCACTGAGGTAGGGCTACAAGAGGTGATCGGGTCCTCGACGATGTCGAAGGTGAATGTCGCTGAGTGTTTCAGGGGACAGTGGAAGGTGTTCTTCCAGGGCATGATGCAGAGGGCAGAACCAAGCAGAAACCATGCAATATGGAGGAGATGAATGCTACAGACTCATTCTTAACACCAAGTCAGTATCAGCTACATGATGATGAAGGTGGAGGCCATATACTCAGACTCCACCAAAGTTCTACCAGACAGTGTCCATGAATTTCAGGGCACAGACTTAGTGGCACCAGAGCTGAAAGTGGATGCAGTCTGCGTTGAGGCCTGTACAATGATATAAAGATGCCATAAAGGAATCAAGGCTCAGTTCCAAATGTGTGACCTACTTGACCGCAGGGTAGGCCTGAGGCAGCGGTCGGCAGGGGCCCACAGCCACGTGTCTTTGGCTTGTGATGCACAGTTAGTGGCACCAAAGCAGTTGTTGGTAGTGTTCGATCACCTCCATAATGATGATCCTTTTTTCCTCCGGACTGAACCGCGTCTTCCTCTTACTCCTCTCCTTGCGTACAATGATATGAACTCGGCCATTGAAAAATCAAGACTCAGTTCCAAATGTGTGACCAACATGACCCCAGTGTAGGCCGAAGGCCGTAGTCAGCCAGGGGCCACAGACACATGTCGTTGGAATGCTATGCTCAGAGTTGGTGGCACCACATCGAAGGGAGTACAGTGATATCAGACGTCCCATTAACATATGAACTCGGCCATCATGATATCAAGACTCAGTTCCAAATGTGTGACCTACTAGACTGCAGTGTAGGCCGGAGACAGCGGTGGAGTATGTCAAAGAGAAAGGAGTGCTGCGAGCCTGTGTCGCGGAGGCCAGCGATGGTCTGAGGAGGCTGCCAAGGTCGCAAGCCTCTGGCTTGGAGTTTGCACCGGCATGTGGTGGGCCCTCTTTGACATACGCCAGTGTCGGCCGGTGAGCAGTGAGGCCTGGGTGGGCAGGGGCGGCCAAGACGGGTCTGGGGACCAGTGTCCTGGGCTGCTGCAGGTGCACAGGTTCGCCGGCACTACCGCACACAGCATCGTCCTCGTGGCGGGGTGAGAGGCGCCGCCCTGGTAGACACGTTGGCCACTCCGGAAGAGAACCACGCCTAGAGCGACGTGCTTTTTATTCACACCCCTACGCTAGCCTGGCATACGCTGGGCCAGCACACTCCGCTCACGCTTACAGGGGGACGTAACAAGCTACATTTCCATGATCTTCCCCACTGGCTGAGGTAACATGGTTGTGTCCACTGTCTACTACACTCCAAATACCAGTAGTGTATGTTGACATGGACAAGGCTGTGGTCTGCATACAGCCAGCACACCCATGCCACACTTGGCATTGTGTACATTCTCATTCAAGGGTCATTTGCCTCCTTCGTACCTGCCTGGTTCCCACCTCTCACCACATTCTGCTATTGTGTGGCTGAGGTGCCATGCCGTTGATGGCTTGTGTACATGGCTAGCTCATGTCACCACAGTAAGTTGTGCTGTTGTGTCTGATAGGTGGGCCTGTTGTTTGGCATGTTATATGTGAGTTTGTAACATGTGCATTCCCAGAGTTGTGAGTTGCATGAATGCGGAGTTGAGGTGTGTGGTGTGTTCATTAGGTACGTACCAACCAGCAATGCATTCCCATAAGTGCCTGCCTCAAAGTGCTAGTTGATGATGGAATGTCGAAAGATGAAGGAATCCTGCACACTGCCTGGGTAGTTGGCAAGGACATTGGTGAAGAGTCCCAGGTGGTCCACTATTGCCTGCACATTGATCGAATGCGTGTGCTTCCTGTTGCGGTAATTGTGTGCAGTGGCGGCAGGGGGCACGAAGAGTACCTGTGTGCAGTCGATTGCCCCCAACACGTGCCTGAAGCCAGCTATGGCGTAGATGCCTTGCTTGGTCTCCAGCTGTTCCTGCACAGTGTGTGGGAAGTGGAGGTGCTGGGGTACCAAGCTGATAATGGCTTCCAAGACAGGTGTGAAGAACTTTGATAGAGCTGGCTGTCAGACTCCTCCGACTCTGGCGGTTGTTGGTTGGAAGGTACCAGAGGCCAACAGGTGCAGCACAGCCAGCAGCTTTGTCTGCGGAGGGATGTTGGTTTTTCGCTGTGTTGGTACCGTCAGTCTTTGGGCAATGATGGTCAGGATGCGGAGGATGGTTGCCCTTTTGAGCTTGTACTGGGCAATGACATCCTCTGGTGTTAAGTCAGTGAGGCTGGTGCGTTTTCTGAAGATCCACTGTCTTTGTCTGTGCTGCCTCAGTGGTAGTCCAGGGGGAGAGTCTTGGGGGTCTAGGGTGGTGGTGGGCCTGGGGGTGGAGGGTGTTGTGGTCCTCTTGGGCCTCCGAGCTGCATGATCAGTAGCTTCATGGATTCTGTTGTTCTTCAGTTGTGGCTCTGGGCTGGGCTCCCTTTTATGGTGCAGGTTGCCGTACGACTTAACAACAGGTAAGAGCAGGTGTTAAATCCCTAACGCTACCGCACCTTATTGCATGTTTTGGGATCTTATCGCCGATCTGGCTGGTCATTGAGAATGTTGCGAAGTGGTGTGGTCGCGGCTTTTTGCACACGAACGCCTAATCTACATATCATTAGAGTTATTTGTCCCGTCATCTGTGGCGATGTTTTTGCAGATGCTATCGCAGGAAAATTGGTGATATCCGCTGTTAGCACCAGCTTGTGAATAGGGCGATACATTTATTGCCACTTTGGCTGCGATAAAGTGCCGCTAACTCGGCCATAAGTCCTTGAGAATATGCCCCTCTATCATTCTCTAAAGGATGAAAGACTATGTTGCACTGCTGGGGTTCCAACTCAATTACAGAAGAAGAAAACCTGGCTGTCAATTTATCATGCTGCTATTTATTGAAGCAGATGAAAGCTTAGACCAATAGGTTCTTAGGCTAATTGTGTCTTAATCACAATACTTTAGAAAGTTAGACATTTTTATAAAACATTTTCCTCAAATACACATCCAAAACACAACAACTGTGATACTTGAAGAGTGCATACATGAACCAATGTGCAAAAAAAAGTGTGATCATAAATCATATATAAATTTATAAAAACAGAATACAAAATTACACCAGCAGATAGTTAGTACAAATGATATAAAGCAGTTCCATAAGGCCCTATAACTTGTCGAAATTTAGGAATCTGCTGCTACAAGCGATACATGCTACTCTATGGGGTACATATTGAATTTGACACCCCCTTTAGAGGTTAAAAGTGTCTTTTGATGCCCTTTGTAGCCAAATGAGAAAGGAAATGTCGATGCGTTTCCAATCCCGAGTGGAAATCAAGGGGATTTTCATCAGGGCTGAAGTACAGTGTAACCTGCAAATTTAAATGAGTAAAAACGCGTTACCTACGACAAAAAAGGCCCTTTCTCCTCGTGTAGGTGTTTTATAACCATGTTTACATTATTCTGTAAAATACCAGAAGTTGTATTGCTTAACGTTTTGTGCTTCTTAAATGACGTGGACAATTTCAAGGACCTAGAAGAACCAGGGCATTTGATGTCAGAAAAAACTTATGAAGCATTCTTTCAGAAGTGTGCCAAGTTTTTATGACATTGTGACTTACAATTGTTTCCTCGAAAAGAGACTGGAAGTTTGGGCATCCAGGTTTGTTTAAAGAACGAGTCACTCGGTGAACTTTTCACCTGCGCGGATCAATTACCATGCTAGCTGCAATCAGCAACCTGAAAAGTCTAAAGTAAGTGGCGCTTCCTCCATATTTGTGTTATTAATCATAATCCATCCTTTACAAAACAATAGATATAAAATAACCGCTTTTCTTATTGAACGACACAACAACAGAACACTGGCTGCCGCGTACACATGAGCATTGTGTAAGTGCAGCAGTGGCATTAACATCGCAGTGTAAGAATAAATATGCAATGTATCAAGAATATAAAGCGCTAGAAAACAAAATGTGTTTTTGTTTCTCTTTCAGCAGCAAGCGTTGTAATTGATCCGCGCAGGTGCAAACTTCACTGAGTGACTCGTTCTTTACACAAACCCGGATGCCCAAACTTCCAGTCTCTTTTTGAGAAAACTTGTTGAGGCAATGAAACAGGGCTGCAATAACTTGCCACCTCTCTGATCTATCATCCCAGTGCCCTCAGCTACATCGCTCAGTTCAGATCTCCGAGTCTAGCCAGGGTACTGCTTGCTCTCATTTCATTTTGTTATTGAGTGCAGGGCCGGTTCTAGGATTTGCGAGGCCCTTGGCTGAAAGGGAACGAGCGAGGCCCCCTCTAATTTACATAAGTGGCTCCTTGCAATGAGACCATTCACAGACACTGTGGGGGCCCCATTGTCCAGCATTTTGGCGCCGCCACAGTTTTAACTTTTACTCCACAAGCATTTCTCACATCTTCATAGGTGTGAGAATTGGTTGTGGTCTAAAAGTTAAAACTGTGGGGGAAACAAAATGCTGGACAATGAGCCCCCCACAGTGTCTGTGAATGGTCTCCTTGCAAGTGAGGGAGCGTCTCCGTCTCCCTCCCCTATGCCTCCTGACACCATCCATGAGAGGCCCGGGGAGGGGGCCCCCTCCAATGGACCTTAATTGCAGGCGACATCTTTCTTTGTAATAGATCGCCAGGGAAACAACAGGACACATCACCAGTGCGTGGCCTCATGCTGGTGGGCTGAGTGCGAGGCCCTGTGCAGCCGCCCACACTGCCCATGCCTAGCGCCGGCCCTGATTGAGTGCATCATGATTTTGTACAGATGCAGTACTCGCAGGCCCATACACAGAGGGGAACCCATTTTGGTAATTGATCTGCGCAGGTGAAAACTTCACTGAATGACTCGTTCTTTAAACAAAGCTGGATGCCCAAACTTCCAAGCTTGGTCAATGGAATCTATTTATCCCGCCTTTGAGAGGTTTTGTTCCGCCCTGGAGATTGGCCCTGATACATGGATCATTTCACTGTGGGCACATGTTTTCCTTCATGGTACTACTTTGTCTTTTGCACAGTTTTGCAAATAACTATTCAATCAAGCCCACATAATTCCACTACACACCAAATGCATCTGCTCCAATTCATGACACAAAGTTAAGAGACATTTACATTGACAATGCCAGTAGGTCTAACTCTTTCTTTTTTTAACACCCAAACACACACATGTGGAGCTTAGCTCCTACCTGTTTGTTCTTTTTCATCACTAAAAAGGCAACACTATCCCCAGAGTTCCATGCCACACAATTCAACTCCACACATTTCCAATGTACACCACATAATTCGACAGCAAACCATATAATACAACACGATTACACAACTCACCACATCCATCCAATACACACCAAAGAATTCCACATCCTGCAACAAAATTCAACAGCCCACCACATAATTGAGCTCCACTACATACCACTTCACAACACGAAATACCATCCCACATAAATACACTACATAACACACAATCCCACAACACATATTTCTAGTACACTCAAAACCACATAATTACTATCCACATAATACCACAGCACACCATGCCACATAATTCCACTACCCAAATCCCACATCATACAATTCCACGCCACACAGTTACACAACTAATCCAACCCAACCCACATAGTTCCTCTACGCACCACATACATACACCCCATAATACATAGGTAAAAAACTTTGCCATTTACTATGCCAATAGCTCTAACTCAAACAAATGCAAGACCAATTGCATTTCTATTGCTTGTTGTTCTACCAGTTCTTAACAAGAATATTGACAGGTGGGAAAGCCTTACACATCCTTCTGTTATGCACACTGTTCTATATATAGAACTAGCTATGCAGGGAGTTTTTGAAGCCCTGATTAAAGCAGAGTGACTCGTTTGGACAATCTGTTTCAGTTGAAACGTGTAGGCAACATAGGTTTTTGGATGTTTGAACCATTGTGTTCGATTATCCATCCCCACTTTGGTTTTTAACTGTGACATGGATACCCAATGAATACAAGATGAAATCAGAGGTATACCCATTGTCACTTTTACACTACTGGATCCCCACATCTGTCCAGAACAATGTCTTACAAGGAGCACCTATTTCTGGTTGAGCCCTTCAGGGGGTAGTCACCTACCTGAATGAGGGAAACCAACTATGATGAAGCCTTTTGGTGTCTTCTCCTATTATTTAGAATACTCCTGTAGGATATTAAGCAGGTCTCGAATCAGGGAATGATTGTGTCTGACCCTTCACCTTTTTGCGTCACACTAGATTTGATTGGGATGATGTGCGAAGTGTGTGGGTAACATTCATTCTCTTTTTGTGTGAAATAATATTTTTACTCATTCCTTTTACAGAAGATACTCTTGTCAAACCTCTAAATTCAACAGGATTGTTTTTTACCTGAGCTTTTCTAGGGTCCAATAATGAGTTGCTCCATTTTTCTGATCCTGCACCTCGACTGCCACAATTGTGCGGGGAAAAGGTCGTTTTTCTCTATCTTTGGCAGCATCAGGGGGCAGAAGATCAGGTGGTAATGGCGAGTACAAGGTATCTGTAAGAAGCAGAAATTGAAACTGCACCTAGAAGAAAAAGCAGAACAATTTGAGTCTGTATTAGTCACAGTGTGAGTTTGCTTAAATCATAGGTTTATGAGTATTATGAATGAAGAAAGGAATACAAATTATTTAGGCCCTTTTTATGAGTGGACCAATATCTTCTGATATGTATGATTACTCCTGGCACTACTTGTTTTGCAACTGTGAGTTTTGCATTTATATTTGCAATTAGGACATACTGGGTGTGATAAAAATGCATCCCCCATTACATTTCGGAAGGTCAAACCTGCCAGAATTTAAGTGAGGTAAATGCCCAGGAAATATAGGAATAGGTAGATCTGGGTATCCTTTTGTAGGCACCAAAAGCTGCAACTTTTGACCACTTCATGGTTAAAACTTGTAATAGGCAATAATTAATGCACTAAATTCAAAGACTTAGGTGTTGAATATTATCGATGCAAAAATTACTGCATTAAAAACCAGGCCACTGTTAATAGGAGCACAGTCTTACACAACAATTGGTAATGCCTTGCTCCAAAATTCTGAAAACGCTGAGATGTGCAGTTTTTCAGTTTTTACAATAATATGGCGCACCCCTCTGTTTCCCCTAATACTGGTGCCAAATTTAGCTGCCTAGCACCAATGCAGGCACCCTTGCACCATAGTGCAAGGGTGCCTGAGTTGCAGAGAATGATTGTTTGTGTGCAGGAAGGTGTCCCTTCCTGCACATAAACAATTACTAATGCCGATTGGCACTTTCTATGTGTGCTGCAGATTGCAGCACATATAGAAACAGCAGAAACTAGGGAAAATTAATCATTTCTTCTCATTGCACCAGGTTAAGACAAAGATATCCCGGTCTTATTTTTGGAGCTACCCCACAGCATTGTAAATAAGGGGCAGCGTCAAAAAGCAATGGGTGTTGCGGTGGAACACCTACTGCAACACCCATTGCCAGCCCCTTTCACGCAAGTGCTGCATGAAAGGGGCATTATTTACAAGGCGGTGTTAAACCATGTAAGTGGCTTACAGCTACCTTGTAAATAAGGCGAAGGGCTTATCGCCACCAGAATGTCAATAAAAGTGACATTCTGGTGGCGAAAAGCCCTTGCAAATATGCCCCTTAGTGTAAAAAGGTTAACAAAAACACACAGCATTATTAATGTACGAGTTACTTATCTTCGATAACGATGTATCTGGTAGAGACGATTCCAGCCGCAGATTCCTTCACGTAGAATTATCCCCAGGCGTGAGAGTTCCGGGGCGACATCACGCGACTCCGCCCAGGCATCTACCACGTACGTGACGTCAGCGAGGTCACAAAGCCCCACCCCGGCGCGCCTACGTCAGTTTTCTTCGGAGAACTTTTCCGTAACACAACGCGGAGCCACCAGAAAAAAAACTGTGGGAGCATGGGAACAGTGTGCGAAAGAGTATACAATAAGGGAAGAGACCCCATAGGAAACAGTGCAACACCGCAGTGTCCAAGGGCAGAGAGAGAAAGAAGAACAGAACAGAGCCCTGAGCAGCCACCCTGCCAACACATAGACAGCCAACCCCCCCTCTCCTCCGGAGAGAGGGAACCTGCGTAAAAAGTCAAGACACATGTAGCAGGCCTACAACCCACACCCCGAAACAAGGAAAGGGAGACAGTCTCAACAGGCAGGAACAACCAACCTCCAAACCACCCAGCATAGAGGGCAACTACCCCCGAGAAACAGGGGTAAGGACGACCAAAGGACCCCAACGCAGAGGAGGCGAAGGGGCTAGGACCCTTAGCAGTAAAAGGAAGGGAGAAAGGGTAGAGATTGGAGGCAAACCCCCCAACCTGGAGCAGCCAGAGCAGCGGGGCGTAGGAGCACCCGAACCCCAACTTCCCAGAACCAAAGAGGAAGGAAGAATAGCAACCAGACGGAGTCACCGTCAAGAGCAAAAGAAGGTACTCACAGAGACATAGCCCCCCACCAGGAGGCGAGTACCGAAGACCAGCCCAGGGGTCCTCGCAGAACCGGGAGGAAGGGCGGGCCGTGAAGGAATCTGCGGCTAGAATCGTCTCTACCAGATACATTGTTACCGAAGGTAAGTAACACGTAAATCTGATAGAGACTACTAGCCGCAGATTCCTTCACGTAGAATACATTCCCTAGCAATACCCACGGGGAAGGAGGGTCTGTGAAAGGACCCCATCAGTCTGGACAGGACAGAGGGCCCAAGGGCACCACACCTGTAGACCAGGGAAGTAACCTCGTCCCTACCAGGCAAGTCAAACACCAGCAACCCCAAGAGGGATATAGGAGGAAGAAGGAAGAGTGAAGGTGTCCGCCCACTCCCTACAGAGGGACCAAGGGCAAGGCCGGAGAGGCCGAAGCACCCCACTCCACCCCTAAAGCAACAGAGCTTCCACCAAATGCCAGGATAGGCAGATGAACAAGAAGAATCCTAGAGGGCCCAAGGAAACCAAGGAAAGAGACGAGCCCACACAGAGGGTAGGCCACAGGCCAGCCAGAACGGCAGCTAAAGCATAAGCCGCCAGAAGCAAGAAGGACACAGAAGCATCCCAGCTCTCAGCTCAAGAGCAGGAAGGCCAGGAAATGCCCGGAACCACTACTACAAGGGTCGCGCACACAACCTCAAGAAGCAATAGCAAAATACAGAAACGTCATGGAGAACAGGCACCGAAGGCAACCAGCACTCCCCAGCAGAACATGTTATATAAGAGATACCACTACCCCACATAGGGTACGGTAAGTCCCAAAACATGGGAACCCTCTTTGGAAAAACTTCCACAGCAGAGGAGAAAGCAAAAGCGTCACGGGAAAAAACAGCCCAGCGGAAGGCTTGACATCAGCCCAAAGAAAAACAGAAGGTCTAATCTCAGGGCCAAGTCTGTGTAACAATTCCAGCAAAAACACACACACAGGCAACAAGGGCTGTCCAGCAGCCAACAATGCCAAAGTCCCAGCAAGGAGGATTTAATGGCCAGCAAACACCATCTACAGCAAGGGTATCCAAAAGGCCCAAACCCAGCTCAACTCAGCAGTCACTGAGGAGGGGAAGGAGGAGGAGGAGGAGTATAAGGCAGAGGAGGAGAAGGAGGAGCAGGAGAAGGAGGAGCAGGAGGAGGACGGAGCCCCGCCAGGAACCTCTGGATGGCAGAGTGAACCGGGGCATGGAACAAAAGGCTGCCATCAAACGGAAAATCAATGAGCCGCTCCCGAATATTTTCAGGGAACACGCCGTAATTGGCGACGGAGAGCGACTGAGGAAGCCATGGCCTGGCCCAGCACCTCCCAGATGTCCAGAGGGAAGGTGGAGAATAAACGCCGCTAGCTCCCGGCCATCCAAAGCATGATGCCGTAAGTCCACCTGAACAGTCTCCTGGGAAGCCGCGGATCCCAGAGACTCAGCCGAGTCCCACAAACAAGAGGAAGACCTCGCCAATACACACAAGGTGTTAAGGCCCCACAGGGCAGCACTGGTTTTGGGCCAATTCCTGTTGCGGGCACTAGGGCTACCCATACAAGTGAGGTACCATTTTTATATGGAGACTTGAGGAAATGCTGGGTGGGTGGAAGTTTGTGTCTCCTTGCAGATTTCAGAACTTTCCATCACAGAAATGTGAGGAAAATTGTATTCCTTTTACAAAGTTTGAAATTTGCAAGGGATCAGGGTAACAGAACCTGGTAAGAGCCCCACAAGTCCCCCATCCTGGATTCCTCATGGTGTTTACCTTTAATAAATGTACAGGTTTGCTAGGTTTCCCTAGATGCTGGCTGAGCTAGGTGCCAAAATCGACAGCTAGGTGCATTGCAAAAAAAGGGTCGGTTTTCACTGGAAAAATGTAATGTGTCCACGTTGCATTTCCTGTCGCGGAAACTAGGCCTACCCACACAAGTGAGGTACCATTTTTATAGGCAGATTGGGGGAACGCTGGGTGGGTGGAAGTTTGTGGTTGGGTAATGCTGGGTGGGTGGAAGTTTGTGGCTCCTCGCAGATTCCAGAACTTTCCATCACATAAATGTGAGGAGAATTTGATTTTTGGACCAAGTTTAAGGTTTGCAAGGGATTCTGAGTAACAGAACCTGGTGAAAGCCACTCAAGTCACCACATCCTGGATTTCTCTTGGTGTTTAGTTTTAAAAAATGTAGAGATTATCTAGGTTCCTGTCTGTGCCGGCTGAGGCAGGGCCCACAATTCACAACTAGGCACATTGCAAAAAAAGGCTCTGTTTTCACTGGAAAAATGTGATGTGTCCATGTTGCGTTTTGTGCCCTTTCCTGTCGTGGGCACTAGGCCTACCCACACAAGTGAGGTATCATTTTTTTTGGCAGACTTGGGCAAAGGCTAGGTGGGAGAAAGTATGTGGCACCCCACAAATTCCTGAACTTTCCATCAAAGAAATTTGAATATTTTTTTAACAAAGTTTGAGGTTTCCGAAGGATTCTGGATGACAGAACCAGGTGAGAGCCAAACAAATCACCTCATAGTAGATTTCCGTGAATGTCTAGTTTTAACATTTTACAGGTTTGCTAGGTTTCTTTAGGTGCCGGCTGAGCTAGGGCCAAAACTCACAGCTAGACACATTGCAAAAAAGGGCCAGTTTGCACTGGAAAAATATGATGTGTCCACGTTGCGTTTTGGGCCGTTTCCTGTCATGGACACTAGGACACCCACACAGGTGACGTACCATTTCTATCTGCAGACTTGGAGGAATGCTGGGTGGGTGGAAGGTTGTGGCTCCCTGCAGATTACAGAACTTTCCATCACAGAAATGTGAGGAAAGTGGGTTTTTTGGACAAAGTTTGAGATTTGCAAGGGATTCTGGGTAACAGAATCTGGTAAGAGCCACACAAGTCACCCCATCCTGGATTCCTCTGGGTGTCTAGCTTTATTAAATTTACAGGTTTGCTAGGATTCCCTAGGTGCTGGCTTATTTAAGGCACAAAATCCACAGCTAGGCACATTGCAAAAAAAAAGGGTCCATTTTCACTGGAACAATGTGATGTGTCCACGTTGCATTTTGGGTCGTTTCCTGTTGCGGGCACTAAGCCTACCTGCACAAGTGAGGTACGATTTTTATGGGGAGGCTTAGGGAAACACAAAATGGTATAGCAAATGTTATTACTATTTGTCTTTCTATGCATTTCTGCCTCCCATATGTAAGACAGCGTGTAAAAAAGAAGTCAATTTGAACATTTCCCTCTAATTCACATGCTAATATGAGTAACCACAAATTTAGGGATGCACAAATAAGCACTGCTTCACTAAACTCCATATCTTGTTCCAATTTCCGAAATACATAGGTTTACTTGACACAGATTTTTCACTCTTTATATTTTACCAAATGAATTACTGTATGCCCCGTACACAATAAAAAAACATTGCAAGGTGCAACTCAGGTATTGGCTCTGGTTAAATCGGGTTCTTGGTGATCCTACAAGCCTCATACAACCCTGCAAACGTAAGCGTGCTGGCAGACCGTCAATGGTTAGCCGTTTTCCGATCACAGTTCCTGATGGAATCGGCGTGTCGGCGTGGAAATGAATCCAAACGTCAATGGTTAGCCATTTTCCGATCACGGTTCCTGATGGAATCGGCGTGTCGGCGTGGAGATGAATCCAAACGTAGCTGTGTCGGCGTGGAGATGAAGAACAAGTTACTTACCTTCGGTAACGATATATCTGTAAGAAACATTAGTTAGTGTTAGATTCCTTACCTTAGAATATCCCCAGGCGTCAGTCTGGATCCGGAAACTTTTGCGTAGCAGTACCCCTGCGCGTCGGTAGGCGTCGTCTGCAGGCGTCCCCTGCGGCTCCGCGTCCGTCGTCGGCGTCGTGCGCCGTGATGACGTCGCTGGAGTACATAGACGCCGCCTCCGCGCGCTGACGTCAGTTCTTTGCACACAGCTTTTCCGCGCCAGGAGACGCAGAGCCATGAGAGAACCAACACTGGTGCCATGTAAAAACTAGGGCCCTGAAAGGGATGACCTTAACCCTAGGTATCAGTTCGCAGAACGGGGAGGATGGGTGGGTTCGGTAAGGAATCTAACACTAACTAATGTTTCTTACAGATATATCGTTACCGAAGGTAAGTAACTTGTTCATCTGAAAGAAACACGTTAGTGTTAGATTCCTTACCTTAGAATACATACCCCAGCAATACCAACCCCGGTGGTGGGTCTGCGAACCAATACAAAACTACACCAGAAAGTCCTGGAGGACAGAACGGCCAAAGAAGCCATCCCTCCGGACTTGACTGTCCAGGCAGTAGTGCCTCGCAAAGGTGTGCAGCGAGGCCCACGTAGCCGCTTGGCAAATGTCCTGCAAGGGGACTCCCCGGCCCAGGGCAGTAGTAGCCGCCGTGGCCCGAGTGGAATGGGCCCTCAGCCCAACAGGAGGCTCCTTCCGAGCCAAAGAGTAGCACGCTTTGATGCAGAGGACGACCCATCGAGAGATGGTTCGTTTACAAACCGCCCGTCCCTTCTTCGCACCCACGTAGCCAACAAACAGTTGGTCATCCACCCGGAACTGGCGTGTGCGATCCATGTAAAATGAAAGCGCACGTTTTGGGTCCAGACGATGGAGCCGCTCTTCATCCTTTGAAGGATGCGGAGGCGGGAAGAAGGAAGGGAGGGTGATGGACTGCCCGATGTGAAAGGCCGAAACAACCTTGGGCAGGAAAGAAGGCCTAGTCCTCAGAACCACCTTGTCAGGATGAATGGACAGGAAAGGAGGTTGGACAGAAAGAGCCTGGAGCTCACTCACCCTCCTGGCAGAGGTGATGGCAACCAGGAAAGCCGTCTTTAAAGTCAGGAGACGGAGAGGGCAAGAATGAAGGGGCTCAAAGGGAGCACACATCAGGAAAGTTAGAACCAGGTTCAAATCCCACTGAGGCATCACAAACGGAACAGGTGGAAACATGTGAGTGATGCCTTTCAAGAATCGAGTTACAATCGGGGATTTGAACAAAGAAGGCTGATCAGGAAGCCTCAAAAAGGCTGAAAGGGCAGAAAGGTAGCCCTTGATAGTGCCCAGAGCAGAGCCCTGCTGGGCAAGAGAAAGAAGAAACAGAAGAACCTCCGAAAGAGGGGCAGAAAGAGGATCCACAGCCTTTGCTGTGCACCATGCCACAAATCTGTTCCACCGACAGGCGTATACCGACTTAGTGGAGGGACGCCTGGCTGCCAGAATAACATCACAGACTTCAGGAGGCAAGTCAAATGGCCTCAACTGCCGCCGCTCAATCTCCAAGCATGGAGGTGGAGACTGGACAGGTTCGGGTGGAGGACCGTCCCCTGCTGCTGCGACAGAAGGTCCTCCTGAAGGGGCAGGCGGATCGGGGGACCGACTGACATGCTGAGTAGCTCGGGATACCAGTACCTTCGAGCCCAGTCCGGAGCCACAAGGATAACTTGGGCCCGGTCGCGCCTGATCTTCTTCAGCACTCTGGGCAGAAGTGGTATAGGCGGAAAGGCGTATAACAGACCGCAACTCCACTCGCGCCGAAAGGCGTCGCCGTGCGAGTGCCGTCTTGGAAACTCCAACGCGCAGAACTGATGACATTGCGCGTTCTCTTCTGTGGCGAATAGATCTAACCAAGGCTCTCCCCATTGCAGAAAGATGCCTTGCGCCACGTCCGAGTTCAGACGCCATTCGTGATCCATCGAGCACCGACGGCTGAGTTCGTCCGCCCTGGCGTTCAGAGAACCTGCCAGGTGTTGAACCGTCAGAGTCACGCCCTGACGTTCCAGCCATTGCCAGAGGCGCAGAGCCTCCTGGCAAAGGGTCCACGACCCCACTCCGCCCTGTTTGTTGCAGTACCACATGGCGGTGGTGTTGTCGGTGAACACCTGCACTACACTCCCGTTGACAAAGGGGAGGAATGCCTTCAGTGCCAGACGAATCGCCCGCAGCTCCAACAGATTGATATGGAGCCGGGACTCCGCCGGAGACCAGATGCCTCTGATCTCTGCCTCTCCCAAGTGGCCACCCCAGCCCTGGAGGGACGCGTCCGTCACGACAACGTGCTCCGGTTGGGGAAGGGAGAGGGACTTGCCCCTGACCCAATCGCGGTCCGTAAGCCACCACTGCAGTTGTCTCGCAGTGCCCTCCGAGATCAAGACGTGGTCGGACAAGTTGCCCTGATGCTGGGCCCACTGAAACTTCAGGTCCCACTGCAGAGCCCGCATCCGCCACCTGGCGTGATGCACCAGAAGGATGCAGGAAGCCATCAGTCCCAGCAGCCGCAGCGTCAACCTGACCGAGACTCGGGATAGCGGCTGAAAGATGGGAATCAAAGCCTGAATATCCCGAACCCGCCGTTCCGGAGGATAAACCCGAAACTGCGCCGAGTCCAGAACCGCTCCGATGAAAAGGAGCTTTTGAGAGGGACACAGGTGTGATTTCGGCACGTTGATGGAGAACCCCAGGTCGTGCAAGAGGTCTGCCGTCATCTGAAGGTGGTGGACGACTGTCGTCTAGGTAGGGGAAGACTGAAACCCCTAACCTGCGCAGATGGGCTGCGACCACCGCCATCACCTTTGTGAACACCCGTGGGGCGCTGGTAAGGCCGAAGGGGAGCACGATAAACTGAAAGTGCTCCTGGCCTACCGTGAACCGCAGGTAACGCCGGTGGGCCGGCAGGACGGGGATGTGAAAATAGGCGTCCTGCAAGTCCAACGCTACCATCCAGTCTTGCGGGTCTAGAGCAGCCAAGACCTGAGCTAACGTCAACATCTTGAACTTCTCCTTCCGGAGGAAGCCGTTGACGTTCCTTAGATCCAAGATAGGACGTAGACCCCCCTTGTCCTTCTTGGGCACCAGAAAGTAGTGGGAATAACAACCACGCCCTACTTCTGGCCCAGGAACGCGCTCGATGGCCCCCTTGGCCAAGAGGGCCGTAACTTCCTCCTGCAGAAGTGTCAAGTGGTCCCCCGACACACGGTGGTTCTGCGGTGGCATGGCTGGAGGAGAGGTCTCGAAGGGGAGGGAGTAACCCCTTCGGACAATTTGCAGCACCCACCTGTCCGAAGTGATCGTGCGCCAGTGAGCGTGGTGATGGCGAACCCTGCCACCCACTGGCGTCACATGGGGCCGAAAGCACGGACTAGGAGGATTTTGGGGTAGATGCTGCGGGGGAAGGTGTGGTCTGACCCCGCCGTTGTCCCCGACCGCCACCACGGCGGTTTCCACGGCCGCCACCGCGTTGGAAGGATTGTTGCGGCGCGTGGCTGGCAGCACGTGTGGGGGCGCCCCTTCCTTGGCCACGAAAGGGACGAAACGAACCCGGTTGCTGACGCTGGGTCGAGAGACCCAAGGACTTGGCCGTGACCCTGGAGTCCTTGAAGCGTTCCAGCGCGTGGTCCGCTTTGTCACCGAACAGGTGACAGCCAGCAAACGGCATGTCCATCAGGGTATTCTGGACATCAGCCGAAAAATTGGCGGATCTCAGCCAGGCGTGACGACGAATCGCCACCGTCGTAGACATAGCTCTGCCCAGCGAGTCGGTCGTATCAAGACCACACCGAATTGAATATTTCGCTGCATCTCGGCCCTCAGCCACAGCCTGACCGAGCTTTGCCCGCACCTCCATGGGGCATTCTGGCAGCAGCTCCGCGACCGTATCCCACACAGAGTGGGTGTAGCGGCCCAAGAGGCAGGCGGTGTTGCAAGACCGCAGGCCCAAACTAATGGACGAGAAGACCTTTTTGCCAAACTGGTCATACCTCTTGGATTCCCGGTCGGGCGGGGCCGACGGGAATGCGGACTGGGAGGTCGAGGCCTGGATCACCAGACTCTCAGGAGTGGGGTGGGTAGACAGGTACTTGGGGTCGTCCGGACAAGGACGGTGGCGCCTGGCCACGTTCCGATCAACAGGCACACCTGAAGCGGGCCTGGACCACGTGCCCAACAGAACGTCAGACAAGGCTTCATTAAACGGCAGCAGAGGCTCCAGTGGGCATGACTGCGGTTTGAAGACCTCGGTGAGGATGTTAGGCCTCACGGCCGCGACGGGGAGCTCAAGGTTTAAGGCCTTGGCAGCCCTCATCAGCACCACAGAATAGGCAGCTCCCTCCACCGATGCCAAGGAAGGAGGAGAGATCAAACCAGGGTTAGGGGAGTCGTCCAAACCACTGGCATCCCCCAAGTCACCTGTCCAGTCCGGGTCATACTGGCACTCGCGAGCCAGAGGGTCCTCGGACCCCTCCCAACCTTCACCGTACTCCTCATCCTCTCCGTATTCGGAGTCAATGATGAAGACCGGCTCCTCGGGGTTCATGGGCCCCATCGGCGCCGGGACCGGCGTCGAGCGACGCCCGTCCGGCGCCGCGTCCGGCGTCGGAGAAGGTAAGGGGACGGCGCCGCCCGGAGCCGGCGTCGGAACCCCACCGCCGGCCGGAACCGGCAGCGGAGAACCGGCGCCGCGCGGGGGCGGCGCCGGGGGTAACCCCGATGGCAACGGCGCCGGGGAGGCCGGAAGACCAGCCGGCGCCGATCCCGAAGGCCCCTGCGGCGCCGGGGTCGGAGCTGTCGGCGGCGCCGGGGCCGGAGCACCCGACGGCGCCGAGGCAGGGACACCCGAACCGCCAGGGCCCCCAGACGGTAGCACTGGGCCCGAAGGCGCCGTAGGCCCCGTCGGAGAAGCGAGCGCCCTCATGGCCATGAGGAACGCCTCGATCTCCTCAGGCGTCGCACCATGCCCAGGGACCGGAGGGTATGAGGCAGGCCGCGCCGGCGACTCTCGCGGAGCCGCGGGGTTGGGGTCACCCGAGCCCCCGGCCGCATCGCGCGAGCGTCGGGGGGAGTCGGGGGTACGATGACGACGCCCCGACTTCTTGTGCTTCTTACCTGACGAGGATGACGAGTGGTGTCGACTTCCGGAGCGCCCGGCGCGGCTCCGCGACCGCTCCCTCGAACGCTCTCTCGACCTCCGGCCGGACCGGGACCGCTCCCGGTCCCGACGTGGGGCCGACACCCGGAGCTCCAGTAGCTTGCGGGACCGCTCCCGCCTAGCCTTGTTGGTAAGGGCCCGGCAGTCGACGCAGGAGTCCACGTCGTGGTCGGGGCCCAGACACCGGAGGCAGAGGCGGTGATGGTCTGTGACCGACATCGTGCGCTCACAGCCATCGCAATTCTTAAATCCTGGCATCCTATCAGGTACAATAGAGAAAAAAGACAATCGAAAAACTTGGTCAAAGACCGGAGTACTGCTCTTCAGATCTGCGTCCACTGGCGCGGAAAAAAGAAGAACTGACGTCAGCGCGCGGAGGCGGCGTCTATGTACTCCAGCGACGTCATCACGGCGCACGACGCCGACGACGGACGCGGAGCCGCAGGGGACGCCTGCAGACGACGCCTACCGACGCGCAGGGGTACTGCTACGCAAAAGTTTCCGGATCCAGACTGACGCCTGGGGATATTCTAAGGTAAGGAATCTAACACTAACGTGTTTCTTTCAGATTCCAAACGTAGGGAGCTACGTTTGGATTCATCTCCACGCCGACACGCCGATTCCATCAGGAACCGTGATCGTGTTTGCTGCTGGCGGGCCTCTGAGTGACGACAAGGGAGAGCGCAGGGCGGCAACACCCTCGGTCGCCATTTTGGGACTGCGGCCCTGGGCGGCCTGGAGTCCTGGACATTCTCCCCTGTGTGGAGCAGCTGCAATTGGGAGCAAACGGAGAGGTGGCGCAGCAAGGCAGAGAGGTGCAGGACATGGACCAGGAGTTTAACGCAGAGGTAGCCGCCATTTCTCTCCGAGCAGAAGCGTGAGTACCCAGCGAGGGGGGACGAGCGCTGCCTAGGAGGGATATTGTGAATTTTGTGGCGGACAGCGCTGCACCTCCGCGTGACTGGCACCATTGGCTCGGGATCTATGGGGACCTAAGGAACTGCCCGTGATGAGATGACTGTGTGGGGTACTCGTCCCCCTAAATGGCAGCGCTGAGCCCGGGTGTTATAGAGAGGGAGAGATTTGAAGGGCGGGTCCATTGGCTGCTGCTCTGCTCATCTGTGCTTCCACCCTTTGGATTCTGCTCTTGGCAACGCTTTGGGACCTATAGATCTTGCCCCTGCTTCAGCCCTGGACTAATGCGCTAGTGAAGCAGTTGTTGGGACATTGGAGAGCCCCTGGAGGCGGGCAGGTCAGCTTCTGGTGTTTCTTTTGGGGGGCCCTGGTGCAGCTAGCCCCTTGGGGCTAGGCACCCGGAGCTGCAGGCTGGCCACTGTGAGACGACGGGGGAGAGCGCAGTGTAGCGGCGCCATCGGCCGCCATTTTGGGGCTGCGGCCTAGAGGTGCTGCTCTCTCTCCCCACATTCCGCCCTGCTCTGACTTGTTCCCCGGAGGGTGAGTGGACACCGGAATACACCCTCTGGGGAGAGGGACTGCCTTCCAGGGCACGCAGCTCCTGGTGGGTGCGGAGTGTGCTGTCTGGCTGCCAACCCGCTACTCCGGAACTGGCGATGACACGCTCCAGAGGGGCAAAGCCGACCAGGCGGCGGCCTCCAAGGCCAATTCGGTTGTGGCAATGTTGGACAAAGCAGGAGCGTTGGCGCCCGCTGAGGGCCCACCGCAGGCCGCTGGGGACTCATTGCCAGTGACCCAGGCATTTATGACCTCCTTCATGTCCGAACTCAAAATGGAGATTGGTTCCCTACGATGTGAGGTGCACTCCTGCGTGCGGAAACTTCGGAAAGAAGTCACTGAGCTGGGGGATCGGGTGGATGGGCTAGAGAAAACGGTGGACGCACGTACAGAGGACTAGGAGCAACTGTGGCAACGCCTGGCAGCGTTAGAAGAACAAAACATAGAGCTACAAGTCAAGCAGGAGGACTTGGAGAACCGGAGTCGCCGGAACAACCTCCGTATCCGAGGGGTCCCTATCGGGCGGAGGGGGAAGGACATTATGACCTACGTGGAGCAACTCCTCCATGAGGTTTGGGGGGATGAGGACGCTTCCTCGCCAGCTTTGGACTGGGACCACCGGGTTTCCGAGACTTCTCCCAGACATCTTGACACAGGTGCACTTTTTCACAGAGAAGGAGGCTATTCTGAAAGCGGCAAGGGACAAACCAGACCTCAAGTATGAAGGGCACAGGATACAGATTTTTCAAGACTTGGCTCCCGACACCCTGCGCAGACGCCGAGCCTTGAAGCCAGTGACGGAGAAGCTACGGGCCCTAGATATCTCATATCAATGGGGGCCATCCTTTTGCCCTCATCTTCCAGTGGGACAGCAAAAAACAAGTAATCAGGTCCTACCGGGAGGCGGCGCAGCTGCTTCGGCTACCAGAGTCGCCTTCGACCTGACCTTCTCGACACCGGGGCCAGGAGCATGTTCCGGCCAAACCCTCCTGGACCACAGTACAGCGTCATTGCCGTTCCCCGCCCCTCGATCTGCCTCGCAGGCTAAACTGGACATCATAGCACACATTCGATCCCTTAAGGGAGACCGATAGGGGCCGCCCTCACGCCCTTCCACGCCATGACCAACTGATCAGTGATTTACAATGTTTGGAGATCTGCACCCTAGCTGATGCTGTTCTCTCCTCCCTGGGTTTGCTCTAGGTACGGAGCCCTGAGCATGTATCCCAGCTCCCGGCCAGCGTGGCGGGGTCATCGGGGTCCTACCGTTGTTCGCCCTTGAGACCACTGCAGGACTCCCCTAAGCTGTTCCTAAGGGAGTGACATCCCTGAACGCATCTAAACCCTTGGGTGAAAGATGCCCTGTGACTGGGACAGTACAGTGTGGCCCTGTTGGCCTTTGTTGATATCTATTGCTGTGTGGCCAGGTTGGCCGCCTTTGAGATTCTTGACCCCTTCTACTTCTTCTAACTCTTTACTGATCTCTCTCCTCCCCTCTCTTTTTCTATCTGTGTGCGATGGGTGTGGGATATGGCGGCTGCGGCCTCCTGAGTGGGTGGGGGTGGAAGGGCCCCTTCATGTGTTTATGTCCTTGCAGTGGTGGAGTTGGGGGGTGTGGGTGGGGCCCGCTTGGCATTTAGCATGACTGCGACCCTGCCTAACCCCTTAAAGATCTTAACGCTCAATGTCAAGGGCCTGAACTCCCCCAATAAGCGGAGTCAAACTTGGCGCTACCTTCTCCAGCAGAACCCCGACATCATATTCCTGCAGGAAACCCACCTGCTACAAGCAGATGTGAAGCACATGGCGCACACTAAATACCCTCTCCAATTTTGGGCTGCAGATGACACTAAAACGGCGGGTGTGGCAATATTGTGCAGGTCTGGCTTCAGGCGGGGGGACACTAAACCTTTTAGGAGTGGGGATGGGCGTTTTCTTAAAGTTGCTGTGGAGGTCGGGAGGCGTCGCCTTACTCTATGTAATGTCTATGCGCCCAACAGGCAGCAGGATAGATTCCTCCAGGCACTCTTGCGGCAACATATTCCATATGGCGACCCCTCTCTGGTGCTTGGAGGGGATTTCAACTTAGTTTGGGACCCGGAGATGGATCGTAGCGACACTTCGTTTAGAGGCACCGGGCCATGTCCTCTGTGCTGCACAAGCAGATAACAGAATTGGGGTGGATAGATGCGTGGCGATACCACTCCCCGGGGTTAAAGGATTACTCGTTTTATTCTCATGCCCACCGCTCGTACTCTCGCATAGATTACTTATTTATCTCACACGCCCTGGTGCGGGATGTGCTTGGAGCCTCCATATCGGATATCTCGCTGTCTGATCATGCTCACGTCGAGCTGCTCCTGCAGGACCCGGCCGCTTGCCCTACCCGGGAGGAGCGGTGGTGCTTGCCGCCGAGTATTCTCCAGGATGCGGCCGACGTTGAAAGCATCTGGGCTGCCATTGACTCTTACTTTGCTAGTAACGACCTCCCGGAGACACCCTTCCCCGTGGTGTGGGAAACCTTTAAGGCCATGATCCGAGGCCACATCACCTCTCTCTTGATTGCGCGGAGGCGAGAGGCCTGTAAGTTGGAAGATAGCTTGGCGAGGGACATCAAGCGAGCTGAGCTAAAAGACCGGGAGCACTCTTCTTTGGAGTCCAGACGGCGGCTCGCCAACCTGAGAGGGCAGCTCCGGCTTTTGCGTACTAACAAGGCAGAGCACTCCTTGCTGGCGTTGAAGCAGTGATATTTTGAAGGAGGGGATAAGGTGGGCCGGTTGCTGGCGGTGGAGACTGAGAGCGCGTGCGGCTAGAGCCCACATAGCCAATATCCAACTGCCGGATGTATGACGTTACAATGCGTTATTTTACAACGCAGACCGTTACATCGCAATTTTTACAACGCAGGATCCATTACAATGCATGCCTTTACAACGCATGTCATTACATAGCAGATACTATTACAACGCATGCCATTACAACGTAAGTATAGGTAAGTATATCTTTTTAAAAAAAATGTAATTAAGTTAATTTAATTAATTTAATTAATTTAATTTAATTAATTTTAAAATAGTAATTAATTTAATTTAATTAATTTAATTCTATTAATTTAATTTAATTAATTTAAAATTTGTAATTAATTTAATTTAATTAATTTAATTTAATTAATTTTAAAATTGTAATTAAATTAAATTAATTAATTTAATTTAATTAATTTAATTAATTTAATTAATTAAATTAATTTAATTTAATTAAATTAAAAAATGGAATTAATATAATTTAATTAATTTAATTTAATTAATTTAATTTAATTAATTTTATAATTGTAATTAAAATATTTAATTAATTTAATTAATTAATTTAATTTAATTAATGTATTTAATTAATTTATAAATGGTAAATGATATAATTTAATTAATTTAATTTAATTTATTTAATTTAAAGTCGTTTTTTTAAAAAACTGAACCCTAAAAATACCCCTGTACCCCAAAACCCAAACCCAGCCCTGAACCCTAAAAATACCCCTGTACCCCAAAACACAAACCCAGCCCTAAAACCTAAAAATACCCCTGTACCCCAAAACACAAACCCAGCCCTAAAACCTAAAAATACCCCTGTACCCCAAAACACAAACCCAGCCCTGAAACCTAAAAATACCCCTGTACCCCAAAACCCAAACCCAGCCCTAAAACCTAAAAATACCCCTGTACCCCAAAACCCAAACCCAGCCGTAAAACCTAAAAATACCCCTGTACCCCAAAACCCAAACCCAGCCCTGAAACCTAAAAATACCCCTGTACCCCAAAACCCAAACCCAGCCCTGAAACCTAAAAATACCCCTGTACCCCAAAACCCAAACCCAGCCCTGAAACCTAAAAATACCCCTGTACCCCAAAACCCAAACACAGCCCTAAAACCTAAAAATACCCCTGTATCCAAAACCCAAACCCAACCCTAAAACCTAAAAATACCCCTGTACCCCAAAACCCAAACCCAGCCCAAAAACCTAAAAATACCCCTGTACCCCAAAACCCAAACCCAAAAACCTAAAAATACCCCTGTACCCCAAAACCCAAACCCAACCTTAAAACCTAAAAATACCCCTGTACCCCAAAACCCAAACACAGCCCTAATACCTAAAAATACCCAAACACCCCAAAACATATACCTCAGTACCCCAAAACATATACTCCTATACTCATACTTATTTTTTAAATTACTTAAATTAATATATTTAATTTATAATATTAAAAAACATAAATAAATATATTTATTTATAATTAATATTAATTAAATTAATTAAATAATATTAAATAAAATAAAAAAAATTATATACTTACCTATACTTACGTTGTAATGGCATGCGTTGTAATAGCATCTGCTATGTAATGTCATGCGTTGTAAAGGCATGCGATGTAATGAAACCAGCGTTGTAAAAGTTGCGTTGTAATAGAAGTCCGTTGTAAAAGTTGCGATGTAACGGTGCAATACCCCAACTGCCAGATGGAACCAGGGTTATCTCTGGGAGAGATAAATGCGAGGCATTTCGGGATTACTATGCCGCCCTGTATCGGGGGGAGACTTCGTCCCCAGATGTGGTGGCGGACGTCCTGCATGGTTACGAGGGGAAGCCTTTGCACCCACTCAGTTCAAAGGATCTAGAGGGCCCTATACTCGAGGAGGAGATAACGGCAGCCGTGAGGGATCTTCCTTTGTGGAAAACACTGGGGCCGGATGGCCTACCCCTGTCCTTTTATCGCATGTTCCAATCACAGCTTCGCCACTACCTTCTGAGGCTGTTTAATTCTTTTACAGATACGGAGGGGCCATCCTCTGACATGGGCATGGTGGATATAGCGCTGATACAAAAGCCTATGAGGGACCCCATGCTCTGTGCATCCTACCGTCCCATAGCTCTATTAAATACTGATCTCAAAATTTACACTGAACTTCTCGCGAAACGCCTAGATCCCTATATGCCGGGGTTCATGGACCCGGATCAGGTCGGCTTCATCCACAATCGGCAGGGAGCAGACAATGTGCGCAAGCTTGCGCATCTTGTGGGGAAAGCGCATCATTGGAAGATCCCGGCCTGCCTTCTCTCACTAGACGTGGAGAAGGCGTTCTACCGGGTGGACTGGACCTTCCTTCGGGCGGTCCTACAGAGGTTTGGGATGGGCCCAAAGATGATCACGAGGATCATGGCCCCATATATAGGGCCGCAAGCCAGGATTCGGGTCAATGGTCAGCTCACAACACCATTCTCTATCCATAGGGGTACGAGGCAGGGATGCCCTTTATCTCCCCTTCTGTTCGCCCTTATAGTAGAACCTCTTGCAGAGATGATTCGTCAGGCACGCGATATCCATGGAATTTCCCTTGGCGGTCGGGAAAACAAGGTGGCGCTCTTTGCCTATGATCTTATCCTCACTCTAACGCGTCCTAAGGAGTCCCTCCAGGCACTGCACACAGGACTTTGCCTTTTTGAGAGGGCCTCCGGTCTCAAGATCAACCACTATAAGTCTTGGGCCCTTAATCTCACCATAACGAAAGAGGAGCTGATTCCCCTGAAGGACCTGGTACCCTATCAGTGGCCGGTCAGCACATTCGCTATCTAGGCCTCCTGCTGACCCCGTCTTTGGAAACGTGGACATCGGTGAACTCGCGGGTATGTCGGAGTGCGGTTCTTGAAGACTTGCGGAGGTGGAGACCTCTGATGCTGTAATGGTTGGGTAGGCTTAATGCCATCAAGATGTCGATCCTCCCTAAAATGTTATATCTGTTCCAATGTCTCCCCACTCCTATCCCGCTCCGCTGTATACGAGGCCTGCAGCGTGAGCTCACGTCCTTTATCTGGGGCGGGAAGCGGCCTCGAGTCTCCCAGAAGCCCCTCATGACTCCGAGAGATAGGGGGAGCTGGCCTGCCTTAACCTAGTGGATTATTATTGGGCTTCACACCTCCGCTTTGTGGTGGAGTGGGGGATGCGGGAGAGTGAGAATTGATGGCTGCATATGGACCGAGCGGTGACGGGGCGAACCATCTGGGATCTTGCATGGCTGCACCTGGAGGCACGATCTAAGAGCGCATACATAGCAGTGCCTACAAGAACTGTCCTAGGGATATGGGACACCATAGCTGTCACCAGAGGCCTTACCATGTTTCCCTCCCCGCATACCCCGATAGCGGGGAATCCGCTCTTCTCGCCGGTCCACCGAACACGCGCCTTTGACAAATGGACGCAAGGGGACTACAGGGTAATCTGTGACTTGTATGAGGGGGGAGCATTTAAGACCTTTGACCAATGTAGGGAGGAGTTTCACGTGCCATCGGAAGCGAGAATGCAGCATACTCAGCTGCGGCATTGGGTGTCTGCGAGGGGAATGTACCAGGCAGCCACCCGTGACTTTACCCCATTTGAGAGGTTGGCACGCTCTCGCGGGGGATCAAAAGGGCTGATCTCTCAGATTTACCAGATTCTGCAGCACCCACCGAATACGCCCTCTCACCCGTCCCATCACCAATGGCAGCTGGCGTCCGGCACGGACATTGAACCTTCACAGTGGAATAGACTTTGGCGGGACATTCCCAAGGTGTACAGGAGCATCCCGCAGAGGGAGAACGCCTATAAACTCTTGACTCAATGGTATTATACACCTCAGCGTCTTCACAGGATGTTCCCCACATCCTCCCCCCTGTGCTGGAGGTGTCAGTCTGCATCTGGGGATTTTATCCATGTCTGGTGGGCGTGCCCAAAGGTTGACCATTTTTTGGAAGGAGGTCCTTAGCCATATCAAAGGGGTATTGGGGTTTACACTGCCTGAAGCCACGAGCACAATCCTCTTAGGCATCAAACCTGCCAACCTGAAGGCGCTCACCCGAAGCAATTGGATCTTAACGCTCCAGATGCTGGGAGCGGCTAAGCAGCTTATAGCTCTATACTGGAAGAGAAGTGAAGCCCCTCCAATAGCAGCCTGGTTTATAACGCTCTGGCTTTTCATCACAATGGAGCTTTTTACAGCGCGCTTGCAGGCACACGACACGCGTTTCAAGGCAGTTTGGCAGCCCTTAGTCCAATATATCTGCCCTGCAGAACATGCGCGCCACATGACTACCAGGCTCAGAACGCTGCATCTCTTTGAGGATGCCATTGTCCCTTCTGATCCCGGTAGACTGCTACTGTAGACCCCCTGGGACGTGGTAGCAGTCTCAGACCCCCTTCCATCGCTACCCCTCCCTGTGCACCCTGCTTTCACTCTTGCTGTGCTTTTACCTCTCTTCTACCTTCACTTTCCTTTCCTTTCCTTTCCCCTCCCCTTTTTCTTTTTCATCTCTTTCTCGTTCTTATAGTTGTTGGGCCCTGTTGGGCTGACTTTAGGTACGGGGCTAGTCGCCCACTTGTTCCTTGAAATTGATCCTAGAGGTCCTGTTTTTTTGAATGCCCGAACGACAGTACAGCTAAAAACACGGAATGCGGCCGGCCCCAGTGGGGTTTTAGGCAAAACGCTGTGTAACAATTTGCCTTCCTTTGTGAGCCCCAAGGATCCAATGCTAAATTCCTTTGCGGCCGTCCCTGCTTAGGGTTGTAGGCTTAATGCTGTGTTTAAATGGACCTGTGGTATGTGCTATTGCCGGAAAATAAAACAGACTTGAAATAAAAGGATTGGCTGTAAAATAGTTTTCTGCTGAGTCAAAAATGTTAAACAATCCAATAAAATGTGCAAAATATCGCATTTAGTACTGAGGTCGCATGTACAATTTCCCTCAAAATCAGTCATTACCACTTTTGACTGATCATTTATATAGCAGGGGTTAATTTTGACCCTTGTTGTTAAAAGTTCACTTCTGAGCCAGCGATTAGGAAATACATCCACCTATGGAAAAAATGCTTTGTTCTAACAAGAGTTAAGCATAAACTATACAGATTTCCTCCCCTCAAGATACTGTATATCAAAATCTTGGGATAGTTTGTTACCAAATACCCACAGCTTGCTCTTTGTGACCTAAATTTGAAGATTTTGTGGGCACCGTTTAGCTCTTATACTCTTGCAAATGTTTTCTAATATTTTTATGCCCCCATTTGCCCACTTCAATTTGCTTCACTGAATTGAATTTTTACACCAAAAGGAGACCTTTTGTTTCTCTCCCATGCTCAAGCGTTGCCAAAATCTGATTAGAGCAGCCTAGGCCAAAATGTTCCATGATATCATGACAGTCTCCACTTTTATGGCTTGGACTATAGAGGATCTGGATAGGGACAGCTAACATTTTAGGCATTTCCCCTCCTCAACGTTCCACCTACTTTTACCACTTATACATAGCAATTTCGCACCATATTGGAACTATGGCCACATAGGCTTTCAAGACAGGCCTGTCTGATGTACCACCATAGTCCTTGTTAAATTTTTTCAGGCCACTAACTGAAGCAAGACCCCTTACCCTCAATGATTCTAAGTGGACATTCCAATTTAGGTTCTTCTTAAACCAAAACCCCTTTGTATTCCTTCACTGTTTCCAGCTTAGTATAACCCAGAACCAACTAAACTTTGTTGTTTTTTTACCAACGCTCATTATCTTTGTTTTCTAAATGTTTACTACTAACTTCTGTAACTACATTATGCCCTAAATGCATCCAATTTCCTTTGCAGACCAATCTCTGTCTGATCTAAAGTTACAACATTGTCTGCATACAAAAGGCATGCAACATGTTTACCATCTATTTTGGGACTGACGCCCCGAGTCACCTCCAGTACCAATGGTAAATCAGCTATAAATAAAGAGAAGAGTAAGGACGCATCCACGTCTCAGCCCATTTTCAATTGATATTTTCTGCGTCAGGGTACCCTCAGAGTCCATAATAACCTGAGCCCAGTTGTGACTATGCAGCTCCTGATTTAAAAGCAAAAGGCCCTTTGGGATATCACTCTTTGACAATGTATCCCCTAAGTGATTCCGGCCTACAAAATCAAAAGCCGCCTGGAAGTCAACAAAGCAGCAATGCAAACTGCCTCTCTGTTCTACTGATGTCTGCACTATGGACCAGAGGGAAAAACAATGATTGATAGTAGAGTGACCGTCCTTAAAACTTTCCTGTTTGGGGACACAATATGATTTACTTAAGCCCATTCCTTTATTCTTCAGGGAATACTTTTGCAAAAACATTTTCTACCAAGTTCAATATGTTGATCAGCCTATGGTTCTTTGGGGATCTTGGATCTCCCCGTTTATGAATGTGTCTAATAATATCCCCTCTCCAGTTCTCCGGGATCGGGTTGTATTAAAAAAATTACACAAAACAACAGAGAGAACAATTCTGCCCATCTGTCCGGCCTGATCTTTATTATGACTACCGGGAGATTATCAGGACCAAAAAAGGGGGGAGTCTCAGTGGAAACACAATGTTACATAGATAACAACAACACCTGATCAATCAATTACAAACAATATTTATACATGTTGCAAATATTTGATCAAGTTGAACATATATTTCATCATGTTAAAAACACAACACATTTATCAATAAAGTTGTGCATAACGTGTTGCTACACTACGGAGCGTAATGGGTGCGAGTTAGAGCAGCTTCGGAAACTCCGACTCCCTTCCTGCCATCCGATACAATAATCCGACTCTTGTGGTATGGGTGAGCCGTCGGAACCTCCGTGAATGCAGCGAAGCTGAAAATGGCTTCTGACTGAAATATATCAACTGTGCTACGATCATCCGAAGATTGCGGCCTTCCCGGACCCTGAAGCTGGGACCTGGGGTGAGCGGGTGTGGTCGTGCCAGGAGATCGAACTGCGCCGGAGGTGGGACAGCGAGCTGCAGTCGGAGCGGAGACTGACGAGGGAAAATACGAAGCAGCTGCTCCAAGTGGTGAAGCAGCGGATCGAGGCGGCCATCGATGAAGCCCGTGAGTGAGCGAGGCCTGCTAGTTGTGGCCTCTCCCTCGGTCTTGGATCGGCCGGTGCGGATCGCGGTTGCACCAAAAGGGAAATTCTCTGTTCCTGGGAGACGCGGTCACGCTGAAGTACTGAGGAGGCTGAGACCTTAACACAGGCCACAACAGACCAAATGAAAAGCAGAGTGTTGGGCTTCAGTGGGGCGACTCCTAATCACAGGGGATTAACAGCAATTAATGAGTGTGACACATCGTGTCTCCCCGGTCCAGGTAAATTAGTGGTGGAGGCCGCCTCAACCCGGGGCTGCCCCGTGGGTGTGTAAGTGCCCCAGACCCCGCTCTCCTTGACGCTGGTTGCTTGAGATCCAAAATTTGGCCCAGGGCTTTGCTGGGAGACACCGTTTTGCCCACTGTCATTGCAGAGAGAGTGCATTGCCCAATTCAACAACGGAACTACACCAGCTTAATCAACACCGGCGAGGCCACCTAGGGATCTGGGTTGAGAGTGGGGATAAACTGATTAACTAAAATCCATACCATTAATCAAACCTTTCAGAACTGGGCACATTGTGGGTGGACCGTTGCTCCTCAACGCCCCCCTCCAGCCCCCCCCCTCATTAGCACATCGCAGCTGGGGGCCCCATAACGCTGGACAACCGGCAGGACCCGGCAAGGATAACAGCGTCAACAAGCCAAGGGTACATTATTGCCAGGTAGAGTGAGACGCGCAACACGTCACTGCGGGAAGATGTCCAGCTCATGGGGCCCCATGGCGATCCAACAAAACAAACTGTACAGGTACACCACACCGAAGACTGTGACACCTGAGCATCAATCTAAAGGGAAAAAACAGGCGACTGGAACAGGGAGCGACCTCCCTGAAGTTACTCAGAATTATGTCATGGAAGCAATTTCAGGGGTGCGTTCGTCATTGGAGCAGCGGATGGACGCGATAACATCAGCGGTGTCATTTATCAGGGCAGATCTCACAAAAACCGGCGAAAAAGTCAAACAGATGGAAATTACTACCTCTAGCCTTGTAGATGATGCCTCACAAATGCAGCAGGATATCAGAGAGTTGTAGGCCTTCTGAAAGTTAGCCGAAGATTGTTGTGATCATATCTAGGACCCTAATTAAATAATCCCGATTTATGCCCTTATGTGGTTATAACAAATCATACCCTTATAGAGGCATAAGAATCAGATCCATATTTAGTAATAGCCAATGCAAACCAAATACGGCAAGGCTACTTCATTAGACTCCTAGAAAGTACAACAAGTTCTTTCAACAAACCAAACCTCCAGCAACCTGGGAATTCCCCATGCTTTTGTTTTGATTTGTCCCAGAACTCCTGCGAGCACTGAAAGAACGGCCAGTTCCTAGTGACATCTTTTATTGACTACTTATGTCCAACCTTACGTCAAACAAGGCACCTTCCAGGTATAAATATACCAGCGTTTGCCTTAAGCAACACACGGTGGTGTGGAGCAGAGCGGCTATCTACTTATCCGAAGCCCAGCTGATGCAAGTGCCGAAGGAAGCCGTCCCTCCCATTTTGACGCACTGAGAAAGACGCTGTCTTTTTCTCCTGCCCAGAAAATCCAGCTCTAGTGTTTCCAGTCACCCTTGCGGGTTACTGGGAGATCGAGTCCTGAGAGCGAGATACAAGACCTCCTTCATTCTAAAACCAAGGTACGGAGCTGATTAGATCCTTAGAGAATTCTTGAGTCAGATTCTTGGCAAAAACTAACTTAACTTAAACTGCAGCTCATTTACTCCTTCCCACGTACTAGGTTTAGGTTAGGTACATCGGGGTAGGTGTATTTAGAAGCACCAGTTGAGTACGTTTAGTCAAACTATTATCATTGTATGTAACTGTATATATTTTATACCTTTTAAGTATCATACGCTCAGAAAACATATCAATGCTTTTACAGTATTATTTCATAATACTCCTTTTACAGTACGCACTTTACTTTATAACAAGTATTGTAATTGTGGCAATTCATTTCTCTTGCATGAGAAAGAAGACTGCTCAATAAAAAATACCTTTTATTGAAAACGCCTGTCTCTCTATTTCTCTGCACTCTGGTGAAACTAAGTACGCACGATTGACTGAGTGAAATAGCTATCTATTGTTTTCACACGACTCTGGAGATATACTCCTTATTCTGAGGGAGCAAAGTTGTCATGTTTATGCGGTTGTCAAGGAAGTTCACTCCTCCCTGTTCATTCAAGAAAGTTTCTAGTGACCTCTGAGCTAGCTGGCAAACCTAAATTAAGTCTAACATATTCAATAGAGACCAAGTCGACCTCAGTCCTACGTCTAAACTATCGTTAATGTTATTCCAATGCGCAGAGCCTATTGGGAAAATAGGAACTACACTACATGGCGCCCAACGTTTGGTAAGGCGATAATCTAACGCAAGATACTAGAGTAACTCAGTAGTGCTTTTTCACACAGACCCCTTTTCCCCCTAAAAACTCCAATAGACGACTGGAGTGCGTGAAAGGTTAATATCCGCCGAAACTTTGTAGGATGAGAATCCCATGTATTAGTTTACGGTATAATCAACGTTGAAGGATACAGTGTTCCAAAATATTATGCACCTAATGTTTGTTTCCTCAAAAATTGCTCTGCAAAACTTTCAGTCAGTAAAATGACAGAGAGTGAGGACGAAAAGGGGGAGAGCTGCTTTGGCAGTTCAACTCGCAGCGGACGACACACTTGTCCGAGATAACGACCATGATGCAATAATCATCCCGGTCAATATAAGAAAAACCATAACTATAAAACTTATAGAAAATGGAGTATCATCAAGAGGTGGTACAGTCATATTTGTGGTAGAGGCACATGAATTTCGGCAGACAAAGGTATTCTTTTCCTGGATAAATTTTCCAACAGCACATGCTGTAACACATAAGTTCCACTACTACAAAATAGCGGAATCTCCAGCGGAATACTCTCTTTTCGAGGAAGTTGAAATTCCACTAACATACCAAGAGCACCTGCTCTTATTTAATGGCGCCCTAAAACATCAAAATCACATTACCAGGCTTGGTTTACTAGGTAGACCAGGAGCCACATGGCCGGTTCTAGCCAGCTACACACCAGATCCCGACATTGAAAAAATGTCAAGCGAAGAACTCTTAGTTAAAATAAAAGAATTAACAAGAGCATATAGGGATTTAGTTCAATTAACATTGGACGGTACAACATACCGAGTAGAACCCCAACTAATTGAAAATCCTGAAAAAACTTTTATTAAAAATAATCTCAATTCTCAAATGAAGAAGTGGGAGGGTAATAAACAAACCACTCCCAGAGAAAAACAATTTCAGTCCAGAGGAAGGTCTCCCCAACGAAGAAATAGATCTCCGGAAGAGGGTGGCAAGTCTCATCAAAAGGAGCCCTCTGAAAAAAGATACAACCTTAGAAATAGGGACAATTTGAGAAAACCTGACAGATATCAAGATATTGATACACGTCCCTCTCGATCTTTTCAGACTTCATCAAAGAAATCGGAAAGAAGAGGACGGTCAGAACATAAAGAAGAGCATGTCAAGTTCAAAGACAAGGAACCTGCTCATCAAAGTAAAAAATTACAATTTACCAGAAAGAAGGTAGCCAGTATTAAAATAAAACATGCCGAGAATCCTGAGGACACAACTGAAAAACGGAGAGTGGGCCCAGACAATGCTAGAAAGCGCAGCAGAAGTGAGCATAGCTCGCAAGATCCTGAAGAATCTTCTGGAGACAGTGGACACAAATTAATACATTCAAGTGGAAACTGCAGACACCCGAGTGAGCGTGCCCCATAAACTATATGAAATAAGATTACGTATAGAGGGAGATAAAACTAGGAAAATAAATGGTCTCTTTTGGGAGAATCTATCTAAAGGCAATGATATCCTTCTAGCAGAGAAAGACTGGCCACCAGAGTTTGTCAGGGAGTGCCCACATGGCGAAGAAATGATTATGCCTGCCTTCTCAAATCACATTCCAATTCATAAAAAATACACACTTGCTAGAAAATGGGCAGTGGCCCAAGCCCCTGCATTATATAAAAATCATGTAGGATGGGATGAGGATTCTCCTCATCATAAAATCCAGTTAAAAAATCAACCTACTGCCAAAAGGCAGTATCCTGTTAAGCAAGAAGCTAACAAACAAGTAAAAGAAATTTTAGATCAACTTGAATATCAAGGGGTGATTGAAACATGCATCTCACAAATGAACAATCCTTTGTTTCCTGTCTCCAAGCCAGACGATGATTCATATCGTCTAGTTTTGGACTACAGACACCTAAACTCCTGCAGTAAAACATTTGCAGTACAAAACTCACACAGTGCAGCACTAATGAATAATATTGTTCGCAAAAAATATAAAACGACATTAGATATTTCAAATTGTTTCTTCTGTCAAAACATAGCACCTGAAAGCAGATATTTGACCGCTTTCTCTAGCATGGGGACCCAAAAACAATTTTGTCGTCTCCCACAGGGATTCAAGAACAGCCCAGGATTATTTTCAGCCAGGGTAACAGAATTACTACAAATATATGATGATGAGGCATTATCCTATGTCGATGACATCTATCTTACAGACGATGACCTGGAGACTCACTTGAAAAGAGTGAACACCATAATACTTGTGTTTGCAGCTGAAGGGTACACATTTAACTTTAAAAAATCACAAATTGGGGGCGTGGCTAGCAGCCACCGATGGCGGCAGCACTGTAGAGGGGCTCCCACGGAAAGGCGGCATCCCCCTCCAATCCGTATGTGAAATCCGCTAAATATAATGTCCGGTCGGGGCGGACTGGGTCTGGAGACTAAGCGACAACACCTTGGGCTGATTTGGGGCGGCGGCGTCCTGGTAGTCGCTGAGGCAGTGTGAGGAGAGGAGGGGCCCGTTGTCCTCGTTGAAGCAGCGGACTGGCCAGCAGACGGAACCCCGGCGGAAGTCCTATATCGGCAGACGATACTCGCCGGAAGTGCCGGCCCCTCGACGGGAACACAAGAAAGCCATCCCCGGCTTCCAATATCAGATCAGGGCGTGCGGAGTGCCGGCATACCTGGCGCGGCCCAAACCACAGAGGAAGAAACTTCAAAAGAGACGCCGCCGCTCGAGGGCGGGACCGCCCTCTAGGAGAGCGGATCGGCTCCGATTGCCGCAGCGGGAACAGGTCAGTGCTGGACCCCGGAGCTGACACTCCTGAGGAGCGGAGGCCGAGGAGGGGGTGCTGGGAGTGAAGGGGGAGGTCTGCCAGCCCCGTGGTGCCTCAGAGTCAGAATCTCAGCAACGCACAAGAAACGGCAAGTTAGTGGGCCGCGGGGAACCCCCCCCCCCTTTTTTACTCGGGAAGACACTAAGCCGGGTAAGTGGCGGGCTAGCCGGCAGGCTTGGCTGGGTGCGCTCTGGACCGGCAAATTACAAATACGCCGAGGGACTGTGCGGGAAGGCACTGTGTGTGCACAGGGGCGTGCACAGAGAACTGCAGGCACTGGTGAGGCGAGGAGGCTCAGCGCTCCAAGACGTGACCCAAGTGCATCGCACCTTCCACCAGGAGAGGGGCGGTGGAAATACCACGGCCGCAAGGGAGCTGCGGAGGACCCAGTTCAAACCCACACCACCCACAGTGGGATACCCCGTAGATCAGCACACAAGGGCAGCGACTGGTACCTCTCCATACAGGGGGGCTTACAAAACTGGAATGCGGATAGCACCTGGGAAACGCGAGCGGTGCCCTCTGCCCTGATTTTACGCGCGCTCCTGCTGGTGACTATATTGAGCCTGAAGTGGGCATCATGGAGAACAGAGGCCCCAGGCATGCCTCCACGCAATCCAAATTGGAGAAATTCGCCTTTGACAAACACACACCACCACAAGAACAACGTAAACCCACTGGGAAGGTGACGGAAGCTGAGGGGTCGAAGAAAGCGACACTGGACGATATTCTGGCGGCATTGGCCCAGGTGCAGGAGACGGTGGGGGCGACGGCGACCGAAGTTACCCTGATACACGCAGACCTCCAGAAGATGAACAAAAGAGTGAAATAAGTGGAAGTGGTCACCAAATCCTTAGTTGAAGATGTCTCGGAGTTACAGATCGAAATGGGTAAATTGCAAGCAGACAACAAAACGCTTAGAGAAAAGCTGGATGATCAGGAGGGGCGCTCTCGGAGAAACAACGTCAGAATTTTAGGTGTGCCA
Organism: Lissotriton vulgaris; assembly: GCF_964263255.1. Lineage (NCBI taxonomy): Eukaryota > Metazoa > Chordata > Amphibia > Caudata > Salamandridae > Lissotriton > Lissotriton vulgaris. Next base: position 871,086,640 of record NC_141699.1, read on the forward strand.
GAATCTGAACCAACAGGCGCTATGGACCTCTACGTGGAAGACATGATCAAGAATCAACTCCAGCCCAAGGGCCTTTCGCATTTCTTCTCTGTGGAACGGGCCCATAGGGTGCCAGGGGGGAAGCCAAGGACAGGGTGCCCGCCGAGACCAATACTGGCGAGCCTCTTCAACTTTAGAGACCGGGACGCTATTTTGCAAGCGGCTAGAGTGGTGCCAGCCATCCAGGTTCAAAACTCTAGGATGTCATTCTTCCCGGACTACACGGCAGAAGTCTCACGGAAAAGGAGAACCTTTCTTGAGGTCAAGAAAATGCTAAGAGAGAAAGAACTGCCTTACTCAATGCTCTTCCCAGCCCGGCTCCGAGTAGTAGCTGATAAAAAGGTCTGGTTCTTCGACTCTCCTGATGCGGCTAGGGACTGGCTCGAGGGTTGGCAGAGTGTGGGCCAGCCACGAAAGACAAATAGAACAAACCATGAACACCGAGGGGACAGCCGGGCAGGGTCCCAGGCATCGGGCGGAAGAGGAGCGGGACGATCCCCGACACTTAAACACACGGAGGCTGACGAAGAAGAATGATCCGGCACGGTGGACACAGGAATGAACGCTGCCTATTGTGATTGGAACTAATAATTTGTTGTGGCAGATGGACTCTGGCCTGTTTGACCCCGGCTGTGAGCAGGGATGCCGCCTGCTTGGGGAGACACCCTCCCCCTACACGCAAGTACTCTGGTTTTGGGACGGGTTAAGCACTCTGCTCAGTTGGGGAGGCGGGCAGTTGGAAGTCCGTTAAGCAGGGGGGCAGGGAGGGGGGTTGAGGGGGGGGGGGGGGCTTTTTTGGTTATGTTCGGAATACACAGGTATGGTCAAGGAATAATGTAATGTAATGCTTACAAGCGGTTTACCAATTGTTCGGTATATGTACACCCGGTCTGGTTCCTATGTTACGATATTACTCAGTCTCATGCACAGCAGGAGAATTAACAATCTGGATACGGTGCATGCTAGGCACACCACCGTCCTCATAACTGTACATGGCAGCAAACCCTATATCGAGAACGGAAGGGGATGACTCACTTTCGCGGAGCTCGTCTCTGCGCATGCTGTCATGGAATGTGAGAGGACTGGGAGATAAGGTTAAACGTGGGTTGGTGCTGACCGCACTGAAAAGGCTGAAACCCGCCATTGTACTCCTACAGGAGACACATTTAACAGGGGTGGCGTCTAGGGCCATGGATAGGAGGGGGTACAAAATGGTAGTACATTCAGACTTCACGTCAGGCTCTCGGGGGACCGGCATCCTACTCCAGAAATCCTCACACTTTATTCCACTTCACACTAAGACTGATGGGCAGGGATGCTTCGCTGCTCTGCAGGGACAGTGGGAGGGTAGGCTCCTTAACCTGGTCTCAGTATACATTCCCCCGGCGCTACACTCGGTGCAGCTCCCAAAACTTGCAGACTTCTTGCTGACCCTCCCCGAAGGGGATGTTATTCTGGGGGGCGACTTCAATACCATTGTCGACACCCAACTAGATAGGTTCCCGACGATGGCTCCCTTTGGGGTGCCCTCCCGCTTCCAACGTTTTTTGACAGCTATGGGCCTCATAGATATATGGAGACATATGCACCCTCAGGATAAACAGTACACCTTCCATTCCGCTGTGCACGGGAGTATGTCCAGAATAGACCACTTCTTAGCACTAGGTAACGGTATCCAACACACAGACACCATAGAAATTCACCCAAGGGGAATTTCAGACCACTCCCCCATCACCCTGACAATGTCCACTCAGGAGAAGTCGCGCAAGCGAATTTACCCTATACAAGCTACGTATCTTAAGATCCCCCAGGTTCGCAAGGCTCTTAAACAGGCGACGGCACAGTACTTCGCCGAGAATGTGGGCTCGGTACGCTCCTCGGAGGTTGCCTGGGAGGAATACAAGACAGTGCTTAGGGGACAAGCCATGAACTCAATTACAGGTTATAAAAGGGAGAAAACTCAGGAATTGAACGAAATGGAATTGCTAGTGCGAGAATTGTGAACAGCGCACGACCTGCACCCCACTCCAGACACGGCACACGCACTTCACCTTCAACAGCAGCTTTACACGGACCATATGCGAGCTCAGGTTAAGGGACACATAACGGATACACAAAATAGGGTTTATGAAGTGGGGGATAAGGCGGGTAAGATGCTGGCATGGCTCGATAAGAGAGGAGGTAGCTTGAGGGGTATTCAACAGGTTAGGGACAGGTCGGCGGGGATGCACACGAACCCGGAGACGCTTGCCACCCACTTTGAAGAGGTATACACCCCTGAACGAGTTGTGACACCTGAAATGGCCAGAGCAGCACTAGAACGGGTTGAGGTACAGACACTTTCCTCAGAGGCAGCTGCAGAGCTAGAGGCGGACATATCCACAGAGGAGATACAACTGGCAATAAAGGCGCTGCACCCGGGTAAGGCCCCTGGGCCAAACGGCATACCCATAGAGTGGTACCAATCGACGCCGGAGAGACTGGGCAAACACCTGCTAGCAATGTTTAAGGAATGTTTAGGGAAGGGAATGCTTCCACCAGATCAGAGACTGGCCAGTATAGTAGCAATCCCTAAGCCGGGGAAACCACCGGAGGAATGCTCCTCATACCGCCCTATCTCTCTGCTTAATGCAGAAGTCAAAATCCTAGCCAAACTCCTGGCGATTTGTCTTCTACCTCACCTGCACACACTCATACATCCGGACCAATCGGGATTTATGCCACATAGGAACACAGCACTCAATCTGCGGAGACTACACAGGGTGTTGGCTCAGGCGGATTCAATCCCTACGCAGGCAGTAATATTGGCCTTAGACGCCAAAATGGCCTTTGACCTGGTAGAGTGGAACTACTTGTTCGAGGTTCTGAACCGGCTGGGTTTCTGCCCCAAATTCACAACATGGATTAAATTGTTATACACCGAACCTATGGCGCAGGTGGTGGCTAACGGACATATCTCGCGACCGTTCCCTCTGGGAAGAGGCACTCGTCAGGGGTGCCCACTCTCGCCGTTGCTGTTCGCAATCTCACTAGAGCCACTGGCTACACTCATTAGAACCACACCACTGCTGGCGGGAATACGCTGGGCGGAGGGCAGGGAGGACCGGCTTTCCCTTTATGCAGATGATATGCTGGTGTATCTAACAGACCCAGAACGCGGGGTACCGGCACTCCTGAATCTATGTGATAGCCACGGTAAAATATCGGGATACACACTAAACTGGAACAAATCGGAGATGTATGTCCTGAAGGGTCCGATCCCGGCACTAAGTGCAGACTGCCCCCTAAGGACAGCTGGATCTTCTTTTAAATACTTGGGAATACATGTCACGAGGGACCCAACGGAATTGATGGATAAAAATCTGGGGCCGCCTATGGCCCGGCTTAAACAAGATGTCAAGTTCTGGGCGGGACTGCCTCTGACGCTACTGGGGAAGGCAGCATTGTACAAAATGATGTCCTTGCCTCGATTTTTATATGTACTTGAAAATGCTCCATACCCGGTGGCCCAGAGTTTCTTCAAAAAAGTAGCGGCGCTGGTGTCGAATCTTCTATGGGGGAACCTACCTGCACGCATTGCGCAATCCAAACTACACAGGGGCTGGTACGTTGGAGGAATCGCACTGCCAAACCTGAAATTATATTATTGGGCGACACAACTGAAACCCATCAACCACTGGCTACACACTCCGCACACTGATCCCGCATTCCAGGCAGACAGGGCGCAGCTGAGCACGAACAGCCTACTGGCTCCGTTGTACGATAAACGGAAAATGCGTAAACTGGAGGGTCCCACTAAACTCACTGTTATGATATGGCATACAGCGACAATGGCTCTAGGATGGCAGGGGAAAATAACCAAGCTTACACCACTGTGGGACTCAAGAGCCCTAGGTAACATGAGGAACAGTAGAGGCTTCTCGCACTGGGACACTATAGGGATATCTACAGTAGGGGACCTATGGGAACGGGAGGCGTGGTGCCCTTTGATAGGCTTAGAGAACTGTATGATCTGGGAGAGAGGGAGCAATATAGATATCTTCAGATCCGGCATGCCTTACTCGCCGCCATAACCCCTGACACTGAATTGCCGGAATCAACCCCGCTTGAAGACCGCCTTCTAACAGACTTCATGGTAGAACGGGCGATGTCACTCATATACCGTAAACTACTACACAACTTGCCAGACCCAATGACTCCATTGAAGGAGAAATGGGAGAGAGACACTCATGAAATGGATGAGCAAGAATGGAACGAGGCGATGGCGTCGCCTAAGGAAGTTGGCATCTCCGCCAGACTAAGGCTCGTCCAATTGAAAATATTACATAGGGTTTATTACACTAGGACTACACTACACCGTATTAACAGAGCACAACACCCTTACTGCCTGCGTGGGTGTGGGGAAGAAGGCACATTCTTCCACACTATATGGGACTGCCCTGGTATCCAGGAATACTGGAAAAAAATATTACGAACAATATCACAGACACTAGAAATCTCTCTGCTACCTGACCCACAGAGGTGCCTCTTAAATGTGTGGGAAGTGACTGATTTGTCCAGACTTGATCAGCTATGGGTCACACTGGGCATGATTGTTGCCAAACGCGACATCGCGCAGCGTTGGGGAGTGGTGGAAGTGCCAACGAATACACAATGGTGCCTCAACATGGACAAAATAATGGTGACTGAACGGGCGGTATACTCTAACCGAGTGTGCCCGGGGAATTGGAATAAAATATGGACTAAATGGAACATATACAGGGGGGAGATCTGTGAACCCTTGCCAGAAGACAATCAAGATGAGTCGGAAGAGGAAGGGGAGGAGGGTTAGTGGACTCCATAGGCCCGCAAGACATGATAGCCAGAACATGAGATGGACCAATAGTAGGGGTAGACCCGGAGGGAGCGGTGGAGGGGCTGTCAGGAGGACCACGAATGGGTGGGCCTAACATTCACACTTCCACGACATGGCGTACTTAGGTAGGAGCTAGATTGGAGCTACACGGAGGGGATGTGTAGTCACCCGATCAAGGTGACCAATGGCCAAACAGAAGGACCGCACTGTGATTTCATACACTATTTGTGTTCTTGTTATGGTATTGAGGGGGAAAAAACAAAAAACATGACTTAATCTGTGAATTATGACTGAACAGTGCCTTTTCTTTGATAAAGTGATAAGATTTATGGAAGAATGACATTTGACTACATCATGACACTAATGCGTTTTGTTTCCCATAAAGTGATGGCGGCCAGCCCTACGGGTTGTAGGCCAGCAGCTGTGTACATTTAAAGGTGCAATAAAGGTTTTTGGACAAAAAAAAAAATCACGAATTGCCCATCTAACTGTCCTATTTTTAGGATATGAATTATCAAGTGAAGGCAAAAGCCTGGCAGACAACTTCTTAGAGAAGTGTGCAGTACTCCAAGCTCCAAAAACGCTGAAAAACTTACAATCAATTCCAGGTTTCCTGAATTTCGGAAGAACATACATCCTAAATTATGCAGAGATGGTTAAACCTCTCTACGAACTAATAAAACGTGTTTTTAAATCAATTAATTGGACTTAAAAACACACAGAAATATTAAGATCTTTACAGACAGACATGTTAACTAAAACAAAACTGCAAACACGCGCAAATGAACGCAACCTTGTAATCCGAGTCATCCCAGGAAGCTGCGGATTCACATACCTGACCTCTAATGAGGGAGAACTGCTACCAATAGCTTACAAATCACATTTGTACACACAAGATGAAATGAAATTCAGTTCAACTGAAAAAATTCTAACTGCGGTTCAAACTGCTGTAGCAAAAGAAAGAGCCCTCGTACAAGGTAAACTAATAATTATCGTTACACCAATACCTGCCCTAGAAGCAGTAACAAGAGCAAGCATCCCCAATGCTAAAGCTTTACATCCGAGATGGATACAATGGGTTAATTCTCTTGCTGCACCGGACGTAGTATACAAATTTGATCCTAGTTTAAAAACACAAGAATTTCTACAATATGAATATGACTGTCCTCTGCCAATCGAGATTCTGCCTCTAGAACATTACGGTTGTATAATATATACAAACGGCTCAGCACAACCCGCGGTTGGGGGTAAACAAGCCTACAGTGCTGCGTGCACGATTGTTAAAGGTCATTGGCAAGAAGGGAAATTTAAACCTTTGGTAACTAAAACTCCATCACTCGGAGACTGTACAGCTCAGCGAGATGAACTACAGGCTTTGGCACTTGAAAATAGCGAACGAGAATTCCCCACACTAATAGTGTGCGATTCCTATTACTGTGTCCAATCTTACAATGAATATTTACAGAACTGGGTTTGAAATACCTACAAAGATGCTAAAGGTGGGACAATCAAGCATAAAATGCTTTGGGAACAGGTAGTACTTTTGCAAAAGGAACTACAAAACACTCACGTGATTCATACACTGAGTCATCAATGTGATGGCGTTCACGTTGCAGGGAATTTATTGGCTGACGAGGCTGCGAAAGCAGCTGTACAAACGGTTTCCGTAGCTGCCATTACTCGGTCAAAAACAAAAATAGACAGAGAGATAATGCAAGCTGTCAGTGCTTCAGTAAAAGACAGCGGTAAGACACTCCTGAAAGGCTTTCCAGTAAAATACTCATACAAAACTAATGCGAACAACGTTCCGTTTGCTCAAATCCCTGGAGTGGGGGATAGAGCAATTCCAAACACAGAGCACAGATTAGGATTAATTTTAGCGGCACACGAAAGTCTCGTCTTTGCACACACTGGTATTTCCGCCACAGTATCATTATTAAAACAGAGATATTGGTGGCCACGAATGAGAAAACAGACTAGGAACTATGTTCTAGAATGTGAAATATGTCAGAAAAGTAAAGTATCAACGGTGAAACGACCAGCGCAGACACCTCTTCTAATCTCAGACAAACCATTAGCATGTGTTTACCTGGACCTATCTATCCGCCCCGTTGGCCCACCTCTGCAGATTTACAGGGCACAGGCAAGGGGGGCTGCCATGTACGGGTGCGAGCTCTGGGGTCATGTACCCTCTCAGGATTTGCTAAAAGAGGAGAACAAGTTTATCCAGAGGATTGTAGCCCTTCCCCCCAGCACTCCCCTTGTTCCCCTAAGGATGGATCTTGGGATGCGACCCCTTGACGAAGAACTGGCTTTCCGACCATTAGCATATTGGCTCAGGATATGGTCTGTCCCGGAACTGATCAGCTATAGACAAGGACTTCAGGAGGTGCTTGCAATCCCTAATGCGGGAGAAATCAAATGGTTGAAATTCATAAAAACTGAGCTGGAGGGTCTGGGCCTTCTGAAATTGTGGTCCGACCCCATAACCACCTGCCCATTGTTTCCCAAAAAACTATTGGCCAAGACATACCATGATTGCAAATTAACGGCACTGTACCACCACCAAAACAACGGGACACTAACTGATACATTTCTATGGACTAAGGACACTTATACTTTTGAGCCAGTACTAGATAACCTTTATCCCTCCTTGCTCAGGAAACTCTATTTACAATGGAGACATGGGACTCTTCCACTCCGAGTATTCACAAGCAAGTGGAGTGAACATGCAAATAGTGTATGTCCTGCTTGCAAATTGGCTGATGAGACTGAGCTCCATATAACTTTTTTTTGCCCTGTTTATCATGTGATACGTAGGAAATGGATTATTCCTCTATGCAGAAACCTGAAATTTAACGAATGCTTGGCCGCTTTTAGAGTTCTTAAAACAGACCTGTCCAACCACATTGTATTTACAGTAGCCAAGTACCTTGGTGCCGTGTGGTATTTTAGGAGTAAATGTATCAAGGCTGCTTAGCGAACAATTTACATCACAATGTGTTGAAATTTTTTTTTTTGTAATGGACTGGGCGTATCGGCTAATCATAATATTTTAAATGTTTTTACAATGTTATAATGTCTTTTATGGTGAAACATTTTGCCGAAATAAAGAACAATAAAGTAAAGTTTACCTGGACCACTGTGGTCCCTTACAAAGGGACGGCAACTATAAATATATCATGGTCGCAGTGGATTCCTGTACGAGTGTCATTTGGATGTGGCCCCAGCGCTCGGCTGACGCCAGAACTGTTATAAAGGATTTGCAAGTCTTTATCGGCACATACGCAATTGGCATGCTACATTCTGACCAGGGTCCTGCGTTTAGCTCTCGGGCTTACAAGGAGGCCATGGCCAGCATGGGCATTGCATTGCGGTATTCTAGTCCATTCCATTCCGAGGGAAATGCGGTAGTGGAGAGAACAAACCGGGACATAAAGCAATCTATAACAGCGAGGGTATTAGGTTTGGGTGATGGGTGGGTCAAACATCTAATAAGTGTCCAACGTAGTCTTAATAATATGCCAAGAAATTCTCTAGGAGGTATCAGTCCGTATGAACTTTTATTTGGTACCAGAATGATCATTCAGGACTTGGATTGTCAGACTTCAGTGGTGCAACAAAAAGCCTTTGATATCAAAGATTGTTTGGCTGTTTTACAGGACTTAAATGAAACAAGAAAAAGTCTGAGTAACGAAAAGCTAAATCCAACTACCACTGAAGAAAAACCACCTGTCCCAGCAAGACCTGTCTGGATTCCAAAGATTGGGGATCTGGTCAGAGAAAAGATCGCGGTGAAGAAGGAATTTGGGCCTTCTTACAGAAAAGCAGTACCTGTCTTAGCTGTCAGCGGAACAAGATCAGTTGTACTACCGACCCTTGCTGGAAAAAAGGAGAACCGAGTTGTATCAATCGACCTGGTGAAACCACAATCATGTGGCCAATAATAAGTAGTAGGCCCAGTGGACTCCCAAGAAATAGCAGAAGACCAAATCTTGCTACAATCCAAGAGGTTCAAACTGAGAGACTAATCACATTTGATAAACCTTCAGTGATTAAAAAAGGACTATGCAACAAAGCCATGGAACTTGTGCCTCTTGAAACCCAAATTGCAACAGTTCATCAAGAAACACCAGTGTACAACAATGTAGCCTCGGACTATACAAATGTAACAAAAAAAAATGCAAAGATCAATGGTAATCCGGAGGCAATCCCACCAATTGACAGAACTGCATCTGGCTACTTTATCAACTTTGATGACTTTTCCGATGATCCAAGTGAACATGGAGACAAGCCAGCAACAAAAACATTCAAAGAAAAAATCACAGAACTCTTGCATCAACTCAGAGAAACATATCTAACTTCACAATGGATTAAATTATGGATTCTGTTAGGCGTACTTTTCCTCCTTCTATGGCTCATCTTGGTTTTAAGTTTGGGTAGATTTATTGATGGAAAATATAGTACAATGGACACAGCAAGTCAGAACATCAACCTGGTCCTGAAACCACACAGATCATAACACATTGAAAAAAGAGAACTGTCATCATTGAACATCACAGCCATCCCTATACCTGGTGGTATAGCATGGGACAAAACTAACTATGAAATGTATGGCCCGGTTGAGCTTTTGAAATATCCACACCAATTTAAGATTTCTTTAAGTGACTTTGTATCACCTAGTACTTTATCTGATGATTGGGACTTTGAAAATATTAATAATATGATGTCAGATTTAGAAATGTCAGCAAAATTTACAGCACATGATTATTTACAGGGTTCGTCGCGTTATGAGGAAATGTACTGTTTCAACCACTTTGGGCATCATTATCTGCATAAATCTGCAAATCGGAGAAATATTTTCAATTATAATCAATGGGAACATTGTCCAACCCCACCAAAAAGCAGCTCAAAAACATTTTATGAGAAATTCCCATACTTCTCGGGGTTTAATGTCACTGATCCTGAAACATTCTATTTTAAAATGTTAAATAAGACAGGAGTGAAAAACATGTTGACAAACACTAAACTGATTTATTCTGAAAAATTTTATGAAAAAATGTCTACATTTGGTTTTGAATTTTGAAAAAACAACATTGAGACAAAAACCATCTGGGGTACAAAAGAATGGCAGGTAGAAGGTTTAGAAGCATTGTTCAGAGCCTGCATGATCCCATAACAAATATTGTTCCTGAATGACACAATTCAGCAAACAACCTGTCTTGGTTTAGCCAAGATAAAAGATTTAAACAACCCGTCTATACCAAAGCCAATGCCTGATAGAAACACCACTACGGATGAAGGGTTAGACGTGGCCTATATTTTAAAACAAAACAGAACACTTCCTGATTGGAACAAATGGTTGATCTAGCCCGCAGACACTAATAACTGTCATGATAGATTCCTGAACAAAATACAGGGGTTCAAACAGAACAGGCCAGACCCAAGATATTCCCAGAGACAACATCCAGGGATAGTTACAGCATACAGTGTAGGAAAACTATGCCTCGACTGGCTACAGAGATCCACACTCCCGATATTAAGCAATACTTCCATTTCATAAACGTAATTTTCGGAATTCACTCAGCTGATATTTATATTTGCATTATCTGAATTATACCATTGCTTCAAAGCGTACAGTATAATACTCATTTTCGTGTATCTATACCATTTCAAATGCATTTGATGTATTTTGGGGTGGGCTCGAAAACACATGCATACCTATATGTTTATATATTGCTTAGTATTTAGTAATGATGGACATTATACGTGGAGTGGGTGTTGTGATCATATCTAGGACCCTAATTAGATAATCCCGATTTATGCCCTTATGTGGTTATAACAAATCATACCCTTATAGAGGCATAAGAATCAGATCCATATTTAGTAATAGCCAATGCAAACCAAAAACGGCAAGGCTACTTCCTTAGACTCTTAGAAAGTACAACGAGTTCTTTCAACAAACCAAATCTCCAGCAACCTGGGAATTCCCCATGCTTTTGTTTTGATTTATCCCAGAACTCCTGCGAGCACTGAAAGAATGGCCAGTTCCTAGTGACATCTTTTATTGACGTCTTATGTCCAACCTTAAGTCAAACACTGCACCTTCCAGGTATAAATATACCAGCGTTTGCCTTAAGCAACACATGGTGGTATGGAGCAGAGCGGCTATCTACTTATCCAAAGCCCAGCTGATGCGAGTGCCCAAGGAAGCCGTCCCTCCCATTTTGACGCACTGAGAAAGACGCTGTCTTTTTCTCCTGCCGATGGAGGTTACTGGGAGATCGAGTCCTGAGAGCGAGATACAAGACCTCCTTCATTCTAAAACCAAGGTACAGAGCTGATTAGATCCTTAGAGAATTCTTGAGTCAGATTCTTGGCAAAATCTAACTTAACTTAAACTGCAGCTCATTTACTCCTTCCCACATACTAGGCTTAGGTTAGGTACATCGGGGTAGGCGTATTTAGAAGCACCAGTTGAGTACGTTTAGTCAAACTATTATCATTGTATGTAACTGTATATATTTTATACCTTTTAAGTATCATATGGCTCAGAAACCATATCAATGCTTTTACAGTATTATTTCATAATACTCCTTTTACTGTACGCACTTTACTTTATAGCAAGTATTGCAATTGTGGCAATTCATTTCTCTTGCATGAGAAAGAAGACTGCGCAATAAAAACACCTTTTATTGAAAACGCCCGTCTCTCTATTTCTCTGCACTCTGGTGAAACTAAGTATGCACGATTGACTGAGTGAAATAGCTATCTATTGTTTTCACACAACTCTAAAGATATACTCCTTATTCTGGGGGAGCAAAGTTGTCATGTTTATGCGGTTGTCAGGAGCTGAATCCCTTCTTGTCTAATCAGGGAAATTCACTCCTCCCTGTTCATTCGAGAAAGTTTCTAGTGACCTCTGAGCTAGCTGGCAAACCTAAATTAAGTCTAACATATTCAATAGAGACCTAGTCGACCTCCGTCCTACGTCTAAACTATCGTTTATGTTATTCCAATTTGCAGAGCCTATTGGGAAAATAGGAACTACACTACAAGATAAACTTGACGACTATGAGGGACGCGCCAGACGCAATAATGTGCGCATTATTGGAGTGCAGGAGAAGGCAGAAGGAAAGACGACGGACTTGTCCGTCGAAGACCTCATAGTTAAACATTTGCATCCCAAGAGTCTGTCAAAATTCTTTGTCGTTGAAAGGGTACATTGAGTCCCTGGGGGGCACCCGCGGCCTGGAGCACCCCCGCAACCTATCCTTGCAAGATTGTTGAATTTCCGGAACCGGGACGTTATATTGTAAATGGCCAGAGTGGGCCCACCTCTTAAGTATGAAAATGCTGAAATCTTTTTCTTCCCAGACTTCACCATTAACATGCAGAGGCAATGACGTTCCTTCTTCACAGAAAAGAAACAGCTAAGAGACAAAGGGATCAAGTATGCTATGCTGTTTCCTGCCCGACTCCGGGTGGAGGCAGATGGCAAAGCGTGGTTCTTTGATCGTCCCGAAGTGGCCGCGGACTGGCTGGAGGGCTGGAGAGGAGCGAAAGAACATAACGCAAGATGAGGGTCATCTCTACCCTAACCGCAGACTGAGACTGTACAGAGAAAGTAAGGTGCTCCGAGTGTATATTGACATTATCAACTTGTTCTAATTTAGCAGGGGGGACACTGGTTGATCCGGGATGTGGCATGAGGCCCTACTAGAGGTTTCAGATATCTGATTGTGCTAAATAGTTGTTGGCTGGACCCCAACCTGGGAGCCTAGTTATTAAATCCAATAGGGAGGAAAGCAGAGTGAAAGAGCATTTCACCCCGCACATATCTACTTTTAGTTCAAGTTTGGGTGACAGGCACTCGGCCTAGTTGTAGGAGGTTTTAAGCACGGAGTACAGGGAGGGGTAGTTGGGTGGGGGAAGGGTGGTTATGATAACCACAAGTTCAATCGACATGGTTTGGCTGCAGACACAGAGAGATACACATGGAGTACACATGTTACAATGAGTGCACACAGGGACAAAAGCCTTAAAACTCATGAGTAGGAATGTCACTGGACTTGGAGACAAGCTAAAATGATGCATAGGGTTACAACACATCAAATGACACTCCCCTGATGTTGTCCTCCTTCAGGAGTGGCACCTGGTGGGCAACAACTGTAAAGTGCTGAATAGATGGGGCTATAAACTATTGGCACACTATGGCTTCACCACTGGCTCCAGGGGGTATGTATCCTATCTAAGCACTCTTTCCTGCTTTCCATACAACGTACCTGGATAGACAATATGGGTCGGTATGCCGCGATCTCGGGGCAGACGATAACCTTGATGGTGGTATATGTCCCACCGGGTCTTCAAGGCAGCACCTTCAAGGATCTGGGTGCAATCATACTTTTGTTACCGGAAGGGCACTTAGTGGTAGGGGGAGATTTTAATTTGGTAGCTTTGGGACCCCTTGATCGCCATCCCCCAGTGGCACGAGCTCCTCAAGCAGAGGGCCCCCCAACTTTGTAGACGCCTTAGGTCTTACTGATGTATGGTGAGCCTTCCACCCAGACAGTAAACAATGCACCTTCGACTCAGGGGCACACAACAGTGTTTCCCGGATAGACTACATACTTATCCCTGCTGCACAGATTACACACATCCGTGAAGTAAGACACATGGTAAGGGGGATATTTGACCATTCCCCCGGTGTGGGCTCTACTTGTACTTGCCGAGAAAAGGGTGGGAAGCATTGCACCAATTAACCCATGGCACCTCCGCAACCCAGTGATAAAAAATAAACTCCTACTAGCCCTAGATCACTACTTCCAAGAAAATGAGGGGTCAGTGGAGTCACCCCAAACTATATGGGAAGCCTTTTAAACTGTAATTAGGGGGCAAGCACTCTTGCTCATAGGTGGAGCGCGTAAGGAGAAAGTAAAAGAGCTAGTCCACCTAGAAAACAAAGTCCTTCGATTAAAGGAGGAAACGGGCGAAGAGGGCCTGCGGGAGAGACTTCACGCCTAGTAACGGACGAATATAAAGCTATAGCCACCGAAATGGCCAAAACTCTAGCGAGGGATAAGGAAGGACGAATATATGATCTGGGAGACAAGGCTGGGAAACTGATAGCCTGGCTTGACAGGAAAGAAAGGGAGAGTAGATTAGTGCTAGAACTGCCAGATAACTTGGGGGGAAAAATAACTGATCCACAAGCAATTGTTAACAAATTCGCAGAGTACTATAAGTTAGTATATCGGAAACTACACACCTACCGGAAGATGACTCAAGAGCTCTACTGGTAGACATTAACCTATCCACGCTGTCAGATGAGGAAAGGAAATCGCTAGACAGTGATCTCACAAACGATGAAATAGCTCAGGTAATAAGAAGCTTCAAACCTGGCAAAGCCCTGGGCCATAAAGGCATACCTATTGAATTGTATACGTTAAAGCCAGATAAACTGGCACCTCGACTACGGTCCATGTTTGAAGATAGCCATGAGTTGGGCCAACTCCCTCATGACCAGAGGGTTGCCACACTGATTACCATGCATAAGGAAGGGACGCCAAAGGGGGAATGTACATCTTACAGGCCCATCTCCTTACTTAACGCAGAGCCGAAAATACTAGCTAAGGTATTGGAATCCCGCCTGGTTCAAGTTATTAGTAATCTAGTACACCCCGACCAATCGGGCTTCATGCACCAACAAAATACAGGACTAAAGTTGCCAAGGCTACATGGTGTGCTGGGGAGAATCAACAAAATTCAGGAGCACGCAGGATTGGTTTCACTAGACGCTCCAATAGCATTTGACACCATTGAATGGACATACCTCCTCACCGTATTGGCAAAGATGGGTTACAGACCCAGATTTATTGAGTAGGTAAATCTCCTCTAAACCGCCCCCCTGGCCCAAGTAGTGGTTAACAACAAGAAGTCGGAGGTGTTTGAACTGGCTCGGGGGACTCCCCAAGGATGCCCGCTTTCGCCTTTACTCTTTGCCCTCTCCCTGGAGCCATTGGCACCATGGATCCACAAAGACTCCATAATAAGGGGGCTCATGTGGACGGAGGGATCAGAGGACCGTATCTCCCTATATGCGGATGATAACCTTTTATATCTCGCCTCCCCGAAAGCGTCACTCTATCGAGTCCTCAATATTTTCACAAACTTTGGTAAATATTCAGGGTATACGATTAACTGGAGCAAGTCTCTGTAATATGTTCTCAACTGAAACCCTCCTTCCCCTCCCAGGGGTTGTCCAATTCAGGTAGTAAGGGTGGGCTTCAAATATTTGGGAATTTTTGTCACCACAGATTCCAAACTCGGATACGAGAGCAACTTGCTCCCCCCACTACAAAGACTGAAGCGGGAAGTAGCTAATTGGAAAGCACTGCCTCTCTCCCTACTTGGTAGAGCGGTGCTTTTTAAAATGATGATGCTACTGCGCTTCCTTTATGTGTTGCATAACTCCTCAGATGTGGTTCCGGCTAGATACTTCAAAGAAAAAGAGGGCCTGCAGAGAGAACTGCTGTGGGAGGGTAGGCCTCGTATAGCACTGCACCAATTGGTACTGGGTTGGTACGACCGGGGGATTGGACTCCCTGATATCAAAAAATACTATTGGGCCGCCCATGTGGCTGCCATCCACTACTGTACTTACTGTCAGGGAGACGACCCGGGGTATAGAATGGACAAATGGCTACTGCCAGGCCACAACTATAACAGGGCTATTTACTCTAGACACCTACGATACCCCTTAACAATACCTACTAAACATTCAGTTCAGGTCTGGCATGCAGCAAAACAGAAGCCTGGGATGGCATCAGAAACTCACAATAGTCACCCCCTTACGGGACTCTGAACAAGTGGGCACGTTGAGGACCTCCAAGGGGTTTGACAAGTGGGACTTAGTCGACATCTCAAAGATAGGAGACATGTGGGAAAAAGGCGAGGTTATGCCATTCCAATGAGACCATGAGTTAGAAAGCACAGAGTATTTCAGATACCTGCAAGTAAGACATGCACTACAGTCTAACTTAAAAACAGGCACCTCTTCGCCAGAGATGTTTCCCTTGGAGGACAGATTACTGGATGGGTATCTGCCGGAAAAAGCAACATCGTTGACCTACAAAAAGTTGATTGATAACCCTGCACACCCCATTGGGCAGATAGGAGAACGCTGTTAGAGAGGGGGTTTGGACATAGACGAGGAGGAGTGGCAACAGGCGGTGGTCTCTCCGCGAGAGGTGACAATCTCTTTCAGACTGCGTTCTTTCAACTCAAAATCTTGCATAGAGTGTATGTGTCCGGGCCCAGACTGGTTCGAATGGGAAGAGTAGAAGAAGGGAACTGTAGGAGGAAATGTGGTCAAGTAAGCACATTCATGCACATAATATGGGAATGTGGGAATGTATAGAGTTATTGGAAGAAGATACACGATACAGCCCGAAGCCAAAAGATGCCTTCTGAACGTATGGGAGCCCACCGACCTAAATAGATCAGACAAACAATGGACTACACTAGGGCTAATGGTGGCCAAAAGAAACATTGCACAGCTGTGGAGATCAGAGGCATTGCCAAAATTAAAGGCCTGGAAGGGTGATATGGACTAGTGTATGATCAGAAAAAGAACAGTCTATATTGCGCGAGGATGCCCCAAAAAGTAGTCAGCAATATGGAGCAAATGGAATGCTTACCGGGGGGACATATGTGTCCCCCCTGTTGTCCCTGCCGTTGTCAAACCAACAACGCCGTAAAATTGTAACATAAGGTTTTTTCAGCTGGATGTACTCTGTGATCAAGTGTCTCTCATCTTTAGTTGTCACAAAAGCATATGTAACTGCATTGCAATGTCGATCTTTTTATTCTTTGTGTTCATGTTTAATAAAAAAGATTTAGAAAAAAAAATTAAGTTGTGCATCGGTGCCCCAGAAGGGGATAAGGGAGGAATTGGTGCAGCAATGCGCAAAAGTGGGGGCAAGTGATGGAGGGACTGCAGTGAACAGCGAATACATCCAAAACATTAAAAAAAGGCCTGTCCAGCCTTAACCAAAGCAATATTATTTACAGGAACCGAATGTCACAAAGGACATTGAGAATCTATCACTGTTGTCCACATTCAGTAAACAAAACATAGAGCTGTCGACGTTTCGACCCAAAGTTAGTGTAGGAAATTCAGCTCCTTACAAAAGGGTCTTCAACAAGACCATGGGGGGCACCCTTAGTCCACCTAGGAATATGGCGGAAAGAACAAAAACGGTCCAGAAGGCTCCAGGGTCGGAGAGGGACAGACTCTTGGTGAGAATTGTAAATGTATTTGGCGTATTGCTTTGATTAAGTTGGAAGAGGCATGAATAAATCAAGGTGCTCCATCCGTCTCCACAATGCATTTACATCCGTCCGCTGGCTATTCGGGAGATTATCGGGATCAGCTGCCCAAGTCAGGGTTAAGTTTGCTATGATACATGTAACATTATTGTGTGTAAGTCTCTGTGGAAGCTTTGACACTAGTGAAAAGTTGGAAATCTACTGACAATAGTTGCCCACCATTCCCAGGAATATACTGACTTTTCTCTGAGTCAAATGGAGGTTCATTGTCAGGATTGTACAGATATGTTCTTGGTACACTTTCCTAACTCCTTTCTCAGTATTATGTCCAAAATACAGAACCTCCTTCTGACAGTACCGTCATTTTGTAGGGGGCACCTTGTGTCCATTTACTGCCAAGTGATTCAGTAATGCAATTGTGTCTCACTTGCAAGCTTCTTGTGCTATCAATGCTACCAGTAGTTCAACAATGTACTGGACCAAAACCTAATTGCATGACAAATGTAGAGCATCTTTATGTTCTTCTCAAGTATCTGATTAAGTATTGATGAGCTGTTTGTATACCCCTGGCAGACTCTACACCATGACAGAGTTTTCCCTAAAAATCGAAATAAAAAAAGAACTGACTACTTGCAGGTAAAGGAGTGGAAAATAATGCTTGACTCAGATCAGTGTCAGAAAACCACTCTGCATTACTTGGAATCTGAAAGAGTATCGCAGCAGGATTCAGTACCATGGGACAACATGGCCCAAGTATTTGATTTACCTTTCTCAGGTCCTGATCTATCTTCCACGTTTTATTTGGTTTCTGCAAACCTATCACAAGGGAGTTGCAGGAACTCCCTAACCTTTCTTTCAAGATGCCCTGCTTTAGCATAGATGATGGACGGAGTGCTGAAACTTTTCAAACACTCACCCCCAGTCACAGATCTCGGTTGAATCCATCATCATTCTTTAGCCCACTCTGCCACCCCAGTTCAGACACATCTATATGCAAATCAGTCTTGACCCTGTGCCTCATGGGAACAGCCCAGCCCGAACTGCAAATCCATGTCTTCCCTGGACCAGAAACAAGCATCCTTGATAATATGCACAACTCTGAAAATCGTGCATGAGTTTTTAAGATCCATCATAAGAAGGAAGCGTTCTCCATGAACCTAAGATTACGCTGACTCAGATCAATAAACTCCAGGGATATGGCGCAGTATGACACAAGTGTCCTGCATGAAGTGGCGGAACAGAAGGGGACAGAGCTGAGACCTAGGTCATAACGGCAGGTTACAGCCGTGTGAGAGAAGACTATCTGTGCACCTGGCCCCCTTCCAAGATGGGAGCTGCACGGGCTCCTGGCAGTCCTCCCAGTATGAGATCCCATAAGGACTGTTAAGTACTAAGTTATTGTTTAACAGTTAGTTAATAGGGTGAATAAGCGGGAAAGTGTCTTTAGCATGTTTGAGATGCTGAAGTGGGTGGGTGGGGAAGACAGGTTTACTGTTTATATCACCGCAGAACACTGAAGGTATACGCAGGCACCACGCAAGAAACAACATACCTGTAATGGAAGTTAACACACCGTTTAGAAGGCCCTAAATGGTAAATCAAGCAGCATTAAAGTAACATGTGCGACATGAAATGTTCGAGGGCTGAACAACCCCAAAAAATACGACATGTACTGGCCTATCTCACCAGACAGGATATACAAATAGTGCTCCTTCAAGAACAGACTCTAGCCTACCTAGAGCAAGAATACGACGCAAAGCCGTCTCAGGCCACATTGGCAGAAGTACGTTACTTGTCAAAAAGACATATAGCAGGGGCATATAGTGAGGGCAGCAGGCCGGGCCACAACCTAGTAACTAAAATAGCAAGTTATAAAATCTGCCAGCCCATCACACAGATAACCGATATAGATGGGAACAACCATTACGACCCAGAGGGTATATTCTCTCAATTCAAGAGTTTTTATGAAGGTCTGTATGCCTCCCGCAGGCAGGTCCAACCAGAAGAGTTAGATAGCTTCTTATTGGATATAGCGCTCCCATGGCTGTCTGATGGAAAGAGGGAGTATTTAAGTCAATCCATCGACGAAGCGGAGGTGGAAGAGAAACAAGACAAACCCCCAACGAGATGCGATTCATATAGGCAGCTATCTCTTATTAATATGGATGCCAAAATAATGACCCATATTTTGGACAGATTGCAACCCCTTTTGAAACTGATGGTTGTTCCAGACCACTCAGGATTTATGCCAAACAGTTCCACGGCTCACAACCTCCGTACACTCTTTGCACTCTCCCAACAGCTCAATCCAGAGTTAAAAGCGGTTGCAGTCATGCTGGACACCACTAAGGCCTTTGACTCCATTGAGTGGAACTACATGTTCCAGATACTCCGTCAAACAGTACTCCCTGGTGACTTTCTAAAATGGGTAGGCCTTTCATACAGTTCTCCGACAGCAAGAGTATGAATCGAGGGGCACACATCGGAACTGACAGATATAAGCAAAGGCACGAGGCAGGAGGCAGGGCTGTCCCCAGTCACCGTTACTGTTTTCCTTAATGATAGAACTAATGGCATGTATCATAAGGCAGCGTCATCAGGACTCAACTCTTCGTTTTAGGCAGAGACCGCTTAACATATCTCTGTATGCAGATGATGAGGTATTATATGTAAGAGTACCAGAAACATACCTGGAAAGAATCCTACGTGAATTTGTTAGTTTTGAGCAGTTCTCAGGGCTCAGCATTAATTGGGAAAAGTCAATTATCGCTGGCAGACAGAATAGAGTTGATAAAAATATTAATACTCCTGGGTTTCCTTTACCTGTTTCAAATATTCCCATTATCCTGCCCAATGTACTCTTCACTAATATACGAACACAGCTACTGAGACTAATCTGGGTGGGGAAGCAGCCGAGAGTAAAGTTGGAAGCCCTCACTCTGCCTTACAAAAGGGGAGGATTTGGAGCTCTGGATCTCCACTTGTACTATTTATGTGCCCAGGCACACTTTGTGCATTATTGGTACAATCCACACACGTATACGCCACACTTAGCGGCAGGGTGGAAGAAGGCGATGCACATCCTATTCTGTTACGTAATGTCCTGCTGCACCACAAAAGGGGTATCTCACGTACAGAAATAAACACAATACAATGTAAATCCTCAGCATGGCAGGCATTGGGGGGAAGAGCTGAGAAGTTGCCACTGTGTGCTCCGCTGCACCTGATTGAGTACTACCCGGCTGTCTCAGTGCTGCAGCACGGTAAGCTATAACTGCACTGAGACAGGTGGGCATGGGGAGGATAACTGGTCTGTTCCCAGAGGGCTGATTTATAGTCCCTAAGGACCTGCAATACATGCCTAACAGAACACCACTATTCACTTTCTTATATCACAGGCTAAGTGTAGCACTAAAGGAGCAATATCTAACATTTCTACAGGAACCCCCCCCCCCCACCCCCCCTCCCCCCTAAATTCACTACAGGCACTGTTGAACGCCGCCAAGCGAGGTAATCCGGTCACTAAGTTATACCAGACTGCGCAAGAAGAGGAAACAAATATCGCTTATCAGGCACTCGAATGCTGGAACGCACAGTTACAGCCTCAGCTTACACAAGAGAAGTGGGAGCAGTGTTGCAGCCAGACAGAGATGCTAACATCTAATTGTAATCTTTGCATTATGCACTTTAAATACATACAGCAAGTGTACCACACACCCATAAGGCTACATAGATGTGGCATCACAGACAATGATCAGTGTCGTAGATGTGGGACAGAAGGGGCAGACTTTATGCACTTAGCATGTGACTGTGTTGGGATCAAATCCTTCTGGTATGAGGTGGTAAGGAATGTAAATAAAATGATTGGTAATTTGATACCGTGCAGCCCACACACTTGCTTGCTGGGATTGCTCCCCAACTTGAATGTGGTCTGTATAAGTTTATAGCATTAACATTACAAATGGCCAAGAGGCGTGTGGCGATGAACTGGAGAAGGAGATCAACCCCTACGTTGGAACAGTGGGTTAAGTACTTGGTTTACTATAGATAGATGCTAACCCACTATGCAAAAGAACTTCCAAGTGCATCCAAACTGAAAGATATATGGGGCCCTTTGAATGCCTATCTAAGAGAAAGAGGGACCGAGGACGTTGTTGTCTAAGCAACACTGTACCGCTTAGAACTGGCTACAAGGCATTAAAGTAAACATGAGTACCAATATAAGGAAAGTAAAAATGTCAAGGTGGGCTGCGGTGTTTGTGCTGAATTGTTGCTGTTTTTGATGAATAAAGCGCTAATAAAAAAATAAAAATAAATTACGAGCATTGAAATTACAGTAAATACTTAAGTTTTCCACCAGGCTCAAGGTTTTCTATGCAACCAAGTCCTTCTTTTTCAACACCCTGGAGGCGGTTTGTCAATGGGCAATGGAACAACAGCCCCTCAGATGCAACCCCCTCCCATCCCAAGCTCCACCGACTTGTGAGGATGCCGACCCCGCCCAAGTCAAACCTCAAGGTTGCAACAAGTGCAGCGGTTCCAGCAGAAGATGGGAAGCTCCTAATCGGTCGTCAGACACCTCTGCCTCAGGCTCAGATCACCCGGACAACAGAAAGAAACCATGTCCAACTACATCCATGAAAGACAACACCCTTTGTGGCACTCTGGGTCGGTGATCCACCTGTGGAAGATGCCAAGGGCTGATTAGGCTTTGGGCTGCCCTTCATTGGGGAGTGAAGCACCTGAGTTGACTACTTGAGTCACGTGGTTTGGCTGATGATCACTGTTTCCCAGCAACCTAGTATTCTTGTACGCTGCTTTCATCTGGCAACGGGGGTCTGATTTTTTACCATAGCCTCAGTTTTTTAATCTTGTTTTGTGTTACTCATTATTGAGGTGACAAACGCTCTTTCAGGTGGAGAGGAGGTGAGTTGGGGAGCTCAAGAGGGTGGGGGCGCGGTCCATTTAGCCATGGTTTATAGAACTGTGCAAGCTTTAATTATGGCACATCTCCGTAACATTTCTTCTAGTAGGTGCAGGCTGGAGGAGGTGGGAGGGTGGCCAACTGCTTGCTGACAAAATGGGACTCTGAAATCCCTTACACCACTCAGGATTAAACGTAGGCGCAGTCATGTTTGATCTTAAAATAATTACATGGAATGTCAAAGGGCTGAATGATTACATTAAACGAGTGAGGAAATATAAATTTTATGGTCAAGAAATGTTCCCTAACGTGTACCCCACCGTCTCCATGTACGAGTTTAAAGTGCATGTAACTTCCCTCCTGTGCCAGCTATGAAGACGCAAATACATTTGCGTCCAACGTTAACATGTCCTCTTTCAGATCCACCCTGAATGGGTTGAATATTCCGTTCCTAAGTATGCCTTGCCAACGTCTTTATGTGGTGTACTTTACACGTTTTTCAGCTCTGGCGAAGTAGGCCCTGAATTCTGCCATCAAGCCTTTTCCTGCCTTCTGACTCTGAACGCCTCAGCCTGGGCTGCCTCTGTACCCGTGACCCCTGCCTTACTTCCTGTGCGGCTAACGGCGCTTAGCCCAGCCTGCTGCCTGCCAAGACTGTATTCAACCTTCGAATTATCTGTTCCGCTCCTCAGAAATACATTCCTGCCTACTAGTTCAAGTAAACATCTTTCCAGCTGCAGAGCAAAGGGCCCGGCCTCACTGTCTCCGTGCAAGTAATTCATAGCTCCTGTTACCATGGTAGGCCCATGCCCCTCGCATCTCATGCAGACACGTAGACGCTTATACACGCACTCACAGTCAGTATAGAATAGCCTCTGCCCAAGAGACCTTTCCCTCTAGATAATATGGTTCCCAAACATCAGATATCAGATATGATATAGGTACGAGTTGATCTGACATGCCAGACTTCTGTCTCTTTCCGCTAGTGTAAATGTCAAGTCCCCTGCACCCTCCAGCTCCACGTCAATCACACGTCATGCAGCTGCGCGCGCATCCAGATCTCAGATTTCTGCTGACATTGCCAGATTCTGCTATGTACCCACCTACTTGTGACACTTTCATGTGACGTTTCTAGCACACACCTCTATGTTCACGTCTAGTTCACGCCTTTTTGATTACGTATTGCTAACACGTGTATGCTTTTATCTTGTCTCTCTCAGCTGTTACGCCTACTGTATTGGTATCTATTGTATGATTTAAGTATAAAAGTTATGTCTTGTCAATAAAGTATGCTCTATCCCTTCCTGAACCCCAGTGGTGTCAGGAACCCGATATCCGGTTCAAGAATCATTCCTTTTTAAGGAATAAAACCCCTAAGAACTCTAACACCACGGACTCTGCGTCTTTCTTTCCGATTGAGTTATTTTTGTTTAAGTACTTACCTGCATAGAAATTAGGACGGTAAATCAAATATTTACCACATTATTTTGGCGCCCGAACAGGGACCCCTCCCCCACCTCACGCGCCGGTTGGTGCGTTGCAACCTTTGCCCCCTGCCATAAGTCAAGACGGACAATTACGCGTACCCGCAGGATTTCCTGTATCTCCCTCTGGCCCACGGAGGTGACGGAGACTGCGATCAGCACCCAGACGAGGCGGTGAGGAGTGCGGAGGATCCCGACCAGAGCCTAGCCGAAAGAAGCAAGGTCCGAGGTGTCAAGAGGCCCACCAGTTTCCGAAGTATCCACGTGTCGAGTCGAGTCGAGCCGAGTCCGGTCCAGTCCAGTCGAGTTTTCCGAGGCCTTCTGTTCCGTGCTTCCCGGTGAGTACCATTGCTGGGACGTATCTAGACGGGTGCATTATTATGTATCCGGTAAAGACGGGTTTGGGTACACAAACGCGGTCTGCACTGTTTTAGACAGTGTATCTGTGCTGTTTAGCAGTACATCAGTTATTCAAGTTCTTGCACTGTTCTCCAACAGTGTATCTGTGCTGTTTAGCAGTACATCTAGTATCGTGGGTAGTCATATGTGTTCAAAATGTTTTCATGTAATTAATGTCGTGGTATGAGTGATTGTTTGATGTACATTACTGTGTTTTTGTGTAACTAGCTGTGTTCAGAGTAAGTAACAAGTATCGAGTATCCAGTACCAAGTAACAAGATGCCGTTTTTCAATAAATTAAGACAGATCGGAACTAGGAAAGGGATACTAGAGGAAGAGATTCCTATCCCACCTAGGGACACTCCTGGAAATTTTATGTACCATAAGCATGGCTTAGATGCCATACTGTACCTAGATTTATGGGCCGATTATACCAAGCACCTAGACGAGAGACACAGATGGCCCGTTACAGGAACATGGGATGCCGAGTGCATCATGAAGGTAGAAGAAGCGCTATGGAAAAAGAAAGCCAGACAATCTCAGAAAGACGCCATAGAATTTTGGCGAAAAGAATCACATAAACGTGCCGAAAAAGCACTCCGAAAAGAAGACAGATATAGAGAAGAGTCGGATAAAGTCCGAGAAAACGAATTAGTTAATGAAGGGATCCGAGTAAAAGCAGAACAAGTAGACCGCATGCGAAACACTCTTGCAAATGGCATGTATTTTGTGGCCGAGGGTCTGCCTAAAGCCACTTCAGAAATACCGAAAGATCTGCCGCCACCATTGGTTCCAACTAAAGTAAATCACAGAACCACCAAAGACATATTCCTTGCTTCCTATCTAGACGATGTAACTCCCGCTTACACCAATCCACGTGCCCACGTACCGCCTACTGACGGTGACGGAGGTGGCAACCTACTCCAAGACAATGTCCAGTTATCACCGCAACAAAGTTCACCCGTTCGACAGTCTGCTCCACCTGCTCCTCCACCTCCACCACTTCCCACATCTAAGATTAATATTCTAAATCCGTTTGCGCCTGATCCTAGTAGGAGACAAGTTCAGGTACAGATACCGACTCCACAGACACACAATCTTCAAGTCTCCGCCTCAGGAGGTGCGACAGGAGGTCTCCAGACTCCGCCGCCAACACATAGATTGAACCTAAGGGACATAATGAGGCAACATACACCCCAAACTCCACGTTTCGACATGCTTAAAGATCCCCTTCCAATTTGCAGATATGATCCAGTACCCGGTAAAGACGATAGAATGTTGTTAGCATTGCTACGCTTACGAAAAGTTGCAGATTACCTAGTGTTATTTCCAGGAATGACTGAACACCTAGATAGAATATATCATTTTGTCCAGACTGGGGAAAATCCTGAAAGTATTAAAGAGGCCCTGGCTCACCAGAAAGTTGACACTCAAGGTTGTATATTACGTTTCTTTATAAATTGCTTAATAAGAGAACGAGACAGGCCTGGAGTAGACCGGGAAGAGATGGAAGCACTAAACAAGTGGGGTCAAAATATAGCCGAGGGAAAACATGATAAACTGAATTGTATAGCAAGCATGTACAAGAAAATCAGAAAAGCAGTAATAGAAATACACGAAAAAGAACAAGAAAAAGAAAAAGAAAGGGACAGGAATGACTCCTCCGAGGAGGACGGACCTGAAGAACCAGACACGACTAAAGAAATGATAGCGTATGTAGGTAAGGGAAATTACCTTAGGAAAGGCATTCGCCCAGAAAGCAAGAGAGTTTTTCTCTCTGGCATATCAAAACCTAGTTCTCCTGAATATCTGTTTCAAGGCACCGATAAAATTCTTCAAGAACGAATGGGGTACCATGTACTCGATTCTATGGATGAACAAGAACTAGCCCGGTCAGCAGTACTATGGGCTGACAATCCTAGCACATACAATGATGATACAGTAGCACAGACATTTCTGAACCTTTCCCCAGACGAGCAGAAATTAGCCGGTGTATACATGATTCAGCATCTCATCACGTTATACAGACAACAACATTCTGATCCAGGTCCCTTACCGGATACATTAGAAGCGCTACTTATGAATAGATGGAGAGGCCTAAGTACCAGATTAATTCAAATAATTCTAGAACAACGACGCAAATATAACGCTTTCTTAGGCCCACAATATGTTTCAGCTCCGCCCCCAGAAAGAAAAATGTTTCATTTTGACAGGCAGAATCCTTTACGAGAAGTACACCCAGTTATGAATGCCAATAACGCCTTGGAACGTGTGTTTGTGTACACACCTCTAACAAAGTTAGAATTGTTAGAAATGAAGAAACTAGTACCCTGTCACGATAAAGACCCTGCAGGTTTTCACCGAGAACTTAAAGACATGTTACTCATGGGAGATTACACGTATACGGATATTATGAAATTGTTAAAAGTACTGCTGCCCACCGGCATTTACGAGAAACTCAAGGAAAAAGAATGGGAGGTGGGAGATAAAAAGATTATATGGACTGAAATAGAAGACGAGGAAAAAGGTCGTACTCCAGGGCTAGGCCTTGGGGATAAAGCTAAAGCGTTACCAAGTTTAATAGTACAGGTCTTGCCAAGATTATTGACAACTAAAAAGGAAGACTGGGACGCAATATCAGCCTGTAAACAGAAACACGATGAAGATACTAGTGACTTCTATTCAAGATTCGAGAAATGTTTCATTATTAATAGTGGCCTGAAACCAGGTAGCGAGTCATACCCACATCTTTTTGTAACAAAACTAGTCGAGAACTCCCTGACACAAGTTAAGAACCGTGTATATAAAGTTGAAAGTACATGGCAAGCAAATACGCCATCCCAGATGTTACAAATGTTACAATACCACCAGAACAGAATTAGAGAAGAACAGGATCACGAACAGAGACGTATGAAAGACACGAAAATGAAAATGTTAGTGGCACAGTCGGTTCCAGCCGACGGTCAGAGGAAGGGTACGACCCAGACAGGTAATGCAGCAGCTCCCGTTAAAGGGACATGCAACTATTGCAAACAGCCAGGTCACTACGTACATGAATGTCCAGTCCTGAAACACAATATAGCAACAGGTAAAACTAAAGAAAGACCGCATCCGCCTAGACAAGACCAGGTCCAGCAACAGACTTCACAGAATTCACAGCCTATGCATGCTCCACCACATACAGCACAGACCGCAGCGGTATCACAGCCACTGCCGCAGCCCATTGCCGCGACGCAGCAAGTTTCACGACAGATGAACCAGTATGCCCAATCTGATTATCCCGATTATCAGCGATACACATGAAACAGCCTAGAGAGGGAGGTTGGCTTGCCTCTTATTGAGATTCCTGTAGATCAAGAGGGTCCTTATGTACACAGTCAAGTATTGGGAAAAGACAGAAAGTTTTTAATTGACACAGGGGCAAGCCGCACAACAATCAGCCATGATGAAGTCCCAGGGGCACCCCTCTCAGGCTCACAGAATGTTTCCCTTGGTTTTTCAGGACAGCCTATTGTAAATGAAGTATCGAAACCAGTCCCCCTAGCAGTAGGTCCATTATCACGCGTTACAGACCTGTTACTCACGAGATCATGTCCAGAAAACTTGCTAGGTATCAAAACGTTGAAGGCTCTAGGAGCAGTGATATGTTGTTCTCCGGAAGGAGTTAGACTTTTTCTACGTGACTTTAAGGGTCACTATGTATTACGAGAGTTAGATGTCAGATTAAAAAATGTACCGAAACACCTGTGGGCACAAGGCCCAACCGATGTAGGTTGTATGCACATTACACCATACCGTGTTACACTCAAACCAGGAATTGTTTTACCACGAATCAGACAATACAAGTTACCACCCGATGCTGTAGTGGCTTTACTGGAAATCATTGAAGAGCTCATTGCCAAAGGAGTGGTCGTAGAAACCGACTCCAATATCTGTAATTCCCCTATCATTCCGATTCTTAAACGTACTGATCCCAATGCACCGCCAGTATATCGGCTGGTGATTGATTTACGAGAACTCAATAAATGCATTGTCCCACAGTATCCTGTGGTTCCCGACATCTCATCCTTATTGACTGCTATTGATTCAGAAGCGACGTTCTTTACTGTAATTGACCTCAAGAACGCCTTCTTCAGTGTCCCCATTGATCCAGAGAGCCAATACCTCTTCGGATTCAGTTTAAATGGACGAAGTTTCAAATTTTCACGCGCACCTCAAGGATTCACAGAAAGCCCCAGCATCTATAGCCAAGCACTGAAAAGACAACTTGATTGTATCCAAATGCCAGTTAACACTGCCTTACTACAGTACGTCGATGATCTGCTGATCACCGCACGAAGTGAACCCAAATGTGAACAAGCATCACTGACAGTTTTACATTTTCTGGCCGACAAGGGACACAAGGTGTCCCCTTCGAAGCTACAATTCTGTGTTCAGCAAGTTGTGTACTTGGGTCACTTGCTGTCCAAAGTGGGGAGACAGCTCACTCCTGATCGCATCCAGTTAATTGTAAACATGCCACAACCCCAGACACAAAAGGAAGTGCGGGCCTTTATAGGCCTCACCTCGTACTGCAGACAATGGATTCCTCAATATGCATTTCTAGCTAAACCACTCATTCAGTTGACAACACAGGAGGCAGCGACTTCGACTGCCCTCCCTTGGACTCAGGAACATACACAGGCCTTTGAGGAATTAAAGAAAGCTTTATGTCAAGCACCAGTTTTAGCAACACCATGTTACAGCAAACCTTTTACACTTTTTGTTACAGAACGTGATGGTACAGCATTGTCTGTCCTCACTCAAGATCAAGCAGGTTCACATAAGCCTTGTGCTTATTTTTCAAGTACATTGGATTCAGTAGCCCAGGCACTCCCTGCGTGCTTAAAATCAGTTGCAGCGACAGCCCTAGCAATCAGACAGAGCGACTCAATAGTATTAGGACATCCATTGACAGTACAAGTTCCACATTCTGTAGAGGTCCTTCTAAACCGAACACAGACTCAACACCTGACTATAGCACGACTGACAGGTTATGAATTAACGTTATTCCAGCCACACATAGAAATCAGACGCTGTAACCTTCTAAATCCTGCAACATTGTTACCTTCGATTATGACAGATTCAGCCCAGCATGATTGTATAGAGATCATTAATGCAGTAACAAAGCCCCGACGAGACCTAACAGATGTTCCATTGACTAATCCGGACCTGACACTTTACGTGGACGGTTCATGTATGAGAACAAGCACAGGAGAATTAGTAGCCGCATATGCAGTGACCACTGAAACTGAAGTCAAAGAAACACATCGTATTGATACACTGTCCGCTCAAGCAGCAGAGCTTATCGCTCTGACCCGAGCCTGTATACTAGCCAAGAACAGAAATGTTAACATATACACCGATTCACGTTATGCTTTCGGAGTCGTACACGACTTCGGAGTGTTATGGCAAGAACGAGGGTTCTTGACCTCTCACGGTGCCAAGATTCAACACGGTCCCCTTATTCAAGCACTGTTAGAAGCAATACATTTGCCTTCAGGCATATCCATCATGAAGTGTAAAGCACATACTAAAGTTACAGACTCCATTTCCCAGGGTAACGACCTGGCAGATCAAACAGCAAAACATACAGCATTGACTCACACTCAGACAACTGATGTAACAAAGATCATAGTGCCGACACATTGTATGACAGTTAGGGATCCCACACTAGATGTAATCGATATTCAGACACATGCTACTCCAGATGAAATCAAGAAATGGACTGAACTAGGAGGGATCCAGACAGATCAGGGATGGATGACGAAGGGAAAATCTACATGGTTTCTCCCCGATTCTATGGTTCAAGTCATAATAAATACAGCACATAGTCCAGCACACCTAGGGGAAAAAGCTATGTTAGACAGTTTACAGAATCTCTGGTACAACAAACATTAACGAGCAGCAGCAAAACAGAAAGTGCGTACTTGCATGATCTGTTGTCAGTTCAATCCAGGTAAAAGCGTCCCTGTAGAGCAAGGTGGATTTCATCCTCCCGATCACCCTTTTGAAGTTCTCCAGATGGATTATATCCAGATGGACCGTTGTCGAGGATTCAAGTATGTCCTCGTAGTTGTTTGTGCACTTTCCCGTTGGACCGAAGCATATCCAGTCCCAGATTACACTGCCCCGACCACTGCCAAGCAGCTGGTTCGTGAATTCTTCCCACGGTACGGCTTGCCTCGTATCGTGTACTCAGATAACGGACAGCCATTCTCATCCGAGCTCATGAAGCAGGTTTCACTTCTGTTAGGATACCAGTGGAAACTCCATTGCGTCCGACATCCCGAGGCAGCTGGCCTTGTAGAAAGACACAACCAGACACTGAAAACACGCCTTGCGAAAATATGTAAAGAGAAAGGGGTCGACTGGATAGTCGCCCTGCCAGTTGCACTGTTCTATATGAGAATGGTCCCCCATTCGAGATCAGGACTATCCCCGTATGAGGTGGTCTTTGGCCGACCACCAAATATGTGGGGGACGCCCATGCCTAAGAAAATAACCGATGTTGATTGTAATATGCTGACAGATTACCTTGCCTCCTTGATGTCTGCACTCCAATCATGTCGTTTACAGGTTGCCGCAGCCTTTCCCGACAACACTGATGTAAAGCCACATGATGTCCGTCCAGGTGACACTGTACTGATCCGCAACTTCGACAGGAGAAGCCCACTGGAGCCCCGCTGGAAGGAGCCGAAGATCGTCCTTCTGACCACGAGGACGGCAATTAAAGTGGAGGGCCGAAAGGGGTGGATCCACACGAGTCATATTAAAAAATGTAATGAACTGTTGCCAGAAACTGACTCTTCCACCCCCTCAAAGGACTGCCTCGATTCTAGTAACTTTAAAGTTCCCAAGAGAGAGAAAACTCCCCAAGAGGAGTATAAAACGAAATTGCGGTCTAGCAAGTCAGACAGTTTAATTGTTTAAGTCCTCCCCTAGGTGAATCGGTTAAATTAGTTTCTGACATGTATCCCCTAGACCGAGATAGAGAGAGAGAGAGACAATTCAAGAAACGTGCATATTGTAAATCACTTCGTAGTCACTGTATAGTAACATTATTGGTTATGTTTTTTCTAAGTCTTTTGATTATTACGGCCAGTATATTGCTGCCTATATATTACCCTATCTTCAAGCGTGAACAATCTGCTTACAATGTCACTGCCGAACATTCTTTTAGTGAATTACCCCCTCACGAGCTATCTTACAGACTTGCGCTGCGCAACAACACATTCATTAGTATGTTACATCACTCCCATCAGACTAATAATGCTACAAACTGTTGGATATGTGGCCGACTCCCTCCCTATCAGAAATACAAGGGAGTTCTGCCTCTTTTCCCATACCCGTTCACTCACAATGGCTCATGTGGAGCATGGTTTGGAATAATTAATTCTTTAGATCCTGATATTGCTGTTTTCGAAGGAAATTGGGTTTGGGGAAATCTGAACTTAGTTCTGCTTAACGCCTGTTATCCCGACAAGAAGGGACTTCCCATTAGAATAGGAACTGATCTAGAAAATGAAGTATATGGATTAGGTAATTATACAATTAACCTCATGATTCTTACTGTTGAATCCGAAGCTGCACCAGTTCTCCCTGCTATGTCAGTATTACCAGTCACGGGTGACTTATGTGTCAGAAAGAAGGGTTCAGTACACTTAGGTCATAGTAAATGTACTACTGTGGTCGAATTCAGTGATCAAGGCAGGTCTACATTTAGAGCTACTCGCCATTCCTACTTTGTTTGTGGCCATACCGCATACATACGCTTACCTCCAGATTGGGATGGTACCTGTTACATTGCATTCCTTCTGCCACCTGTTTTCCTAGCCCCTCCTGATTATCACAGAAATACAAATCTAGTAAACAATAGACTCCGAAGAGATCTCCCGATTGTCGACTATACTGAAACGGCATGGGAGCAATACACAGACTTCAATAAAGGTTTCTTCCCCTACTTAGGTACTGTTTTTAATAGTAAACTGATACGAAAATTAACTAGAACCCTCGAAGCAGTAGTGAATGAAACTACTTCCGCTCTAGGCAACTTAACAGAGGAGCAATCTGCCATGCGGGTTGTTGTTCTTCAAAATCGTCTTGTTATTGACGTCATCCTAGCAGATAGGGGCGGAGCCTGTAAGGTCATCGGGTCGAGTTGCTGTGTTTTCATTCCAGAAAACGCGCCAACAGTATATAAAGCCATCACACGTCTTCATAAAATTGCAAGTTTGATACATCAGAATCCAGGCACCTGGACTTGGTCTGGTTGGTTCTGGACAACGTTGACCGCTTGGGGATGGAAGATCCTATCCTTCCTAGGCATTGCCCTTCTCATAGTATTCAGCTGCTGCCTGTGCCTACAATGTGGGCCAGCGATTTGTGGTCTATGTGCCACATCATGTATTCCGCATTCAAGTTCCCACTCAAAACGCGAAAAGAAGAAAGAAGAGCAAATGATGTTACATGAACAGACTGATCGATTCATGAGGATCGATATATCATGAAGGGTCCGTAGGGAACAAGGAGGGAATGAGGAAATATAAATTTTATGGTCAAGAAATGTTCCCTAACGTGTACCCCACAGTCTCCATGTACGAGTTTAAAGTGCATGTAACTTCCCTCCTGTGCCAGCTATGAAGACGCAAATACATTTGCGTCCAACGTTAACATGTCCTCTTTCAGATCCACCCTGAATGGGTTGAATATTCCGTTCCTAAGTATGCCTTGCCAACGTCTTTATGTGGTGTACTTTACACGTTTTTCAGCTCTGGCGAAGTAGGCCCTGAATTCTGCCATCAAGCCTTTTCCTGCCTTCTGACTCTGAACGCCTCAGCCTGGGCTGCCTCTGTACCCGTGACCCCTGCCTTACTTCCTGTGCGGCTAACGGCGCTTAGCCCAGCCTGCTGCCTGCCAAGACTGTATTCAACCTTCAAATTATCTGTTCCGCTCCTCAGAAATACATTCCTGCCTACTAGTTCAAGTAAACATCTTTCCAGCTGCAGAGCAAAGGGCCCGGCCTCACTGTCTCCGTGCAAGTAATTCATAGCTCCTGTTACCATGGTAGGCCCATGCCCCTCGCATCTCATGCAGACACGTAGACGCTTATACACGCACTCACAGTCAGTATAGAATAGCCTCTGCCCAAGAGACCTTTCCCTCTAGATAATATGGTTCCCAAACATCAGATATCAGATATGATATAGGTACGAGTTGATCTGACATGCCAGACTTCTGTCTCTTTCCGCTAGTGTAAATGTCAAGTCCCCTGCACCCTCCAGCTCCACGTCAATCACACGTCATGCAGCTGCGCGCGCATCCAGATCTCAGATTTCTGCTGACATTGCCAGATTCTGCTATGTACCCACCTACTTGTGACACTTTCATGTGACGTTTCTAGCACACACCTCTATGTTCACGTCTAGTTCACGCCTTTTTGATTACGTATTGCTAACACGTGTATGCTTTTATCTTGTCTCTCTCAGCTGTTACGCCTACTGTATTGGTATCTATTGTATGATTTAAGTATAAAAGTTATGTCTTGTCAATAAAGTATGCTCTATCCCTTCCTGAACCCCAGTGGTGTCAGGAACCCGATATCCGGTTCAAGAACCATTCCTTTTTAAGGAATAAAACCCCTAAGAACTCTAACACCACGGACTCTGCGTCTTTCTTTCCGATTGAGTTATTTTTGTTTAAGTACTTACCTGCATAGAAATTAGGACGGTAAATCAAATATTTACCACACGAGGGGCAGTTCTGGGTTTTGCAAAACACCATAACCAGGCATCTTGCTTTTGTAGGAAACTCATTTGATAGATACCAACTGCCCGTTTCTGGCCAGGTAAGGGTATGACAGAGTTTTTTACGCAGGTCACTTAAGTGGTTCCAGAGATGAAACAGTCATCCTGCACAAACGCCTATCCATGGTGGCGTCCCATATTAAAATGGACACTCAGGGTAGATAGTTTGCGATTGAGGGTATCATCGCAGGGTAAGCCTATAATCTGATCATTGTTTTTGTGCCTCCGCACTTGGTGGGGGTTTACTTTGGAGACTGTTAAGTTTCTTTTTTTTTTTTTTTTTTTTTTTTTTTTTTGTAGGTATAACTTTCTTTAGTGATGCTCTATTCATATATATGCATTCAAATCATAAATGATGTCATAATCAAAAATAACAATTTCAGTTTTCAAAGAGCGAGCAAATTAGAACAGTAGCACAGTATTACTTAAATAAATGAAACTTGTGGAACTTAAATCATAACATTTCCCAATGCATTTCGGGTCTACTGCGACCCTTCTTCAGGGGAATACAATTACGAGTGACGAATCCAATC
The DNA here is from genome assembly GCF_964263255.1 of Lissotriton vulgaris. Lineage (NCBI taxonomy): Eukaryota > Metazoa > Chordata > Amphibia > Caudata > Salamandridae > Lissotriton > Lissotriton vulgaris. The sequence continues at coordinate 871,121,049 of NC_141699.1, forward strand.
TTGATACTGTTTTGAACACATAAATCATCACATCAGTTCCGTTTTCAGAGCACTATGAAAAAATAATATGTACCAATGTATTTACATGGTATATACAAGATCTAAGAAATAGAATTAACACTATAGTCCATAAGTGTGGATCCAAACCATTTAGTTACGAGAAGAATAAGAAATGAAAATGGCTCATAGCCAAACGTGATGAATCGAAAGTTTCTACAAACAGATATAACACCCAACACCACCAAGTGTACAAAAAAAAAGTTAAGAAAAAGTAGAGATGTGTGTAAGATCAGCCTGAGCCCATGACCAGAGATAAGAGATAATCTAACATGAAGGAAAGGCATCTACCTGATATTAGACATGTTGTGATATCTGCGTGTCAATGACGAACCTGGAATAACATGATCGGCCTCTGGGGGAAATGTGGTAAATAGGCTCACGTTACAATAGGATGTAAACATGACAAAACGAACCTATGAGGGAGATACGTGCGTTAAGTTCTTACCCTAAATGAGGTGTATTTGCGTCTCCGATATGTCAGATGGAGAAGGCGTGATTACCGGTTGTGACTGCCGCTAAAAAGTAAAAGATGCACATCAGCTGCCCATCTTTTAAGATTACCGGTAAAGGTTATCTAGAGTGTCCCAAAGTGGAGGCGTTTCTTACCTCGCCAAACTGGCGTGTAGTCACAAGTGTTTCCGATGCGCCTGGCAGACAAAACGTGTAATGCGGTTGCCGCTGAAACTACAAAGTAAAAAATGCGCGTCAGCTGCCCATTCTTAAAGTTACCGGTAAACGATATAAAGTGTTCCAAAGTGGTGGCGTTTCTTACCTCGCCGAACTGGCGTGTCTTGGCCTTTGACCTCACGAGTGTTTCCGGTAACAACATCCGGTGTGTAGGCGTGTCCCTTAAATAACGGGACGTGCGCGTTGCTAGTTTTAAACTGTGGAATATCGTGGCGACATATTGTAATGTGCAAAGTGTGCACAGGGTCATGTATATTAGCAAGGATGTGTGTTTAAAAGATGTACATTTCAATGCGTAGTAAACGCGAGTGTCCAAGGGTGTTTTACAAGATAGGAGAAATAAAAGCGTGTAATGAAGAATGAAACAATATAAAAGTATAAAAGTATAAAAGTAACAAGAGATAACGAGTGCATCTGTCAATATGGACTGCGTGTCAATTCTTTACAAAGTGTTGAATTAAAAAAGACATGAACTCTGCTGGCCCGAGCACACCAAGCGAAGGTCCCCTGACAACACACAAACAAATAGGGCTTGACCAAAACACATCTCCACACGAGAGCAAACAATCACACAACCCGACCATCCACAGGAAACACGCCACCTCACACCGACCGCCAAGCCCACCCGGGGTCAATGTTCCCAATCTCCCCATCCAAAAAGTTTCCCTCTGGGATAGCGCCGCGCGGCGGTCCCCGCCCACGTGCCTCTCCACCACCTCCAGCACAGTGAACCCGAGCCGCGGCACGGTGCGGGGCACCCGAGACCAACGCGCGGCCAAACTGGATGCAGTGCACCCGCCACGCACAGCACTCCCATGCTCAACCACGCGGGCCCCGACCCCGCGAGAGGCCCCGCCAACACAAGCCAATCCACACGGGCAAAGAATGGCACAAACCACCCCTGTGGTGCCACAGCCAGCGCCGCGCCCAAGCCGCACGCCTCCACCAGCTTGAGGGCGGGCAAAAACCCCGCCAACTACAGCACTGCTGCACCGGCCACAACTGCGACATCTCCGCATACCTCTATAGGTGATTGTTTGATTGTTACGTGGATGCTTCAGTATTTCTCTAAGGTTTTTGGAACGAGTGTGTGCCATGATGGGAAAGTTCTTGAAGATGTTAGCAAAATCAGGTTCATTAGCGATCATTTCCCAACGTTTCTTGATGATATGTTTAATCCTTTGCGATTGCGTGGAGTGTTCAGTTTCTGGTGTTTCCATTCCTACAAGGCATCATGATTATAGGAGGGGGGGGGGGGACTTCAATGTGGTGATTTCACCCTGCTTGGACTTTTCAAAGACTGGGGGGGATCACCTGGGAGACAGAATTGGGGATGGCTACATGAGCATTGAGCCTCAAACTCTGCAAAACTGATGCGCCTGGAAGGATAAGTTACTTACCTGTAATCCTAGTTCTCTTCCGGGGGAATCCTCATCAAAGTCATAAGCACTGAATATTCCCGCCCACGTGTGGGGACCCCGGAAATATTATAAAATTATATATGTAAATCACATATAAATAGCTCCACATATATGTATGCACATATTTCATTTTTCTCACACCAATGCAGCCCCAAAACTGAGGCTAAACAATGTAAATACTCATACATCCACTGAATTAGCAATGAAATAAAAAACACATTAGGTCAAATAGCCCTTGAACTCTATGTTTTAATGAGCAAAACACTCATAAATTCTGAAAATTGCTAATAAATACACATTGTTAGCCCATAGGCGGCATTGTAAAGCAATAGCAGAGCTAAGAAACTGACCAACAGGCTTCGTTCAGTACCAAGATCACTGTTCCATCTGGACAGTGCAGCTTCATACCTCATCAAAGTATGTAGACATATATGCATAAGTTACATGTTGCCGTGGCGTACTGTCGCCACCTTGTCGGTCCCAGGCAATTTCTGCTTATTGACTTTGAAAAGGCCATTTATTACCTTGATAAGTACATCCTACTGGAAGTGCTTGCACAATTAGGATTAGGTCCACGGTATGTGTGGGTGTTGCAAGCTTGCACCAAGGCACAGGTGTACGTGAATGAGGTCATCTCCTGTAACTTCCCTATCCAATGAGGCACCAGGCATAGCTGTCCACTATGACTCTTTTAATTTGCCCTAGCAATGGAGCCACTGGTAAAATGGGCCACATATTATGCACAGATATGGGAATTTCAGTGGGAAGATGGTAAGGAGGACCACATTGCCACATATGCAGATGACATGCTGTTATTCCTTTCATGCTCTGATACCACAGGACCACGACTTTTCAGGTACTGGACCTATAAGGGCAGGCTTACAGCTGAACTTGCGTAAGTCTCTCCTACTTACCTTCACTAGGGGAAGCAATTCAGGGGACTGGCATACTCAGGTTCCTGTCCATAGACTGAGCTTCGTATAATTGGGAATTCACATATCCCTGCTACCAACGAACTCCTGGATCCTCAATCGTACGCCCCTAGTCTCCAAAATGCGGAAAGAAATTGATTGATTGATTGACTGTCAGGAGCAAATGTTAAATCCTCCTAACCTCAGTGGACACCATCTTCTGCTACCAATTTTGACAGCTCTTTTCTTTGTGTGAATTTGGTGCCAATAAAGTGCTATCTGAATAATCGAAATCTACAGCTGAGGCTACTCACTCAGACCAAAACATTTAAATAACATGAAGCACATTAAGCTCCACAAGGAAAATAGGGAGTGGTTAGGCTTCAAATCATAAAGGTTTGTTAAAGGTTTACTGATTCAAAATCATCAAATTAGTTTCAATCAATAATAGTTACATGAATGCATTTAATAATATGAGTTTCAAATTAATCAGAGTCCTATAGGTAAAAGTACAAATTAGTATAATGTTGTGTCAAAGAAAAAGGTTAAGTAAATCAGTTGTCCCATAGAGAGAGCATCCTACTCTGCTCTAACCTGTCTCGAAAGTGTACAAAAACATGTCTAGAAAAATTCTTCTCTGCACTTGCTTAAACTGCACTATTCTACAATTTGGTACACCTACACATGGTTCCCATCGAATGTTCCAATCACGTTAAAGCACAAAGATACAATCTAGGGCTTGGTAGATACTCAGGATACTACATAATTCAGCTTTTCTAAACACCCCTCAAACTTACAGTTATCTGCCGCAAATGAGATACGTTGGACAAGCCTGGACTCTGCAGGTCTACTGTTGCAACTAATTAGGTGATTCTACAGTTATCTCGTAACTGATTAAGTTTCAGATTGCATTTGTTAATTTTGAGTTCAGCTTCAAGAAATAAAATACACACTTGACATGAAACAAGATGGCTCTCAAGCGTTAGCCATACTATACACAAGCCTAAATGAGCTATGGCCAATCTAAACGAGAATTTTACACAGTTAATAGCATTTGTGTGTTTACATGTTTATGTCAATAATAATGAAAAACATTAAATATGGAAAATGGCAGACAACTGACTGAGAGTTCAATTCAGAAAAGGAGGACTGGTGAGTGAGGTTTGATGAATTGGACTAGTTTAGCCTTCAACAGTTTCAGCAAAGATTTGATATATATGTAACTGTGAGTATTTGGGGTCAGTAAGAGTGAGGGTTTTATTTAAGAAACAGAATACAGTGCCTGTCGTCCCCAATAAAATCAGGTGGAAGTGTGCACAGTCCTACTCTGAAAGTAGCAGCATGTAATAACTGCTATAAGCCAGTTAGAAACCTGTCCTAAAACAGGATACGTACAAATCATTGTGCCTTAAAATGCACAGCAGAGCTTACTCAAGCCAATTTAATAATTCCGGGTCTTTTGGTAAATGACTAACTTGCCAATGCAAAAATTAAAGCTCATTTGCTATTCTCAAACTGTTCCCTTTTACTGGGCTCAGGAATGGAGTCTATTGACATCTGATAAATGTTACATTCGCACACCACCAGTTGAAGCATTCCTGCTAGATAATGCTGGAGGGTACAGAGTTTGCTTGTAGCAGAATTTCAAACTAAAAGTGGGTTATGCTTTGGAATATGTATGCTTATATTGCTATATGTTGGCCTATACTTAAGCTTACAGGACTTTCTGCAGTGATAGACTTAGGGACCTGTTGAAGGGGGTCTGGATTCTAAATTAGCGTGACACCCTTATTGTGGAACAGTACATGCAGTGCATAATTATGGAAGGTAAGTATGTATTTATTAATTTGTAGATTTTATAAAGCACATGCAAGGTGAATGGGGCAACAGAGCATTTTGGAAGAAGATAGGAGCTGCGGTATGATAAGCAAATTAGCAAAATAGGATATGGCATACACTACAAATGTATGCAATAAGGATAAATGGAAAAATAGCATTGATATGACATCAAATAAAATAGAAATTGGAATATATACAATATTTTCAGGAGCTTCAAAGACTGCAGACAATCAATGAGACCATAATAATGAGCAGAAATTGTAAAATGTGTCCTTAAGTTTCTCTAGCAGTTGTGATGACTTGGAAATAGAAAGCTTTTCTGTCACCATCATACCAGCAACATTTTTAAGGAGACAAAGATGAGAAGTGACAAGGGAATAGTAGCAACTTCTTTCAGTTAGCTCTTAAAGATAGATAGGGAGGAGAGGGTAAGGCAAATAGAGAATAAAAGCAACATGTTTTGATAGCGCAACCAGAGAATGGCTTATTGAGAGTAGTTTTTCTGTTCAGGACTTTCCAGAAAGGATTGCATCTATGCTACGTAAGGATCATGACCAATTGGGGTTTTTTAGATTTCTTGCAAGGGTTAAGGAAATTCGTAATGTACAATTTAAAAAACTAAAGGGCAGATGTATCATCCGTTTTTTTTGTCGCAAACGCTGCGATTCGGAAAATAGCAGCGTTTGCGACAAAAAAAACGGGTTTTGGAATGTATCAAGCAAAAAGCCTCGCAATATTAAGGAATCGCAAATTTAGCGATTCCTTAATATTGCGAGGCTGTTAAGGAATCGCAAATTGCGATAACTCATTTGAAATGTATTAAGCATTTCAGTGTTGCGATTTTTGACTAAGAATTCGCAAATTACCATCAACTTGTAGTTGGTGGTAACTTGCGAATTCTTTTCAAAAAGCACTTTTTTTAAATTCTAAAGGTGTTATATGACGCTCATACATGCCCTTAGGGCATGTATGTGCGCCATATGCGTACACATATCAAATTCAGGGGTGCAGCAGGGTGTCCTTTAGACACCCTTGCACCCTTGAAATTATTCTCAATTTGCGATTAGCTAATTGCTAATCGCAAATTGAGTATAATTTTACATTCATTCCCATGGGCCTCCTGGCCCATAGAAATGAATGGGAAATTATTCCTTAATTGCGATTAGCAATTTGCTAATCGCAATTAAGGAATTCTAAGGAATCGCTAATAAATAGTGAAATTCTACATACATACCATTTTGCACTTCTCAAATAGCGATTCCTTAACAATCGCTATTTGAGAAGTGCAAAATGGTATCTTGATACATCTGCCCCTAAATTGGACAACATGTAGATTAATCAACCTAACCCTTACTTGACAGCCACATAGAGAGCAAAACACTTTAATGTCATTTGCTTCTGGAGGTAAGGCAGGCAAGCAGCATGATATGCCACTTTACGTAAGCTAGATATATATTTTTGGGATCCTGGTAAAAATGGCATCAGGTCAACTGGATAAAGGTTGTACCACTATTTTAACGTCTGGCTCCGAAAGGAAATATTTAATTCCTTGTATGAGTCTGAGCTGATAATGTGTATTTTTTATGCCAAATTATGTATGTGTTTTGGGGAAGAGGTGTCTGGTCTAGGATGAGACTATGAGAGACATGCATCAAGCATTTTTGGAGTCGCAAACGGTGCGATTCCTTAAAATCGGCCGTTTGCAATTCCAAAAATGCTTTTTGGAATGCATCAAGCATTTTTAGAAATCGCAACATTTTTGCGATTTCTAAAAATGCGATTGCTTTTAAGAAATCATAAATTTGCGATTTCTTAAAAGCAATGCATGATTACTTTTATAATTGCGAATTCGCAATTAGGGTGTCAAATTCACCGAGTGGTTGAACCACTCGGTAAATTTGCAAAAAGTGTTAAAAACGCTGAAAAAGCATTTTTTACACATTCATGTTACGGACACTCATGTCCTTAGGACATGTGTGTGTGTGCAACATGATGCGAAAACAACATTTCATGGGTGCAGGGGGGGGTCATTTGAACACCCTCTCCACCCTTGAAATGCAATCAGGATTTGCGATATTCTAAGTGCGAATTCGCAATTCCCATTCATTCCTATGGGCATTTTAGCCCATAGGAATGAATGGGAATTGCGAATTCGCACTTTGCTAATCGCATAATATTTGAGAATCGGTAAAAACTGCGATTTTTACCGATTCTCAAATTTTTTGAGAAAATGTACATACATCCCATTTTGCATTTCCTAATTTGCGATTCCCTAAAAATCGCAAATTAGGAAGTGCAAAATGAAACAATGATGCATGTGGGCCTAAGGTTCTAAAGCTTCTGATAATGTTGGTTTTGCAGTAAAGAATACTTGTGGTTGGGGGCACTAGAGGGCGCGCAAGCAGTATGGTTGCGCATGAGTGAGGCTCCTACTGCCTGGAACAACTATCCTGCATTTATCCTGCTGATAACGAAGGTACCAAACGATTAAACCCTGGCCAAGTTGCAGCTCCGGACCCGATGCACACTCAGTGAAAGTTTGGGGCAGAACGGAGGAGAGCTGTGGAAACGGCGACCAGATCGGATTTCACCTGAGACCTGACTTGCAGACGCAGAGAGTGGGGTAGAGCGCCGGGAAAGCCCGGGGATTGTGGAGCGGAGAGAAGGCCTCCAGATGAAAGGCGCGAAAGAAGGTGGGGGCGGCTCTGAATGACACGTGAGCGCTGCGGGGCCTGATCGCGCATGAAGGCACTGATGAAATTGAGAAGCTTTGCGGGTGCGGCCCCCCCATGAAGAATAGTGGCAAAAAGCAGCGGAGCATAGCGGGCCTAAGACGGGAAGGCAAGGAGACAAGTGGCATGATACTTGAAGTAATCCGAGGCCTAGGAAGTGTTCGCCAATGCCCAGAGTGCTACATGGGGAAACTTTCACTTTGCAAAGTTGCAGTGGAATAGCGAGAGGCGACGCTGGGGTGCAGTGGAGCGGAGAATATTACAGCGGTACTCCAGGCGGTAAGAGACGGGGTGACGAGATTAGTAGTGCGCCATTGAGAGGCATGAGGAGCAGGATCCAAAAGCTATAGGCGCGTATTACAAAACCGTCCAAAAGCGCGAATCGGCATATAGAACTATATAAAAGGAAGCACAGGTCAATTGAGGAGCGCACCTGTGGGCAATACCAGGTTCAGGAGACTTTGGGCACGAAATCTAGAGGCATTGACTACTTTTGTCTGAGAAGGTGAAGAGACTCATAAGCCCTGCATGGAGGACAAGGAGACACAGACTGAGGCAGCGTACCAGGCGGAGCACTGAATACAGCGCTGCGTGGCGATCGAGGCCGTAGTGGACCAGTGTATGGGGACGGGGCTGAGGGAAGAAGCCCATACCACGGGCCAGCCCAGCACCCTCCCCCCCCCCCATTCCCCCCTCTCTTATCTAGCAGACCAAGGTGACTGGCTGGCTGGGAACAAAGGCGACTGCGCGGAGAGATTGTACAGATGAATGGGAGAAAAAGCAGTAATTGCAAGAACTGTTGCGTAAGGCCAGACACACAGAACATTTTGGAGAGATTGCCACGTCCTTTCATTAGCCTGCACTGAGCATCGGAATACTGGGCGCCCGTTGCAATAGTGGAGATTTAAAGTCTTACTGGCAGAGCATATAGTTGGCCACAGTAAGGGTACAGTACCAGGTGTGTGGTGTGACGAGCTCTGTCACTGCGCAGCAGAGCTGAGACTGGATCAGTGGCGTCACTAGGGTTGGTGTCACCCGGTGCGGGTAACTCATGGTGTCACCCCCTCATGACTTACTGCATGGACCTCCTCCGCTCCGAGTCCGCCAGTGGACATTTGGCAAATAAGGGGCCATACAGAATCCTTAGTAGCGTTTGTAAATGTAGGTCCATGATAAACCATTTGCAATGCTCCTCCATTGACACTAATAATGACATTTTTATGCTTTCAAATTTCACTCGGCTTTATAGGTATTTATGACAGAATTTACCAACCCAGCGTAGTTCATCTTTTCCTATTTTAAGATCACAGAACGTAGTTAGTAGTGCAAAATGAAATACAGAGCTGGAACTACTACTATAAGTCTACAGCAACTCTTCCCAATGGCCTTTTAACAACGTAGCTGCTTCGAACGATCAGCACCCAGTGCTGAACGTTCGAATAACGAGCGCTGGCCCGTCGGCCAACGGTCGTGTGCACCACTGGGGAGGTAGCGCTCGTGACGACCGCTGGCCGACGGCAGCGCTTAAGGGGTTAACTTGATTTCACAAGGCCCAGTCCAAAAGGAGAGTGATGAGAGTGATTCAATACATTTATCCCAGTTCCTATGAAGTATGGCGTCTATAGGTCTGACTTGCGTTCGTTAACTGTGCCATTGTCATAGGATCACCCAAGAAAATTTGTGTGGAAATATCCAAGTGCACATTAATTCTTTATAATTTGATGAAGAGGTAAAATTAAAAAAACCTGAGACCTTAAGAAAAACACTTGTGCAATATATTCAATATCATTCTTGTGCCTCGTTGTTAGCTTCACCTTTCACAACTCAATCACTTAACACCATTTTCTTGGGGACAGGTCTTTTTTTGTGTTTACACAATTATTACGGCTCCTCTACAGAACAGTGGACTGAATTTTTAAGAATAAATCAGTGCCTGAATGTGCTTAAAAACTTAGGCCCTCTCCCTTATTGGCTAGAAGACAGACACTTTTTGAGAATAACTTGTTAGAGAACACAAAGCCACCCACAAGCATCCATTAGTGAGATAGTAATTGGCAACTGGTCCAGGTCCTTTACAATGTATGGCCTTAGACCCATCTTTCTCCCTCCTGTGGGCTGTAGATGAAGGACTCTGTGGAGAATAATACCAGCCGCAGACACATTTTTTACTCCTAAACAATGAACTCTCTAACTGGCAAAAGCCAGATATCCGATCTGTTCTGGTATGCAATAATAATATGCCTTAATCATCATAGTGGTGTGCATACTCTGTTAGAGGGACATTTGTGACCTATTATGGAAACGTGAGTAGGCAAATTGTGAGACGGAAGCTACACCCATCCGTTTTTCCAGTGGCGCATCTTAATTGCTTCATGTGAAGATCACATCTACCAAACAGCCAAAAGGTGCACTCTTTTGCTTTGCACATTGTGAAAAGAAATTGCCAGCTCGCATTGGTGCCCTTCAAGCAAAAAAAATGCTCACCGTAACAGATTCCTCCTGTCACGAAGACTGGGAAAGAGCAAAGGTATATTTTCAACAGATTAGGACATCCTTAGCTCCTAGAGACCTCACACTTTCAACCCCTATCCTCTGTGAGGGAGCCCTAACTCGCTGGGATGAGGCACTTTATCACCTTGCCTAGCTCATGTTTAGATTGTCCGCTTTTAACCCGTTAACCGCGGCGGTAATTCCACCACGATGCGGCGGTTTTCGTGCGCAGGCGGGGCCGCGTCGGCCATTGGCCGACGGCAGCACTGGGGAGGTAGTGCTGCCGTCGGCCAATGGCCGACGGCAGCAATGAAAGGGTTAATACATCTATGACCTGTTCATTATATGAAGATAGGACCCTACAACAATAATAAAAACGCTTACTATACCATGTAAGCCTTAAAAGCAGTGTGCAATAATAAACGCTAATGGTTAAGTAACGACCTCCTTTTTGGACCAGAAAGGTGTAATCTACTTTGTATTTATCAAACTCTAGAGGACCCATTTTGTATAGGATTGGAAAGTGACAGTATGAGATAGCTGCTGTAGGATCAGTTGGAGTGAAGCATCCTGTCATGATCTTGTGAGGAGGGACGCTGTGCAAGGACGTAGGGTGCCTGTTCAGTAATAGGACTTTGTGAAACAAAGCCCTTGAGCTAGAATTACATTGTTGGCATGGACAGGACAGTCTGCCAAGCTTGACTAGCAACTGGCTTAACAAAAACAGAACCATGTATACAGTGAGACACTGAATGAGCTCATCCTTGCAGCGCCAGACTAAAAACGAAATCATTGGAGAGAAAAAATTCAAGTCAGCCTTTCACTGTTGGAGCCGCAGACTCCCACTCCCCCCCCCCCCCCCCCCACCCCCCTTTCCGGTTAGAAGAAGTCAGTAGGTTTTTTAATGGTTGGGTCGTGACTGCCTATCCTGCAACCCAACAGACAAATGTAAGCGTGGTAGAATGGCCTCTCCAGCCTTTTATCTTGGTTAGTCCCTCAAACGCCACGGTCCATTGAGACCAAATCACTTGGAAACCAGGATTCTCTCAAACAGTAAAAGGAAACAGAAAGACTAGTTCTGCAAGAGGGAAGAAGTCAGTATGGAATTAAGGTTGAACAGAACACATTTTAGAAGCCGATCTTCCTCTTGCTTCCTAAGTAATCCAGAGTAGAGTCATGAAGGCTTTGAGGTGCTGTGTACCTGCGCTTGTGGTCCATTGGAGCGCCAATAATAGTGCCCTGAATTTAGGACAGTCTGAACACTGCCCGAGAGTCCAATCACTGTTCAGTCTCTCGTCCCAGGAGGACACACGCTGATACTTACCCAAAAGTAAGGACTTGACAAGACCAACAGCCCCTACTGCACCCTACCAACATCCATCTTCCTTACCCCCAGAAGTGTCAAAAGACTAGGCCACCAAACCTGTAAATCACTTTAGGCAAAGGGCAACATCAACGATGCCATTTCCTGCTCCTAAAAGGGAGACCCTCCGTGCTATGTATACTTTTGAAAAGCAGACTGGGTGGGTTTTGAACGTCTTCGAGAGCAAATAAAATCCCACTTCAAGGTAAAACTGCAGTTTCTAATATACATAAGATTACTACACATAGAATGATTACGAGGGGGACTGCACTGTTAGTATCTTATTGCCGTACAAGGAACAGCTACGATATGCTGCTCGAGCGCGTTATCAGATGATGTTAAAATGCATGCATCTATAATGCATGAGTGCAAGTGATCATTAGGCAGGATCTGAGCAGGAGTACAGAACACCAGTTTAAGAAGCCAATAGAATCAAATATTTATAAATAAATAGCTCTGGTTAAGTGCTACCTGCAAATGACTAAACCACTCGCCTCCATGCCGTCTTCCGTGTGGGAATGTTTAACAAATCACTACGGTTCCCTCCCACCTTCCCTGTAATTCCGCACCCACCTGAGGACATCTGCTAAGACTCCCGCACAGCTGGGCCACGAGACTCCGAGCGCGGGAACAGGGCCTCCTTGTGCTGAAGAGACAGTTCGCCCCCTTGCTGCTGTGACACTGGACGTTAATAGACGTGACGTCCAGACGTCAATAGACTTGACGTTCAACGGGCCGAGAGGAGTGACCACGCCTGGCGCACATAAGCATGCAGCACTTTTGTTTTGATGTGATATATGTAGAGTTATTTCAGGACTGATCAGAGGGCTGCCGCAGTAGGAATGAGTTGGTTACCAGATTGGTGTCACCCCATGTGATGGTGTCACCCGGTGCGGTCCGCACCCCCCTAGTGACGCAGCTGGACTGGATTAAAGCGGACCCTGAAGCACTCAGAGAGCCATAGAAGCGAGAACGTGCACTAGCCCCGCCCTACAGAAGTGAGACACTGGTTAATAAAATGAGGAAGCCAGACACTAGGCAGCCAAAAAGAAATTTTGAATCAGCCAAGAATGTGACCAAACACAAACAAAGCGAGACTGAGCTGACAGAAGAAGAAAGAGGCAATGGGGAGCCACATCGCAGAATGCAGACATGCTTAATATACTGCAGGAAATAAAACAGGGGTTTGCGACGGTGGTGGATAAAGTTAATCGCATGTTGTCTAGAATGGACGCTATAGCACACAAACTGGATGCACATGAGGAACGCATTAAAGATACGGAAAGGCGAATATCGGACAATGATGACACAACGGCTGGTCACACAGCTCAACTTGCGCGCATGGATAAGATCCTGAGTACCATAGCGGCCAAAAATGAGGATTTGGAGGCATGCAGCCGCCGGAATAACATACGGGGTGATAGGTATTCCGGAGACACCCAACACCGGCAAAATGGAGGAATATGTGGAGAAAATGCTGATAGCCACGATAGGAGCGGAGGCGTTCTCCCTGCAATTTATTGTAGAACGGGTCCACAGATCCCTTGGACCGAGACCTGTACCTGGCGCCACACCTAGGCCCATTATCGCACGGTTATTGAACTATCGGGATAGGGATGTGACCCTGCGAGCAGCTAGGAACAAAAAATCTATGTCTTACGAGGGTAATGCTTTTTCGATATATATCCAGACTTTACACCTTTAGTGCAAGAAGAATGTAGGAAGTTTATTGAAGTTAAGAAAAAACTACGGGAGGCGCAAATTGATTATGCATTGCTTTACCCGGCGAAACTGCGGGTCACGCACCAGGGCAAACAAAGGTTTTTCACCAACCCTAATCAAGTGGAAGAATATCTCCGTACAGTGAAACGTATGCACTGAGGAGGAGGAAGCCGTGGCAGTTCACAAAGATCCTCCCCTGCTAGGGAAGAGGAAAATCTACAGTGACTGAGAAGTAGACGAGAAACGGACACTGTATTGGACTTGGCAAGTATAAAAGGAATAAGGTAAAATTACATAGATAAGTCTTTACGAATGGTACCAGTTATTAGAAGATATGGAGTTCCGGGCAAGCCTCCCCCAGGGAAGAGGATCCGGCGAGGTACGCCATGGAGGGCCTCAAGGGAGGAAGAGTGACTGTGTAGCCCTCTAAAGATGGCCCCCAGAGGGTGTACCCCCGCAATGGAAAGCAGCACACAAGCTGCTGCGGAACTAGTGACTAGAATGGACTTGATGTTGGGGAAAGGAGAGGGGGGGGCGACAGATGCTGGCAAAATTGGGTTGCTTCAGTGGGAGGAGGGAGGGTGAAAAGGGGCGTGGGTTGTTGAAAAGTTTAGAAGTTTTGAGTTAACGGTACACATGAGTGAGTACGACGGGGTCCATAGGTACGAATATGATCAATCTATACATCGTAATGTGATTACTGGAAATAGTGTTTTGGTGGGAGAGGGGTGTCCTTCTGGCCTGCAGTTAAAAGGCAATGCAAACACACTGAGATAATGGCTGAGACACAGATGAATGAGCTTAATATAATTACATGGAATGTGCGGGGACTGGGAGACCCCAGGAAAAAGAAGCAGTTGTTGTCTTATCTGGATAGACACCATGTGCACATTGCTATGCTACAAGAGACTCACTGTCCACGTAATGCACCGGTTACATTTGCTAGTAAATGGGCGGAGACCAGAGTATTCTCTTCTTATTCCACTTATGCCCGTGGCACAGCAATATTGGTTAGGAAACATGCACCGTTTCAGATGGCTGGAGCTACATGGGACTCGGAAGGCAGGTACTGTATAGCTTGGGGTCGACTGGGCTCCCAATCTATTACATTGGTATGTTGCTATGGGCCAAACGTAGATGACCCCGGGTTCTTTGAAGTGCTTTGGGCTAAGAGTTTTGAAACAGAGGCTACACATGTCATATGGGGGGAGATTTCAATGTAACGCATAATCCCACCTTAGATAGCTCCCACTCAGCACCGCATCATTACACCAAGGCTCAGGCAGTGTTTAAGGAAATAAAGATAAACTACCAACTGATAGATGCCTGGCGACATGTGCATCCGCAGAAAAGGGAAGGCACACACTTTATGACACATGCACAATCTTGGGCTCGATTGGATTATTTTTTTGTGACTAGGGGACTGGCCCCTGCGATAGCTGACACAAAACATCTCCCCAGGACTTATTCTGATCATGCACCGGTGCTACTGTCGCTCTCCTCCGCAGATTTTAATATACTTCGTAGCACATGGAGGTTATATCCCACTATCCTACTGGATATGGTTTTTCAGGAAGAGCTGCGGGAGGAGATAAGGGATTTTTTCAGACGAAATAAGGACTCTGTTGCAAGTGTGGAACTAGTATGGGAGGCATTTAAACTAACGATACGAGGATACTGTATAGGGAAAGGAGCGGGAGTGCTTAAGGATATACAAGCCACGATACGGTCATTGGATAGGGATCTAAAACGACTAGAAGCTGAACTCATGGAGGCGCCAAATAAAGAGACACAAGGAGCCTTTAGGGAAAAACTAACGCTATACATGGAGAGAGGCGTAGTTTAAAAGTAAATACTGGGTAGCCAGAAATTACGGTGAAGGTGATAGGCCTGGCCGCATGTTGGCGCAGAAAGTGAAGCGACCGCGCTGCTCCAACTAAATTACAGAAGTAATACATTTACATGGCGAACTTTGCCGTGATACACAAAATATACTTAACACATTTTTGAAACACTATAGCACGCTTTACACCACAACAGCGAATGGGACCGTTGAGTTGGATGACTTTCTTGGAGATGTAGCACTGGGGTGGCTTAGCGACGCACAGAGGGCCTTTTTATGTGCGCCTTTCGAGCAAGATGAGGTGAGGGATGCTATTATGAGCATGCAGTCTGGTAATTCCACGGGCATGAATGGAATTCCAGTGGAATTTTATAAAACTTACATTGATATCATGGCCCCTGTGCTTAGGGAAGTGTATGAAAACGCACTTGAAGTTGGACATTTGCCCCCGACTATGAGAGAGGCCCTCATATTGTCATTGTTGAAGCCAGGTAAGGCCCCATAAACAGTGACTTTTTTAGATGCCACTAAGGCATTTGACTCCGTGGAATGGAGCTACATCTTTGGAGTGATGAGGTGAATGGGGTTCCCGCCATTGGTTTTATCGTGGATTGGATTGCTATACACCAAACCAGTTTTTTGAAAGCAACAATGGTCCTGTGCACGAAAAAATCATGTAAATGAATACAGACACAGTGGATTCTGTATTAAAGTGACTTGTCCAGCCGGACAGTGGTCAACAAGTATATTTATAATATAAAGCAAAATAAACAGAGAATATCCTTCGACACTCTCACAGTGTGGGGCACAAGCCTGTACCTCAATTATACAAGAACACTTTAGTACATTCAAAGTGAGACAGAAAGGGCTTTTTAGGCAAAAAAAAGCTTCAGTTGTTCATTAGATCTCAATGTGAACAGATGTTCAAAAAATGCACCATTACATCAACACAGTACATGGTTTACACACTGTATATGGCACATGAATTGGTCGACGGCGTTTCGATCCCACATTTAGATAGCTAGGATCATCATCAGGACATTTCATAAATGCCTAATAGTTATAAGCCTCATGAACCATAATAATCATTATTACGTCTCGTGGTGAGCTCACCACGAGACACATTGACGGCCAGGACCCGATACCGACTGATCCGGTACCCGTCCCATCCTACACAACAATCGTATTAACGATCGCCATGACCGAGCACGATCCTTGGTGACCCCTCGAAACCCCTAATTCAACCCGGGCTCACTTACCATGATTATTATGGTTCATGAGGCTTATAACTATTAGGCATTTATGAAATATGAATATCTGTTCACATTGAGATCTAATGAACAACTGAAGCTTTTTTTGCCTAAAAAGCCCTTTCTGTCTCACTTTGAATGTACTAAAGTGTTCTTGTATAATTGAGGTACAGGCTTGTGCCCCACACTGTGAGAGTGTCGAAGGATATTCTCTGTTTATTTTGCTTTATATTATAAATATACTTGTTGACCACTGTCCGGCTGGACAAGTCACTTTAATACAGTATCCACTGTGTCTGTATTCATTTACATGATTTTTTCATGCACAGGACCATTGTTGTTTTCAAAAGATTGTTCCCTAAGGTCCTCTGCTGATTTACTTAGGGTCCCTTGTTGTTTATAAACATACACCAAACCAGTAGCTAAGGTTTTGATCAATGGTCACACGTCACACACATTTGACATAATGAGAGGTACAAGGCCATTGATATTTGCGCTAGCAGTTGAACCACTCGCGGCGAAACTGCAGGAAAAACATAATGAAAAGGCACTGAGGTGCTATCAGCGCCAAATCCTTATCTCACTCTATGCGGACGACATCACCTTGTATGTTCGAGACCCATGACAGAATCTGAGCCCAATACTGCGAGAATTCATAGTATTTGGGAGACTATCCGGTATACAGATTAATTGGGAAAAGTCTAGTTTCTTCCCACTCACGGACGCTGTTGAGCGCTTTGAGATGGACTATCCCTTGGAATGGTGTGAGGACGACCTTAAATACCTAGGGATCAGAATCATCAAAGATAAGGGAGAACTTATGAGATTGAATTATGGGACTACTATGACTAAATTGAGTGAAAACGTGACGAGATGGGTGGCGTTACCCTTGTCCATTGCGGGCCGGGCGTCCTTGATCAAAATGGTGATACTTCCACAGCTCTTGTATTTATTTCGGAATATCCCATACTACCCAGGCTCGAATTTCTTTAAAACACTTAAGTCAGAACTAATAAGATTGGTTTGGGGAGGCAAACAGCTCAGATTGCAATGGGAAGTAATGACTAGATCTTATTCACAGGGAAGGTTCGGAATTCCTTGTTTTGAATTGCATTTCATAGCAGCGCAAGCCCACTTTGTGTGGTACTGGGTTAGGCAAACTCGCTATATGCCACAAGTGGCGGCAGAACATTGGTTAGCACACCCTATTCCTATAGAAGGAGCAATGTACAGTGTGGTAGGGGTGAGAGAAAGACAGCGAAATGCAATCCACAGCACGATCATAGCTTGGCGAAGAATTGCCAGTATGCTGGAAGTACCATTGTTGTACTCACCGCTGTTACCCCTCGCGTATCACTCGGAAATACCACTGTTACAGGAAGAAATATTTGAGAGTTTTTAAAAAAAGACTGGTATAGTCACTTGGGGAGACATGCACCACGAAAGCAAGTTTTGTGCCCTTGACCATATGTGTCCAGTGGAACAATGGACTCCGCTAGATGTCTTTTTATATAAAAGATTGGGACAGAGTATAAAAACACTAACCCTGAAATTCCCTTAGGAACCGGAGGTACTGGCCCCGCTACAAATCAAGGGTGGGCGTAGTTCGCGAAGTAGCGCTACGCGAAGCAACGCAAAGTGCACTTCGCACTACGCGAACTTCACGTAGCACTACGCGAGCTGCGTAGTAGCATGTTCGCACTGTGCAAGATGTGTTTTCAATGATTGCACAGTGCGGACAAGCATCCGGCACTGTGCAATCATTGAAAACGGCATCTTGCACAGTGCGAGCTGTAGTTTTCTGTTGCTCGAGTAGATTATTACTCGAGCTGCAGCTTTCTCAACGCGAACTGGTAGTTTAGAATGTATGACGTTACCACGCATACTATTACCACGCATACCATTACAACGCGGTATTTACAACGCATACCGTTACAACGCATAGCGCTTTGAGGTGCTGGAAAGTGGTAAGTATAATTTTATATTCCAACTCCAGTCCCTGTGGACACTAGGGAAGGTGTTGGATATAAAATTAAACTTATTCCCTATCCTAGAGCGCCCCCCAGCGCAATGCGTTGTAATGGTATGCGTGGTAATGCCTGTGTTGTAAGTGTAGTGCGTGGTAAAAAATGCGTGGTAAACGTTGTATACCGGTAGTTTCTCATTGAGAGCGGTCGCGAGCATGTGCAACCACTCACAATGAGAAACCTTACCTCCCCGCGTTGAGAATCTCGCCGGGATGTCATTTTGCTTGCTCGCGGTCGCGAACATGACATTCAGGACCGCGAACAAGCAAAAAATGAGCGCTGCACTACGCTACGCTACGCTGCACTACGCGTGTTCGCACTGTGCTACGTGCAGCTCGCGCAGTGCGAAGTTGCGCAAACTTCACAAACTCCGCGAGCGTAGCGTAGTGCTTCGCCCAGGGTTACAAATCATACTGGGTATGACCAAACCCATGAGACTAGTGTCCCTGATATACAAAGCGGTGCACACACAGAGAAAGCGACCTGCTACGCAGTCACGGGCGAAATGGGGGGAGGAACTGGGGAGGCCTCTGACAGACGAACAGTGGGAAACCTGCTCCCTGCAAACAGAGAGAATCAGCGAGTAGCAGACTCCGAATTATACATTGTAAGTTTTTACACAGATTAAACTACACACCAGTCAAGATGTACAGGTTTAAACTAAGAGGGGAGGACAACTGTGATAGGTGTCGGGCTGCAGGAGCTGATTTCCTACATTTGGCGTGGGATTGTCCGAGTGTTAAAGAATATTGGAGGCAAGTGTTTGGGGCGTTGCAAAAAATGATAGATGCACCATTGGAACCAGACCCCCTTTTGGCGCTATTAGGATATGTTAAGCCTGTAAGAGCAGAACATAGGAGATTCATTGCCATGGCGCTTCTCTTGGCCAAGAGAAGGGTGGCCTGCAGATGGGGAAGGGGACGGGCGCCTAAATTTAAGACATGGATGGATGACCTAGTAACATGTCAGGAGAAGCTTGCCACATATGCAGAACTATTGCCAGAGTCATCTAGACCTAATGATATATGGGCCCGCTAACGTGTTATCTGCTTAAAAACGTGAGACACGGAACACCAGCTGCACAAGAGATAGAGATGGACATGGAAATGGGTAGATGAAGAAAGTACAGTACGTTGTGTGTATAGAGGTGGATAGCGGGAAAATGCAGGTATTACTCTCAGAACTGTACAATGGCACAATGTTGGACTCGGGCAGATCCCTACTGGAAGTACAAAGGAAGATAGGAAAATTCAGATATGTATAGTATGTAAGGAAGAATGGAACTCTAAACCTGCAACTATAGTGATGATAACTATGATGTTGATTGATGCATGTAACATGCTAAATGTTGATGTAATTAGATGTAATGAAAAGACGGACCCATTACGGATTGTATTATGCAGCCATCTTGAAATGTACTTGTTTGTTACTTGAAAACAATAAACAGAATGTTTAAAAAAAAAAAAAAGAATACCTGTGGTTTCCAGCCATGTTTGCACAGAAATCCTGGAGCGAGGAGGAGCTATGAACAGGAGCTCTGCTGTAAGAGAACTAAGTCTGTAGTGATGTCATCCAAGCCTGGATCTCGATCAGAGTTTTAAGTCAATGAAAGATACTCACTGGTGTGGAGACTTTCATGTAAGGCTGTATATTATTGACCTATTAATAGTTCAATTTGCCAGAATTACTCAGTAGATCTCCAGGGGGGTTCTATGTACAAACTATAGAGGGGGAAGGTCTAATAAAGAACCTTGGGGGACCTCTTGGTCTAGTGGTATAGAGTCAGATATCTGTATTAAATTCCTGTGAGTGATTTCTGAAGTATGAAGTGAACATGTTCAGTATGTTGGCCTCTATACTAATGCAATGCCTCATGATTTCTAGTAGTGTATGATGACAGAAATTCTCAAATAACATCTGATAAGTCAAGCATGATGAGCAGGCAAGAGTCAACTATGAGTATATGTAATAATGTAATACTAAAAGTCTTTAAATTTCCTATGAAAGTGCTTACTAACAGGAAATCCCACAAAAGAGAATGCTTTCCTCAAACACATCATCTTACTGTTAAAGAGCCTTCTGTTTAGGAATAATATTTGGCCAGTGAGTGAAAAATTAGGTCTTACCTTCTTCTTCAACTCAACACTGATAGCGTTGGCCTCTTTTAAGAAAATGGCATTGCCCCATAATTGGTCACGGAGGGAAGTGAACTGGTACCACTTCCACTTTCTGAAGGCCCACAAGGCAAATTCAAACTCCTGCTCAGTCCACTGCACTGGAAAGACAAAAACCACAGCATAGCATCAGTCTTCATAAATGAATCTTTGAAAAGCGCTTTGAAGCATCCCCATTATACACGCACCTACAAACATGTGAACATGTACATGAACACACAAACACTTATACACACACACAGAAACATGCATGCTGGGCTGGGCAGTGCTTACATTGATGTCGAGCTGGGCTCACCTTGTTATCGGGTCCTGTCTAAGTTTAGTGGCTGTCCTCATTTTACCAAAGTAATGTCTAATTGCTGTTACATTTTAATTCTCTGTGTAGTTGTGTTCTCATTATGTTTTTGCATTTCATTTAACACGCTGTGAATGGCACTTTAAAGTGATGCACAAGGGGGCGTGGCCAAGATTTCGGCGGAGTAGGACGCATTCTCAGTCCCTCCGGCGCCAAGCATTGCAAAGCTTTTTTTTTCGCCCTGTTAGGTGCCCATCCGCACTTCTACCTGCGGTGCCGAAGAGCAAGGTTCCGTCGGGCACTAGCTGGTGCCCTTTGTTCCGAGTTTGGGCCGGACTGCAGAGGTGCGGCGACGTGCGGCCTGTGGGGGTGGCACACCGAGAGAGCCTTGTGGCTGGCGGAGCGGGGTGGCTACTCGGCCCCGGTGAGGAGCAATCGGCAAAGTGGAGCAGCGGAGTCGGGACCGGTGCCTTCCTGTACACTGGGGATTGTACTGAAGTGCCCCGAGCTTTTGAGGTGGTGCGGCGGAGGGTCCAGCCGGATCCCAGTAGTGACGGAGGCCGTGTGAGATGGGCCCGGCGGAGCAGAGAGACTGGGGCCGCCTGGAGCTGACTGCCGCATAGGCCGGGGATCGGCGGTCGTCTAGAGGGGCTTGTGACTGCCCGGAGCAAGACGGCGGAGTGTGCCCGGGGCCCAGGAGGAGCAGATCGGCAGAACAGGCTCCGCTACCGGCGGGCCGCAACTAACGCCAAACCCAAGGGAACAGTGAGTGGGGAAGGCCCAGTGATGGCGGTGGGGTCCCGGCCCTGGAACTGTTGCGGTGCCGAGGTGAGGATCGAGGGACCCTGTGAGGGGAACTGAGCCCCCCCCGAATCAGCATAGCAAGCGGAGATTGTGGAGCGAGGTCTGGGCCTAGTAGCGAGGCCTTTGCTGGGCGTGGCAGTAGGGGCGGCCAGACGGACTGCGCGATTCCTCGGTGGCGGCCTGGAGATTTTGATAGGCCTGCAGCCTGGTGTTGACGGGGGGCCCCCTGTGGACTACGGTGCCCGGAGGAGGATCTGGGGGTCCCGAAGGTGATCACGCACTACGGGGCGACAGACGTGGGCCCGGCTTTGCGCCACCTGAGGCCCGCACTCGCAGAGGTTCCGGCCCGCCCTGGAGTGGGGCCGCCAGCTGGACGTGCTGTGCAGAGTTGGGCCTGTGTACCCAGCCTAGCCTAGCTCCATACGGGCTGCGTGTGCCCGGAGGGGACGTGGACGTCGAGGCGCCTGCACACGTGGTCCCCGGGACGCCTGATGATCAGCGGCGGCTGGGCGACCCTTTGAGAAGCTTGGAGGTGAGGAGCAAGAGGGGGCCCGTCCAGGGATCTGAGGTGGTCTGTGGTGGGCCCACGAAGCTTGAGTAGGCTTGAGCTGGCAGAGAGGGGCCTAGAATTAGATGTGGCGCCCGACAGACACGCGCTGCGCCGAAGCCGACTGCGGATGCCCCTGAGACGTGGCAGTGCATAGGGCCTGGAGGTGACTTGTCCGGGACCTGGGCGTTAAGTCAGCGGGTGGAGCTGCTTGGGGGCCTGGGAGCCGTACACGATTGGAGCTCGAGTGCTTTGGTCCCCTTCGCTCCCCCAGCGTGCCTGTAGGCCCTCCAGGGCCTGGCAATGGCGACGGCCAGGAACAGGAAGGAAAAGACAGTGAAGGAGGGGTCCCCGAAGGTGGCGGCGCAGACCGCCGCGCAGCCATCTGACAAGTCCTCGCGGAAAGAAGATTCGGAGGCCCCGGCAACGAAGGCTTTCATGATCGAGCTGTTTCCTGCGATCAAGGAGGACATTGCGGAACTGCACCCCCAGCTTGCGTCTGATCTCCGTGAGGTGCGGCGCGATGTCAATGGTGTGGGCGAGCGGGTCGCGACCCTAGAAGAGCACGATCTAGGGACAGCGGAGGACATCCACCACCTCCAGCAGGACGTGATTCGCCTCACAGAACAAAACTTAAACCTGAAAGCCCACGCTGAGGACTTAGAGAATAGGTACCGCCGCAATAACATTCGGATTAGGGCGGTGCCCTGGAAGGGCGAGGGATCGGATCTGCGAGAATATGTAGGGTCCCTCTTCCTGCACATTCTTAATGAGGAGGACATGAAAGAGATTCACATGGACCGAGTGCATCGTGTGGGTCTCCCGCAGGGACCTAAGGCCCCTCCTCCTGACATATTGGTATGTGTACACGACTTCCAACTCAAAGAACGGATCCTACGAAAAGAAAGGGACTTCGCCCCCCTTCAGTTCCGAGACCATCGTCCTTTGCTCTTTCAGGACCTAGCGGCCTCTACGCTGACAAAACGGAGAGAATTCAAACCTGTCACCAACAACCTTAGAGAGCAGAACGTTCCTTATTCCTGGGGGCACCCGTTCCGGCTCATCTTCAAGTGGAAAGCCAAGCTCATCCAGGTCCGGTCCCTAGAAGTGGCTCGTGACATCTTGGGGCTGGAACAACCTGCCTCCCCTTCTGAGGCCGACGGTTCTCCCGGTGGACAACGGAGGCGGTCCACCGAATGGCAGAGAGTGGGTAAACCTGCACCCAAGGCGAAGCCCGACTTGGCAGCGAGTATGATGGAACGTGGGGCGGCGGTGGCCTCTGTGGCTCAGGTAACAGACGCTTCAGCGGGCACTTGAGGTATGGACTCTTTCCCAGGCACTAACAGGGCCAGTAGCTGGCGTCGGAGGGGATGATTCGCAGAAGGTAATAACTAGTTCTTCTATGTCCTGGTTCCGAAAGAGTCCTGTATCAGGAACTGGACGATTGATTGGTTGGTGCCATGTTCCCCTGCCTTTAGGGCCTATACCACGAACATTCATATGTTCCTTTCTTTTGTACTGTTGTGTTATGATTGTTGGGGATTGTTTTTGGGGGCTCCGCATCATTCCTGGGGGGGTTTAGAGGTAGGTCGGGGTGGTAGGGAGTCTCCGAGATGTCCACTGCGGGTAGAGTCCCAGGAGTCACGTCTAATGCTTTTATCACTGTGAAGCGACTATAGGTAACGATTGGAAAATTGTTAGCTTGAATGTGAGGGGTCTCAACAGCCCGGTTAAGCGTGCTGCCATTTTATCGCTGTTAGAGCGTGCGGAATGGGATGTGTGTCTATTGCAGGAGACTCACCTCCTCTCCAAGGATACTAGGAGGATGAGAGACAGGCATTTTCCAGTTCAGGTGTGGTCTTCATGCTCAGCGAAAAAACAGGGGGTGGCTATCCTGGTCAGCGCCAAAGCTCACTGTAAGGTCCTGTCCCACGTAGTTGATCTTAAGGGGTGCTTTTTGGCGGTCAGGATCCAATGGGGGAATACGCATCTCACGGTGGGCTCCCTGTATGCTCCAAATGTCCATCAGGAACCCTGTCTGAAGACAGCGCTTGCGGAGGTGTTAGCTTCCCCAGATGTGTGTGTGTTGGTGGGGGGAGATCTGAATGTAGTAATGGATCCGATGCTAGATAGATCAGCTGCGCGTTCGCATCAGGCGGGGCCATCTCCCAGGGAGGGAAGCAGTGGTTAAAGGAGGGGGGGCTCCATGATGTATGGCGTTCTCACCACCCCCTGGAACGCGATTACACCTACTACTCCGCAGCTCATAAAACGTATGCGCACTTGGATCATTTCCTCGCCATGACATCTCTCATGCCCCATTTATCTGCAACAGAGATTTCCCCGCGTTCCCTGTCCGACCATGCCCTTATTTCCGTACAGGTCGCCTGTAATGAGCAGCGACCGCCGTCATCGGGGTGGCGTATTCGGGATTCCCTCCTCAATTCGGAATCGGTAGTTACCCGCATAAGAGCCCCGATTACTCAATACTTCGCAGATAACAACAGGGACGGTATGTCGTTATTGTCTGTGTGGGAAGCCCTCAAATTAGTGGCTCGGAGGGACTTTATTGCAGTGTCCGCGTCGCTCGCTCGGATACGCAGGGAGAAGCGCAAAGAATTGGAGAGGGAGGTGGGAGACCTGGAGGCGATCCATAAGCGGACTGGGGCTCCACGCATCTGGAGAGAGTGGGAAACGAAGAGGCGCTTGCGCCATAAATTCTATCTCAGTGGGGACAAGGGGGGCCGGATGTTGGCGCACAGGCTGAGGGCCCGAACGCAGCAGGCCGCCGTTCAGGCCATTAGGGATGCTGATGTGGTAGAGCAGACTGCCGACTCCCGCATCGCAGACTCCTTCTGGCGGTTCTACCACACTCTCTATTGACAGGAACCCTCAGAGCCGGAACGTGTGAAGGCGTATCTGGCGTCATGTGAAATTACACCCTTCACACAGACCTCGGCAGCAGTGCTCGATGCTGAATTACGTATAGAGGAAGCATCTCCGGAATCTCGCGGTTGAAACTGGCCAAATCCCCAGGACCGGACGGCTTCTCGGCCATTTTTTATAAAAAGTTTTGTATGGAGCAAGCGCCCTTTTTAATTCCTTCCTGGAAACGGGAGAAGTGACCCCTTCAATGTCGGAGGCCGTGATTACAGTCATCCCCAAGGCAGGGAAGGACCCCATGGAGTGTGGCTCGTATCGTCCCATCTCCCTCCTCAATATCGATGCAAAGCTTTTTGCTAGCATTCTGGCTGCCCGTCTCAGTCCATTCATGGATGGCATCATAGAACGGGATCAGGTTGGGTTTATACCAACGCAACAAGGGGGGGAAAACACGAAGAGGCTTCTCCACCTCATGGACTCTGTACACCGCTCTCGCAAACATGCCCTGTTCTTATCAATAGAAGAGAAAGCCTTCGACAGCGTCGACTGGACGTACTTGTTCACGGTCTTGAAAACTTTCGGGCTGGGGTACAACTTCGTAAAATGGGTGCGCTGCCTCTATGCGGCTCCAAAGGCGGCGGTCCGGGTAAACGGTTGTGGATCTGCCCCTTTTCCCATCACCCGTGGGACGCGACAGGGGTGCCCCCTGTCGCCGTTGCTCTTCGCGCTCTATATGGAGCCCTTCGCTCAGAGGGTGCGGTCCAACGGGGGCATTGAGGGGATCCGGTTTGGCGCAGACGAGCACAAAATAAGCCTCTACGCTGATAACGTGATCCTCTCGCTTGCGTGCCCTCACACCTCCTTGCGGCACCTGTCGATGGAATTGCACGACTTTGGCGGCGTTGCCGGTTTTAAGGTTAACTTTTCCAAGTCCCAGGTCCTCAACGTCTCGATCCCAGCTTCTGACGTGCAAGACCTCAAAAAGGACTTTGCCTTCCAGTGGGTTCACTGTGACATCCCGTACCTGGGGATCTGCCTGGCTCCCACTATAGCGCAGACAGTCTCTCTCAACTACAAGATCTTAGTTGAGCAAACAACCAAATCGCTGTCTGATTGGTCCCGTTTGCAGCTCGCCTGGTTTGGTCGGATGGCGGCCATCAAAATGACGATCCTTCCGCGCATTCTATACCTCTTCCAAATGTTGCCTTTGAGCCCTCCGCCGGGTACCATACAGAAGCTTCAGGGGCTGCTTACCAAATTCCTATGGAATCACAAACGTCCGCAGCTTGCCTCCTCGTTGATTACGGTCCCTCGAGCTACCGGCGGACTGGGCTTTCCCTCACTACTTGCGTATTACCAGGCGGCTTGTCTGCACTTTATTCTCGAATGGAACAGGCCACTCTCCAGCAAGCACTGGGTATTTATGGATCAGGCGGTGGCGGGCCTCAATATTTGGCGCGAATTATGGCTCCCTCGAAAACAAAGAGCATGGGGCCTATATTCGTCACCAGTGACATCGCCGACTATGAAGGCGTGGGATCAATTGGCACAGCGTGAGGGCTGGACCACTTTCCCCTCACCTATGACACCCATTGTCGATAACCCGGACTTCCCGCCAGGCTGCTCGCCCCCGGTCTTCCAGCGCTGGAGGGAGGAGGGCTGTAAGAGGGTAGGCCACCTCTTTGACCTTGATGGCTTAATCTCGTTTTCCTCGCTTCGCCGGGACCACTTTTCCCTCCCTGAATCCGATGCCTTTTCCTATTCGCAGATAGCACATTGAGTCACTCAACTTCCTAATATCGCCGATATGACCCGCCCCCTGACAGCTCTGAAACGCTGGGTGGTATGCAAAAAAGATGACCACAAACTTATATCTGACCTATATGCCCTGATCATTGCGCGCCCTAAAGCGCTGCGTACTAAGGCGCAGGTTCCTTGGGAGACGGAGCTGGGCCGCCCGCTGTCGCGTAAAGAGTGGGAAAATGTATTTTATCGTGCGCAGCATACCACTGCCAATGTTGCAGGCGTTGAGTCGGCCTACAAGGCAGTGTCATACTGGTACCATACCCCAGCGCGGATTAAAACTTGGGATCCGAAATGCTCAGGTCTTTGCTGGCTGGGCTGTGGTGCTCCGGGCACCTTGACTCACCTGCTCTGGCACTGCCCGAAGCTAGAGTGTTACTGGACGGCGGTCCTTGATGATATCGATGAGGCCTTTCACATCACATTTCCCAGGGCTCCTGAGCATGTGTTGCTAGGGCTCCCGCATCCAAAAGTGTTCCCTTTGCGCTCTATGAGGGGCAAACAGATAGCTCTAGCCTTGCTAGCGGCATGCTTAGTTATCCTTACACAAAGGCGATCCACTGCTTCCCCTGACCCGAGGGAATGGATTCGGCGGCTGTGGCATTTATTGGCAAAGGAGAGGCTCTCTCTGTGTGTGGATGGCAAGGGAGAGGTGTATGCTGAACTATGGGAACCATTTATACACCTTCTATCTCATGATCTGCGCGAGGTAACGTGTCCCAAGTACCTGCAAATCTTGTACCTTATCCTGGTGGTCCCCCAGGGTGCAGTTAAATAGGTTCGGAAGGTCTGGAATGTGCTGGGAGACGGGGAGACTTAGTGTGAATTAGGGGAATAGAAGAGACTGATGCGGAGGAGGGAGGCGGGAGGGGGGTTGGGGTGGTGGTTGGGGCGGGAGTGGGGTGGTGGGGGGGTTATTTTGTTTTGCTGTTTCTGTTCTTCGTCGTAAAATGCAGTGAAAGCTAAAGGTCATGGCTGTTCTTCCTGGCATTGCATGTGTCCTCGCCGGGTCGCCCCCTGGGGTGTAGACCCTAAGGCTGTGTTTAATATTGCTGGATTGTGCTCTGCTGGCCGGTGGATGTAGGCAGCCGAGCTGTGTCATGTGTTGGTATACTGCTCAATAAAAACGATTGATTCTAAAGTGATGCACACAATGCTGTTACTTCAAATTTCCCCATAATTGCCTTTGAAATATGACATTCTCATTCAAATTTCTGTTTCCTTAATACCCACAATGTCAGTTCATCCTAAATGCTGGGCATACGATCATAGATGGCCAGCCTCACACGCTGCATTTCCTAAATATTGTAAGCATTGGCAAAGGTAATAGTCCTGGGTTTAATGGACAAGTGTGTTCAAAAACTGGACATGTAGAAATTATGTTTCTTTGCAAATAGCACATTATAGTTTGACTGATTGGCTTTTCCAACACCTGATGGTAATGAATCTGGTATTGGTTCTGGTGGTGTGAAGTTGCCAGAGGAATGGATGGTGGTGGTATTGACGATAGTTTTGAGGATCGTATTAGTAGTAGTGGCATTAATAGTGGTGGTGAAACTTGAAGTGGTATCGGTATTATGACTGGCATTGGTGTTGCTGCTAGCGACAGTGGTGCTGGTGGCATTGGTAGGGGTGGCTTTGGGGGGTATCAGTGGAGGTATGTATCATTGGTGACTGGTCGTGATATTGGTAGTTTCGGGAGTCATTGTGATAGTAGTGGTGGAGCTATCAGTGGTATTCCTGGTTGTACTGTGATAGTGGTGTGGGTGGTGGTGGTATTCATAGCAATATTACTGGTGAAGAAGTCTTGGTGGTGGTATTAGTAAGACTGGCAGTAGTATCAGTGTTGGTGGTATTCCTGGTGTCAGGTTCTGGTATTAGTGGCAGTGGTGGTGGTGGTTTTAGTGGTGTTGGTATTGGTGATGGTTGTGTATGTATTGTGGTGGTGGTATAGAAGGCTGCTTCAGTGTGGTAGTGATGGCGTTATTGTGGTGGTTGTATTGGCAATAGTCTAATATAGGTAGTTTTATATGTGATGGTGGTATTGGTAAGGATGGAGATATAGGTAGACATAATAGTGGTGATATTGGTTGTGTTGGTATTGGTAGGGTTGGTGCAATGGTGGTGGTGGTATTATTAGGAGCATTTGCAGTATTGTTAGTGGTGGGGCCTTGAAGTTACGGCCTTGCTGATACTGGAGGTAGTACTGGTGGTGATATTGGTGTGAGTGATATTAGAGGTATTGGTGGTGTGGAATTGGTGTTAATATAATTGCTATTGATATTTGTGGTATTGGTACTATGGTGGTGGTGTGGTACTGGTGGTGTTGGTAATGCTGGTGATGTATTGTTTTTTTTTACTAGTGATATTGGTAATGGTATTGCTGTTGCTGGTATTGTGGTATCACAGTGGCTTTAGGAATGGTAATTACATTTGTGATATGGTGTTATTGCTGGTGTTAAAGTCTATTGTTGATGATCTAAGTGGGATATTCGCTAATGGTGGCAATGCTATCAGTGGTGGTCGTATTGGTAGTGATGTGAAATTTCTCGTGGTTGCTGGTGTTGGGGTCATGATACTGCTTTTTGTTGTGGCAATGGATCTCTTTACGATGACGGCCATCGCCGCAGGGTTGAGACTGGCCGACAAGTAGTCAGCAGTCCCGCCCGTCATACTGTGATGCAACCCTGTGTATGCCGTCAGAAAAATTTCTGTTGCAGCTTGTGCTGCGGCCAGGAAAAGCGCCGCGGCACAAGCCGCAACAGAAAAAACATCCAAACACCTTGTGCCAGGCACCATGTGCCCCACTGGGCGCTTAGCAGAGGCCCACAGGGGATGGCAGGCTGGAAGAATTCCGTCAGCAAGTACACCAGAGGCTGGTAGGTTTCAGGTAGCACCTCTATGGTGCCCTCTGAGTGCATGCATTGATAAATCCAAAAACTGGCATCAGTGTTGGTTTATCATGATGAGATGTTTTGTACCAAACATCTCGATTTTTAGTGAAGCCATCATGTAGCTGGGGAACTTTTTTTTCACCAGTGCCTTAAGATGGCTTCCTTGGTCACTTGCACTGCCAGTAATAGTATTTACCAGTACAGGGGCATATCTGCTCATGCAGATATGCCCTCACATGTAATGTTCAGCACCCTGCCTTAGGGCTGTCAGGCCTGCTGTAGGGCTGACATAGATATTACATGTAGTGTTAAGGACATGGCACAAAGGAATGTGTGCCATGTCATGTTTTCACTTTTGTCTGCACCCAGACATACTGCAATGGCAGTCTTGCATGTGCTTGGTGAGGGGTCCCGTAGGGTGGCACGATTCGTGCTGCAACCTTTAGGGATTCTCTTTAGTACCTCAGGCTTTAGGTGCCAAGGTACCATTTACTAGGGATTTACAGAGGGTGCTAAAGTTTCCTACATGTTGTATTTGTGGCTGTGGAATTTGCTGTGGTGGTATTAGTGGCAGTATTGTTTTTTTTTTCCAAAATATTTTTATTGGAGTTTTCTGCAAACAGCACATAAAGCATTTGAACACGCCAAGAAACCATAAGTACATGGGAGTGAATGCACAATCGTTCAACGTTTACAGCACCACAGTGCACTATCATTGAATTTGCAATTACCATGTATCAGTCAGATAATACATTATACCATAGGTTATCATGCATCACATGAGCTGTATGAGTCGGGCAGTTCCTCACTGTCTCACATATCTATACCATAGTACTTTAACTAGGGACCCCATATTTTGGTCAACTTCTTCAGGCACCCTCTGGCCTTATGAGAACTTTTTCAGCTAGAGGTCCATCCCAGTTCTCCATACCCATAGGGTTTGGGGTTATGGGGCACCCAAGTATTTGGCCACATCTCACTTTGCAACTGTAAGGCCCAGATTGCTAGATTGAAGTTTGGCTCTAGGGACCTCAACCTCCATAGAAATACCCAACAGGATATATTTATGATCAACTGGTATTGTTTTTAACCAGTACACCATTGATTTCCTCTACTATGGCGGCCCAGTACTGATGAATGCTAATACACTTCCACAACATGTGAATGAACGAACCTCACTCAGCAACACAGAGGAGATAACTGAGGGTGTCCACCCTGCCCAAGCTGTGTAGGCAAGCTCTGTCATAATAGGTCCTGTAGAGAATTTTAAATTGGATCAGCATAAGTCTGGATTATGTTGCGACTTCCCTGTATCATCTAGTTCTCCCACCTCATTTTTCCACTGTGTCTTTAATTTTGTCAATGAGTCAGGCCAGTTTTTATGAATTGTTCTATATGTTCACGACACTGCCTTCCTTTCGATCTCCCCCATGAGCAGTCTCCCCTCCAACAGTGCATCATAATCTAAGATTTTGTCTATATCAAGTCCCTTAGCTGCCCAGGCATTTGGAAGATGCAGATATTTGTAATATTGTGTTGTGCTGAATTGGTAGTATCTTTGGAGGGAGCTAAACGGGACCAGAGCACCGCCTTCTATAATGTCCCCCAGCTTGGAAATCCCAAGTGAGTCCCATGCATTGAAACCCTTTCACTTCCTAATTTTCTTCAGACGTGTTCCCACCCAAAGAGGAGCTTCAGGAGTAATCAGTGCTTCCTATTTCATCCACCTTTCCACCCATTTCCAGGTGCTTATGGTCACTGGGGTTGCCAAGAGTAACTTCTTTACCCCTTCCTACCATAGTGGTAGTGTAGGTATGAGCGAGTTTGTAATTAGGTTTTCTCTAGTGCAAACATCGGGTGGTCCCCAGGCAAGTGTCACAATCATAACAAGATGATGAACGGAATGTTGAAAGTTTTAAACCACTCACCCCAGTCACAGATCTGGGTTTAATCCCTCATTTCTTTGCTTACTCTGCCAGGCGAGTATCCACAATCATTAACTTCTATTAAGTGAGCCGCCCAATCCTATGCTCTCATATCTGGAAGGGCAATGTCCCCTTATATTGATTCCTCTGCAGGGTATGCAGTGTCACCCTTGGGCATCTCCATTCCTAGATCTTGTGGTATGTTTGTAGGATGTACAAAAGTTTAGGAAGTGTTATTATCTTATACATAATGGCCCTACCAATAGTATCAACAGCAACATTTTCCATGTTTCTACATCCCTGTGGAAATCTGTCAGGACCCTCAGAATATTGGGTTCTAGACTATCTTGCTTGTTCATGGCCATATACAGACTTAAATATTGGAACCCCTCTCTGTCTACATGCAACTGTCCTGGGACAGCGTGCTCGTCAAAGTGTCCTCCTTTTGTGTACAGGCTATATTTGTCCCCATTAATCGTATAACACACATGTGTCCCATATTGTTCGATATGTGAAACAGTCCAGGGAGTGTAGTACGTGGGTTTGTGACAAATAGTAAAATGTCTTTGGTGTAGAGAGGGATCAGTTTGTCCCCCATCGCTCCCTCCCTTTCCTTAAACCCTGTAATGTCTAGGTGTGATTGAATCATGTAAGCTAGAGGTTCGAGCACTAGGGTGAGTAATAGCGAGGACATAGGGCACTCCTGTTGCATGCCCCTCTAAATAGGGAATTCTGATGACCGTTCCCCGTTCACCCTCACCTGGGTCACTGCATCTTTAAGGTTCAAATCTTTTTATGGTAGTTTTCAATTTTGAATAAATAGAAACATGGTCAGTCTAATGTAGGCACAGAACAGGGGCTTCGCAGAGCCCATGATTGGTTAATGTGCATACCAGAGAAACATTATAAAAGAAACATAAAAAACAGTCCCTCCCTGTCCCCCATTCACCAATATGCTTGTCTTAGAGTATATAGTTGTTCATACTGTTTTATTACGTCTCAGAGGCTGCAGGTTTGAGTGTGTCAGGCAGACGCAACAGACGTAAGTATCTGGGGCACTTAAGTTCCCAGAAATCATTTGAAAGTAAGGTCAGTAAGGGACGCCAAATCTCATGAAATGTGGAGCCCTTTCCCGCCTAGGTAAGTGTTATTTTCTCCATTCCTAGGACATGCCACAACTTTCTGAGCCACCCTGAGTATGTAGGTCTTTGTGGGGTGTCCCAGTGTGCCAAAATATTCTGTATAGCTGACCATAGAGCCACCCCTATTATCCAACCCCTCTTTAATTTCAATGGGTAGGACCGCAGATCAGTGACCCACAACAATACATGTGCAGGGAATCTCAATAATTGGGTGTCTGCTTGTCTATCTCGTCTAATACTTGAGACCAAAACTGCTGAAGTTGAGGACGTTCCCACAGTATAGAACCAAGGTTCCCTGTGCACTGCAGTTCCTCTAGCATTCTGCGCTCGAGTAGGGTTGAATCTTATGTACTCTCACTGGTGTGTAGTACCAGTACGTCGCTACCTTTGTGAGTGTGTCAGCTAGTGCCATGTTAGTGGAGGTGTGGCGGGATCTATAACATATTCCCTCCCATCCCTTATTGCCGAGTGCTCTCCCCAAGTCTTTTTCCCCATCTACTTCGTCCTGAGTTGTATGTGTGTTTGCATCGCTCATTCAGCATTTTGTACAGATTAGAGATCAGTGTCTTATCAGAGGTCTTGGACAATAGCCATCTTTTGTACTGCGTGAGGTGGCGTTGCACTGCTACTTTATTTGGAGGCTGTAATATTCAATGCCTGAGCTGTAAATAGCGCAATCGCTCCATCTCGGAAATAACAAAATCTGCCTTAATCCGCTGGAAAGACAAAACTTCTTCCACGTCAAAAAAATGACTGATAGCTCTTCACTCAGTGCGACGCCATTCAGTGAATTGGACTCCTCCACCCCTGGTTCAAACTCTGGGTTGTCGAATAAGGGAGTCAGCGGGGAGGGCAATGATGTTACGTTATGCTTCACACTAGTTTGATACCACACCGCCATAGTTGTGGGTGTTATTGAGGAGAGATACAGGCTCCTTGGTCTATATGATTTCCTCAGGAAGGGAATCCTCATCAAAGACGTTTCGGGCTCCGCCCTATCCTAGAACAGCCAGTGTTTTTGCAGACTTTGCATGATTCCATTCTACTAAATATCTTAGCTGCGCTGCTTGAAAATACAGTTGGAGATTCGGTATTCCTAATCCGCCCTCACTAGGTGGTAGGTAGCTAAGGGTCTTGGTTATCCTCGGTTTACTGCCGTGCCATATGAAGTGTGATATCGCTGCCTGTAACCTCTGGATTGCGCCCGAGGGTGGTTTAAGGGGAATAGTCTGGAATAGGTAACATTTCTTAGGGAGAGTCACCATTTTAATGGATGCCACTCTGCCCAACCATGAAATCTGGTGGTGTTTCCATCTCTGGATATCTGCTTGAATTTGTTTATATACAGTGTTGTTCGCAGCAAAGACTGTGGCTTGTGTAGTTGGTGCTATCTGGACTCTTAAATAAGAGATTGTATTGTGTGACCACTGCACCAGGTATTGTTTAACCATTTGCGGCAGAAGGGAAAGGTTCGGAGTGACAGATTTCTCTACATTTATGTTAAACCCGGAGGCCTTGCAAAGGAATCCAGCTCCCCAAGAAAGGGGCCCATAGATATGACATGACAGGGTTGTTAAGAACCACCAACATGTTGTCTCCGTACAGGCTAATGGTATGCTCATCTCCCCCAAATGGTACCCCAGAAATTTGTGGGTGGGATCTGACCTTTTGCGACAGTGGTTCCATGTATAATGCGAATGTTGATGTGTGTAGCAGTTTAGTCTGCTTCCTAAAACACTCCCCCAGCCCAAAATGGGATAGAACTTGTTCGAGGTAGGGCCAATGAACCCTGTCAAAGGCTTTTTCAGCATCTATTGTCAAGAGCATATAATTACCCAAAAATCTAGCTGCCTTATCCAATATATGCAACACCCTTTTGGTATTGTCACTAGTTTGCCTCTGTGGGATGAAGCCTGCTTGGTCGGGGTCGACCAGAGCGGACATGTACTTGTTAAGCCTATGGGCCAGTATTCCTTTGAATAGTTTAAAATCGATATTGAGCAATGAAATAGGCCAGCATGAGCTACAGTACTTGGTATCTTTCCCAGGTTTGGCGATGACTGTGATGGCAGCCTCTAACATTGATGCTGGGATCATTCCCTGTTTGGCAAAAGAATTAAAAAAGTTGGGTCAGTATGAGTGCTATTTCTGAACAGTACATTTTATAGAACACTGAGGTAATGCCGTCGGGACCTGGGGATTTAGCCAATTTCAGACGTGTTATTGCAGCGATCACTTCTTCAATGCAGATCTTTTTCTCCAGTGCGGAGGCTTGGTCCTCTGTCAATTTAGCTGTTTGGACTTCATTTTAATATTTAACGCTCTCTGAGTTATCTAGGGTTTGACCCGAGTAGACATGTCCATAAAACTCGCGGAATGTCTCAGCTATTCCTGCATCTGTTGTTACCGGGTTACCCATCGAAACTGTAATTGTTGGAATGCCTTGTCTCTGTCGTTGCTCTGTCGTTGCTCACACAATTTATGTGCTGGGCGAGGCCCACATTTATTTCCCCCACATAGAAGGAATGGCGCAGGGGAAGGGCAGCGTATTCTGCCTTGTCTAAGTCCAACGCCACCAGTTGGGCTCACGTTGTATTGAGTTTGCGCCATATCCTAGGCGCCCCTGTCCTATGGTGTATGTGTTGTAACTCCCTAATCTGGAGCGTCAGGCAATCTCTCTTCTCTTTCAGGATCTTATTATCCATGGCAGATGTTGCTATAAATTCCCCCTCACTACAGACTTAAGAGCTTCTCTGGAAGACCGTTGGGTGTCATGTAGTCCCCTATAGTTTGCCGAACCCGATCCACTACCTCTGGTCTGTGTAGTAGTGTGCCCCTCAGACGCTACTGCCTGTAAGGGCGAACATGAGAAAGAAGAGCTACTGTGGTCACCATTGCAGCATAATCTGACAGTGCGGCAGTGCATATCTCTGTATCAGCAGCCAATGCAGCTATCTCCCTGGTACCCAGAAGGTAGTCTAGGCTGGCATAAGTCTTATGCGCATTGAAGTAATAGGAAAAATTCCTTGCGTGGAGATGGGCTGCTCTCCATAAATCCACCAAGCCAAGGTCTTCTAATCTATTGTGTCCATTCTTAGACAGAGCCCATGTTTGACTATGACCCTGGCCAGCTCTATTCATATTATTATCAAAGACCAGATTGAGATCCCCTCCCTGCAAGACGTGTCGCTCATCAGTAGCTAATATTTCCGTTAGTGCTTTATGTAGGAATTCTTCCTGCCCTGGCTTGGAGCATAAATTATCTCCACTATTAGCTCCCGGCCTCCCACTAGGAAACGGTAGGAGAACAGCCTTCCCCTGATTTCAGTCTCCTCTGTATCACCTTTCCCTGAAAGGAGCGGGCCACCAGAATGGCCACTCCCGCAGTTTTGGTTGCATTGGATGAGAACAGTTGGGTAGGAAATAAACGGCACTTGAGTCTGTAACAGTCTCTGGTTAAAAGGTGTGTTTCTTGTAGGAAGCAGATGACCGCCTTGCAGTGTTCAAGATAAAACAGGATCACTCCACGTTTAACTGGGTTATTTAGCCCCCTCACAATGAGGATGAGAATTTTAAGTCTGGGGAATTGCATTATTAATGTATCGATTATGAACCAGCATGGTCTCTACCCTTTTTAGACCGGCTAATTGAGTTACAAATCTAACCTGGATGTTTTCTGTATGTATGCCACAAACACTCTGAAAAATTGCATTGGTGAATGGAGGCCCCCCAAACTATCCCCTAAAAGAAAAAAAAAACAACAGGAAAAAAAACAGCAGACTCCTAAAAAAGCATGGATTATATTAACCAACACAGCATTCAGAGTTAGTTCGTCAGCCATGTTTGGCATCCAGTAGATGAATATGGGGTCCATATAGTGGCCAAAATCCCACCGCCACTCCCATCCCCCGACCGCTTACTAGTTCTCAGTGGTGAGCCTCACTGGATGAGCTCAGTTGTCCTCGATCTTTGCCAAGGCTGCAGGGATGGACTCCAATGCTTACTGTTGGCCCTTTGCGATTTCAGCTTGGTCTGCGCCTGCGCAGGCGTTGATCTCCCCGAGACAGAGACTCCTGCTCTCTTCCACCAGGCTCTTTGGGAAGTTCTATTCCCAGGAGTAGACAAGCCTCCGACAGGGAGCAAATCTGTTTCAGTTTGCCTCCCAATCGAAAGATCAGTCTGAATGGGTGACCCCATGAGTATGAAATGTTGTGCTCACGTAAGTAAGAGGTGACTGGATGAAAGTCCATACGTTTTTGCAGCGTTAGAGAAGCAAGGTCCTGGAAAAAGGTGGGGGTTTGTTCCCTGAATGTGTTTGGATGTTTTGCCCTTACTTTCCGGATGATCTCTTCTTTAGGCTGGAAATCTTGGGCACAGACCAGGATGTCCGCTAGGGGGGCTGTGTCTGAACGGGGAGCACCAACCCTATGCGCTCGTTCTATTTTGATCATTGTGTCTTGGTGGTTGCCTAGGATATGGTTGAAAAGCTGTCTCACAAACCCGAAAATGTCACTGCCCTTCATCCAGCGTGTCCCCTTTGTCCTCCATCTCCACAACCCTCCCTCCCAGCACGTCAGTGTCTTTTCTAATCTCTTTGATTTCCATTGTTAGGTCTTTCTTGACCATTTCTAAATCCTCTTTTAGGGCTGTAAAGAGTGTCTCCCAGGGGTGGGCCCATTCGTCCGTAGATAGCTCCAAGGGGGCCTCAGACTTGGGCGCTGTTTTACGTGCCGCTAGGGTTGGGCGAGCCCTACCTCTTGGCTCCTTCCTCGCTCCGGGCCTTGACTAGACCCAGCGGATCCACTCGTATATTTACCTCCAGTTGCTATTGGCCAATATCGCCTCGCTTGGTCCGGCTTTGTGCGTAGCACAGGGCATCCATCCTGCGCTATGACATCTTTGTAGGCCAACTGCAACTCAAGCGGCCACGCTCGATGTCCTGGTGTTCAACGGCCCTTGGGCTTCAACGCGCTACACCTAGCCCAAGGAATTGCCCCCTGTGAGTTCCTGCCGCAATCACGGGATACTGCTCGTGGATGGCTTCAGGGACGGTTTTAGCCGCATCCACTCACTTGTGCGCCACTCGGGCCGAGCCGATCTCCTCTCAGGGTTCCGTCTTCACTCCAAACTGCAACTCGGTCCGGAGGCATCAATCTGGGCATAGCCTTTTTTTGTGAAGCCCCCTGGCTGACGGGGGCTTCCACAGCGTCTTCCCACTGCAATTGAGGCTCTATACCCCGAGGATGCTGCAGTTAGGCCGGTGGCAGACGGGAGCAACGATGCAGTGTCTCCTAACTCGCCACCATCTTGGCCACGCCCCAGGTCACTGCATCTTTATAGAGCAATGCTTTTCAGGCCTAAAATTTAGGGCCAAACCTACATTTCACCAGGACCTGTCTCAGGAATGGCCAACGGACTGCATCAAATGCCTTCTTGGCATCCAGGCATAGTAACAGATGAGGTTCTTCTCTGCGCTGTACTGTCTCAAGCCAATTATAGAGTCACCGGAGGCTGAACCTGGTTGACCCTTTGGCATAAAGCCTTATAGATCTTTATGAATTAAAGTGTTAATAACTGTTAGGAGCTGCTTGGCCAGGATTGAGGCCATCATTTTGGTCTCAATGTTTAAAAGGGACATCAGACGATAGGAGCTACAGGTTGTCATGGGCTTTCCAGGTTAATGAATCACAACAATCGTGATGCTCCGAAGGTCCACTGGGAGGTTGCCACTTTCTTTTGCCTCTGTGAACATTTTAAGTGGGTACAAACTTAATATACCAGCATTTCTCTTGAAGAGTTTTGGCAGTATGCCATTAGGGACTGGGGTTTTCCTAGTTTTGAAGTTGCCTATGGCCGTCAGCACCTCCGGGACAGTCACATCCTCCTCCAGTGATTGGAGGTAATTCGCCGTCAGGGTTGGGACTCGCACCCCCTTGAGATAAGCCTGGGTAGTATCAGTCAGCCGCCGCGCTCTGTAGAAGGCAGTGTAGTATCGGGCTAACTCATTAGCAATCTCGCCAACAGTAACATAGGCACTGTCATTCTCACCCAGTATGCAAAAAGAACAATTGATGGACAGAATGCAGAACATTGTCATACATTCACCCCAGTACAGAGATCAGGACCTAAATCCATCGTTTTTAGCTCATCATGCCATTCCAGTTTGGACCCAGCCATATGCAAATCAGTTGTGACCCTGCGCCCAATGGGAACAGTCCAGCCCGAACTGCCATGCCAGGTCCTCCCTGGAATAGAAACAAGCATCCTAGGACCGGTTTCGGGCTTTCAGCCCTCATCAGCCAGATTAGCTTGACTTCAGTGGCATGGAGAGCACAGGACCCACGTCTGGGCATACCAGTCCCACTCGGGGTGACAAAAAGAACAATTGATGGACAGAATGCAGAACTATGTCATAAATTCCCCCCAGTACAGAGATCTGGGCCTAAATCCATTTTTTTTGCTCACCATGCCATTCCAGTTTGGACCTAGCCATATGCAAATCAGTCGTGACCCTGCGTCCAGTGGGAACAGTCCAGCCCGAACCGCCAGGCCAGGTCCTCCCTGGAATGGAAACAAGCATTCTAGGACTGGTTTCGGGCTTTCAGCCCTCATCAGCCAGGATAGCTTGACTCCAGTGGCATGGAGAGCACAGGACCCACGTCTGGGCATACCTGTCCCACTCGGGGTGACAAATGCAAAAAGAACAATTGATGGACAGAATGCAGAACAATGTCATACATTCACCCCAGTACAGAGATCTGGGCCTAAATCCATTGTTTTTTTGCTCACCATGCCATTCCAGTTTGGACCCAGCCATATGAAAATCAGTCGTGACCCTGCATCCAATGGGAACAGTCTAGCCCAAACTGCCAGGCCAGGTCCTCCCTGGAATGGAAACAAGCATCCTAGGACCGGTTTTGAGTTTCAGCTCTCATCAGCCAAGATAGCTTGACTCCAGTGGCATGGAGAGCACGGGACCCACGTCTGGGCATACCCATCCCACTCAAGGTGACAAATGCAAAAAGAACAATTGATGAACAAAATGCAGAACAATGTCATACATTCACCCCAGTACAGAGATCTGGACCTAAATCCATTGTTTTATTGCTCACCATGCCATTCCAGTTTTGACCCAGCCATATGCAAATCAGTCCTGACCCTGCACCCAATGGGAACAGTCCAGCCCGAACTGCCAGGCCAGGTCCTCCCTGGACTGGAAACAAGCATCCTAGGACCAGTTTCGGGCTTTCAGCCCTCATCCGCCAGGATAGCTTGACTCCAATGGCAGGGTATGCCCAGACATGGGTCCCTTGGTCACTTTGCCACTGGATTCAAGCTACCCTGGCTGATGACGGCTGATTAGCCAGAAACCGGTCCCTGGATGCTTGTTTCCGGTCCAGGAAAGACATGGCTTGGCAGTTCGGGCTTGACTGTTCCCATGAGGCACAGGGTCAGACTGATTTGCATATGCCATGTCTGAACTGGGGTGGGGGAGTAAGCTAAAGAATGATGATGGATTAAATCCAGATCAGTTGACTGGGGGTGAGTGCTTACAATGTTCAACACTCCGTCCATCATCCCCTTTGGTTTTGCTTTGTTCGCCCTAAGTTGACAGGGTATGCCCGGACGTGGGTCCCTTGCTCACTTTGCCTCTGGATTCAAGCTAGCCTGGCTGATGATGGCTGATTAGCCAGAAACCGGTCCCAGGATGCTTGTTTCCAGCCAGGGAAGACATGGCTTGGCAGTTTGGGCTGGACTGTTCCCGTGAGGCACAGGGTCAGACTGATTTGCATATGGCCATGTCTGAACTGGGGTGGCAGAGTGAGCTAAAGAATGATGATGGATTAAACCCAGATCAGTTGACTGGGGGTGAGTGCTTGCAATGTTCAACACTCCGTCCATCATTCCCTTTGGTTTTGCTTTGTTCGCTCTAAGTTGGCAGGGTATGTCCAGACGTGGGTCCCTTGCTCACTTTGCCACTGGATTCAGCTAGCCTGGCTGATGACGGCTGATTAGCCAGAAACCGGTCCCAGAATGCTTGTTTTCCGGTTCAGGGAAGACATGGCTTGGCAGTTCGGGCTGGACTGTTCCCATGAGGCACAGGGTCAGACTGATTTGCATATGGCCATGTCTGAACTGGGGTGGCGGATTGAGCTAAAGAATGATGATGGATTAAACCCAGATCAGTGGCTTCGCAGTTCAGGCTGGACTGTTCCCATGTTCAACACTCCATCCATCATCCCTTTGGTTTTTCTTTATTCTCACCCAGTATGGCATGCACCCATCTCGCTTCCACCTTCCTCTGGTCGAGCCATGCCAGAAACCTCCCTGCTTTATTGCCTGCATCATACAGATGATGGTGTGTGGCAAGGATTACGATTTTAACCTCTTGAAGGGCTAGCACATGATATTCTTTGTGTAGGATCACAATGTTGCGAAGCACGGAGGGGTCTATTGTTGCTCCTGGCTGCCCCTCTAACTCCACCAGTTTTGCATCTATGGCTTCAATTTTCTGTGTCTCTCTCTTCTTTTTGTTTGCTATGATGTTGTGTGCCCTGTCTCTCTGTACGTTTTGTAGGCCTCCTATAGTGTGACAGCCATGGACACTGAGTCTTTGTTTTTGTTAAAGTAAAGTTCAGTGTCTACTGTAATCTACCGGGCCACAGCTCCATCCCTTAACTCCCATGCTTTGAGTCTCCACCCCTCCTGGACCTACGTGATCATGCCCCAATTGTAAGCCAAAGCAGCGAGTCGTCTGATAGACCCATGCCAAAAATTCTGCCCTCTCTATCTCCTCTACCTCTCCTGCAGTGGCAAAAATGTAGTCTAGTCTGGAGAATATCTTGTGGGCATCCGAGAAGTAGGAGTAGGTTTGGGCAGCCAGATGGCAGCGACGTCATATGTCCGACAGTCCCAGGGTTGTCAAGAATCCTGCCGGTGCTGTTTCCCCCGCAACACAAGAGTTGGGCTAGTGCGATCTAGGCTTGGGTTTACTATGTCATTAAAGTCATCCCAATTACATGCCTAAGGGAGCCCACCTCCAATAGTTTCTCTGCTATTTTGTCCAGCGCTTTCCTCTGTAGCCGTGGGGGGCGTACACGCTGACCAGGCTTGTGTCTCTCTGTCCCCAGATTCCCTGAACAGCCACATATGCCCCATTAGGATCAACCAGCATTTTTTTCTATCCTAAAAGGGGGGAATTTCCTGACCAAAACGGCTACTCCTCAGGAACCTGTTGTGAATCCTGTGTGCGCCTGATTCTTGTAAATCCCTCTACCAAGAATGCCACAGTGGGAGCCCTGCAGGTGGATATCTTGTAATAGGACCATGTCAGGGTTCAATCTCTTACTGTACGTGACAATCATCCCTCGTTTAATCTTTTTTCCCAGCCCATTTACATTCCACAACAGTACTGAATACCTCCCATTATTGGTTGTGTCTGTCCCGTTAATCTACGTGGTGTGATGGTATCTGGCCACTTCGCATGGAGGTCTCTGCATCCGTGTCAATGTCTTTTTATTCCACTCAACATGTATAAACAACTCGCCCCCCACCCAACAGTTTAACCCAACCACATACCCCCACTCTAAACCATCCCTGTGCACTTACTTCATCTAGTCAACATGACAACTGTGTCGCAGGTAAGTCAGAGAGGCCTGTCACCTTTTCCTCCCCTTGTTCAAAACCCCTCCCTGAAACTCTAGAAACCCTGTAACTTGGTCACAAACTAGTTAGTCTTAAACCTGTAGGGTAGAAGAACAACGAGTTAAGTGAAACGTTCTTTGCACTTGCAGCCAAGTGCTCTGCGGGGGTGTAGTGTGCTAACCCTGCTTCCTCCAGAGTCCACCGGGCCCATTCACTCGTTCAGCTATCTCTCTCGTGGTATGTGTATGCCAGGGTACAGGGATGTTCGGGCACACAACTCCACTTCCAGACTGGCTATTGATGCCAGCAATGGGTGATCCTTTTCTGAGTCTGTGGAATGTTCATAGTCAGTTAAGTAAGCGGTGATGTCCCCCCTGTGTTTATCTTGTGCTTTCTTCTTCAGTGTCCAGGCCATGCCACCTTCTGTGTCTTAGGATAGGCTGGGCTTCGAGACTTGATGTGTCACTGAACAGGGAGTCCCCATTCGCTTGTTACTTGTATTGTTCCCACAGCGTCTCTCTTGCTCGTTCTCTGAGTTTTGGGCCTTGCTCCCTGATGTGTGTCTTTAGGTTGTCATTCCCACTCAATCAATCAATATATACTTTATTCGTTTTTTTAGATAAAAAACATAAAATCAATATTACCACAGACGCGGGGGCTCTCGTCACTTTTAAGCGCCTCCGGGCGCAGAATTGGCGGCAGCGGCTTCCGCTGCAAAGGATCCCGGGAGATGTAGTCTCCCTCCGCACAGCGGCCGCAAAAGATGGTGTGCTGCGGCGGCTGGAGGGAGAGCAGGCAACCAGCGGGCAGTCAGGAGTTCTAAGAGGCCAAAGGTAAGGCCAAAGGTAAAGCGTCTTTCCCCAAAACGGCGTCCCGAGAGTACCCACTCCACCGGGGCTCTCGTCACTATTAAGCGCTTCCGGGCGCAGAATTGGCGGCAGCGGCTTTCGCAGCAAAGGATCCCGGGAGATGTAGTCTCCCTCCGCACAGTGGCCACAAAAGATGGTGTGCTGCGGCGGCGGTAGGGAGAGCATGCAACCAGCAAGCAGTCAGGAGTTCTAAGAGGCCAAAGGTAAGGCCAAAGGTAAAGCGTCTTTCCCCAAAACGGCGTCCAGAGAGCACCAGCTCCACCGGGGCTCTCGTCACTTTTAAGCGCCTCCGGGCACAGAATTGGCGGCAGCGGCTTCTGCCACAAAGGATCCCGGGAGATGTAGTCTCCCTCTGCACAGCGGCCGCAAAAGATGGTGTGCTGCGGCGGCGGGAGGGAGAGCAGGCAACCAGCGGGCAGTCAGGAGTTCTAAGAGGCCAAAGGTAAGGCCAAAGGCAAAGCGTCTTTCCCCAAAACGGCATCCAGAGAGCACCCGCTCCACTGGGGCTCTCGTCACTTTTAAGCGCCTCCGGGCGCAGAATTGGCGGCAGCGGCTTCCGCCGCAAAGTATCCCGGGAGATGTAGTTATGTTATGTTATGTTAATTTCGATTTATATAGCGCCAAATCACCGACAGGTCTCTTAGCGCTTGGGCCCAGGGAAGAGAAAACGGCAGCTGAACGGGTTAAAGGCACACGGGTCATCAGAGGTTAAACTGGGCTTAATACTTCTTTAAACAAGAGAGTTCTGAGAGATTTCCAAAAGTGGAGCAAGTTGGATTGTTTGCGGAGATGCTCAGGTAGTTTGTTCCAGAGCTACGGAACCAGCACTGAGAAATATCTACCGCCTTTAGAGGACAGTTTGTACCGAGGGCATGACAACAATTGTGCCTCAGAAGACCTTAATGAGCGTCCAGGAGTATAGACCTCAAGGCGTTCTTTTATATAGACAGGTGCTAGGCCGTGTATAGCTTTATGGCCTATACAGAGGCTCTTGAATTTCACTCTCTGTTTTATGGGGAGCCAAAGCAATTAATGCAACAGTGGTGAGGCATGGGTCCGTCTTGGCAACCTGAAGATCAATCTAGCTGCATCATTTAAGACCACTTGAAATCTACTTATCAATGCCTGGGGAAGACCCAGGTAGAGGGCATTGCCATAGTCCAACCTTGAGATTATAATCGCTGAGACTATCGTACGGAGTGTAAAAGTAGAAAGAAGGGGGACCAGTTTCCGTAGCTGTCTAATTAGTCCCGTGCACGTACCCACCACTGATGAAACTTGGCTAGCCATTGAAAGTTCATGATCAATTTTTATGCCTAGAATTTTTACAGTTGAACATGGTTTGGGG
Organism: Lissotriton vulgaris; assembly: GCF_964263255.1. Lineage (NCBI taxonomy): Eukaryota > Metazoa > Chordata > Amphibia > Caudata > Salamandridae > Lissotriton > Lissotriton vulgaris. The sequence continues at coordinate 871,165,723 of NC_141699.1, forward strand.
ATGGGACCTAGGTCCTGGGGACAGAACAGATCACTCAAGGGTGATTCTGCTGCAAGGATAACCAGGACCTCTGTTTTGTCCGGGTTGATTTTTAGTGAGTTGGCAGTCATCCAACTCACGGTATAGCTGAGAATGTTTTGGGCTTGGCCCTGCGCAGATGCCGTGTTGTCAATGCTAAACAACAACTGGGTGTCATCTGCGTAGTAAAAAATTTTGCAGCCCATATTTGCCAGAGTTGTTATTAGGGGTTGCAAATAAACATTAAAAAGGAGTGGGGACAGTGCAGATTTCTGCGGAACTCCGCAGTCAAGTGAGCCCAAGTCAGATGTTGCATCCCCCAATTAAATCCTTTGTGTCCTACCAGAGAGAAAGGATTCAAGCCATCGTTGAGCTAGATATTGTATACCTAAAGTGGCCAATCTGTCCAGTAGAAGAGTATGGCTGACGCTATCAAATGGCGCTGATAGATCTAATAATATCAGGGAACACGTTTTTTTACCGTCAGCCATAACTCTAAGCTCATCAGGCACTGAGAGCATCACCAACTCAGTGCTATGATGGGCTTGAAACCCAGCTTGGCGTCCCTGGAGAAGATGGTGAGCCTCCACGAACGACGAGAGCGTTTTCAGAACATGATGTTCTAGGATTTTGGCCAGAAAAGGTAACTGGGTTATTGGCCTATAGTTTTTTAAGTTGGTTGGGTCTGCTCCAAGCTTTTTTATTAGGGGCTTAACTTGTGCCTCTTTAAAGCTGGATGGCAAATATCCAGTATCTAGCGAGTTGTTGAGTAAGGAGATGATGTGTCCCTCTAGACCTGGAAGCGCCATTCGGAAGATTCTAGGAGGGCATGGATCCGATGGGGAGCCTGTTTTAATTCGGTTCATACGCTGTCTAAGGGAAGCTATATCTAGTTGTGGGAAACTGGAAAGGGTGTGAACTGGAGAAGGGGTTTGAGGGCACAGCAGTACGTGGTAGCTAATGGAAGTATTATTGATATCTGAGGGGCAATTTCGGACCAGCGCCCGTGGGTTTTGTCGAGCCGTGAGGGAAACGGCCAGCGCCATTGTCCCGCCGTGAGAGTAACGGCCACCGTGTAACCCGGGGACTACATCCCCCAGCAGCCCCAGCAGCCCTGTGACGCTCCCGCTGCGCCTGCTGCCTCCATAAGACCACGGAGGGTCGAGCGGCCAGTGGGGGGCAATTTCGGACCAGCGCCAGTGGGTTTTGTCGAGCCGTGAGGGAAACGGCCAGCGTCATTGTCCCACCGTGTAACCCGGGGACTACATCCCCCAGCAGCCCCAGCAGCCCTGTGACGCTCCCGCTGCGCCTGCTGCCTCCATAAGACCACGGAGGGTCAAGCGGCCAGTGGGGGGCAATTTCGGACTGGCGCCAGTGGGTTTTGTCGAGCCGTGAGAGAAACGGCCAGCGTCATTGTCCCGCCGTGAGGGAAACATGTTGTCCCTTACCTTCAAGCTTGGCAGCCACAAATAGGAGACGGCCCTATTGTAACTTTGGAACTGCGTGACTTTTACCCTAGTACATCATACCTCCCACCATTAAGAACAAATATAGAGAGTAACTATCTGATGGGCAGTAGAGGCCTTGCATTGAGTGGTTATAACATTCCTATTTCCAAACGTTTTGATTTACTTTCTGGTTTAGATTAGTGGGATCGAATTGGATATGGACATTATCCCCTAGGAACTCCGTTATTTTGCGCCTAATATGTAATGAACTATAGCTATAACCTATGTTACCTAGTCCTCTTAGACCCAAAGAGTTTTGATACAATTTTATCTGTCGTAACAGTTTTAGCACCTTTTATGATTTTATATTGGATGTTTTGTAACAGTTTGCTCAGTAGGAAAATATGTCACTTTTAAGAAATCTTTTGTAAAAACTTTTATGTATATGAAATTTTATGCTATATGCTTTTATGGTTATATCTATAGCCGAATAAAGTACTTTGACTGATGTCTGAGAGAATAAGCCTGACTTTTTTCCAGAAAGAAAGATTGAAAGGTATTACAATCAATTGGAACCTCTGTTTTTCCTGTTTTTTTACTGAGCTCAGTCAGAATTCCAAAGGTTTCTTTCTGTTTAACCCCTTCGATGCTTGTGACGGAACCATTCCGTCATCAGTCACGGCTGAGCTGTGCGGATGACGGAATGGTTCTGTCACGACCACACCCTGTTCTGGAATGTCCAGCACAGGAGGAGAATTCAAGCAGCAGCCAAGGTGTTATTTCCGGCATTGTTTATTCAAGCTTCAAAATATTCGGCTTTGGCTGACAAAATAAATTTTTTATAAGAATTCAGCGATGGCTTATATTTATCTCGATCTGTGAGGACATTGGTTTTATGCCACCGTCTTTCAGTATAACGAAGCTTTCTTTTAAGTTCTCTCAGTGAGGAATTGAACCAAGGGGCCCCTTTTTCTGCTTCTTTGATCTTATGTTTCCGCTCTGGTGCTACCTGATCAATGGCCCAGCATGGGTTTTTTGTGAAGTTTACACACTCTTGATCCAAATTCCCTTGTTTGTTGGCAGGAAGTGTATATGTGAGGAGGAGGTCTGTCAAGGTTGCTGGGTCAATTTTATTCCATTGACGTACCATTTTGTATATTTGGGGTGTGTGGGTCGGATAACCTTCTAATGGGAGAGTAGGTTGAGATCCCTGGAACGTGCATGTGAGCAGTCACAAAACCCACAATTACTGGGAGATATCAGAGCTGTTGTGACTGAACATCAGTCCCTAGCCAGAACTTTTGGTGAAGGGGGTAGGCCTGGGAGGGTACTAGCGTCAAAAATATGTGAAGGTCGCGCTTCACAGACGGTCCTGAAGATTAAGAGTGCCGACGGGGACATGCAAACTACTAGTGAGGGTATATTGAGGGAATTCATAATTACGTATGGTACACTATATGAATCGCGACACACTGCGTCCCCAGAGGAGACAACGCAATATCTGGAAGATGTGGCCATTGCCTGGCTTTCAGATGCCCAGCGGCAGTATCTCTCCCTCCCGATTACAGTAGAAGAAGTCACTGAGATTATTAAATCGTTACCTAATGGGAAGGCAACAGGCCCTGATGGGTTTACATGTGAATTTTACAAGACTTTTGTAGATTTGCTAGCGCACCGCCTAGTAGCTATGTATGGTGATGCCTTCGAGAAAACAATTCTCCCTCCACTCTGCGAGAAGCAGTGCTGGTGGCCCTATTAAAGCCAGCGAAAGATCCTGTATATTGTGAGTCCTATAGGCCACTATCACTCATAAATGTGGACTCTAAAATATTGGCAAAGTTGTTGGCAGTGTGACTACAACCCCTCATGACTGCGCTGGTATTACCGGACCAGTCTGGATTCATACCCACCAGGTCAACTGCACACAACACTAATGTGATAACGCTGTTTGCGTTATCACATTACCTAATACCAACCACCAAAGCGGCCGCAGCCATGTTGGATGCGGCCAAAGCATTCGATTCAATAGAATGGTCATACCTATTAACAGTCCTTAAGAGAATGGGATTTCCCTCGATCTACCAGCAATGGGTCCAGTTGCTTTACACCAAACCTGTGGCCCGAATTCGCATAAACAATTATGTGTCTGATATTGTGCCTATAGCACGTGGAACGCGGCAAGGGTGTCCGCGGAACCTTTAGCCTGCATAATTAGACAGGGGCATCACTATTCTGCCTTACAATTTCTAGAACGGCCATTACACATATCTATGTACGCGGACGATATGTTACTATACGTCCGGGATCCGGAAATCAATCTAGCCCCACTATTGAGAGAATACATTAAGTTTGGGCTCCACTCTGGGCTCCAAATAAATTGGGTCAAGTCTATTATTATCCCCTTACAGACAGCACAGCTCCACATAACACGGAATTCCCTCTGGAGTGGCAAACCGAACCAGTGAGGTACTTGGGTGTGTGGTTCCATAGGGACCCGGAGCTCGTCATACGCGAAAATTATGGCAAAGCTGTTAGCACTATTACAGCCAAAACTGACCGATGGATCCAACTACCTCTTTCTTTAGCGGGCAGACTGGCGATTGTCAAAATGGTAGTACTCCCAAAGTTCCTGTACATATTTTTTTTTTTTTAAAACCATTTTTATTTGCGTTTTTTCCATAACTAAACATTACAGTCATTTCAGTAGTAAAGTCCACATTTCCCCCCCCCCCCCGCGTCATTACCCAATTTGATGCAGATAGTTCCAAAATGAAAAAGACCACAAGGTTAACATTCCACAGTATCATCAACAGTCTAAATGTCATACAGTCCCTCAGTGTCTCACTATGTGCCTCCCGCCTTGCCCCATTACTACCCACCATCCAAGCCGTGATATTTTCTCCATTTCCCCCAGACTTTGCGAAACTTCCTAGGGCATCCCCACGCTTTATATGTGACTCTCTCAGCCGCCATATATAAGTCTAGTCCTCTCCTCCATTCTTCTAACGTTGGTACCTCCGGTGCCCCCCAGTGTTTCGCTATATCCCTCTTGGCCACTACCAAAGCCAGCACCAGAAAGGCGAGCAGGGGACGTGTCAAATCTACATTATTCGTCATGCCTAGTAGGGCCAGCTTAGGGTCAATTTGAATTTGGCTCTCCAAGACCGCAGTTAGTTCCGTAAAAATGTCTGACCAGTATCCCTGTATTTTAGTGCATGACCACAAAACATGGAAGAAGTCCCCCCTGGGGTCCTGGCATCTTAAGCACCTTGCATCTTCTATCCTTCCCATTTTCTGGAGCTGCACCCTATCAAAGTAAGTTCTATGCAATACATTAAATTGGATAAGATGGAGTCGGGATTTAAAGGCCACCTCTCTAGGATGTGTTAACACTAGTTCCCAGTCAATGTCCTCCATGTCACCCACGTCCGTTTCCCACTGCTGCCGAAGCTTGGCCAAATCACCTAAAATTTTTATTCGTGAGGGTTTTATATGTTAGAGAGACCGCCTTCTGCTGAATGTGCTCCTGGAGGAGCCTGCCTTCGAGTGGGGCAAAGTCTACCAGCTCTGCGGTGTTGATATTTTGGGCCCCCCATGCATGTTTCAGTCTGGTGTATTTGTATCTCTGTGTGGGGTGTAGTCCGAATTCCGAGTTCAGCGCCGCAAACGACTCCAGTTGCCCTATGGCTACTATATCTCTTAGGGTAGAGATTCCTATGTCATCCCATCGTCTATATCATGTTAGTTTGTGGAGTTCCGCCAGCCACGTGCAGTGCCAGATTGGCGTCTGTCTCGAGGGCTTCTTATCCCATCCCGTGTGTTTCGTCGCAGCGTTCCAGGCAAGTAAAGTAATTTCGGTTGCCAGTAGGAGACGTCTCCGGCCAGTCCCCCCATACAAGTAAGAAAGTATATGTCTGGAGGGATGGTCGGCCTGTGCATGCAACCAGTCGTTGATCAGGGCCAGATGTTCCGCCCAGTAATATGCCTCTAAATTCAGGAGCAAGATCCCCCCGCTGTATTAGTGCCTTTTTAGCGTGGTCAATGCCACTCTAGGCTGTTTGCCCAGCCATATGAAGGCCCGTAGGTCTGCATGTTGAATTAATCAAAAGGGAATGGACACTGGTGTCTACTAAACGTTCGGATAGTATCTTGGAGAAGACTTTTGGGGGGAGTGGGTAATACTCATTTTGTAAGGCGTACAAGTACTTGGGGAGAATAATCATCTTGTACATTGCCGCGTGGCCTAAAAGAGTGAGTGGGAGCAGTCTCCAACGGTCCATATCTGCTATGGAGTTCACCATGATGCGTTCTATATTTCGTTGATACGCAATGTTTCTATCGAGAGTGAGATATACCCCGAGGTATTGAAAGCCCTCTGTTGTCGTCAATAACCTTCTTGGAAGGTCCGACCATGCTTCCCGCCCTGAGGGGTCATACAGAACCGATTTGTGCCAATTTATACGGTATCCAGCATAGCCACCGTATTGTTCCAATTCATGGAACAGCTCTGGGATCGACGTCTCCGGTGATGTGACATACAGAAGTACGTCATCCGCATAGAGCGAAATTTTTTCCTCAGTCATGTCTCCTTCACTCATTCTAAATCCCCTAATGCCTGTGTTTTGGCGAATCCTAATCGCCAACATCTCAATAGTTAGGGCAAACAAAAGGGGGGAGAGCGGGCATCCTTGCCTGGTCCCCCGTCCCACCCGGAACTCGCGTGACAAGACACAGTTCACACTCACTTTGGCACTCGGCTCGGTGTACAGCAGCTGCACCCACTTCTGGAACTTCAGCCCGAAACCGAATTCCTGTAGGACGCCTTCAAGGAACGGCCAATGAACTGCGTCAAAGGCTTTTTCCGCATCAAGGGACAGGAACCAGTGTGGGTCTTCTCTGTCCCGAACCTCTTGCAGCCAGTTGTGAGTACGCCGGAGGTTCATTCTGGTGGCCCTGTCCGGTATGAATCCCGTCTGGTCGAGGTGTATCAGCTACGATATCACCAAGCGGAGCCGCATTGCCAGGATAGTGGCCTGTAGTTTCGTTTCCGTGTTTAATAACGAAATGGGGCGGTAAGGCGCACAGTCCTCTTTTGGTTTGCCCTCTTTATAAATTGGGATAATGGTCGCCAGGGCCAGGTCAGGGGGGAGTCTCCCTTCCTGCAGGGCACCCTCATACAGCCCCTTCAGGTGTTTCGCCAGTAGGTCCGCTGTACGTTTAAAAAATTCCGCTGGGAAGCCGTTTGGTCCTGGTGTTTTCCCGGTCTCAGTTTGGCAAGGGCCTCAGAGATGTCGTCGAGGGTAATATCAGAGTCCATAGTTTTAGCGTCCTCAGCGGACAGAGTCGGGAGTTCGGTTTGGTCCATATAGTGTATGGCCTCTTCACGTGCCCCTAAATTCCTAGCCTCATAAAAGTTTTCATAGTGGTCTGCGAACACCTCTGCTATGCGTGCATTCGATCTGAGGACCGCTCCCTGGGGGTCCCTAATCTGCTCCACCCACCTCTCCGCACGCTCTTTCTTGCTAAGCCATGCCAAGAGTTTACCTGATTTGTCCCCTACATCATACAGGCGATGTAGGGTGGCTAAGGCTTGGGTTTTCGTCTCTCCGGTCACTAGTTCCCGATACTGTGACTGTCTATCCATTAGTTTCCTAAGCGTCATTGAGTCTCTCGAGGTCTGGTATTCCCTTTCCAAGGTTAGTATGTCCTGTTCTATTAGTTCAGCGTCTGAGTGAAGCTTTCTTCGTTCCTCCGCCAGTCTACTTTTCGCCCTATCTCTCATAACTGCCTTTAATGCTTTCCAGAATATCACTTTCGAGGTCACAGAGTCCTCGTTTTCGGCAATATAAACTTTTATATCCGCTCTCAGGCCCCGCAGGACGTTTGGGTTCTGGAGATCCCATGCCGTCAATCGCAACAGTCGCGTGTTACCTTGGCGTTTCACCCCCTGTCTGATCAGCAGTGGTGAGTGGTCCGATACGCCTCTTGCTTTATATTCTGCTACGTCCAGCACTGTCAGGTGTTGTCGGGACATAAAAACATAGTCCAGTCTCGAGAAGACCTTATGGGCGCCCGAGAAGTACGAGTAAACCCTCGATTCCGGGTGTAGCCACCTCCGGACGTCAGTAAGACCTAGATTAACCGACCACTGGGACAAGGGGGTCTGGGTCCCTTCTCTCTGTGACATGCCTGTTCTGTCCTGCGTGACATCCAAGACATCATTGAAGTCCCCCCCTACAATCTGTATGGTGTCTGCCGTTTCAAGCAGTATATCCGCTACCTTTTTTAATGTGGGTGCTTGGAGTTTCGGGGGAGCATAGACCGAGATTATGGTGTAGGCATGCCTGTTCCACGTCCCCTTGATACCCACGTATGTTCTCTGAGGGTCCGTCCATGTCTGGGTGATAGTAAATGGAGTGGTCTTTTTTAGAATGATGGCAACTCCTCTAGAGTCTGTCGTGTATCCCGCATGCGCTAGAAGCTTAAAGCGGCCTCTGGCTAGGAAGGCGCAATTGGTACCTTTAAGATGAGTTTCTTGTAACTATGTGATGTCCGGGCCTACGCGTTTCAGATATGAGTTGACCAGTCCTCTTTTGATCTTGCTACCCAGGCCATTGATATTCCAGGACATGACGCTAAGACCTCTCCCGCCTTCCCCATGTGTCTCAAGGTCGCCTAGCATGATTTGGGTCTCGTGTAGCCAGGTTGGCAGTCCCCTAGTATGGGGCAGCCCGTGGATTCATATATTGTGTACTGCTGCATTCTTGGGCATATCTAGAGGTGTGAATGATTGCCGGTGTGAAGGTGTGGCATGAGGCACCAAAAGACATGACTGCATTCAACCAACTTTTCCCCCCTCCCCCCCAACCAAGATCCCCCCAACAAAACTGTTTCAACATTCCCCTCTCCTCCCTCCCCTCCCCACCTTCCCCCCCCCCGTCCATCCCATCTGTGCAACCATTGACCAGGTGGTAAAGGTCTGTCGCCCACCCACTGAATCCCAAATTAAACTATTTCCAGGGTTCAAACGTGGGCCCCTGTAGGGTTAATCCTTTTGTGAGTGCCCTGTATAATGTGTCTCGTCTTGCCGGTGTCAAGCAAGACATTAGGACCACCAGCAATAACCCAATTAACAGTGATATGAGTCAATACAAAAAGAAAAGTGTCTGTAACTTGCGCGTCTCCAGCAGCGGTGTGCTGCTGTTACGGATGGCAGTTCCAATTTTCCTCATGATTGGGAGTCTTGTGTTTCGGTATCATGGTTGTCTGTTCCGCCGGTAGCTCCCTGCTCCATCTCTCGGATTACCTCAACCAGGGGGTGTGAAGAGCGATCCGTAGAGTCCTCCACATCCGACATATGCTCGTTTTCCAAGCCCCCCGCCTCGGCGCCATGCAGGTGAGCCAGACAGTCAAATCTGGACCCCAGGTCCGACAGTTCAGTTGTAGGCGCACCCCAGCCTCCTCTCCCCGGCCCGCCGCATGAAGGTCCGGATAGGGTGACGAGTGTGAGCCTCGTCTCATTCTCGGGATTTGGGACCTTTGAGTCTTAGGTGAATTCCTCCGGAAGTTTGCCGCCGCCATTTCTGTTCGGATTCTTAGCCTTCCTCCTCGGCCTCTCGAAGTAGAGGGCGCTCCTCCAACCACTGCCAGGCCTCCTCAGGTTGGTTAAAGAAGTGAGACCTGCCTTTGAACATCACTTTCAGTTTCGCTGGTAAGAGCAGCATGTACGAGATATGTAGGTCTCGAAGTTTCACTTTGACCAAGTCGTAGGATCGCCTCTGCTTCTGGACATCCTGACTATAGTCAGGGAAAATCATGATGGTCGTGTTCTCCATTTTAAGTTCTCCTTTCCTTCTAGCTTCCCGGAGGATAAGGTCTCTGTCTGCATAATTAAGGAAGCGTGCAATTATCGGCCGCGGTCGTGCTCCCTCCGGCGGTTTCACCAACAGTGCCCTATGCCCTCTCTCAATAACGAAGCAATTCGAAAACTGGGCCTGCGGAAACGTTGTTTGTAGCCAGTTCTGCAGGAAGGCCGCTACATCGGTCTTTTCAATGCCCTCCCTAAAGCCTACGAAGCGGAGGTTGTTTCGCCTCGCCCTGTTTTCGGCATCGTCCACCCTCCACAGCAATTGTCTGTGGGATGCCTGCAACTCCGCCATTTCCTTACGGAGGGTGGTAATAGAGTCTTCCTTCTCACCAATTCTGGACTCTGCCGTCGTCACCCTCTTAGTCAGATTCCGGAAGTCTTGGTGTAATAGGACTTCAGAGGCCACCTCACCTATTTTGGTTTCTAGCGCCGCTCTAGAGCCCTTTATATCCGTCCTGGAGGCCTGGATCGCCTCCAGAAGCATGGCAGTGTCCATGTGTGTTCCAGGCAGCCCCTGGGTCGTCTCCCTTTGTGCCCTCGTCGTGTTGTAGCTCTCGATAGTTTCCTGTCTAGCTAGCCTTGCAGACGGGTCTCTCTTCCCCATATTGTTTCTTGGTTATGGCCCAAGTCTCTTGGGGATATCAGACACGCCGGGGGGAGGGTGGGGGGTCGTCTCGTCCACTCCTATCTCCACAGCCCCGCGGGTGATAAGCAGGCTACGCGGAGGGGACAAGCACGGTGTCCGCAATCAATCACTGCTCTCCTCCTCTCCTATGTCACGACTGCTCCCTCAGTCTGTGGCTCCCTTGTGGAATCGGCCGCCTCTTCTCCTGGTAATAGCGACGGGAAGCCCCCAGTAGGTTCCGTGGAGTGAGTCCAGGGAGCACGATCTCCATTCGGTTATGTTGGGTCCCCAGGAGAGCCGGGGGGGGCATCGCGCGTGCAGCAGCGTATGTCTCGCCACTCAGGCACCCCTCGCCGCGGCGCAGTGTGTCCCCTCCCGGGGCTTTCGTATAGTGGGCAGTGTCGCAGGCCCGATCTCCTCAGCGCATTTATCCGGAGCTCCTCAATTAATGGGGCCCCCCTCTGCGCAGCACGGTCTCCCTGTCCGGTCATGTATTCCGCCTGCAGGTCCTGTCCGGCGGGGTCCTCAGCCAGTTTTGCACTCTTGGGGGGGGCGATGGAACGGTAGGCGCTCACTCACCGGCCGCTGCCTCCCAGCCCAGTCCCCGGTTGCAGGCGGTCTCCGTCTCAGGCCGCAGCGCGCCCTCTGAAGGTAGGGTGCAGCCGCGCGATCAGGCCAGGCACTCGGCTTCGTGGGGCATCCGCCTCAGTAGCTCTCAGGCCGCTACACTTCTTGTCTTCCCCGGGATCGGGGAGTGTCACACCCCGCACCGCAGCGGCACCTCCCGCCGCTCACTCGCTGCCGCCTCAAGCTCCTCGCCCAGCGACAGGTCTGCCGGGCGTCTCCTCAAGCCGTCGCGTTCGCCAGCCCCCGGCTCACTCCAGGCAGGCACTCACCGGAGACAGGGGTGCGGCATGGGGCGTCCGAATCCTCCTCAACCAGCTGCACCTTCCCTCCAGTCCCGATGCCGGGGGAGCACCGCCGGCAATAGTCTCCGATGCCAGGGTGGAGTCAGAGCCGGGCTGATGAGGTCCGCCCGGTCGCCATCTTGAAGAAGCGATCCCGCTCCGGTGTTCTTCTCTCCTCGGCTGATTACTGACCTCAATCGATCAACGATGCTCGGATTGGCGGCAGCAGAGGTATCGGGGCTAGCCCAGACTACAGTTTTGGGTTATTTTAGGAAGATTTGGGAGGATATGATCGTCGGATTAATGCAGCACACCGGGAGCCGAGCCGAGGTACGTCCTACTCCTCCATGCTGCTGGCCACGCCCCCCTTCTGTACCTATTTAATAATATCCCTATCACCCCACCGTCGGAAGTGCTCCGACAGATACAATCATTAATAATTAAACTAGTGGGGGCAGGTAAGCAAGCCAGGATTGAAATGCGGGCTCTTACGCTACCGTATTCGAGGGGAGGTTTTAAGGTACCGGATTTTTGCCTCTATTATTTGTGTGCGCAGGCTCAATATGCTTATCATTGGCACCATTGGACTCCCTACCTTACACTCACTGCAATGTAGAAGAGTGACACACACCCTATCTCACTGATGGCGATAATAACAAATAAGAGACCTCCACTACATAACAAAGACATTAACACAGTGGATACCACAAACGCTGCTTGGCATCAAATAGGAAAGTTGTCAAATAAAACTCCACTATATGTGCCTGCTCTCCCGTTACACCACCACCCTAGCTTATCTGTCACTCAGGAAGAGGTGGGAATGGGGCTATTACAGCAAGTAGGGATTGACACAATGGGGGATCTCTATAACTAAGGGATGTTCAAACAACTGTGAGATTTCGACTATGTAAGCAATGAAACACTATTATTCCGCTTCACCTATCACAGACTTCAGGGGGCGATCAAACAGCATTACCCTACATACCCAGCGGAACCCCCGCAACTGAATACACTACAATTGATCATCACATCACCTAATGATAAGAGATTAATATCCAGACTATACACTATAGTTCAGGAGGAGATAGCAGACACAACACATAGGGCATGGGCAAGATGGAAAGAGGTCCTGGACAATCCGCTTTCGGAAGAAGAGTGGCAGCTAGCCTGCTCAATCACTGAAATGTTGACACCTAATGGTAACCTGAGAATCTTACATTATAAATATCTGCATCAAACTTATCACACGCCAGCACAGCTTTATAAATAAGATTTACGACCAGATGCACGTTGTAAAAGATGTGGGTGTGAATCGGCAGATTTTATACATCTGGCATGGCACTGCTTGCCTATGATAGAATATTGGGAGAAGATCATACAAATGCTGCGTGATATGGTGGGGGTACCTTTTAACTGTACAATGTGTACGTGTCTCCTGGGACTGTTATGCAATGTTTGGGCTACTAAGTGTAAGTTTTGCTTGATAGCACTGCTACTTGCTAAAAGAAGAATCTCCTTATGTTGGGATAGTAAAAATGTACTAACAACCAGCCGATGGCTTCATGATATGGCATATTGTCAAGATACTCCTATTACCTATGAAGAGGAGCTGCCATCGGGATCACGCCCTAGAGACTATTGGTCATATTTGGTCGCCATTTTGCAAAATAACCCAATTGTCTGAATCAATGTGGTATCTCTCTCTGTAAGCGAGAGATACCACTCAGCTTGAAGCGATAAGCTGCTGGCGCGCTACGGTCCGCCTGGTGTGTGACAGCCTGATTTTAAAAAATCCCCCAGTGACGTTCGGCTTGATATACTACGCCGCACTTATTCCCTCCCTGCCCCGCCTGTCCCTCCCTGCGTGGCATCAACTTCGCCCCCCCCCATACTCCCGCACTTACCGGGGCTGTCCCAGCTGATTAGAAGCTGAGGGCACCTCGTCACAGCAGAAACGCGGCGGCCATCTTAGGTGGGGAATAGCCTCAGTGCACCCTAGTGGCCAGTATAAAAGGGCACCCAAGCAAGGCATTTAATCATTGTATGTTTGGACCCCTCCTGAGGCAGATAGCCGGGAGGTAGCTGTGTTATTATCGTTTTAACTTGTTTTAACTTGCTTTTACATGTGATACGCTGTTTGATCTACTCAACGCTGTGTCTCCTCCTCTAGCAACCTCTAAGCGCTGTACCGCTGTACCGCTCGCTCGCATCCCCACCCTTCCTGCACTTTGCACTTTGTAGCCAGAGTACTCATCTAGCACTTTGCACTTGTAGGCAGAGCATTCACCACTCAGCTTGAAGCGATAAGCTGCTAGTGCGCTATGGTCCGCCTGGTGTGTGACAGCCTGATTTGAAAAAATCCCCCAGTGACGTTCGGCTTGATATACTACGCCGCACTTGTTCCCTCCCTGCCCTGCCTGTCCCTCCCTGCGTGGCATCAACTTCGCCCCCCCCCCGTACTCCCGCACTTACCGGGGCTGTCCCAGCTGATTACGAGCTGAGGGCACCTCGTCACAGCAGAAACACGGCGGCCATCTTAGGTGGGGAATAGCCTCAGTGCACCCCAGTGGCCAGTATAAAAGGGCACCCAAGCAAGGCATTTAATCATTGTATGTTTGGACCCCTCCTGAGGCAGATAGCCAGGAGGTAGCTGTGTTTTTATCGTTTTAACTTGTTTTAACTTGCATTTACCTGTGATACACTGTTTGATCTACTAAACGCTGTGGCTCCTCCTCTAGCAACCTCTAAGCGCTGTACCGCTGTACCGCTCGCTCGCATCCCCACCCTTCCTGCACTTTGCACTTTGTAGCCAGAGTACTCATCTAGCACTTTGCACTTGTAGGCAGAGCATTCACCACTCAGCCTGAAGCGATAAGCTGCTGGTGCGCTACGGTCCACCTGGTGTGTGACAGCCTGATTTAAAAAAATCCCCCAGTGACGTTCGGCTTGATATACTACGCCGCATTTGTTCCCTCCCTGCCCCTCCTGTCCCTCCCTGCGTGGCATCAACTTCGCCCCCCCGTTCTCCCGCACTTACCGGGGCTGTCCCAGCTGATTAGGAGCTGAGGGCACCTCGTCACAGCAGAAACGCGGCGGCCATCTTAGGTGGGGAATAGCCTCAGGGCCAGTATAAAAGGGAAGGTCAAGGCTCCGCGTAGCGGACGCGTATTACGGAAGCGCCGGGAGCGCGCCAGAGTCGAGCCAGAGTTCAGCCCATCTGCGCCCGTCAGCGCTAAGGAAGCGCTAGAGGCCAGGAACCCGATCAGATTCAGGAGCGGTAAGATAACCTACTCAAGACAGGAATTACTAACCCTAAAGTGTCCTGATGGTAAATGCGTCAAACATAACCTCTCACGCAAGACTGACCCTCTTGCATGCTCGTGCGGCTTCGCCCTACCGACCCTTGCCCTGCCATTCCCCCCATCAAAACCAACCCTTTAACTATTAGAGTAGGCCAGCTCAATGTGACATCGATGCAAAAACACTATTCGGAAATCCCCGACCTACTGTCCAACCACTCCCTCGATATCCTTTTTCTTACAGAAACATGGCTCCTGGATGACATGGACGCTGTGATAAACCTGGCCACCCCCATAGGGTACACCACTTATACCCTGAATAGAAACTCCAGGGGAGGGGGGATTGCGATAATGGCCAAATCTTACTTCACCTGTCAGCTAACAAAATTGGAAATTAAAGACCGCGAGTGTACACGCTTCAATATTAAAATCAACCCTCAGTTCAACCTTGTGGGCCTTTTGATTTATAGGCCCCCGGGAGCAGTCGCAAGCTTCACAACCTCGCTTCTGGAGAACTTATGCTCGCTGATCACCGAAACCGCGAACTTTACCATCATCGGTGACCTCAACATCCACTTTGATCTTAATGCAGACACTAAGATCAATACCCTGTTAGCCGACCTTGCTGCCTTTCAGCTAAGCCAACTGGTGAGCGGGCCCACCCACAGAGGCGGTCATCTTTTAGACCCCATTCTTTCGAATTTGACCAATGTACTCGTAGAAACACCTATCCCTATGACCTGGACCGATCACTACTTAGTGGTCATGGCAGTACCCTGTAAAGAAGTTCCTATCACAAAACCCGTCCAGCAGATCCGGAAAAGACCTTGGAGGAAGCTCCGCCTTGGAAGATTTCCACGCACTTCTTACAACCAATCCTCCCCACCAATGACCCTGACCTAGGGTATGACCAATTCTGTGATTGGATCAACCTAGCCCTTGACACCCTGATTCCAGCTAAATGGATCAAGGCACGCTCCCACAAATCTAGCCCCTGGTACAATAAAGAACTCTCCGCGCAAAAAAAGGAATGTAAAATAGCCGAAAGAAGATGGAGAAAAGATTACAATCCTGCTCTCAAAATCCGTTATGTCCAGTCACAAAAAAATACCATCGTAATATCTGTAGAACTAGAGCAGCACACTACGCAGCTGAGATTAAGAACAGCCAGAATGCTTCCAAAACTATCTTTAGAGTTCTCAAAGAACTCAGCGCCAAAAAAACAGTGGATAACTCTAACACCTCATCTACTTTGTGTGACAGCATGGCATCATTTGTCATGGAGAAAATCCAGAAAATCTATAGTGCCTTTCCCGCCACCCCCCACCTCACGCCCTCTACCGACCCAAATAGACCCAATCTACCTAGCATCCCGGCACTCAGTCAAGAAGACTTCCTCAATATCTGCAATAAAATCAAATCTGGCTCACCTGCCGATCCCCTTAAACCTGAAACTTTTAGAGAGGCAGACTGGACAGTCCTCGGCCCCCTCAGAGACATTATAAACCTGTCCTTCTCGACAGCCATCATCCCCACTAGATGGAAGCAAGCCTGGGTCTCACCCATAATAAAAAAGCCCAGTCTGGACCGACCCTGCCTGAAAACTTCAGACCGATATCTCTCCTCCCATGGCCAGCCAAAGTAGCAGAATCCCATGTAAATACAATCTTGACCAAGTTTCTGACATCCAATTCCATCTTGGACAGGTCGCAACATGGATTCCGGGCTGGCCATAGCACCGAGACAGCACTCCTAAGTGTGACAGAACACCTTCGGACCATCTTAGACGCTGGTGGAACGGCAGCACGGATTCTTTTAGATCTCAGTGCTGCCTTCGATACGGTGTCACACGAGGTGCTGTTGTTCAGGCTCAAGGAGGCGGGGATATCAGGGTCTGCCCTTGACTGGTTCAAGGACTTCCTATCAGGCAGATCGTTCCGAGTCTCCACCCCCCCTTTTCTCTCAAAAGAATAGCCCCATGAGCAGGGAGTGCCCCAGGGGTCGGCCCTCAGCCCCACCCTGTTCAATGTGTACATTCAACCTCTGGCAGAAGTAGCCAGGAGACATGGAATGTCACTCGTGTCCTACGCTGACGACACCCAGCTAGTGGTGGCACTGAATGACGAAAATGGTCTCGGTGCTCATAATTTCAAACAGACTCTCGTCGACATCACTAGCTGGATGACGGCCAACTACCTCCAGCTAAACGCAGGAGAAAGTGAAGTTCTGTTGGTGGGAAAAAAGACAGCTGCCTGGGGAAACAGCTGGTGGCCAGAAATCCTCGGCCAACCCCCAGAGCCGAAAGACTGTGTAAAAAATCTGGGAGTCTGGATAGACTCTGCCCTGAACTTCGCCCACCATACCAAAAAAGTGGCGGCCACCTGCTTTGGCATTTTACGAAATCTTAGGCCAGTATTAAAGTTCTTCGACCATCAAACCCGCCAGCTGATAGTTCAGTCTGCCATCCTCTCGCGGCTGGACTATGCCAGCTCCCTTCTGCTAGGGGCTAACGTAGCAGAGAAAACCAGACTCCAGCGAGTCCAGAATGCCGCCGCCAGGGTCCTGACCGAACTTCCCCGCCGTACGTCAGTGGCGAGCGTCATCACAAAACTCCACTGGCTCCCGATGGAGAAAAGGATCCATTTTAAAACGCTTTGCCTAGCATTCAAAATTTTAAAAACTGCCTCCCCCCCATGCTATGCCCACTCCTTTCAACTTACGTTCCCCGACACGCTTTGTGATCTGAAGGACAGAACTTAGCGGTCATTCCTCGCATCAAACTAGCTAGGACGGGCGGCCGTTCATTCAAATACCTGGCTGCAAAACTCTGGAACGGCCTCCCGGACCAGATCGAGGTCTGAATGATCTGCTATCCTTCAGAAGAGCCATCAAAACACATCTCTTCTGTTAAATCGGTATTTTCTCAGCACGCTTCCCCCACCTCTGTCATTTTCCAAGCTCTCATACAGAAAGCGCCGGGACGTCCCTTGGCTGGGGCAGCCGAGCGCTATACAAGCACATATAACATTAACATTAACATTAACCAGTGATCATGTGTATATTGGTATTGAGTGGTATCTTTTCTGTACTATGCATGGAAATGATTATTGTTCCGGGATGTGGGATGCGGTAACATGATGGTCTGTAAGTTTGTTTCTTTGGATATGTTATTCCTTGAAACTGCCAATAAAAAGAATAAAAAAAATTTTTTTTTTAAAAAGAGTTTCGCTTCCGGAGGTAAACAGGTGGGGACAAGCCGGTATGAATGGGGCCATGTCAGTGGGCGTCCTTCTCTTGTTAGCTTTGGCACGGCTGTTCGGTCCTTCTTCTTTTCTTCTTGTAATTTCTTGTTTGGGGATGCCCATAAATACTAGATTTAGGGGCGTTACAGATAAATAAAAGTTGGGACCAATGGGTCCCTTCCTTGGGGAATGGTGGGGACTGAGAGTTGTGCTTCACCTCACCTCCCCCACCTGAGGGGTGCGGTTGGCAAAGGTGGGCACACGTCTCTTCCTCACTTGGTTTTCCCACCAGTTCCCCCACAAAAAGTGGGTGTCAGAACCGGTGGTGACCAGTTGCTGGGAGCAGCAAAAGGTCTGGGGAAGCTCACAAAGGTGGCAAGCCTTTGAAGCTTCCCCTTCCTGGACCCTGCCTATCCTGGGGGAGGAGGCTTGGCACCTCATCCCAGGATGTGCATTGTTTCAGGCACCTGAGAGTGGCAGGCTCTCGAGCCAGGGCTCCAGAAACCTGTCTGGTGGTGGCAGCTGGGGTGCAGCCACTCAGCCCGGACACTAGTGTTAGTCATTTTTCAGGGGGCATCTCTAAGATGCCCTCTGTACGCATTTTTCATTAAATCCCACACTGGCATCAGTGTGGGTTTAATATGCTGAGAAGTTTGATACCAAACTACTTCGTTTTCAGTAAAGCCATTATGGTACTGTGGAGTTTGTAATGACAACCTCCCAGCACCATATACTCTTAATGGCAATACTGCTCTTACAATGTCTAAGAATTGGCTTAGACACTGTAGGTGTACAGGGCTTATGCACTTGTACCCTCACCACTGATAGAGTGCACCCAGCTAGAGGGGTGGCTGATCCAGGCCAGGGCAGTAGGTTGTGGGCATGGCACACAGGAATGTGTGCCATGTAGACTCTTCAGTTTGTTCTGCACCAAAACACACAGCCTGGAAAGGCAGTGTGTGAGTGTAAAGGTAGAGGACCCCTAAGGGTGGCACAATATGTGCTGCAGCCATTATTGGCCTTCCATAGTACCATTTAACAGGGACTGACCTGTGGCAAGAGAGTGTCAATTGGGTTTAGGCTTCAATGCAGTTTTAAAGAAAGAACATAGGCCCTGGGTACCGGATTAGCAGGAGCCCAGGACACATTCAGTCAAAGTACATCAGCAGTTCAGCAAATCCCACAGTCCTTTGTGGGATTCTTGCGCTGAGCGACGCCGGGCAGAGAAGCAAAACATGCCAGTTTAGGACTTTGATGAACCGCAATTCTACGGTGGACAAGGGTCTCACCGCTACGGGGAATGGCCATGAGGGCTGCATTCATTCATATATTGACGTCCTCATACTGTCATTTAATGAAGATCCATCAATATGAATATTTGGAGATCATTCACAAGGATTGAGGAGCACATAAAAGACACTTAGGATAGACAAGGAATAGGACAGTCTATCTCGCTTTGGAGCAAGATTGTGTTGGTCCTGAGGAGAACCCTGCTAACTAATAGGGTTCGAAACGCATCGACCTTACGCAATGTGTAGCCAACTTGACTATTGTAAAATTAAGTTGCTGTCCAAAATGTTTTTTGCACTGATATAATTATGTTAATTTTCTTCTGGAGATTATTTTTCGCTTAACTGTTGATAGATTACTCTGTTTAGGAGGCTACATGCGTGTTGCTCTTTTGTGGGTCGAACCATTGGTGAATAGTGGCCCAATGGTGAATCTTGTGAGTGTGTGGAGCTAGTTATGTTTCAGGAATGAATGATTGGATGAAAGAAAAGTTGGTATGTTTGTGGTGTCTTTTATGAGAAGTTGTGCTAGGGATGAAGAATTTAACTTAATTTTGTTTTTGTGATATCTATGTCATGTATTATCTGTTTGTATTTTCATATATCTATTGAAAAATAAGCAAAAGCTTGAAAAAAAAAATGTCTTGAGAAAATAATGTTCCATGGCACCTTTGACAAATCAGCTTTGGTACAGTTGACGGAATAATTTACAAATGAGTTTCAGTACTGGCATCTGTTCTGGTTTATTTGATATTGACTCAGCCTTACTGAGTAGAGTCAAGGCCCTTTGTTGATCCTTGAGAATTGGCTTAGACACAGTAGGGGTACAGGACCTATGCACTTTCACCCTCACCACTGGTAGAGTGCACCCAGCTAGAGGGGTGGTTGATCTAGGCCAGGACAGTAGGTTGTGGGCATGGCACACAGGAATGTGTGCCATGTAGACTCTTCAGTTTGTTCTGCACCAAAACACACAACCTGGAAAGGCAGTGTGTGAGTGTTAAAGTAGAGGACCCTAAGGATGGCACAATATGTGCTGCAGCCATTATAGGAGTTCGCTGGTACCATTCAGGGACTGACCTGTAGCCAGAGAGTGCCAATTGGGCTTAGGCCTTCAATGCAGTTTTAGGGAAAGAACATAGGCCCTGGGTACCGGATTAGCAGGAGCCCAGGGCACACTCAGTCAAAGTACATCAGCAGTTCAGCAAAAAGTGAGGGCAACCATGCAGAAAGAGAACACTTTATCACACATTGACATATGCTTGTTCATGTTGATATAAAAAAAAACTAGAAAGTCCCACTATAAAGCCAATCAAGTTAGTCACAGAAGCCATAATAATGCCTGAATTAACATGTGGTCAAATGGCCTTCAAGGTTGCTTCTCGATCTGGGTGGTCAAGATCCAATGTAAAACATTAGCACACAGTTCAATGTTCCAAACTCAGTTCCCAAGCACAAATACTGTTGGACATCTACGTGTAAAGACAATCCTCTTCGCTAAAGGCGCTTTAGGCAAATGATGCTTTAGAATTGGACTACTGAACTTTCAAAAACATTCCTGTTGCAGTGCCAAAAATGATTACTTTATGAAAGCAGTGTATACGAAACTGGGTTATTAGTTGAGAGGGATTACAATCCACCTCAACTAATGATCACAATCCTTGTTAGGGTGAACCACTAAAGTCACAAAATTAACCTCAGCTCAAAAATCTGGTCTGTGCTCTGGTATACATTTCTGTACTTTCTTGGCAGCTTTTTACCACAACTGGTGTATTCACATTGCGTGCAGCGCACACCATTTACTTACAGCTATACACTTATTGAGGTTGTCCATCTTATAACATTTCTAGGTCATTAGTCACTGTCGGCAGTTCACATATTTCGCCCCTGTAGGTATTCCAACCTCTGCACAATTTGATCCACTTTTTTGGGCATCCCCTGCTTACATATACCGTCTTTTCCGCCACTATAGCCATGTCCATGTCATTGCATCATTCCGTGTGTGTGGGTGTGGCTGCCACGCCCCAGTATTAGGCTATGTTTCGTTTTGCTAGCATCATTCCTAATGTCACCCATATTTGTGCATTGACAGTAAGATCAGTTGCCTCCCAAATGTTTAAAAGGCACTGCTTTGGTTCAGGCGGGAACGGATGCCCGCTGACTCTTGTAATTGTATCAGTGACAGACTTCCAATAGCATATTATGGCGGGCAGGACCAGAGCATTTGGAAGAATGAACCAGGCGCCCCACCCCATCTTAGACAAAGTTGGTTATCCGCTCTGCCCATCTTATATAAGATGGTTCTTGTGTAATAAATTCTGTGGAGGATTTTCAGCTGGATAAGGCGCAGCCTGGAAGTAATCGCTACCTCCCTGGGTGACGCCAATGCTTCTTGCCAATCAGTGCTGTCTAGGTTGCCCTCCTCCTTCCCCCTCTTGTCCCATAGCTTTCACATGGGGTCCGCCATGTTATTTACAATCTTTCGATATGTCAGCTAGATTGCATTAGTGTGTAGGTGATCTGTGAGCAACCTGTCCTCAAGTGGTGATGCCTTGGGTGGAATAGTGTTAGGCGAAATCGCTGCCTCTAGGGGGTGTTTGATCTGGTGATAACGGACAAAAACATTTTCAAGCCCCAGATTTTCAGGGGTGGTAGGAGATGTCAAGCCAGACAAGGTCAAGGGTGGCAGGATTTCAGCAACAACATTTGAGGGTCAGGGATCACTCCAGCAGAGGCCAACAGCAAGGTCCAGGGTAGGTTCAATTGGAACAGGTCAACTGGGAAGTTGCAGAAAAGGCATCATGTAGCCTGATGTGTCCCTGTAGCTTGCACAGGTCAGCCTTATGACCCTTGGAGTCCACTTCTTTGTCCTGGGTACAAGACAGAGCAGGCCCTGTCCTTCAGGGATCTTAGGTACCAGTTTGTGGGGGCGGTTCTTGGCTCCTCCCCCAACAATTGGGAAAAAGTTCACAGGAGTACCCACGTTTGCAGCACTTCCTATGTGCCCCACTGCAGTCAATCTCACAGTGCTCCTCTCTGCTTAAAACCAAGATTGTAAAACCCTTCTCCCCTTTACAGAGCCTATATGCCAACCCCAGAGTTATAGCCAGGGATATGAACAACCCCTTCTCTCTGGTCACTTCAAACCAGTTCTGGATGCATCTCCCTACCTCCTAGGATTGGAGCCAGGCTGACTGGGGAAACAAAGGAAGGGGTCTGTCCAGGTATCATATGACTTGTGCCTATGACAGGGGAGGCCCCTTTGAAGTAGATTAAGTTCCTAGGTACTGCCCAAATGGTCTTCCTGCCAGATGAACAAAAACACCTCCCCACACCCAAGCATTTTCCTCTGCTCCAGGAACAGTTTGCACACCTCATTCAGGGATTCAGAACTGGAAGAGATGCAGTTGGAGACTTAAGGCATGGAAAAGGCAACTTTCTAGAAGTAGATCTTTTTTAATATTTATTAGAAATCCAGCTTCACTAATTAATTGAGCTTTTATTAAATATGACCGAGTCCAGGAACAACATTTTTAGGTGTTTCCTACCTGAAGATAGCATTATTAAATGTAATATTGCATCCTAGTGTTGTAAATTCAACGGCAATTAGGTTAAGCATTAGCAGAAGACATCTTAGTTCTAGCCGTTAACTTGACATTTAGCGGACTCCATTTTGTATTTATGGCAACCATTTTGTCTGCTGCATGCTGCCTCGTGTCGACCATGTGCTTTGTCCTGTCTTCCTGACCACGGCGCCTGAAATTTGCCCAGCAACAAGTTATATTTAGCTTTCCTCACTTTCGCGCATGTCAAATAGGGTCCACATCTGTTATTGATTAGTTCTAGATAGGATTGTGTTTGTCGACCCCCAAAACTGTTAGCTCCTCCCACTTATCGATTGTGCCTCTCGAATATTACCTTATATGTACATAAACTGCGCTCTTGTGTTCGTACCGCCTTCTTTTGAGCCCCTGTGCGGGTAATAATAAACCATGCTTTCTTAGCTCGTGGTGCTACTTCTTGCACTACCGAAGGGTGCTGTTTGAATCGTAGCACCACCTCATGAGGTGTAATAAAAGTTACTTTTTGTATTCCAGTTTCTGTGCCAACTTCTTCCTATGGTCTGAAGACTTGTGCTGAGAAGGGCGAACCCCTTGCACCAGCAGGTCTGGCTGAGGCCCACTACTACACTAGTGTTTATCTATGGAACATCCAGCCTTGCTAAAGTAAAAATAGCTTTTAGGTGCCAGTCACCATCAGACATGTTTAACATTAATTTTCTGAATGTTCAACTTTTAAATACTATGCTTGCTGCTATATGGGCTATAAGGCCTACTTAGGGGTGGCATATTAATAATTAAATGGATCTTATAAAGAGGACTTCATTTCCCATCATTCATCTGCACAGGGAGTAAAATCACTGCACTTTCCATCATCTATTTGCACAGGAAGGGACATCGCTGAATTTCCCATCATCCTTCTGCACAGGAAGTGACATCTTTGGTTTCCTGGCAAAACTGTTTGAAAGAAGAAACCAAGCAAGAGGACTGAATTTCCGATTATTCATCGGGACAGGAATTGACACCACTGATTTTTCCATCATCTGGCTGCACAGGAAATTACATCATTGGTTGTCAGCCCACCGCACTCCTCATACGCATAGGACCTACATAATGGCAGCTGCAGATCGGACTTGCAGCAGGTGAGCTGCTAGCAGACCAAAGGCAAGCCCGTCTGCGCTGTGACCGATTTAGCACCAGGAACCCAGGTCCTCCCCCTACACACCACTACCAGCTGTGCCCTTCTGCGCTCTCAACCCTGGCCACCGCTCGCTGCACTCCTGCACACCACAACGCACAACACAGGAGCGTTCACATATGCCACCTGCAAGTTCTCATGCACTCTTCCACTTTCTACAATCACCACTCCAGCGCCAACAGCACCCCACCCCACTAACTAACACAAACCAGCTGCCCGCTCATGCTCACACAGACCATCCATAACCCCTGCAACATGCCACATTTGCATGCATGCACCTCAACACCAGCTCCCTCACTAAACCCGACATGGAGATACAGGACCTACTGCTTGAACATGCTCTGTACCTGCTCTTTCTCACAGAATCGTGGTTAAACTGAACCTCTGCACCATGCATCACTACAGCCATCCCTGCAGGCTACAAGATCATCAAGCAAGACTGTCAGCACAAGCCCAGAGGTAGCATCGTCAACATATTCAAAGATATCATCAGTTGCACCACCCACATGGACACTCCCACCAGCTACATTGAACACCTCACATTAAAGATACACATCAAAGCCAACTTCTCCCTGGGCGGAACCATCGTAGCAGCACCAATTTGGCCAGCGGCATCACTGACTTCATCACACACCTCATCATCAATGCTAGAAAACCTCAGACGCCTCTGCCTCACCCAGAGCATTACCAAATCCACCAACACTGCCAAACACCTATTGAACTCGATTTCGCCTCAATCAGCATCATCACAGTCGACAAGCTAACGACTATGACCTAGACAGACCATGCTGTCTTCAGTTTTAGCATGTCCATACTGTACCACCACAAACCTACTACCACTGGACCCACTTGCGGCAGCTGGAAAAGCTTCACATAATCAGCTTTGCCTTCTTTGTGTATCGGCCTGAGCACACCAGTTACCTGCTGAACACCATCAAGAAACTAAAGAACTGGATCACCGAATGTGCCGACATCCTGGCTACCCCTCAAACACAACCCAACAGCAAGAGCCCAAGTACATGCCAGCTGGTTCACAGAGGAACTCAGAATGATGAAACCCCATTGTAATAACTGGAGTGCAAGTGGAGAGCAAGTCAAGACATAGATAAAGACATCTTCAAATCAACCCTAAGACGCTGCTACTAGTAGATACAGAACAACGAGCGCAAAGTTCTTGCAGACCAAATCAACATAAGCACTAAAAGCAGCAAGGAAATCTTTGTCATCATCAAAGATTGCACCATACCTCCTGCCGCCTTCAGCAACCTCACCCCCTTGAAAGAAGTTTGCCACAAGCTCTGAATTCTTTTGTAACACATTTACCTCTATTTATGGCAACTTCGACCCTTAACCAGACATTGTCACCATTGCATCTCAACTTCCCATCATGGCTGAAGAACGAACCCTGACCTAGTGGCCAGCCATCACCACAGTCAAATTTACTGCTATAGAAGATGATCCACTCGGTGACCCCATTTGACCTTCCCCCAACCATGCCTTCAGCAAAGGACTCCTACTGATCAGCGTAGCACTAACGCACAAGTTACTTACCTTCGGTAACGATATATCTGTAAGAAACAGTAGTTCGTGTTAGATTCCTTACTTTAGAATATCTCCAGGTGTCAGACTGGATCCGGAAAGTTTTCATCAGCAGTACCCCTGCGCGTCGGTAGGCGTCATCTGCAGCTCCACGTCCGTCGTCGGTATCGCGATCACCGGGATGGCGTCGTCGGAGTACTTAGACACCGCCCTCGCGCGCTGACGTCAGTTCTGTACACAGGTTTCCGCACCAGTAATGCAGAGCCATGATAGAAACCGACACTGGTGCCAAGAAACTAGGACCCTGAAAGGGATGACTTAACCCTAGATATCGGTTCGTAGAACGGGGAGGATGGGTGGGGCGGTAAGGAATCTAACACTAATTACTGTTTCTTACAGATATATCGTTACCAAAGGTAAGTAACTTGTGCATCTGAAAGAAACAGGTTAGTGTTAGATTTCTTACCTTAGAATAGATAGCCCAGCAATACCAACCCCGGTGGTGGGTCTGCGAACCAAGATCACACCAGAAAGTCCTGGAGAACAGAACGGCCGAAAAAGCCATCTCTCCGGACTTGGCGGTCCAGGCAGTAGTGTCTAGCAAACGTGTGCAGCGAGGCCCACGTAACTGCCTGACAGATGTCCTGCAAGGGTACTCCCCGACCCAGGGTAGTAGTAGCCGCCGTGGCCCGAGTGGAATGGGTGTGCAGCCCAACAGGAGGCTCTTTTTTCGCCAAGGTGTAGCAAATCTTGATGCACAAGACGACCCACAGAGAGATGGTCCGCTTGTGCACCGCCCGTTCCTTCTTTGCGCCCATGTAACCAACAAAGAGCTGGTCATCCACCTGGAACTGGCGTGTGCGATCTAGATAGAAGGAGAACACACGTTTTGGGTCCAGGCGGTGGAGCCTCTCTTCCTCTTTCGAGGGATGTGCAGGCGGATAAAAGGTGGGCAAGGTGATGGACTGCCCGATATGAAAGGTTGTGACCACCTTGGGCAGGAAAGAAGGACGAGTCCTTAGAACAACCTTGTCCGGATGGACAGAGAGGAAAGGAGGTTTAGAAGATAGAGCCTGGAGCTCACTCACTCTCCTGGCAGAGGTGATGGCAACCAGGAATGCAGTCTTATGAGTCAGAAGACAAAGAGGACAGTTATGAAGCGGCTCAAAGGGAGCGTACATCAGATACGTTAGAACAAGATTCAAGTCCCACTGAGGCATCATGAAGGGAACAGGAGGAAACATGTGTGTGATGCCTTTCAAGAATCTATTTACAACAGGGGACTTGAAAAGAGAAGGCTGATCAGGAAGCCTTAAGAAGGCTGAAATGGCCGAGAGATAGCCCTTGATAGTGCCCAGAGCAGAGCCCTGCTGGGCAAGAGAAAGAAGAAAGAGGAGAACCTCTGAAAGGGGGACAGAGAGTGGATCCACAGCCTTTGCTGTGCACCATGCCACAAATTTGTTCCACCTGTAGGCGTATACCATTTTCGTGGAGGGACGCCTGGCTGCCAGAATCACATCAAATACCTTAGGAGGCAAGTCAAATGGCCTCAACTGTCGCCGCTCAATCTCCACGCAAGTAGGTGGAGACTGGACAGGTCCGGGTGGAGGACCGTCCCCTGCTGCTGTGACAGAAGGTGGTCCTCCTGAAGAGGCAGACGAATCGGGGGATCGACTGACATGCTGAGTAGCTCGGGATACCAGGATCTTCGTGCCCAGTCTAGAGCCACAAGGATGACTTGGGCCCAGTCTTCCCTGATCTTCTTCAGCACTCTTGGCAGAAGTGGTATAGGCGGAAAGGCGTACAACAGACTGCAGCTCCACTCGCGACAAAAAGCGTCTCCGAGCGAGTGCCGCCTTGGAAATTCCAACGCGCAGAATTGATGACATTGTGCGTTCTCTTCGGTGGCGAATAGATCTAACCAAGGCTCTCCCACTGCCGAAAGAGACCTTGTGCCACATCTGAGTTCACACGCCATTCGTGATCCATCATGCACCGGCGGCTGAGTTCGTCCGCCCTGGCGTTCAGGGAACCTGCCAGGTGTTGAACCACCAGGGTGACGCCCTGGCGTTCCAGCCATTGCCAGAGGCGCAGAGCCTCCTGACAAAGGGTCCACGACCCCACCCCGCCCTGTTTGTTGCAGTACCACATGGCGGTGGTGTTGTCTGTGAATACCTGCACCACACTTCCCCGGACAGAGGGAAGGAATGCCTTCAGTGCAAGACGGATCGCCTGCAGCTCCAGAATGTTGATATGGACCTCCGCCGGAGACCAGAGGCCTCTGATCTCCCTCTCTCCCATGTGGCCCCGCATCCCAGGAGGGACGCATCTGTCACCACTACATGCTCCGGTTGGGGTAGGGAGAGAGATCTGTCGCTGACCCAATCGCGGTTCGTGAGCCACCACTGCAACTGACTCACAGTACCCTCCGAGATCAGGACGTCGTCGGACAGGTTGCCCTGATGCTGTTTCCACTGAAACTTCAGGTCCCACTGCAGAGCCCGCATCCGCCACCTGGCGTGATGCACCAGAAGAATGCAGGAGGCCATCAGCCCCAGGAGCCGCAGAGTGAACCTGACCGAGACTTGGGACAAAGGCTGAAAGATCAGAATCAGAGCATGAATATCCTGAACCCGCTGCGCCGAGTCCAGAACCGCTCTGATGAAAAGGAGCTTCTGAGAGGGGCACAGGTGTGATTTCGGCACATTGACGGAGAACCCCAGCGAATGCAGGAGGCCGGCTGTAGTCTGGAGGTGGGAGACGAGTGTTTGGGGCGAGCCCGCCTTCAACAACCAATCGTCGAGATAGGGGAAGACTGAAACCCCTGATCTGCACAGATGAGCTGCGACCACCGCCATCACTTTCGTGAACACCCGAGCGGCGCTGGTAAGGCCGAAGAGGAGCACAGTAAACTGAAAGTGCTTGTGACCAACCTTGAACCGCAGGTAGCGCCGGTGGGCCGGCAGGACGGGGATGTGGAAATACGCGTCCTGCAAGTCCAACGCTACCATCCAGTCTCCTGGGTCTAGGGCAGCTAAGACCTGAGCCAATGTCAGCATCTTGAACTTCTCCTTCCGGAGGAAGCCGTTGATGTTCCGGAGGTCCAAGATAGGGAGTAGGCCTCCCTTGCCCTTCTTGGGAAACAGAAAGTAGTGGGAATAACAACCATGCCCTACTTCTGACCCAGGAACGCGCTCGACGGCCCCCTTGGCCAAGAGGGCCATAACTTCCTCTTGCAGAAGTTGCAAGTAATCCCCCGACATGCGGTGGTATTGCGGTGGCATGGCTGGAGGTGTCACCTCGAAGGGGAGGGAGTAGCCCCTTCGGACGATTTGCAGCACCCACCTGTCCGACGTGATGGTGTGCCAATGGGAGAGGTGATGGCGAACCCTGCCCTCCACTGGCATCGAATGGGCCTGAAATGCCGGACTAGGAAGGCTTTGGGGAAAATGCTGCAGGAGCGGATGTGGACTGACCCTGCTGTTGTCCCCCGACACCGCCACGGCGGTTACCACGTCCGCAACCGCGTTGAGACTGGTTCTGCGGCCTCTGGCTGGGTGGACGTGAGGGAGCGCCCCTTCCTTGGCCACGAAAGGGGTGAAAAGAGGAAGTTTGCTGGAGCTGGCCGAGGCCCAAGGACTTGGCCGTAGCCCTGGAGTCCTTAAAACGCTCGAGCGCTCTAACCGCTTTGTCGCCAAAGAAGCGACGGCCATCGAAGGGCATGTCCATGAGCGTGGCCTGGACATCACCCGAAAAGTTGGCGGACCTCAGCCAGGCATGGCAGAGAACCGCCACCGTCGTTGCAATCGCTCTACCCAGCGAGTCCGTAGTGTCAAGTACACACCTGATCAAGTAGCACGCGGTATCCCACCCTTCCACCAGGGCTTGGGCGAGCCGTGCCCGAGCCTCCTCAGGACACTGTGGCAGCACCTCCGCAACCTTATCCCACAGAGAGTGGGTGTAACGGCCCAAAAGGCAGGCGGTGTTGACAGAACGCAACCCCAAACTCAGGGAGAGAACAGTTTCTTCCCAAACTGATCGTACCTTTTGGATTCCCGATCTGGTGGAGCAGTCAGGAATGCGGTCTAGGACGTAGAGGCATGAATTACTAGGCTCTCGGGGGTGGGGTGGGTGGACAGAAAGCAGGGGTCGCCTGAAGCCGGGCGGTGGCGTCGGGCCACGTTCCGATCCACAGGGAGGCCTGAGGAGGGCTTGGACCGGGTGCCCATCAGAACGTTGGTGAGGGCTTCGTTAAACGGCAATAGAGGCTCCGAGGAGCTTGCCTGCGGTTTGAGCACCTCAGTGAGGAGATTAGTCCTCACAGCCGCAACAAGGAGCTCAAGAGCCAAGGCCTTGGCTGCCCTGTTCAACACCACGCTGTAATCAGCACCCTCCTCCGAAGCCACGGAGGAAGGAGAGAAGAATCCAGTGTCGGGCAAAGTGTCCAGACCACTGGCCTCCCCCAGCTCATCTGCCCAGTCCTGGCTCAACTGGCACTGCTGTGCCAGAGGGTCTTCAGACCCCTCCCACTCCTCCTCGTCATCCATCTCCTGATAAACAGGCAAAAAGGATGGAGCCGGGTCATAGGTGAAGGCCTCACCCATCGACGCCGGAGACGGCGCCGAGCGGCGCCAGCCCGAAGCCGGACCCGCACCGGAGCTGAAACTGGGGTCAATGTCGTCCGAGGACAGAGAGTCACCCTTGGGGTCGGCGCCAGTGGAGGAGTGGTGAGGTTGACTGGTGACGGCCCAGATCCAGGCCTGGATCCTGCGGGGCCCTGCGGCGTCGGGACCGGAGTCGTCGACGGCGCCGAAGCACTCAACGGCGCCGGAGCCGCCGGCCCGCTAGGGCTCCCAGTCGGACCCGCGGGGCCCGAAGGCGCCTCGGCAGGTTCCGACGGAGAGAAGCGCGACCTCATGGCTGTGAGGAAGGCACTTATCTCCTCCGGCGTCACGTGCAGACAGGGACCGCCGGGTATGGAGCTGGACGCGGCGCCTGAGGCTTCAAAGGAGCCGCGGGGGCGGTGTTGCCCGAATACCCGGACGCATCGCGCGAGCATCGGGGGAGTCAGAAGAGCGATAATGCCTCTTCGACTTCTTTTTCGAATGCCTCGACTTACCTAAGGACTTGGTGCCCGACGAGTGGTGGTGACTCGTGGATTGGAGCCGACTGCCGGATCTCGAGTAGCTTTACCGCTCCTGTCTAGCCATCGACGTCAAGGCCCGGCAGTCGGGGCACAAGTTGTCATCATGGTCGGCCCGAGGCAATAAAGGCACCGATGGTGGGGGTCTGACACCGACATCAGGCGGTGACAGTCCTCGCAAGGTTTAAAACCAGGCATCCCTAGCGGCACCGCGAGTCGAGGGTTGACTCGAAAAGTGATCAAAAAGAGATCAAAACTTTGTCAAAAATTGACTGGAGTACTGCTCTTCCCGGATCTGCGCTTGCTGGCACGGAAAAAAGAAGAACTGACGTCAGCGCGTGAGGGTGGCGTCTAAGTACTCCGACAACGTCATCCTGACGATCACTACGCCAATGACGGACGTGGAGCCGCAGATGACGCCTACCGATGTGCAGGGGTACTGCTGACAAAAACTTTCCAGATCTAGTCTGACGCCTGGGTATATTCTAAGGTAAGGAATCTAAGACTAACCTATTTCTTTCAGATACCCATCCTCAACACCACCATTGACTCGGACAGATTTCCGGATACCTGGAAACATGCTGCTGGTCACACCCCTGCTCATAAAATCCACTGACCCAGCATGCCTTCCAACTACAAACCCATCTCCCTCCTATCATACCCGCCAAGATCTTAGAGAAGGTAATCAACCGATGCCTCACTGACCACCTCAGCAACCACCAGCTCTACAACACCACGCAATCTGGATTCAGATCTAACCACAGTACAGAAACAGCATTCATCATCATCACAGATGGCACCCACATGATCCTTGACAGAGGAGACATAGCAGCCCTCATTCTCCCAGACCTTTCAGCAGCATTTGACACATTATCACACCCCATTCTCAAAAGGTACCTGCATGAGATTTGCATCCAAGGACAAGCATTCCTCTATATTTGCTCCTTTTTAACAGATACAACACAAGCTGTCAGCCTGGCACCTTACTCCTTGAAAGCCGGCAAACTCATCTGCGGAGAGCCTCAAGGTTCATTGATCAGCTCCACCCTCTTCAACAGATTCATGATCCCTTTGGCCAATGTCACTTGAACACTCAATATCAACATCCTGTAGAACATCACTCTAGAACAAGACCCTGTAAACAAGAAACAAGTTCACCACCTGCTTGACTGAAGTCCCTATCTGGATAAAAGCCAACTGTCTCAAGCTCAACACTGACAAGAAAGAATGAATGATCTTTGGCAGGAACACATTACAATGGGACGCCAACTGGTGGCTGACCGAACTCGGACACACACCCAGTACCCAAGTCAGGAACCTCGGAATTATCATCAACAGCAAACTGAACATGACAGCACAAGTCAACATCATCACTGCATCCTGCTTCCACACCCTGAAGATGAGGAGGAACATCTTCAAATGGCTCCCTAAGCTACACTTAGAAAAGCCATCACTCATGCCCTATTCACCAGCAAGCTGGACTACAGGAACGCCCTCGACACCCAAATCACCATCGAACTCCAGAAGACTACAAACCACCCAGAACTTGGCATCTAGACTCATAGACAACCTCCTACACAGAACTCCCATCATACCACACTTCAGGGAGCTCCACTGGTTATGGACACACAAAGGCTCTCATTTCAAACTCTTCACACACACAATCAAGGCACTACAAAGCTTAGGTTCCTCCTACCTGAAGAGTTGCATTTCCTTCCTCCAACCATCCAGACACCTCCACTCCTTAGGACTTCCACTCACACACATTCCACGCATGCACAGAACCAGATCAGGAGTACGTGAGTTCTCTTACATCGCTTGTAATGCATGTAACGTTCTCCTGCTCTATAGCGGAGTCTCCTCCTCTCTTCTTGAATTCTGCAAAAAAGCTGAAGACTTGGCTTTTCTATTAACCAATCTACCATAGGCAGGGCTAGGCACACACACCTGCTCAGTGCCAGGACACCCTTGGGAGTGATAGGAAAATTGAACAGCAATAACGCAAAAATGGCTGAACAGATCTATAAAGAAATTTGGGAAAAGCTAGATGTTGATACAGAAAGAGTGCGTTTTGTCATTTGGCATATATCTGTTCAGTAGTTTTGAGAAATTAAAGCTCAAACTTGATGTACATTTCATGCCCTGATTCCACATGGATCTGCGGATCTATGAACTAAAACACACATTTTGATTGGTTGGGCCACAACCGGAACAAAAGCTGCGGCTGCCATCCTAGGATGCTGTAAAATAAAATAAGATATAAGGAGGCAAACATGAGTGGCCTGATCTCCAGGGCCATATGGTTGCGTTCTAGAAGGAACCCCTCTGAGCCAATTTTATTTAATTATTATTTTGGTGGCGTTCTGTGGCCCATGGATCAACCACCAGCATAAGTGCGGCCCCCTGTATAAGTGCGGCTGATACGTGGGTTTGTGGTGCAACACAATATAAAAGGGGGGCTTGGGTGCCCACAGAAGGGTTGAGCGAAGACCTGGACAACCCCACTCCATGCATCTTACTTTACATTTGAAAAACAACATAGAATTCACTGAAAAAAACCGAGGGTAAAGTGACTTTATAGTTAGGAATTGTAATAATATCATTCTTTTTTTTTTAACTACAAATTCACTGATAACAAGGTTAAAAGGACATTATAGTTAGCTGAAAATGGCTGTTAAAACAACATTTTATACTAGCAAAATCACTGAATTTCACCAGTTATAATTACCTCAAGTAACTATAATTTGTGCCCTAAAGTACCTAAAACATGTGCCCTCACCATACGCTGCTTGTACCCTCACATATTATAGGACTCATGACATGTTCAATGATTGCATTGGTAACATCCCTAATGGCATCCGAAAATACATATTTGATTACAACGCTGTGCATGGCGAAGGCACGAATTTTAGTACTTTAGGGCACGAGTTGAAAGGCTTTTCCCTCTACCCCTTTGTCTCTTTCTTTGATAATTAATTGGATGGTTCAAGCAGAAACGTTTAATCTCCATACTGTCATGAAGTGTAGCCCCCCCACTCATACCAACCATTCATTTAGAATGGTGACACATCCGTTTAGTCATCTAAAAGACAGATTCTGAGAATGCGGTTCTGGCAGGCCTCTCTGCCTCATAGCCCTCTCAAAGTTATACTCTACTCGACAGCTAAAGTTGTTCATCCTGCCCAAAAAAATCAACCATATAATTCCCTTCCTGCGCAATATGTAATGGCTACCCAGTCCAGCCATCATAATCTTGAACAATTGCTGCTATCTGGCAACACCATTCATAAGAATCATGCACCGTAACTAAAAGTTCTTCTTACCTTATCCCCAGAAATAGAGACTAGAGAAGCAGAATTCAATTTGTAATCAACATTTTGAAAATCGAGTCTTCATTCACGCAAAATAATCGTTCTCATCATGGAATTGTCTAACAATCTACCACGTTTAGAAACATCTACAGGCAGCTCTAAAGTCTATTCACACACCAAACCTATCACTGGGTTTACATTCTTTCGTGTGTTATGCTTTTGCAAATGTGTCTCTTTCTCCTTCCTCCTACAATTTAGTTCACTAATAATTCTAGTTTAAAATTGGCTTTCTGTGGCACCCTAATATATCTCCAACCCAACAGCACAGAATACTAAATTCAGAAGACTGCACTAGAAGATTTGGAGCACACTCACCCTCATCATCTGGTTCCTCGTCTTCTTCAGCTACCTCTGGGTAATATTTGGAATCCATCTGGCGCTGTAGTGCCTCCAGTTTGCTCTCATAGTCCTGTAATTGTGGTGCATTAAGAGAAGAACAGCAAAAAATCGACGTTATTTTAGGGTGCAAAATAAGTACTGAGTTAAGAAAAAACACACAAACCTCAGACTCACTCCACACAGAATGTGGTGACGCGCTCACCCCCATGAAGCGTTGTGCGGTATGATCTGTCAAAGTGATCAGTGACAAGGGAATGTCCTCGTACATACTGGACACAGCTAATATTCAACCTTATATTCATCCAAAAGCTGGCTTGCTAGTCTCTTGCAAACTATGGGGCAAATTTACAAGCTCCTTGCGCCACTTTTGCATCACTTTTCCCATGTTAATAGTGACACAAAAGTGGCGCACGGGGATTGTAAATTTGTCCCTATGTGTTGCCCTATATATATCTTGCTAGCACTCAGTAAGAATGAATTGGTAAATGCAGCCATAACGTCCTGATGCAATGCATCTGTAAACTCCAATAAACAGCACGGTATTAACCTCAACATATGGTGTGTGGCACATGCATAGATAATACACTTTGCTGATAATATTAATAAAATGTTTCCGCATTTATATGCATACAGTTATCACCAGCCTTTTGAAGTTTTGCTGGTGGTAACCTTTAACTGCACTCCCATTTTGCAATGCAATATTATTGTATTTTAGCATCATAGTACACCACATTAATCATTTCTCCCATGACCATTGTCCACTAAAAGGGCTGCCCGTAATTCTGAGGATGGTGTGGACCCCATGACCCTACTGTCCCAGTGTGCCAAGGTACAGATAATCGGTAACACAATCACCAGTCTTTGCTGCTCCAGAAGGTAGTTGGCCTCCTCCCTCTCCTTCCGATACTGCTCCTCCAGCTCCTGCAGTCTGTTGAACATAAACAGGAATCAGGTAAGATCGCTGCACACTGCAAACACACGTAATACCCCATTCACATTTTTTTCTTCTTTTTGCAGTTGTACATAGCGCAAACTCGACCGGATCATGAGCATCAGTTACATTTATAGGACACATTCATTTTTGGGAAGCACAGGGAGATTAAGGGCCAGCTGTATCAACATTGCATTTTGCGGTTTCTATAATAGCAAATTTGACCGATTCGCTATTATAGAATCGCCAAATGCAATGTATGTAGGTTTCGCAAAAGTAATAGCAATTCCTACATATTCCTTAATAGCGAATCACAATTTGCGATTCGCTATTAAGGAATGCCTTCCTATTCATTCCTATAGGCCTAGAGGCCTCTAGGCCCATAGGAATGAATGGGAAGGCATTTGCAATTTACAATGACCAAATTGGCAATCGCAAATTGCGAATGCAATTCACGGGTGCAAGGGGGCCAAAAGGCCACCCTGATGCACCCCCAAAAATGTCATGTATGCACATGTGGCGTACACATGGCGTATGTATGCGCAACATGGCACTTGAAAAAATGCAATCTGGTACCAAGGATTTGCAAATTACCAACAACTTGAAGTTGGTGGTAATTAGCGATTCCTTAAAGCAAGGTCGCAATTTTTAAAAGCTTCCTGCATTGCATTTAGGGAATCGCAAATTGCAATTCCCTAAATGCATTCGCAAAATAGTTAATCGCAAAAATTGTGATTCCCTATTTTGCGAATGACTTTTGGGAAGGTACATCCTAAAAGGCTTTTTACTGTATGCAAACGGGACGATTCTGTGAATCGACCCATTTGCGACCGGTAAAAGTCTTGATACATCTGGCTCTTAGTGATTTGCCCAGAATCACAGAATGCTGAGCCAACGCCGAGACTGGAACCTGGTTTCCAGGCTCTAAAGTTGGCAGCTCTGGCCGTTATGCCACACCCTCTCTCCCCACATCTCATTAAAAAAAACATGAATAATAAAATATCGGAACTATAACAAACATATCCCTAGTTGATCAACTAACTACTTTCTTGCTCTGCTTCTGATCTTCCAAAATTCAGACCGGATTTGTTTCTTTTATCAGCTATTTATCGTCCCTCGTACATGTTTAGGTCAGAGCGTGAACCAGCTGCTCTGCAAAAGAGCTGTGGTAGTTCAGTACGAAGAGAAGCTTCACACACTCTCCCGCCCATATTTTTCATTGGCTTGTGTGTTTGTCTTTAGTCAATCCTTAGAACACCAATGTCATAATTTGTATCCTTGTGTTTGCTTTGTTCGCCCTAAATTGGCAGGGTATGCCCAGACATGGGTCCCTTGCTCACTTTGCCGCTGATGAAGGGTGTTGACCAGAGATCGGTCCCAGGATGCTTATTTCTGGTTCAGGGAAGACCTAGCTTGGCAGTTCGGGTTGGACTGTTCCCATGAGGCACAGGGTCAAGACTGATTTGCATATAGCTGGGTGTGAACTGAGGTGGTGAAGTGAGCTAAAGAATGATGATGGATTCTACCCAGTTCTGTGACTGTGGGTGAGTGCCTGAAAAGTTTCAGTGCTCCGTCCATCATCTCCTTGTGTGTGCATCATTTGTATCCTCTCATGGTTACTGGCCCCTTTATACAGGGCGTGTACTATTTCTCTTTGGAGCCGAAGCCCGCCGTAGGAGATGGACCAGGTAAATGTGTGTTTCGGTACCTTCTACCCCCCTCCCGGTGTCTTGCCTTCTTCCCCCTCCACCCTCCCTCCTGTTGTCTGTGCCTTCTTTTCCCCTCCCATCCCTCCTGTTGTTCGTGCCTTCTCCTCTCCTCCTCCACCCCCTGCCTTAAGTTGTCTGTGCCTTCTCCCCCGCCCTCCCAACAAATGTCTGTGCCTTCTCCCCCCGCCCTCCCTCCTGTTGTCCCTGATGCCAAGTTGCCAACCATTTGCAAAGCAATAGGTCTCCTGTAAATTGGAGACCTACTGATTTGCGAATGCTTGTTTGGACTACGTCTGCATGGTATGAATAATTCACCTAACCTCCAAATGCAGAGTTACTGTCTGTCATGGTTTGATTGCAATAGTCTGGAACAGAGGATAAACCTGCCCCATACAGACCTAGTCTATGACAGCGACGGTTAAAACTTTTTTTAATAGGAGCTTGGTATTTGAAGACTAATATTCTGTGCCAGCTTGAACGAAGGGTGCCAGTCACTCTACTTTGTCCACATTACCTCATTACTGGCCCTCAAGCTTATCTTCTGAGACTACTCAAAAAAGGGAGGAATGAGGAGACGTTTAAAGGAAAACCTTACTTTCTCCCTATAGCAAAGACAAATATCAAACAAGCAATTGCAATGCAATAGGTCTCACGTTTGTGAGAGTTAGAGCTATTGGCGTAAATAACAATGCCTTTTACCCCTGTGTTTTGGTTTGCAGCAGAATGGATGTATGTGGTGGGGAGTGGAATTAAGTTGGTTGGATTGGAATTGTTAGTTGTGGAATTGTGTGTGGTGGAATTGTGTAGTGGATTTGTGTAGTTGAATTTTGTGGCACTGTGTGCAGTGGATTATGTGGAGTGGGATTGTGTGTCATGGAATGTAATTGTGTGGAATGGTATTTTGTGTTGAGAAGTGGTATGTAGTGGGGTTTAATTACGCGGTGTGCTGTTGAATTTTGTGGCATGATGTGGAATTCTGTGATGTGGATTAGTTGCATGTGGTGTGGTGTGTAATTGTGTTGTTGAATTGAATTGTGTGGTTTGCTGTCTAATTATGGGGTGTGGAATGGAAATGTATAGCGTTGAATTGTGGCGTGGACGTGTGTGGCCTTGAGTGAAGTTATGCTGATTGGAATTATGTGGCTTGGAGTGTATGGAGTGTATTTGTGTGGATTGTGTTACCAAGTTTAAAAATGATGAAACATGGGGCGTGGCTTCGCGGGCACCAATGCAAAGCAGCTTGCTAGAGCTCCCACCGGCCCGATTATTATCCGGCAATTTATCCTGGCTCCTGGACCAACCTTGCAGCCTGCGGCGATTGTGGCGGAGAGCAGGAGGTGTTGCCCGGTGCGGTATTTGGCGCTCCCGGGCTCTTTGCAGCGGAGACAGCAGCAGCGGCGGCTTGCGGCCTAGTCCCGGGGAGTGACGCCGGGGCCTCGATTTTGGCGCCCCCCCGGTCGGCAGGTCTCCGCGCCGGCCGGCTGTGCCTGCATTCATCCTGGGCCTGGGGCCCCCATTGGTGGTGGAGCTGTGGGCGAGTCCTCGGACTTGTCCGGTGCAGAGGAGGTGACGACCTGTGCTGGGAGAGCAGCCGGAGGGAGCTGTGGCCTACCTTGGGGCCGCGAGACCAGGACCTCGAGTTTCGCGACTCCCGGCGGTGAGTGCTGGAGACTTGCGGTGGCCAGTAAACCGACTTGGGCGACTGAAGGTGCGGTGCCCCCGAGGTGAGACCCTGCCCAACGAGACTGGTGTGGGGCGATTGTGCTTCCTTGGCCCATAAGCTGGTGGGCGGCCCGAGACTCAGGCGAGTGTTGTGATCGGGGCCTGAGGAGGCCCGGTGGCGGCGCCAGGAGAGACGGCGTGATCGACGTGGGTGACTCTGTGTGGCCCCATCTGAGTATAGCCACGAGGTGGCGAGGGGTAGTGGCCGGCACACGCAGCACCGGTGAGTGCCCGGAGCAGTTGGACTGTGTGGCGGAGGGGCTCCACCCGGGGCTGGCGGCTAGTTGCTGAGAGGCCTGGTGCGGGGACACGGGGCCCCCCTCTTGTGGTGTGGAGATCGGACCAGGGGCCTCTCGGTGTGGGGGCTGGGCCCGGCCGGGACACCATTGTGCGCATTGCTTTGGGGAGCAGCCTTGTGGAACCCGGTATACCCCCTGGCGGCAGACGGCGATAGGGTGGGGGAGCTGTGTGCCTGGAGACATTCGTGCGGTGTACCCTTGGCTGCGACTGGTGGTGTGGGGTGTCGGCACCGAGGCAATCTACGAACACTCCGGAGACAGTAGCCTCCAGGTGTGCCGCGACCATGACCAGAGGCGGAGCAGGCAGTGGGTCCGCCAAACAGGGGCCCATCGATAAATTCACAGGGCCGAGTGGGGGGCCCGGTGCGTCAGGTGGAAGTCAAGGAACGGGCCCTGATAATGCGGCGCTCATGGCAGCGATTACCCAGTCCAGGGACATGCTGGACGCCAAGATAGGGGCAGTTGGAGCAGACGTGACCCTATTGCGTCAAGACCTACGAAACGCAGTGGCGCGTATCACTGAGGCGGAATCCAGGATATCGGTGGTGGAGGACGACGTTGGGACCCTGAAGCGGAAGATGGCCGCAATGGAAAACGTCCAGAGGGGCCTTGCGCTCCGTGTGGAGGATGCCAAAGGGCGGATACGCAGGAACAACCTTCGCTTTGTGGGGTTTCTGGAAGGCTGTGAGAAAGGGAATATGGAACTCTTCTTGTCCCAGTGGTTGGAGAATTGGCTACCTCCGGGCGCTCTGTCACGCTGTTTTGTGATTGAACGCGCACATAGAGCCCTGACGCAGAAGCCGCCGGCGGGGTAGCGGCCCAGACCAGTGATAGCTAAAATCCTGAATTTCCATGACAGGGACACTATCCTACAGGAGGCAAGGGCCAAAGACTCTCTTCTATTTGAAAACCAGAAGATCATGATCTTTCCGGACTATACCAGAATCGTGCAACAACAACAGCATTCGTTCATCGCCGCCAAGGCGAAACTGCGAGGTTTGAAGATCCAATACTCCTTACTTTTTCCGGCCCGCCTGCGGGTAGTCTTCCAGTCGCGAACCCATTTCTTTGATACACCGAAGACGTCTTTAAATGGACTGATGAGACAGTGAGGGTCAGGCCGCATGCCCAACCGGGACTGAACCCGGGCCACTCGAGGGGCCCATCGCAGGAACGGGAGGATCAAAGTGCCAGGAGCAAGAGGAATAGGAGGTCGAGATCGCGGAAACGCTTCTCTTCGCGGTGTGGGTGTCGGGATGGCGCGCCAGCTGACTCCGACCACTGTGACAAAGATCATGGAGGGGCCTCGGGGGACTGAACTTGCACGCAGATATCACAGGCTCCCACTGGGAGGAGGTGCCTTAATGTGTCGTCTTGGACTGCCGCTTGCTAACTGAATGTATAGTCACCGTTGAGACTGTGTGGGGCGGCGGAGGCAGGTTCAGGAAGCTCTTGTAAGGGGCTTTGCCTCCTACACAAGTGGGAAATGCTGGGGGGGGTCTGTTGGTTGAG
Organism: Lissotriton vulgaris; assembly: GCF_964263255.1. Taxonomy (NCBI): domain Eukaryota; kingdom Metazoa; phylum Chordata; class Amphibia; order Caudata; family Salamandridae; genus Lissotriton; species Lissotriton vulgaris. The sequence continues at coordinate 871,205,742 of NC_141699.1, forward strand.
TGGGTAGTTGGGATCCATGAGGGAGGGGTTACTGGGGATCCATTGGAGTGGGTGGCCGCTGACCTCCCGTTGGGGGTTAGGGCACTCCTGCACCGCGACAGATACTTCAATGTTGTTGAGGTATAGGGGAGGTCAGTTTTCCGGGAGTTGGGTTGGGGATGGGTCTGGGGGTGGAGGGTGGAGGGTTGCACAATGTTTGGGTCCACAGGGGTAACTTGTTCACACGTGATGGTCCACCAGGTTCGGCTCATGTCCTATAGACAATTACACTCGCCTACACCCTGGTGATTGCAGACTTTTCCAATTGATGGCGGCTAGGGATTCTGCCTCGGAGCTCCCCAGAGCTGCGCTGAGAATTGTGAGTTGGAACGTGCAGGGTATGCTAGACAAAATCAAAAGGGGCGCTGTGCTGTGACATGGGAAAAAGGAGAAGGCTGATGTCCTATTGTTACAAGAGACTCATCTCCTAGGTACCAAGACTCTGAGTAAAGCGCTTTGGGTACCATCAGGTGTTCCATGCTGGGTTTTTTCAGGGGTCCCAGGGTGTAGCGGTTTTGGTTCACCGCCGGGTGTCCTATATTCATTCTACACATTGGAAAGATGCCCAGGGCAGATATGTCTTTATCAAGGGAATGATTGGCGAGGAACAGGTGGTCTTTGGTAGTGTGTATGCTCCCCCCCTTGCAATGGTCCCTGGTGGAGAAGCTGTTCGCAGTTTGGGCTGAGATACCAGACGTGCTGTCGGTGATAGGAGGCGATTGGAACGATGTTATGGATGGATCGGTGGATCGCTGCAGGCCGAATGGCGGACAGCTGGCGGTTGCCCCTACGAGACTGAATGATATGGTGAGAGGTATGGGATGGACGGATGCCTGGCGCTATCAACACTCACACCGTCGGGAATTTACCTATGTTTCGGCGGTTCATCGGTCCTTCTCACGGCTGGACTACTTGTTCGTCCCGTGCGCCAAAATTGGTATGGTGGCATCGACGGCTATACTGCCGCTTGGGCTTTCTGACCATTCCCCCGTTACGATTGATATCCTCCTCGACAGAAGGCGGCAGCCATTTCGGTGGCGCCTCTCTACTTGGCACCTGCAACATGACGATTACCATTCCCTTATGCGGGAGGCCATTGCTCACTACTGGGAGGAGAACGAGAGGCCTGATTCAGACGTGGTGACCCTTTGGGAGGCCATGAAACCTACACTCAGAGGAGTGGATATAGCCTGGTGTGCGCGGGCCCGCAGGGCACGAGGGGAGGATCTGGAGAGAGCGGTAGATCGCGTCTGCACTCTAGAGGCAAGGGCTACTGAGACCGGGGCGGAAGACGACACGCAACGGCTCCTACAGGCACAGAGCGATGCTGCTTCCCTGCATCTTGAGGAGTCACGCCATATATGGCTTGCAACGCAGAGCAGAATATACCAATGGGGGGACAAATCCAGCTCGCTGTTGTATAGGCTGGGCCAGGGCACGTTCCAGGCTCAGACGCTGCCGGCACTGAGAGATGAGGCCGGGAATTCTATAACCGATCCAGGGGTTATAGCCGACAGTTTCGCGCGCACAATACGCCCACAGGGATTCTCTCCCAGCGGAGGCTGTGGACAAATTTCTGGCGGACCTTCCGCCGCGGGTTGTCTCCGACGAGGAGCGTGACATTCTCGAGCTTCCTTTGTCCGCGGAGGAAATGGGCAAGGCACTTGGTGAACTGAACACGGGGAAGGCCCCAGGGCCGAATGGCTTCCCGTGCGAGTTTTTTCGAAAATACCATCTCCAGTTAGGGCCCCACTTCAAGAAGGCATTGGATGCTGCTAGAGAGTTGGGCCAGCTGCCGCCGGATTGGAGACATGCCGAGATCGTGGTGTTCTGCAAACCGGGTAGACCGCCGGATCGCCATAAATCGTACCGCCCTATCTCACTTCTGAATATCGAGGCGAAGATACTGGCGAAGGCGCTCGCCAACCGCCTCCTGCCTTTGATTGCCGCTCTGGTCCATCCGGACCAGGCTGGTTTTATGCCACACAGGGCCACTAGACACAACATTAGGCGGGCCCAGGTGGCCTTGGAGATGATGCGGGCCACCGGCTCCCAGGCGGCACTTCTATTGGCTGATATTGATAGAGCCTTCGATTTGCTGAGCTGGGCGTATTTGCAGGCACTCCTACCCCGTCTGAATCTCGGTCCTCATTTTCTCTTGTATATAAGGCTGCTGTATATCGATTTGACGGCGTCTGTGCGGGTGGCCGGTGCGATTTCAGACGTCTTCCCCATCAGGCGAGGTACCCGGCAGGGATGCCCGCTCTCGCCGTACTTGTTCGCTCTCGCGATGGAACCTCTTGCGGCATGGGTGCGAATAGATGCACAAATGAAGGGGTTCGAATGGGAGGCAGGGCCGTCGGACCGAATCGCGCTTTACGCGGACGACGTGCTGTTCTTTCTTACAGATCTCAATAGGTCAGGCCCAAGAGTTCTTGACATTATGAGAGTGTTTGGTGAGGTTTCAGGGCTTAATCTCAATGTAAAGAAGTCTGTCTTCTGGACCCTAGGTGGCGGTGTAGCTCTCGGAACTTGGGCATCCGCCCTACAGAAGGCGACAGGAGGTTTTAAATATCTTGGGGTATTTATGACTGACATCCCTGGAGTCTCGTGGGAACGCAATGTTGTCCCGGTCTGGTACAGAGTCAGGTCGGACATGAAAACATGGTCCCGTATGCCCTTGAACCTATATTGCCGGTCGGCCATCTTTAAGATGGTCGCTCTCCCTCGTCTGCTATATCAACTGCAGAATCACCCGTATCCTATCTCGCCACGATGGTTTCGCCAAGTTAACTCGGCACTGGGCCGCTTTCTCTGGGCGGGGGGGGGGGGCGGTTCGTGTGGCCCTTCGCACCTGTTTCCTCTCTACGTACTGCAGTGGCCTGGCATCTTCGGACATCCTCTCCTACTACCAAGCGTCCCATCTATTGATACTCAACGAATTGTGGTATGGGGATCGGGCATCCGGCGTATGCTCTGAAGCAGTATTTAATGGAACCCGATACTTTGCATACTTTGCTGTACTCGGCGGGGAAGAGGAAGAGACTCCCGGTGGTTACGCAGGTTGTCTTCCAGGTTTGGCGTCGGGCACTTAGCCGTATGGGATGGTGGAATAGGCTGACTGGGGAGACCCCGCTGTGGCAGAACGGCCGCCTGCCGGCCTTGTCGGCCCTGCCGGGGTTTCGCTGCTGGGACTCGATAGGGATCCCAGCACTGGGGCATGTCATGAGGGGCACAACCCTTAAATCCTTTCAGGAACTGAGGGAAGAATACGATATGCCAAGTGCCCAGTTCTTCAAATACCTGCAGTTACGCCACGCTATCTCCCCCGCCTTGGAGGGGCTGGACTCCCTGCCGGAATATAGTCGGCTAGAAGCTAAACTGTTTATGGGAGACTTGACGGAAAAGAAAATATCCTGCATCTACCAATCACTTGTTACCCATTGTTCATCCTCCCTAGATAGCCTGCGGTCCAAATGGGAGGGGGATGTCGGTGAAATTGACGAAGAAGGGTGGAGGGAGGCGCTCGCGGCTCCAAGGGAGGCGACCGTGGCCATACGGCTGCGCTTTATCCAATTTAAGTACCTACATAGGGCATATTACACAAGAGAGAGGCTGTGGCGGGCCGGGCTGATAGCCTCCCCCGATTGTCTGAGGTGTGGCAGAGAGGTGGCACGTTCCTTCATACTGTGTGGACCTGTGGGGCAATGGAGAGATATTGGAGGCGTATATGGGACTGTTTGGATGAGGTCCTGGGTTGGCAACTCCCGCCTACGTCGCAGCTGGGCCTCCTGCATGTCTTGGAGCAGGTGGGAGGCAACATATATAAAACACACCTGTTGCTCCTAGGCCTTACAGTGGCCAAGAGGGATGTGGCCCTGGAAAGACCCTAGGGCTCCTCCGATTGAGGTATGGAAACGGGGCATGGATTATTGTATGGGACTGGAACGTCCAGTGTTTGAGGCCCGTGGCTGTCCCAGGAAACACTATAAAATTTGGAAGAGGTGGGCGGACTACAGGGGGCTGTGGCTGGAGCCGCCGCCGCGGCAGGATGCGACAGTAGATCAGCTGTCCTGTGTACCGGGGTGAGGGTGAGAGTGTATTACTTTTATTGTATAGACTGCTTTGCTTAGTTCCGAGTGACCATCGTGAACGGGGCTAGGGTGGGACCCGGGAGGGGGCGGTGTTAGGGGGTTGGGGGGGGCGGGTGGTTTAATATCACTGTCTTATCCTGATTATTGTACTGATTGCTGTACTGTGCCACTTGAATATATGCTCACAGCCCCTCCGGTGTTCGGAGTGCTGTGGAAGTTTTGCAATCATATCTGAAATGTTAATAAAATCTAGTTCTGAAAAAAAAAATGATGAAACATAGTTACAAAGAAAAGTGGCCTTACATTGAGCCGAAATTCACAAAAAATTAAAACACATTGATTCCACAAAAAAATTTCAGAAATGCACAAACATTTCTTCAATTTCAGACCCAAGCAACGAGGAGCTGCAAACAAAACATACGCGTTCAACATGAGTAGGGAAACAAGAAAATAGTTCCATGCCTAAACATTATAATGCTCTGGTGGAAACTTACCAGAAATGTGAAATGTAGTGGCTTTAAAGGTATGAAAGGAGCACATTTTCAAAGCTTGTACGAGAAAGTTAGCAAGAAGAACCAAAAGAGGAGGTGTGCTTTGAGAAACAAAGAAGAATGATTGTAGGAAACTGGCTCTCCATATAATATCACAAAATGATCCATATTGTGCAGAGCCCAGTGGATTCCCAGAGGCTTTGCAGAGACTATTGAAGATAACGCTAATGCTCTCTATTGTGGTAGTGTGAGCAAGCAGTTAGGCTTATCAGAGTGCACTGTTAAGCATTTGTTGTACACACGGAGGCAATAAATGAGACCCACACTCAATAAAAAAATCCCAGACCAATTTATAAAAATAATACTTGGTTATATTTATTTAGTAGAACCAGAGAACTTCATCTCAGGTAAATACGTTTTGCAATAGAAATAGTTTTCAATATGAAAAGTGGACACAGTGCAATTTTCAGACTTTGCAATGTTAACCTATGGGAGGAAGAAAACATTCAGCATACATACGGGTAACATCGACTTACAACACCAGTCTTCAGGAGTTAAGGTCAGTATTGGGCAAGGTTAAGTTCAGCACCAATAGTACACCATCAGCGGCACAACGGGGGCCGGGTACAGGGTGCAAGGTCAAGGTCTGGCACCGAATTCAAATCAATGGGGACTGGGGCAATCGGACAGAGGCTGCCTACAGGGAGGTAGCAGCAGCTTGGTGGACCAGTTGCTGGGGGTTGAGGCTAACAATAGACAGGACCCAAGGCAGAACCAACACTATGCACAGGGGCCCCCGGGTGCAGGGTGCCAACACAGTGTTCGGTGCCTAATGAAAAGCAATGGAGACAGGCCAAATTGGGAAAGGACCGCAGGCTCAGGCCATGAGGTCGGTCACAGGAAACCAACAGCTGTAGAGGTAAGTTGCGATCCTCGGGGACGTAGGGACACCTCTTGTTCCATTCACCGACGGGCAGGAAGGACATGTGCCAGGGTGCTTTTTGAAGTTGGAAACGGCTTAATGGAGCCGGTCGCAGTTGGTAGGGGGGTGTTCCGTGCAGAGCCTGCAGGCAATGTCGAGGAGTCTGAGAGAAAGGTGGACTTGGGCTCTGGAGTGCTGTGGAACCTTGATGGAACTGGTGGACAACTTGGATTTGGGCAGTGGACGTCAGTTGCAGAGGTGGAATTGGGCAGGCTTCGAAGTTCTTCAAGTCACAGAGTCTTTACTTTGAAGATGGTTGCTTTGTTAAAAGGTCAGCTAATCTCAGAACATCTTGGTCTTTATCAATGGCAGGCAGCCCTCCTAACGTTCTGGAGGTTGCTTGGCTGCAGGATGAGTCATCTTTTGGTACATGATTGTCCAGGGCTGCAGACAGGTCTGGGTGGGGGGCACCTAACTGTTGGAATTAAAATGTTTTAGCTATTCTGGTTATGTATGTACGTCTTAAGTTTGCGGCACCATTTTATGTTTAGCTGCCATTTTGAGGCATGATTGAAACTAATTTTTCTCTCGGTCACTGCTGAAAGCAGCTGAGGTAGTTTTTGTTTCTTCAAGGTTGGGCCTTGCTGTACTAATGAATACACTGTTCTTATTAGCGCATACCTTTCCCATTAGATAGAGGCCTGCTCCCACCTTTAGAGCGGCGGGCACAGGCAGAACGACCGTGGCATGATAGCTTGTGCCCGGTCTCAGGATCGAAACTCATTCTTCTGTACCTTCTTTGTCTAGCTGCCTCCTACTGGAAATTTTCAGTCAGGGTGTCTCTTCCTTGGTTTTGAATTGCACATAATATATCGCCATGTTTGCTAAAGTCAGTCCCTCTGCAGCAATCCCAAGAGGCAAATCAGACTGGACTCCGTTCGAGTGTACCTCAATAAATATACTTGGTTTGTATTCTCTACTGTCTGACTGACTCTTCATTTGTGTGGAAGGCTGAGAGGTGGTCGCGAGTGACCATGGTGGCCATAATCGGGTCACTTCCTTTATAACTACTAGATTTAGTGGCGTTACAAGGGAGTGACAGATAGTGGCCAATGGGCCCCTTACCAGCGGCGTCTAAACCCTCCATCATGCCTACCTCCTGTGGGAGGGGGACATGGACTTAACCCTGATTAGATAACCCCCACCATCTTAAAGATGGTGGGCACTGAAATGTGTACATTACCTCAAGCACTGAAGAGATGGAGTTGGCAGAGGAGGGCACACCTCCTAGTCTTTTTACGTTTTCTCGCCTGTCCTCTCGCAAAAATTAGAGTAGGGATAGGAAAGGGGCCTGCTCCCTCTAACAGGAGAGGCTGGGGTCACATTACAAAGGTGGCAAGGCCTTTGAAGTTCCCCGCCACAGATGGCTCTTCCTGACCGGGTGGAGGGTGAGCACCTCCACCAAGAAAAACCTTGTTCTCAACCTCAAAGTGCAGGCACTCTCCCCATGAGGTCAGAACACTGTCTGGTGGTAACAGAGTGGCATAGACCAGACAGTGAACACATTAGCAATTGGTATGTTTCAGGGAACCCCTATAAGAGGTCCACTGTTTGCACTTTCAAATACATCTGAAACTGAAATCAGTGCAGGTTTATTATGCTGAGATGTTTTGTACCAAACATCCCATATTTCAGTGAAGCCATCATGGAGCTTGGGAACTCGCAATGACGAGCATCCAGTCCATGTACTTAACATGGCTTTCATGGTCACTTACAATACCCAGTAATCAATAAGGCTAGTGCGGGGGCATATCTGCTCAAGCAGATATGCCCTCACCGGAGATATAGTGCACGCTGCGTTAGGGCTAAGGCCTGCTAGAGGGGTGTGTTACCTATATCTCATGCAGTGTCTATGAATATGGCACACAGGGATGCGTGCCATATCCACTCTTCAGTTTTGTTTGCACCAAGACACACAGACTGCAAGAGCAGTGTTCATGTGCTTGGTGAGGGGTCCCTTAGGCATGCACAATTTGTGTTGCAGCCCTTAGGGGCCCTCTTTAACCATAAGGCCCTTGGTTTGCAAGGGTACCTTTTATGAGGGAGTTATATGTGAACTAAAGGGGGGGGCAATTGTGGAAACATAAGGTACAGTTTAGGGAAGGAGATCTCGCCCAGGGGGCCTGGTTGACAAGGACCATGTGCACTTCCAGGCAAACATGCACCATTTTCCAGGCAAACAGTGGGGGATAACCATATCCAAAAGAGGCACTTTCCTACATGAACCTTCCCCAAACAAAAGAGGATGAGACTAACCTTCCTCTATAGAGTCTTTGTCATTTAAGTGGAAGAACCTGGAAAGGCCATCTGCATTGGCATGGGCAGGCCATGGTCTGTGTTCCACTTCAAAGTCCATTCCCTCTAGGGATATGGACCACATTAGAAGTTTGGGATTTTTCCATTTAATCTGCATTAGCCATCTGAGAGGCCTGTTGTTGGTTGGAAGAAGGACGTGAGAGACAAGCAGGTATGCTTTCAAGTTCTTCAGAGACCAAACCACAGCAAACGCTTTCCTCTCAATGGCATTCCAAAGTTGTTCCCTGCGGAGTAGCCTTCTACTTATGAAAGCAACCGGCTGGTGTTGACCTTGGTCATTTATTTGGGATAGGATCACTCCAATCCCAGATTTAGAGGCAGCAGCCTGTACAACGAATTGCTTGGCAATCAGGAGCTTTCAGAACAAGTACAGATAAGATGGCTTCCTTCAGTGTGTCAAAAGCCCTATGACAGCTCCCTGTTCAGTTCACATTTTTGGGCATTCTTTTGGCGGTCAGTTCTGTGAGGGGTACCACAATGATGCCATAATCCCTCAGAAACCTTCTATAGGACCAAGTCAAGCCAAGGAAGGCCCTGATTTGAGTCTGGGTAGTTGAAGCTCCCCAGTCCAGAATGGTCTGGATCTTGGGCTGTAAAGGTTGAACTTGGCCTCCACCAACAGATTGAACCAAGTATACAACCTTTCCCTGCCCGATCTGAGACTTGCTTGCCTTGATAGTGATGCCTGCACTTCTCACAGACTCTAGTACTTCCCCAAAGTGGATCAGGTGATCTTGCCAAGTGTAGCTAAAGACCGCAATATCATCAAAATATGCAGCACCAAAAGATTATCTTTCCATTTATTAACTTTATTTTGTTTTGAAAAACCATAAAAGTGAACAAACCCATTAACTCATTAAATATAACACATAATACTGCTGATAGATACAAAGTTCATAATAATGTAGCTCAAAATATGTACAAGAATACATTCAAACCACACAGTTTATAGGGGAAATACGCCCCTGAATAATATACAATTCAAAGACAAAATGCACAATAGAATGCGGCACATAAGGTTCTATAAAACAGATTTAAAACAAATTGTGTCTATTTATAGATGAAGCACAGATGAGCATCACTTTTTAGTAATAGATTCTTGTCGGGCAAAAGCATCTAAGAAAACTTAAATTCTTGTTGTATAAGAGGCCGCCATGCCCGGCAAGCTACCATAAAAGAATTGCTAGCTGAGGGGACCCTCCGACATAATCTGATGCAAATAAATGTGAAGTGCAAAGTGCATAGGGTCAAAGAGCCATGACAACAATACAATCTTAAGTTCCAAAATCTGGTATCACGCTTGGGATAGATAAGTAAGTTTCTCTATTTCTCTAGTAAAGTGAGCCCTTAACCCCACAGGAGGCTTCTTCTTTGCCAAAGCGTAACACAATTTATTGCAGAGGACAACTCAACAAGCGATAGTCTTTTTTGCACTGCCCAACATTACTTGGTAGCTAATGAAGAGTTGATTGTCCACCCAGAATTCTTTAGTACGAACAAGATAGAAAGACAAAGTGCGTTTTGAGCCCAGGCGGTGGAGCCTTTCCTCTTCCTTTATAGGGATGCAGGAGCGGGTAAAAGGTGGGCAGGGTAATGGATTGTCCCTTACGAAAGGGCATGCCCACTTTAGGGAGGAACAAAGCTTGTGTTCGAAGTACCACTCTATCTGGATGTACAGACAGATAGGTAGGCTTGGTTGATGGAGTCCGCTAACTCTGCGAGCAAAGGGGATGGCAATTAGGAAAGCAGTCGTATGGGTAGAAGCCTGTGAAGGCAATTATGAAGAGGCTCGCAGGGAGAACACATAAGAAAAGTTAAGACCACATTTAAATCCCTTTGGGGCATGAAGAAAGGAGACGGAGGAAACAAGTAAGTAAGATCCTTAAGAAACATGTTGACAATGGGAGATTAATACAGGGAAGGCTGATCTGAAAGTCTCAGAAAGGAAGATAGCCGAAAGATAAGCCTTAAGGGTGCCCAAAGCAGAACTCTGCTGGGTCAAAGAAAGTATGTACAACAGAACGTCTGAAAGAGGGGCAGAAAGGGGGTCAACAGTGTGAGAAGTTAGCCTGGCATATGGGCACCTTGCACCAGTCTAATCGACCCTTAAGATACACCCCTCCTGAGGCACAGCCGGGAGATAGATCGCTGACATCTAGCTTTTAACCTTGTGTAAATTAATCTATTTTTAACATTGCCTCGCTCTCCGAGCACTTACATTTGAAAGCGACATTCAAATCTAATCTTCCCGCGTAGCGGACTTATCGCTACCGCGGCTTTCCTCTGGTTGCTGACGACATCGACGGGGAACCCCAAGGCCACGCCCACTACGGTCGGCCACGCCCCCCACCTACTCCTAATAAAAGCGCTGATTGCTAGCGCGACATTCAAAGATACACCCCTCCTGAGGCACAGTCGGGAGATAGATCACTGACATCTAGCTTTTAACCTTGTGTAAATTAATCTGTTTTTAACATTGCCTCGCTCTCCGAGCACTTACATTTGAAAGCGACATTCAAATCTAATCATCCCGCGTAGCGGACTTATCGCTACCGCGGCTTTCCTCTGGTTGCTGACGACAGCGACGGGGAACCCCAAGGCCACGCCCACTACGGTCGGCCACGCCCCCCCACCTACGCCTCACTCCTTTAATTTAATTTAATTTAATTTAATTGCGGGTTTATATAGCGCTAGGAATCGACTCCCGGAGGAGTATCTCCGCGCTTCGACCGCTGGGGAACCCGTCCTGGCTCACCCTGAGAGATGGTCCCTAATGGGTATCTCTAAGCTGCGACCAAGCATCCCCGGCGGTCTGGGGGGGCCGTTGTGAAGATGAGGCAAGCTAATGCCCAGAGTTGCCGAGTGTGCTCCCTGCCTGGAGTAGGCACCAAGACGAGAATTATCGAGCCCGCTGACCCTGGTCCACTACCCTGCCGCGTTGGGAATCGAACCCTGGTCCCGGGCCGTCCCCTGCTTACGGGTCTGCCGCCTCTAACCAGTGAGCCACACCACTCCTTCCATAGAGCATGTGCAAATACTGGACGCGCAGCGGGCGAGCCTAAGGCAAGCCCGTATGCGCCCGTCCGCGCCGGACCCGCGCCTAGTGCCGGAAATTCTGCCCATTTTTCTAACCTACAATATTCTAAATTAGACCTATGTAAGTTGGACCAACACCGTTGTGACCATCCTACCAAAACTGATTTTAACAATACTGACATGATCTCTAAATGTCCTTCTTGCGGCTTTCTTCCACCAATCGTCCCATTGCCCATCACACTCAACCCTCCGGATTATTGTCTCCACTCAATGCCACATAGGAATAGATCTCTCAAATGTATTCTACTTAATGTTAGGTCTATGCCTAAAAATAAATACGAGATAGAAGCTTTACTTATCGATCACAGCGCTGATCTCATGTTTCTCACGGAAACCTGGGCATTTCAGACCTCCGGCCCTGACTGGAACACCGCCACGCCCGCAGGCTACTCTGTTGAATGCTTGAATCGAACAGGATCGATAGGTGGAGGAATTGCGATAATCTACAGATCACACCTCAAAATTATTGCCTGCCCTCAACCAGACTTAGAGGCCGAAGCCATGACCTTTAAAATCAAAGAAAATAATCATCTGATCTTTGAGGGACTGTTAGTGTATCATCCCCCCGGCCCTAGAGATCCTTTCACCCAAGCTCTACACACTTTTTTAGAAACCACGTTTGATGCAGTCACCTATACGATCCTAGGTGATTTCAACTATCACCTTTAGTTAGATAACGACTCTGCCACAGCTACTCTTCTTGACAATCTCCTCAGCTTCGATATGAAACAACTGATTGACAAACCCACCCACTCAGCAGGGCATACCCTCGATGGGATCTTTTCCAACAGCTACTCCATTAAAATCGTATCTATTACTCCCATACCTTGGACGGATCACAATGCCATCTTTTTTAACCTACAAATTAAAAATCCTTTAACTCAACATCGAAGTTACCAACCTCCTGAAAAATCCCATCCCTGGAAAAAACTTGATCCCAAACTACTTGCTGAGACACTGGATAGAAATTCCCCCAACTTCGAAGGTGGCAACAGCGTTGACTGGGCTTACAACTTCACTAAATGGATCACCGAGGCAGCTAATCAGCTGGCCCCAATGGAATCAAAGAAACCCACTAAACGGCTCGTTACCGCTCAATGGTACACGGCTGAGGTAAAAACAGTCAAGACTAAGTGCAGGCGTGCAGAGCGATCCTGGCGCACTGACTATAGCCATGAGAAAAAACTAGAATACCTTAAAACTCTACAGGAGTATAAAAGCACTATAGTTCAAGCTAAATCCGCCTACTTTACAGAGAAAATTCAAAACTCTGCAAATTCCTCTAGAGAACTCTTCAAAACTGTGTCCCACTTAACTAAAACTCCTCGGGACACAGTATTCAGTCCTGACCAGTGTTTTGTAGATGGTATGGCCACCTTCTTTCAAAAGAAAGTACAGACAGTATATGATGATCTTAGGACCATGGTATCCGTCATACCCTCTAATGTAGCTGAATCTACTGACAACCCTCCCCTTTTTCTAGTTTCTCTGCACTTGATAAACAGCAAGTCTCAGATTTACTTATCCAGGTGAAATCTGGTTCCCCACTGGACCCATGCCCCTCTTACGTGCTACATCAAATCCCTGAGACCATCGTAAATACCCTAACTCCTCTGCTCAATAAAATCATCTCTCATGGAGAATTTCCAAAAAACTGGAAAATGGCCTGCATCAGACCTATTCTCAAAAAAGAATCCCTTGACCCCTCTGAGCCCAAACACTATCGTCCCATCTCCTGTCTGCCCCTACCCGCAAAAATCCTAGAAAAAGCTATGAACTTTGAAATAATGCAACACGCAGAGGAAAAGAAGCTACTCGATCCCTCACAACATGGCTTTAGATCCCTTCATTCCACGGAATCGGCCCTTATCATGGCTACCGAAAAAATTCGCAAAACCATGGACGAAGGTGGCCGGTCGGCCCTGATACTATTAGACCTCACAGCGGTCTTCGACACCGTAAATCACTCCGTCCTATTAAAAAGACTTGCGTCCCTAGGCTTCACCGGCCCTGCCCTGGCCCTCATCACCTCCTTCCTAACTTCCCGCACTAACCAACTGATCTGGAACGGACTACAATCCGCTGAATTCTCTCTTCCGGGTGGAGTCCCACAAGGTTCGGCCTTGTCACCGACGCTATTCAATCTATACGTCACCCCCCTTGCGGCCCTGATTAGATCCCATGGCCTCCAACTGGTCTCTTACGCCGACGACACAAAAATCATTGTGTCTATCTCACAATCCATTGATGCTACGGCGAAACGTTTCAGGAAAGGCCTTACTCAGGTCAAAAACTGGATGAGCAATAACATTTTACGATTAAACACAGACAAAACTGAAATTATTGAGTTCGGTCATAAACCTTACATTTGGAACGATTTATGGTGGCCCCCTGAAGCAGGAGCTTGCCTTCTCCCTGTTGACAAAGTCAAAAACCTTGGCTTGTTATTAGATAAAGAACTCTCAATCAAAGCCCAGGTGAATCAGGTGACTTCCACCTGTTTCCACAGCATCAAACTGCTCAGGAAAGTCCTACCCTACATCCCGGTCACACTAAGGAAAACGGTGATGGGAGCCCTTGTTATGTCCCGGATAGACTACTGTAACTCCCTCTATCTGGGAGCGGGGGAAAAACAGTTGTCCAAACTTCAGGCAATCCAAAATGCGGTGGCCAGAGCATTACTGAGCCTTCCCAGATGTCACCCTACGTCTAAAGCCATTCGGGAGCTGCATTGGCTCCCGGTCAGACGCCGCATCCAATTCAAGGCCCTCTGCCTGGTTCACAGATCTCTACACGGCAAGGGACCTGACGACTTCAACAACCTACTCCTCCGTTATGCACCCCGCGTACTTTGAGGTCAGCTACCCGTGACCTAGTATGCCAACCCAGAATAAAAGGAGCCCGATGGGGGGGAAAGTCCTTTTCCTACCAGGCGGTTAAAATCTGGAACTCGTTGCCCCCAACACTTTGTGCCCAAAAATCTAAAACGAACTTCAGAAAGGACCTAAAGACCTGGCTCTTTTACTAAACCGATCTGTCCCCCTGCCCTCCCCCCTCTCTGTATCTTAGCGCCAAGACGCTGCGGCATTCGTGCGCTCTACAAATATTTCAGTCAGTCAGTCAGTCTTATTGGTGATGGTTGTAAAGTCAACCTTATAGAAAGCTATCCTAGTGGTAGCATGGACCAGCAGTCTTAGGCTAAGACTTCTGTAGGCGAGTTAAGCAAGTTGTTTTACCATATATAATTCCTTGAATACCAAATGAAAGGACACCACACAAGGTATATATGAAATATATATGTATTTAATCTAAACACAACCCCTCTGCACTCTTTATGAGGTCAGAGGTAAAAGTACAATACAAGTCACACAGTTAATACACGATAAGTTGCACAGTATACGTTTTGCCCTAGGGGTCTCACAAACCATATACTAAGAAAGTGGTATAAGTACCACGTGAGAGTTAGAAAGCAGGCCTAGGGCCTGTAAAATCGCTGGGGCTACACTAATCAACCAGTTGTTAGGAAGTAGGAGACCCACGGGAGCCGCTTGCAGTGTCTAAACACAAGCGCGAGGTCCCATTGACTTTCTATGGTGTTCGTAGAAGTTACAAAGTTAAAGATGAAGGACACTTCCGGATGGACTTAGATGGAACCCTTTTAAACTTGGACACTAGAAGAATCAATACCCACAGGAGCACCGGAGTACTCGAGTTACCTCACCCAGGTAACCCGGGTACATAGGTGTCTTTTCCTGTCGGGTTTCGTTGTCGTTTCCTATGGAGAACTGCAAAGAAGTGCTGCAGGCGACCAGAGGAAAAGTGTCCGGGTGGATCCAAGAGTGGATCGGAGATGTGAAGAACCTGAAAGCAGAGGGGACAGAGTCCGGGTCACTAGCCAGTGACCAGGAAGGAACCAGGCAGGAACCAGGCGATATTGCGATGATCTCAGGTGAAGAGGTGAAGCTTGTCTCTGCAGCCACGAGGATCAGGAGGCGTCGACAACAACCAGGAGCTGGATTCGAGCTGTTCCACGAAGGATCTAGTTGACTGCGGTGTCGGTATCTGGATTTGACCCAACAAGACTAGGCAAACGCAATCCACGCAGGAAGTGAAGATGTGCTTCGAGTCTGACCAGCAAGGTCTGGGGAGCTTCTCCTTTGCAGGGAAGCTGAAGCAAGCCTGGAGCAACCAGGAACGCAAAGTAGTTTTAAGATGGCATCTTCGGGGGGCTCACTAGTCAACGGACAAGCAGCCGGGAAGACACATCGAGCACAAATGTGAAGGCGGGGCCCACGGGACACTCGCAGAGTGTGAGGGCCTGGGCTTCGGTGCAGATGATGCTCGGGGCTGGGGCTTCTTGTACCCAATGCACAACTTACTGAGGCTTCAGGAAAAGAGTGCAGGTAGCAAAATGCAGGATATCAAAGATGTTGGTCCCACGTCTCTTGTGTCCGCCACGGGGCTCAGCTTTGCTGTGGATGTGGGATGGGGTCAGAGAAGTCTGGAAGTCCAGTTCTTTAGTCGCAAGGTCGTCGGGTTCCGTCGGGAGCCTAGAAGCTGCAGACCGGCAAATTTGCTGATGGTGCATGTTTGAACAGGGTGGTCACTCCTTGACCACAAGGGAGATGTCTTCCGTCTTCTAGTCGGTATAGAATGTCGAAGGTCCAAGAGTTCTGTATCATAGTTTCTTTCCAGGATAATCTAAAGTCCTGGGGACACAGCTCCTATACATATACTAAGGATGGGGGCTGGTTTACCTGCCTAGGTCCCTCCTATGGGTGGACCTGAAAAGGGGGTAATTACACCCCTTTCCCTTTGTCCAGTTTCACTCCAGAGCTGGGGCTGGAGTGCCCCAGCAACTGGTTTGAACCGGGGTATGCATGGAGCACCTTGTGTGCCCCAGGCAATGTCTAGATGCATTCACTGAATGCAGCCCTCCCTGCCCCAATTCACATAACCCCTGTCTGGGGAGGTGCTGGCACCTCCCTGGACAGAAAACCTATTGTCCAGGCCACCCTTGCTGGAGTTTTCCCCAGCACCAGGTGGTCAGACTCGTGTCTGTGGCAGCAGCATTCATTTTGTGATGCTGAGGCTCTGTTTAACTTTAACCGGGTAAAGCAGTAACTTACATGTCTTTTACCTCTAGAAGGGTGGAATGCTACCCCCGCCACCAGAATTGGCGGAGGGGTAGTATTCCAAAGTGTTTGACACATTACACAACATGTTTTGATAAAGCCAAACCAAAGTTAGCATTAACCACGAGGATTATAATGCACTTAAAAGTATATGGTATGGCTATATCATAGAACAGCTATGAGGAGATGGTTCCGAAAGCTGCAGAGGGGCTCAACTCATGCTAGGGCACCCTCTCACATAAAACCAAGCACTCTGCCTCCAGGATTGTCGAGGCCTACCATAGGAGTGACTTATAGGTGTATATGTGTCTATATGTAAAGGTAGATATAGGTATACTATATCTAAGTAAGGGGTGATTACACCATCTTACCCAGGCTGTGTTAACAGACCTGTGGTGTCAGTTTGGAAGGCAAACCAGGGGTGGCACAATACATGCTGCAGCCCCTGGTAGGCCTAGGGTACACCTATGCCCTGGGTACCTATGGTACACTATAAAAGGGGCTCACAAGAGTGACCCAGTAACCAATCTGGTATGCACCTAAAGTGCATGGTATCAATTTA
Source organism: Lissotriton vulgaris (assembly GCF_964263255.1). Lineage (NCBI taxonomy): Eukaryota > Metazoa > Chordata > Amphibia > Caudata > Salamandridae > Lissotriton > Lissotriton vulgaris. The sequence continues at coordinate 871,222,457 of NC_141699.1, forward strand.
GAGCAGCTGGGCTGTGGGTCTGATTGGCAGGCCCACAGCCACATTAAAGTCGAAAAACCAGAGAATCACAGCAAAAAGTGGGGGTGACCATAGGAAGCAGACCCTACTCTCCTACAAACAGCCTTTGCTGTGCACCTTGCCACATATTTGTTCCATCTACAGGCGTATACCGTTTTAGTGGAGGGATGCCTGGCTGCCAAGATGACATCACAGACTTCGGGTAGAAGGTCATAAGCTGTCAACTGTCGCTGATCAATCTCAATGCATGCTGGTGGAGCCTGGACAGCTTTGGGTGAAGACCAATACCATGCTGATGCGACAGAAGATCCTCCTGAAGGGGCAGTCTGATCTGAAGATCAATGGCCATATCAGAAGGTCAGAATACCAGACTCTTCATGCCAAATAGAAGGCCACAAGAATGACTTGAGTTCGGTGATGATTGATCTTGTTAAGCACACTGGGCAGAAGTGGTATAAGCAGAAAGCGTAGAGGAGGCAGAACCTCCACTCGCAATCAAAAGCATCGCCGAGCGAGAGCCACCTTGGAAACTTCAACGTGAAATACTGTTGACATTGGGCGTTCTCTTTGGAGGCAAACAGATCTAACCAAGGCTCTCCCCACCACTGAAAGAGACCTTGTGCCACTTCCGGAAGGAAACACCATTTGTGATCGACTAGGCACATACAGCTGAGTTAATCCGCTCTGGCATTCAGAGAACCCAAAAGGTGGTGAACCACCAGGGATATGCCCTGATGTTCCAGCCATATCCAGAGGCGGAGATCCTCCTGACAAAGGGTCCTCGACCCCATACCACCCTGTTTGTTGCAATACCACATGGCTGTGGTATTGTCCGTTAACACCTGAACTACTTTACCTTTGAAAGGGGGAAGAAATGCCTTCCGTGCTAGTCTGATTGCCTGGAGCTCCAAAAGGTTGATATGGAGACTGGACTCTGCCGGAGACCAGTCGCCTCTAAACTCCACCTCTCCCAGGTGGCTGCCCCATCCTAGAAGTGATGCATCCGTCACCACTGTTAGATCTGTTTGGGGAAGGGCGAGGGATCTGCCTCTGACCCAATCTTGGTTTGTCAGCCTCTACTGCAGTGGTTTATCAGTGCCTTCGAGATCTGGACATAGTCGGAAAATTTACCCTGATGCTGAGACCACTGAAACTTCAGATCCCACTGCAGAGCCCACATACGCCATATGGCATGATCCACCAGCAGGATACATGATGCAGGAGGCCATGAGGTCTCATAGTCACACTCACCTAAATCCAGGATAGAGGCTGAAACATAAGTATCATAGCATCACTATACCGGAGTCGCTGCTTTAAAGGATAGGCCCAAAAAGGCACTGTGTCCAGTATCACTCAGATGAAGGGGAGTATCTGAGAGGAAGTCAGGTGTTACTTCGGCTTGTGAACACAAGCGAGTGAAGGAGGTTCGCTGTAGTCTGGAGATGGGAGACAACAACCTGTGGAGAGCCTGCCTTCAACAGCATGTTGTCGAGGTAGGGGAAAACTGGAATCCCTGAACTGCACATATGAGCTGCTACCACCACCATCACTTTCTTGAACACCCGAGGGACACTGGTAAGGCCAAAGGGGAGCACAGTGAACTGAAAGTGCTTGTGGCCCACCGTGCAGAGGGATATGAAATACACATCCTGCAAGTCCAATGCTACCATCCAGTGTCTCCTGGGTCTAGGACAGAAAGGACCTCAGCCAAAGTGAACATTTTAAACTTCTCGTTCCGAAGGAAGAAGTTGAAGGTCCAGAGGTCTTGAATAGGACGCAGGCCTTTGTCCTTTTTGGGCACCAGAAAGTAGCAGGAATAACAGCCATGTCCTACTTCTGACACAGGGACCCTCTCTATGGTCCCCTTGGTCAAGAGAGCCATAACTACCTCGCGCAGAAGTGCCAAATTATCCTCAAACATGCGGTTGTAGGAGGGTGGCATGGAGGGAAGTGTAGTCTCAAAGGGGAGGGTGTAGCCCCTTTGGACTATCTGCAGAGCCCACCTGTCCGACGTGATGGACTTCCAGCAATGACTAACCCTGCCTCTGACTGGCTGATGATCGGCCTGAAACTTTGGACTAGGATGTTTTGGAGGCAGTAGCCGAGGGGGAAGGGTGGAAAAGCCTGAACGCTGGCTTCCTGACCCACGACGACGCTGGGTCCCACATCCGCAACCACGCAGAGGCTGGACAGCTTGCATGACTTTATGGCTGGGCAGGATGTGGCTGGGTGCCCCTTCCCTAGCCACGAAGGGCAGACTGAGAGGGGCAGATTGGAGCTATGAGGCCCAAGAATCTGCCCGTAGCTCGACATTTCTTGAGGCGCTCAATCGCTGAGTCTGCCTTCTCACCAAAAAGGCGAGTGCCATTAAAGGGCATGTCCATCAGAGGTGACTGGACATCTCCTGAAAAGTCAGAAGTCCTCAATCAGGCATAGCATCCTCAATCAGGCATAGCATCCTAATGCAACCGACGAGGCAATTGTTCTGCCCAGTGAGTCGGTGATGTCCAGTCCACAACGAATGGTGAATTTCGCCACGTCTCTCCCATCCTCAACTGCATGGAAGAGCACAGTCCAGGCCTCCTCTGGGCATTGAGGCAGCACCCGCGCAATAATATCCCAGATGGTATAGGAGTATTGGCACAAGAGGCAAGCAGTATTCACAGACCTCAATGCCAAGCTGAAGGAATAAAACACCTTCTTCCCAAGATGGCCCAGCTTCTTGGTTTCCCTATCAGGGTAGCAGAAGAGAAATCGACTTTAGAAGATGAAGCTGGACAACCAAGCTCTCAGGTAAAGGATGTTATGAAACAAACTCTGAACCACTCGAAGCGGGAAGATGGTGGCGGGTGATTGTCTTGTCCACAGAAGTCCCTGTGCTGGGCATAGACCAAGTGCCTAGAAGGACATCAGTGAACGCTTCATTAAAAGGCAAAAGATGCTCAGAGGTAGAAGCTGCAGGCTGAAGCACCTCTGTCAGGAGGTTAGTCATGACTGCCACTGAAGGGAGCTCGAGGTCAAAGATCTAGGCTGCCCTTCTCACCACCATTGCGTAGGATGCCTACTCCTCCATAGTCACGTCAAGGGGAGAAGGAAGCCAGCGTTAGGAAAAGTGCCCAACCCACTGGACTCAACCAGGTCCATCAGCCAGTCCATGGTTCTTCAAGCTGGTGGGTTCAAAGGCTGAGCGGCCCCTCCCAGTCCCCTTCACCATCTCCTCAGTACAAAATCAACACCAGGGATGAACACAGGAACAAAAGTTCCCTCTCGCGTTGGAACCAACATCGATCTACTTAGGTCCGTCTCTGTGTCCAAGTCGGGAGCAAGGATGGGGTCAATGTCGGGAGCGCTGCTGCCAGATTCAACTTAGGGAAGGTCGGGGTAGAGTGACCGATGTCAGTACGGATCTGATAACAGATCTAAGGGCGCTAAGGCTCTAGGGACGGAGGCCTAGAGTGACGATGCTCTGTGTACCGCATTGCATCAGCCGATGGGCAGTGGGAAGTCAAAGAATGCCCATGCTTCTTCGACTTCTTTATATGCTTACCTGAACGTCCTAAAGATTTTGAATGGGACGAGGAATGCAGGCTCCAAGACCTTTCTCGGGACCTTCCTCTCGACTGAGAATGGGAGCAATGCAGAGCCAATTGCCAGGCCTCCAACAGCTTTTGGGACCGCTCCCGCAAAGCTTCCGGATTCATGGCCCAGCACTCGAAGCATGACTTCGTGGCGTATTCGCGCTCCAAGCACCAGAGGCCCATGCGGTGCAGATCCATCAAGGACATCGTCTGTCAAGGACATCATCCAATGACGAGATTCGCAGGGTTTGAAAATGGGCCCACTGTTGGGACGTCTCGACGCACCAGAAAAGCTTCATGAAAAGCAGCTAGGTGTAGCTCTCTCCTGATCTGCACTTAGGCTGGCGCCAAGAAAGAACTGACATCAGGCCAGGGCCTGACTGGGAACCAAAACCAGTCTTGGCAAACTGCTCGCCCCCCCCTCCTGGGGTGAGGGGGGGTGCAGCCGAGCAGTTTGTGAGGGCAGGTTTTGGACGATTTTGTTACAGGGGCCGATATTGCCGACCCCCAGTAACAAAAACGGCCCCCCAGGAGCCCAAAACTTGCCCCCACCCTAGCGGCCTTCCGGGGAAAATGCCCGGTGCCCACAACGGCCAGTCTGGCCCTGCATCAGGGTGCCCAGGTGGCATCTATGTAGGTTTTACTGTGTCATTTCCGTGGTGCATGACACCGATAATGGACGTGGAGCTACCAACACCACCTAAGGATGAGCAGGAGTACTGTTGAAGAAAAATTTCCGGATCCAGACTGACACCTGGTTGAAATCCTAAGGTAAGGAATCTACAACTAGAATTCTCAGATTATTATAGTCAACGTTTGTTATATAAAGTCCAGACATGCACAAGAAGACCAAAGGACGCTGTGCACCTAATCCATCCCATACTATCACTTTGGAATACCTAAGACAGAAAATCAAAGGCCCTTCTCACAATTCCACCCATAGGCATGCATATCACAACAAATAGTTACAGGGACCTTTTCCGTACTCACCTAATTGCAAACAATTATCTAGAAACAGAAAAAACAATAGGTTGGTGCGGATCAGATCTCATAATTGTGCCACTTGGCAATGTGGTGTTCCTAAATTCCTACACATTTGGACCATTCATTTAGACCTAATTTTTTTATTGGCTGGGCAGAAGAATATAACATGAGCTTCTGTTTCTTCTTCTGCTTCACAGGATGTACAGTTCTGTGACAAACCACAGCCCTCACCTTTTCACTTGTTTGTAAATAAACGCAGACGGAATGATCCATGCCTGAACTGAGTATAAAGCTTCCTAGCTAAGCCGGTTGTACATCATCTAGAAAAATACTCAAAGCTTTAATTATCATTATCCTAATAAATCTTGCTGTCAAAACATCAAAGGACGAGCTACCAATTAACGAGTTCCCTCTTGGGCATTGACAAACAAGCCACAATAGGGTCATTTCATAAGTTTGCTTTACTAATACTAATAAGATTGTCTCTAGTTGTGGCATTCTAATCTAGGATCCTGATCGATACTGTGACCTTATGCCCCTATTCAGCTATAAATCCATTTATTCCCTATATTGGCATAACCGTTCAAGTGCAATATTCAGTAACTCATCTCTGGCCTCACACGAACAGAGCCACATTCCAGAATAGCTTTCTCTGCCACTTCCTTTGCAACCAATTAGTGCAATGACAGAGCAGAAGTCACTATCTGAGATTCCTAGATTAACACTCTGAGTTCTTCAACAAGATAAAAACTCAGCAAACCTGGAAATCCCCGCTTGCTGTGTTTTGATTAGTAACAGAACTCTAATGAGCACTGATAGACGATCACTTCCTAGTGACATCTTTATTGATGTCTTATGTCCAGCAAACTTACGTCAAACAAGGCACCTTTCAGGTATAAATACTACCAACGTGGCCTTAAGCAAGTCCCCTGTTGCCCGTCGCCTGAAGCTGCTGTTATGCTGAAGATATCATAGCTGCTATCGCTACTGCTATCGCTGCTAACTAGCGAACGATGGTGTGGTGAACTTAGGAGCTGAACAGCCGTCCCCCTGCAAGAGCCCAGCAGATGCAAGCTGCCCGCGGACGCTGTCCCCCCTCCTTCTCCTCCTCGACGCGCTGAGAAGAGACGCTGCCTTTCTCCTGCCGAGAAATCCAGCTCCGGCGTTTCTGGTCTACCCTTGCGGGTGACTGGGATATCGAGCCCTGAGGGAGATACCAGACCTCCATCATTCTATTCCAGAGGTATGGTGTTGACTAAACCCTTGAGAGAGAATTCTTGAAGCAAACCTTGGCAAAACCAACTTAACTTAAAGCTACTTACTTACTCCCCTCCCAAGTATTAGGCTTAGGTCAGGTACACTGGGGTAGGCGTAGTTAGAAGCACCAGTTGAGTATTTTAGCCTAATGTACATATGAATGTATATATGTTTTATTACTTTTAAACCATTGTATGGCTAAGAAACCATATCAATGCTTTTACAGTATTATTTTGCAATACTTATCTTACTGTACGTACTTTTTATCATAACAAGTCTTGCAATTGTGGCAATTCATTTCTCATGTACGAGAAGAAAGACTGTTCAATAAATGTTAACCCTTTATTGACAAACGCCCGTCTCTCTGTTCTCTACATATTGTGAAAGTAAACTGCACCAACCTGACTGAGTAAAATAACTGTCTATTGTTTCACACGACCCTAGAGATTGACTCTTGATCTGAGGAGCAAAGTTGTCATTTTGCACGGTTGTTGGAAAACTGAATCCCTTCTTGTCTGTGCCAGGGAAGCTGATCACTTCCTATTTCAGTCAAGAAAGTTTCCAGTGACCTCTGAGCTAGTTGGTAACAAACCCAATTAAGTTTAGCATAGTCAGTAGAGGCCTGGAAGATCCGCACTTCTACGTCGATACTACTGTTTATGTTATTCCAATGTGCAGGGCCTATTGGGAAAATAGGAACTACGCTACATAGTATAACAGAGCCATGGCAGCCTTCTCATCCCAGCTAGCCCTGTAACTTTCTCCAAGTGCAATTCTATATTAAATCAGCTCAGGTGTGGCCCAGCTTCTTCTCCAAAAGAGAAGAGGTTTGAGTCCAATTCCCTCCGAGATAGATTAAAGTCCTAGATCCAATCAAAGCGGGACTAGTGGAGTACTTGGAGGGAGACTCTCTAACTGCCTAATAAAATTGTTCTTGATCTGAACAAGCTCTTTTACAGGTTTATGCCCCAAATCCTCAGCCCCTAACATAATATCACCAAGGACTTGAAATGTATAAATGAAACAGTGGGGCTAATAGGCTTGTGAAAAGACACCATATACATCCCAGTAAGTCCATCGGCTCCTTGCGCTAATTTAAGCTTTTTTTGTTCAGCGATGTGGAACTGCCATTCCAGATGCTCACTTAGGGTTAATCCTAAATACTCAAAGGTAGATACCCTCTCAAGGGGAATTACATTCAAACAAGGATTGGAATGTATAGAATAAGATGGATTAAAGATCATAAATGTTGTCTTAGTGATGTTAGTTTCTAAGCTCCTCAGCTTGCAAAAGGTATAAAAAGTATCCAATATCTTTTGGATGCCCATTCGAGGTTTTGAAAGAAGGAGATTATCATTGGAAAACATCGTTGTCAGTACTTTATTAGAAGCAATCTGGGGGTATCGTTGTTAACTTTGTTTAATAAATTCATCAGACCATTGATGTACAAACAAAATAGGGTTGGGCCAGCACACATCTTTGCTGGACTCCTCTACTAACAGTAAAGGGTTCTGAAAGCTCCCTCAATTTCCCACATCGAATCCGGACAAAATTCTTCTCATGGAGTCTTTTAATTGTATGGCACAGAGAAGAAGGGACTCCCATTTCTATCAGTATTTCTTAAAGCATATCTCTTGGGACTAAGTCAAAAGGTGATTTTAGAACTAAAAATATTAAATAAAGGCTGCCACCCTCTAGAATGTCAGTTTTCAAATATAGAAGTTGCAGCCTAAAACTTGGTCTACAGTGGATGTTTGTTGCCTGAATCATGCTTTGAAATGGCTAAGAACCTTATGATCATCCATCCACTACTGTAATCTTTCTAATAATACCCTAGAGAAAAACTTTTACATGGTATCTATCAAACGGATAGGTCTATAATTGCCTGTAGCAGTGGGGAACCTTTCTTATAGACAGGTATATCTGCTGCCCCTGCCCATGATTTAGGGCTGGTCATTCCCACCACAGTGGCATTGGAGATCACACACAAATATGGACCCCAGACCTCAGACCTCAGATTGGGAAAGCTACTGGTCCTCAGGAATTTTATCAATGCCAGGGGCCTTTTGAGGGGCAATCCTATGAATGGCCTTATGCACTTCCGTCAATGTTACATGGGATAATCATTCAGACCAAAGGAAGACAATTCCCTACTTAAGGAAAAAACATCACTTCCCTCTTGTACTCTTCCTGCATACAATACAGAGACCGGTAATGCTCATTACAGACTTCAGCAGCGAAATTATGGTTTATATTGGCTCTGCCCTCGCAATTCTCATAAGAGAATATGGGCCAGATGTATCAAGCTATTTTGTGTTTGCAACCGTTGCGAATTTTAAAAATAGGTCGTTTGCGAATGCAAAATAGCCTCATCCAATGTATGAAAGTTATCACCATCACAAGAATGGTATTAGCAAAAATGCGGATACAAATTTTGCAAAACAACAAATCTGCGAATTCAGAATTGCAAATTTGCAATTTGAGAGTCTCAAATTGTGAATTTGCAAAATTTGGAGCTCCCTAATAGCGAATTCTCAAAACAAATGTACGAAATAGTCGCCAATTGCAAAAGAGTCAAAATTTGCAATTTTGCTCTTTCAATTTACCATCAACCCAGCACAGGTGGTAACCATGTACACATAATTTAAACAGGCCCAGAGTGCCTCCGTTTCTTTCACAATGGCAACACTGTATGTCATAGCGAGGAGGATGCAGATTCAAGCAGCAGAGCAGAGTAGGAGGAGGAGACAGGAACGCATTTACAGACTGCGCACAGCCATGTTTCAGCAGACAGATGAAAAAATCCATGACAAATATAGACTAGACTCAGCAACAATACTAGCCCTGATAGCTGACCTGCAGCCAATACTGGAGCATCAGACCCGCAGGACAAAACCCGTACCCACACATGTGCAGGCCCTATGTTC